>NC_090818.1:74673676-75903762 GCF_000390325.3 Nicotiana tomentosiformis | reverse complement strand
GGTTAGGTTATTGGGCACAGACTTGGTTGATAAAGCTTTGGAAAAGGTGAAGTTAATTCAGGAGAGCCTTCGTACAACCTAGTATAGGCAGAAGAGTTATACTGATAGGAAGGTTCTTGATTTGGCTTCCATGGAGGGCGAGAAGATTCTTCTTAGTGTTTCGCCATTGAAGGGCGTGATGAGGTTTAGGAAGAAGGGCAAGATGAAGTCGAGGTTTATTGGTCCTTTTGCGGTGTTAGATAGAGTCAGCGAGGTAGCTTACAGGCCTTGCCTCCTAGCATTTCGGGAGTTCATTCGTTATTCCATGTTTCTATGCTTTGGAAGTATCATGCAGATACGTCACATATTTTGGACTTTAACACAATACAAATGGATGATAATCTGGCATATGAGAAGGAGCCAGTGGCCATTTTGGATAGGCAATTTCGAAAGCTCAGGTATAAAAATATTGCATTAGTGAAGGTTAAGTGGAGAGGTTAGCCTAACGAGGAGGCAACTTGGGAGATCGAGCATGATATACGTATAAGATACCCCAGTCTTTTTGGCACTTCAGGTATGACTCTAAAGTCGTTCGAGGATGAATATTTGTTTAAGAGAGGGAGAATTTAACGACCCAACCAGTCATTTTGTGTATTTGAGCCTCTTTTCTCCATTTGGTTATTCTTGTATACCTAGTTGTTATTTTATGACTTGGGGGGATGATTGGTTTGGTTCCAGGAAGGTATTGGAGTGAATTCAAACACTTAGTTCTATTGTTGAAAGTTTAAGTTATAAGAGTTGATCAAGGTTTGACATTTTTATAAACGGCTTTGTATTTGTATTTTGATCATTCCAGTAGGTTCGTATGGTAATTTTTGACTTAGGCGTATGTTCGGATTTGGATTTGGAGATTTCTTGGATGATTTGGCTCTATTTGCTGAAAGCTGACAATTTGAAGACTTGGCAAGTTCATAAGTTTGACCATGAGTTGACTTTGAGGCTATCGGGTTCAGATCATTGTTCGGGGACTTGGAATAAGTTTGTTTTGTGATTTGAAACTTGTGTTCAAAGTTTGGTTTCAATCCAAGTTGGTTTGGTATGAATCAGACGCTTAGTTGTGAATTTTTGAGGTCCCTGAACTTGAAGGCTTGCATGATGTGTTTTGGTGATTGATTCGTGGCTATGGATGTTATTTTGATGTTTTGAGCTTATGAGCGAGTTCGTATGAGGTTAATATACTTGTGTGGATGTTTGAGGTGGGGTCTGAGGTGCTCGGGTGAGTTTTTAATTTTTTGTGGGAGGTTCATATTTTTTTGATATTGCAGACCTCGCATTTACGAAGGTCCACGATTGCGGACTGTTGATCGCATTTGCAATTATTGGTTTGGAAAGCCAACTTCACATTTGCGAAGTTGATGTTGCAATAGTGACATCCACATTAGCAAAAGGGAGTCCACATTTGCGTCACTGGGTCACATTTGTGAGCTTCCTGGTCGGATTTGTGGTGACTGTTGCTTAGGGGCCATGTTCGCATTTGCGAGCCCTTCTTTTCTTTTTCGAGGTTCGCATTTGCAAACTACTGGTCGCAAATGCGACATCTACAATTGGTTTTAATGAGCCAATTTTGGGACTTAGCCCCATTATCTCATATTTTGAACCTTAAACTTGGAGAGAGGCAATTTTTGAAGAGGATTTTCACAGAAGGCTATGGGGTAAGTGATTTTTACCCATTTTTATTTTTATTTAAAGAATATACATGGATTAATAACACCCAAAATATGGAATTTTGAGTGAAATATTTGGGTATTTTTCAAACAATATAAAAAAAATAAATTGGGAATTTGGAAGACGATTTGAACTCGGTTTTGGAATCTAATCATACATTTGGACTCGTGGGGTTATGGGTAGTCGAGATCTACCACTTGACTCGATTTTTGACCGTGTGAGCCCGGGTTTACTTTTGTTGACTTTTTGAGAATTGGGTAAAACATTGCAAAATTATTGTTTGGAGTTGATTCCTATAACATTGTTTGATATTATTGAGTTATTTTTGGCTAGATTCTAGCCGGTCATTTTAGAGGATTTATTTACCCTGTCTGAGATACGTAACTTGCCGAATCTTGTGTGAAGAAATAACCCACATGATTTGACCTTTTTTGTCTAATGGTAATATATGTAAAGTGACATATATGCGAGGTGATGAGCGAATATGCAGGCGCTAAGTTTGAAAAATGACCGGATTAGACTCTAGGCTTATACTATATCTTAAATTTATTGTGTTCTCTCTATGATACATGTGAAACCTTTGTATGACTACGCGAGCTTATCCTTTCATGCTAGATATCATGTTTTAGAATTTTTAGCTCCTAATTATCCACTATGAGTATTTGTGGAATTTTTCTAAATTGATTTAGCTGAGGTCATATCTTTTATCTTAAGCACACAGCCGCACCCAATATTTTCATGTCCTTGTGCACCTTGGTGATGAATTGTGATATTATGTCTCTTGATGATACCTTGTTATTTTGAGTTGTCATGATTATGGCACATATAGATATATTGGGGCAGATATTGCTATTGTGATGATGTGTGGGAATTGGGGTGGCATTCTTATTGATGAAATGTGGAGTATAATGGTGGCATTCTTGTTGATTAAATGTGGGATATAAGGGTAGCATTCATGTTATTGAAATGCGGAGTATAAAGATGACATTCCCGTTGTTGAAATGTGGAGTATAAGGGTGGCACTCTTATTGATAAAATATGGGATATAAGGGTGGAATTCATGTTGTTGAAATATGGAGTATAAGGGTGGCCTTCTTGTTCATGAAATGTGGAGTATAAGAGTGGCATTCTTGTTGATTAAATATGGAGTATAAGGGTGGGATCCTTGTTGATGATGTGTGGAGTATAAGGGTGGCATTCTTGATCATGCAAGTGAATTCTTTATGCTTTGTCATGCATTTTACATGATTTTACGTTGCTTTTAACCTGTTGCTCCATGCCTCTATTATTAACTAATATTTCTTTTGTCAAATGTGATTTACCTATGATGAACTGATAACTCCTGTATTGTTGAGTTGATGGTACTACACCCTATCATATTCTTGTAGCCAGTTATTTGATATATTGCACAGGTTCTTTGACTAGTGAGTATCACATGACTTGAACCTCGTCACAACTTCACCGAGGTTAATCTTGATACTTACTGAGTACATGTTGTCCTGTACTCATACTATATTTCTGCATATTTTTGTGCAGATCCGGGTGTTGGAGATAGTGGACTTCGTGAGTAAGCACATTGCTGGTCGAGAGGATTCAAGGTAGTGTTGCCTGACCGATGCACACCCTTGAAGTCCCCTTCCCTTATTTCATACTATTATTTTACTTTCAGACAGTATTGTACTCTTGAGATTTCTTATGTATTTGGTTTTGAGCTCATGACTCTGTACTACATGGTTTGTGGAGTTGGTATTGTGTATTGTTGTTTTGGCTTATGTTGGTTATTGTTTTCGATATCTATGATAATTCAGGCTTATATATCTTATTTCTTTGATTTTGTATTATTATGTGGTTGTCTTACCTTGTCTTGGTGGTCAGGTTCCATCATGACCATTGGTAGAATTTTGGGTCGTGACATCAAAATCCTTCTCTTAACTTTCAAACATTCCAACTTTGTCAAACGCGTCCGAATCAAACTTAGACATTCCAGATCATGATAAAATTTTCCACACAAGTTCCAATAAAGTAATTGAACTTATCCAAAGTACCGTAACAGCAATCGAAACCCGATAATATCAAAGTCAACTTCCGGTCTAACCTATGAATTCTCCAAACCTTCAAATTGCTAACTTTCGTCAAATAGAGCCAAAACCTTCTAGGAACTGCCAAAGCTAAATCCGAACATACGCCTAAGTCCAAAAATACCATAAAAACCTAGAGGAACCATTAAATCACCAATACGAGGTCGTGCACTCATAGGTCAAACATTGGTCAACTCTAGCAACTTAAGCTTCCAAAATGAGACAAGTGTCCCAATTCGCTCTCAGACCTTCTCGAAACCAAACCAACCCTACCCATATGTCACAATACAACAAATAAACATACGAGAAGCATCAAATAGGGGAATATTGCTCAAATATACAAAATGACCGACCAAATTGTTACATTCTCCCCCTCTTAAACTTATATTCATCCTCGAACAAGTTTAGAATCATACATTGAGTGCCAAAAAGATGAGGATATTTGCTCCGCATATCATGCTCGGTCTCACAAGTCACTTTTTCGACTGGTTGGCCTCTCCACCAAACATTCACCGATCTTTCGACCTCAACTTCTGAACCTACCTATCCGATATGGCCACCAGATCTTCTTACATAAGCCAAATTCTCATCCAACTACACTGAACTGAAATCTAACACATGTGACTTGTCTTCACAAAACCTCTAATGCATAGAAACTTGAAATACCGGATGAACTCCTGACAAGCTGGGTGGTAAAGCAGACCTGTAAGCCAGCTCACCAACTCTCTCTGAAACCTCAAATGGATAGATATACCGTGGGCTGAACTTGCCCTTATTCCCGAATCTCATCACGCCCTTCATAGGTGAAACTTTAATAAGAACCTTCTCGCTCTCCATGAAAGCCACATCACGAACCTTCCCATCAGTATAACTCTTCTGCATGGACTGTGCAGCATGAAGTCGCTCCTGAATCATCTTCACCTTCTCCAAAGTATCACGAACAAAATCTGGGCCCAAAAACCTAGTCGCACCAGACTCAAACTAACCAATTAAAGAATAACATCGCCTCCTATATAATGACTCATACAGATCCATATGGACACTAGACTGATAGCCGTTATTGTACCCAAACTCCGCTAGTGGTAGAAATTAATCCCACTGGCCTCCGAAATCAATAACATAGGATCTCAACATATCCTCAAGAATCTAAATGGTGTGTTTGGACTGGCCATCCATCTGTGGATATTATGTAGTGCTCAGCTCCACCTGTGTGCCCAACTCTCACTGAACATCTCTCCAAAAGTGCGATGTAAGCTGAGTTTCCCGATCTGAGATAATAGAAATAGTTACGACGTGCAAACGGTCAATCTCTTTGATGTAGATCTGGGACAACTTCTCTGAAGTGTAATAAGTCATGACCGGAATAAAATGTGCAAATTTGGTCAATCTATCCACAATGACTCAAACAACATCAAATCTCTCTCAAAGTCTGTGGTAATCCTACCACAAAGTCCATAGTAATTCGCCCCCACTTCCATTCTAGTATCACCAATTTCTGAGTCAAACCACCCGGTTTCTAATGTGCATACTTGACTTACTGACAATTAAAACAACGTAAAACATGCCCAACAATGTCCTTCTTCATCCTCCACCGCTAATAATGTTTCTTCATGTCATGATACATCTTCGTAGCACATGGGTGAATAGAATACCACGAATTATGAGCCCCCTTAAGAATCACATCCCTCAAACTATACACATTTGGAACACAAATCCGACCCTGAAGTAGAAATACACCTTTATCACCAACGGCAACCTCTTTAGCACCACCTCACAACATCGTGTCCTTAAGGACAAGCAAATGGGTATCATCATACTGATGAGCCATAATGTGCTCTAACAAGGGCAATTGATATTCGGCCAAAAATGCATATATTTACCCATTGTTGCCTCATATTCTAGTACTTTTAATCATATCTTGAGTGTTAATTATATCACTTTATGCTTAATAATATATTTTAACTGTGTAGGAAAAGTGGTGTGAATATGAAGATGTTTGGAACAAAAATGTAACTGGCTTCAAGAAAGGAATTGGAGGCGGAAAACTCACTACTTTCAGCGCCAGGGCGAGCGTGAGGAGCTAGCCTGGACCCTGCGTGACGCGATTTTTTTTACTTTGCCCGGGACAAGGTTATTTCGACCCAAGACGCCCCTAACTCATATAAAAGCAAGTCTAAACCTATTTTTAAGGAGTAGAACATATTTTGGGAGGAGAACACACCACTTTGGAGAGGAGAACATAAACCACGCTTGGGATGAGGCTTCTAACTAATTTTTCTTCTCTTCTCTTCCATTAATTTCATAGTTTATTAGTTTTAGAGTTGTGGGGTACTACATGAACATTGTAGTTTGAAGCTTGAATTGTTCTTATTATTATATTATATTGGTCTATTTATTCAAACTTGCGCTTAATTATTCGATTGCTTGATCACCAATTGAATACTATCTACGAATCTAGGATTAACTCGGGAGAGAAAATTTTAGATTGCATATAAGATTGAGTAGAGAAAGATCTTGAACTCGAGCATCGAGAACATCGCCTTGCTTGGTTACTACACAGGAATTATTAATCCGTTCTTGTTAATCCTAATTTTATAGGAATATAGGCGTTAGGTTAGCTTGAATAGGCGAGTAGTAATTTGGGAGAATGCTACGAGTAATATTAACCCTTTCAACCAATAAACCAGATAAATTAATTAGACAATTTAAGTGGAAGACTCAATGGGATTGTTAGCTAACCCATAGCTCTAGAATATTGTCTCTCATTGAATTCATCTCTAATATTACCGACTTATTTTCTTTAATCTCTTAGTTTTTTACTCTAGATTAGTTGTATTTAGTAATCTTTAGAAAAGTGCTTGAATAGATTAATTGTATTAGTTTAATTATTAAATAGTTAATTACAAGTCCCTGTGGGTACGATATCTGGACTTACAATCCTATATTACTTGTATGACCACGTATACTTGCATGTGAGTTTGGGAGCAACAAGTTTTTGGCACCGTTGCCGGAGACTTAGAAATTAACTAGTCTACTAGATTAGATTTTTACTTTTTGTCTATTCAAGTTTTTAAATTTTAGCTTAGTTTAATATTTTATTATCTTTGTTGACATGGCATCTTGGAATGAGAATTGGTCTAATATTGGTTATTGTTATCTTGGTGATCCATGTCCGTATTGTGGAGGACCACACTTGTGGAAAAATTGTGAATCTCAATCTTATGAGTGAAATTTTTGTAATGTGTGTCGTTGTCAAAGTGGCCATTGGGATGGTTGTCCTAAATCTTTTTACCCTTCTCTGAGCCCTTATTATGATATTTTAAATAATGTTTGTGAGTATAATAGGAGCAATGAAGTGGAGGATGTGGAGCGTGATGCCCGTATTATGAACATGGCGAGGCAACTAGCCGAGCAACAAGATAAAGATCAAAAGGCTATACAAAGAATTAGTGCAGCAATCATGAGAATGAAGGACGAGGCGGAATAATTGGTAAAGAGAGCGAGTTCCCACAAGAAGATAATTTTGAAAAAGCAGATACAGTGAGCCAATCTTGGCTCGAAGAACAAGCTCAGCTAATAAATTTCATGATTGTCTCCGTGATGGTCTTTCAAATATGGCAAAACAACTGATAGACAAAAGGGCTGAGCTCAGGCAAGAGATAGACCAATTTGGCTCAGATAGTTATGACATGCAGGCTCAATTGAATACAAAGATTGAGGTGTCTGATGCCCCACAACCAATTATTGTGGATACTGGACAGCTTGTGGAGCACAAAGAGAAATTTCAAATATTTGACCACAATATTACTAATGATGCCAAGGTTAAGGAAGTGTGCAAAAGTGAGAATGTTAAGAGTGAAGCAGTTTTAGAGGTGGAGCGTATTGGACCTCATTCTAACCATTTTTCAATATTGTGCTCGGTTGGTGACATGAGAATTGATCCATTCGAGCCTATGGAGGAGTCAATGGATGGGGAACAAAGTGCATATATTCTGAAATTTGTGATGCCAAGGAGACAAAATGAGATCCCTCACTTAAGGGCCAAGAAGTGCAAGATGCGATATCTATGGCTTGGTTCCTTTATTTTCACACCACTACCCCAGGAACGTGAAAGAAAAATTGATGCAACATTGAGAGCGCAATTCATATCCTCAAAGTGGAAAGAAAAGTGGTGAAAGTGATGGCGTCGTATCGCGACATTAAATCAAGCACTTGTTGGGAGGCAACCCAACTCTACTATTTTTTAATTCTTTTTTTGTGTGTTATTTTTGTATTTTGTAGTAGTAGGAGCGTATAGTCAAAGTTAACAGGAAGTATGCAAAAGCGAGCAAGTGGTTGGAACTAAGTGTGGGGTGCCCACATAAAGGACCATCATTGGGAGAAGTCTGAGTATTCTGTGAGCTGCTAATGCTTCGGCCTTTGGCCTACCAGAGAGTCTCTTTTACCCTCTTGTTATTTATTGTATGCATTGAAGACATTGCAAAATTTTATGTGTGGGGTGAGGAGATTATCTGGATGATTTTCTGTGCTATCCTAGCTTAATTGTAGTACTCTTTCTTAGTGTAATAATTTTTTAAAAACATAAAAGTTAAAAAATGAAAATTAAAAAAGAAAATCAGAAAATTTAGATTTTTCCCGACGATGGATTTTGTGGACAGCTTTCATGAGGGATTAAGTCCAATAAAAAAAAATTAAAAAAAAAATTCTTTTTGTTTCTAGTTAGTTTTAGTTAGATAATAATCTCCCTTGATTTTTCTTTGTGCATCGGTTCTTTTCCAAGGGATGTAACTTGAATAGGGTAAATTTTTATTTTTATTTTTAGGATTAGATTTTTTTACGAGTCGTAGAAGAATAACCTTTGTGACTTATTTGATACTAGTATATTTAAGCATGAGCTTGAGTAGTACTTTCCTCTGAGTGCTTGAGTAATGAATAAAATGGCAGACTTTCTGACACCTAGGCTCAGGGTTGTGACTCTGTATATAGCTTATTCTTATTTTGTCGTTCGCTATGATCTTGTCTGTCTTAGAGTAGAATTGATCCATCTTGATTGATACTTGTGCCATGTGTGGTGAGGATTTATTACATATATTTCATATTTTTCATCTTAGTCTAGAACTTGCTATGCATGTTATTGAAGCGAAATAAAAGTGTTGCTCTGTTTAGAAGATGATAATAGGCTTTCTTTGATATGTCTTGTGAATTTTAGCCTTTTCAGATATTATACCACTAGTTAGCCCTTTGAGCTTGTATCCTTTTATTTGGAAGCCGAATTTTTTACCTTTGTTCTTTTGTTGAATCCCTAGTTTTTGCACCTTGCTTCCTTTAGCACTATTACTTAGATTGTGATATTAATTGATAAATTTGAAGAAATGGATGATTAAGTAAAAAATGGTGACCAAAGATAGCTGAAAAGTGATAAAAAGGCCCTCTTGAAAAGAATGTGACATGACAAAAAAAATTGATTTGAAAAAAAAACGAAACGTACTTTTGAAATATTTGATGAAGAGAGGGCTGAAAAATAAAGTGAAGAGCAGAAACTAATGGTTGATGAGGTCTAAAAGTGCAAAGTTCTTAGGGAAGTGTAAGTCACTATTATATAGTTCTCCTACCCGTCCCCTAGCCAACATTACAACCCGTTAAAGTCTTATTTGATTCTATTCGAGAACACTTAATTAGTAGAGATTTACATAATGGGCAAGCCTATGGTTCTTTGTGCATACATGTGAATTCGTTTATGAGTGCGAGAGTTGTTCTTTGATGCTAAGTCCTTAAGTTATATTCATTCTTTGATTTGAGTGTATGGACTATTTATTCTTGTGAGGGCACTGGTTTCATGATAGATAGGTGATGTTATTAGCTTCTTTAACAGAGTAGGTGAGCAAGCTTAAAATTTGATAAGTTAGAGTCCATATCTGAGGTTAGAAGTTTATTGTTTGTTTGTTTATGACTGGTATATCTTGTACGATGATCATGAAGGGTATATCTGATGGTTTGAGTTGCTATAGAGCCTAGTTGTTAGTATCAACCGAAGTGATGGTGTTTCTAGGGTTGATTTATTGAGAGTGGTTCTAATGCTTACTCGAGGATGAGCAAGAGTTCAAGTACGGGGTTGTGATATTCGGCCAAAAATGCATCTTTTTACCCATTGTTGCTTCATATTCTAGTACTTTTAATCATTTCTTGAATGTTAATTATATCACTTTATGCTTAATAATATATTTTAACTATGTAGGAAAAGCGGTGTGAAGATAAAGAGATTTGGAGCAAAATTGAATAAAATGCGGAAGAAAAAAAAATTAAAAGAATAAAAAAAAGAGGGACACCCGGTTTAGTGTTTGTCCCCCTAGTGGAAGACATGAAAGAGATACACAATGCAAATAAACAAAAACGTAACTGGCTTCAAGGAAGGAATTAGAGGCGGAAAACTCATTGCTTTCAGCGCCAGGGCCAGCGTGAGGAGCTAGCTTGGAACCTGTGTGACGGGAGTTTTTCTACTTCGCCCGCGACAAGGTTATTTCGATCCAAGATGCCCCCAACTCGTATAAAAGCAAGTCTAAACATATTTTGGAAGAGTAGAACATATTTTGGGAGGAGAACACGCCACTTTGGAGGGGAAAACACAAACCACGCTTGGGAGGAGGCTTCTAACTAGTTTTTCTTCTCTTCTCTTCCTTTAATTTCATAGTTTATTAGTTCTAGAGTTGTGGGGTGCTACATGAACGTTGTAGTTTGAAGCTTGAATTGTTCTTATTATTTTATCATATTGGTTTATTTATTCGATCATGCACTTAGTTATTCGATTGCTTGATCACCAATTGAATACTATCTACGAATCTAGGATTGAACTCGAGAGAGGGAATTTTAGATTGCATATAAGATTTAGTGGAGCAAGATCTTGAACTCGAGCATCGGGAACAAATTTGCAGTTAGGATAGGAATATACCTAATCGCCTTCATTGGTTACTATACATAAATTATTAATGCATTCTTGTTAATCCTAATTCCATAGCAATGTAGGTGTTAGGTTAGCTTGAATAGGCGAGTAGTAATTCGGAAGAATACTACCAGTAATATTAACCCTATCAACCAATAAACCAAATAAATTAATTAGACAATTTAAGTAGAAGACTCAACAGGATTGTTAGCTAACCCATAACTCTAGAATATTGTCTCTCATTGAATTTGTCTCTAATATTGCCGACTTGTTTTCTTTAATCTCTGAGTTTTTGACTCTAGATTAGTTGTAGTTAATAATCTTTACAAAAGTGCTTGAATGGATTAATTGTCTTAGTTTAATTTAGTAAATAGTTAATCACAAGTTCCTGTGGGTACGATATATGGACTTACAATTCTATATTACTTGTACGACCACGTATGCTTGTGTGTGCGTTTGGGAGCAACAACGGTTGTACAACAACACAAGAAAGAACTCTACTAGGCTCTAAAATATTCAACCACACAAATATATTGGAAAAATGTTGAACATCCATAACCAAAGGCCTCTCCACAATGGATACTTGTTCTTGATAGTGAGCTTGTTCAACTGCCCATAATCAATACATATCCTCATGCAACCATCCTTGTTCTTTACAAGGAACAACGGCACACCCTAAGGAGAGATGCTCGACCTGATAAATCCCTTATCCAATAACTCCTGAAACTTCTTCTTTAACTATTTCAACTCAGTTGGAGCCATGCAATACGGTGAAATAGATATGGTCTGTAGGAAACACATTTAGAAACTCCCTCACTACTAGAAATAACTCAATAGTAAGAGTATCAGCACTAGTATCACAGTCTTAGCATGAAAATCAAGAATAACATGGTACAGAGATAGCCAATCCATACCCAAAATCACCTCAAAATCGACCATGTTAAACAACAAAAGATAAAACCCTAGTCTCAAAACCCTGAATAGTAACTACACAAGACCGATATACACGATCCAACATTATAGAATCACCAACAAGTGTAGACACATGAAGAGAAATATCAAGAGAACCACGAGGCATATCCAAATAAAGAGAGAAATATGATGACACATATGAATAAGTAGACCCCGGATCAAAAAACACATAAGAATCTTTATGATAGACTAAAGAAATACCTGTAATCACAACATTTGATGCCACCACTTTGGATCCACCCGGAAAAGCATAGAAATAGTCCTAAGCTCCACTAGTCGAGCGTCCACCAACCTAACCCCCTCTAGGCTGATCTCTCACTGCATGCCTTCCCTCTCTAGTTGACTAGGTAGGGGTGATGTAACTGGCACGGGAACCACTGACTTGGAACTCTGGTGAGCTGTGCTTCTATCAAGTCTTTGGCAAAACTTCCTTATATGGTCGAACTCTCCAAACTCATAACAACCTCTAGATTAATGAGGTTACAGAACCTAAAACTGCCCCTGATGACCTGAGTAACTACTGGATGACCCCTGAATAGGCAGAGCACGGTGCGAGCTTGCTAGGATATCACTAAAAGATGATGGAACTGGAGTGCTGAAAGATGGCCAAGCCACTGCACTAAAATCTCCTTGTTAGGTAAAATGAGCTACGCTACCATGATTGCCTCTACCAAACTGAACTCTACCTCAAGATGAGGTACCACTATAACCACCAAAGTGATGAGGCCTCTTATCCTTCTCCATGGCCTCTTTCTCCTGACTGCGAATACGGTCGATACTCCAAACAATATCTACTGCCTGACCAAAAGTAGTCCCAATCTCAGACTCACGAACCATAGCAACCCTGATGCCATAAGTCTCAATAAAATGCCTCACCTTCTTTACCTCGGTGGGGATGAAGAAAACAACATGACAAGACAACTCTGTGAATCTCGCCTCATACTCAATCACTGATATACGAACCTGCCGAAGATGCTCGAATTGACATCTCAACTCATCCCTCCTGTTGTGTGAGATGTACCTCTCAAGAAAGAATGTGAAAATTAAGTCCTTGTAAGAAGAAATAAACCAGCCACCCTACTCACTCATAAGTCTGCCACCATCTCCTGTAGCTCCCCTCAGCTGAACTGTAGAGAAGTCTAATCTATTAGAATCTATCAGACCCAAATTGTGAAGCATCTGATGGCACTGATCTAGAAATTCCTTTGCATCCTTTGAAGCATCACCATCAAAGTTTGGAGGATGTAACCTCTGAAACCTCTCTAGCTTCTTCTACTCCTCAACAGACATGGCAGGCATAATCTCAGGTAAAGCTGCTATAATAGGCCGCTCTAGAGTACAAGTGATAGGGGTATGAGCTTCCCATCTAGCCTGAGATATTGCTGGGGCCATTGTAACCACTCCAGCCTGGGTCAATGCATCAATAAAGCCAACCATCTTAGCCATGTCCACATGAAATATCTATGCAACAACGAAACCCTCTGGATGTTGGGTAGGTACTAGAGCCTCAACATGCTCATCTATAATCTGACCCTCCACCAGATCTGCAAGCGGGTCTGCTAAAACTGCCTTGGTGTGGCCACGGTCCCCAGTGGATGCTCTACCTCTAGTCGTGACAGCTGCGACCCTGGTAGAAGTCTTGACCCTACCCCGGGCCCTGCCTCTCCTAGCTACAACCGGTGGTACTGCCTCACTGCCACCCGCTGCCATTGCTGAAGTGCACGTCCTCACCATCAATGAGAGAGAGTAGAAGAGAACAATTTAAAATCAGACAATAATCAACGCACGATGAGGAATCAAGAAAGGGAAAGTTTTCTAATGCCATATAGCCTCTCGTAGATAGATACTAGCGTCTCTGTATTGATCCGCATGACTCTATTAGGCCTGCTCGTGATTTGTGAGACCCTTAGAACCTATAGCTTTTATACCAACTTGTCATGACCCAAAATACTACCAAAGGTCGTGATGACGCCGATCTCCTAATCCACTGGGTGAAGACCACTAACACCAACATCAGAACATGTATAATAATGTATAGAAGTGCAGTATGAGTACAAAATCATAGTACCTAATAAGTATCAAGTCTAGTCATTTAGAATTAGTTGCGAGGAACTGACATCGACCCTCACTAATAGTCCCATAATCAGGTGAAAGCCTAAATAATATATGGAATAAAGCATGGTATCAACAAATGAGTACGAAAACATAAAACACAGTTCATATGGAATTTAGGCATGCTTTAAAGATAAAGGAGATCAAATAAGTTATCAACATTTTAATCCTCGTATAAAAACATGACACATGTCAATAATATTTATATAAAACTTTTGTATGAGTCAAGGTATATATATATATATATATATATATATATATATATATATATATATATATATGCATGCTCATGATCCTTTCTCAATACCTCACAAAATAAATCCATATGCCTGACATCGGCAACGTGTCCAAACAAAGCACCAACAAACCTGGGTACCTACGCTCACATGATCCGAAGTAACTTGGATAACTGACTCCAGAGAGATAGATTAATATCCAATTGTAGATCATTTTACAATTAATGATCAATAACCAATAATCAATATCCGCTCATAGTCTTTGTAGTGCAAAAATCCTCAACTTTCCAGAACAACCCCTCTCGACTCAAGCATATGCGTATGAAACAGTATAATAATGAAGTACATGACATAACAATAAGAATGCAGATAAAAGCTCATATGACTGAAAGATTGTTATGGTTAATATGTTACATCAATTTATCAAAATAGTTCAATAAGCTACTTAAGCATGCCCAAGTCTAATTATATTATCTAACATGAGTTAATTAAGCGTTATAACCACTAAATCATGGAGAAAATAAGACAAGTGTATGACTATGGATTAATAATAAACCTCAACATAGCAAAACAATCCTTTATGCCCAATTCAACAAGTCATAACCTTATCATGCTCCTAAATCATAATTTTGAATCATCACGTAGTCATATAATCAATTGAAACATGGATAGTAACTTCACATAATACAAACAAGGCATAACTCAAGTAAACATAACCAGATACAGTCATAACCTAGCTACGCATACGTTCGTCACCTCGCATATACGGGGCTCCTAAATCAATCAACTAATAGCAAATAGATCAGCTATGAGGAGAATTTCCTTTTACAAGGATAGACAAGAGACATAACTCCACCCGGTAAACATAACCTTCCAAAATATTATTCCCTCTCAAATCAACCTCCAACTACTCAAATCTAGTCAAATACAACTCAATAATGTCAAAGAAAGCTATATGAATCAATTCTAAACAATAAAGCTTTAATCATTAATCAAATCCCAAAAAGTCAATAAAAGTCAACCTGGGTCCACATGGTCAAAACCCAAGTCAAGGGGTAGATTATGACTACCCATAACTCTACGAGTCAAAATATGTGATTAAATTCGAAAATGAGTCCAAATCGACTGTCAAATCCCAAAATCACAACATCTTAAGGTGTAGACAAAACCCCCAAATTTCACTCTAAAATTCCATGTTTTAGGTGTAGAAATCCATGGAAAAACAAGATATATAATGTAGTGACCCAACAAATTATTTTTTAAGTTATAGCATTTCGTTTTGTGATTTGAGACTTCAAGTGGATTCATATTGTGTATTATGACCTACGTGCATGGTTGGTTTTGATTTTCGAGTTGTTGGAAATGAATTTAATGGAGTGATTCTCCATTTGGAAGCTTTCAATTGGAAGAGTTGACCAAGGTTTAACTTTTGAGTAAACGATCTCAGAATTGAGATTTGATGGTTTCGATTGGTTCATTGGGTTAATTGAAACTTGTGTGCAATATTTGGTTGTGATATGTAACCTCTAAGTGTGACAGACGCGTTTGTCAAAGTTGGAACGTTTGAATGTTAAGAGAACGATTTGATCTTCGATCCTTGGTTTTGATATTATTTCTGATGTTTTGAGCCTTTGAAGAAGTTTGGATAATTTATTTGGACTTGTTGGTGTGATTGGACAGAGTCCCGAGGGGCTCGGGTGTGTTTCAGATTGGTTCGCACCATTTTGGTGTTGATTGGAAGTTCTAGTACAGATGTGTTTCTAATGCAGATCGTTTTGCACAGGTGCGAGGTCGCAAAAGCAAAGAAGTATGTCACACTTGCGAGGAAGGACTTAGGGCTGGAGACACACAAATGCGGAGATGCGATCGCATCTGCGGTATTGTAGAAGCGATGGTTTGGCCGTACCTGCGCCTTTGCAGAAGTGAGCGTTATGCGCATATGCAAAGGGTCTTCTGATGGAGTGAATCTTGCATATGCGAGACTTGGACCGTAGAAACGACGTCGTAGAAGCAACATTGTTGTCCGCCGAAGCGAAATCCCTGGCAACTTATTATATTTTAAGGGTTTGCTCATATTTTATTATTCTGAGTTTTGGAGCACGGAAATAAGCGATTTTGGAGGATATTTTCACTTCTACTTTACAACAACAACATACCCAATATATTCCCAACATGTGGGGTCTGGGGAAGGTAGACTGTACGCAGACCTTACCCTTACCTAAGATTTTCACTACTACTTTTGAGGATATATAATTTCCACTTGGATTTGATTATATATCTTATTTTCCCATGGATTTATACCCTAAGAAAATTATATTTTGAAGGAAAATTTGGGGGTTTTTTCCTACACTTTAACAGAGAATACTTTGGAGATTTGAGTATTAATTTGGACTCAGTTTTGGAATCTAATCACATATTTGAACTCGGCATGTTATGGGTCATCGAGATTTGGTATTGGTTTCGGATTTCAGGCACACGAGGCCAGATTTACTTGTTTTGACTTTTATGGAATTCTTCAAAGATCGAAGCTTTATGATTTGAGATCGCTTGCTATAGCATTATTTGACTTCCTTGGTTGATAATTGACCTAGATTTTCCTGATTTGAGGGCTAAAGAGAGGTTTCTACACGATTTGAGGATGAAGGATAGCCCGAATGAGGTAAATATCTTGCCTAATCTTGTTGAGGGAATAAACCTTAGGATATGACTTAGTTTGTCTAGTTGACGTTTTGGGAATTGTTCAAAGATTGAAGCTTTATGGTTTGGGATCGCTTGCTATAGAATTGTTTGACTTCCTTGGTTGATAATTGGCTTAGATTTGCGTGATTGGAGGGCTAGAGCAAGGTTTCTAAGCATTTTGAGGATGAAGGCTAGCTTGGATGAGGTAAGTATTTTGCCTAATATTGTTTGGGGAATAACCCATATGATATGACTTTGTTTGTCTAATTTAAGTATGTGAGAAGAGACTAATATGTGAGTTGACGAGTGTATATAGTAGCTATGTATGATTCATGACCAAAGTAGTCACCGTGCTGTACTATTCTTGATTTTGACACTGTGCTTCTTTCTATCATGCTTTATATGTTTGTATGACTATGTGAACTCTATGAATCATGCTAGAGATCATGTATAGGTTTGATTTCCCGGTTCAAACACGATACTCATTATGTGTGGCGTAACCGCCTAAATTGAGCTTTAGTCGTATACTTTGCACATACATACACATTAGCATGCTATTTTCCTCAGTCTATGAGTATGTGATTTGATATCCGTTATTTTATCCATGCGTTCTTGTATATGCTTTCTATGTGATGGACTGGATTGACATCAAGTGAGTGGTCCGTGCGAGTTGAGTTATTATGACACATGAGTTGTCCGTGTGATTGTTATGAGTATGGCACGTGAGTAGTCCGTTTGGTTATGGCATGTGAGTTGTTCGTGCAGTGTGTGGATAAATATCCATCCCCCTAGGGTCACCCTCCCATGTTTCTCAGTTGATAAAGTACATACAGGTTGTGAGAAACCGAAAAGTTTCCGGTTGACATGGATTATGGAAAGTTGATCATTGGTTGAACTTTGCATCTCTTCTGTATTTGCAAACTCCTTGGATGTATACCTGAGTTTTACTGCATGTCTTCTCTATATGCTAATTCCAGAATGTACACATGCCTTTTATGCATATCTTCTCTATACGCTTCTTAAATTGATGAAATGATTTACGGTACATATATTCGCTATAGGTTGATCCATGTAACTTGATTTGATATTTTATGTATATTTTCTCTATATACAATGGTTGACATATTATTTGATATTTCATGCATATATTCTCTATATGCAATGTTGGATTATTTGAGGATGTTAGGCACATATCCTCTCTATATTCTAAGTTGTTAAACTAGTACAATCCCTATGCATACCTTCTCTATATGCAATAGTTTGACGTGTTACTCTATATGTTGAACTATTACAAGACTAGCGTGCATCTTCTCTATGTGCACTGATTGGATGTACATGTATTTCATGGTTAGATTTCGATACTGTCGCTGGGTACATGTATATGTTATTGAGCTGTACATGTTATGTAAATTGAGAATCCTTGACCTATAACCTCGTCACTACTTCATCGAGGTTAGTCAGGATACTTACTGAGTACATGGATTTGGTTGTACTCATACTACACTTCTGCACCTCGTGTGCAAATCTTGGAGTTGAGCTGTTGTGGATGGAGAAGCCTATAATTGAAGATGTACCTGCATTCCATATATAAGCTACCAATTGTTCTTGGTTATTTAGGACTCATAATTCTAATTATGTAAACTTCAAACAAATGTTGTATTTATTATTTGTACCATTTATGTAAATCTAAATATTAGTGCCTCAAGATTTGTACTGCCAATCCTTGGGGTAATTGTATGTATTTTTTCTTTTTCATTTATTGTTATTGATGATCTTTCATTTGAGTTGTATTATTTATTGTATGGCTTGCCTAGCATGTTGGGGTTAGGTGCCATCACGACTAGGTGAGATTTTGGATTGTGACAAGTTGGTACTAGAGCCATAGGTTCATAGCTTCTACCAGTCATGAGCAAATGTCTAGTAGAGTCTTACGGATCAGTACGATGACGTCCATACTTATCTTTGAGAGGCTACATGGCATACAGGAAACTTCCATTTATTTCTTTTCTTATCGTGTGACATTAATTCAGCTTGAAACATGTATCTTTGATTTTCTTACATTCACTCGTATGTGATATTGAGCACTCGGTATTAGTTGTGTACCGACGGCTTGTGATATCGTGGATGAGGTGTGAGATGTGATTTTATGTTTTGAAGGTAGGCTAGTCTAGAGGTATTGAATCCAGGACTAGACTACAGCTTTGGCTCGGTAGATTCAGTTGTGCGAGTATGTGATTGTGGGATCTTATGTCTGGTAGTGTCTCTAGAAGTGGGATCGATGGCTCAATGAGTGGCAAGATTGCTATATGATGAGTATTATATGACTGAGAACTACGCCTATATGATTGGATATCATGGGTAGGAATTTCTTGGGATGCAAAGGGCTGTGGATGCTTGATTTTTATCTTGATATGTTGTATAGTCTTATGATATGAATGTGCTAGTGGATCTTTCAGTTGTTCATTTGAATAATGAAGTTGATTCTTATATCTTGTTGACTAGTGTAGACTTGGGAAGATTAATTGATTGCATGGTGGTTGTGACCATTGTAGGGTCATAGAGAGAGTCCGGTTTGAGGCTAAGTAGGTGGATTATCTCGTGCGAGAAGGTATGAGGTTGTTTGATTCTTATAAGGCTTCTATAGAGTTTTTCTTCTATTCATTGGGATGTGTTTGCTACGATTAGAGTTCGGATCGCTTGAGGAAAGTTTGCACGGATGTCACAAGGATGCATGTATGCACTTGGCAGATGATTTGGAAGGTGTGATGACTAGTGCTGCATGAGCTTATGAGGAGATTGAGCTGGATGACCGTGCGAGATCATGGTAGTTGTGAATGAATAGTACTATGGTTTAGCAGATGAGGTGTTTTATGGCTTTGAGCCAACTGGGGGAGTCTACTTTATACTGGCGACGCCCAGTTCTCCTCTCGTGTCTCAACAACAATAACTTGTTGTGGCCAACGCACACGCAAGTATACGCGGTCGTCAAGTAATAAAGTGATGAGATAGAGTGTCAAACCCACGAGGACTTGTTATCAACTATTAACTAAATTACACTATCCTAATTATTTAAACAATGATTAAAACCAAAAGTGATGATGCTAAACTTATTAAAATAAAACAAAATGGTAAACTTTGAACAAGGTAAAGCGGGTTTTTATGTTTTCAATTTGTTGAAATTGATCTAGGGTCATGGGCTATCTAACAATCCAATTGTATTCTTCAATTGAATTGACTAATTAATGTATCTAATTTATTGGTTGACAGAGTTAATATTGCTCATAAGAATCTATCGATCTCTTACTCGCCTATATAAGCTAACCTAACGCCTATATGTCTATA
The DNA here is from genome assembly GCF_000390325.3 of Nicotiana tomentosiformis. Classification (NCBI taxonomy): domain Eukaryota; kingdom Viridiplantae; phylum Streptophyta; class Magnoliopsida; order Solanales; family Solanaceae; genus Nicotiana; species Nicotiana tomentosiformis. Next base: position 75,883,702 of record NC_090818.1, on the reverse strand, counting down.
GAGCTAGAGAAAAAAGAATGCATTTATAATTCATGTGAAATAACCAAACAAGACAATTAGCATATGTCTATCCTAATCGCGAATCCATTCCCCGATGCCCGGGTTCAAGAACTTACTCTACTCAATCATTTGTGCAATCTAGAATTTCCACTTTTCAGTTCAACTCTAGATCTGTGGATAGTATTCAATTGGTGATTATGCAATTAAATAATTAAGCACATAATTGAATAAATAAACCAATATGATAAATCGAGAAATCAAAATCAATTTCGAATAAAAATAGTCATGAAAGAACCGCAACCCTAAAACGTAAAGTTTAGCTCTACATAGACATTATAGCAAAATAACAAATCACCCAAAAAAACATAAAATTTACTAAGTTTGGTCGATGAAAGATGAAACCCGGCCTCCACGATGGCTCTGTGCTCTCCCTTCATCAAACGTTGTGTAAATATTGTGTTTAATGACTATTTATAGGTGTAGAAAAAACCTAGATGAAATAACCAAGTTCAAAACCAAAAATGAGACAAAAATAGCCTCGAAACCCGAACTTAGCGCATCGCCACTCGAAATGCACGATAAATATGGCGCTAGGCTGCGCAACAAAATATCAAATGCAAGGAAATAATCTCGCACCGTGTAATAACCCGACCGATTATTTTGAGTATTTTAGCCATGTTCCCCCTATTTTATGCTTTACATATGTGTATTTGTGGTTACGTGATTTTCCGGGGTGGTTGGTTTGGTTTCAGGGAGGTTATGGAATGAATTGGGAAACATAGTTCCAAGGTTGAAAGCATAAGTTGTGAGAGTTTATCGGAGTTTGACTTTTGTATAGATTACTCCGGAATAGAATTTTGATGGTTCCAATGGTTTCGTATGGTGATTTTGGACTTAGGCGTATTTCCGGATGTGGATTTGAAAATCCGTAGGTTGGTTTGGTGCTTTTTGGCAAAAATTGGAAGTTGAAGGTTTGAAAGTTTGATAGGTTTGACGGAGAGTTGACTTTGTTAATATCAGGTTCTGATTTTAGTTCTCAGAGTTGGAATAGGTCCGTAGTTTCATTGGGGACTCGCATGTAAAATTTGAGGTCATTCAGAGTTGATTTGATATGGTTCGACATGAGTTTTGGAAGTTGGAAGTTCATTAGTTTATTAGGCTTGAATTGGGGTGCGTTTCATGGTTTTGACGTTGTTTTATGTGATTTGAGGCGTCGAATAGTTTCGATATTGGTTGGTGTGTTTGGACAGGGTTCTGGGGGCCTCGGGTGTGTTTTGGATTGATGACAAATCATTTGTGGACTTAGAAGAAATTGCTGAAGTTTCTGAGTACTGATGCTTTCACACCTGCGATGGATTGGCCGCAGGTGCAAGGCCGCAGAAGCCGCTGATTGACCGCAGATGCAATGTTGGGCTAGCTGAAGCTAGGCCCGCAGATGCCAACAGAGGAGCGCAAATGTACTTGTGCTTATTCAGTAAAAGTTCGCAGAAGCAGACTCACAAATATGAAGGTGGGCCCGCACAAGTGAAAGGTTGGGCACTTGGAGGAGACAGCAGGTGCGGCCCTTGTTCCGCAGAAGCGGTTAAGTGACCACAAAAGTGATTAAGTGACCGCAGGTGCGAGATTGCTAGGCAAAATACATATATCGAATGGTTTAGTCTTTTTCTCATTTTTGGAGTTGTGGAGCTCGGTTGGAGGCGATGTTTGAAGGGCTTTTCATCACAATTGAAGGTGTAAGTGATCCTTACTTGTTTTTGGTGTTAGATATTGATAACCCATAGATTATTACACCATATTTTTCATGAATTAAACATGGGACTTGGGGGGGGGGGGGAGGGGTTGGACTATGATTTTGGAAAGTTAGATTTGATGATTCGAAAGTCTATTTGAGGTCGAAATTGGATAAAAATGGTATGGTTGGACTCGTATTTTAATGGGTCTTCAGAATTTGCGCATTTTGTCGTGTTCCGGCGTGCGAGCCTGGGATCGACTTTTTGATTTTTGTTAAAGATCTTAGCTTTATCATTTGAAATCATTTCCTATTGCTTTTATTGATGATATTAAGTTATTTTGGCTAGATAATGCGAGTTGTCCGGAGGTTAATTCACGCGGAAACGGTTAATTAGAGGATTGATTTGGCTTGCTTGAGGTAAGTATCTTATGTAAACTTGGTTGAGGCACTAGTTGCCTGAGTTATTTGTGATAGCTACGTGTTGTGGGTGATGCTCATGTGTGGGGATTTAGCCCATGTGCGTGCACTGGGGTATTATTCATGCTCGGGGTAGTGCTTAGGCTATGATATGCCTTGATTTGATTGTTAAGCCATATGTTGTGATAGTCCTCCTATTTGTAACCCTTTTTTAGCTATTATTTGAGGTTACGTTGAGGTTACTCTCCTGATTGAACCTGATAATTGCTACTTTTATAATGTATTTGCCGTATTGAGCTATGATAGATATGCATACACTATAGAATGCCATTTATACCAGTCAAGGAGTATGCAACTTGATATTCATTGATCATGTACATGTATTCGTATATATCTGTTTTCTGTGTGATATGATATGGATTAGTAGCTTGTGAAAACGATAGGTGGGTAGTGATATTGAGCCTGTGACCACGTCGGGTGGATTATGATATTGAATCTGTGACCACGCCGGGGGAATTATGATTATTGGTACGTGAGTTATTTATGCGGTTGATATTATTGGCATGTCAGTTGTCCGTGCAACACGCGAGTTGTCTGTGCAACACGTGAGTTGTCCGTGTGGATCAAGATATTTATATTATTTGAACGTGCGTTGTCCGTGAGGATGATATTATTAGGACTTGAGTTGTTCGTGCATCACGTGAATTATTCGTGCAACGTGTGGATATGGATACATCCCCCTAGGATCACCCTCTCATGTTCCTTCTTGATGGTGTACACACAGATATTGAGGAAAACTGATTAGTGGTTTTGTACAGTTATGGAAATTCTGAGGAAAATCTGGCAAATGTTTGATTGGGTTGATGCACTTCATCTTTACTTGCAACTTCCTTGACTGCTATCTGTTTAATTTGCATATCTTCGTTATATGCTGGATTATTGACTGAGCAGAGTATGTTAAATAATTGTGTGCACCAAGGTGTTTATTTATATTATTCATGACTTTATCATATTATTGTTATGTACTTGTTAAATTTATGAACTGTACAAGTTATAGAGAATCTTATTTATAATTCTTGCGTCTATTATCTAACCGAAGTTAGTTATGATACTTGCTGATTAAATGAGGTCGGTTGTACTCATACTACACTCTACACTTAAATATGCAGATCCATATGTCGGACCCAGTCATCAATAGCCGAGGCCTGAGTTGGTCACCCGCGAGACGAGGTAGAGCCGAATCTCGACCGTTGTCCTTGCGTCTCTTTCCATTTTGTACTATTTTCTTTATTTCGGACAATATTGGTACTTAGCTTTTCAGACTTGTATTTCCGTTTTAGAGTTCATGACTCTGTATTTACCAGTTCTAGGGGATTTATCATGTATTGGCATTATTATGTTATGTTGAAGACCTTGGACTTGTATTATTATGTTAATACTGATAATATGATTCGTCTTTATTATGTTCGGCTTGCCTAGCAAGTGTGTTAGGCTCCATAAGCCCAATGGGTGGTTTTGGATCGTGACAAGTTGTTATCAGAGCCTTAGGTTCATAGGTTCTACAAGTCATGCGCAAGTTTAGTAAAGTCTTGCGAACCGATACAGAGACGTCTATACTTATCTTCGAGAGGCTACCAAAATATTAGGAAATTTCACTTTCTTGCATTTTTGTCATGCGGATTTAGTAATTCCAGAATTTGAACCTTACTCTTCTATTGTATCACAGATCGTGAGGACACATTCAGACGGATCAGGCAGGAAGGCACCAGTACCACCAGTGAGAGCCGCGAGAGGCTGGAGCCGAGGTAGAGGCCGAGGTGGAGATCGCACTACAGCTAGAGCAACACCTCTGGAGCCACAAATCGCTCTAGTGGAGGAGCAGGTTTTGAATATTGTTGAGTCCGTGGGACCAGCTCAGACACCTGCGGTACCTATTGTCATACCTGGTCTTCAGGAGCTCTTGGCTCAGGTATTGAGTGTGTGCACGAGCTTGGCTCAGGCAGTTATGATACCAGTTGTACTAGCTAGCTTCCAAGCTCACTATTCGGATCTAAGACCTCACTAGTAGAACCCAAATGATGCCGAGCAATCCGAAATATCCAAAAGCCGTACAAATTAATCAACATATACTTAAAAGCTCATAATTTAACTATTAATGTGATTTTCCAACAAAATTCGAAAAGTTCATAAAAATCACCCCTGGGCCCACGTGCCCGAATTTCGGAAACCTTTGAAGATAAATGCTACCCATGATGTTACGAACTCAAATATATAATTTGTTCCTAATTCCATAATCAATTTCATGGTCAAATTCTATTTTTACCATATCCTAGGTGTCCAACAAAATCGCACAATTTTCACTAATTTTCATGTTAAATCAATCCATAATTCATGGATTTAACTCAAAAGTGGGTAGAATTCACTTACTTTGTGTTGCTTGATAAAACTCCGCTCAAAATAGCTCCCAGATTCAGCCAACCCAAGTGGAAATGAGAGAAAAGAGAGCTAAGTCCCGGAATAAATTCATGTCTGCCCAGGTCCCCCTTCTTTGCGATCGCGGAAGGCCTCTCGCGATCGCGGGACTGCCTTCGCGATCGTGAAGCACACCAGCACACCAGAAAATTTCAGCCGACTTTTGTTTGCTCTGGGTTGTCCAAAATACACCCGAGCCACCTGGGACCCCGTCCAAAGGTACAAACAGGTCCATAAATATACTACAGACTTACTCGAAGCCTCTGAACATATAAAATAACACTGAAACTACGAATTGCACCTCAAAACCAAATTAATCAACTTCTAAGCTTCAAACTCATTTCTACCAACTCCGAACATGATGAAACATACTTAGACAACTCGTAATGACGCCAAAATTTACGCACAAGTCATAAATCATAGTACAGCCCTATTCTAAGGCTCGGAATTCCAAACGGACATTGATAACACCAATGTCCACTTAAAGTTAAACTTAGGAAGTTCTAAAACTTTCAAAATGCCAATTTTCAACAATAAGCGCTGAAATGCTCTCGGTCCACCCGAAACTCGATTTGAATATACGACTAAGTACAAAATCATCATATGAACCTATTGGAATCTTCAAATCCCGGTTCTGAGGTCGTTTACTAAAAAGTTTATCTCAAATTAAACTTGACCGTCTTAGGCTACTATTATGGAACTAAGTATTACGAATTTAATCCGGACCCTTCCAGAATCAAACTATCATCCCGCAAGTCATGAAACAGTAATAACACATGCGGAAAGTCATCAATATGGGAATGATGATCTAGAAAGTAAAACGACAGTGGTTGTTTTTTGTTGCTACTGCCAAACAAGAAAAAGAAATTAAGAGAAGAAAAGCTTCTCCCCTTTTCATTGATAGCCAAACCAAAATTGGCATTTAGTACTTCAATAGCCATGACAAAGAACAGAATAGAAGAATTTATTTCTTCTTCTTCCACAAACTATCGACCATGGCTTCTCCCTCCTCTGAAAATCAACAATTAAAAAGTTTGGTGCTTCATGACCATAACAGTAGAGAGGAAGCAAAACTAGAGTTTCTCTTTTAATTGCAAAGGCGGCGGCGTTTAGGTTAAAAAAATGAAGGATAAGAAATTTTGGGGCTTGGTGCTCCAAAGTTGCCGGCGGCTGAGTTTCAGGGAAAGAAGAAGAGAAATTAGGTTTCTCTTCTTAAAATGCATAGATGCTTTAATTAATTTTTTTTAAAAAGGGATCTGACCACATGCAATTTTCTGTGTACCTGAAAATATGTGGTCAAGTCTTTTGAGTTTTTTTTAAAAAAGAAAAGGAAAGGGCTTCTTGTTGCTTATTCAAAAGAAAATGGGTAGAACTAGTAAAGTTGGGTACATGCTCACTTTAAATTGGTCTGAATTTTTTTTTATGTTGGTAGAATTAAGAAGATTGGGCCTGAGAATCTGCTATCTTCTTTTCTTAAAAATGGACAGATTTTCGAATTGGGATAAAGGCACATTTTAAAATACTTTGTTTAATATTATTTTTAGTTTCATATTAATATTACTTGTTAATTTGTTTAACATGTATGATATATTAATTAGTTTAATATTAAAGTAAATTTTATGTAAATTTGTATACAATGTAATAAATATTAATTAGTTTGACTTTAATTTTATTTGTATGCTAATATAAGTTGTTTGTTAACTTATGATCCATATGAGATTGTAAAATCATGATAGATAATTATGTTGTCTTTAACATTATTGAAACGCTTATTTAGATAATTAAATATGTTAATTTCCATAATATTTTAATTTTTGGACGATGATTGGGAACATAGTGAACTCCCGACTCCATGATTAATATATGTATTAATATTATAATATGTATGTATGTTAAATATAGTGCCTTGCATTATTTTTTATTTTTATATGATCCTCATGATTTTTTGTATTTTGTTAAAGAATGACTATTGCTTCGAAAAATATTGTTGTTGCGCTCAATAAAATGGTTGAAACTCAATGGCGATAACTATGAAACCTGGAGCTTGAAAGTCCAGTATGTGCTAGAGGAGCAAGAGGATCTGGAGGCCATTTACAATGTCATGAATGAGCCTGAGTAAGGAAACACTGCTCAACATAGGCATGAGCGTGAAGTCTATGATAGTTGGAAGAAAAAGAACTTCATTGGTCGCATTACGTTATTGAGCACCTTGGATGATGACATCCTAATGGAGTTTAAGGATCACCAAAGAGCTATAGATCTTTGGAATACTTTGAGAAAAAGGTTTGGTACTTGTTACACTGTGAGGCTGCGATCCTTAACGATCAAATTTGATTCATATAAGAAATGCCGAGAACATTCAATGAAAACACATTTGAGGCAAATGACAAATATGATTGGGAAGCTGAAAGATGTTGGTCATGTGTTGACTAATGAACAACAAATCCAAGCTGTCATACACCCTTTACCTAGTTCTTGGGATTATATGAAAATATATTTGACCCATAATGAGCGAATCACCACTCTGAAAGATGTCCGGAGGCATCTTGAGTTAGAGGAGGAACGACTTAAGGCTGCAAAGCCAATAGCTGAGTTGCACATGGCAACAACCTCCAAAACCAAGAGTGATTCAATGAAAAGGAACTGGAAAAAGAAGAGAGGGCCACCTCAAGCTCAGCCAGCTCAGCCTGCTAAAAGATCAAAGATTAAAAAAGGCAAGAACAGACACCCCACACGTGTCAAAATTGCTAAAGTGAAATGCTATAATTGTGACAAAAAGGGTCACTATGCCAGAGATTGCTCTGAGCCTCCTAGAAAGGTATTTCAGGATGCTCGAATTAGTGAACTTTGTATTTCTAGTTCTATTTTTCTAACTTGATCTAATCCTTTGTGGATTATAGACTCAGGAGCAACGAACCACATAGCTTGGGAATGCAGTGCCTTTGTTGAATTTCGGCGAGTTTCATGTGGAACAAAGTGAATATATGTGGGAAACAACAATAAACTTGTTAAAGGGTTCGATACATGCTAGTTAGTCCCGCATGGTGGTTGAGACCTATTACTACATGATCTTCTCTTTGCACCAACAATTCGCCGAAATGTTATTTCAGTTTCAGTTTTACTTAAGCTAGGATTTGACTTATTTTGTCATGGAAATTTTGCCAAGTTGACTTTTGGTTCAACTTTATTTGGTTTTGGTCATGTGACCTGAGGTTTAATTATTATGGATATGGATTATAATTTATTTAATAATAATGTTAGTTTTTCTATGTTTGTTTCTTCACATAAATATGATAGTGATGTAAACATATGGCATGCTAGACTTGGTCATATTGGCCAACAAAGAATGCAAAGGTTAGCAAAACAAGGTTTGCACTCCAACATTGAACATGTGAAATTGTCCACTTGTGAAAATTGTCTAGCTGGAAAATCTGCAAGAAGTCAGGCAACTAGAGTTGAATATCCTTTGCAATTAGTCTATTAGGACATATGTAGGCCTATGAATGTTAGGGTTAGGCATGGAGCTAGTTATTTCAGCACATTTATTGATGACTTTACCCATTTCAGTTATCTATTTAATTTTCCACAAATCATAAGTAATAAGTTTCTTCAAATGCTATATGAGCTTAGTGAAAAATTAATTAGACAAGAAGATAAAAGCTCTTCGAACTGATCATGGCCGTGAATACTTATCAACCCAGTTTAATAATTTATTAATGAAAAGGGAATAGTTCATCAGTTGACTATCCCAAATATTCCACAACAAAATGGTATTGCGGAGAGAAGAAACAGTACACTCCTAAAAATGGTTAGGTCAATGTGGCACATTCTAACCTCCCAATTAGTTACTAGGGTGATGCGTTGCTTTCTGTCACATATGTACTTAACCGAGTGACTACAAAATCAGTTACCACTACTCCATATGAGTTATAGAGTGGAAGACAACCTAACCCGAGTGCATTAAGACCTTAGGGTTGTACTACATGTACACATGATTCCTCTCATAAATATGGTAAATTGGGCACGAAGGGAAAGAAAAATATCTTTATAAGACACTTTAAAACATCAAAGGGTTATTTGTTTATAAGTTAGCAAGACAATGGGAGTGTAACTGAGTTTGAATCACGAGATGTCACATTCTTAGAGAATTAGTTTCATAAGCAGGGAGAGATAGGTCAAGACCTATCCTTGATTGAGATAATAGATCAAGACGTACACGGATCACTTCAATCGAGTGGGAGAACTTTAGCAGATGATGAATTAGTTTCTCATCAACAACCTCCTTCATCATCAAATAGATCTTGTTCTAAGTGGGAGCATGATGAATGTTTTTGATCCGAGTGGAGCAACATTGATCCAAATGGGAATAATGATGAATCACAAATAAGATGTGGTTCTGGTAAAAAGACTCCTCGCCGATGATTTGATATTGAGGGCGGTGAACTATTTATGATGCTCCTACAAGAAGCAAACGAGACTAAAAATATAAACGAGGCTCTCTCATGCCCTTCTAAGGATAAATGGATAAAGCAATGGAAGATGAATTGGAGTCTATGAGAGTCAACAAAGTTTGGGAACTAGTTGACCTCCCTGAAGGACGCAAAGCAATTGGGAGCAAATGGGTTCTCAAAATTAAGCTCAAGGCTGATGGCACAGTTGAGAGATATAAGGCTCGACTGGTGTTAAAAGGGTATACACAACAGAAAGGAATAGACTACAAAGAGACTTTCTCGCATGTTGTATGAGAGATGCAATTTGAAAGAAGAGAAGAGGTTCTATCAGTTAATCACCATCCCTTCCTATAATGAATTAGATCATATCTTCTAACTATAACTCAACTCTGAGGGAATAATGAAAAGAAAAAAAATACTCTACTCGAAAGCCGTTGCTGACCTGATCTTTTCTTTGCTTGGCGTGGGCGAGACAAAGTCTTCTTAGTCTTCTGCTTTTTCGGTGATATCTATAAGAAGGAATACCTTGAGATTTACCTCTGTTCGCCTGGTTCTAGCTATTATTGCAAGCTTGGATCTTGAATTACATCAGATTGATGTAAAGACTGCCTTTCTCAATGGAGAACTAGGTGAAAATATTTATATGGAACAACCTAAGTGTTACATTGAAAAAGGCCACGAACAAAATATTTGTAGACTTTTGAAATCTATTTATGGCCTCAACCAATCTTCAAGGCAATGGTATATACGCTTTCAAAATGTTGTTGTATCAAATGGTTTTACCATGATGGATGAACACCATTGCGTTTATACCAAAAGATCAAGGAAAAAGCTTATGATTTTAATGTTGTATGTAGATGACATACTTATAGCTGGAAATGATAAGGAGCTTATAACCGAGATAAAGTTATGGTAATCATCTCAATTTGAGATAAACGATATGGGTGAAGCCTCAAATATTCTTGGAGTTAAGATTTTAATAGATCGTCCAAAGAAACTATTGTATCTCTCACAAGAGAATTACATTAGAAAATTTCTTGAACGATTCAATATGCAAAATAGTAGCCCAATTGACACTCCTATCAGAAAAAGGGCATGCCTTGGGAAGTCAGATGTGTCCTAAGACTCCTGAAGAAACAGAAAGAATTATCCGCATTCCTTATAGGAGCATAGTCGGAAGTCTAATGTATGCTATGGTATGCACTAGATCTGATATTTGTCAAGAAGTTAGCTTGGTAAGTAGATATCAAACCGATCCAGGTTTAGCACATTAGCAAGCAGTAGAGAGGATCATCAGATATCTGAAGGGAACTGCTGATTATGCCATTCGTTACCAAGGCGTCAAGGATCTATGATTAGTTGGATGCAGTGATGCTGATCATGGAGGAGATCTAGAAGAAAGAAAGTCTACCTCAAGATATATGTTCTTACTCATTGATGGCGCAATATCATGGAGTAGTAAGAAACAATCACGTGGATCACCATCTACGATGGAAGCCGAATACGTGGCTCTCGCATCAGCAGCACAAGAAACCGTTTGGTTGAAAAAGTTCTTGGAACACTTGTTGGATATCGCAGAAAATGTTGAACCAGTGTTAGTCTACTATGACAGTGAAGCTGCAATATCCTCAATTAAGGACCCTAAGTTTCATTGTAAAATCAAACACATAGATATCCAGTATAACTATGCGAGAGACATGGTTAAACGCAAGGTAGTGAATGTGAAGTATGTATCTACAAAAGATATGTTAGCAGATCCATTGACTAAGCCTTTGTCTAGAGATGCATTTGTGAGACACACTAGGTCTCAAGGCTTGCGTAGACTTTGAGATACTGTATTTTGATATTCATTTTCTTGTGTTCACAAAACTGATGTTCTTTGATTATCAATAAAGTTGATTTACATACATACGTATTTATATTGCTGAATGTTATGTGCATTCTTTGTTAATTTTATTTATAAGTATGTCGGGTAGACAAGAGGTTGACCTTCTCACACAGGAAACCGCCTCCTTATCTTAGTGATGTGAGGAGATAAGACATGATTTTAAGTAAAATTATCATAAGGATAATTTGAGAGCTATTCGCTTAAAATCAGAATGTCTCTTAAACAATGACATAAAGTCATTAGGGTGAAAAATATTTACCTAGTCTACTTTGTGAGCTAGATGTGAGTTAAATATGATTTTGTAGATCAAAGAACTCAAATTTAGATACTTATGGTGTCTAAATATCAAATGTACAACATTCTTTATGAGATAAAGACATACGCTCCTTACGGAAAAGGAAAAGATGTTGTAGCATGTGTTTCATATCATGTGTGCTAATGTCGACCAATTGGGTTAACATAAGTCCATTATCAACTTATTGCTGTGTAAGACCAGAGCTTTTAGGATGGCTCAAGATTTTGTACCCTAAGAGACTTCGATCAGATACTTGAGACTTAGTATGATGTTAGCTATCTTATTTTATTTCCAAAAGATCATGAATACAGATTCGGTCTAGCAGAGCATATCTAGAAAAGCAGTTATACTTATGTTAAGGGGATCGTGAGAAGAGGAAGATCATTGATGGAATCTCATTTATTTGTGTTCACTGGTGCATCAGTTATAACTTATGAGTTATGATCGTGAATACAAGAAATAATAATATATGAGATTTTGAGATTATGTCAAAATGTGATTCATATGATCTAGGGCACTGCATACTTTATGATCTACTTGTAGGTTTGCACTCGACGAGAGGTTATATATCCCTAACAAATGTATAATACTTAGCTCTCACTGTATGCTGGTCGCACGGTCTACTTCCCTGTATGAATGATTGAGGAGATGAGATGAGAATATGTTTCTCATACTAGATGAGCACTCCCATTATATGTGAGTGAGAGATGTAAAAAATTTTGGGTCCATCCATAGGGGGTGCTTTAAGGCCCAATAGGATTATTAGTTAACCCTAATATTCCGTGTACAACTAAAGACACAGAAATACACAGTATTTTACTACGCTTAGTGTTCTCTCAATCTAACTAGGGTTTAGACTATGAAATTGGGGGTTGCTCCAACGCACTGTGACAACCACCGCCGATCAGTAATGCCAGTCGCGGTTCATCCGTCTTTCGTTTCTGCCAAGAAGAACAAGTAAGTTCTCTATTTATGATTTACGCGCTATCTAATGTGTTTAGATTAAAGTATTCTTTCAAAAACAAACATCCAGTTTTTTGCTCATTTGGTTGAAAGCTACATAGCACCAGAAGCGGGAAAGAAAAGGGAAAAAGAAAGTGCAGAACATATATATGAGCTTTGAATTTGGAAAAATACACCAATGTGCATGTTATGTATTAAATACTCTTTTATTTCTTTTCTTTTCTCAAGCACCATTAGGCCATAATTAAATGGCAGGAGATCAACCTAAAGGCTCCAAATTCTTAGAGATAGACACATAAAGAAAAGCTAGTGGACTGTATCTGTTGCCATCTTCTTCACTCTGCATTTTAGTTCTGATATTGGCATTAACCATATTAACGATGAAGGAACCTCGCAATTAAGCTGTCATCTGCAGCTGTCCAAAGGATTTGCCACACGCATCTACTGGCCTGCTCTACAAATAAAACTGAACATGCATGGTGGACCTTAAGATTCAGCTTGATAATCCAAATAAAGCCAGCTTCAGGCACAGGGTTGGCAAATGCTTAGTCATGTATATAGGAATTGCCAGGTAGGAGAGGTCAGCCTCTCCCAGGTTTCATTCGAGCCCGCAGCTCCACAACTATTCCTTGCCAACTGATGCTCACGGTCGATTTCTTCTCGTCCTACATAGGATGGCTGATCAAAGATTTACAAGCTGAGAAACTTGTGATGAAAACAAACACGATTATTCCTGGGAAGGCATCAATATTGGGAGGGCTCATCAAGTTGCCATCGCCTCTTTGTGTCGAATTACCATTGGGTTCCCTGACGTGAAGATCGTAAAAGCCTAGTGCACGCTCTCCATCCCTAGCAAGTTTTGAGGTATATAAAAATAATTTGGAAGAGTGTTCAGCAGAACATTTGGGGAGCATCTCGCTTTCCACCGCACATATTTCCCCCACACACCAACTCAATCAAGTCTGGAAAGATTTACTCCCACGGTTTAAATTATATGTAAGGGTGTTATTTTGGCTGGTCCGTAAATCCATTTGGGTTGACAATGCATACACCGTTTATGAAGCCTAGGATTATTAAGCTAAATAGTTGACTTCCTGCATTATCATGGAAGTGATGAGATGCCAACAGGACTGAAAATTTATGTAACAACCAGCTTGAGCAAAGTCACTCAGATGAAATATTTGTCCACTGTCAACAATCTATCGGCATGACAAAATGTCACGACCCACCTGAGGTAGTCGTCATGACACCTAACCTTAGAGATTAGGTAAGCCTAACAGAAATAACAAGTTAAGATAATAAAATAAACCGAAAAAGCTCGTAATAACTCCAAAACGAAACATTTGTAACAAAATCCCCAAAACCGGTGGAACTGAGTCATAAGATGTACAGAAATGTACTACAATCTCTAATACAACACTATTTGATAATAGGATAAACAGTAGTAAAGGAAATCACAGAAGGTGACTCCGAGGCCTGCGAGCATCGAGCAGGTATACCTTGAAGTTTCCGAAAAATAACTGAGCGATCACTGGCGACCGACACGAGCAGATGTACTTGGATCTGTACAAAATGGGCAGAAGCGTAGCATGAGTATACAACAACAATACTCAGTAAGTATCAAGCCTAACCTCGGTAGAGTAGTGACGGGGCCAAGTCAAGACACCTATTAGGACAAGAAAAACAGAGCAGAGTATGATATAGACTAATAACGGAAAGCGAGGAAATAAATAATAACAAAGCAGTACAATAATGTAAACTAACAATAGAATTTAAGACAATAAAGGTAACAAGGGGTCAAAACATGATATGAACAACAAGTAATCAATTACGGACAATTACAAGTAAGACAAATAAAGAGATAACAAAACTGTTCGACCAACACGCCTTTTAACAAAGAACGTACAACAAGAATCACAACCGAGGTACCACACCTCACAACCTCATTTCACAAGTCACCATCATAATCTTCTTTATATCACCGCGTGAGCCTTGCATTTATTTTGAAAATATTTTTCCCGAAATAGTATGCGTTTTAGCCCACTTATCTCACCGCGTAGCTTCAAGTAATTCCCTTACTAGCAACACGCGTATAAATCCCACTTTATCTCATCGCATGCGTATCAAATCCTATCATTGTACCACCACATGCGTATCAATATCACAACACAATAATCAACTCGCTCCACATGTGCCCATATGCCACAATATTTGCCAAAAACAACAATTCCAAATGTTACCACAACATATAGCCCACGGCTCAACTAACAATGTGAACAAGAATCTCAATAATAATAAAACGAATGAAGAATACTCAACGGGGAAGGGTATCTAACAATCAACAACTTCAAATAAGAATAATCTATATATTTATATATCTATATATTTATATAAAGGAGGGACTTGGCTAGGTGACGTGGCACCTCTTATATACTAGGAAAATCATTTATCTAATTTCTCAATTTTTTGAGTTTTTCCCTCCTATTAAATTTAGTAAATCAGGTTTTAATTGCATCTACTTGGAAAGATAAAGACACCGTTTAAAACAAATAACGTTACAATTGCACCTCCATACCGTTACTATGTTTCATTAGAAGCCAAACGACACAACTTCTTTTTAATTCGTTTTGTAATCAACGTGATCTTAATTTAGAATGCAACCAGTAGCATATGAGAAGGGTCAAGTGACAACCATTTCCCACTAAGTTACGTAAAAGCCTTTTCTTGGATGCTGTCGCACTATAATTCCTCTTATGGAGAGATGCCGAGAAATATTTCTAATTTGATTGAGGATTTTTATTTTTTCCTAAAATTATTTCAGTTTCATTTTTTCATATGTACTTTTATTAGTTAGTGTTCATTATTTGATCAAAAAGTATGATTTTCGGCTAAAACAGTTGAGTTTATATAATAATGAGTTAAACTTAGTTAAAAATAATATCTCTAGACACGAGTTCAGAAAACGTGAGTAACACTAGACAGATCCGGTAGCGGGTTGACTACAACATACATTAATTGTTCTATACACTGTGAGTAATAATGGAGGATAAAACTAACAATAAATAACATTAAATAGCTTTTAAGTAAATAGGAGAAGTGGTTCACCCAATAAAAGATGAACTAGATGATTGTCCCTCCTCACAATGATGAGTGACAAACAAATCCTAGAATGTTCGAATTATTCTCGGATCTGATGGAAAAATGTGGAATAATATGAACAAGAATCTTGATGAAAAGGTAGCGTTTGTATCTTTATCAAAGAGAGAATGTTTTCTCAAAAGTCTGTTCTTATCAAATAAATGTCACCTGCCCCTATCACTGTCTCTTATTTCTATATATATGGGACATGTTCCTAAGAAATTCTAATAGTACAAGTGCAGATAATATCCACTAGAATATTCTCTTTTAATGTCCTATTTTAAAAGACTAGCCGTTGCAACTCTTATCAACGATATTCGACCTCGACCTCGGCCATTGTTAACATCTCGATTACGGCTCTTGTCGACACTTCAACCAGAGACTTTGCTGCTTCTTGGGTCATTTCGGTTAACAACGACTTGAGAATTCTTCCCTTAGTATTATCTTGGTTTAAACACTCTAGAGACAGATTTTGACCCATACAATTAGTCCCTCCGCTTATTGAGACCGGCTCCAGGCGGGGTCGATGAGCGGATTTGCTCGTTATGGTCGAAACAATTGAGCGAGCAGTTCCGGTCGTGGTGGTTATAGCGAACCGGCAACGTGGCCCTATGTGGATCACTTATTTCAAAATGTCTCGATTTTCCCGATTGGTTTGTTGGGCTGTCCACGAATTAGGATGACGTCATGCGTCATTATGATATATTTTTCGGATATGTTGCTTCGTTTCGCGTACGTCCCGTGATTGAATCTGCCGCTTCGGTTACGGTGCCAGTAATGATGGATCGTTTTCGATTTTAGTGCCCAGGTTCTTATAAATAGAGATGTTAGGGTGTGATTTTGAAGTTTAAAACTTTCTACTTCGAAACCCTATATCTCTTTCTTTCTTCTTATTCCATTGTTGCGTATCTTCCTTCCCTGCTCTAGAGATCCTCTTTGCGTTTAACTTTTCATTATTCGAATACTCTCTATTTCTTCAGAACTATGGTTAAAATATCTTCTGGTCCCAGTGTGTGAATTGACCCGGTTCCCGTAGCGATGATCTTGCCTCCTCACGCGGAGGGCGTCTCTGTGGCCGTGGAGGATGAGAACTTTCCCACGCTGGAGGAGATAATCCCTCGTAGGGATAAAGTTAGGTCTGACTTTACAAAGGCGCCTGAGGATGAGCCTCAGATCTCTGAGTCGGCGATGAAAGAGGCCGATTTATTTGAGCTTAGGGCCAAATATGACGTTCCCGCTCACATTGAGTTGATGCCTGCTGGGCAGGACGTGGTACAAGTCCACCACCCTAGGAATTGTGCACTCTATGCCTAACCTTTTCATGTTGGCTACACTTTTTCCCTTCTCCCCTTGGTGGAAGAGTTCTGCCGTTTCTATGGCGTTTGTCCAGCTTAGCTCGCGCCATATAAATACAAGTTCAATAGGATATTTACCAAGTTCGCGGAATTGGTCGGGCTCGAGATCACCCTTCGGCATTTGATGCATCTCTTTGTCCCTAGTTTCTATAGGGGGACAATGTTAAACCTTTGTTATCGAGGCAAGTGCCTGGTGGTGAAGATGGATGATAAGGCGAGCTGACAGTTCTGGCATAATTATTTCTTTGTTAGAACCGAGGACATAGTGGCCAACGTAGATGGCTTCCCCGAGACATGGAATTATACTCGTAAGCGTTTAACCCTTCCTCGTTGAAACATTTGATTTGATCGTTCTAGTCGTGGGTTTTGAACTCTTGTTTCCTTTTTATGTAGCCAAGACTACACCCCCTCCTTTGGTCGGAGATATTTATGATTGGGTTGGCTGGGTTCTTCCTCACATCGTAGGGATTCGCGAGTGGCCGGTTTTTTTAAAAAAGTTTGGGCCTGCCCCTTCCTTGACCGGTGAGCTCGTCTATTTTTTCTCTATTTTGTTATGGTCTCTTAGTCGCCTATTTCTTATAGTTTTCTTTTGCTGATAGTGATAACCTTTTTCAATTCTTTGTCTTCCAGCACGAGGATCTTCGAGGAGGCCGAAAGCTCCCCCTCCTGCATTCCGTAAGAGGAAAGCTGCCTCCTCTTTGGTGCTTATTCCCCCTACAACCGCGACTAGGCCTGCTTGCTCATCCGTTTCTGTTCCTTCCTTGACCGCGGCTAGGTCTGCTCGGCCTTCTGCCCCATCTACCACTGCCTCTGCATCGGTTTCTTCTCTGCCTGCAAGTATTTCGACAACGAAGCTTCCGGCTTCATCTTTATTCCGTCTTGTGGATGAGGAGGAGGAACAGTCGCCAAGTGACGGGAATTTGGTACCCCACAATAGAAGGTCAGTGGATGTTGGTGATGGGGTTGCCCGGGCTGTAGACTCTTTGATGGATGATTTTATCATTCGCGAGACGGCGACCATAATACGTGATGATGATGTCGGGCTGGCATCTGAGGTCCCGCTATCTGCAAGGGTCTCTGTTACTTCGCGGCAAGAGGGGCCATCGACTTTGCGATTGGCTGACGATGCTTCTTCGCCGGCTAATGGGAGAGACAAAGGAGTGGCCGAGGATGGCTATGAGACAGGCTCAGACCTTGATGCTGCAGAGCTGACCATCACGATTCCCATGGAAGAGGGATTTACTCAGCTCGAAGTGAGACTGGAGGGGTCTACGTGGACCATCGCGATTCCCATGGATCGTGACCAGCTAAAAAACACATAGAACGTGGTTCCTGCCCTCAGTCCCCTTTGTTCCGACATGGAGCGTGAAACCCTGGCGGAGTTGGACGACACCACCTTATCGAGGAGCATAGCTGGCCTCACTCTCAGGGTAATCTTTTCAAGGCTTCTTTTCTTTGTCTGCTTTGTTCAGATTTTTGGTCTTTGTTCTAGTGCTTTGTTCTCGTCAGCATAAGAGTTCTCATGTTTGACTCTCTTACTTTTTGTTATTGCAGACCGTGATCTTGGTAATCGAAAGTGCCCGAAGGGAGGAGAGGTGTAAAGCTATCATCAGAAAACTTCAGCGCAAATATTTTGAGTATCGGGACAAGTATTGAGAAATCCGCAAGCATTTTGGCGAAGGCAAAAATTTGTTGACCCTTCGGGATGAGCTGAAGCAAAACGATGACGAGCTGGTGAAGGTCATCGAGAAATGTAGTGTCCTTGAGGGGATGTTGAGAAATAAAGAAGAAGAGCTTGAGCTTAGTAGGGTCGTGGAGATTTAAAGAGCTCGAGGTTAGTAGGGTCGTGGAGGTTTAGTGCGGCGACTTCCATATGCAGGTGGTCGAGTTATGCATGCAATTGGATGAGTGTCGCCTGCAGATGGAGGTTCTTCCTTTGTGACGAGATAACCGAGAAGCAGAGCGAGCGGAATAGGGCGGAGTTAGCATGGTCAGTGGCTTTGAGGAAGAAGGAGGCCCTTGAGGTGGTGATTCGGACCCTCTGTTCTGAGCGGGAGAACGACTTAGAAACGGCAAGGTTAAAAGAGGAGCGGCTTGATGAGAGGATCAGAGAGTTGGAGAAAGAGAATTCTGACCTCTACGACTGAGTTGCTATCCTTGAGGCCGAGAAGACCCAGTTACTGGACCGTCCTCTTCTTATACTTCGGACTTTCCTAATGTTCCTCGAGAATTATACGAGGAGTGGATTCATGCCAAGGCCTAGTTGGATGTGTTCTGAGATTTGCATGCGACGGGATCTGTCTTTGAGGCCTCCCTTGAAGATGCTCGTGTCAAGGCTTGTAAAGCTCGAGTTGCTTGCGGGTATGATCCTGCTACCCCAGAGGCCGAAGAGGGCGAGGGGGACAAAGATGTAGACCAGCTTGAGCAAAATGCCTGGTATGATGCTGCATATCTCGAGGGCAAAAGCGGCGATGGCGAGGGTGTTGAAGGTTGAGAGGGTGACGTAGTTGAAATACAGGTCGGTGAGGATGTTGCAGGTGATGAAGGAAGTGGCAAGTAGTTTTATTTTATGTCTTTTCTATATATCTTTGTGTGTAGTTGGTGGCATCTTCATGAACTTTTGTAAAGATGTTCTACGTATGAAATGCCAACTTTGTTATTTGCATCTGATTTTCTTCCTGTGGTTCGTACTTGTATTATTTTGCTGTAATCACTTAGTTCGAATAAGGTCAAACATATCCTAAGTTTAATCATCGTCGAGGATCAGGAGGCGTTAGTTCAAACAAGGTCAATCATAACGCATGTTTAACTATGGCCGAGGGCCAATAGGTGTTAGTTCGAACAAGGTTGGACATAACATGTAGTTCGAACAAGGTCAAACATAAACTATGTTTAATTATAGCCGAGGGCCAATAGGTGTTAGTTCGAGCAACGTCGAACATAACCTATATTTAATTATGGCCGAGGGCCAGTAGGTGTTAGTTCGAACAAGGTCGAACATAACCTACGTTTAATTAGATGTGCTTTTATGTGCGGAGTTTTTCGACATCGTAAACTTTAAGAATTGTTGCCTTGGTTGTGCATTTGGAGAAATAGGAGTAAATATCATGCATTGTTGCTTTGTTCATACATTTGGAGAAATTTACAAATTTTCGGGCACTTGCTGGTGTTTCAGTCCCAGTCTATCTAGTCCCTTCATTGGTCGACCTGGAGAAGTCTTGAGAGGTCGGGCAATGAACTAAACGTCATGTGCCTTCATCTTTGCATACTTTAACTTGAAGTGTCCCCTTCGTCGCCTCGTTAAAAACATCCTTGAGAAAACCCAATTGGGACAAAACTCAAGTGAGGGGAAAAAGAGTACGACTTGGGGGACGCTTTCTCTTAGAAGTTGAAGTACTTGAGGTGGGTAATATTTCAGTTGTTTGGCAGTAGCTTCCTTCCATTGTTTCTAGTTGGAACGACCCTTTGTTCACTGTTGCTGTGATTTTGTGTGGGCCGTCCCAATTTGTGCCTAGTTTGCCTTCCCGTGGGTCTTTGCTTGCTTGTGTTTTAGCTTTAAGCACGTAGTCCCCGAATTTAAGCGGCCTGACCTTTGTCTTCTTGTTGTAGTAGCGTTCTTCTTGTTGTTTTGGGCAATCATTCTTATGTAGGCCATGTCTCCTCATTCTTCGACTTCGTCGAGTTCATGCCTTCTGCTTTCATCATTCTTTGGTCCGCTCTCGTGGGAGTATCTCACACTGGTCTCCCCGATCTCGACTGGTATTACTGCATCAGTCCTATAGACTAAAGAGTAGGGCGTCTCTCTTGTTCTTGTCTTTGGCGTTGTTCGGTAGGCCCACAATACTTCTAGTAATATTTCCGGCCATAGTCCCTTAGTGTCTTCGCGTTTCTTCTTTATGATGTTTAGTATTGACTTGTTGGAGGACTTCGCTTGCCCGTTGCCCGCAGGGTGGTATGGCGTCAAAAGTATTCTTTTGATACGCCACTTCTCAAAAAATTTAGCGACTTTCTTCCCTGTGAATTGGGGTCCGTTTTCGCAGTTGATCTCTTTAGGGAGGCCGAACCGGCATATGATGATTCTCCATATTAAGGTGATCACTTCCTGTTCACGTATTTGGGTGAACACTCCTGCTTCCACCCATTTAGAGAAATAGTCAGTTAAAACCAGATGGAATCGGACATTACCTCGCCCTGCTGGGAGGGGGCCCACGATTTACATCCCCCATTTGATGAACGGCCAAAGTAAGGTGACCGAGTGGAGGTGTTCGCCTGCTTGGTGAATCATTGGGGCGTACTTTTGGCGTTGCTCACATTTTCTCACGAAGCCCGCGGCCTCTTTTTTCATGATGGGCCAGTAGTACCCTGCTCGTATAAGGCATCTGACTAAAGCCCAATTGCTGGAATGAGCTCCACAGTGGCTTTCGTGGACTTCGTCGAGGATGCGCCGCGTCTGATTTGGGCCTAAGAATTTTGCTAGAGGGCCACCGTACGTTCTCTTATACAGGTCGTTGTGGATGATGTTGTACCTAGACGCTTGCATTCTCAGTTTCATGGCCTCTTGTTTTATCACCCGGGAGTACGCCGTCCTACAAGTATGTAACAATATAGTTGCGCCAGTCCCAAGTCAGGTTTATGGGTTTTACCTCGATTTGGTCTATCAACGAGTTGAGAAGGTGGATTACACTTCTATCTCCTGTTGCAATGCTTTTGGTGGTTGCGGCTAGTTTGGCAAGGCCATCTGCCTCGGCGTCTGTGCTCGTGGGATATGGTCGAGTTGACATTCATCGAACTCAGGTAGCAACTTATAGATTTCGGTCTGATATTTCTGTAACCCTTGTTCCTTTATTTGGAAAGTCCATATGATTTGGTTGACTACGAGTTAGGTATCACAGCGTAGTCTTAACTGATTCGCTCCATACTTAAGTGCCAGCCTTAACCCTGCAATTATGGCCTCATACTAGGCCTCGTTGTTAGTCATATCTAGGCACCTTATGGACTGGCGAATCACTTTGCTGGTTGGGACTTCGAGTATGAGTCCCAGTCCGGACCCTAACGCGTTAGATGCACCGTTGGTGTACAGGACCTAGAGTTCCAGTGTTTGGGGAGAAGCGTGGGTGGCTTCTCTTTCAACTTCGGGCATTACTTTTGCGCTGAAGTCAGCGACGAAGTCAGTGAGAACTTGCGACTTTATCACCATTCGCGATTGATATGTGATATCGTGCTCGCTCAGTTCGATGGCCCATTTGGCCAACCTTCCTGATGTGCGGCTATAATTCCATAGTTTCATACATTATGTGCCTTGCATTTTACATGCTTTAATGATAAATTACACTTTATTTTCACATAATGGAATCTATTTTATGTCTAGGTGAATTGGAGATGAAAGTAGAGCAAAAGGGATACTTAAACGTTGAAAGTGTGCTCGAGAACAGTGAAAAGGAGAGACTTGGCCAGGCCAGGCTGAACCAGGCTTTAGCCTGGCGAGGCCAGCAAAAAGCCAGGCGTTAGGCTGGCGACGCCCGGCCTGAGGCCAGGTCCAATCCGAGTTTTGAAGACTTAATTCGTTTCAGGGTTTGACTAGGACTTGGCCTACACGTTTAGGGTTTCTTCTACATATATAAATAGACCTAAAACCACCACTTGGAGGCACTTTTGGAACCAGAGGCAAGAATAGCTGGTGGAATCACCCCTTGGGAGTTAGAATCATCGATTTCTACATCTTTTCATCTTTACTTTGTATTTTAATTATGCAAAATATTTGGTATATTGGTACTATGAGTATGAGTAGCTAAATTCCTATTCTAGGGTTTTGATGGAACCTATTGGAGGATGATTTTCTTGTTACGTTAATATAGATTTGCCGTAGTATTTTCTCTATTTGTTTAACTATATTATTCTTGTGGTTGATTGAAGGGCTGCACGAGCTTGATGTATTTCGTTACCACGCTTTTGAGAGAACAAGATTATACAAGGAGAGAATGAAAATAATGCACGATAAAAATATTCTTGAGCAGAGTTTTAAACCTGGAGATAAGGTATTGCTATACAACTCAAGGTTGAGGTTATTCCCTGGTAACTTAAAGTCACGATGGTCGGGACCATTTAGTGTGGTGGAGATTCCCTCCATCGGAGCCATAGAGATTGCTACATCAAATGACTCTCGCACGTTTAGAGTCAATGGGCATGGAAGAAGCGAAAGTAGTGTTGGTTACTCATTTGCTCGAGCCACCAAGGTTAAGCGAGCCTTAAGTGCAATTTTCGGCGTCGTTCCGCAACGTTAATTCAGGCGCTCGTTGGGAGGCAACCCAATTCGTAGTTGATTTTTAGTATAGTTAGAATTTTTCTTTTTTTGTTGTTTTGCGTAGTTGATGTAAGTGCAATAACCTGTAGTTGATTTTTAGGTACTAACAAGTTTGCAGACGAGTTTGGGCAAGTCGAGCAGGG
The DNA here is from genome assembly GCF_000390325.3 of Nicotiana tomentosiformis. Classification (NCBI taxonomy): domain Eukaryota; kingdom Viridiplantae; phylum Streptophyta; class Magnoliopsida; order Solanales; family Solanaceae; genus Nicotiana; species Nicotiana tomentosiformis. The sequence continues at coordinate 75,860,547 of NC_090818.1, read as the reverse complement.
TTTCAACATCACCTGACGTACACCAGGCACTGGGGCAGGCGACGCCAGGATAAAGCCGGCCAAAGCTGGTATGTGGGTTGGCGACACCTGGCTAATTCCAGGTTCTGCTTGGCCTTAGGCTGGTGATGCCTGGGTAACGCCAGGTTCTGCTTGGCCTTAGTAACACCAGGTACTGGGCCAGGAGATGTTAGGTAAGTTATTTCGGCCCAGTTTAAGTTATTTTAATCGAACCTCCTTACATTACATGCCCTGCTCGTATATGGCATCTGACTAAAGCCCGATTGCTAGAATGAGCTCCACAATGTCTTTCATGGACTTCGTCGAGGACGTGCCGTGTCTGATTTGGGCCTAAGCATTTTTCTAGAGGGCCACCGTACGTTCTCTTATACAGGTCGTTGTGGATGATGTTATACCTAGACGCTTGCATTCTCAATTTCATGGCCTCTTGTTTTATCACCTGGGAATACGCTATCCTACAAGAATGTAACAATACGGTTGCGCCAGTCCCAAGTCAGGTTTATGGTTCTTACCTCGATTTGGTATATCAATGAGTTGAGAAGGTGGATTACACTTCTGTCTCTGGTTGCAATGCTTTTGATGGTTACGGCTAGTTTGGCGAGGCCATCTGCCTCGGCGTTCTGTGCTCGTGGGATATGGTCGAGTTGACATTCATCGAACTCGGGCAATAACTTATAGATTTCGGTCTGATATTTCTGTAACCTTTGTTCCTTGATTTGGAAACTCCATATGATTTAGTTGACTATGAGTTGGGTATCGCAATGTAGTCTTAACTGTTTCGCTCCATACTTAAGTGCCAGCCTTAACCCTGCAATTACAGCCTCATACTAGGCCTCGTTGTTAGTCATATCTAGGCACCTTATGGACTGGCGAATCACTTCACTCGTTGGGACTTCGAGTACGAGTCCCATTCCGGACCCTAACGCGTTAGATGTACCGTTCGTGTACAGGACCCAGAGTTCCAGTGTTTGGGAAGAAGCGTGGGTGGCTTCTCTTTCCACTTCGGGCATTACTTTTGCGCTGAAGTCGGCGACGAAGTCAGCGAAAACTTGCGACTTTATCGCCGTTCGCGATTGATATGTGATATCGTGCTCGCTTAGTTCAATGTCCCATTTGGCCAACCTTCCTGATGTGTGGCTATAATTCCATAGTTTCGTACATTATGTGCCTTGCCTTTTACATGCTTTAATGATAAATTACACTTTATTTGCGCATAATGGAATCTATTTTATGTCTAAGTGAATTGGAGATGAAAGTAGAGCAAAAGGGATACTTAAACGTTGAAAGTGTGCTCGAGAACAGTGAAAAGGAGAGACCTGGCAAGGACAACCAAAGGCCAGGCTGAACCAGGCTTTAGCCTGGCGAGGCCAGCTAAAAGCCAGGCGTTAGGCTGGCGACGCCAGGCCTGAGGCCAGGTCCAATCCGAGTTCTGAAGACTTAATTCATTTACGGGTTTGACTAGGACTTGGCCTACACATTTAGGGTTTCTTCTACACATATAAATAGACCTAAAAACACCACCTGGAGGCACTTTTGGAACCAGAGGCAAGAATAGCTAGTGGAATCACCCCTTGGGAGTTAGAATCATCGATTTCTACATCTTTTCATCTTTACTCTGTATTTTAATTATGCAAAATATTTTGGATATTGGTACTATGAGTATGAGTAGCTAAATTCCTATTCTAGGGTTTTGATGGAACCTATTGGAGGATGATTTTCTTGTTACGTTAATATAGATTTATCGTAGTATTTTTTCTATTTGTTCAACTATATTATTCTTGTGGTTGATTGAAGGGCCCTCAATTAGCTGTGCCTATTTAGTATGTATTACTCTGGAGAGAGTGCATATTTAGGTAGTTGTTGAACAACATCACTTCTAAACATATACGAGGGATCAATACGGAGGTTTAAAGGTGGGATTAGGGATAACGAAACCTTGGTGCGATCTGAGTGAGCTGTACTTAATGCTAGCTAGCGTAATTCGGGAGAATATGTCTAGTAAATTGTGGTAATTACTCGGGAGAGAGTTACGACAATTAGAGTGTTCATGGTCAATAGAGAAGACTTAGGCAAATTTGTAGAAAACATAGCGGAAAAGATTTCGTCAATAGGGGAAATCACAACGTTAGATCATTCCAATTCTTATTTACAACCCGTTCGTAGTTAGTTATTAATTATTACATTTTCATTACATAATATTTAGTTAATAAAAACCTAAATTGTTACTTAAATATTTCTGAAGATTGATTGTATGAAATTTTGCGAGTCTAGTAGCTGTGTTTGATAGGTTAATTCCCTGTGGGATTCGACTTCGGACTTATACACCGAAATACATTTGCAACGACCGCTTAGTCCTTTTTATAAGGCATAGTTGGGCGTGATCAAATTTTGGCACCGTTGCCGGGGAACTAACGGTGTTATTAATTGCAGCTAAAAGAAGTGCTAGAATTCTTAGTGTAGTCAATTTTCTCTATTCTAAACCAAATACATTGAAATTTTAACGTTTGTAGTCTTGAGTGTTACAGGTGCATGCCTAAGAACTGCTCAAAAATTGGTGAATTGCTCGAAGCGTTATCAGATCCTGAGAAAGTTTTTAAGGCACTAAATCGTGCAAACAAGAAAAAAAAACAGCAACGAAACTCGATAGAACAAATCGAACCAAACATGGCTGATGGAATTCATTAATCCAATCAACAACAGAAACAATGAGAATGAACAAAACAATCGGGGTGTGGTGCCTCTTGTACCAGAAACAACATTATATGATTGGGCACAACCCACCGCCGACAATCTGGCAACCACAATTGCAGTCCCTCAGATAAAAGCAGAATCATTCCAAATCACAAATAACATGCTACATTTGTTGCAGAATAATGGACTGTAAATATGTTTAATGCAAAGGCAACCTAACGTAACACCGGATGCAATAAAGCTTTTGTTGTTCCCATTCTCGCTGACAGAAGAAGCTCAGACTTGGCTTAATTCACTCCCCGTAAATTCCATCACTACTTGGGAGGAATTAATCAATCAATTTTTGAACAAATTCTACCCACCAAATAAAACTGCCCAACAGATTGATGATATATTGAGCTACAGGCAGAGACCAACAGAATCACTACAAGAAACGTGGGAGAGGTTCAAGGGCATGCTGGTTAAGTGTCCACATCATGGTATTCCAGATCAGATGTTGGGGAAGATATTCTACATGGGACTGGCTGACAGCTTAAAGGCCAATGCTGATGCTTCAGCAGGTGGAGCATTTCTGAGTAAAACGTTCACAGAATGCAAGATCCTACTTGATAAGATGGCACAAAACTCAGGGATGGATGATAAGATCCTCCACGATCACTCCGGTAGTTCACTCAGTGGCTTTGGACCCAAACAACTCCATAGCTGAGAATGTGGCCACTCTAATGACATAAATGAGTATCCTCACCAAAAAGATTGATGAATCAGGCCAGAAGCAGCAGGTTCACATAGTTGACACAACTAATGGGGGCTTATGTACACCATGTATTAACCAACCATATGTTTTGCTCGTAGAGTGCGGAAGGTAACAACTAGCAATATCATGAAGATATGAATTATGTAGCCAACTATGGGGGACAGAGGTAAGGTGGTCAGAATTGGCATCAACATAATCACCAATATAGACCAGCGCAGCAGCAGTACAATAACAATAATAATCCTGGAGCTATGCGACCACTGGGTCAAGTTGCGCCTTACCAAAGGCAACAAGGCTACATCTAGCAAAATCAGCAGCTGACTTATCAACAACCTCAACGGCAACAGATTATGAGACCAGATGATGGGTTTACTAAACTTGAGGGAATGCTGAACAACAACAACAGAATAATGCAACATTTAATTGGGTCCACGGGAAAAATGCAACAGAGGGTAGACTCATATGAATCAGCGATAAAAGGTATTGAGATTCAATTAGGACAGATTTCTATGGCCCTAAATAATCGTCCCTAAGGGACGTTACCTGCAAATACACAAGTCAATCCAAAAGAACAGGGCTCGAAACAGCTTATGGCAATGAGTCTATGAAATGGTAGAGACCTAGATTTGGAGCAAGAGATGGCTCGCGAAAGCCGGCCTATTGAAACACTTTTGCCTGTACCCATCAAGATAGATGACTCAACAGGGTTAACAGAGGTGATGGTACAACATGTGCCAGCAGAAATAAGCAAAGAAAAAGAAGTCGCGAAGGAAACTGAGTCAGAGCAAGAGAAGGCAGTAGAAACAGTGCCAGAGCAGGATCAAAATTAAATCACAGGAAAGAAGTGGCCTCCAGCACCCTTCCCCCAAAGATTGGCCAAATATCAAATAGATGAGCAATATAAGTAATTCTTGGAGATGTTGAAGCAAATTCAGGTAAACATTCCATTGATTGACGCCTTAAAGGAAATTCCTGGTTATGCAAAAATGATAAAGGACTTGATGTCTCGTAAGTTCGACTTTCAAGACTTGGCCACGGTTACATTGACTCAGACATGTAGTGTTGTTGTGACAAGACCCATAGTTGAGAAGTTATCTGATCTGGGAAGTTTCACAATCCCATGCACAATAGGCAACTATGCGTTTGCTAAGGCACTTTGTGATTTAGGGGCAAGCATAAACTTGATGCCCTTGACTATCTACAAAAGGTTAGGCATTGGAAGAGATAGAACCACATCTATGTTATTATAGCTAGCCGACCGGACAGTGAAGAGGCCCTCTGGTATCCTTGATGATGTATTAGTACAGGTGGGAAAGTTTGTTTTCCCAGCAGATTTTGTCATTTTAGACTGTCGGGTTGACGAGGCAATTCCCATAATTTTGGGAAAGCCATTCTTGGCCACTGGGAGAGCCCTAATTGATTGTGCAACTAGAGAGCTAAAGATGAGACAGAACGATGAAGAGATAACATTTAATGTGGAGAAATCTATGCGGCGACCCAGTGAGTTTGCTAACTGCTCTTTGATAGAATCTGTGGATGTGATCTTGGAGGAGGAAGATGAGACTCTGAATGCAAAAGACCCTCTAGCAACAAGCCTCATGAACTTAGAAGAAATGAATGTTGTAAACTTGGCAGAGTGGGTTTTGGCCCTTTAAGGGCGAGGGTACTGGAAAAGAGAGCTCGAATTCGAGCCCCTACAATTAAAAGAAAGAACAACACCTCCAGCTAAGCCGTCAATTGAAGAGCCACCACAGTTGGAACTAAAACTGTTACCTTCTCACCTTAGGTACGCTTTCTTGGGACATAAATCCACTTTACCTGTTATTATCTCATCCAGTTTGTTAGATGTGCAGGCAAAACAACTTTTGCAGGTGTTAATGGAATGCAAGACTGTAATTGGTTGGACCATTACAGATATTAGGGGGATCAGCCCGACATTTTGTATGCATAAGATTCTACTGGAAGATGGGCACAAACCTTCTAGAGAACATCAAAGAAGGCTAAACCCTAACATGAAAGAAGTGGTGAAGAAAGAAGCAATCAAGTGGTTAGATGCGGGAATCATCTTCCCAATCTCTGACAGTAACTGGGTTAGCCCAGTTCAGTGTGTGCCAAAGAAGGGTGGAATGACTGTAGTGCCCAATGAGAATAATGAGTTGATCTCGACTCGTACAGTTACAGGTTGGCGAATTTATATGGATTATAATAGAAAACTGAACACAGCCACCCGGAAAGACCATTTTCCTTTACCATTCATTGACCAAATGTTGGATAGACTGGAAGGGAGGTCTCACTTCTGCTTTTTGGATGGGTATTCGGGGTACAATCAGATTTTCATAGCCCCTGAGGAGAGAGAGAAGACATCATTCACTTGTCCGTATGGCATCTTTGCCTTTCGGAGAATGCCGTTTGGCCTATGCAATGCACCGGTCACCTTTCAGAGGTGTATGTTAGCCATTTTCACTTACATGGTTGAAGATATTATGGAAGTATTTATGGATGATTTCTCTGTGGTGGGGGATTCGTTTGAAGACTGTCTGCACAATTTAAGAAGAGTGTTGAAAAGATGTGTGGAGACAAATTTAGTGCTGAACTGGGAGAAGTGCCATTTTATGGTGCCATTTTATAGTGCTGGGGCATCGAGTGTCCAGTAAGGGTATTGAGGTTGACCATGCTAAGGTTGAGGTGATTGAGAAGTTTCCACCACCCACTTCAGTTAAGGCAGTAAGAAGTTTCCTTGGGCACGCCAGGTTCTACCGGCGATTTATGAAGGATTTCTCTAAAAGTTCTAACCCCTTATGTAAACTACTTGAAAAGGATCATTCTTTTGTGTTTTCTAATGACTGCAGGTTAGCATTTGAGGAGCTGGAGAGGAGACTGGTGATGACACCAATCATCATTGCACCCAACAGGGAGCAACCATTTGAGCTCATGTGTGATGCGAGTGACTATGCTATAGGAGCAATCCTGGGGCAGCGGAAGGACAAACTGGCGCTCCCAATTTACTATGCAAGTAGAACGCTAAGCACTGCACAACTCAATTATACCGTGACTAAGAAAGAGATGTTGGCTGTGGTGTTTGCATTCAATAAATTCAGGTCTTATTTGATTGGTTCAAAAGTGATTGTTTATACTGACCATGCAGCACTTAGGTACCTGATAGCAAAGAAGGAGTCAAAGCCATGCTTGATCCGCTGGGTTCTTTTGCTACAAGAATTTGATTTGGAGATCTGCGATAGAAAAGGGGCAGAGAACCAAGTGGCAGACCATCTTTCAAGGCTGGAGGGAGCTGAAAATAAAGTTGAGGTAGAAAATATAACTGAGACATTCCCAGATGAACAATTGCTAGCAGTGACATTGGAGGAAGCGCCATGGTATGCAGACATTGCAAACTACCTGGCAAGCGGTATTGTCCCCTATGATCTTTCCTCTGTTCAAAAGAAAAAGTTCATTCGTGACTGTCACATGTATTATTGGGATGAGACTTACTTGTTCAGGATTTGTGTTGATAACATGATCCGGAGATGTATCCCCGAGATAGACCAATCTTCTGTTTTGTAGGCTTGTCATGCATTACCATATAGTGGCCACTTCGGGGGAATAAGGACCGCCGCGAAAGTACTTGAATCGGGCTTCTACTGGCCGACAGTGTTCAAAGATGCACACTTATGGGTGAAAGGTTGTGACGAATGCCAACGAACCGGGAATATTTCCCGCCGACAGGAGATGCCTATGAACCCAATTCAAGAGGTAGAAGTGTTTGGCGTGTGGGGAATCGATTTCATGCGGCCTTTCGTCAGCTCATATAGCAAAAAATACATACTCGTAGCTATGGACTACATGTCGAAATGGGTGGAGGCTGCAGCGCTCTCGACAAATGAGGCTAAGGTGGTAATTGGCTTTTTGAGAAAGAACATATTCACCCTATTTGGCACTCCAAGGGCGATAATCAGTGACGGAGGCACTCACTTCTGTAATCGAGCCTTCGCAAAGCTGTTAGAAAAGTATGGTGTACATCACAAAGTTGCCACCCCATATCATCCATAAACGAGTGGGCAAGTAGAAGTGTCGAATAGAGAGATAAAGAGTGTTTTGACAAAGATTGTGAATGCTACAAGAACGGATTGGGCAAGAAAGTTAGATGATGCACTCTGGGCCTATCGTACCGCTTTCAAAATTCCCATTGGTATGACGCCATATAAATTAGTATTTGGGAAGGCATGTCACCTACCAGTGGAGTTGGAGCATAGAGCTTTATGGGCACTGCGACAGTTGAATCTTGATATAGAAGCCGCGGGCACAAGTAGAGTCATAGAGCTGCACGAGCTTGATGTATTTCGTTACCACGCTTTTCAGATTACATGATTATACAAGGAGAGAATGAAAATAATTCACGATAAAAATATTCTTGAGCGGAGTTTTAAACCTGGAGATAAGGTATTGCTATACAACTCAAGGTTGAGGTTATTCCCTGGTAACTTAAAGTCACGATGGTCGGGACCATTTAGTGTGGTGGAGATTCACTCCACCGGAGCCATAGAGATTGCTACATCAAATGACTCTCGCACATTTAGAGTCAATGGGCATGGAAGAAGCAAAAGTAGTGTTGGTGACTCATTTGCTCGAGCCACCAAGGTTAAGCGAGCCTTAAGTGCAATTATCGGCGTCGTTCCGCAACGTTAATTCAAGCGCTCGTTGGGAGGCAACCCAATTCGTAGTTGATTTTTAGTGTAGTTAGAATTTTTCTTTTTTTGTTGTTTTGCGTAGTTGATGTAAGTGCAATAACCTGTAGTTGATTTTTAGGTACTAACAAGTTTCAGGCGAGTTTGGGCAAGTCGAGCAGGGTTTCAGCATCACCTGACATACACCAGGCACTGGGGCAGGTGATGCCAGGATAAAGCCGGCCAAAGCTGGCGTGTGGGTTGGCCACGCCTGGATAATGCCAGGTTCTGCTTGGCCTTAGGCTGGCAACGCCTGGGTAACGCCAGGTTCTACTTGGACTTAGTAACACCAGGTACTGGGCTAGGCGACGCCAGGTAAGTTATTTCGGCCCAGTTTAAGTTATTTTAATTTAACCTCGTCACATTACACGCCCTGCTCTATAAGGCATCTGACTAAAGCCCGATTGCTAGAATGAGCTCCACAATGTCTTTCGTGGACTTCGTCGAGGACGCGCCGTGTCTGATTTGGGCCTAAGAATTTTGCTAGAGAGCCACCGTACGTTCTCTTATATAGGTCGTTATGGATGATGTTGTACCTAGACGCTTTCATTCTCAATTTCATGGCCTCTTGTTTTATCACCTGGGAGTATGCCATCCTACAAGTATGTAACAATACGGTTGCGCCAGTCCCAAGTCAGGTTTATGGTTCTTACCTCAATTTGGTCTATCAATGAGTTGAGAAGGTGGACTACACTTTTGTCTTCGGTTCCAATGCTTTTGATGGTTGCGGCTAGTTTGGCGAGGCCATCTGCCTCGACGTTCTGTGCTCGTGGGATATAGTCGAGTTGACATTCATCGAACTCGGGCAGCAACTTATAGATTTTGGTCTGATATTTCTGTAACCTTTGTTCCTTGATTTGGAAACTCCATATGATTTGGTTGACTACGAGTTGGGTATCGCAGCATAGTCTTAACTGTTTCGCTCCATACTTAAGTGCCAGCCTTAACTCTGCAATTACAGCCTCATACTAGGCCTCGTTGTTAGTCATATCTAGGCACCTTATGGACTGGCGAATCACTTCGCTGGTTGGGACTTCGAGTACGAGTCCCAGTCCGGACCCTAACATGTTAGATGCACCGTTGCCGTACAGGACCCAGAGTTCCAGTGTTTGGGGAGAAGCATGGGTGGCTTCTCTTTCCACTTCGGGAATTACTTTTGCGCTGAAGTCGGCGACGAAGTCAGCGAGAACTTGCGACTTTATCGCCATTCGCGATTGATATGTGATATCGTGCTCGCTCAGTTCGATGGCCCATTTGGCCAACCTTCCTGATGTGTGGCTATAATTTTATAGTTTCGTACATTATGTGCCTTGCATTGTACATGCTTTAATGATAAATTACACTTTATTTACGCATAATGGAATCTATTTTATGTCTAAGTGAATTGGAGATGAAAGTAGAGCAAAAGGGATACTTAAACATTGAAAGTGTGCTCGAGAACAGTGAAAAGGAGAGACCTGGCCAGGCCAGCCAAAGGCCAGGCTGAACCAGGCTTTAGCCTGGCGAGGCCAGCTAAAAGCCAGGCGTTAGGCTGGCGACGCCAGGCCTGAGGCCAGGTCCAATCCGAGTTTTAAAGACTTAATTCGTTTTCGGGTTTGACTAGGACTTGGCCTACACGTTTAGGGTTTCTTCTACACATATAAATAGACCTAAAAACACCACTTGGAGGCAGTTTTGGAACTAGAGGCAAGAATAGCTGGTGGAATCACCCCTTGGGAGTTAGAATAATTGATTTCTACATCTTTTCATCTTTACTCTGTATTTTAATTATGCAAAATATTTGGGATATTGGTACTATGAGTATGAGTAGCTAAATTCCTATTCTAGGGTTTTGATGGAACCTATTGGAGGATGATTTTCTTGTTACGTTAATATAGATTTGCCGTAGTATTTTCTCTATTTGTTCAACTATATTATTCTTGTGGTTGATTAAAGGGCCCTCAATTAGCTGCGCCTATTTAGTATATATTACTCGGGAGAGAGTGCATATTTAGGTAGTTGTTGAACAACATCACTTCTAAACATATATGAGGGATCAATACGGAGGTTTAAAGGTGGGATTAGGGATAACGAAACCTTGGTGCGATCTGAGTGAGCTATACTTAATGCCAGCTAGCGTAATTTGGGAGAATATGTCTAGTAATTTGTGGTAATTAATCGAGAGAGAGTTACGACAGTTAGAGTGTTCATGGTCAATAGAGAAGACTTAGGCAAATTTCTAGAAAACGTAGCGGAAAAGATTTCGTCAATAGGGGAAATCACAACCTTAGATCTTTCCAATTATTGTTTACAACCCGTTCGTAGTTAGTTATTAATTATTACATTTTCATTACATAATATTTAGTTAATAAAAACCTAAATTGTTACTTAAATATTTCTGAAGATTGATTGTGTGAATTTTTGCGAGTCTAGTAGCTGTGTTTGATAGGTTAATTCCCTGTGGGATTCGACTTCGGACTTATACACCAAAATATATTTGCAACGACCGCTTAGTCCTTTTTATAAGGTATAGTTGGGCGTGATCAAATTTTGGCGCCGTTGCCGGGGAACTAACGGTGTTATTAATTGCAGCTAAAAGAAGTGCTAGAATTCTTAGTGTAGTCAATTTTCTCCATTCTAAACCAAATACATTGAAATTTTAACGTTTATAGTCTAGAGTGTTACAGGTGCATGCCTAAGAACTGCTCAAGAACTGGTGAATTGCTCGAAGCGTTATCAGATCCTGAGAATGTTTTCAAGGCACTAAATCGTGCAAACAAGAAAAGCAAACAACAACGAAACTCGACAGAACAAATCGAACCAAACATGGCTAATGGAATAGAATATCCAATCAATAACAGAAACAATGAGAATGAACCAAATAATCGGGGTGTGGTGCCTCTTGTACCAGAAACAACATTATATGATTGGGCACAGCCCACCGTCGACAATCTGGCAACCACAATTGCAGTCCCTCAGATACAAGTAGAATCATTCCAAATAACAAATAACATGCTACATTTGTTGCAGAATAAGGGACTGTTCTCAGGACACATTGAAGATCCTCAGCATCACCTGAAGAATTTCCTGTCAATATGTTTAACGCAAAGGCAACGTAACGTAACACTGGACGCAATAAAGCTTTTGTGGTTCCCATCGCTGACAGAAGAAGCTCAGACTTGGCTTAATTCACTCCCCGTAAATTCCATCACTACTTGGGAGGAATTAATCAATCAATTTTTGAACAAATTCTACCCACCAAATAAAACTGCCCAACAGATTGATGATATATTGAGCTACAGGCAGAGACCAACAGAATCACTACAAGAAACGTGGGAGAGGTTCAAGGGCATGCTGGTTAAGTGTCCACATCATGGTATTCCAGATCAGATGTTGGGGAAGATATTCTACATGGGACTGGCTGACAGCTTAAAGGCCAATGCTGATGCTTCAGCAGGTGGAGCATTTCTGAGTAAAACGTTCGCAGAATGCAAGATCCTACTTGATAAGATGGCACAAAACTCAGGGATGGATGATAAGATCCTCCACGATCACTCCGGTAGTTCACTCAGTGGCTTTGGACCCAAACAACTCCATAGCTGAGAATGTGGCCACTCTAATGACACAAATGAGTATCCTCACCAAAAAGATTGATGAATCAGGCCAGAAGCAGCAGGTTCACATAGTTGACACAACTAATGGGGGCTTATGTACACCATGTATTAACCAACCATATGTTTTGCTCGTGGAGTGCGGAAGGTAACAACTAGCAATATCATGAAGATATGAATTATGTAGCCAACTATGGGGGACAGAGGTAAGGTGGTCAGAATTGGCATCAACATAATCACCAATATAGACCAGCGCAGCAGCAGTACAATAACAATAATAATCCTGGAGCTATGCGACCACTGGGTCAAGTTGCGCCTTACCAAAGGCAACAAGGCTACATCTAGCAAAATCAGCAGCTGACTTATCAACAACCTCAACGGCAACAGATTATGAGACCAGATGATGGGTTTACTAAACTTGAGGGAATGCTGGACTGCAAAAACAGAATGCTGCAACAATTGATTGGGTCCACGGGAAAAATGCAACAGAGGGTAGACTCGTATGAATCAGCGATAAAGGGTATTGAGATTCAATTAGGAAAGATTTCTATGGCCCTAAACAATCGTCCCCAAGGGACGTTACCTGCAGATACACAAGTCAATCCAAAAGAACAGGGCCCGAAACACTTATGGCAGTGAGTCTACAAAATGGTAGAGACCTAGATCTGGAGCAAGAGATGGCTCATGAAAGCCGGCCTACTGAAACACTTGTGCCTGTACCCATCGAGATAGATGACTCAACAGGGTTAACAGAGGTGATGGTACAACATGCGCCAGCAGAAATAAGCAAAGAAAAAGAAGTCGCGAAGGAAACTGAGTCAGAGCAAGAGAAGGCAGTAGAAACAGTGCCAGAGCAGGTTCAAAATTAAATCACAGGAAAGAAGTGGCCTCTAACACCCTTCCCCAAAAGATTGGCCAAATATAAAAAAGATGAGCAATATAAGAAATTCTTGGAGATGTTGAAGCAAATTCAGGTAAACATTCCATTGATTGACGCCTTAAAGGAAATGCCTGGTTATGCAAAAATGATAAAGGACTTGATGTCTCGTAAGTTCGACTTTCAAGATTTGGCCACGGTTACACAAACTCAGACATGTAGTGCTGTTGTGACAAGACTCATAGCTGAGAAGTTATCTGACCTGGGGAGTTTCACAATCCCATGCACAATAGGTAAGTATGCGTTTGCTAAGCCACTTTGTGATTTGGGGGCAAGTATAAACTTGATGCCCTTGACTATCTACAAAAGGTTAGGCATTGTAAGAGATAGACCCACATCTATGTTATTATAGCTGGCCGACCGGACAGTGAAGAGGCCCTCTGGTATCCTTGATGATGTATTAGTACATGTGGGGAAGTTTGTTTTCCCAGCAGATTTTGTCATTTTAGAATGCCGGGTTGACGAGGAGATTCCCATAATTTTGGGAAAGCCATTCTTGGCCACTGGGAGAGCCCTAATTGATTGTGAAACTGGAGAGCTAAAGATGAGACTGAACGATGAAGAGATAATGTTCAATGTGCAAAAATCTATGCGGCGACCCTGTGAGTTTGCTAACTACTCTCTGATAGAAGCTGTGGATGTGATCTTGGAGGAGGAAGATGAGACTCTGAATGCAAAAGACCCTCTAGCAACATGACTCATGAACTTAGAATAACTGAATGGTGAAAACATGACAGAGTAGGTTTTGGCCCTTGAAGGGCGAGGGTACTGGAAAAGAGAGCTCGAATTCGAGCCCCTACAATTAGAAGAAAGAACAACACCTCCAGCTAAGCCGTCAATTGAAGAGCCACCAGAGTTAGAACTAAAACTGTTACCTTCTCACCTTAGGTACGCTTTCTTGGGACCTAAATCCACTTTACCTATTATTATCTCATCCAGTTTGTTAGATGTGCAGGCAAAACAACTTTTGCAGGTGTTAATGGAATACAAGACTGCAATTGGTTGGACCATTGCAGATATTAGGGGGATCAGCCAGACATTTTGTATGCATAAAATTCTACTGGAAGATGGGCACAAACCTTCTAGAGAACATCAAAGAAGGCTAAACCCTAACATGAAAGAAGTGGTGAAGAAAGAAGTAATCAAGTGGTTAGATGCGGGAATCATCTTCCCAATCTCTGACAGTAACTGGGTTAGCCCAGTTCAGTGTGTGCCAAAGAAGGGTGGAATGACTGTAGTGCCCAATGAGAATAATGAGTTGATCTCGACTCGTACAGTTACAGGTTGGCGAATTTATATGGATTATAGAAAACTGAACACAGCCACCCGGAAAGACCATTTTCCTTTACCATTCATTGACCAAATGTTGGATAGACTGGAAAGGAGGTCTCACTTCTGCTTTTTGGATGGGTATTCAGGGTATAATCAAATTTCCATAGCCCCTGAGGATAGAGAGAAGACATCATTCACTTGTCCGTATGGCATCTTTGCCTTTCAGAGAATGCCGTTTGGCCTATGCAATGCACCAGCCACCTTTTAGAGGTGTATGTTAGCCATTTTCACTTACATGGTTGAATATATTATTGAAGTCTTTATGGATGATTTCTCTGTGGTGGGGGATTCATTTGAAGACTGTCTGCACAATTTAAGAAGAGTGTTGAAAAGTTGTGTGGAGACAAATTTAGTGCTGAACTGGGAGAAGTGCCATTTTATTGTACAAGAAGGTATAGTGCTAGGGCATCGAGTGTCCAGTAAGGGTATTGAGGTTGACCATGCTAAGGTTGAGGTGATTGAGAAGTTTCCACCACCCACTTCAGTTAAGGAAGTAAGAAGTTTCCTTGGGAACGCCGGGTTCTACAGGCGATTTATGAAGGATTTCTCTAAAATTTCTAACCCCTTATGTAAACTACTTGAAAAGGATCATTCTTTTGTGTTTTCTGATGACTGCAGGTTAGCATTTGAGGAGCTGGAGAGGAGACTGGTGACGGAACCAATCATCGTTGCACTCAACTGGGAGAAACTATTTGAGCTCATGTGTGATGCGAGTGACTATGCTATAGGAGCAGTCCTGGGGCAGCGGAAGGACAAACGGGTGCTCCCAATTTACTATGCAAGTAGAACGCTAAGCGGTGCACAACTCAATTAGACTGTGACTGAGAAAGAGATGTTGGCTGTGGTGTTTGCATTCAACAAATTCAGGTCTTATTTGATTGGTTCAAAAGTGATTGTTTATACTGACCATGCAGCACTTAGGTACCTGATAGCAAAGAAGGAGTCGAAGCCACGCTTGATCCACTGGGTTCTTTTGCTACAAGAATTTGATTTGGAGCTCCGCGATAGAAAAGGGGCAGAGAACCAAGTGGCAGACCATCTTTCAAGGCTGGAAGGAGCTGAAAAGAAAGTTGAGGTAGAAGATATAACTGAGACATTCCCAGATGAACAATTGCTAGCAGTGACATTGGAGGAAGCGCCATGGTATGCAGACATTGCAAACTACCTGGCAAGCGGTATTGTCCCCTATGATCTTTCCTCTGTTCAAAAGAAAAAGTTCATTCGTGACTGTCACATGTATTATTGGGATGAGCCTTACTTGTTCAGGATTTGTGTTGATAACATGATCTGGAGATGTATCCCCGAGATAGACCAATCTTCTGTTTTGCAGGCTTGTCATGCATTACCATATAGTGGCCACTTCGGGGGAGTAAGGACCGCCGCGAAAGTACTGGAATCGGGCTTCTACTGGCCGACAGTGTTCAAAGATGCACACTTATAGGTGAAAGGTTGTGGCGAATGCCAACGAACCGGGAATATTTTCCGCCGACATGAGATGCCTATGAACCCAATTCAAGAGGTAGAAGTGTTTGACGTGTGGGGAATCGATTTCATGCGGCCTTTCGTCAGCTCATATAGCAAAAAATACATACTCGTAGCTGTGGACTACGTGTCGAAATGGGTGGAGGCTGCAGCGCTCCTGACAAATGAGGCTAAGGGGGTAATTGGCTTTTTGAGAAAGAACATATTCACCCTATTTGGCACTCCAAGGGCGATAATCAGTGACGGAGGCACTCACTTCTTTAATCGAGCCTTCGCAAAGTTGTTAGAAAAGTATGGTGTACGTCACAAAGTTGCCACCCCATATCATCCACAAATGAGTGGGCAAGTAGAAGTGTCGAACACAGAGATAAAGAGTGTTTTGACAAAGATTGTGAATGCTACAAGAAGGGATTGGACAAGAAAGTTAGATGATGCACTCTGGGCCTATCGTACCGCTTTCAAAACTCCGATTGGTATGACGCCATATAAATTGGTATTTGGGAAGGCATGTCACCTACCAGTGGAGTTGGAGCATAGAGCTTTATGGGCACTGCGACAGTTGAATCTTGATATTGAAGCTGCGGGCACAAGTAGAGTCACAAAGCTGCAATGTATTTCGTTACCACGCTTTTGAGAGCACAAGATTATACAAGGAGAGAATGAAAAAAATGCACGATAAAAATATTCTTGAGCGGAGTTTTAAAGTTGGAGATAAGGTATTGCTATACAACTCAAGGTTGAGGTTATTCCCCGGTAAGTTAAAGTCACGATGGTCGGGACCATTTAGTATGGTGGAGATTCATTCCACCAGAGCCATAGAGATTGCTACATCAAATGACTCTCGCACATTTAGAGTCAATGGGCATGGAAGAAGCAAAAGTAGTGTTGGTCACTCATTTGCTCGAGCCACCAAGGTTAAGCGATCCTTAAGTGCAATTATCGGCGTCGTGCCGCAACGTTAAATCAGGTGCTCGTTGGGAGGCAACCCAATTCGTAGTTGATTTTTAGTGTAGTTAGAATTTTTTTTTTTTTTTTGTTGTTTTGTGTAGTTGATGTAAGTGCAATAACCTGTAGTTGATTTTTAGGTACTAACAAGTTTGCAGGCAAGTTTGGGCAAGTCGAGCAGGGTTTCAGCATCACCTGACGTGCACCAGGCACTGGGGCAGGCGACGCCAGGATAAAGCCTGCCAAAGCTGGCGTGTGGGTTGGCGACGCCTGGC
The DNA here is from genome assembly GCF_000390325.3 of Nicotiana tomentosiformis. Taxonomy (NCBI): domain Eukaryota; kingdom Viridiplantae; phylum Streptophyta; class Magnoliopsida; order Solanales; family Solanaceae; genus Nicotiana; species Nicotiana tomentosiformis. The sequence continues at coordinate 75,843,802 of NC_090818.1, read as the reverse complement.
TAACGACAGGTTCTGCTTGGCCTTAGGCTGGCGACGCCTCGGTAACGCCAGGTTTTGCTTGGCCTTAGTAATGCCAGGTACTGGGCCAGGCGATGCCAGGTAAGTTATTTCGGCCCAGTTTAAGTTATTTTAGTCGAACCTCCTCACATTACATGCCCTAAACACTGAACACAATACAAAGAACCCTAACCTCACTTAAACCAAATACACATCAAGCTTTAAAATAAAAATTCACAAGCATACACATCTGCTCATCAGCGTTGCTCTCAACCAAACACACTGCATGAATTGCCCTCACCCACAAACATTCAACATCACATTGCCATAGTGGTCTCCCCCATCCCCATTGAAGTCAAGTTTAGTCTTGCTATTCTTTCACACTCTTCGGAAATTCTTAGGCAACTCCCTCCTCTCAAAAGCTTCAAAGGTATGATTTGATCTCTTCCCTTTGTAATTTCGAGAGGGGTACAGGTATACAATTACACAAAAACAAATTGGTGGTTGTTCTTCATTGTAGTACTGAGTTTGTATGCCCCAACCCCATGAAACCCCATAGGAATGGTGCTGCGATTGTGAAAACATGTGGTAGTACGGAACCCCTAAGTAGATTTGGGAGGATGAGGCAATCCCTCATTTCCATAAGAACTCCCATGGCACTAATGCATGTTAAGTGTTTGATATAATGCCTCAATGGCATTACTTGTCCCCATTGGAGCCCGAGTCTTCGGGATTAATAGACTAGTGTTATGAAGTCATACACCACATTAAAATCTTAAGTCTGGGGTGGCTCGCGGTTAGCCCATGTGTTGTTCTTTGATTCTAATATTAAGAAAGTACGAGGTGAAGTTTGAGTAACCTCGGAAAGTCGGGAAAAATTATGTGTGTAGTGTGTAATGTAGTTTTATCTGACTACCACTTATTTGTGTAGGAACAAAGATGCCTCCCAGAAAAGACAAAGGCAAAGCCAAGGCTATTTCCCCTATGGCGGCTAAAGTAAAGGCGACCTCAGCACCTCCCCTAAAGAAGAGAAAGGGGGGGGAGGGGGAGGGGGGGAAGCTACCTCCAATCTAAGAGGAGTACAAGCTGTGGTAGATATAGCAGCCATGCATCGACAACCACAAGACCAACGAGAGTTTGGCATCAACAACATACTACCGCATACTAAGGATTGGTACAAGCGTTGTAGGCCTAAACATGTACACCCGGAAGCAGCTATCAATGAACACAGCTTGAAAGCAAAGTATCAGCCAATTTGGAGGGGCATTCAGGATATGGGGTTGAGCTATGTATTCAAGAACACAGGGAACATTAATATCAACTTAGTCCGAGAATTCTATGCAGGGTTTGATCCGCATAGTACTGAACAGCTGGTGCCGATTCGTTGGCGATTGATAGATTTTTCACCCACGGCCATATGTAACTTTTTAGGTGCTCCGGATGTTCCTGTGGATCCATTGGACCACTTCATTCCCCGGCCTACATATAGAGAGTTAAGACACATGCTTTGTGGTGCCGATTCTACGGTAGCATGGGTTCGAGATAAGATAACTAATCGGCACAAGAGATTTCCCAAGAAGAAGATGAGGGCGGAGGCTCAAGTGTGGCCTAAACTGATAAATGCACAGCTCCTACCGTGCAATCATTACACACTCATTAGCCGTGAGAGGACCTGTGTACTCTACTTCCTCATGACGAGTCAAAGGGTAAGTGTAGGTCATCTAATCCGCTACCAGATGTCTGTAGTCAGAACGAGTAAAAAGATCAATCGAATGCCATTTGCCAATTTTCTAACTCAGTACTTAAGACACGAGGAGGTTGAGGAGGAGCCAGAGTTTGACCACACCATCGATCAGCCCCTACGACAAATGGACATCAATAGTCTCCGGCTGAAAGAAGAGATTGCCATGACATCGTTGACAAGTACCGAGCGCAACGCTCGGGATGATAGTTTTATGGCCCATCTCTATGGGATGATGGATTTGCAGCTAAGGATAGGAGGTCGACATGCCACATCTGAGGAGAGGACTGAATTGGAGCACTGGTACCCGCACAATGCTCATGCTCAGCAGCTGGTTGGGTTAGGAGATGGATACAGACTCCCCGATGATGAGGATATCAACATACCAGAGTAGTCTGAGGCTGAGCTAGAGCAGTCAGATGGTGAGGGAGATGATGATGAGGAGGAGGATGAACATGATGACGAGTGAAGAGCGTCAGAGGAAGAAGACGTTGCTTGATCAGGGAGTTTCTTTACACCCTACTCATTTTTTGTGTTTTGTCATTTTGTGCATGCACTAAGGACAATGCATGAGCTATGTGTGGGATGGGGACTTGTACATAGTTAATTTTAGTTATTTAGTTATTTAGTGTTAATTGTTTTAGTAGTTTAGTAATTGATTTGGCTATGTGGTTTAGTTATTTTGTGCCGTTAAAAAAAATAAAAATAAAAAAATAGAAAAATTGGACTCATCCCAACGATGGATCTCCCAGACAGTTTTCTTGAGGGAAGTAAGTCAGAAGAAAATAATAAAAAGATTTTTTTTTGTGTAGGTAGTGTAGTAATTCCCCCTTGGTTTTTCTTTAGGCCGTGGTTCTTTTCCAGGGGCTTTTAGTTGAACCAGGTGTAATTAGTTTTAATTTTTAGGAGTAGGAACCACGAAAATATGCATTTAATTGTGGAAATATCTCTTAGCTTTGTTATGCCTTGAGAATAGTTAGTACTATGATTGTGACGCTTAAGCTCAGTTTTTGACTCTCACATAAGTACCTTAAATCGTAGATTCCTAATTTTGCTTAACTACTTTGACTGGAGTGTCGCGATGAAATCAATCCTGAGTGAGTTATGTGCCATGTGTGTGTGAGTTTTGTATGTTTTCTGTGCATTGCATTTGATGTCTAGAACTTGCCATGTGTGTGTGCAAAGCGAAATAGTAGTCTTGTTCATTCTGAGAAGTGATATAGGCATTTCTTTGTTAAGCCAGATATATATAGTTTACCCACCTAAAAGTTATGTAACGTAGTTAACCCCTTTGAGCCTGTAATCCTGTTTCTTTGGCAACCACACTACAAGCCTTACCCAATTGTTTGAATTAACCATCTATTTGAATCTTTTCACCTCTAATGAGCACTTGAATTGTTATGAACTTTGTAAAAGTTAAAGTGTGGGGTGGTTGGTTTGGTTTTTGCGTGGAACTAATGAAATAAGGAGAAAGGTGAACTGTTTTGAAAAAAAAAGTAAGAGCCGCTTGAATTGAAAAAGATAGAAAAGAAAAGTTGTATTGATGGGAAAAAGAATATTCTTTGATAAGTGGCGACTCTTAATGTAATTATGATTAAAGAAATATGGGGTAATATAAATTGAAGTGAAGGTGAATTGTTTGGTTTGGCATAAGTATGGGATGTGTGTTAAAGTATATGTATTAAAGTGCTTAAGGGAGGTGTAGTCACTCATATCCAAATGTATCCTACCCGACCCGCGGCCTACATTACAACCAATGAAAGTCCTACTTTATCTTAGCCTGAATGAACTCGATTAGTAGAGTATTACACTACGGGCAAGCCTATGGTGCATCATTTGTGGCATATGAATGTTATTTCTGAGAGCGAGTGAATTTTGTCTATCTTGAGTTCCTATGTTCTTAATATTCATTGTGTGTGGAACTAAGCTCTTTGATTGGGTGAGGGCACATGATTCATAAAGGAAAGGTAATGTTGTTGACATCCATGTTAGAGTAAGTAAGTGAATTGTGAATAAGGCATGGTATTTGTGAGTCGAATCTTGAGGCGAGGATGTCACACTTGTGTGCTTAAACTATTTTAAAAATCTTGGTGTAATGAGTTAGGAGAATTGCTTAAAATGGTCGTTTCTATAAGTGTAGTTTGATTGCTCGAGGACGAGCAATATTTAAGTGTGGGGTATTAATGTGTAGCTATAATTCCATAGTTTCGTACATTATGTGCCTTGCATTTTACATGCTTCAATAATAAATTATACTTTATTTGCACATAATGGAATCTATTTTATGTGTAGGTGAATTGGAGATGAAAGTAGAGCAAAAGAGATACTTAAACGTTGAAAGTGTGCTCGAGAACAGTGAAAAAGAGAGACCTGGCGAGGACAGCCAAAGGCCAGGCTGAACCAGGCTTTAGCCTGGCGAGGCCAGCTAAAAGCCAGGTGTTAGGCTGGCGACGCTAGGCCTGAGACCAGGTCCAATCCGAGTTTTGAAGACTTAATTCGTTTTCGGGTTTGACTAGGACTTGTCCTACATGTTTAGGGTTTCTTCTACACATATAAATATACCTAAAAACACCACTTGGAGGCACTTTTGGAACCAGAGGCAAGAATAGCTGGTGGAATCACCCCTTGGGAGTTAGAATCATCGATTTCTACATCTTTTCATCTTTACTCTGTATTTTAATTATGCAAAATATTTGGGATATTGTAACTATGACTATGAGTAGCTAAATTCCTATTCTAGGATTTTGATGGAACCTATTGGAGGATGATTTTCTTGTTACGTTAATATAGATTTGCCGTAGTATTTTCTCTATTTGTTCAACTATATTATTCTTGTGGTTGATTGAAGGGCCCTCAATTAGCTGTGCCTATTTAGTATGTATTACTCGGGAGAGAGTGCATATTTAGTTAGTTGTTGAACAACATCATTTCTAAATGTATATGAGGAATCACTATGGAGGTTTAAAGGTAGGATTAGGGATAACGAAACCTTGGTGCGATCTGAGTGAGCTGTACTTAATGCCAGCTAGCGTAATTCGGGAGAATATGTCTAGTAAATTGTGGTAATTACTCGAGAGAGAGTTACGACAGTTAGAGTGTTCATGGTCGATAGAGAAGACTTAGGCAAATTTGTAGAAAACATAGCGGAAAAGATTCCGTCAATAGGGGAAATCACAACCTTAGATCATTCCAATTCTTGTTTACAACCCGTTCGTAGTTAGTTATTAATTATTACATTTTCATTACGTAATATTGAGTTAATTAAAACCTAAATTGTTACTTAAATATTTCTGAAGATTGATTGTGTGAATTTTTGCGAGTCTAGTAGCTGTGTTTGATAGGTTAATTCCCTGTGGGATTCGACTCCGGACTTATATACCGGAATAGATTTGCAACGTCCTCTTAGTCCTTTTTATAAGGCATAGTTGGGTGTGATCACTTCCCGACAGCTCGGGTTTATGCAAAATGCTCCTTAGGGGGACATTCGTGATGACCGAGATGGGGGGGGGGGGCACTGGAAGTATGGTATAAGCTTTCGTGAAGCTACGACTAAGGCTAGGGACAATAATCTTGAAAGGGTGGCGATATGGCCTGTCAACCTCTAAACCTGTTTTTTGGTGGTCAAGTGTCCTAGTATCCCCTCGATGGCTTTGATTTGATCAGGATTGACCTTGATTCCTTGCGGTGATACCAGGAAACCCATAAATTTTCCCGAGGCCACACCGAACTCGTATATTTCAGGGTTCAGTTGTATTCCGTATCGTCTGAGTATGTAGAAGGTTTCTCTCAGTTGGTCGATGTGATCTTCTTTGTTTTGGGACTTGACTAGCATGTCGTCTATGAAAACTTCTATGGTTTTGCTGAGCTAATCTTTGAACAATCCTCGTCACCAACCTTTGGTAAATTGCTCATGCGCTTTTCAGCCCGAAGGGTATGACCTTGTAGCAGTACGTACCCTAGTGAGTGATGAATGTGGTTTTCTCCTGATCTTCTTCTTCCATGAGGATTTGATTGTAGCCTGAATAGGCATCCAAGAAGCTCAGTAGTTCATGCCCAGACGTTGAGTCGATGAGTTGGTCTATGTGGGGTAATGGGAACGAATCCTTGGGGCATGCTTTGTTCAAATCTGTGAAATCCATGCACATCCGCCATTTCCCATTCTTCTTTTTCACCATCACCATGTTGGCGACCCATTGGGGATACTTCGTATCCCTGATGGAGCCATTTTCCAATAGTTTCTTCACTTCTTCTCGTACCGCATCATTAATTGCATAGTTGAACTTACGCCTGACATGTCTCACCGGGGGGTGGAATGGGTCGACGTTTGGTTTATGCATGGAGATTTCCTTCAGGATACCCAGCATATCTGCATGGTTGAAGGCAAACAAATCTTCACTAGTAGTTATGAACTGACGGAATTTACCTGGTACCTGAAGTTTGCAGTCGATGTATGCTTTCTTGCTGTGATCATTGGTGTCTAATGGAACAGGGTCGAGGTCTTCACTATCATTATATACCGACCTTGACCCTGTTGATTGATATGCCTCTTTTCCTTGGTCCTTTGCTTGTTGAGTGGCCGTGCAGTCTATGGCAATGCGGTAGCATTCTTGCAATGTGCGTTGTTCCCCTCGTATGCTGAATACCCCCCTAGGGAGTCGAGAATTTGATGATTGGTATAAGCTGGAGGGGATGGCCCTCATGGTGTGTATCCATGGTCTCCCTATTATGGCATTGTACGCTGTATCTTTGTCCATGATGTGGAACGTAGTCTCCAAAGTGACGTCCCCGTCCAGAACGGGGAGCGTGATTTCGCCCGACGTTCGCTCAACTGCATTGTTATAACTAATTAGCGTGATGCAATGCGACACTATCTTATCTTCGAGCTTCATTTGTGCAAGTACTCGAGGATGGATAATGCATGCTCCACTCCCATCGTCTACCATAATGCGTCTCACATCGGTATCTAAAATTCGTTAAGTAATAAAAAAGGCATCATAGTGAGGGAAAACCAAACTGTTGGTATCTGACTTATCAAAGATGATACTTTCTTCGAGTTCATCATACTTCTTGTAGGTGATCGACTGCTTGAGCTTGTGGATAGTGGTGAACTTTACGTTGTTGATGGAAGCATCTTCGATGCCGCTGATGATCATGTGGACGGTGCGGGTTTGCGAGGGCGGTTTCGGGCGCCCTTGGTGTTGTTCGCGCCCTCTGGCAAAGTTGGTCCTTCCTCGGTCACTCAGCAATTCTTTGATGTATTTTCTCGTAACATGTTTACGACCTCGTGCCTTAGGGCGATGCAATCTTCAGTTTTGTGCCCTCGTTCTTGATGAAACTCGTAAATGGCGTCCGATTTTCGAGTACTCGGGTTTGATCTTATCTTTTGTGGCCATTTCACCTTTGGTCCGAGTTCTCCAAGGTATAGACTATTTTTGTAGGTGACACACAAAGGTTGTGAGCGGATAATAAAGGAGGCATACCTCTTTCGTTCCGATGAGTCCCTATCTTGATCTGGGTGGGCCTTCTTCGTGGCGGGAAGAGGGCACAACGACCGCTCTGACATATGGTTGATGATGTTCCATGTTGGGTCGTAGAGCTGCAAGATCTCTTTTGGTATCATTTCTTTGATCTTTTCTCGATTCGGCCTGTACCGAGGTCAGTCGATGAGTTGGTCCATTGAGGTCGTCCTCGTCTGCTCGGACCTCGGACCTCGGTACTATATACATTTTAGTATTTCATCCCAATTGGTTGGGGGATACTTCATCAGTCAACTCAATAGCTTTTTAGTCACCCTCGAACCGTCCCTGCTCAGCCCGTTCTGGAAGGCTGTGACTCCCATCCCTCCTGACACGTTCGGTAGGGTCATCCTTACTTGGTTGAAACGGGCAAAGAAGTCCCTCAGTCCCTCTACTAGATATTGCTTGATAGCAAATATATCGTTCACTCTTGCCTCGGTTTTCTTGGCCCCAGCATGTCCCGTTACGAACTTGTCAGCCATCTCTTCGAAAGTTTCAATGGAGCACGCATGTAGTTGTGAATACATGTAGTTGTGAATACCATGTCAACGCTCTCCCTGTGAGGGTTTCACCGAATGTTTTCAACAAAATGGATGGCACTTGTTCTTTGGCGAGATCATTGCCTTTCACGGCGGTGACGTAGTGAGTCACATGATCCTCAGGGTCAGTCATGCCATCATATATTTTTAGGTAGGGTGGAATTTTAAAGGTCATCGGTATGGCATGCGGGGCTGCATCGTCGCTGTATGGCTGCTCGAAATATTGGCTGGCGTCTCTTTTCGGCAACAGTTTGGGTGGCCCGGTGTTTTATTGACCCTTTCCCGGTGTTCTTTCATTTGATCTCGGAGTTCCTTGTTCTCATTCTCCATTTCCTCCATCCTTTTCAAAATGGTTGCAAGAGCATTATCACCTGCATTATCAATGACGTTGTGAGTAATACCTGTTAGTGGAGGTGGAGGGAGTTGGTCACATTGTTCGTTTGCCCGTTGTGCAGTGCAAATCCTTGCATTTTCCGCAGTAGCGTCTCGGGCGGACTTGTTGAGGACGCCAACTAGCGTGTCGGTGAACCATGCGTCGAGGAGCTTTTTTACATCTGGGGGCATCTCTTCCCCCCACAGATGTGGAGGCTCCATTACCAAGAGATTTTGTGATGCTGCAGTGAGGAGGGGGTGACCCATCTCACCTAGGGTAGGCATTGGGTGTTGCATCTTCGTCCGTTGTTTCACAGCTCTCATTGATGACGTTCATGAGGTTGGTTGGGAGGTCACTTATTATCCTTGCCTTTTCTTCTCTATTACCTGCCATATTGGATTTGTGCATACAAAGAAAGGAGATCTGGTTCTTGCTCTTTTTTTTATGTTAGCAATCCGCGTTAGTTATAGATCTAGAAGAAACTAAATATTTAACAAGAAAATCCCCACAGACGGCGCCAAATTGTTTGATCAAAAAGTATGATTTTTGGCTAAAACAGTTGAGTTTATATAATAATGGGTTAAACATAGTTAAAAATAATATCTCTAGATGTGAGTTCAGAAAATGTGAGTAACACTAGACAGATCCGGTAGCGGGTTGACTACAAAATACATTAATTATTCTATACAGTGTGAGTAATAATGGAGGAAGAACTAATAATAAATAACATTAAATGGCATTTAAGTAAATAGGAGATGTGGTTCATCCAATAAAGGATGAACTAGATGATTGTCCTTCCTGACAATGATGAGTGACAGACAAATTCTGGAATGTTTGAATTATTCTCGGATCGGATGGAAAAATGTGGAATCTTTATCAAAGAGAGAATCTTTTCTCAAAAGTCTGTTCTTATCAAATGAATGTAACATGCCCCTATCATTGTCTCTTATTTCTATATATATGGGACATGTTCCTAAGAAATCCTAATAGTACAAGTGCAGATAATATCCACTAAAATATTCTCTTTTAATGTCCTATTTTGAAATATTAGTCGTTGCAGCTCTTTTCAACGATATTCGACCTCGACCTTGGCCCTTGTTGACATCTCGACTATGGCTTTTGTCGTCACTTCGACCAGGGACTTTGCTGCTTCTTGGGTCATTTCGTTTAGCAATGGCTCGAGAACGCTTCCCTTAGTATTATCTTTGTTTAAACACTCTAGAAACAGATTTTGACCCATACATTCATTACACTATTTTTTTTTTTCAAAATCCACTAGGCATTGTGCCTAGGGTAAATTTTTATAAATGTAAAGTAAAGTACAACAATGGAGGGGGACATAAACCTTATCTCTCAAAAAATAATTGTACACTTGATCATCACAAAATGATAGTCAAGTGTACCTAAAAAACTATATGAAGTTAGACTTATATGAAGATTCTAATTGTCTATATGACTGTGATAGACAGTTGGATATACAAAAATATGGTTTAGTGTACCTAGGTAAACTATACAATGGAGTACAAATGATCCTAAATCTACTAAGCAGATAACTGTGCTACATCTGAGATAGGCGAAACCTCCAGTGGAGGATAACAAAAAGTGTGAGACTGAAGGAAGTGCTATCTTCAACTTTGCTTGACATTGAGATCAAAGAAAGCCAAATTGAAGATAGGAATCAAAAGGACCCAATGAGCTGGGCCAATAAGCTGCTGCTGTCTATTTGTTTTTGACAAAGGAGAGTGAGCAGTAGGGTACATCTAATATACATATGCTCTCTAGGCAGGCATGTGGAGGTGATGACATCTGACTGCTGGAGATGCTAGAGCCAGGAGTGGGTTGCTGTTGCTGAGAACATGTGAACAAAGAGAGCATGAAAGCTAGGTCTGTGCCCCTAGCAAAGTCCGCTGATGGTCTGCAACTTGTATCCAGAATTAAAGCTGTTGTGGTGAACTTCTAGGTACTAGGAGCTTGTCTATGTATATATGGGGTGTGCAATGCTGAGCTAGATTGATGCTCTTGTTGGTGGCTTTGTGACTGCCAGTATGCATTTTCTGATGGGTCTTGTGAGCTATGCATGACTGTATTTGTGCCAAGGTGACATTGGTTCTTTGGCATGCCCAAGAAAGTTGATGCATTCCCAAGAGATTGAACATAAGAGATGTTGATACTACACCTTGCAAGTGCATCAACAATCCGGATATGGCCATTATACCTACAAAAGGAAACAAACCAGTTAGATAAAAACTTGCTCCCAGGTTCTTGTGTGTTGTGGGAGTTGTGATAGGAGGATGATTTTGTGTGATTTAGGAGTGTTGTGGATGTAGAAAGAGTAGGGTTACTATGTTTCTTTCTAAGAATGGTATGGCCTCATGAAGGGTATACCATGTGTGACTGGTGTATTTGGTATATGAGTGTTGTAGCTGACTGTGATCTGTGGTGTAGGTATTGTGTGTGTGCTTTAGAGGGGGGTGGTTGGTGTAGTGGATAATTGATCAGAAGGTTCATGATCATCTTATGGGGTGTTGTACACCTCCAGAAAAGTAAATAGAACCAGGTAGATCCTTGAGAGCTGGTGTCCTCAGTGGCTAGAGTGTTGGTAGTGTGAAATGATGTCACCCCAATGCTAGACCTTGCAGCCTTAGTGCCCAGGTTCTTGTGTGTTTTAGGTCCCAAAAAGTGGTGAGAGGTGGTGCTGCTTCATCCAGCTGCTGCTGCCAGGTTCTTGTGTGTACTGGAGCAGTGAGTGAGATGTTCAGGGAGTGGTGAGCTTGCTTGTAAGTATGATGGAATGTGGGAGGTGTTGTGGTAGGGAGATGCACTTTATGTGTATGTGGGAGATCAGGAAATGTCCATTTGCACTGAGGGATATCCAATAGAATGAGCATCAAGGATGCTAATACCACACATTGGATTTTCACCGATGATGTAGACATTTCTGCTATTCCAGCAAAAAGGAAAAAAAGGTTAGCTAAAAATTCCTGCACTATCATGATGGTTCTTCTATTGTGGTGATGACAGTGTGCTGAAAGCTCTGATTTACTTTGGACAGTTAGGTCAGCTCCCAGATGTTTGTGGAGATCATCCATAGCCATTGGATGAAGTGAGGTTGGTGGTGATGCTTGATGGAATTTGTATAGTGGTTGTCTTCTTGTACCTGAAAGATGGGTTGCCCATTTGGTCCAATATAATCTGGCCTCTGATATGGGAGGGGAGGTTGAGAATATTATTGAAATGGGTAAGCTGTGGGAGATCATGGCTAAGTTTGGACAAAGAGTCAGTAGGGCAATTTGCTTCCCTGAATATTTGTGTGCATCTGATTTCCTCACACTGTTGGCAGAGTTGTTGCAGCTATTGGATTTGCATATGAATATTCCATAGAGGATTGGATGTGTTGTTGACCCAATGTACCAAAAGAGCTAAGTCAACCTATAGGTGGATCCTAGCAAAACTATTCTCAATACACCAGTTGACTCCAATGGTAGCAGCAATGGTTTCTGCTAGGTTATTGGTGCCAGTGCCCAGAAGGGAGGCTATGGCATGGATGAATTGGCCATGGTGATCCCTGACAATGACACCAACTCAAATTCTTCCCGGATTTGTAAGGGCACTGCCATCACAGTTCACTTTCACAAATTGAACCTCAGTTTAGCCCATGTCACTTGAGTGATGGTGGTGATATGTTTCACATTCTCAAACAGGGTGTAGATGTCATTCCAGTTGAGAGGCCATTTGATCTGAGGATAGCTAGTCTTGAGAAGAAGAAGGATGTCTGAGTGAATAGCAAAAACCACCCTAGTGATAGATGAATTCCTATTGCCATATTTGGCTCCACACCTATTCTTCCAAAGATTCTAGTAAATGATAACTGGAATGGTGTCAAGCAGGAGTTTGTGGACTACATTGTTGGCTTTCAGAAGACACCATTTCATCAAAAGAAGTCTGAGAGGGAGATCATCAATGTTCAGTCTAGCAATACCAGAAAATTTCCTCCAAACTGTTCTTGCAAAATGCCCTTTACTGAATATATGGTCAATGAATTCCCCCTGAGGTTTGATACAACAAACACACCTGGTGACAGTAGGCTGGACAAATGAGACAAACCTATCATCAGTGGGTAGTTTATTTCGAAGGGCTCTCCAAAGGCAGAAAGACCATTTGAATGGAATCTTGTTGTGCTAAATTTTGGAATTGGAGAAGAGATGTTGTTTTTTCGTTCTAATGACTTCCCAGGCTGATGCACAGGTAAAATTACCTGTTGTGTGTGGTATCCATATAGGTTTATCTGGTATGTGAGGATTGAAATGAATGGTAATAAGAATGATCTGGGGGATTATGTGTGCAGGAGCTAAAGCATTCAACATCTGAATATTCCACTGTCCTGCTTCCCAGAAGTATGAGACTGGAACCTTGCCTGGTCTGCCACTATCAGTTCTATGGTGTGTTAGAGGGCCTGTACCAAGCTAGTTGTCCCACCAGAAGCTGACCTCCCCTGAATGTAACCTCCAATGAATATGTTTTTCTACCTCTTTCTTATTGACCATGAGCTTTTTCCATGCTTGAGATTGCCCTGTGTCCCACTTTTTAGAGATGAGGTGTGACTTTGACAGTATTTAGCCATAAGAAATCTTCTCCACAAGGACTGTTTGGTTCTAAAATTCTACCACTGTTTGAACTCCATAGCTTTGCACACATATTATATGGATCTTGTCCCAATGCCACCTTCCTTTATGGGGTATGCCATCTTTGACCATAAAGCCCAGTGATATTTATTTCTGTCCTTATCAACCCCCCAAAAAAATTGGGCAGCCAGCTTTTCAATCTGCTTCATGACTGTCTTGGGAGGAGAGACTGCTGAAAGCAGATGAATAGGAAGGGATTGAAGTATATGTTTGATTAGTATAACTCTGCCCCCATAAGAAAGTAACTTGCTCTGCCAACCTCTAATCCTATTGACCACCTTAGAAATTAAGCCATTAAAGTACATGATCCTCTTCCTGCCAATATATAGGGGGCAACCAAGGTATGTGATAGGGGATTCTTTCCTAGTGAAGCCTGTTATCTATTGAATTCTGCTCACATTGTAGTGAAACACACAAGCTGGAACTATGAAATGGCTCTTGTTTTTGTTGATCTGCTGCCCAGAGGTGATTTCATAATCACTTAAGATCTTCATGATATTTAGAAGTAAGGATCTGCACCCTGAAGTGAAAATGATAATATCATCTGCAAAGCTAAGATGGTTGACCTGGGGACCTCTCTTTTCCATGTAGAAACCATTGAAAAATTGATCATGGGTGAAGTTGTTTAGCATTCTTGACAGGAGTTCAACACCAATAATGAAAAGGGCATGGGAGAGAGGATCGCCTTGCTTCAAACCTCTGGTAGACATAAATAATTCATGCCTGGTACCATTGACAATAACTGAATACCAATTGTTGGACATTGTCCTCCAAATCATATCAATGATAATCTCACATAACCCCATTCTTCTCAACATAATTCAAGTGAAAGCCCATGAGACTCTGTCATAAGCTTTGGCCATATCAAGCTTGATCACGACATTGGCACCAATATTTGGCTTTTTGATTCCCTAAACAATTTCTTGTGCAAGCATAATATTCTCAGAAATGCTCCTTCCCCTAACAAATCCAGATTGATTAGGAGATATGATCTTGGGAAGGATGGGGGCTAATCTAGTGCAAATGACTTTGGAAATGACCATATTGATGAAGTTACTAAGGCTGATTGGTCTGAATATTGTTAAGGAGTTTGGAAATTCAACCTTAGGCAGGAGAACCAAACAAGCATTGGTCATGTACTTTGGCATAACACTGCCTCTGAAGTAGGCCAGGACAACATTGATAAGGTCCTGATTGATTATTTCCTGGCATGCTTGGAAATTTTTTCCATTCATTCCATCTAGACCTGCTGCACTGTTAGGGTTCATAGAAAAGACCATTTTTTTGAGTTCCTGTAAGGTAGGATCTTTGATGAGTTCAGCATTATCTTCAGGGGTGATCATGCTGGGAATACAGTTGAGAAGGTCTTCTCTTATCACCCCCTCCATATTTTAGAAAAGATCTCTTTAAAATATTCACAAGCAGCTTCACCAATAGTCTCATCCCTTTGTATCCAATCCCCTTCCTCATTTTTTAGTTTATGAATGTACAACTTTCTTCTTCTTCCTCTGATTAAGCTGTGAAAGTATCTGGAGTTGGCATCACCATCTTTGAACCAGTGAAGCTGCATTTTTTGCCTTAGAACAACTTCTTCAGTCTTCAGATATTTAGTATATTGGGCTTGAATCTCATGAAGAGCAGCTCTATCAGAAGGATCATTGGTTGATAACCATTTCTCTTCAGCTTCCCTAACCTTTTGTTCAAACTCCTTGGGTAGTTGAAAAATGTCACCATATTGTTCTCTTGACCAGACACTCAGTGCCCTAGAGGTAGTTTTCAATTTCTGGTGAAAAATCCACATAGCACTGCCAGCAATATGTGTGGACCAGACCTGGTGAACTAAGGGTTTGAATGACTCATTTTCAGTCCAGCAATTGAGAAATTTAAAGTACTTCTGATTGTGTTCTTGCCTCACATGAAGTTCCAAAAGGAGGGGAGAGTGGTCAGAACCAGCAGCTGCTAGATGGGTAATGGTGGTGGTAGGAAAGGATGTTAGCCAATTGTCATTAACTATACCTCTATCCAGTCTTTTCCAACCTATTAAACATGGGCCTCTACCATTTGACCATGTGTATCTTGGACCATAGAAAGCAAGGTCAACAAGCCCACAATCTTCAATCATGCTAAGAAAGTCAATGCTCTTCTTCATTTGATATGGGAGCCCATCAATCTTCTCTTCAACTGAGGCTATACCATTGAAATCACCAATGATACACCAAGGAACAGAACAACTGGTGGATTTCAATCTCAAAGTTTGCCATAGAGGAATTCTCATAGAAGGTTTATACTTAGCTTAGATAACAGTGACCTGAAAGGGATCATCAGCTTCCATATGTTTGAGTTCAATAGTCATTTGTTGTTCATCATGGTCCAGCACAGTACCACTGAATTCCTGCTCCCAAAAAAACCCAAATCTTGTCATTAACATTGGCAGCTGCTTTATGCATAGAAAGTTGGAGTCTGAAGTAGTTGAGGTTATTGGGTTGAATTGCATTGGATTGAAGGAAAGGTTCAAGGACAATAATAAAAGAGAGTTGGTGAAGTTTTTTCAGAAGTTTGAGCCTTTCAATAGCTCCAGAGGTTCTGATGCCTCTTGCATTTCAAATGATTGTACTAATCACCAGGAAATGGGTAAGTGTTTGGACTTTTGGGTGGTACTAGGGCCAACTGCAGTCTTACTTCTGGTGATTCTTGGTGAAGGTCCCATTTGTCTTGGTGACAAACCTTGACTGGCTATCGTGTGGTCTTTGTTAGTATCTCCATTAATGGCTCTAATGAGAATATCATAATGTTGGTCTTCATTCAGGTCCACACTTCCATCCTCTAATTCATCTTCTGACAGGATTGGCATGTACTCATCAAGATCCATTCCTGAAGGAGAGAATCTATTCAATTGGCCATCTCCAGGATCAGGGACATAATGATAATCACTGGGTTGATCACCTTCTTGTGAGAGCATTCTTTACTGGGGATTCATGTTAGCATTTGGTTCCTGTTCTTCATTTGTATTGAAAAATTTATCCTTTTTTGATTCATTGTCAAATAAGAGAGGTTGTAGTTCAGCATCATCAACACTTGCCTATTGTACCTCTATAACTGTATTTTCTTTGTTGGTGACTGCTGAGGCTTTTTGAATTCTTAGTGCCTCCTCTTTGCTCTGTATTACTCTTCTTTTCTTTTGGCTAGGACTGTTCTTCTTTTCGCTCTTTGTGTGGCTGGTGTCTTGCACATGATCTTTTCCTTTAATTTTTTTGATTAATTGTTGTTCAATGTCCTCCTCAGAACTCACATGAATTGCAGTGTCATGAGCAGGATTAGCAACTGTGGTAGCAGGGGTATGATTAATTCTATGGTCAGTTATTTGTGCATCAGCACACTCATGAAAAACATGAGAAATCCCACCCCTATTTAGAACCCCTTCTCTATTACCTACTGTTTCTTCCTGACAGATCTCCTTTCCTCCAATAACTTCAGCAGCAAAAACAATAGGGGGAGCAGGGGAAATGGGTTGATTCTGGGCACTAGAATCTGCACTCCTCTCTAGTGGAGCTGGAGGATTGATAGAAGCCATACCTGAGGTTTGGGGGTCCTGTTACTGATTCTCCTTTGTTATGATCCGATGCTGCTGATTGGTTAGTTGTTTAGCTATGTAAACAACCTGTTGCTTCTTATTGTGAGCACTTCCCTTTGATTTTTTATTTTTCTGTGTTTTCCATTCTTCCTGTGAAGAGTTAGCCCCTAGTGTCTTTGGTTCTGTCCTATTTTGTGCATTGTCTTTTGATTGAATGTTCTATTGAGATCGCTGACCTTCTGAGTTTTGGTTGTTGTTATGAGTTTGTTACAACTGTGAGTGGTGAAATTGAGCTGATCCTGCTGCTTTTTCCTGTTATGCTTGTGCTTCACTGATCTTTTTCTTTTGCAGGTCTTCATTCTTGGATTTTGCAGGCCATGCATGAGTAGTGTTCCCTAGCAATCTACAGTAGGAGCAATAATCAGGAATGCTTTCATACTGTATCTTTAACCATTGACCATTCCCATTTTCATCTTGATTGTCATCATAACCCAACCAAACATGGTATGGTCTGTTCTTTGTGAGATAAATCTGCATCTTAACCTTAGCTACAGTTCCCCTTATTTTTTGAAATGATGCAAGGTCCAGAAATAATGCTTTGCCAACATGAGACAGTAGTGGGGTAAGGATCTCCATGTAGTAAAAATGCCATGGGAGTTCTGGGATGACAATCCACACTGCCACAATTGGAGAGTCTTCATTTGGCTTAAAAAGAGGTGTCCATGCTTCCAGCTTCATTATTTGACCTTGGATGTACATGAATTGCTTGTTCCAGACTGTGGCATGATCATATTCATTGTCTAAGTCAATGTAGACAGTCTTAGCATTGAAATGTGCAATCTTGACTTCTCCTTTAAGCTTAGTTTGAGTGATGAAACTTCTTCTAATGACTTCTATTCTAGGCATGGTATTGGAAAATTTTCCTACCACTGTGTATTTGCACCTAGTAGCTAAGTTGACCATGTAGTCTTCCTTTTTGAATACAACTTCAGGCATGCCTTGTTTGGTGGTCAGTTTAGGGGGGGGGGGGTGAAAGACATTGGTGTTCTTTTTGCTTCAAATCGTGTTCTTATCTTTGTAGCATATGAATGGGTGACTGTAGGTGGGGGTGGTTCAGTATTTTTGGGGTTCTTTTTGGGCTGTTCTTTTGTTCCAAAAGGTTGGGGGTTTTCTTTGTTGGCATCTAGGCTGGATGAAGTAGTAACTGTTGCTTGGGAGGTTTGGTTCAGTGGGGGGGATCTTCTTGGCATGTTTGTCAAAGTATGCTGAGATCTTAGGGTGGTTATTTATAAAGGTTTTCAAGTTGTTGTGACTGCTGTTAGCTAGGTTGGGACTTTGGCTTGCCAGGTTTTTGGCCCTGCAGCTCAACATGTGTTATCACACCTTTCTCTTTAGGATCATGGGATTGCAAGGGGGATGTAGAGAGGGTATTTTGCACATTAGCTTCAGGGATTTCATTATGGTCTTGCTCAATAGGGGCCACAGGTACAGCAGGGGCACATGGCTCAACCAACATGGCAGACTGAGTGGAAAAAAGGGTATGATCATCACTTTGGAGGAAGTGTAGTTCAGATTTTCTTTGCCAATTACCTTCTATATCACATTGTGGTATTTGGGAAACATCAGGCTCGATCAAATTAGCTTCAGAATTCTCCTGGACATTTCGTCGAACACCTGTGACAGTTAAGTCTACTGGGAGTGTTTTTTGGATTGTTGCGTCGATTGAAACATTGTTGAGGCAATTTGATTGATCATTATCAATCTACTGAGATTAACAAACAATTTGGCATTGGTCTTGGCTATTTTGGATCGCCGGAATACTATCGCCGACCAACTGGTGCATTACTGGGTTCTTGAGCTGATCATGATGATCGAATGCCCTGATGGATTGGTCTGCAACTTTGTTTGCATGGTCCTTAGGTGTTGGAGATGAATTCTCAATAGCCAATTGATTGCAATTTGGGCCAAAATTGGATTTGTAATTTTGTCGAACACCTGGAGTATTCACGCTGCCAGGAATCTTTGATTCCAAAATTGGAGCTTGTGATTGACACCCATGTGAAATTGGATATGCAATCAGATCCTCCTCATGAAAACGAGCAGATTGGTATCGAATTTTTCCCATTTGGACCCCTGGAACACTATCGACGACCATTTCTGTTATGCCAGAAATTTTTAACTCGTCGGTGACGACAATTCCCATGGTGGAAATGCCTGAAATTTGGTGGAGAGGTGCGTCTGATGATGGAGAAGAGTTTTCACGGCTTGGAATTTTGGAATTTGGCCCATAACTCACTTGGGAAACTTCAGATGCTCCCATGCGATTTTTGTGAACAGTGATCCCTGCGCCTTTTTGGATATCTGTCACGACTGGGGTGTTATTTTGGAATGGGGTTTGTCGGGGGAGGTGCGCATTTGTAGGACGTATCTTTTGGTGGTGGTCCGGCGGTTTTTCACCGTTGGACGGAGGCACTGTGGCCATTTTGCCACTGACGCGTTACTGTAGCTTTGATTCGCCTGTACGGAGAGGATTTTGAAAATTGGCGGCGCGGGATTTCAGTTGGTATAGCACTATATTTAGGATGCTAATATTTTGGTTTAGTAGGAGTAGCTAACTCCTAACTGATTAAACATATGTTATTGATAGTTTATGTCCACAAAGAAAAAATCTCCATCTCAATTAACAGGGGGCAAAAGGATAAAAGTATCATAATAATGTTTTCTAAGTCGAGATAAATCTTAATTTTCAAACATCTCTTTAAACCTAAATAACAGATAATACTATAGGTATATAATTGTATCGAATATGTTCAAGCGCTTCAGCTTTTAACAAAGATAATAAAAGAAATTTCAAGTTCCCTTTATATTACCAGTTTTTAGTTTGTAAAAGTTTTGACAAAAAAATGTTCATTTAAAAGTAAACAAAAATTAAGAAAAGAGTACAAAGTAATTACCCAATTATTACAATGTCAAGTGAAATAAGGAAAGAGGAGGAGATAAGTAATTACTTCTATTTAAGTGAGTCAATTGTTTTATTAATAATTGCGTACTAGAATAATTTTTTGACTTCATTCAATTTTTAAAGTTTTCTTTTTTTTAACTTGACAGCTATTGGGAAGGGATGTATTAATTATTACCACCCCCGCCTTTTGGAGAACAAAACTTCTTTTGTCGTAGAAATAAAGAGTAATTGTGGATATGATTTTAGCTTCTTTTATTTTTGGTAATAGGTTTTAGCCTTTTTCAAAACTATCGAATATCTTGATAACCAATTTTTGTTTTAATGAAATTAGTTAGTTCTTTTTATTTAAAGTTTATTTTGTTACATGGTAATCTCAAAATTTTACAATTCTGTTTCGCTAATTAGTGAAGTACATGACGAATATCTAGAAAATGTTGATCTTTTATGGCAATTATTTAGGATTTTCTTCATTACCGTGCGAGCACGGATAAATTAACTAGTTTAATAATAAAAGAGGTAACTAGACAATAAGAGAGATGACAACTTCAACTAAAGCATATAAGAACAAACTTAACATTAAAGGATTTAACTCAGGCTAACAACGTCAAATAGAACATGTGAGAGCAAATTCAATAATGGAATATATAACATGTTAAGACAAATTTCAATTAAGTGCATGAAAGAAGTCTAAAAGTTTAAACTGGTCAAAATACCACATATAAGCCCGTGTACACACTCGTCACCTCGTTTACACGTCTTTCACATATTACAAATAATACAATCAACCCAAATCCTAAGGGATAGTTTCCCCACATAAATTTAGGCAAGATACTTACCTCCAACAAGCTAAATCAATCTACTAATAAGCCCTTTCTGCGCAAATCCAACTTCGAATGGCTCGAATCTAGCCAAAATAACCTAATACCATAAATACAAGCTATAAGAAGCAATTTCGGGTAATAAAGTTTCAATCTTTAATGAAAATCAAAAAGTCAACTCCGGGCCCGCACCTCGGAACACGACCAAACTTATAAATTCTGAACACCCATTCCGATACGAGTCCGATCATACCAAAATTATCCAATTTTGACCTCAAATCGAAATTCAAATCCTCAATTTATGGTTTAGGAACGTTTTTCCAAAATTCCCAATTTATCCAACTTAAATTATTAATTAAATGATAAAAATAATGATGTAATCATGATTGATGAACAAAACCGAGTCAAAAATATTTACCCCAATCCAAACCGTGAAAATCCCCTCCAAAATCTCCCAAAGCTGAGCTCTACAACTCAAAATAAGATAAAATGAACCAAACCCTCGAAATAGAGTACTATATAATCTGCCCAGTTATTACCTTTCGCGATCGCGGAAAAGCCGTCGCAATCGCGTAGAACGAATTCCACCAGCTCCCTAAACCTCTTGCGTGAATGCGAGGCAACAAACGTGAATGCGATGACCAAACTCCCCATGCTTCGCGACCGCGCTGAACAACGCGTGCTACCACACAACCTCACCTTCTTTCTACGCGAATGCGATCCAACACTCGTGTTCGTGATGAACAAACACCCCAATGTTTCGCGAACGCATCCTTCTCTTCGCGAACATGAAGAGTAAAATTCCACTTTCCATCAATGACTCTACGCGCTTCGCGATCGCGAAGAAGGAAATCAGAAGCACATAAATCAGCAGTTCCAACACAAGAAGAAATGGTCCGACACCCATTCGAAACACACCCGAAGAACTCGAAACCACGTCCAATCACACTAACCAATCCTAAAATATGATACGAACTTACTCGAGGCCTTAAATTGCACCAAACAACATCAAAACTACTAATCGTACCCAAATTCAATCCTAATGAACTAATGAACATTCAACTTCCAAAACCAATACCGAATCATAACAAGCCAACTCCGAATGAGCTCAAATTTTGCATGCAAGTCCCAAATGATACAACGGACCTATACCAACTCCCATAACCACAATGCAAACCCAATATAAATAAAGTCAACCCTCGGTCAAACCTATCAATTTTTCAAATCTCAAATTTTCATGTTTTGCCAAAAAGCATCAAATCAACCTACGGACCTTCGATTTAACGTCCGGATATATGCCTAAGTCCAAAATCAACATACGAAGCTATTGGAACCATCAACACTCCATTCCGGAGTTGTCTACACAAAAGTCAAACTCCGATCAACTCTTCTAATTTAGGCTTCCAACTTTGAGACTAAGTATCTCAATTCACCCCAAAACATTCTTGAAGCCAATCCAATCACCTCGATAAGTCACATAACCACAAATGAACATAGAAGAGGCAATAAATAGGGGAAATGGGCTACAATGTACCAAACGACCGGCCAGTCGTTACATTCTCCTCCTCTTAAAACAAACGTTCGTCCTCGAACGAGGATAGAGACATACATGAAGTGCTGAAAAGGTGAGGATAAGGGCTACCATAGCATTCTTGGTCTCCCAAGTCACCTCCTCGACCAGTTGACCTCAACTTCAAGACCTGCCTGTCATATATATAGCCATTGGCTCATCAAAATAAGTCAAATCGTTGTCCAATTGGACTGGGCTAAAATCTAATACATGAGACGGATCACCAAAGTATTTCCGGAGTATGGAAACAGGGAACACCAGGTGAACTGCCGATAGGCTGTGTGGTAATGCATGTCTGTAGGCTACCTCACTAACTCTCTCAAGGATCTCAAAAGGACCAATATACCTAGGGCTTAACTTGTTGTTCTTCCCGAACCTCATCACACCGTTCATGGGTGAAACCCGAAGCAAAACCCTCTCTCCCACAATTAATGCCACATCACAAACCTTCCGATCATCATAGCTCTTCTTCCTAGACTGTGCCATACAAAGCCGATCCTGAATCAACTTGACTTTCTCCATGGTATCCCGAACCAAATCAGTGCCCAACAACCTTGCCTCCCCCGGCTCAAACCAACTAACTGGAGAATGACACCGCCTCCCATATAAGGCCTTATAAGGAGCCATCTGAATACTCGATTGGTAGGTGTTATTGTAGGCTAATTCTGCAAGCGGCAAGAACTGATCCCAAGAACCCCCAAAATCCATAACACATGCATGTACCATATCCTCCAAGATCTGAATGGTGCACTCGGACTACCCATCTGTCTAGGGTGAAATGATGTACTCAAGTCAACCTGTGTGCCTAACCCATGCTGCACAACTCTCCAATAATGCGATGTGAATTGCGTGTCTCGATCGGAGATAATTTACACTGGCATGCCATGAAGGCGAACAATCTCACGGATATCGATCTGAGACAGCCGCTCTCAAAAATAGGTAGTTATCATATGAATGAAATGTGTAGATTTGGTATGTCTATCTACAATAACCCACACTGCGTCGAATTTCTTCAAAGTCTATGGGAGCCGAACATCAAACTCCATGGTAATACGCTCCCACTTTCACTCGAGAATCTCAATTCTCTTAAGCAAACCGACCGACCTCTGATGCTCGTACTTTACCTGTTGATAGTTCAAGCAATGAGCCACATACTCCACTACATCTTTCGTCATCCTTCTCCACCAATAGTATTGCCTCAAATCCTGATACATCTTAGCAGCACCCAGATGAATGGAATACCGTGAACTGTGGGCCTCCTCAAGGATCAACTCACACAACCCATCCACGTTGGGCACGTATACCTGACCCTGCATCCGTAACACCCCTTCATCTACAATAGAAACCTTCTTGGAATCGACGTGCTGCACTATGTCCTTGGGACAAGCAAATGGGGGTTGTCATACTGATGCATTCTGATGGGTTCATACAAAGAAGACCGAGAAAGCACGCGAGAAAGAACCCGGCTGGGCTCCGAAACATCTAATCTCACGAACTGATTGACCAAAGTTTGAACATCCAATGCTAGCAGTCTCTCGAAAATTGGAATATATGCAAGGCTACCCATACTCTCAGCCTTTCTGCTCAAGGCATCACCCACCACATTGGCCTTCTCGGGATGGTAAAATATGGTTATATCATAGTCTTTTAACAGCTCTAGCCACCTCCGCTGCCTCAAGTTTAGGTCCTTTTGCTTAAATAAGTATTGTAGAATCTGATGATCCGTGAATACCTCACAAGATACGCCATAGAGATAGTTCTTCGAAATCTTTAATGCGTGAACAATGGCTACCAACTCTAGATCATGAACGGGGCAGTTCTTCTCATGGGGCTTCTGCTGAGGCACCCGATACCAATCCGTGAAGTATCAGAATAAATTGTATATGAATCTGATGCTGGCGGCAAAAATAGAACCGGTGTTGTGGTCAAGGCAGCCTTGAGCTTTTGAAAGCACTCCTCAAACTCATAGGACCACCTGAATGGGGAACCCTTCTATTCAAAGGAGTTGCAATGGATGAAAACCCCTCTACAATACGTCAATAATAACCAGCCAAGCCTAGAAAATTCCAGATCTCGATAGTAGAATACGGTCCGGGCTAACTCTGAACTGCCTCCACCTTCTTTGGATCCACCTTAATCCCCTCACTAGAGACAACATGACCCAAAAACGCCACCGAATCAAGGCAGAACTCAAACTTGAAGAATTTTGCATATAACTTCTTCTCCCTCAAGGTCTAGAGCACGATCGTCAAGTGCTGCTCATGCTCCTCCCAGCTACGAGAATATACCAAGATGTCGTCAATGAATACGATGACGAATGAATAAAGATATGGATGGAATACACGGTTTATCAAGTGCATAAATACTACTGGGTCATTGGTCAGCCCAAATGACATCACTAGAAACTCGTAGTGACCATACCGAGTCCTGAAAGCAGTCTTCGGGATATCTGGATCCCAAATCTTCAGCCGATGATACCCTAACCTCAAATCAATCTTTGAGAACAATCTAGCACCCTGAACCTTGTCAAACAAGTCATCAATGCGCGGTAATGGGTACCCGATCAATATGGACACGCTGCTTTGGAGAATGGGCCACGGGAGTCTAAGCTCTTCCCCTAGTTTGAGATGTAGATGGTGCAATGGGAATCAGTCTTGCCTGATCTAGATTGCCGAACATGCTCAATAATTGAGCTAGGGTCTTCTAAAGTCCAGAGGCAGTAACAGGCACCTCAGGTGTCTGTCCCCCAACTGAAGCTACTGGTGGCTCCTTAGTCGCCCTCAGGCAGGTGCTCTGGCTACAGCACGTGCCCCTCCTCACCCTCCGCCCTAGGCCCGACCTCGTGTGAGTCTAGCAAGGGGTGTAGGTGTCTAATCATCGGATCCAGCAATGCGTGTCCTCACCATCAGTGAGAGAATAGTAAGATAAATACTCAGGTTTCGAAATCAACAACTCGCACGATAAGGAATTAAAGAAGTGGAATTTCCTAACAGTTTTGTAGTCTCTCAAAGATAAGTGGGTGTCTGATCATCCGATCCAACATTGCGTGTCCTCACCATCTGTGAGAGAATAGAAAGACAAATACTCAGATTTTTAAATCAACAAATTCGCATGATAAGGAATCAAAGAAGTGGAATTTACTGATAGTTTCGTAGCCTCTTGAAGATAAGTACAAATGTCTCTGTACCGATCCGCAAGACTCTACTAACCTTGATTATGACTCGTAATACCTATGAACCTAGAGCTATAATACCAACTTGTCACGACCCCAAATTCCCACCCTAGGATATCGTGATGACACCTAGTCTCTAAGACTAGGTAATATAAGGACGATTGTGATTTTGACTTGTGAAATGAGGTTGTGAGGTGTGGTACCTCAGTTTTGATTCTTGCTGTATGTTCATTGTTAAAAGGCTCGTTGGTTGAACAATTTTGTTATCTCTTCATTTGTCTTACTTGTAATTATCAGTAATTGATTATTCGTTGTTCATATAATGTGTTCAATCCTTGTTGCCTTTGTTCTCTTAAATTCTGTTGTCGGTTTAGATTATTGTACTGCTTTGTTATCATTTATTTCCTCATTTTTTGTTATTATTCTATATCATACTCTGCTCTATTTTTCTTATCCTAGTAAGTGTCTTGACCTAGCCTGGTCACTACTCTACCAAGGTTTGGCTTGATACGTATTGGGTACCATTATGGTGTACTCATACTACGCTTTTGCATATTTTGTGTAGATCCATGTACATCGGCTTGTCCTGGTCGCCAATGATTGTTTAGTTATTTTTCGGAGACTTCAAGGTATACCTGCTCGGCGCTCTCATGCCTCGGAGTCACCTTTTGTTATTTCCTTTACTACTATTTATTCTATTATCAAATAGTGTTGTATTAGAGGTTCTAGTACATATTTGTAGAGCTTATGACTTAGTTCCACCGATTTTGGAGATTTTGTTACAAATGTTTCATTTTGGAGTTATTATGAGCTTCATTGATTTATTTTTATTATCAGAACTTATTATTTCGGTTAGGCTATTAATTAATGTTAGACTTACCTAGTCTTAGAGACTAGGTGCCATCACGACTACCTCAGGTAGATTTTTGGGGTCGTGACAAGTTGGTATCAGAGCTCTAGGTTCACAGATGTTACGAGTCATAAGTAATTTTAGTAGAGTCTTGCGGATCGGTACAAAGATGTCTGTACTTATCTTCAAGAGGCTACAGAACTGTTAGGAAATTCCATTTCTTTGATTCCTTATCGTGCGAATTTGTTGATTTCGAAATCTGAGTCTTTTTCTTTCTATTCTCTCATAGATGGTGAGGACACGCATTGCTGGATCAGATTTATATGTGTGTTGGTAGTAAGGGAAGTACTTAAAGCCACATGACGCTATAAGGGGGCTTAAGACTGTGTAGCTATTTCAGGAAAAAATATTTCAAAAATGTCTAAATGTAAGGCTCACGCGATGATATAAGAAAGGATTGTGATCAAGATTGTGAAATATGAATATGAGGCGTGGCAGCTCGGTTGTGATTCTTGTTGTACTTCCTATTTTAAAGAGGCTTGTTGGTTGAACAATTTTGTTATCTCTTCATTTTCCTTACTTGTATTTGTCCGTATTGATTTCTTCTTGTTCTTATCATGTGTTCATTTCTTATTGCCTTTATT
Source organism: Nicotiana tomentosiformis (assembly GCF_000390325.3). Taxonomy (NCBI): domain Eukaryota; kingdom Viridiplantae; phylum Streptophyta; class Magnoliopsida; order Solanales; family Solanaceae; genus Nicotiana; species Nicotiana tomentosiformis. The sequence goes on along the minus strand of NC_090818.1, from coordinate 75,817,367 downwards.
TCTTTAAATTCTGTTATTCGCTTACATTATTGAACTGCTTATTTTCATTCATTTATGTGCTTTCCATTATTAGACTACACTATACTACGTTTAGTTTTTCTAGTCCTAGTAGGTGTCTTGACCTGGCCTCGTCACTACTCTACTGAGGTTAGGCTTGATACTTACTGGGTACTATTGTGGTGTACTCATGCTAAGCTTCTACACAGTTTTGTGCAGATCCAGGTACATCTGCTCGTGTAGTATGCTAGTGATCATTCAGTCATTTCCAGAGACTTCAAGGTATACCTGCCCGATGCTTGCAGGCCTCGGAGTCACCTTCCGTCATTTTTTTATTACTGAATATCCTATTATCAAATAGTGTTGTATTAGAGATTTTAGTACATTTTTATAGAGCTTATGACTCAGTCTCACCGGTTTTTGGAAATGTTTTATTATGATTGTGTATTGAAGTTATTATGAGGCTTATCAGTTTATATCATGATTTTAGTCTTTATTTCTGTCAAATTCTCTTGTTTGATAGGCTTACCTAGTCTTAGAGACTAGGTGCCATCACGACATCCTAAGATGAGAATTTTAAGTCGTGACAAATTGGTATTAGAGCTCTAGGTTCATAGGTGTTATGAGTCATAAGCAAGTTTAGTAGAGTCTTGCGGATCGGCACGAAGACGTCTGTACTTATCTTCGAGAGACTACGAAACTGTTAGGAAATTCCTCTTCTTTAATTCCTTATCATTCGAGTTGTTGATTACAAAACCTGAGTCTTTATCTTTTTATTCTTTCACTGATGGTGAGGACACGCACTGATGGATCCGATGATTAGACACTTGTGCCCCCTGCTAGAGCCGCGCGAGGACGGGGCAGAGGCCAAGGAGGGGCACGTGCTGTAGCCAGAGCACCTACCCGAGAGCGACTGCGGAGCCACCAGCAGCTTCAGTTGGGGGACAGGCACTTGAGGTGCCTGTTACTGCCTCTGAACTTTAGAAGACCCTAGCACAGTTCTTGAGCATGTTCGACACTCTAGCTTATGCGGGATTGATTACCCTTGTACCGTCTACATATCATGTTGGGGGAGGAGCTCAGACTCCCGTAGCACGTACCCCGGAGCAGCGGGTGCACATTGATCAGGTCCTGGGTGTTATGCCAGCACAACCCCTTATACCGATTCAGCCTGAGGTCAGGCTAGAGGCACCTGAGGAGGAGTAGAGGAGACTTTAGAGGTTCAAGAAGTATGATCCTCCTACATTTAGTGGCACAACTACCGAGGATACGCAGGATTTTCTAGAGAAGTACCACCGTATTCTCCACACCATGGCTATTGTAGAGGTGAGCGCAATTGCTTTTACTATATTTTAGCTATTAGGAGAAGCATATCGGTGGTGGCAGGCTTATGAGGAGGGTAGGACAACCGATGCAGACCCACTCACTTGGGCTCAATTTTCAGAGATATTTTTGAGAGTGTTTTTTCCCCAGAACACATGGAGCATAGAGTATGAGCAGCCGCGTCAGGGGGCTATGTCAGTGTCAAAGTATGCTATCAGGTTCAGTGAGTTGTCCCGTCATGCACCTACCTTGATTTCTATAGTCAGAGAGCGAGTCCACAGATTCATCGAGGGGCTCAATTATGGTCTTAGATTTAGCATGGATCAAGCGTTGGAGAAGGATACTCCATTTCAATAGGTTATAGAGATAGCTTGGAGGTTGTAAGGTATGCGTGTTCGAGATAGAGAGGACAAGGAGGCCAAGAGGCCTCGAGGTACTAGAGGATTTAGTGTTGGTCACTCTACTGTTTCAATCTGACATGGCAGGGGATATGTCATTCGACCAATTCATTCAGCACTTCCAACTTCTAGCAGTGCTCTGACTACTCTGAGGTCTGTGGTTGCCCATTTTGCTCAGCCACTGTCTAGTGCACCTCCTACATGGGGTGCCTTAAGCGGTTAGTCTGGCCAATTATGCCAGAGTCAATTGCAGTAGCCACGCCCACCGAGAGCTTATTTTGAGTGTGGTGATAGAAGACATATGGTGAGGGGCTGCCCCAGACTCATGAGGGGTGCACCTCCATAGACTGCACAAACTCCACGGATTCCACAGGGTCCATAGAGTTCACAAGCCACGGTTTCTGCTTTAGTTGCCACTCCACCTGCACCGCCAGCGAGGGGTGGAGGTCAGGCGGTTAGAGGTCACCCTAAAAAGGGAGGCCAGACTCGTTCCTATGCTTTTCCATGTAGGACGGATGGGGTTGTATCGGATTCTATCATTACAGGTATTGTTCCGGTCTGTCATAAGGGTGCTTCAGTCTTATTTGATCCCGGTTCCACCTATTCATATGTGTCATCTTACTTTGTTCCATATTTGGATTTATCTCGTAATTCTTTGAGTGCTCCTGTATATATGTGTCCACGCATATGAGAGCTTCTATTATTGTGGACTGTGTTTATCGGTCGTGTTTAGTTGTTATTGGTGGTTATGAGACCATAGTTGATCTATTTTTGCTTAGTATGGTAGACTTTGACGTGATCTTAGGCATGGATTGGTTGTCGCCCTATCACACTATTCTGGATTGTCACACCAAGACTGTGAAATTGGCTATGCCAAGTTTGCCACCGTTGGAGTGGAGAGGCACATTTAATTATATTCCTAGTAGAGTTGTGCCCTTTCTTAAGGCACAACAGATGGTTGAGAAGGGGTGTGAAGCATATCTAGCCCCTGTGAGGTATGTTAGTGCTGATATTCCTAACGTTGAGTCCGTCCCGGTAGTAAGGGATTTCCCAGATGTGTATCCAATAGACCTTCCAGGCATACCGCCCGATATAGATATCAATTTTGGTATTCACCTGGTTCTGGAAAATCAACCCATTTCTATTCCTCCATATCATATGGCATTAGTAGGGTTGAACGAGTTAAAGGAACAACTATAGGAGTTTCTTGATAAGGGTTTTATTCATCTTAGTGTTTCGCCTTGGGGTGCTCCGGTTCTTTTTGGGAAGAAGAAGGATGGTACTATGCGGATATGTATTGATTATAGACAGTTGAACAAGGTTACAAAAAAGAACATGTACCTATTACCACACATTGATGACTTATTTGACCAGCTTCAGGGTGCCAGAGTGTTCTCGAAAATTTATTTGAGGTCAGGGCATCATCAACTGAAGATTCGGGATTCAGATATCCCGAAGACTACTTTTAGGACTCGATATGGTCACTACGAGTTTCTAGTGATATCATTTGGGCAGACCAATGCCCCCGCATCATTTATGCACTCGATGAACAGTGTATTCCAGCCATATTATGACTCATTCATCATCGTGTTTATTGACGACATCTTGGTATATTCTCATAGCCGGGAGGATCATGAGCAGCAACTGAGGATCGTGCTCCAGACCTTGAGGGAGAAGAAGTTGTATGCAAATATTTCAAGTGTGAGTTCTGGCTTGATTTAGTGACGTTTTTGGGTCATGTGGTGTCTAGTGAGGGGATCAAGGAAAATTTATAGACGATTGAGGCAATTCAGAGTTGGCCTAGACCATCTTCAGCTACTGAGATTCGGAGTTTTCTTGGTTTGGCCGGATATTATTGTCGTTTCATAGAGGGTTTCTCATCCATTGTTGCACCTTTGACTAGATTAACCTAGAAGGGTGCTCCTTTCAGATGGTTAGAGGAGTGTTAGGCGAGCTTTCAAAAGCTCAAGACTGCATTGACTACAGTACCAGTGTTGGTTTTGCCTACGGGTTCGAGGTCTTACACTTGTATTGTGATGCATCGCGTACTGGGCTTGGTGCGGGGTTGATGCAAGACGGAAGGGTGATTGCCTATGCGTCTCGGCAGTTGAAGGTTCAAGAAAAGAATTACCCGGTTCACGTTTTAGAGTTGGAAGCTATTATTTATGCATTGATGATTTTGAGGCACTATTTGTATGGTGTTCCATGTGAGGTCTATACCAACCACCGGAGTCTCCAACATCTGTTTATGAAGAAGGACCTCAATTTGCGGCAACAGAGATGGTTAGAGTTTCTAAATGACTATGATATCACTATTCTGTATCATCCCGGAAAGGCCAATGTGGTGGCCGATGCCTTGAGTAGAACGGCGGAAAGTATGGGCAATTTGGCATACTTACCTGCAACAGAGATGCCACTAGCCTTGGATGTTCAAGCTTTGACCAATCAATTTTTGAGACTAGATGTTTCGGAGCCCAGTCAGGTTCTTGCTTGTGTGATTTTTCGGTCTTCTTTGTACGAGCGTATTAGAGAGCGTCAGTTTGACGAACCTCATTTGCTTGTCCTTAAGGACACGATGCTGCATAATGTCCAAGGAGGTTTCTATCGGGGATGAAGGGGTGTTGCGGATGCAGGGCCGTATATGTTTGCCCAATGTAGATGGGTTGCGTGAGTTGATCTTTGAGGAGGCCCACAGTTCGCGGTACTCCATTCATCCAGGTGCTGCTAAGATGTATCAGGATTTGAGGCAGCATTATTGGTGGAGAAGAATGAATAAAGATATGGTGGAAGTGGAAGCGTATTACCAAGAAGACCGAGAAACCACGCAAGCAAGAACCTGACTGGGCTCCGAAACATCTAGTCTCAAAAACTGATTGGCCAAAGCTTGAACATCCAAGGCTAGTGGCATCTCTATTGCAGGTAAGTATGCCAAATTGCCCATACTTTCCGTCGTTCTACTCAAGGCATCGGCCAACACATTGGCCTTCCCGGGATGATACAGAATAGTGATATCATAGTCATTTAGATGGGTTGCATGAGTTGATCTTTGAGGAGGCCCACAATTCGCGGTACTCCATTCATCCAGGTGCTGCTAAGATGTATCAGGATTTGAGGCAGCATTATTGGTCGAGAAGAATGAATAAAGATATGGTGGAAGTGGAAGCGTATTACCATGGATTTCGTTGTTGGGCTCCCACGAACTTTCAAGAAATTCGACGCAATGTGGGTCATTATGGATAGGTTGACGAAGTCGGCACATTTCATTCTGGTGGTGACTACCTATTCTTCGAAGCAGCCGGCTCAGATATATATTTGTGAGATTGTTCGTTTCTATGGTGTGCCGATATCCATTATCTCCGATAGAGGCACGCAATTCACATCACATTTCTGGAGATCCGTGCAACGTGACTTAGGCACACAAGTTGAGTTGAGTACAACATTTCACCCTCAGACGGACGGGCAGTCCGAGCTCACCATTCAGATCTTGGAGGATATGCCACGCGCATGTGATATAGATTTTGGGGGTTCATGGTATTAGTTCCTACCGCTTGCTGAGTTCGCCTACAACAACAACTACCAATCGAGTATCCAGATGGCTCCTTATGAGGACTTATATGAGAGGCGGTGTCGTTCTCCAGTTGGTTGGTTTGAGCCGGGAGAGGATAGGTTGTTGGGCAATGATTTAGTTCAGGATGCCTTGGAGAAAGTCAAGTTGATTCAGGATTAGCTTCATACAACACAGTCTAGACAGAAGAGTTACACTGATCAGAGGGCTCGTGATGTAGCATTTATGGTGGGAGAGAGGGTTTTTGTGCGGGTTTCACCCATGAAGGGTGTGATGAGGTTCGGAAAGAAGAGCGAGTTGTGCCCTAGGTATATTGGTCCTTTTGAGATCCTTGAGAGAGTTGGTGAGGTGGCCTAGAAACTTGCATTGCCACCCAACTTATCCGTAGTTCACCCGGTGTTCGTTGTCTCCATGCTCCGGAAGTATTATGGTGATCCGTCCCATGTATTAGATTTTAGCTTAGTCCAATTGGACAAGGATTTGACTTATGTTTGTTGACGACTAATTTTGACCCTCCCTTTCAAAATTAATTTATTTATACTTCATAATTTGCAATAAATATGTTGAAAATATTTTCTACTCAATAATACCTAATTTTTTTTATATAAATGTAAGAGAACATTATTTGAAATTAATAATTTGGTATTACATAATTGTAAAATATATTACCCTTACTATTTTTAAGACTATTAAAGTAACCTTCATATTTGTTACACAAGGTGTATAATTAATTTAACAAGTTAATCCTTAATTCTTAATTAACTAGCCTACTATTTCAAATAATCTGAAATTAATGTCATAATTTGAGAAATAAAGTATTTTAATAAATTAATTACAGTAATTTATAGAGTATTTGATGATTATATTTTTATCATATTTAATTAAGATTAATTAAATTAATTTTAAATGTGTTAAAGACTAAATGTCTATAATTGCAATTGCAGCAATTTGGCTACCTAATAAGACAAAATCAGCCCAAACAATTGGCTCAATCTTGCACATGACCAAGTCCAAACGACCTGACCCAGTCCATGTTGGCAATCCATGAACTCCTCTCTAGGCCAACTAAATTGTGCCATGTCACCCATCCCACTAGATGATAATGAGCTGACCAAATACTTCATCAGGGCTAAAGAAGGAATTTACTTTGAAAAGATGATATGCATGATGAGGCTGAAGTTCCCTGAATTGATTAAGATTAGAGGCTTTTTGGAAGAAGGCATCAAATCAGGAAAGATACAGTCAATGTCTGCCTTGCAAGCTGCCAGCAAAGCAATTCAATCGTGTTCTATAAGCAGTGGGAAGAAGAATAAAGAAGAAGTAGCAACAATCGTTCCTTACTATTAGTCCAGTCTACCTCGCAAAAACAACTCTTACCCCATGAACACCCATCCTTCACACCAACCAGCTTTATGCTCCAGTATACAACACACAACCATACTATAACACCCAACCTCAATATAACCCACCTCGTGCCCATATAAATTCAAACCCACCACGACCATATGCTCTAGTCCAAACTACCACCCATCAAAATCAACCAGCCTATGCACCTCGTCCACGGCCAAATTTTGAAGAAAGAAATCCCATAAACTACACCTTGATTGGTGAACCCTTAACCCAATTGTTTGAAAGGATGAGGAGAGATGGTTTGATATATCCAGTGGATGAGAGAATTCCCGACCAACCTTCCAAATACTTTGATGCAACCAGGCGTTGCGCTTACCATTCAGGTGTTCCTTAGAATGATACTAAAGACTTCTTCAGGATGAAGAATGAGATTAAGTCGCTGATCAAGAGTAGAGACATCCAATGTACTCTAGCTCCACCTAATGTGAATCGTCTCCCACTGCGGAACCACAGAAATCAAGGAGCTAACATGATCATTTTGGATGAATATTATGATCTGAAGGGGACCATCGTCACAATTAGGAATGTCGAGGCTGCAAGAGTTCCACCCCTAAAGACTCTGCTGATTACTATACAGTTGAAACCTACGATGATGGTCTAACTCAATCAAGTCAGTTATAGTACTACGGTCGCTAATCACAATGGTGCGACCTCTAAAAACACGCCTAGCAACTACTGAATCACCAACTGGGGTGGCTACCTCAAAAGGTTTAATGTCTTCTGGTTCTGTCCCAAACTTAGTAGCAACAAAGGGAGTAACATATGATAGCAAAGAACCAGAATCTATCAACCCATACATTATAAGAATTCACTAATAAAGTACCTGTAACAACGTCTGGTGAAGCCTCTCGATCCTGACGACCAACCAGAGCATAGGTGCAATTCTGGGGACCGCCTGTAGTAGGAGCTCTGCCTCGGCCTCTACCACGGCCTACTGGTGTTTGAGGAATAAGCCTTTGCGGGCATGCTAGTGCTGAAGAAGTTACAACTGCTCTTCCTGGCTGAGCTGCACCACTATCACCCCCAGACAGGCAATCTCTCATAAAATGGCCCGACTCGCCACAAACATAACATGCATCTACACCCAACATGAATCGTCTTAAATGGCATCTACCACAGTCAGAACACCAAGGGTAAAGTGAACCACCCTGACTAGCTCTAGAATGTAGGGGTCGATCAGATGTCAGCCCCTGAAATAATGAAGGAGTACTAGCTACTGTCTGCCTGACACTCTGTTGTCTACTAGTGTAAGGCCCCATAAAATTTATCATAAATAAATAATGGTTCGTGGTGCCGAATTTGGCTTATGTGTTTGAGGATTGTATAAATTCTTCGGGGCGAGCTTGCGAGCCGCGGATCAGACTTTTGGGTTGAACAATGCACTGTGGGATAAAGAAAACATTTTGGCAGAGAAATGCGTTTCTGTGGTCCATTATGCGACCGCAGAATCACTTTGCGCACTGCATAATTGCCGCAGAGTGAGGCAGGAGAGGGGCAGTTTTGGATGCCACTCTACGGTTGACTATGCGACCGCAAAACTATTCTGCGGTTCATTATGCAACCGCAGAATAAGTCTGCGGGCCGCATAGTGACCGTAGACCCAGGCAGATTTTTGCCAGTTTTGGACACCAATTATACGGCCGATACGCGGTCCGCAAATCGATTATGCGATCGCAAACCTTGTTCCGGAACTTCATTTTTGGGCTTTTAAATCTAGACCCTACTTCGTTAAATACACGTTTTGGGCCATTTTTGAGCTAAAATCTGACATTTTAGAGTGAGAGAGAGTGCCCTAGAGTGAGAAGGTGTTCCTCAATAATTGTTCTTTAATTCTTGCTCGAATCTTGGAAGATTAACAAGGATAACCCACAAGGTCTTTATCCTAAAGGTAAAATTCTACACCCTAACCCCTAATTTCAAAATTATCTGAAAATGGTTCATTAGCATGATAATATTTGGGCATGAGAGTTGTATATTTTACATGCATGTGATATCAAGGGGTTTAGAAAGATTGTTGAACTAAGCATGGTAAAGAATGGGTTATAGGATGATGGAATCCTCCATAAAAGGACCTTGAAACCTTAATGCACACCTAGTGTTTGATTAAATGCTCATATGAGCTAGAACCATGATCATCTTCCTAATTTTGGTTTAATTTGTTATATTTCTACAACAGATTGAAGTTGCAAAGAATTCTGGAATATTTTAGAGTTTAAGGAAGCTCGTTTGAGTTATTGGCTAAACTCTTCTTTAAGAATTGGAACCCCAATATCCTTGTAAGTTCCAAGATATTTATTCCAAGTTGAGTATTCCGAATAAGTTTTGTGACAAAGATATATGTTTAATTTGTGTTTCAAATGCTCTCATAATATTGTATTATAAATTGAGGATGTATTCCAAACTATGGATTGTGCATCTACGTGTTATCATTCCAAGTCGTGATTTATGTGGAAAACTATTATGCCAATTTGTGTAGAGAATGTGATTGGGTTTACACCTCCGCTCGCATATATTGGGGTGAGGCGGAAAGGCCGATTTGTTTATGATTTTGGTATTGTTATTGCATCACCACCCACATATATATATTGTGGTGCGGCGGCAGGGCCGCATTGTGTAGGTATTGGTATCGTTGATGCATTTTCACCCGCATATATATTGGGGTGACGCGGCAGGGCCGCTTTGTGTGAAAATGGGTATTATGATGACACCTCCACCCCCCATCGAGGTCTCTTTGTGTGAAAATGGTTACAGAGGATCTCATCTTGAATTTTATAAATGTTGATGACAGCTCTTAATAAGCTTGTTTTGGTTTAACCGGCTATCTATGTTATTCTATTGTCGCTCTGGTTCATCATGTTCATATTGTATTTCTGAGTTCTTAAATTGGTGTTTGCTTTTCATACTAGTTCTATTCGATATGTACTAACGTATTGGATGCAGGTGGTTCCACAGGGGAGGATATTAACCAATGATAGCGGTGCTTATTCTTTCCAACTGACTTGGTGAGCCCCATCTCATTCTGGGGTTGTGCATCCTTTGTTTTGTATATGTTTTGAGGTATAGCCGAAGCCTTGTTATCGGTACCATCATTGTACTCTTTGGTATTTTTAGAGGCTCCGTAGACTAAGTGTTGGTTGGGTATGGGTGTTGGGAATGTTAAATAAGTTGTGTCGTGATTAAATCACGTGTTCCACTTTGAACCATGAAGGGGTGTGTGTGTGTGTTTTGAGACTTATTAATGGAGTAACTCTTGGTAATGAATTGGTATTGTAGATATGATCACCCTATTGTTTAATTAGCGAAAATATGTATTATCCTTATTCACAGATGAGTTTGAGTAGAAGAAAATTTAAAAGGCTTGCTCGACCGGGTTCACTCAGTTGAGCGCCAGTCGCGCTCCCCGATTTTGGGGCGTGAGAAACTTGGTATCAGAGCCTAAGGTTTTAAAGTATCTTAGGATGTCTCGGAGCCGTGTCTAGTAGAGTACTTATTATCGGTGTGTTGTCGACTACATCTATAATTAGGATGCTATTTGGACATTTAGGAATAATACCTTTCTTTCATGCTTTCGATCGTGCGATAAAGCTGATTGTAAGATTGTTACTCCTTTAACTCGTGCGTTACTCTAATTTTCAGTACATGGCACCTAAGAAGAAGGCAAGAACTGCCCAAAGAGCTAATGTCATCCAGGGAGTGGCAGTTAATCCTATATTTGATGATGCGGGTGAGCACCCGAGGGGTGAGGATATTCCCCCAGTTACTACACTGCCTGATTCTACCACAACTGATCAGACCGCACCTGTCTCTACACCTACTAAAGGTGCAACAGTTCCTCCAACTCATATTCCAGTTCCACCTCCAGCTCCAGCTTCCGATTCTGGTGTGTCTGATGTTGATCTTAGGGGAGACATACAGATGTTGACACAGATAGTGGCTTCTCAGGCACAAAGATCGAGTGTTGGGCCTATTTTTTCCGGTCAGTCAGGGGAATCTGCTAGTTCCAGGGTGAATAAGTTTCTTAAGTTAGATACTCTAATGTTTACGTGCACTAATCTCGAGCAGGACCCCCAGGACTTCATTGATGAGATGCATAAGACTCTTCGGGTTATGCATGCTACAGAGACGGAGGGAGTGGAGTTGGCCTCCTACCACCTGAAAGGGGTGGCCTATTCTTGGTTTGAGTTGTGGGAGGAATCCCGTGAGGCGGGAAGCCCTCCGGCAAGGTGGGGTGAGTTCATCGATGCCTTTATTGATCATTTCTTGCCTGCCAAAACTAAGGCAGGCCATGCCGTTGAGTTTGAAAGCTTGAAACAGGGTAGTATGAATGTGTGGGAGTATCACATGGAGTTTGCGCGCCTGTCCAAGTATGCTATTCACATGTTGCCCACGATGGAGGCTAGAGTGCGCCGGTTTGTATAGGGCCTTAGCACCTTGGTTATTAATGAGGCCTCTACAGCTGCCTTGAATTCCGATATGAACTATGGTAAGATGGTGGCATTTTCTCAAGCCACAGAGACCCGCAAATTGAAGAATATAATGGAGCGTCAGAGTAGCAGCAAGGCCCGGTCTGCGGGAAACTTTGGTTGTTCTTCCGGTGGCGGTGGTGGTAGGTCGGCATTCAAGGGAGGGTCATCAGGACCATCTCAATCATTCGCTCGGTCTTTGATGAGTGCACAGTCATCTGGACCCAGTCAGGGAAACACGGGACCCCACCAGCAGGGTCATCCCTACAAAAGGTTTCAGTAGCGGAGGCTACCATGCCCTAAGTGTGGGAGGATGAACTTTGGGGCTTGCTTCATGGACCTACCTATATGCTATGGGTGCGGTGTGAGGGGTCACATTAAGAGGGATTGCCGCTCGTCCCGCTGAAATATGGGCAGAGGTACGACGCAGCCAGCTAATTCTACAGTAACTACATCCACAACACCTCCAGCTCGAGGCACCCCAGCACCCGTAGGGCATGGTGCAGATAGAGGTGGTGCACAAAATTCAGGAGGACCCAGCAGATTTTATGCTATGCGGATGCGTCGGGATTCAGAGGCTTCTCCAGATGTTGTCACTGGTAGATTTTATGTCCAATCCCATGATATATATGCTCTTATTGATCCCGGTTCCACTTTGTCATATGTCACTCCTTATGTTGCCATAGAATTTGGGATAGAACCGGAACAACTTTATGAGTCGTTCTCTGTATCTATTCCGGTTGGTGAGTCTATTTTGGCCGCGCGAGTTTATAGGGATTTTATTATCATGTTATGTGGTCGGGACACCGTGGCCTATCTTATTGAATTGAGAATGGTCGATTTTGATGTGATAATAGGGATGGATTGGCTTTATTCTTGTTTTTCCAAGCTTGATTGCCGAACCAGGACTGTTAGGTTCGAATTTCCAAACGAGCCAGTTATTGAGTGGAAGGGTGATGATGTAGTGCCTAAGGGTAGGTTTATTTCTTACCTTAAGGCCACGAAAATGATCAACAAAGGGTGTATTTACCATTTAGTCCGGGTTACGGACACTGATGCTGAGGCGCCTACATTTGAGTCTGTGCCTGTTGCGAATGAATTTTCGGGAGTCTTTCCGGATGAACACCGTGGGATTCCACCAAACAGGGAGATTGATTTTGGGATTGATGTGATGCGAGACACGTATCCTATGTCTATTCCACCCTACAGAATGGCACTTGCAGAATTGAACGAGCTAAAGGAACAATTGAGAGATTTGATAGAAAAGGTTTTCATCCGGCCAAGTGTGTCGCCTTGGGGCGCACTGGTCCTTTTTGTGAGAAAGAAAGATGGGTCTCTGAGAATGTGTATTGACAATCGGCAGCTTAACAAGGTCACAATCAAGAATAAGTACCCACTGCCAAGGATAGATACTTGTTTGACCAATTGCAGGGTGCTAGGTACTTCTCTAAGATCGATTTAAGATCCGGATATCACCAGTTGAAGATCAGGGAGCAGGATGTTCTGAAAATAGCTTTTAGAACCCGATATAGGCACTTTGAATTTTTAGTAATGTCTTTTGGGCTAATAAATGCCCCAGCAGCTTTTATGGATCTTATGAATCGAGTCTTCAAGCCTTTTCTTCACTCCTTTGTGATAGTGTTTATTGACATCATCCTTGTATATTTACGTAACCGAGAGGACCATGCCGATCACCTCAAGACAGTGTTCAGACTCTATATCAGCACTAGTTGTATGCAAAATTTTTGAAATGTGAATTTTGGCTCGAATCTGTTATATTTTTGGGTCATGTCATCTCCAGAGATGAAATTGAGGTTGATCCTCATAAAAATTGCAGCTGTGAAGAATTGGCCGAGGCCTACAACCCCAACAGAGATTCGTAGTTTCTTAGGCTTAACGAGCTATTACAGGAAGTTTGTGGAGGGGTTTTCTACCCTTGCCTCTCCGTTGACTAAATTGACTCAGAAGGCAGTTAAGTTCCAATGGTTAGATGCTTGTAAAAGGAGCTTCCAGGAGTTGAAATCGAGATTGACTACAACACTAGTGTTGACCTTACCAGAGGGTGCACATGGATTTGTGGTATATTGTGATGCTTCAAGAATTGGGCTTGGGTGTGTATTAATGCAACAGGGCAAGGCGATAGCTTATTCTTCTAGGAAACTCAAGAATCATGAAAAGAATTATCCAACAAATGACTTAGAACTTGCAGCGGTGGTATTTGCACTGAAGATTTCGTGTCATTACCTTTATGGGGTCCATGTAGATATATTCACGGATCATAAGAGCATTCAATATATTTTCAAACAGAAGGAGTTGAATGTGAGGCAGAGAAGATGGCTTGAGTTACTCAAAGATTACGACATCGATATCGTGTATCACCTGGGAAAGGCCAATGTGGTGGTGGATGCTCTTAGCCGAAAATCTATGGGTAGTTTGGCTCACTTGGAGGTATATCAAAGGCCATTGGCCAAGGAAGTTCATCGATTGGCTAGTTTGGGAGTTCGTCTTGCAGACTCTAGTGAAGGAGGGGTGATTGTTCAAAAAAGGGCTGAATCATCGCTTGTTATGGAAGTCAAAGAGAAGCAATACAACGATCCATTTTTGGTGAAATTGAAGGAGGGGATTCATAAACATAAGACTATGGCTTTTTCTCTCGGCTTAGATGATGGTACACTAAGGTACCAAGGGCGTCTATGTGTTCCAAATGTGGATGGTGTCCGGGAAAGAGTCATGATCGAGGCTCACACTTCTAGGTATTTCGTGCACCTGGGCTCTACGAAAATGTATCATGATCTTAAGGAAGTTTATTGGTGGAATGATATGAAGAGAAATGTAGAGGACTTTGTGGCGAGATGTCCAAATTGTCAACAACTAAAGGCCGAACACCAACGACCTGGTGGGTTGGCACAGAACATAGAAATTCCAATGTGGAAGTGGGAAATGATTAATATGGACTTTGTGGTAGGACTATCGCACACTTTGCGCAAGTTTGACTCAATTTGGGTGATTGTGGATTGACTCACAAAATCAACACACTTTTTGCCCGTTAAGGCTACCGACACAGCGGAATAGTATGCTCAGTTGTATATCAAAGAAATAGTCAGGTAGCATGGCACTCCAGTTTTCATCATATCTGATCGGGGAGCACAATTCACTGCTAATTTTTGGATGAAATTTCAGCAAGGTTTGGGTATTCAGGTGAATCTTAGTACAGCCTTTCACCCGCAGACTGACGGGCAGGCAGAGCGAACTATTTAGATGCTTGAGGATATGTTGCGTGCTTTCATTCTAGACTTCAAATGTAGTTGGGATGATCACTTACCACTCAGAGAATTTGCATATAATGATAGCTATCATGCTAGCATCAGATGGAACCGTTCGAGGCTTTATATGCTAGGAGATGTAGATCTCTCATTGGGTGGTTCAAAATTGGGGAAGCAGAGTTGATAGGTCCAGACCTCGTGCATCAGGCTTTGGTTTTCATACTAGTACTATTTGACATGTACTAACGTCCCTTTTGCCGGGGGCGCTGCATCTTTAATGGTTGCAGGTGGTTCCACAGCGGAGGATATTGACCAGTGATAGCGGTGCTCATTCTTCCTAGCTGACTTGGTGAGCCCCATCTCATTCCGAGGGTGTGCATCTTTTGTTTCATATGTGTTTTGAGATATAGCCAGAGCCTTGTTGCCGGCATCATCATTGTACTCTTTGGTATTTTTAGAGGCTCTGTAAACTAAGTGTGGGTTGTGTATGGGTATTGGGAATGTTAAATAAGTTGTGTCATGATTAAATCACTTGTTCCACTTTGAACCATGAAGGTGTGTGGGTGTGTGTTTTGAGACTTATTAATGGAGTAACTCTTGGTAATGAATTGGTATTGTAAACATGATTACCTTATTGTCTAATTAACAAAAATATATATTATCCTTATTCACGGATGAGTTTGGGTAGAAGGAAATTTAATAGGCTTGCTCGACCGGGTTCACTCGGTTGGGCGGCGGTCGCTCTCCCCGATTTTGGGGCGTGACAAACTAGCACCATATGTCTTACCAAACGAACCTGAAAATTTGTCTCTCTTGCTTGAGCTTTTATCTCTATCAATCCTCTATTTCTGTTTCCTTTCCTCAAGTGCTAAGGAGGATGCCTGAATACATGCAATGTCCACCCCCGACTTCATAGATACGGTCATACACTCATTTACTAAGTGAGGACCAAGTCTCGTTACATACCTATGAACCTTGTCCTCCATGTCTAATACAACTGCAGGAGCAAAACTTGCCAAAGAATTAAAGCGGAGGTTGTATTCTACAACACTCATACCCCCTGTCTTAATGTCAGGAACTAATCCAATCATGCTCTACGTGTCTCTGTAGGTAAATAATGGTGGAGAAATGCCTCTGAGAACTATCGCTATGTAGCTGGAGCAGCTTTTGCACCCCTAGACATCTCCCAAGTGGTGTACCAACCGGTTGCTAGATCATGTAATCTATATGATGACAATTCAACTAACTCTCTATTTTTGGCATGCATAACTTTTAGGGCTCTGGCTACTCTATCTAGGAAATCCTGGGGATCCTCTGCTATACTAAATCCCGTGAAATCTTGAGGCTCTAATCTGAGGAAATCACGAATCCTAGAACTCGTATCGTCACCCTGAGGACCTCTATGATGCCATCTGGCCTGAGTACCTGCAATGCTAGTCAACAATCTAATGACCTCCCTCATGTCGTAGTGCTGAGGAGCCAGAGGTGCGGTAGCTGGTGCACCCCTAACCTCTCCTCGAACAGACAGAGTCTGTGAAGCTCCGGATGGATCCTCATGTCTAGACTCCTCATGCTCATCTAACTTAGGGGTACTCTGCTAATACCCTAGCCGGCAACAGCTTTGCCCTTCTAGGTAGCTGTGAGTCTATTTGGCGGCATCGCTACATATAAAATATTTCGTCAGAAAGCGGAACTCTTATAACATAACTCTATCGCACGATCTAGAGAAGAAGGGAGGAGACCCATCTTATAATTCCATGTTGCCTCATGTTTATAAGTGTGGCATGCAACACACCCATAAACAATACTCTATTAGATACTGAATGTATACACCCTAGGACTGAACTGCTCTGATACCATGTTTGTCAAGACCCAGTCTAGGGCTTCAACGGATAACCGACACTAACTGTTGATCATCACTAAACATGTTGATAATCTACTAATCATGAATATAAATGGATAAATTGAACAAGCACAAGCATAGTTGATAAGAACTGTACAATCTGGAAAGCTGAGAAGGCTAACGCAAGCTAACATAAAAATATGCTAATTGCACAGGTGCATATCTACAGGCCTCTAGGAGTGCTGAATTGAAAAAGTACTACACAGAATAGGGCCCCGTCATACCCAAACTAACTAACTGTACACATAACCAAAGATAAGTAACTCCGAGAGTCAGCAGAGTGACCACAACAGCTGATGGATGGCCTACTCATTTGGCTCAAACGCTAATCTATCTGTACATGTGTGGCATTAAATGTAGTGCCCCATAAGGGACGTAAGTATGATATTTACAAAGTATGTAGGGTGAAAAACATATGTAAAGCATACTAAGGTATCATTTTAAGATGAAAATCTAAATATAAGTTGAAAGCTAAACAAGAGTCTGAACTAGCATTTGATCTGGAACTGAACCGAAGTTTAAGATGAAACTATGCTGAACCTGAACAACTATGTGAATTGGTACCTGTCCGGTGTTATGGGCTATATCCCCCAAATCATGTAACTGTAAAACTAAACCAGCCTCATGTATAGTCATGCAATGCAAACTGTAGCTACGTACGCGTATATAACATGCCTGACTGGTTTTATGGGCTATGTCCCCCCAGTAGGTAAATATATAATCAACAGGCACGGCTGGTGTTATGGGCTATCTCCCCCCAATATATAATCAAAAGGCCTCGCTGGCGTTATGGGCTATCTCCCCCCCAGCATATAATCAATAGGCCTCGCTGGTGTTATGGGCTATATCCCCCTAGCATAATCAATGTAAGCATGTATGAGGCAGAACACATGTGGTAACATCATATGGACTTAAGAGATCATGAAGAAAACCATAAATGAAATCAGAAACGTAATATGACGCTCGTCGTCCATTAGTTGGACGGAGGAGCCTATCCCCATTTTACGGAGAAACTGAGTATGTACATGAGATACTAATGTTAATTAACTTATTAGGATCCCTCTATAATAAATTTAGAACAAAGGAACTCAAGATTTGTCCAACTCTTCGAATGTACAAATATTTCGGCAGAGTTTCCCCTAAAACTGGATGATCCCCAAAAATAACAGCAAGCACCACAATATACACGGGAATGGATACCTGGCCAAGATGATAACATCAAACTAAATATTATTTAGGAATAATCTAAGCATCAACACATGACAATTAAGCTTATATAATCTTAAAGGAAACTATTAGGATCATATGCAGGATAGGTATACATAAAAACATCAAAGGAATGGAACAAATGGAAGTCCGGATGGCATAGGCCAAATTGGCGATTTGCCCTTTTGTTTTTGTTGTGTTTTTAAGTTCCAACCTAAACTAGTTTCTTCCATAATTCACATATGAAATTGAATAATATAAAAAAGATACATTACATGCTGATATTTCACTTGAACAAGCCTTAAAAGATCAAGAAGAAAGGCTAGAACATAGCTAAACAAAATCATGCCAAAAACAAAATGAAAACCCTACATACCTCTTGTGTTCTTGCTTCCAAACCTTGTTCCCTTTGATCCACACCCTTACTTATTCTTGTATAAATAAAATACAGAGGTGAAAAGCTTCCTTAGCCACAAAGCTCTTTCCAAAACATGAGTTATAAGGAGAAATGGGGATGGTAAAGTATGTCGTAAGGATCGCGTTTATGTGTTCGCGTCTTGATTTTGAGTTGCGGATGATGGAATTGCTTCAAAACCATAAGGATGTGTTTAGAGGTCTAGAGAGAGTTTTTAGGTCTGATTTAGGTTGAAATGAGGCTTAGAGACGAAGGCTACAACTTTATATATCAAGATAAACCTCAACCTACCTTGTGGGTCCCGAAGGAAGCTGCTTACGCAGTCTTGCAACAATGTGAATATCTCTCCATTTCGACGTTGTATCGATGAAGGGTTTAATGCATTGGAAATTAGACTCATAGATCTTCAATTTTGTGGGTGGATCACCCCGTAACTCAAGTACATTGAGAGAAAAGCTCAGAAACATTAGACCTAAATTTAAATTAAATTATGAACGTAATTTGCGATAACTTTTGTCGACTTTTGTTTTATAACTCATTTGATTTCAAAACTTAACACACGACTAAAATACGACTAAAATAACTCATAAAATCACCTCCTTATTATGTTGAGCACCCTAGTTTCATCCCAAAACTACGGGTTATAACATTCCCAACTTGCCGACTTTTGATGAAATATATTTTCTTTGATTCGTTTAGCTTCTAAACCTTCCAATCCTCTTGGTGCTTGCAGTTCATGATCTTAAATATTTGTAACCTCCAAGGTAACTCGATTAACTTAATTTATGTACTTTTAAAGATGATCTAATTTTCGAGCATACATCAACTGACTTACGATGTACTTTTACGTACGAAAACATGGGGTGTAATAGTCAAGGTCCTTCCGTACTAGCATTGCATGAAAGAGTTGTGCCAGAAATTCATCAATATCGAATTCAGACATGTTCCCAGAATCTAGAATGAGTTTGTCGACGCTCTTGCAACCCTATCATCCATGATCCAGCATTAGAAGAAGAGCCAGATGGTAAGCCATGGTACTACGACATCAAAAGGTTCCTTGAAACATGAGTGTATCCAGAGAATGCCACCAAAGGTCATAGGCGAGCGCTCAAAAGGCTAGCAAATCACTTTTTCCTTAAAGGGGATGTCTGGTAGAGGAGAACCCCGGACTTGGGTTTGTTAAGGTGTGTAGATGTCGCTAAAGCAACCAGATTACTAGAAGAAATACATGCAGGAACATGCAGACATCACATGAATAGTTTCACTTTGTCCAAGAAGATTTTAAGAGTCGAATACTTTTGGATGACCATGGAAAGTGATAGTATCCGTTATATGCAGAAGTGTCACTAGTGCCAGATTTTAAGAGTCGAATACTTTTGGATGACCATGGAAAGTGATAGTATCCGTTACATGCAGAAGTGTCACTAGTGCCAGATTTGATAGTATCCCAATACTTTTGCATTGCGATATATGGGTATGTGTGTACTTGGCATTTGCAGGATCAAACATCGTGACGTGGAACTTCTTCTAAGCAGCAAACCAGGCTACAATGCTATGAGGGACAACAAACTCATAAGCGGGCCAAGGATCCAAACTCAAACTCAAATACGATCAGTAGAACTCTAAATCATAGAACCTTTCAAGCCTCATAATCAAGCTGCCATCCGATGTCACTCTAGGTGCTAAAATCTTTTCGTCTTTTAGTATCGCCGTAATACGATATTGGGGCAATTCTTGCAAGCATCACCTTATCCAAATCATAATTCCAGAACTACATGAGTTCTGATCCTCGTTAAGCCCGAGGTATGTAGGCGATTCAAAGCCAGAATTCGGCCCCAATTTTCCCAAAATTCCCTTGAAACCTTCCTTAACTCTTTTTTAGTCCTACAATTCATAATCTTTTTCAAAACCATATATCGTTCCTGCAATATATGCCTAAAGCCGGAACAAATTGGTCTTGGTTTGATTTCTTTTCCCGAAAACTCTTTCATCATCTCCGTTCAAAGAGGGGCAGCTGTTGACGACCAATTTTGACCCTCCCTTTTAGATTTAATTTATTTATACTTAATTAATTTGCAATAATGATTGACAATATTTTCTAATCATTAATACCTATTTTTATATATAAATATAGTAGAAAATTAGTTGAAATTAATAATTTGGTATTACATAATTGTCAAATATATTACCTTTAATAATTTTCAGACTATTAAAGTAACCTTTATATTTGATACACACGTTTATAATTAATTTAACAAGTTAATCCTTAATTTTTAATTAACTAGCCTGCTATTTCAAATAATCCGAAATTATTGTCATAATTTGATAAATAAAGTATTTTAATAAATTAATTACAGTAATTTATAGAGTATTTGATGATTATATTTTTATTATATTTAATTATGATTAATTAAGTTCAATTAAATTAATTTTAAAGGATTTAAAGACTAAATGGTTATAATTGCAATTGCACAATTAAATACAATTTGGCTATTTAATAAGACAAAAATCAACCCAAAGAATTGGCCCAATCTTGCACATGAACCAGTCCAAACGACAATACACCGTCCATGTCGGAAATTCATGAACTCCTCTCTAAGCCAACCAAATCATGCCATGTCACCCGTCCCACTCACTCACAAAACAAACACACTCAATCCTGATTGTCGATCCATACCATCAATGAACCAAGTTTATTCTTGCTTTTCTTATTATTTTAAAACTTGTACCATATTTTATCTCAACCATTGGATTACAAGAATCCGTTCTATTTTTTCTCATTAAACCTTTTTGCTAATTTTAATTCTCTAAATAATCATAGCCATTCATCAAAAGATCCAATGGCGCTCCCGTTCCATCTCTCACCCTTAACCCTAGAGATACCCACTAACCCTAATTCATTTCCCTCGTTACTAGCCAACCCCTTTCCCATTTTGCTCTCTACTCTCTCCCCTACCCTAACCCATCAATCTCAAAACCTTGCACAAATTTGTGCAAGGTCATCTCAATTGAAACCTGAAATGCCTATATGTCGCTATAATCCGCGAATCCTGCTGTTTCTTTTCCATTTCCCTGATAGAATTAAAAAAATCCAAATCAAACCCTAGACCCAAAATATGTTACTGAAGAATCGCCAGTTTCTTCCTTCGTGTTTTTAAATCCATGGCATGCATTGACGTTTTTCTTCAGCACCAGCATCATTATTCGTGTCCAGAGGTCAAACGCAGTGACCTTTGGACATTGAGGTTTTGTCCGATGAGTTATATCATTCCACGGTCATTCCTCGTGCCCAGGTAAAATCCTTCGATGATTTCCTCTCTGTCTTCTATGATTGTCATTCTCTTTGCTTTCATCATCTAATAATTGTCACCTTCCACTCACCATTTCAAATATGGTATACCTAGTCATTGAATGACAATATAAATAGAGCCTTCAATGCTCTCACCTAATAGACAACCTAACACGAACATACATCAACACACACAATTGAAAGCTTAGGCTTTTAACTGAGTTCTCTTTTTTTTTTCTCTTCTTTCCGGATCCGAGTTCATTTACTGTTTGAAGTTTTATATTTTGGTTCCCAAACGGCTAAACGAAATCTTTGTTTGGTTTGCTGGTCAAAGGAAGGTCAGTGTATATCGACCCTCCCTCTCTTTAATTGTTTAAGGTGAAATCATATTTGCCATGTTATTCTCTACCGATTATCTTTGCCTATGATATATGCTATCAGTTTATAATTGATAATTATGCCTTAATATTGTATGTTATCCTCATTCTGTAAACTAATTGTCTCTCTAATAATTTAAAGTTAAAGCAATGCTAATCGACTATCTTTGTAAACTTGATGAATGCTTCTCTAAATTGAACAGTCTTTGTGTTGTTGAATTTCTGTAGTTAACCAAAGAAGCTTATTAATTCTCTGTATATATTCTAATCTTAGCCTTTCTGATGTCTTGCTATGATCTTTATGCATGCTTCACCAGTCTCACATTGATTAGAATTGGTACATGTTGATTTATATCATGAATTTGGATTATTGGTTTTTGATAATGTGAAGACTATGGTAATTGTGAATGCTTAAAGGTCCAATATTAGCCTGTCATTGTACTTAGTTGTTGAGTTACCTGCTCTCTTCAAATAATTTATGTGATTTTGTAACTCCTCAAAACATCATTGGAAGGGCTTCTATTAACCTTCATGTTTGTGTGTTTGTCTAGCCACACTTGTGAGTTCCACTGTATAAATGTGTCTTGAAGTGATTGACCTAAGTCCTAATGAGTTTCTACAGTTAACTTTATATGTATTCTGTCAGCTATTGACCTAAGTCCTAATAAGTTTATGCAGTTAACTTTATATGTATTCTGTCAGCTATTCTTAACCTAGCTTTGACTATGCCCTTGATTATCCTTAAGCGTTTTCTGTTATACCATCTCTTGGATTGGTTATGCTATGCTATTAACAAGTCAGAACTGAAACTTTATCATGCCCATGCTATCATAGTTATCCTGTCTGCCTAGATTGATTATCCTGCTATTAGAACCATGCCTACTCACTATATGTGAAATTTCCATGTTTCTGAACTTATGTGATAAACCTACTAGTCTAATTCTATATCATATGATCCTCTGCCACGATTTGTTGTCTTGCAATCCTTTAAAAACATACCTTTCATGTATCTGAGTATCCTCCTTAACTTTCTGCACTCATTTATTTTTAACAAGACTTCCTACTTGTCTTTCATGTGAAGGATACTCATGCATGTGCTCTCATATCTCTCTCTTAGAACTTTATCACCTCATAAAAAGAAAGTTGAACCTTGAAAGGATTAACAACATAGAATTTGGGATATAAGTTGACTGTGATTCACCTATGAACTTAAGAGAAACTCACTAGTGTCTACTTCCCTGTTTGAATACTATACAGTGTTGACATGAATGTCTTGACTCTTAATAAGCATGGGTGTGAACCTCTGATAAATCTGAACATAGTCTGATAGCTATTAAAGTATTGTGAATTCAATTAAGAACTCCTGCAAGTTTGAACTTGTCAATAGAATCAATAAGGTTGATGTGTATATCTTCTCTACCCCTTAAATCACCTGATTTAATATTTGGACTTCTAAACTAGTCTACTGGTGTTTGCCTCTCCCTGCTTACATCTGTGGTTGATCCCTTTATATATTCTTATGCATATTGAAAGTATTGATAGTGACTTACACTCTTTGTTTGGATTGTGACCTCAACAATGTAATCTGGTATTTTATACTTACAATGGTGTTCTATACAACTTCTATGAAAATTATGTATACTTGAATTTGTGTGTTTACTGCTAGTTGTCACAATAAATGCCTCATCGACAACTAAACCTATAGGAAAGAGTGGGTGTGAGTGGTAAAGGGCATTTAGGAGTAGGATCTAGTTTGTGGTTGAAATTCCCTCCCAGACAAAAGCATTGCTCGGGGTCCCTAAGACCCTTGTGAACTTTGAAGTGCCAGGGATCTAGAGGGTGTCTTATCCATGAATGAGATTTTTTCTTAAGCTCTTAATCATTGACACTTATTAATCCCTTTAGGATTAATGCTAAATCAAAAAAGAAGGCTTCACTGTGGTCATTATTTTGTTCAGTCTATTGGGCCTTACATTGCCTTTACTACATCTTTACTACATCTTTAATTACAACATTTTTTACAGTGTCACTGGGCCTCATATTGGCCTTATTATGCTATTAATTGCATTTAAATGTTAAATTGGGCCTCATCACTAATGTCTCTCTTTTCTTTTGCATATGTTATCGAACTTGGCCTGTTGACTTCTCAAGAATTCAGGCCCAAGTTCTAGCCTAGAGTCCAAGTCATTGGAGCATGTTGTTGCTGTTCAAAGTCTGATGGAGCATTTCTTTCAGGCCCAAACTATGCATCCAGCCTCCTTCCTCTTTTATCGCTTTTAAATATGATCTTTCATTTGTTTATATGTATGTATCATACTAACGATGATGACTAAATGCTCTTATTATCTTTGAATCATCTTAGGAACCTAGGCAAACTAAAGACCATAGGGAATTAAAGGGAAAATCACTATTTACCGTGTATTGGTTAAATCATTTCAATATGCGTAGTCATTCATTTTTGCTATATAGTTTTCATTCATGCTAACCATTTTAATGGAATTATTTGAATTTAAAAAAGATTTGAAAAGTAAGAAAATCTCCTTTTCTTAAAAGCGGAATCGAAAAATGATTTCAAAGTCAGTCTTCTTAAAACAAAAAATGAAAACACAATCGCAATCAAGGATTACTTTGACGAGCTTTCTTTTAAACATGGATACGAAAATTTTGAAATCAAATCTGTAAGGTATACCTAAGACCCATTTCTAATAGCATTTACTCTACTAGAGTTATACAAATGACCATATTATTTCAAAGATAAAGATATCCACATTTTAACATCTTTTAAAAAATCCTATGGATGCAAACGTTACAAAGGTATTTACAAAACCTTTCTCAAATCTTGTAAATATCAGCATTATAAATACATTTCAAAATCTTTTTAATCATGTAGATGTAAACATTTTAAAGGGATTTTACAAAATTAACCTATATCCTCTTTGCAAAAGTATATATATTATTTTCTTTCAAACAATAGACTTTAAACAAGACATAGAGTAAGGCACAAACCTTTAAGCACTAACTAAGTAGAATAGAGATATTTAATTCCCTAAACCTAGTCTAAGTCCTACGGATCTACCTCTCACGACCCTAATTTCCCTCTACATGATGTCATGATGGCACATAGTCTCTAAGACTAGGTAAACCTAATATTCAATAATAAATTAACAGAAATAACTAACAGAAATACTAAAGCAAGACTGATAAACTCGTATAATCTCCTGACATAGAATCTCAACAATACACTTCCCAAAACCGGTGGAACTAAGTCATAAGCTCTACAGAGTAAGCTAAAATGTCAACTATATCACTGTCTGAATGAAAATACAATCGGATGTAAAGATAAAGGAATATGACTCTGAGGCCCGCGGACGCCGAGCAGATATAACTTAAAGTCTCCGGAAAGCAGCTAACACTCGATCACTAACGTCCGTTACGAGCAGACGTACCTCGATCTAAACAAAAGGTTGTGCAGAAGCATAGTATATGTACACCACAACGGTACCCACTAAGTATCAAGCCTAACCTCGGTAGAGTAGTGACAAAACCAGGTCAAGAAACCTATTAGGATGTAGATAAACAATATGGAAACATAAGAACAATAAATAATGGAAGGGGGAGAAATAACAAATACGAAATAAGTTAATAGCATGAACTAATTCCGGAATTTTAAGCATGGAAATAACATAAAGGATGCAATTAAAGAGAACAACAATGAGCGTATACGGACAACAACTGATAGAACGAGGAAGAACAATACAACAAGAAATGTTCCCATCAAAACTCTTTGCATCATGAGATAAACAACAAGAATCACAACGAGGTACCGCCTCGTGAAAAATAAGGATCACAACCGAGGTACCGCCTCGTGTATATATTAAGAATCACAACTGAGGTAACGCCTCGTATTCACAATTCACAATCACAATCACAATCTTTCCTTATACTGACCGCATGAGCCTTACATTTAAGTAGGTTTAGAAAATATTTTTTCCGAAAATAGCTATATGCACTTTAGCCCACCTTATGATGCCGTGTGGCTTCACGTAATTTCCTTACAAGCATCACACACATAAGTCCCACCTTATACCGCTGTATGCACATTAACCCTTATCCTTATATCTCCGCATGGGAGTCACTATCACATCACAATAACAATTCGCACCACAAGTGCCTATATGTCATAACTTGCCAACAATCAACAATATCAATATTTCCACAATAATATCCCATGGCTCCACCACAACATGTATAAGAATATCAACAATAACAATGAATGTAAAATTTTCAATAAGAAAGATATCTCAACAATTAAAAACTTCGCCTCAATGCGATACGGCTTTCACAACTTCAACACCAATAACTCAACAATGAAAATGATAATGTGTAACCACGAAACTAAATACAAATAACTCACAATGGAAGAGATAACATGACTTCAAATATGAATTATAGCAATGAAAGAGATAACTTGTAACAATGACTTCAAATAATGATAATCAACAATGAAAGAGACAACATGTAACAATAAAAGAGGCAACAAGTTCAACTAAAGCATGAGAGCAATTTATCAAGTAGGATGTAGAACAAGTATTAAACAAGTCATTTAAGGCATGTAAGGATAGACTAACACAAGTAAGAATAGATTGACTATGAGAATTAAGAACATGATATGACATTTCAATTAAAGCATGGAAAGAGTCTAAGTAGCCTAAAACGGTCCAATACCATATACAGCCCGTGTATCCACTCGTCACCTTGCGTACACGGCTTTCACATTGCACAAATGAATTATTCAATACCAATCTTAAGGGGGTAGTTTCCCCGCACAAAGTTAGGCAAGATATTTACCTCAACAAGGCCAATTCAACTCTTGAAAATAGCTTTTCCCCTACAATTCACCTCCACACGGCTCAAATCTAACCAAAACCGACTTAATATCATCAAAAAATGCAAGGGAAGTCAATTACATTAGATAAAGCTATGATCTTTACATTTTTCCCCAAAAAGTTAATAAAAGCCAACCCGGGGCCCGCCCGGTCAAAACTCGGGTCCAATGGTAAATTCTGACTACCCATGACCCCACGAGTTCATATATGTGATTAGTTTAAAAATCCGAGACCAAATCTACTCTCAAAAATCAAATTCCTATTTTTCAAAAACATGACAAGGTTTCACAAATTTTCACTTTGATTTACATGATTTTGATGTAAAAATCTAATATATATTGATGGAATATGATTGGTAATAGATTAGAATCACTTACCCAAAGATTGTAGATGAAAATTCCCTCCAAATCACCTCCTACTGAGTCTATGATTCCAAAATGAGAGAATATGAGATGAAATCCCAACTTCCAGCCCTTATGTTCAGCTGCAGTTATCGCAATTGGGATATGGGTTCATAGTTACGAAGAAAATCTCGCAATTGCGGCACTGACAGGCTTGGGGAACTTCTCACAAATGCGGAGATGGGTTCATAATTGCAAACTATGTTCCCTTGGGAACAGCGACAATCTCGTCTCAAATGTGAACCTAGCCCGGCCCCAAGCAACATCGCAAATGCGACCCAAACATCATAATTGCAATACCTGTGGTTCCCTTCTAAGGTCGCAATTGCGACCCTGATGTTTGCAAATGTGACACTGGAGGGTCCAGACACCAGATTTTCATTTTTTAGTTCAAAACCTTCCGAAACTCATCCGAGCCCTCGGGGCTCCAAACCAAACATCCACACAAGTGTAAAAATATCATATGAACTCACTCGATCAAAACACAAAAATAATATCTAAAACTACGAAACTAACACTAAAACACATAAGTTTCAAATAAACTTTCAAGAACTTCTAGAATTACAACTAAACGTCTGAATCCTATCAAATCAACTCCAAATGATACCAAATTTTGTAGACAATTTCTAAATAGCATAACAGACCTATTCCAAGTTCCAAAATAAAATTCTGAGCTCGATAGCTAAAAGTAAACCAACGGTCAAACTTTTCAGCTTCAAATTGCCAAATTTTGGCAAAATAACACAAATCAACCTACGGAATTCCAAAATCAATTTTAGGCATACGCCCAAGTCCAAAATCACGATACAAAGCTATCGGAGCCATCAAAATACTCTTTCGGAGTCATTTTCACAAAAGTCAAAGTTTGGTCGACATTTCTACTTTAATCTTCTAAGTCACAAATCAAAGGGTCCTAATCAACCCGAAACCCTCCCGGAACGAAACTAACACAGCCCCGCAAGTAATAAAATCATAAACACACATGTGTGAAGCATAAAAAGGGGTAACAGGGTGGAATTATACAAAACGACTGGTCGGGTCGTTACATTCTCCCCCTCTTAAAAAAAAATGTTCGTCCTCGAACGTGCATAAGGACATACCTGAAGTGGTGAATATATGAGGATAACGACTCTGCATGTCGTGCTCGGTCTCCCAAGTCTTCTCCTCGACCAGATGACCCCTCTATTAAACCTTCGCTGAAGTAATTTCTTTGATCTCAACTTCCGGACCTGTTTATCCAAGATAGCCATTGGCTCCTCAATATAAGTCAAATCCTCATCCAATTGGACTATGCTAAAGTCTAAAACATGAGGCGGATCACCATAATACTTGAGGATCATAGAAGCATGGAACACCAGATGAACCACAGACAAACTAGGTGGCAATGCAAGCTTATAGGCCACCTCACCAATCCTCTCAAGGATCTCAAAAGGCTCGATATACCTAGGGCTCAACTTTCCCTTCTTCCCAAACCGCATCACACCTTTCATGGGTGAAACCAGGAGCAAGACTAGCTCTCCAACCATGAATGCAACATCAAAAACCATCCGATCCGCATAGCCCTTCTATCTAGTTTGGGCTGTACGAAGCCAATCCTGGATCAACTTGACTTTCTCCAAGGCATCGAGAACCAAATCTGTGCCTAATAACTTATCCTCTCCCGGATCAAACCAACCAACTGGATAACGGCACCGTCTCCCATATAGGGCCTCATAAGGAGCCATCTAAATACTCGATTGGTAGCTGCTATTGTAGGAAAACTTTGCAAGTGGCAAAAATGGATCCCAAGCACCCCAAAATCCATAACACATGCACAAAGCATATCCTCCAATATCTAAATGGTGCGCTTGAACTGTTCGTCCGTCCGGGGGTGAAATGTTGTACTCAACTCAACTCGTGTGCCTAGTTAACATTGTACAGCTCTCCAGAAACATGATGTGAACTGCGTACACCAGTCAGAGATTATGGATACGGGTATGCCATGAAGTCAGACAATCTCATAAATATAAACCTTAGCCAGCTGCTATGAAGAATAGGTAGTCACCACCGGAATGAAATGAGCCGATTTGGTCAACCTGTCCATAATCACCCATACCGCGTCAAATTTTTTCTGAGTCCGTGGGAGCCCAACAACGAAGTCAATGGTACCATGCTCCCATTTCAACTCAGGAATCTCAAGTATCTAAAGCAAACCGCTTGGCCTCTGATGCTCATACTTCACCTGCTAACAATTTAGGTACCGAGCTACATACTCCACCATGTCTTTCTTCATTCTCCTCCACCAATAGTGTTGCCTCAAACCCTGATACATCTTAACAACACCCGAATGAATGGAGTATCGCAAACTATGTGCCTCTTCAAGAATAAACTCACGCAACCTATCTACATTGGTCACACATAACTGGCCTTGCATCTGCAACACACCGTCATCTCCAATAGAAACCTCTTTGGCATCACCGTGCTGAATCATGTCCTTAAGGACAATCATACGGGGGTCATCATACTGATCCTCTCTAAAACAACCATATAGAGAAGACCGAGAAACCACGCAAGCAAGAACTTGACTGGGCTCTGAAACATCCATCTAACAAACTAGTTGGCTAAGGCCTGAACATTCATGGCTAGTGGCCTCTCTACTACCGGTAGATATGCTAAACTACCCAAACTCTCTGCCATTCAACTCAAGGCATCGGCGACCATATTGGCCTTTCCAGGATGATATAAAATGGTGATATCATAGTCTTTAAGCAACTCTAACCATCTCTGTTGCCACAAGTTATGATCTTTCTATTTAAACAGATGTTGTAGACTTCGGTGGTTGGTAAAGACCTCACAAGGGACACTATATAAATAATATTGCCAAATCTTCAATGCATGAACAATAACTGCCAATTCCAAGTCGTGGACCGGATAATTCTACTCATGGATCTTCAGCTGTCGAGACGCGTAGGTAATCACCCTTCCATCTTGCATCAACACCGGGCTAAGGCTAATACGTGATGCATGGCAGTACATAGTGTAAGACTTTGAACCTGTAGGCAACACCAACATTGGGGCTGTAGTCAAAGAAGTCTTGAACTTTTGAAACCTCGCCTCACACTCCTTAGACCATCTGAAAGGAGAACCTTTCTGGGTCAATATGATCATAGATGCAGCAATATATGTGAATCCCTCCATGAAATGTTGATAATACCTGGCCAAACTAAGGAAACTCTGATTCATAGTAGCTGAAGATGGACTGGGCCAACTCTGCACTGCTTCAATCTTCTTCGGATCTACCTTGATCCCCTCACTCGACACTACATGACCCAAAAATGCCACTGCATCAAGTCAGAATTCACATTTTGAGAATTTTGCATACAACTTCTTCTCTTTGAAGGTCTGGAGAACGATCCTAAAGTGCTGCTCATGATCTTCCCGGCTACAGGAGTACACCAAGATGTCATCAATAAACACAATGATGAATGAATCAAGATATGGCTGGAATAAACTATTCATCATGTGCATAAATTTTGCTGGGGTGTTGGTCAGCCCAAATGACATCGCAAGGAACTTGTAGTGACCATGCCGAGTTCTAAAGGTAGTCTTCAGAATATCTAGATCCCGAATCTTTAATTGATGTTAACCTGACCACAAATCAATCTTTAAGAACATTCTGGCACCCTGTAGCTGATCAAATAAGTCATCAATGCGTGGTAATATATATTTGTTCTTCATTATAACCTTGTTCAACTGTCGGTAATCAATACACATGTGCATAGAACCATCTTTCTTCTTCACAAACAAGACCGGAGCACCCTACGGTGACACACTAGGCCAAATGAAACCCTTATCAAGTAACTCATGCAACTGCTCCTTTAACTCCTTCAACACCGCTAGGACCATATGATATGGTGGAATAGAAATGGGTTGAGTGCCAGACAACAAGTCAATACCAAAATTGATATCCCTATCGGGCGGCATACCTGGAAGATCTGCTGGAAATACATTTGGGAAGTCTATCACTACCGGAACTGACTCAACCGTAGGAGTATCAGCACTGACATCTCTCACAAAGGCTAGATAAGAATCACACCCCTTCTCAACCATCTTTTTCGCCTTTAGAAATGACACAACCTTGCTAGGAACATAATCCAATGCACCCCTCCACTCCAACCGTGGCAAATCTGGCATGGTCAATGTCACAGTCTTGGCATCACAATCTAGAATACCATCTTAGGGCGACAATAGTCCATGCCCAAGAAAACATCAAAGTCTACCATATTCAGCAAAAATAGATCAACTCTGGTCTCAAAACCACCAATAACAACTAAACATGACCGATACACACCGTCCACAATAATAGAATCTCCCACGGGTGTGGATACATAAATAGGAGAACTCAAAGAATCACGGGATATATCCGAATATGGAGCAAAGTAAGATGACACGTATGAATAAGTGGATCCCAGATCAAATAAGATGGATGCATCTCTATGGAAAATTTGAACCATTCCTTTAATGACTGCTTCTGAAGCGACTGCCTATGTCCTACGCCAAAAAGCATAGAACCTAGCTTGACCTCCCCCTCTAGGGAAACTTCTACCCGCCTATCCCCTACCCCTAGCTGGCTGTGCGGGTGAAGTGGCAACTGGGGCAGCAACTATGGCCTAAGAAGTCTGTGGGCTTGACTGAATCTGTGGAGCCTGAGTAGTCTGTGGAGGTGCACCCCTCCTGAGTCTGGGACAGTCTCTAACCATGTGACAGGTATCACCACATTCAAAGAAAGTTCTCGGTGTGTGTGGCTACTGGGACTAGCTCGGGCTTGGTCGGCTAGACTGACCACTGAAGGCACCCCGTGCAGGAGGTGCACTAGAAAATGGCTGAGCAAAGTGTGCAACCTGAGACCTCGGAACAACCAGAGCACCACTAGAAGCTGGAAGTGCTGAGTGAATTGGACAATTCACACAGCCTCTACCATGACAGGCTGTAGCCGTGGCCAGGCCACCACTAAATCCTCCCATACCTCGAGGCCTCTTGGCCTCCCTGTCCTCTCTCTCATGGCCCTGCATACCCTCCAACCTCCAAGCAATCTCTACCACCTGTTGATATGGGGTATCTATCTCCATCTCTCAATCCATGCTGAACCTAATACCATAGTTGAGCCCCTCGATAAATCGACGAACTCACTCTCTGACTGTAGAAACTAAGGCAAGTGCATGTCTAGACAAATCGTTGAATCAGACTGCATACTCTAACACTATCGTAGTACCCTGGCGCAGTTGCTCAAACTCCGCGCTCCATGCATCCTAAAAGGTCCGGGTTTCAAACTCTCTCAGGAATAACTCTAAAAACAGAGTCCATGTAAGTGAAGCTGCATCGACTGGGCTACCCTCCTCGTACACTCGCCACCACTGATATGCTTCTCTTGATAGTTGGAAAGTAGTGAAAGCAACTCCGCTTGTCTCCACAGAACTCATGGTGCGGAGAATACGGTGGCACTCCTCTACAAAACTATGTGCATCCTTTGAAGCTAAACCACTGAATGTAGGAGGGTGATACTTCTTGAACCTCTCGAGTCTAAGTTTCTCCTCCTCAGATGCTTATGCCCTAACCGTGGGCTGAACCGGAACAACAGGTTATACTAGTATAACCTCTGGAACCTAATCAATATGGACTCGCTGCTTTGGGGTACGGGCTGCGAGAGTTTAAAATCCTCCCCCAGCCTGAGATGTGGCTGGTTCAAGTGGAATCAACCCCGCCTAAGCTAAGGTACCAAACATGCTCATGAAATGTGCAAGGGTCTCCTGAAGTGCTGGTGTGGCAACAAGTGCCTGTCCCCCAACTTGAGCTACTGATGGCTCCTCTTTTGCAACTCGTGCAGGTGCTCTGGCTGCACCACTTGCCCCCTTGGCCTCTACCCTGGCCCCGACCTCTCGCGGCTCTAGCATGGGGGCGCGGGTATCTGATCATTGGATCCAGCAATGCGTGTCTTCACCATCTGTGAAAGAATAAAAAGTCAAAGATTCAGTTTTTGAAGTCAAACAATTTGCATGATAAGGAATCAAAGAAATGAAGTTGTCCGATCTGCAAGACTCTACTAAACCTTCTTATGACTCGTAACACCTATGAACCTAGGGCTACGGATCGACTTGTCACGACCCTAATTTCCCTTCGTATGATGTTGTGATGACACTTAGTCTCTAAGAA
Source organism: Nicotiana tomentosiformis (assembly GCF_000390325.3). Taxonomy (NCBI): domain Eukaryota; kingdom Viridiplantae; phylum Streptophyta; class Magnoliopsida; order Solanales; family Solanaceae; genus Nicotiana; species Nicotiana tomentosiformis. The sequence goes on along the minus strand of NC_090818.1, from coordinate 75,784,282 downwards.
TAGGTAAGCCTAACATTCAATAATAACTTGACAGAAATAACTAACAGAAATACTAAAGCAAGACTGATAAACTCGTATAATCTCCCAAAATAGAATCTCAACAATACACTTCCCAAAACCGGTGGAACTGAGTCATACGCTCTAGAGAGTAAGATAAAATATCTACTATATCATTGTTTGAATGACAATACAACAGGAAGTAAAGATAAAGGAAGGTGACTCTGAGGCTTGCGGACGCCGAGTACGTATACCTTGAAGTCTGCGAAATGCAGCTAACAGTAGATCACTAACGTCCGGCATGAGCAGACGTACCTGATTCTGCACAAAAAGGATGTGCAGAAGCTTAGTATGAGTACAGCACAACGGTACCCAGTAAGTATCAAGCCTAACCTCGGTAGAGTAGTGATGCGTCCAGGTTAAGACACCTACTAGGATGTAGATAAACAGTATGAAAACATAAGAACTATAAATAATGGAAGTCGGAGAAATAACTAATACGAAACAAGTTAATAGCATGAACTAATACCGGAATTTTAAGCATGGAAATAACATAAAGAAAGCAATAAAAGATAAGCACAATGAGCTTATACGGACAATGGCTGATAGAACAAGAAAGAACAATACAACAAGAAGTGTTCCCACCAAAACTCTTTGCAACATGAGATAAACAACAAGAATCACAATGAGGTATCGACTCGTGTACAATAAGAATCACAACTAAGGTACCGCCTCATGTATGCATCAAGAATCACAAACGAGGTACCGCCTTCTATTCACAATTCACAATCTCAATCAAAATCTTTCCTTATACCGGTGCGTGAGCCTTACATTTAAATAAGTTTTGAAAACATTTTTTCCGAAATAGCTACACACTTTAGCCAACCTTATGATGCCACATGGCTTCACGTAATTTCCTTACAAGCATCACGCACATAAGTCCCACCTTATACCGTTGTCTGCACATTAACCCCTATCCTTATATCTCCGCATGGCAGTCACTATCACATCATAATAACAATTCGCACCACAAGTGCCTATATGTCACAACTTGCCAACAATCAACAATATCAATATTTCTACAAAAATATCCCATGGCTCCACCACAACATGTATAAGAATATCAACAATAACAATGAATGTAAAATTTTCAATAAGAAAGATATCTCAACAATTAACAACATCGCCTCAATGCGATACGGCTTTCATAACTTCAATACCAATAACTCAACAATGAAAATGATAATGTGTAACCACGAAACGAAATACAAATAACTCACAATGGAAGATATAACATGACTTCAAATATGAATAATATCAGTGAAAGAGATAACTTTTAACAATGACTTCAAATAATGATAAACAACAATGAAAGAGACAATATGTAACAATAAAAGAGGCAACAAGTTCAACTAAAGCATGAGAGCAATTTATCAAGTAGGATGTAGAACAAGTGTTAAACAAGTCATTTAAGGCATGTAAGGATAGACTAACACAAGTAAGAATAGATTGACTATGAGAATTTAGAACATGATATGATATTTCAATTAAAGCATGGAAAGAGTCTAAGTAGCCTAAAATGGTCAAATACCATATACAACCCATGTACCCTCTCGTCACCTTGCGTAAACATCTTTCACATAGCACAAATAAATCATTCAATACCAATCCTAAGGAAGTAGTTATAGGCAAGATACTTACCTCAACTAGGCCAATTCAACTCTCAAAAATATCTTTTCCCCTAAAATTTGCCTCCACACAGCTCAAATCTAACCAAATTCGACTTAATATCATCAAACAATGCAAGGGAAGTCAATTACAATAGATAAAGCTACGATCTTTACACTTTTCTCAAGAAGTCAACTCGAGGCTCGCATGGTCAAAACCCGAGTCCAATGGTAGATTTCGGCTACCCGTGACCCCTACGAGTTCATATATGTGATTAGTTTCAAAAATTGAGTCCAAACTGACTCTCAAAAGTTAAATTCCTATTTTTCATAAACTTGACAAGGTTTCACATTTTTTCACTTTGATTCACATGATTTTGATATTAAAATATAAGATAAATTGATGGAATATGATTAGAAATAGATTAGAATCAGCTACCCAAAGTTTGTAGATGAAAATCCCTCTCCAAATCGCCTCCTACGGAGTCTAGAATTCCAAAATGAGAGAATATGAGATGAAATCCCTACTACCAGCCCTTATGTTCAGCTGCAGTTATCGCAATTGCAATATGGGTTCGCAATTGCGAAGAAAATCTCACAATTGCGGCACTGACAGGCTTGGGGAACTTCTCACAAATGCAAAGATGGGTTCACAATTGCGAACCATGTTCCCCTCGAAAAAGCGACAAACTCATCGCAAATGTGAACCTAGTCCAGCCCCAAGCAACATCGCAAATGCGACCCAGGCATCGCAATTACGATACATGTGGTTCCTTGCTAAGGTTGCAAATGCGACACTGGTGTTCACAAATGTTATGCCAGAGGCACCAGACAGCGGATTTTCATTTTTCAGTTCAAAACCATCTGAAACATATCTGAAACTCATCTGAGCCCTCGGGACTTCAAACCAAACAATCACATGAGTCTAAAAATATCATACGAACTTGATAGCGTGATCAAAATACAAAAATAACATCTAAAACTATGAATCGAACACTAAAACGCATAAGTTTCAAAGTAAATTTTTAAGAACTTCTAGAATTACAACTAAACGTCTGAATCCTATCAAATCAACTCCAAATAATACCAAATTTAGCAGACAAGTTCTAAATAGCATAATGGACCTATTCTAATTCCCAGAATAAAATTTTGAGCTCGATAGCTAAAAGTCAACCGACGGTCAAACTTTTCAATTTCAAATTGCCAAATTTTGATAAAACAACACAAATCAACCTACGGACTTTTGAAATCAATTTCAGGAATACGGCCAAGTCAGAAATCATGATACGAAGCTATCTGAGCCATCAAAACACCGTTCCGGTGTCGTTTTCATAAAAGTTAAAATTTGGTCAATATTTCTCCTTTAATCTTCTAAGTCACAAATCAAAGGGTCCAAATCAACCCGAAAGCTTCCCGAAACAAAACTAATCGGCTTCGCAAGTCATAAAATCATAAACACACATGTTTGAATTATAAAATGGGGTAACGGGACGTAATTACACAAAATCATTGGTCGGGTCGTTACACTACCTCAGGTAGATTCTAGGGGTGCCTAACACCTTCCCCTTAGAAGAACAAGAACTATTACCCAAATCTCACCAGTTAGTAGAATAATAAAATAATAATATAATAACTGAATATGTACCTTAGTATACCTTTAAACATTTGGTGGCGACTCTCTTTCATCAAAAATAGGAAAACCACTATTTAAATCTTGTTTTGACTCGTGCAAAATAGGGTTCAATAATGTTGAGGAGCCAATGGCCATCTTGGACAGACAGGTCCGAAAGTTGAGGTCAAAGAATATTGCTTCAGTAAAGGTTCAATGGAGGGGTCATCCGGTCGATGAGGCAACCTAGGATACCGAGCACGACATGCATAGTCGTTATCCTCGCTCTTTCTCCACTTCAGGTATGTCTCTATGCACGTTCGAGGATGAACGTTTGTTTTATGAGGGGAAAAATATAATGACCCGATCGGTTGTTTTGTGTATATGAGCCCCAATTTCCTTTTTCATGCTTCACACATGTGTATTTATGGTTTTATGACTTGCAGGGTTTGTTAGATTTATTCTGGGAAGGTTTCGAATTGATTTGGACCCTTAGTTCTTGGTTTGGAAGCCTAAGTTAGAAATGTTGACCAAAGTTTGACTACTGTGAAAATGACCCCAGAACAGTGTTTTGATTACTTTGATAGGTTCGTATCGTGATTTTGGACTTGAGCATATGCTCGAAATCGAATTCTGAGGTCCCTAGGTTAATTTGACTTGTTTTGCCAAAAGTTGGCAATTTGAGGTTTAAAAGATTTCCCAAGTTCGACCGTAGGTTGACTTTTTGGCTATCATTTTCCAAATTTGGTTTTGGAACTTGGAATGGGTCTGTTTGGCTATTTAGAACTTGTCTGCAAAATTTGGTGTCATTTGGAGTTGATTTTATAGGATTTAGACTCTTGGTTGCATTCCAGAGGTTCCTAAGTTTTCATTTGAAATTTATGTGATATGATGTCCGATTCATTTTATTAGATGTTATTTTTTGTTTTGATTGCGCGAGCGAGTTCGTATAATATTTTTTGTAACAACCCGACCGATCGTTTTGAGCTCTAGCGCATCGTTCGGTGGTTCGAGGCCTTGAGTAGCTTCACTTCATGTATTATGACTTGTACGCATAGTTGGAATATAATTTTGGGAAGTTCGGAATTGATTTCGAAAGAAAATTCTAATTTCGGAAGCTTTAAGTTGGAAAAATTGACTAAGGTTTGACTTTTGAGTAAACGACCTCAGAATTGGGATTAGAAGGTTCCAATAGGTTCGTATAATGATTTCGGAGTTGGGCGTGGGTTCGGGTTGAGTATCGGGTGGTCCGGGAGCATTTCAGCACCTATTATGGGAAGTTGGCATTTTGGAAACTCTAGAATTTCATAAGTTTGGTTTTAAGTAGATTTTGATGTTATCGATGTCCGTTTGGAGTTTCGAGCCTTGGAATTTGTTTGTACCGTGATTTGTAACTTGCACATAAAGTTTGGCGTCATTCCATGATGTTTAAGTGTAATTCAGACGGGTTTGGCGAGGTTTGAAGGTTGTAATTTTGATGTTGTTTGATGTGATTTGAGGCTTCGACTATGTCAGTATCGTGTTTTGGGATGTGTTGGTATGTTTGGACGGGGTCCCGGGGGCCTCGGGTGTGAATCGGATTGGAAATGGATCGAGTTTGGACTTGGAAGAACTGCTGAAGCTTAAGGCTTCTGGTGCGATCGCACTTGCGAGGTTATGGCCGTAGGTGCGAGACCGCAGAAGCGGCCCAGGGGTCGCGGAAGAGGTAGGGAGTGAGGCTGGTTGGATTCGCAGGTGCGAGGAATTTACCGCACCTGCGGGCGCAGAAGCGGAAGTGGTCTAGGGCTGGATAATCGCAAGTGTGACTGCTGTAGCGCACCTGCAGAGCCGCAGGTGCGGTCATTGGTGCGCAGGTGCGGAGTGGTGCTCGAGCTGGGGAGTCCGTAGATGCGGATGATTTCCGCATAAGCGGATGCGCACCCGCCATTGAATGTCTGCAGAAGCAGAAAAAGCTGGCACCTTGGGGGGAAGTTGCATCTGCGAGGTAGCTTCCGCAGAAGCGGAGCTGCAGAAGCGCAAGGAGTTCTGCAGGTGTGGAAAATCGATTGGGTAGATTGTTTAAAAATTGGGGTTTTGCACATTTCACTCATTTCTCTCTTGGTTTGGGTGATTTTTGGAAAGCTTCAAGGGGAGATTTTCATCATCTATGGCAAGGTAAGTTATTCCCACCTATTGTAAGGTAAATACATGGATTCTATAAGGATTTAAACATGAAAATTAGTAGAAATTGTGGGATTTTGGTAGAAAACATAGAATTTGGTATTTTTGGATTTTGACCACAAAATTGGACATGAAATTAGGAATAAATTATATATTTGCGTTCATGGTGTTATGGGTAATTATTATCTTAAAAAATTTCGGAATTCGGGCACGTGGGCCCGAGGGTTGACTTTATCGACTTTTCGAGCGGAGTTGAGAATTGTTATCAATTGATTAATTACGGGTAATAGAATATATATTTATCGATTTGCACATTGTTTGACTAGTTTTGGAGAGACGGGCATCGGTTTGAGGTGTTAGAGTGGCATTGGAGCCGGTTATGGAACTTTGGAGAGAGGTAAGTCTCCTGTCTAACTTTGTGAGGGGGAAACTACCCCTAGGTAAAGTATTTGATATGTGCTACTTGTTGCGGGGGCTACGTGCGCACAAAGTGACGAGAGTCCGTACGTAGCTAGATTCATGTTATCTCCGGGTAGACTTAGGTTCCCACCATGCAATAACTGTACTATTTTAGTTGCCTCTTGCCTATTAAATACTTTTATTTTATGTTACGACTTGAGACTAGACTTGCGTAGAGTGATAGACTTACTATTGTAGAGATTTGACAGGCTTCGTGATTGGCCGCGGAATAATTGTACTCCTCTTACGAATTTCTCTCGAGCTATGCATTTTCCTCGAAAGGTTTTCCTTAAAAGTTTATATCTCACACATTTATTCGTGAGTAGGGTCAAGGACCCATTAAAGCTTCTTATTCTAATGGGATCGGGTTGTTCGCCTCAGCAGGATTGTGTACCACACTCTCATGGTATTGGGTCGTTCACCTCGGCAGTATAATAGATGCATCTATGGTTCGTGTTGTTCGACCCTTGGCTGTGCACATAGTATGATGAGATCGGGGCATACGCCTCGGCATTTCTATAAAATACTCTTACGAAATCGTACGTACATTTGACAAGAAACCAGTGTATCTGTGAGTTTTCCTGATTTGGATTGTGACGACTTATCTGGTGAGGTCCATTATATATATATATATGCTCCGGTTGAGGAGGTAACTGCTAATTGAGAGCTTGAGTTTATTATCGAGAGGAGGATTGTACCACTTATTTGTACTTGTTTATTTCGTTTATTTACTCTGCCTCACATATGTTAACTTAGTACATGATTTATTTGACCACTAGTAAGTGTCGATGTCGACTCCTCGTCACTACTTCTCCGGGGTTAGGCTAGATACTTACTGGGTAAGCGTTGATTTACGTACTCATGTTGCACTTTTTGTGCAGGTACATATATGTCTGGTAGTCTTTTAGGTGCAAAGGCACCATTGCAGGGACTTTACCCTGAGTTGCATTCCATGTTACGATCTGCAGCATGCAGAGTCTCCATCAGAGTTATTTATATTCTCATATCTAGTTTATAATCCAGACAGATGTTGTATTTTATTATATTTCCTAGTTGATGCTCATGCACTTGTGACACCGGGTTTTGGGGGTTTTTCTGGATGTTCGGTATGGTAGTGCACGTAATTATTATCATTTTATCCTGTAAATTCTATTTCATACTATTTAATTAATGAAAATTATGATTTCAAAATACTAAAATGAGTAATTAAGTTGATCAATCACTGTTGGCTTGCCTAACAGCGGTGTTAGGCGTAATCACGACCTTTAGTGTATTTTGGGTCGTGACAGCTAGGTATCAGAGCTCTAGGTTCTCTTGGGTCTCACGAGTCATAAGCAAGTCTAGTAGAGTATTGCGGATCGGTACAGAGACATCTATACTTATCTTCGAGAGGTTGTAGGGACAGTTAGGAGCACTTCCCTTCTTGATTCCTCGTCATGCGATTTGATTTCCATTGAAGCTTATGCCTCAATTCCCTTCCTACTCATTATTACACGATGTTGAACGCTCGTGTGAACTGGGCATCGAGGAGTTGTTGTGGTACTACAGACGTGGAACGGGATGTTTCTCTCTTAGTATTCGAGTGAGTTATTATCGTCTTCTTGTGGAAGGGTGTTCTGTCATCTCAGCCCAGTATCAGTATTGCCTATGGTTTAGAGGTTCTGCATTTAATTCCAGCGGAGGAAGGGCAATCGGACTTTGGATGTTCAGGTTTTGGATGTGGAGTAACGAAACTTGATATTTTCCAGCGTGGTGGAATTTTCATTTGCGATGTGGTGTCGTCATCCTTATTTTAATGTATTAAGGTTCGCCGGTGTTATGGTCTTCTTTGATTTGCCTTCGGGGCAGGGTGTTGTGAAATGGTGTCTGAGAAGCGGTTATCAGAGATGGCAGTGTGTAGCGGTTTCAGAATCGAATCGGTGTTTCTAATACTAATGGCTCTAGAAAGATGATCTTCGAGGAGGCTTAGAGTTGGTAGCAATTTATTAGTTCAGGTGCTACAGAGATGGATTTTGATTTGAGGCACCATTTGGGTAGCGAAGGATGAGGAAGGACATGGTGGGAGGTGTCTTGCGATGGTTGAATTACTAGCAGGTCAAAGTGTGAAGAGCAGAGGTCGGGGAGTTTCTTAAAGGCGATGGTTTAACCAAAGTGGGGGTGGTAGAGTACCATATGGATTTTGTGGCAGGATGACCACTTGCCTTGGGAAAGTTTAGGGTGAATTGGGAATAATGATGGAAGGTGAATTGGTATATGGATTTTATTTTGAATGGTGGCTATTGTATTGAGGAAGATTGAATATGGCAAGGAGGAGTTTTCTTGAAATGAATAGGGATGTGAAAACTTGATTATCGATTAGGATACAACATGACTTCGAGTTTGTAATGTGTTGTCGGACTTTCAATTGATGTCAACGGGGAATGAACTGACTTGTACAGCCGGTGGACGAGTGTGGGCTCAAGAGGGCTTACTGATTTCGTAGTAGTTGTACCTAGTGCAGCGCCATTGGAAGATGTCGGCATGAAATTCCACAGGTGGGTTATCTCTTGTGAGCAGGTTAGCGGTTGCGTAATGTTGATGAAGATTCTACGAAAAATTCTACTTGCTACCTGGTAAGAGGTCGAATATGTGATTGTGGCTGATGATTCAGAATGTTCATGAAAAGCTTAACAAAAGACTTCGAGAAATTTGGTGGGTTAACGGTGCGAGATCATAGTAACTGAGAAGTAGGAATCATTGTGGGCTCTACATTATGTAATGGTAGTTTAAAGCTAAGTGGGGGAGCCCACCGTCTACGATTGGATCGCATGGTTGTCTGCTTGTGCGGTTTCTAGTTATCGGTGCATTGGTTGATTGATTATGACTAATAAAGGAAAACATCAGGGGTAATTCGAGCAAAGAACATGATGAATGTATGCTATATTTTGCCTTATCGATTTAGGTGCAGGTTCTGGGAAGACTCATAGTATATGTTTCTTGTGGATGTGATGTATAACGAAATAATTCAGCCGGTTGCTTCTTTGAGAGGGTGTTCATGCGCTAGCAGAGCATGGGAGTTTGGTTATATTCGAGACCCCGTCAGAGTGGGTGACTCTCAACAACGGGCCTAGTGGGTTAAAGAATTAAAGTGTAGTGCCTAAAGGATTTCAGATCCGTTGCGTGGGAGAAATAGCTTCAGATTCCCAAAAGGTCTTGCAGAATGGGTGTACCAGTTGGAGATGTTGTTTTGCACATGAGGAGGGTATGAGATGGTTCATGAGTATTGTGACGATGTTGTCTCATGATTCGGGTCACTCGGGATTAGTGCGGATTTAGTTCGTTATGTTTTGAATGGAGCTATTATTATTTCTAAGGCAAGTCGAGAGTAAATTGGAAGAAGTTGGGTCGGTTAGTAATGGTTGAATCAGCATGATTGTGGCAATGATCAGTTCCTTCAGCACGTTAAGTAATACAGGTGGCTGGTGGTTGTACGTGCGGGCTTGACAGCCACCATAATTTGATTGATTTGGGAGATATTTGATTCAAATGGCCTTGTTGTGTGTAAAAAGATCCTGGAAGGGTTATGGCGATTTAGACCACAACTTGAGTGTTGTATTTTCTGCAGTTATGGAAATTGGGGGTTGAGGATCAAGGTTACACTATCGGGCAATACGTCACACACTTTGTGGTGTTGATTCTAATGCAAAGTGGATGCGGACTAAGGGAAATGCCCACCTTGAGATGCTCCGTTTTGGCTTCAACAAGACAACTAAGGTATGGCAAAACTTCGTGCAGGCTAGATTGATGCCTGTCGAGCATAACAGTAAATGCACTAGAGCTCGAGTGTGTGTGATCTACTTTCTGATGACCGGGTGACCCATAAATATGGGTGAGATCATGCTTGGGGAGATGGCCCGCACCCGCTTTGGGGGAAGGTTCAAAAGGCTCTTCTTTGGAAACCTCCTGACGCAGTACATGCTATCCCGTGGGGTATCAGAGTACCTTGGCTATGATGAGGTAGTGGAGGTACCCAAGGCATTGCTAGACATCACATCCTTGCTGGAGTCCACATCAAAGCTAAGCCAGGCAGCAAGGAATGAGAGGGATGAAAATCTTAACAGGTATCTTTATAGTTCCCTCAATGTGATAATGAGCAGGTTAGGGGTGTCGGATGAGGAGAGCATGCATTTGCGAAATGATCTCTCCAGTTCTTCCAAGGCGATGTTGGGCCTAGCACTGGGCAGTCCTATCCATCCGTCTGAGGATGAGAACACTTACAAGGGATCTGATGATGAGGATGCGGATGCGGATGATGATGAAGTTACGGGGCCCATGGCTTTGGTGCCCTTAGGAGATGATGATGAGCCCAGAGCCGTGGCTGGTGGGCATCCTGAGGAGGCGGGCTCCGACAAGAAGGGAGTTTTTTCTTTCCACCTTACCTTGTTTTGAATTTGTTATGCATCGGGGACTATGTACTGTTTAAGTGTGGGGTGGGGGAATACTTCCTGACTTGTAATTGTATAAACATTTTATTGTTATTGTTTTGTTTTATATTTTTTTAGCTTAGTTTAGAACTAATATAGTCTAATTAGTTAGTAAAAAATACAAAATAAAAAACTAATTCAGAAGAAGTTCGAACTTTTCACGACGATGGATCTGTTGGACAATTTTCTTGAGGGATTAAAGTCCGATTAGAAATACCAAAAAGATTTTCCTTTGTTCTTTTTAGGATAGTTAGATATTAGCCCTTGCTTTTTCTTTGGACGCAGATTCTTTTCCAAGGGTGTAGCTTGAACCGAGTATTTTCTTTTAGGAATAGGATAGGGAGAAAACAGAGGTGCTCTGAGGTACCTGTTGACATGTTTGGTATTGGCACATTAAGCTATGGCATGCGATCTAACTTCCTGAATATTTGATTTGAATTGTAATACCCAAGTAAATTAAGTAGCCTACTCTTTGACACCTTGTTCTCAATTGGTTGACGTGTATGCCACCTAGTGCATTATTGCTTAAAAATTCTCAACTCGCTATGCTTTCCTGACTTGATTGAGTCAAGTGCTATGTGTATGTAATGATTGGTGATGTTCTGTGCTATCTCGTATAGTCTAGAACTTGTCCTGTGTGTTAATCAAAGCGAAATTGTTAAGTTATGCTAGTGTATGAGATGACATAGGCGTTTTTTGTTTGACTATAGAGGTGTTTGTCACTCATAAATAAAATTTTCCGTTGCTAGCCCCTTTGAGCCTATAGACCTTTTCTTTGGCACCCACATTACAAGTCGTGCCCCTATTTTGTTCTTAATTTGAGCTTGTTGAACCTTTACCTCCTAAGGCACTTAGTCGCTAAAAAAAGTAAGGTGAGAGATTAGGGAGTAGCTTTCGAGTGGAACCATGGAAGGGCCCTTAAGGTGCACTAAAATTGTGAAATAAAAAAAGTCACTAACCGATGAATCTTAATGTATGGAGTGTAAAGAAACAAAAAAGTAGTTCAAATAATGTAGAAAAATACACACCTCCTAATCTTTCGAATTCGTTCTAGTGGGAATATAGAGGTGCTTAATTGAAAAGATGGCTTTGTTATATATGGTGTATGTCAAGTGATTTGGTTGAAAAGAAGATGTGCTCGATGTTTGAGTGTAGTGTATTAAAGTGCTTAGGGGTTAGTCACTATTGCTAAATATATCCTACCCATCCCTTAGCCTACATTACAACCTTAAAGTCCTAATTGATCCTAGATTTGGCTAACTTAGATTAGTAGAGATGTATACTACGGGCAAGCTTATGGTACGACCACGGGAGGCACATGAATTCTTTGTGAGAGTGAGTGAATTTTGTTCAATTGTGTGATGTCCTCAATTTATGTTAAATGGAACATTTGAACGTATGAGATACTTTTATATTCACTCTTTTACTTGTGGTGAGGGCACTTGGTCTCATGACGGATTGGTGATGTTGTACACCTCTTTTGTTGGGTGATTGCCTGAGTTGAGGATGCTTAGTGGTAACGAGCCGTCTCTTGAGGTAGGGTGGTTATGGAGAGGTGGCTTCAGTTGGTTGAATACATTGTGTATACTTGATCTAGTTTAAAAACTGGAAGAATGTGACATTCGTGTGTTCATGCTTAATTGCCGATATCAACCATAGTCAAAAGGTAGAGTGTTTGATTGAATTAATTGTGAATTTCTTTTTCATGGTGATAGGTATGTTTTGGGGTGTTAATGTAGTTCCATTGCTCGAGGACAAGCAAGAGTCAAAGTGTAGGGCGTTGATATTCAGCTTAATGTATGCATATTTTGATTTATATTGCCTCACACTATGCTCATGTCTCGTAGATTTCGGATGTATAATATAATAATTTATGCTAATTTGGGGTATTTCTTTGTGTAGGAATCATTCGGACGCGATTTGGGACGAAAGTGCGCGAATTAGAGCAAAAATGGGAAGCAAAGGAGAAATGGCCCAGTTGAGCGCCGCAGGCAATGTGGGGCGCTACCTGTGACGCACAAAACATAATGAAGAAAAGTTGAGCGCTAGGGGGTGCTGCCCTCGACGCTTAAAACGTGAACATGTCCAATTTCGACTAAGACTCGATTATTTCGATCCCAAGACACCCCAACTCATATAAAAGCCAACCTAAACCTATTTCGAGGGGGGACGTGACTTTGAGAGAAGAACAGAAGTATGAAACACTCTGGAGCTCGGATTTGATCAATTCTTCCATTCTTCTTCTAGTATCCATTGATTTTATATTTAAAAACATTATTTTTGATGATTGTATGAACATGAGTGTCTAAGAACTCTATTGTTCTGGGGTCATGGGTGCTACATGAATGTTGACATTTGAAGTTTAAATTGACGAGTTTTATTTTATCATATTGGGTTGTTTATTTAATTTTGTTCTTAATTATTTTGCTGAGTAGCTAACAGTTAAATACCATATACGAATCTAGAGTTGAACTCGAAAGTGGGAATTCTAGATTGCATATAGAATTAAATAGAGCAAGTTTTTGCACCCGAGCATCGGGGAACGGATCGCAATTAGGATAGAATTATACCTAATTGCCTTGCTTGGTTGAAATAGAGGAAGTGTAAATACATTCGTGTTAATCTTAATTCCATAGACATATAGGCATTAAGTTAGCTTGAATAGGCGGGTAAGAACCCGACAGATTCTTATGAGTAATATCAACCATGTAAATCAACATTCCAGATAAATTAATTAGTCATTTTAAGCCAAGAATGCAACATGATTGTTATCTAGCCTATGATCCTGGAATATCCTCTCCTACTGATTGTTAACCGAAATTGCTTAAGTGTTATGGTTGATTTCTAGTTATTTCATTGCGATAGTTTATTAGGTAGTAAATTAGTCCCTTACACATTTTGTGAGAAGTCTCTTGAATCAATAAGTTATTTGAGTTTGAAGCAGTCAAAAGTTAATCATAAGTCTCCGTGGGAACAATACTCTACTCACTACTCTATTACTTGACGACCGCGTATACTTGCGTGAGTGTGTTTGATCGCAACAAGTGTTTTGCGTCGTTGCCGGAGACATAGAAATTAGCTACTTGACTGCGTTAAGCTTTTATTAGTTATTTGTTCAAGTTTTAATTTTCAGTTTATCTTGTTTGTATTAACGCAGGCTCTTCTCTTGAATACGGAGGAGTAGAAGCGCAAACAACCTCCTTCCTCTTGATCCTGAAATTGAACGAACATTTCACAGAGTGAGGAGGGAAGTCGAAGCTAAAACTAGAATAGAAAGAGAGTTGGACATCGTAGTTCAACCACAGCCAATAGAGATGGAAGGTAATGAAGAGCGTCCGGTGATAGAAGCTACAAGGCCCAATCTTGCTAATATGACTCAGGCTATTATGAAGCCTGATAACATGGGTCACTTTGAACTCAAACAGTACATGATACATCTAATTCAGTCCATATGGAAATATGTGGGTCTATCTCATGAAGACCCGCAGAGGCACATTCAGAACTTCCTAGAAATTACGGACACTTACAATTATCCGAATGTTTCCAAGGACTATGTCAGGCTGACAATGCTTCCCTTTTCACTGCTGGGGGAAGCTAAGGAATTGTTGCAAAAGGAGCCTGCAAACTGAATCCACACTTGGGATGATCTGGCAAGGAAATTCTTAATCATGTTTTTCTGCACTAAGAAGACAAAGTCGCTGATGAGCCAGATTCTTGGTTTCCAACAATGGGATAGCGAGACTCTTCGAGCTTGGGAAAGATACAAGAAGCTACTCAGAGACTGCCCACATCATTGTCAGACTCATGAGGTGTTGGGTCATACTTTCGTTGATGGGCTAGACGAGACATCAAAGATGAATCTTGATTCAGCTTGTGGGGGTAGTTGCATGGCGAGACCGTATAGTGAAATCCAGCACCTGCTAAATAACTTCACTACTAATGATCATAATTGGAAAGGAGATGGGGAATCACAAAAAGCAATTAAACAGAAAGTAGCTGGTATAATTGAGCTTAATGACTTCTTAGCCATGAGAGCAGATATAGTAAAATTAGCAAATCAGATGAATAGAATGACAATGCACCAAACACAACAGATGTAGCATGTACAATAGATGTCTACTTGCTGTGAATTATATGGTGACAGTCACACGAGTGACATGTGCCCCACGAATCCTGAATCTATCTACTATGTAGGGCAACAGGGTAGAGGTTCGATGAACCAGCACATACAATATGGGAACACTTACAATCCAAATTGGAAGAATCATCCTAACTTCTCCTAGGGTGGAAATCAGCCAACTCATAATCATTATAGGCCCCAAGGAAATTTTAATCAACCTCAGAAGCCACCCCAGCAAATAGAAGATAGTACGAATGACTTGTTAAAGAAGTTGTTGCTTGACAATCAACAACTCAGGACCGATTTCAGAAATTTTGAGAGACAAATAGGGCAGATAGCGTCAAATCAAAATACTAGGCCTGCAGGCGCTCTTCCCAGTGATACAAAGAAGAACCATCAAGTTAATACAGTTACACTCAGAAATGGGAGGGAATTAGAAGAAGTGCCAAAGAAGAGAAAGGACAAGCCTATACCTGAGGGGGAGTTGATTCATAAGGCAACACATGAGTCAAATAAAGATGGCGCAAGTTTAGAGAGAGAGAATGCTGCAGGGCCACCACCACCTTTCCCCTAAAGATTGCAGAAGAAGAATGATGATCGCATGTTCAATAAATTACTCTCTATGCTTAGCCAGGTTCAATTGAATATTCCATTGGTGGATGTACTTCACGAAATTCCAAAGTATGCTAAGTACATCAAAGATATTGTAGCTCACAAGAGGAGATTGACTGAATTTGAGACAGTCGCACTTACTGAGCAGTGCATTTCAAGAGTCCAAAACAAGCTTTCTCAAAAGCTTGATCCTGGCAGTTTCACCATCCTTGTGCGTCTTGGTAATATCGATGTGGGTCGTGCTCTTTGTAATTTGGGGGCGAGCATAAATCTGATGCGCTTGTCCTTGTTCAAACAATTGGGTCTGGGAGCTCCAAGACCAACCACTGTGATGTTGCAACTAGCTAATAGGTCCATGGCCTACCCTGAAGGAGTGATTGAAGATGTGTTATTGCAAATTGGGAAATTTATCTTCCCCGGGGACTTCATTATCATAGATTATAAGGCTGATGAATAAGTTCCAATCATATTGGGACGACCTCTCTTGTCTACAGGTGATACAATTATTAAAGTAAGAGAGGAAAAAATGATTATGAGGGTGGACAATGAGGAAGCAGTTTTTAATGTCTACAAGGCAATTCAACTTCCCCACCATTATGAGGAGCTCTCTATGATATCTGTTGTGGAGGTGGATGAGCAACTTATTGACACGAGTGTATATCTAGACGATTCTCTAGAGAAAGTACTCATGTTGTTTGATAGCTTGGAGATTGATGATGAGGTTGAGGAGATGATGCATATGCATCATGTGCTTACATGCATCATGGGCCTCCTCCAAAGTCGTCGATTGAAGAAGCTCCTTCAATATGCTTATTTGGGTGGTTCTAACACTTTACCTGTTATTGTTTCTTCTGACTTATCTAAATTGCAGGAAGAAAAGTTGTTGAGAGTGCTATGTGAGCACAAGCGAGCAATTGGGTGGACGATGTCTGACATTAGAGGCATTAGTCCAGCTTTCTGCATGCATAAAATCCTCATGGAGGAAGGGCACAAGCCAAGTATAGAGCAACAACGCCGCCTAAATCCAATCATGAAATAGGTGGTAAGAAAAGAAGTGAATAAGTGGCTTGACGCAGGTATTGTACTTCCAATCTCTGATAGCAAATGGGTAAGCCCCATCCAATATGTACCGAAGAAATGGGGATGAATGTAGTGGTTAAAGAAAATAATGACATAATTCCCACAAGAACTATCACTGGGTGGAGAATTTGCATAGATTATAGAAAATTAAACAATGCCACCCGAAAGGACCTCTTTCCCCTCCCCTTTATTGATCAAATGCTTGATAGATTAGCTGGACAGGAATACTGCTATTTCCTAGATGGCTATTTGGGGTATAATCAGATTGCTATAGCCCCAGAGGACCAAGAGAAAACTACATTTACGTGTCCCTATGGCACGTATGCCACCCGAAACTACATACATGAACACTTCTACTACTATTTTACATCCATGCACCTGCGACTTTTCAAAGGTGTATGATGTCTATTTTTACTGACAGGTTGAAAGATTTGTAGAAGTGTTCATGGATGATTTTTTTGTGTTTGGGTATTCTTTTGATAATTGTTTAATGAACCTTGATAAAGTGCTTGCTAGGTGTGAAGAGACAAACTTGGTACTAAACTGGGAAAAATGCCATTTCATGGTACGTGAAGGTATAGTCTTGGGGCATAAGGTGTCAAAAAATGGTTTGCAGGTGGACAAAGCAAAGGTAGAGGCGATTGAAAAACTGCCCCCACCTACAACCATCAAGGGCATTCGTAGTTTCTTGGGCCATGCAGGTTTTTATCATCGTTTCATTAAAGATTTTTCAAAATTTTCTTCTCCTTTGTGCAGGCTTCTTGAGAAAGATATCCCCTTCAAGTTTGATGATGCTTGTCTAAAAGCATTTGAGGAGCTGAAAGGAAGATTGGTGACTGCACCAATTATCATTGCCCCGGATTGGGCGTAGCCATTTGAGTTGATATGCGATGCGAGTGACATAGCAATCGGAGTTGTTTTGGGGCAAAGGAGAGAGAAACGTTTTCACTCGATTTATTACACGAGTAAAACTCTGAATCCAGCCCAGATGAACTACACTGCTACTGAAAAAGAGTTGCTTGCAGTAGTGTGGGCGTTTGACAAGTTCAGATCCTATCTAGTGGGAACCAAAGTCATCGTCTACACTGATCACTCAGCTATAAGGTATTTGTTTGAAAATAGTGACGCCAAGACAATGCTAATTCGATGGGTCCTCCTCTTGCAAGAATTTGACTTGGAGATTCGAGATCGAAAAGGAACAGAGAATCAAGTGGTTGATCACTTGTCCAGATTAGAAAATCGGAACCATGTAGCTTGGGGGGGGGGGGTTCAATTAAAGAAACATTTCCGGATGAGCAGTTATTGGCAATCACCTCGAGTGAAGTCCCGTGGTATGCAGATTACGTGAATTTTATTGCAAGTGGGGTGACACCACTAGAATTGACACCGGATAATAGAAGAATGTTTCTACATAATGTGAGGCTTTACATGTGGGATGAGCCATTCTTATATAAGCATTGCGCAGATCGGTTGGTACGAAGGTGTGTCCCTGAGGAGGAGATGAATGCAATATTGCATGACTGTTATGCTTCTATATGGGGGTCATCACGGTGGGGATAAAATCGCCAAAAAGTGCTCCAATCGGGTTTCTATTGGCCAAAATTGTTTAAGGATGCACACACCTTTGTTAAAAAGTCTGACAGGTGCCAAAGAACCGGAACGATCACGAAGAAGCACGAGATGCCTTTGCAAAATATTCTGGCAGTAGAGCTATTTGATATTGGGGGAGATTGATTTCATGGGATCGTTCCCATACTCTAATGGTCACAGGTACATCTTGGTGGTGGTCGACTATGTGTCTAAGTGGGTGGAGGCCATTGCTCTTCCTACTAATGACGCAAAGGTAGTGGTAAACTTTGTAAAGAAGCACGTCTCCACACACTTTGGGACTCCAAGGGTGCTGATAAGTGACGGAGGAACTCACTTCTGTAGCAAATTGTTGAATAATGTTCTAGCAAAGTATGGAGTTAAGCACAAGGTTTACACCGTCTATCACCCCCAAACGAATGGTCAAGTGGAAGTGTCAAACAGAGAGGTGAAGTAGATTCTGGAGAAAACGGTAAGTGGAAATAGGAAGGACTGGGCCGGAAAGCTTGACGACGCATTATGGGCATATCGAACTGCATACAAGACCCCCATAGGTACTTCTCCGTATAGGTTGGTTTATTGGAAGGCATGCCACTTGCCCGTCGAGCTTGAACACAAAGCCTATTAGGCGATTAAAAAGCTAAATATTGATATGGAATTAGCCAGTGAGAAGAGGTTGTTACAACTCAATGAGCATGATGCATTTCGGTTGCACGCGTATGAAAATTCCAAATTGTATAAAGCGAAGACCAAGAGGTGGCATGATAAACACATACAATGTCGCGAGTTTGAGCCAGGTCAAGAAGTTCTCTTATTTAATTCGAGGTTGAAGCTTTTCCCCGGAAAGCTTAAGTCTCGATGGGTAGGTCCTTTCGTTGTGGTAAGTGTGAGGCCTCATGGAGCGGTGGAATTGCGTGATACAAGCTCAAGTGGTACCTTCTTGGTAAATGGGTAGCGAGTAAAACATTATTGGGGTGGTGACATTGCACGTCACAAGACCTCGATGAACTTGGTTGATGCTTGAAAAATGTGTTGAGTTGTGCCGTGACGTTAAATCAGGCGCTTGTTGGGAGGCAACCCAATTTTTAATGCTTTCTTAGCTTAGCTTTTTTGTTTTCTTTTAGTCAGAGTAGACTATTTTTTTTTTGTTTTCTTTGTATTTATAGAAATCAGAGGCGGGAATGGTATGGGATATGTATAATGTATGTATAGATCGCTCGGGTTGATGGATGTTTATAAAAAATAAATTTGGCGAACGAGCGCCCAGGCCAGCGCCCCACGCTACCTGGGGCGCAGTTTACAGATTCATCAAAACCCCTCAGCGCCAGGCCTAGCGTGGGGCATTGGGTTGGGGGGTCAGGTAAGGTATAATTTTTTTTTCGTTTTCTTTGTTTGTTTTTTATAATTAACCCAATCCATATAACCCGACCCAACTACCCATATACACACACAAACTCACCCAAACCCTTCTCTCAATTTAATTACAATAACTCTAAATCAACACCCCACTCTCTCTCACACACACCCCTTAAAGCTTCTTATTCTAATAGGATCGGGTCGTTCACCTCGACAGGATTTTGTACCACACTCTCATAGGAGTGGATCATTCACCTCAGCTGTGTAATAGATGCATCTATGGTTCGTGTCGTTCGACCCTCGACAGTGCACACAGTATGATGGGATTGGGCCATACGCCTCGGCATTTCTATAAAATACTCTTACGGAATCGTGCGTAATATTTGACAAGAAACCAGTGTATCTGCGAGTTTTCCTGATTTGGATTGTGACGACCTATCTGGTGAGGTCCATTATATATATATATACTCTGGTTGAGAAGGTAACTGCTAATTGAGAGATTGAGTTTATTGTCGAGAGGAGGATTGTACCACTTATTTATACTTGTTTATTTCGTTTATTTACTTTGCCTCACATCCGTTTACTTCTTACTATACATGATTTATTGGACCACTAGTAAGTGTCGATGTCGACCCCTCATCACTACTTCTTCGGGGTTAGGCTAGATACTTACTGGGTACGCGTTGATTTACCTACTCATGCTGCACTTATTATGCAGGTACATATATGTCTGGTGGTCTTTTGGGCACAAAGGCGCGACCATTGCGGGAAATTTACAGTGAGTTTCATTCCATGTTACGATCCACAGCATGCAGAGTCTCCATCAGAGTTATTTATATTCTCCTATCTAGTTTATATTCCAGACAGATGTTGTATTTTATTATATTTCCTAGTTAATGCCAATACACTTGTGACACCGGGTTTTAGAGGCTTCTTCTGGATGTTTGGTATAGTAGTGCACGTAATTATTATCATTTTATCCTGTAAATTCTATTTCATACTATTTAATTAATGAAAATTATGATTTCAAAATACTAAAATGAGTAATTAAGTTGATCAATCACCGTTGGCTTGCCTAACGGTGGTGTTAGGCGCTATCACGACCTTTAGTGGATTTTGGGTCGTGACATTTTAAGACTTGTGTTGATTTTTGGTTTGGAGCCCCAAGGGCTCGGGTGAGTTTCAGACGTGTTTCGGAAAGTTTTGGACTCAAATACAGGTTACTGGTGTGCTGGTGCTGCAGTTGTCGCAATTGCGAGCCCCAATATTGCAATTGCGAACATGATAGGGGGGACTCATTTATCGCAATTGCAATACCTAGTTTGCATTTGCGAAGATTAGGATTAGATGGGTTAGTTCGCATTTGGGATAATTTGGTCGCATTTGCGAAGAGAGAATCATTTGCGAGGAGAGAAGACTTAGCAATTGTGATATCTGTGTCGCAATTGCAACATCTCTTAGGATTGTCAGTAGCCGCAATTGCGAGACTTTCTTCGCAATTGCAAACCCAGTGTCGAAATTGAGAAATCTGCAACTGAACAAAATGTTGGAAAGTCGGGATTTCATCTCAATTTCTCTCATTTTAGAACCCTAGACTCGGTAGAAGGCGATTTGGAGAGGGGATTTTCATCTATAAATATTGGGTAAGTGATTCTAATCGATTTCCAACTATATTTCATGATTATGTCTTAGATCTAACATCAAATTTATGAGAATCAAAGAGGAAATTTGGGGATTTTTGTCAAAGTTTTGAAAAATAAAAAATTAGGTTTTGAGAGTCAATTTGGACTCGGATTTGAAACAAAACACATATATAGACTCGTGGGGTTATGGATAGTCAGAATCTACCATTAGACCCGGATTTTGATCGGACATGCCCGGGGTTGACTTTTGGGAAATTGTGTAACGATCCTAGCTTTATCTATCGTAATTAGTTTTCCTTGCATTGTTTGATGATATTAAGTCATTTTTGGTTAGATTTGATCGGTGTGGAGGTGAATTTTAGGGGTAAAGCTATTATCGAGGGTTGATTTGGCCTAGTTGAGGTAAGTTTCTTATCTAACTTCATGTGGAGAAACTACCCCTTAGGATTTGGGTTTCTTGTGTTACTTGTATTATGTGAAAGATGTGTACACGACGTGACGAGAATGCACATGGTATATATGTGGTATTTTGACCAGTTTAGACCTTTAGACTTCTTCCATGAATTTAATTGATTTATCATAACATGTTATTTCTTTCATTGTTAAATTTACTCCCACATGCTCTATTTGACGTTGTTAGACCTTGTTATATTTGTTATTGTTACGTTTACTCTTACATGCTTTAGTTGAAGTTGTTACCTCTCTTATTGTCTTGTTACTTATCTTATTGTTGAATTACTCTTTCTTAAAGTTGTTATTTTTTGGGAATATCTTCTTGTCGGATTATTGATGCTGAAGTTGTGATAGCTATTATCACATTGAGGCTAAAGTTGTTGATTGTTGAGTATTTCTCATTCATTTTGCTATCATTGAGATTCTTGTTCACGTTGTGGTTGAGCTGTGGGCTATATGTTATGGTAACAATAGTACTATTGATTTGGCAAATTGTGGCATATGGGCACATGTGGTGCGTGTTATTATTTTGTTGTGATATTGATGCACAAGCGGCAGTATAATGATAGGGGTTGATGTGCATGCGGTGACATAAGGTGGGATTTATGTGCGTGTTGCTAGTAAGGGAATTACTTGAAGCTACATGGCGATATAAGGGGGCTAAAGCCCGTGTAGCTATTTCGGAAAAAATATTTTCAAAAATATATAAATGTAAGGCTAACGCGGCGATATAAGGAAGGATTGTGATCAAGATTGTGAAATGTGAATATGAGGCGTGGCACCTCGGTTGTGATTCTTGTTGTACTTTCTATGTTAAAGAGGCTTGTTGCTTGAACAATTTTGTTATCTCTTCATTTGCCTTACTTGTATTTGTCTGTATTGATTTCTTATTGTTCTTACCATTTGTTCATTCGTTGTTAGCTTACGTTATTGAACTGCTTATTTTCATTCATTTCATCACTTTCCATTATTAGACTACACTATACTCTATTTAGTTTTTCTTGTCCTAATAGATGTCTTGGCCCGGCCTCGTCATTATTCTATCAAGGTTAGGCTTGATACTTATTGGGTACCATTATGGTGTACTCATGTTGCGCTTCTGTACATTTTTGTACAGATCCAGGTACATCTACTCGCGTTGGACGCTAGTGATCAGTCAGTCATTTCTGGAGACTTCAAGGTATACTTGCCCGATACTCGCAGGCCTCGGAGTCACCTTCCGCCATTTCCTTATTACTGTTTATCTTATTATCAGACAATGTTGTATTAGATATTTTAATATATTTCTATAGAGCTTATGACTCAGTATCACCGAATTTTTGGAATGTTGTATTGTGATTATGTATTTAAGTTATTATGAGGATTATCAGTTTATATCATGATTTTAGTTGTTATTTCTGTCATATTCTATTCTTTGATAGGTTTACCTAGTCTTAGATAATAGGTGCCATCACGACATCCTAAAGTGAGAATTTAGGGTCGTGACAAGAACTCAAAAGTTTGACCCGGGCTCGCACCTCGGAACCCGACCAAGCTTACAAATTTCGAATACTCATTCTGATATGAGTCAAACCATACCAAAATTATCCAATTCCGACCTCAAATCACATTCAAATCCTCAATTTATGATTTAGGAAAGTTTTTACAAATCTCCCAATTTTTCCAACTCAAATCACTAATTAAATGATAGAATCAATGATGGAATCATGATTAATGAACAAAATCGAGAAACAAAAAACTTACCTCAATCCAAACAGTGAAAATCCCCTCCAAAATCGCCCAAAACCGATCTCTACAACTCAAAATCTGTTAAAATAAACCAAACCTTCGAAATAGAGTATTATATAATCTGCCCAGTTACTACCCTTCGCAATTGCGGAAAAGTCGTCGCGATCGCAAAGAACAAATTCCACCAGCTCCCTAAACCTCTTACGCGAACGCGAGGCAACAGACGCAAACGTAATGACCAAAAGTCCCTATGCTTGGCGATCGCGGTCCAGTCCTCGCGACTGCGCTGAACAATGCGTGCTACCACACAGCCTCACATTCCTTCTATTCGAAAGCGGTCCCACACTCACGTTCGTGATGAACAAAGATCCCAACGCTTCGCGAACGCGAAGAGTAAAAGCCCACCTCCAATTCTCGCGACCCATTCTCGCGATCGCGAAGAAGGAAACAAGAAGCATAGAAATCAGCAGTTCCAACACATGAAGAAATGGTCTGACACCCATCTGAAATACACCTGAAGCACCCGTGATCATATCCAATCACACCAATCAATCCTAAAACACAATAGAACTTACTCGAGGCCTTAAATCACACCAAACAATATCAAAACTACGAATCATACCTCAATTCAAGCCTAATGAAATAATAAACATTCAACTTCCAAAACCAATGCCGAATCATATTAAGCCAACTCCAAACGAGCTCAAATTTTGTATGGAAGTCCCAAATGATATAACGGACCTATACCAACTCCCGGAACCACAATACGAACGCGATATCAATAAAATCAATCCTCGGTCAAACCTATCAGCTTTCCAAACCTCAACTTTTCAATTTTCGCCAAAAGCATCAAATCCACCTACAGATCTCCAATTTAGCATCCGGACATACGCCTAACTCCAAAATTACCATACGAAACTATTGGAACCATCAACACTACATTCCATAGTCGTCTACCAAAAAAATCAAACTCCGGTCAACTCTTCCAACTTAGGCTTCCAACTTTGAGACTAGGTGTCTCAATTCACCCCCAAAACATTCCCGAAGCCAATCCAACTACCTCAGTAAGTCACATAATCACAAATAAACATAGAAGAGGCAATAAATAGGGGAACGAGACTACAATATACCAAACAACTGGCCGGGTCGTTACACAAAATACACAGGAAAAAGGAACATAAATTTCAACCAAGGCAGTAGGTCAGCACACATGCACTTTCTAAATCCATGAATCACAAACTCTCTTTTTTTATCAGTAAAAGATAATTTTATTGATAACCCACAATAAGAGTATGTAGTGTTGAATGTACAGAATAGCTAATCATGGCTTCTACATAATTAATTAAAGACATGTTATACCAAAAAGAAAGGAAAATACATTAGTATTTGGCTACTACAAGCTTCTTTTCTTGTTAATTATCTTCTCCAAGTGGAGAGCACCGACTAGTTTTGGAAGCATAAAAGCGCGACATATTGTTCAACTACAGTCTACACACTATTCTACTACAAGAGTACAACCACCCAATGCTGGAACTGAACTCTACATAATTAGTACAACTCTTAGAATCAAAAGTAAAGGCTAGATTAGAAGTACCATGTCAAATATTTAAGCAATTTATTAAGGGAAAAGGGTCAAATATACCCCTCTACTTTGGTATATTGTTTACGTCTATCCTCTGTTATACTATTAGGCCACATCTACCCTTACTGTTAGCCAAACTTTTTAAAAATACCCTCCACCTAACGGAAAGCCACCAAATTAAAAAAAAAATCATTTTAAAAAAAATACATTAACCCACAACCCGTTAAATCCATCATATAAAAATACGGAACCTAGATTTCTGAGACGTCTTAACACATTTTATTCATTTAGAGAGAGTGAGAACGATGGTGGCAGTAGGATTAGTAAAATTTATATTTTGGTTCTTAGTTGTTCATGGTGGCATTAGGATATCATGTTATCACTTTCGGTTGTATTATTGTGTGGGTATAATATGATATCCCTTTGTCTAATGTAATGCACACTTGATAATTGGTTTGTATGTTGGTAACAACTGATATATACTTTAACAATACTTGTGTTCGGTTAATACAAGAAGTTAGTGTACTTGTGTTGTTAAGTTATTTTTCAACTTGTTGGTGTACTTTCTTTTATTCTTGATGAATTCCTTAGACTGTAGATTGATCTTGAATTGAATCTCCTCTAATTATTTTATAATTTTTATTCATTATAAGTTCAGTTGTTACTAAGAATTATGAGTATCACATCCCATAGCTTGGACTCTAACTATGGTTCTTAAGGCGTTATTTGGCGATAATTACTCGTAGCCTAAATGCTTAAAGTAGAATAAGAAAATCATGGTGCGTAAATATTTATCAACAAAGGTTCACTATTGGAGGAATAAATACCTTTGTAGTTGCCTTAAGACTTAAGAACTATCAACCTAATAAGATACTATAAACATTCAAGTCATGGTGGAAAGAAAATCATTGTGGATACTCGGTACAGTTCGATATGGCAGAAAAAAACAAAGAGAAGCTAGAAAAAGAAAAAAGAAATTGGTAAAGGTAGAATATAATAAACATACAATAAGGATATTAAAAGAATTGTGACTAAATATATAAATGAATATATGATTGTTGGTATTTTTATATCTTTCACTTCTTGAGTTCAACAAGTGACTACGAAAGAGATAGAGATGACTAATTTGTGAGGAAAAGGTACAGTAAATAAAAGGGGTTTAACGGGTTATTAATGGATTTTAAAAAAAAAATAAGTCTTGCTTAAATTTGGTGGCTTTCTGTTAGGTGGAAGGTATTTTTAAAAGGTTTGGCTAACGGCAAGAGTAGATATGACCAAATAGTATAACAGAGGGTAGATGTGAACAATATCCAAAGTAGAGGGGTATATTTGACCCTTTTCCCATTTGTTAATGCTCTACGACATCCAAATTTGAGGCTAGTGACCAGAGTAAAGATGCGTGAGGTCGTCATGTACTAGAATCAATCTTCTTGTAGAGAACCCAGATTTCTTCACATAGTTATTATTACATTGCAACATAAAGATATGTCAAAATGTAAGCTTTTTGCATAATCCCTTGTCAATATTTTTAAATCGATTTGCAGGCCTCCTAGGAGCATCGGGGCAAGTATCAGCAACTCTACTAAGACGAGGTGCACAGCTAGGTGTCTTGTATCCATCAGAATCTGAAAGTGGAGTTGAGGCTTTAGCATGAAGACCCTCTGTTTGTTCTGAGGTAATAACTTCTAGAAGAGAATTGTACAACGATTCAAATAGCATCTCATCCTCTGAGACAGATCCCATATTGTCTGTATGATCAACATTTCCATCGAAATTCAGCAACTCCTCAAAGTTAAGCTGACGCATCACTTTGGTTCGTGAATCTGTAAAATATTTCTTGCACTGCGGGGCAAGCAAGAGTTCATCTGGTCCAGGAGCAAATGGATTACAGACCAACCCCTTTGGAGTTCGTGGACTTCCTTCATTTGAATAAACCAGGTTGCCATATTGTTGAGAATTGAAGCAAAGAGTCCTCGGAAGAGAAGACACTGGTGACCAGCACACATCTACGTGGTCACCACCTTCTCGGATGGAATCAGGAGTGACTGGACCGAGAGCATTAGATGGTTTTGTTGGCAATTGAGGCAATGCTCTAACAATTTCCACTACTGGAGACTGATAACAGCCCTTCAATTTCTTAACAATGGAATGCCGAGACAAATTATTCCCCTCTTTTCCATTGGCACTGACATAGGTGTCCATTATTCCTGCAGTATTCACTAATGAACATAGAGTTTTGATATGAAGAGTATGCTCGATGAACCAAGGTCTAAGTAACAGAAGGAAAGCATAAACTGTAAATAGGTAATTGAAGGATTAGCAATTTATCTCTCATGCTCTGATCCAACTTATAACCCCTCAACCTCCTATATGATTTCTTATCACATGACCAACCCATAAGAGAAACCAAATGTTAAAAACAGACGTGAATAGCATCTGAGAGTTCCAAAGTCTTTTTGATTAAAACCAACCCACTCCCAGCAGTGAAGTCTCACCAAGTAATAGGATTGTTCCCAAAATCACATTCAGATATTGATCACTATTCAAATATAAAATCCAAATTTATGACAAAGTTACACTAATGCAGATAATCTCATTACAGATGCTTCCAGAAACTCTGCATAAGGCAGTTGTTATATCAATCAACGACCACCACAAAGATTGTTTATTCAGATAAAACCAAGGAAACAATAACTTCATGTTAAAATAAAAACCAAAAGATTGACACATGGTTTATATTATGCTGTAAGTTGAACCTATTGGGCTTAAGAAAGGAGTGATCATGACCAAAAAGTCATTAGACCTCCCAAATGCTGGGTTGGGCAAACTGGATTATGTACTCAGACTGGGCCCATGTTATGTTGCTTATGTGCCAAATATTTAAGTCGTGGATAGGAAGTGAAGTGTTTTTTGGCTCAAGAGAGGCAGCAAAGTTTTGAGAAGCACAAATATATAAGCAAGTGTGCTTCAAAGAGGTCAATTTATGGCATGGAAGAGAAAGAACGGGGGAATAATAAGTGAGGTGAGAGGTGTTAACATAAAAATGTAGTCTTTTTTATGAGGAACTTAAAAATATAGTCTTTCTTGCTGAGTCATTTACTTTACCTCCTAATTCCTGCAAGCATTCAACAGAAAAGGTTGGTTATTCTCTTTTGATAAGTAAGCTTATTTTGTCATTTTAGCAGGTTGACGAATAAAGAATTTGGAAGGCTCCAGAATTCAAATGCAGAGAAAATTAATGCAGCAAGTACACAAAAAAAAAAAAAACTAACGAGCTAATCCGGCGAATAGGAAGCAAAATTATCATGAAACCATTTGAGAACTTCATCTTCAAGAAGCTGGGGCTCCGATTAATGTAGGTAAATTGTTTTAAGCCCTATTAATAGATAAAATATTGATTTAGGACAAACATTTTTAGCTTTTTGCAACACTTAAAGAGAAAAAAAACCTTAAGTGTTGCAAAAAGCTACAAGGGCAAAGCCCTAATTAGCGAAGATGGAGAAACCAAATCGAAGAGAAGTAGCACGGGAAAAAGGCCCACCCAAAACAGATTGATGAAAATACAATTTGGTATTGAGGAAGCATTAAAAAAGAGAATGTTGGAATTACCCTAACGAGTTGAAGACTAGCACGCGTAATGCAACAATTGAAATGAAGAAGTAAACAAAGTTAGCAGTTTTACCTCTAGAATAGGCTTCGTCAGTGGCAAAGATCTGCAGAAACCGGCAGCCGGGAAGACGGAACTGAAAGAGAGAGAGTTCTAACTTTAACCAGAGCTTGGAGCGCTGCTCCTTCGGTCGAGAACAGTAAAAAGTAGAAGTAAGAGGGTCATATCTAAGCCGCGTCTTCGTCCGTTAGTGCTCATTAATTTTTAATTAGCCGTTCGGACACGGGGTGTAAATGAGTATTTAAAAATTGACTATACCGAATCAATTTTTAAGTTTCTTTCAATAAAATCGTATGTTTTTATATAAATATTTTTTATTTTATGAAATATTAAACCGTACCGAATAAATTTATAATGTCAAAAATATATTTATATATTAAGTTTAAAAATAATAAAGCATTAAATTTTTTCTTGGGCCTTGGAATTATGAAACAGTTACAAGTCAATAAGTAATTTAACTCAAAATCCTAATTCACAAACCTATTATGTTACTCCTGTTGAAACTAAATTATTTTCAGCATATTCACTAGCAAGACACAAAGTATTGTAGTGATTATGAGTAACAAACTACAATCTATTGAATATGTTTTCCTTTTGTATGATTTAGATTTATCTTTTTGAATATTTAATCTTCTATAGACTTTATTCTTGAATTCCAGCTTGGTTAATATATTTTCACTCGTGTGATTTATATTTTCTATGTATTTGCTTAGTTTCTTTTACACTGCTATAGAATAGTTGATGGATCTATACTCTAACCATCTTCATATTTTCTTAATTCATCACCTTTTAAACTATACAAATGTCTAGAGAGTTTTGCTAAGTCCTATAAAAGTACGTATGTTATTGCATTCTACTTCTACTGGAGACTTTTACATAACATCTAAAAAAAATTACCGAAAATTAAACCAAACTGTACCAATAACGAAGAGAAACCGACGTAATTGAGACGGTTTCGAAAAGTCTAATTTTGGTTATACATAATAGAATAACCAAAAAATTAGTATGGTACAAGTTTTATAAAATAACCGACTGAACCGAACCATTGACACCCCTACTTTGCACATTAAGTTTGTTTTATAATTAGATCTAGGCAAAATACATAAAGATCCCATTAAACTTATCCAGAAAATATGTTTGAACACTTAAACTAAACGGGTATTCCTTTACCCCTCTAAAAATATTGCGAGTGAATTTTGTTCCGCCCTCCATGATACCAGACCAGTTAAAGAGTAACGAGTGTAGAATTTCTCCCAAATATCGTCGATTAGAGTGTAGATATTGAAGATTATTGGGGTCTCTTGTAGGTAATTCTTGTTTTCTTCAATTTCTTGTCAATTTTGAAGTGTAAAACAAATTACTATCTTTTTTCTTTTTTACCGATTTCAGTTAAAAATGGCTTTTGAGCTCGTTACACTGAGGATCTTCCATGGAGGTCAGTTACAACAATATCCTATCAACTACGAATATGGTATCATGACAGAGTATTTTGATATTGATGTTGACATATTTTCATATTTTGAGTTTGTAGATTATGTCAAAGAAAATGGGTATAATTGTAAAACATGTTCTATTTATGTGAGACCACCCAATTCTAGCACTTTGGTAAAAATTTTAACAGTTAGGGATATTATGGGTATTGTGCCTCTATTGAAAAATGGGGATATATTTGAAGTGTATGTGTCCCACTCCGTTGATGAAGATTAGTGGTCCCTCAATCTATTGAATATGTAAGCCATGTGTGTAGGGAATCTAGTGTGTCTTTTGATAAAGGGACAAATCAAAGTGTTGGGGGCAGTGAAGGTGTAGGGTTTGAAGTGACACAAAATAGTGTCCCTGTTGCTGATAATGTGCCTGGTGGGGATGCGGGTAGTTCTTCTAATACTAATGATATTCCATTAGCTGAATCTGATGCGGACAGTAGTGACAATAGTACAGATTCAGAACTTGAAGAGCTATTTGATAAAGTGGAAGAAGAATATGGTAGTGATATTGATAAGGAGTACTGAGTTTAAGAGAAGAGAGGAAAAGGGTGCAGAGAAGGAAGAAAAAAGAGATAAGGATTGAAACTAGACATGCCAAGTTAGGTAAAAAGGGTCCACATCTAGGATATGATGAGTATGCAACTAGGAAGAAGACAACTTTAGAGGGTAAGAGTAGGGTAAGAGTACTGGAGATGAGCCATATTAACCCTTAGATGAAGCTGCTAGATTTGAAATAAATCCTGATGAAACTACTTATGATGAAGGTGAAGATGAAGTCCAACAGCTAGTAAGAGCAAGAAGAAAGCTAAAAAATAGGGTTATCTTTGATCCTAGTTGTAAGTTAATTATTTGCGAAACTGGTCTTGCTTTTGAGAGTGTTAAACAGTTTAGAGAAGCACTTACTAAGTATACAGTTCAAGAACATGTACAATTAGATAAGTATGTTAATGAATCTACAAGGTTGAGGGTAAAGTGTTGTGCTGGTTGTCCATGACTCTTGTTTTCTAGTTATGATTCTAGGACAAAAGATTTTGTAGTGAAGAACTATAATACACTTCACAAGTGCAGTGGTTCTATCAAGAACAAACTGTGCAACTCAAAGTACTTAGCAGAAAGATACAAGGACAGAATAATTCTAAATCAAATATAAGAATCTTTAAGTTTCAGGAGTTAGTTCAAAAGGAGTTAGAAATGTATATTGGAAGGAGTGTTGTAAGAAAAACCAACAGTATTGTGTTAACACAAATTATGGGGGACCATGTTGAGGAGTTTGGCAGAATTATGGACTATAGAGATGAGCTGCTAAGGACTAATCCAGGCAGCACATATGTTGTAAAACTTAGTGAAGAAACACATGAAGATGGTAGGAAAATGTTTGTAGCATTTTATATCTGTTTTGATGCCTTGAAGAAGGCCTTCCTTGATAGTTATAAGATGTGTATTGTTTGATGGGTATTTTCTGAAAGATGTTTGTACAGGGCACTTGTGGCTGTCTATAAGGATGGTAATAATCAGATATTGCCACTAGCTTGGCAGTATTTGAAGTTGAAAATATATTTAATTGGAGATGGTTTGTAAATTGGACAAGGTAGGTTACTCTGATGGTAAGCACCCTCCACTTCCAACTAAGAGGTTGTGAGTTCGAGTCACCCCAAGAGCAAGGTGGGGAGTTCTTGGAGGGAAGGATGCCGAGGGTCATTTGGAAACAACCTCTCTACCCCAAGGTAGGGGTAAGGTCTACGTACACACTACCCTCCTCAGACCCCACTAGTGGGATTATACTGAGTTATTGTTGTTGTTGTTATTGTATGGTTTGTAAATCTTATAAAGAATGATCTTTAGCTTAGAGATGTGATAGAGTTGACTGTTATTATAGACATGTAGAAGGTAATCTATATTTTATTAAATATGTTGATCAAATCTGTTAAGTTTATCTTTTAACTGTTGTAGGGACTTGACAAAGTAATCACTGTGATCCTTCCACAGGCAGAACATAGAATATGTTCCAGGCACATCGTAGCAAACTGGTCAAACAAATGGAAAGGCATTGAGAGAAGAAATTATTTTTGGAGATGTGCTAGGTCTACTTATGAGCAAGAGTTAAAGAAAAATCTTGATCACATAGAGAAACTAGGGGATAAAATAATTGAGGACCTGCTATACTATAACAAAGAGAGGTGGTGCAAGGTATATTTCAAGTATTTCAGCAATTGTGATAGTGTTGACAACAATTTGGCTAAAAGTTTTAATTCTAGGATATTGGGGCCAAGGAACAAGACAATAATCACAATGCTTGAAGAGATCAGCGTGAAGATGATGATAAGAATAGTACAATTGAGGGATTTCTCTAATACTTGGGTTTGTGATATTTCTTCAATGGCACTGAAGGTGTTGTAGGAGAACACAACAAAGTCAATAAAATGTGTGGTGCACTGGAATGATCAATATGGTTATGAAGTGAAGGAATGACTCACCAGTAAGCATATCGTGAATCTGAATAGGCTTACATGCACCTATAGAGCTTGGATGTTGAAGGATATACAATGTGTTCATATTGTAGTTTCTATCCATTTTTAAAAATTAGTGCCAGTTAACTACATTGCACATTGGTACCATAAGGAGACTTATATGAAGACCTACAGTCACTTCCTTCAGCCTGTACAAAATATGGAGATGTGGCCACAGTCACAAAACCCTTCAGTTATACCACCAGAAGTAAGAAAAATGCCTAACAGGCTCAAAAAAGTGAGAAGGAAGGAACCAACTGAAAACAAAACAGGAAAGCTTTCCAAAAGAGGTACTCAGATGACCTGCAATAACTGTCATGCAAACGGCCATAATAAGAAAGGTTGTCATAAGGGTGCACAAGGTACTACAAAATCAACTGCTAGTGCAAAGTCATCAAGTGTTGTTTCTTCATCAACACCTTCAGTTCAAAGTGTACCAAAAAGGGGGAGAGGAAGAGGAAGACCAAGAGGTTCAACAAAACAGGTAATATTTGTAAGTTACTTCTATTAGATTTTGTTTTTTTGTATAACTTCTTAATACTTTGCACTTGTTATAGGATATTTCTTGTCACGACCCAAAATCCAACAAGTCATTATGGTACCTAACCCAACCCGCTAGGTAATCCAATTAACAATAATCTAATTTAAAATGAGATTTACTGAGAAATAAATGATGAAATAACTAAACTTTTATACAACAACCTAAGGACTAATAGTACAAATCATTAGCTTATAAGACTTATAGTTTATAAAACTGGTATGAAATAAGTACATCATTTGTTCGAGTTATACATAAACAGATTTATAAATCTAAAGCTACCAAGAACAAGAGGTAATTATAACTGAAATGCGTGTACATCTTCAATGCCCGCTCCCACCATGCACAGTAAAGTCAGCTCCAAAATCTGTACGCAAGGTGCAGAAGTGTAGTATGAGTACAACTGATCCCATGTACTCAATAAGTAACAAATCTAACCTTAGATTGAAAGTAGTGATGAGCTTGAAAAACGGTCAGAGTCCAACACCAATAGCCAAGAATAACTCGTAGCAATATAATAAAAGTAGTACAAGTAATAACTCAAAGATGTTATGCTCAGCTCGTTCACAATTACAGAATATAGGTATGCTTTTCAAGTATATAAGTAAAACCCAAATCTTTCGGCGAAATCACCAAAATATGAGGGTATATTAGAAATCTGTGATTTTTCCTAAACTTTCAATAACAGATAAGATATTTCATTGTCAGATAACATGAGGAAAGTACATCTCCATGCTTACATGTCAATATGCATGTCAAGTCATCAATTATCATATACTATCTAGCATGGTGAATGTGCATCTCAATGCCTACATGTCAAATGTACATGTCAGATCATGAATGTCACATAACTATGTAGAATGAGGAAAAACACATCTCTATGCCTACATGCCAAGTACACATGCCAAATGAATGATTTCACGGTGATAATTCCAGATACTCACACTCTCAGAGTACTTAATCTTCCTGTCTCAAACTCCTACTCATCACACACAATCACTCAGCATTGTACGGTACCTGTGCTCACTGCTGGTATGTCAGACTCCGGAGGGGCGGATCCTGCCCAAGCACTAATATAAAGTCAATATGTCCTATTGCAGTATGCAGTCCGATCCTATATAAATAAGCTGATAAGGCCTGCTGCGGCGTGCAACCCGATCCCATAAAATAGCCAATAAAGCCTGTTACGGCATGAAGCCCGACCCTATAAATAGCCAATAAAGACTACTGCGACGTGCAACCCTATCCCATAAATATCACTCACAATCCGGCTCTCAGGCCCCAACTCATTCATCAATCTCTCAAGTCTCAAGGGCTCACAATCTTGTACCACTTAGCCCAAGCAATGGTAACATGTGATGTAACAATAAATGGTGTACAAAGACTGAGATATGATATGCAATTAAAGAATCATTACTAAGTATATAATTACAGTTAGATCAGATAACTCAAAACAATAGAGATATCCACATTAGGTCTCAACCGAATAAGCGCATAGCCTAAACATGATTTCTAACATGATTCACATCTCATATAATCAAACAAGTAGCGAGAACATGGATATAACAAAATATAATAGCAAAACAAGTCTGGTCATAGTCTAATAGTCAACTAAAATCATGATTTCCCTGGTGTACGCCCACACGCTCGTTACCTAGCATGTGCGTCACCTCAATACATCTCATATAACCTAGTTCCCAGGGTTAAATACCCTCAAATACAAGTTTATATATTTTACTTACCTCGAACAAGCCAAATTCAATACCGATCAAGGCAAACAATACTCAAGAAATACCATCCCGCATGTATCAACCTCTGAACGACTCGAAAATAGCCAAAAGCAATGCAAATACATCAAATAATGCCTAAGGAAACAATCCCAAATGATAAAAGCCGAATCCTTACACATTTACTCAAAGTCAACCAAAAAGTCAAACCCGATACCGTACCTTGGAACCCAACAAAACTCACAAAATCCAAAAACACATTCAATTACGAGTCCAACTATACTAATTTCACTCAAATCCGACTCTGAATCGACGCAAAACTCAAATATTCACTTTGGGAAAGTTTAGACAAAACCCCCCAATTTCTCTTTTAAAATCATCAATTAAATACCAAAAATGAAGATGGAATCACGAAATATAATCAAACTAAGTATAAAATACTTACCCCAATCCATGTGGTGACAATCGCCTCAGTCCGAGCTCCATTGCTCAAAATATGCTAAAATGAACTCAAAATCCCGAAATTTGATGTTTTAATGCAATATCAGTGGTCCTTCTTTGTGATCATAGTCCTTAACATCGCGATACCGATTCAAAAAAATATTTCAGCTCAATTTTTACCCTTCGCGATCGCGATGAACAAATTCCAACAAGCTTTGCCAACTCTTCCATATAGCCTCTAGTATAATAACCATAACTTTTTTTACATAACTCTAAATGATAAATAATTTGATTTTCTAAAAACTATACACAAAGTGCTAAAACTTTCATTTTTGGATCATCTCCAAATTCCTTATAGATTGCAAGATATAAGCTTCCAAAATTGGCTAAGTGACAACAGAATTTCTTCTTCGCGAACGCGATGATTGCTCTGCGAACGCGATTCACAAGTCCTTTTGTTCCCATTTTGCTCTTCGTGAATGCAACCCAAAGTCCGAGATCATATTGCACACCCCTGTATCCAAAAACCAGCAGCTAAAAATGGCCTAGAAATGGTCTGAAGCCACCCCAAAACTCACCCGAGCTCCTCGAGACCCCGTCCGAACATTCCAACAAGTCTCAAAATATATTACGCACCTACTCGAGGCCTCAAATCACACATATTCACATCAAAACCACAAATCGTCGATCAAGATCAATCTCTTAAGTTCATAAACTTCAAACTTCAAACCAAGCGTCTGATTCAAACCTAACAATCCAGAATGAATCCAAATTTTGCATACAAGTTCCAAATGACATAATGAACCTATTCCAACTCCCA
This sequence comes from Nicotiana tomentosiformis, assembly GCF_000390325.3. Lineage (NCBI taxonomy): Eukaryota > Viridiplantae > Streptophyta > Magnoliopsida > Solanales > Solanaceae > Nicotiana > Nicotiana tomentosiformis. The sequence goes on along the minus strand of NC_090818.1, from coordinate 75,748,582 downwards.
CAATAACAATTCGAACCTATTCCAACTCCCAAAGTCAATTCTCAGTAAAACTCATGAACATTCCAAACCTTCAAATTTTTAACTTTTCCCAAATAGTACCAAAACCTTCTAGAAACACCCAAATGTAAATCCGGGCATACATCCAAGTCCAAAATGTAACACCCCATAATTTCATGCTACAATGCATCTTAAGTGCATCAATGTAAGCTGGAGAGCTTAAGGACCTTCACAAAGATAATGATGGGTTAACACAAGTGTTAAAGAAGTATCGTGAGGGTTGGAGGTTAAACGAATCAAAGATGTTATAACCCATACTTTCAGGATAAACTAGGAGGGATTAATATCCTAAGGAGGTCATTTATTAAAGTTAATTGAATCATATAATATTTGTATATTTAGTTTTTAACTCAAACAAGTTGTAAAATAAAACACGGCAAAGGTTGTCGCAAGTTACTTTTATAATTTGACCTAACTTTGGGTCTAATGTCACTGAGCTTTTCTCTAAATATATTTGGGTTACAGGGTGATACACCCATCAAATTGAATATCTACGAGTCTACTTTCCAACGCATTAAACCGTTCATCGATATGACATCGGAATAGAGAGATATTTGCATTTTTGCGAGACTGCGCAAACGGCTTCCTTGGGACGCACAAAGTCGGTGGAAGCTTACCTTGTTATATAAAGTGACAACTTTCATCTCTAAGTATCATTTTCAACCAAATCAGACCTCCAAGAAACTCTAAACTCTCTCTAAGCATATCCTAAAGATTCATACACAAATACAAGGCCAAACCACTTAAGTTCTTCATCAAAAGTGTTGTGGAAGTGGTGGAGATCACTTATATGATGTTGTTGATGTATTATGAATTCTTTCAACTCTAAGGAGAGTTGCTCTTCGAGTTTTTCTTGCTGTTTAATGGTAGGCTCTTCTTCTCCTACACGAGTTTGATCATACCTAAGCCCTAGCTAAGTTGTTTGAAGCTAGAACTTATGAGTTGACGGTCAAAAGACGTATAGAAGTTGTGATACCATGTTGGACTGTTTTGAGGTGTTTTTATGATGTTGTTATGGCTGGAGTTTTGGGAGATAATATATATATATATATATATATGTGTGTGTGTGTGTGTGTGTGTGTGTGTGTGTGTGTGTTGTTGTTGTTAATATTTAACTTGAAGAGAAGAAGAAGTGTAGAAGAGAGTTTTGTTGCTAGTTAAGGACCGCGCTTGTCGCTCGATGTATCGCAAGCTAGCTATTCCTAATCTTAATGTTGTCCCTATTGTTGTTGTGATATTGTATTGTTGGGCTGTTCTCGTGTTGTTAAGGTGCTGGATATATGGATTAAGGGTGGCCTGTTATTGTTAATGTTGTGACCTTGAGGGAGGTGAAAGAAACGGGGGAGATGATGTCCGATTCGGTGTAGAACAAGCTTGCCGCGTGGTAGATAGTTGATGTGTTACTATTGTTGATAGTAGTGTTATTTTTATTGGTATAGATTATATTGAAGAGGAGACTTTCCCACCATCTTCATCGAATGATTGACTTAAAGAAATGTAAGGCTTTCCCTTTCTTCTTCCAGTATGATTCCGTGCTGATGTCACCCTTATAAGAGGTTCAAGGGGACGTGTCCTAGCGAATGCTCTATGTTGACATGTTAAGAGCCTCTAATAGTTCAAAAGTGAATATAGATAACAAATGAGCTACTCATAGTTGTAATCCATGGATAATTCCTAGAAATAAGTAGAGACCTCAGGGAACTTATGTTGAGTCTATGGCAAGAAGTATAGCCTTCATTTAATAGTAAATTATAAATGGCTCACAAGTAGGAATTACGTATAGAGCCTATGATCTTATGAAATGGCCGAAGTAGTTTTCATTGGTTAGTGAAGGTAGCTATGGAAGATACCTAATGCTAATAAGAGAGAGAGATGTAAATTAAGGGATGTGATAAGTTGCTAAACAAGAACCTCCCCGTAAATTTAAAGGCCGTGAATGAGCAAACTAACGAATGAAGAATAGATCATATGTAGAAGAACGTAAGGTCACATAAGTTATGAAATGCATTGTATTGCATAACTAGAATAATCATGCGCATGTGGAAATAGTAATGATATTCCATACGTTAAAGGAAGTAGAGATTGAGTTAACGGATGAGTCACTTGAAACAATATGAAATACGAGCCGTACGATGTACCAAATGAATTTGTAAAGGTACGATTATACGAATATCAAAATCCTTTTACTAGTATGCCACGGTGGATGTGTAAATCTGAGAGTGGTTATGAGTTTCCTTAAAGCTAATAAGTAGGGATTACGAGTTTCCGAATACGAACTAAGAGTTACCGAAAGTACTACAAGAAATTATACGTTATAGACACAAGTACCTAGCTTGTAAGATATTGATTGTTGCATGTTGTTGTAATGTTATTTATGCATAAGTATGTTCCCTATGGATGGTCTATGAACCCATAAGGGGATAATGAAGGTTAACCTATAGACGGTCTATGAAACGCATAGGTAAGATAAAGGTTGGTTATGGACGGTCCCATGTGTACGCATAGTCCGACCCAAATATTGTGAGACGTATGGACGATCTACTTTGCTTCATGTACGTGCCGCCATATAGTAATGTTCTAATGTGCCTTACGAATGGTCTACCTTGCTACGCATAAGAGCCATTTTGTATTCTGATAATAATTAAGAATGACGATGCAACAAGAGATTACTAAGCAAGGGTTGGTAGAAATAGTTCAGAATCTTATGGTAGGTTGAGTTGTACAATAAGATAGCAGGACCAAGTGGTCCAAGTGATACCGATATAGTAAGCCGATCTAGAGTACGTGGTAAGACCACTCTTATTCTGATCATTCAGCAGACAAGTTTTCAGACTTTATTTATATGTAGTGCTTTCTACCTTACATACTTGGTAAATCTCATAGGGGTCGGAATGGAATTCCGGAAGTTGAAATGGGTTTGTAGCATCATTTGTGATGTGTGTGCAAAATTTGAGGTCATTCAGACGTGATTTTGTTGGTTTCGGCATCGATTGCCGAATTTGGAAATTTAGAAGTTCTTAGGCTTGAATCCGAGGGTAATTTGGTGATTTGATGTTGTTTTGAGTGAGTCGAAGGTTTGACTAAGTTTGTATGTTGATATATGACTTGTTGGTATTTTTGGTTGAGGTTCCGAGGGCCTCGGGGTGATTCCGGGTGGTTAACAGATTTGTCGAAGTTGGAAAATGCAGCTGAAGCTTCTACTATTGCTATTTCCGCACCGGCGGAAGGAGGAGTCGTAGGTGCACAAGGGGAGTCCGCAGATGCGGAAAAGAGGGTGCTGGGTAGGCTTCGTAGAAGCAGAAAGAAAGGCGCAGGTGCGCTACCGCAGGCGCGAGAATCTGAAGCGCAGATGCGGAAAATGAGAGGCTGAGAGTTTAAGTGATTCTCGCAGGTGCGAGGATTTTTGACCGCAGGTGCGGTCCTGCAGGCGCGTGGAATAGGCCGCAGTGCGAAAATCTGGGCAGAATGTATAGATAGCACTTCGCGAATTTTGGTTCATTTCCACCATTTTCAAGTCGGTTTTTGGAGCTTTTGGAGTGATTTTCGAAAGGTGATTCAAGGGCTATCAGTGAGGTAAGTTGCTTGAGCCCTAATACTTGTATACATGGTGATTTTCCGTTGTTTAATCATTGTAATTAGTGAAAATGAGGAGTTAGGGCTTGAAATTTTTAAGAGTTTAATTTAAGGATTGGAAGGATCAAACGATGTCGGATTTTGATGAATTTGGTATAGTTAGACTCGTGAGTGAATGAGCTTTCTAGTTTTGTAAATTTTGTCGGATTTCGATACGTGGGCCCGGGGCCCGGGTTTGAGCCAATTTCGGATTTTGGTCTAATTTGATAGTTTTTCTTGTGGAATTTATTCCATTTGCGTATATTGATGGTATTGTACTGATTGTAAATAGATTTGGAGCATTTGGAGGCCGAGTCCAGAGACAAGAGCATTGCGGGGTAGAGATTTGACCGGTTTGAGGTAAGTAACGATTGTAAATCTAGTCCTGAGGGTACGAAACCCTGGATTTTGTATCATTCTACTATTTTTAGTGACGCACATGCTAGGTAACGGGCGTGGGGGCGTGCACTATTGGGGATTATAACTTGGTCCGTCCCGTAGCAACTGTAAAGTTGCATACTTTGTTGAAACTATATGATACTTATATGTTTTAGAAAGAGTTTCTGTAAATTGGGTTGAATGCCATGTTTGGGCCTTGTGCCAGTGTTGTTTGGACCCTTAGGGGCCTTTTCTTACTATCCTCTCATTATTTTCGATTGAAAATCTATACTCAGTCATGTTTATACTTTTTTACCGCATAACTTAATTTTATGAGCCTATTTTGATGCATATAAATATTTTGGGCTGAATGCCCTGTTTTACTGAAATGCCCGAGTGGCTTGAGAGATTTATGACTGAGTGAGGCCGAGGGCCTGATTTGTGAGGATATTTATGGGATCGGGCTGCACGCCGCAGTATGTTGCATATTTATGGGATCGGACTGCACACCGCAACATGTTTGATATCGGCCGAGGGCCTGATTGTGAGGATGAGTGTGGATCGGGGCTACCCGCTTGCAACATACTTTATTATTATAGCATGAGAGTTGTCCGTGCAGCACGTGAGTTCTCCGTGCAGATTATAGCTCTTGGGCTGAAGGAGCCCCTCCGGAGTCTGTACACACCTCCAGTGAGCGCAGGTACCTACTGAGTGCGAGTGCCGAGTGCTGAGTGACTGGGAGGCATGAGTGATTGTGAGGTATGCCCGAGTGGCAAGAGTGATTGTAAGGTATGCCCGAGTGGCAAAAGTGATTGTGAGGTATGCCCGAGTGGCACGAGTGACTGTGAGGTTTGCCCGAGGGGCTGTATATGAGTGATGTTTTGCCCGAGAGGCTGTTTATGATTTCATCATTTTTGCTCACCCTTGCATTTTTCCTCTGTTGAAAGATGTTGAAAAATATCTTTAAATGATTTTTACTGGAACTGGGTTTAAACGAGATGTTTTGATTCAAATCCTGATTTTTAAAGCATGTGGTATTCTACTGAAATTTCCCGATATGAACGTTATATGCTTTATTGCTCGTCACTACTGCTCAGTCTTTATTTATTGTTGTTACTTACTGAGTTGGCGTACTCACGTTACTCCCTGCACCTTGTGTGCAGATCCAGGTGTAGCTGGACACGGTAGCGGTTGTTGATTATTTTGGTTGCAGATTTTCTCGGGGATAGTAAGGTAGCTTCTTGGCGACCGCAGCCCCTGCTCTTCTCCCTCTTATCTTCCTCTAGTTATATTTAGCTATTTTCTAGGCTGAGTTAGCCTTGATATTGTTAGACAGATTGTAGTAGATGCTCATGACTAGTGACACCCCGATATCGGGCTTTTCTTTTCCGCACTTTTGTTTTGATTTTGAACTCCTTTGCGAATATTTTTATGTTAAATAGCATTGAAATTATCTTTGAAATGAAAATATCGGTTTGTTTTGGAAATGAGTCGGCTTGCCTAGTTCCACGATAGGCGCCATCACGACAGGGGTTTGTTTGGGTCGTGACAATAGTCTTTCTCTGCAGAATGAAACTCAATTGGCAAGTTCATAGTTGCACCTACAATTTTCATAGTTGAAACTATGGAGAACCTTTGGCATAAAACTCTATAAATATTGAGTGAATTTTGGAAAGAAGACATTGAGTCTGACGGGAGAAAACTACTCTTTGGTCTCTCTCTCTCTCTTTTGTCTTTAGTATTTCCTACTAGTTGTCTTTCTTTTAGAAGAATAATATTTCTTCATAAGTTCTTTGTTCCTAAATTAGTTTTTCTTACTTTGTAATGGAGTAACTTCTTTTGTTGGGATAGTTGATGAAGCTTTATATATATATATATATAATACTATCTCAGTTTATGCAGAAGAATGTAAGGTCGCTTAAGTTATGAAATGCATTGTACTACATAACTAGAATAATCGTACGCATGTGGAAATAGTAATGATATTCCATATGTTAAAGGAAGTAGAGATTGAGTTAACGAATGCTATGAGTCGCTTGAAACAATATGAAATACGAGCCGTACGATGTACCAAATGAATTTGTAAAGGTACAATTATACGAATCTCGAAATCCTTTTACTAGTATGTCATGATGGACGTGTAAATCTGAGAGAGTTATGAGTTTCCTTAAAGCTAATGAGTAGGGATTATGAGTTGCCGAATACGAACTAAGAGTTACCGAAAGTACTACAAGAAATTATACGTTATAGACACAAGTACCTAGCTTGTAAGATATTGATTGTTGCATGTTGTTGTAATGTTATTTATGCATAAATATGTTCCCTATGGACGGTCTATGAACGCATAGGGGGATAATGAAGGTTAATCTATGGACGGTCTATGAAACGCATAAGTAAGATAAAGGTTGGTTATGGACGGTCCCATGTGTACGCATAGTCCGACCCAATTATTGTGAGCCGTATAGACGGTCTACTTTGCTACGTGTACGTGCCACCAGATAGTAATATTGTAATGTGCCTTATGAACGGTCTACCTTGCTACGCATAATAGCCATTTTGTATTCTGATAATAAGTAACAATGAGGATGCAACAAGAGATCACTAAGAAAGGGTTGGTAGAAATAGTTCAGAATCTTATGGTAGGTTAAGTTATTCAATCAGATAGTAGGACCAAGTGGTCCAAGTGATACCGATATAGTAAGCCGATCTAGAGTACGTGGTAAGACCACTCTTATTCTTATCATTCAAGAGACAATTGTTTTATTCATTCATGCTTTTCAGTTTTCAGACTTTATTTATATGTAGTGCTTTCTACCTTTACATCTCACTGCACTAATGTCCCATTGCTGAGGTGCTGCACTTCATGCCTGCAGGTGCAAGTAATCAGTTTGACGAGCCCTCAAGGTAGACAAGATTGATATTCAGCGGGAAATCGGTAAGACTCCATCTCTTCCGGAGTATAGCCGAGTCTAAGGGTCATGATATCAGATTTTGTTATAGACTTACGGGTAGGACGGGGCCCTGTCCCGACGATATTTTGATGTCAGGTATTCTTAGAGGCATTATAGACACAAGTTCAGTATGTACAGTATGTTAGTGGCCTTGTCGACCCTTATTTATATTTTCTTTCTGGGTTGTCTATTATTGATACTCATAGTGGCCTCCTCGACCCGAACATGTATTGATGTTTTGAGTATGATGGCTAGCTGATATGATGCTTGGCCACCTATGATATATTACGAATTGCGGCCATGTTGGTCTATGTATGTTCTGGGTTACGTCTAGCATTCAAGAGTTGCAGAGTGGTTCACTCGGGCTAGTACGAAACCAGGTTTCAGCCACACCTCACCTAGGTTGGGGTGTGAAAAATTGGTATCAGAGCAAGTTTGTCCTAGGGAGTCTACAAATCCGTGTCTAGTAGAGTCTTGTTTATGGATGTATTGTGCACCACATTTATAAATAGGAAGCTACAGGGCATTTAGGATTGGTTACCCATCTTTCTCATCCAGATCGTGCGGTATAGAGCTGAGTCACAAGGAGTCAATGTCTAACTCATATTCGATATATTGTACAGAGATGCCTGATACAAGAATGGCTACAGCTAGTCAGAAAGGTAAAGCTGTTTAGGGGGGAGGTATTAGTAGACCGCTACCAGTTTATGGAGATCCGTCAAAGATTCGAGTTAAGTCACCTTCCCGCGTATCCCCTACTCCACTAGCACCAGAGGAGCTTCATAGAGCACTAGTACCGCCACCAGTCCCAATTGATCAGGATCTTAGGAGTGTTGTGCATCTTTTGACCCAGTTAGTAGCTACTCAACGATAGACTAGAGTTCCAGCTAGTGCAGGACCTTTTAATGGGATCGGAAGTTCGAGGTTCCACGAGTTTATTGCTTTGAGCCCTCCAGAGTTCACAGGGATAGATCAGCACTAGGATCCCTAAGATTTTATTGACCAGCTTTATAGAATATTTCAAGTGATGCATGTTTCCGAGATGGAGGCAGTGGAGTTAACAGCTTTCAGGCAGCGAGATATAGCTCTGTATTGGTATGATTCATGGGAATTATCCAGAGGGCAAAATACACAACCAACAAAGTGGGGAGAATTATCCAGAGCCTTCCTGGACCATTACTTACCATTGGAGATTCGGGAAGCCAAGGTTGATCAGTTTTTAGCCCTACATCAAGGTGACATGAGTGTTTGCCAGTACAGCCTCAGGTTTGATTTGTTTGCCAGGTATGCCCCATCTTTGGTTGATACGATGTGAGCCAGGATACATCGGTTTGTGGCAGGGATGGCACCAGAGTTAGTTGAAGCTTGTACCATAGCCTCACTGAATGACAATATGGACATATCTCGGATTCAGGGTTTCGCCCATAATCTAGAGGAGCATAAATAGCGACATCAACTAGAACAAGCTTGAGAAAGGAAGCAAGGTAAGAGAGACATGCCAGTTTACGAGTATGTAGGGGCGGCGAGTAGTAATAGGTCTCAGAAGAGACGAGGTCAGGCAGGGGGAATTTATCTAGGCCTGAGGAGACTCAATATTCTCAATGTCCTCAGTTGAGAATAGGTCATAGATCAAGGGTATAAGGAGTGCAAGATCATGAGAGTGTTGGATAAATGAAACCATCTCGATGTGAGTAGTGTAGAAGGAGACACAAGGTACTGTGCTTACGAGGTACATATGAATGTTTCAGATGTGGCACCATGAGTCATATGGCACAAAACTGTCCGATGTTGAGTTATGAGGGTAGCAATCCTTCAGGGCAGCCTAGGGGCTCAGTACCATCATTTCAGCTGGGCAGAGACAGAATGAGAGCACTAGGCATAATAGGAACCCAGAATCAGATGTATGCATTGGGAGATTAGTGGGATTTTGAGCCCATCTTAGAGGCAATTAGGTATGTTACCTATTTTAGAATGAGTGTATGTGTCATTGTGCTACTAGGTCTATATATATATATATATATATAGAGTATTGTTAGATGATGTAGTAACTTGATTGTTAATAGAGTTAGCATATCATACCTAAGGTAAATTGTTGTGAAGTAGCATTAAAAGATAGAAAGACTAGATAAGGTAATGAACACGAGAGTGGATTAGACATCTTTGAACTCCCCAAGTGGGATATAAGTCATAGTAAGAACTAGGTTACGTAAATGCAGTAAGATTACTAAATAAAGACCATTGTAGGTTTAATAATGAGGATTATAACCTTTCTTAAGGAGGTGTGATATAGAAAGCTCAATAAGTAAGGCAATAAGGATCCTGAGTTAGAAGGCCAAAAGGGAGCTGGATTTATAGATATTGAACGGTATTAGAACATACTGAATAAGATTGAATCAGAGGAGCATGAGTATCAAGTAGAAGCAATATCCATAAGTTGGTAATGTCCCTATATGAAGGCATTAGTATAAGGAAAACAACAATCACGAGGAAGATGATAATATTATTATATAAGATGCCGACCGTTTTCCATAGTTAGATATTATTTACAACCCTGCCAGCATAAATAGTGAATGTTGCAAATGAACTTGTATTTATATCTTGGTCTATTCATGATAAATGGCTTGCGTGAGGCCAAGTGTCACCATTTACAGATGTTGGCCCTGTGTGGCATGTATAGTGTATTTTCCTGCTTGCGTGCAAGTTGTTTTTAGTGAAGTGTTCAAAGGAGACTATGGGAAAATTTTTGCAAGTCTGTAAGAGTAAACATTCGAGGACGAATGTTCCTAAGGGAGGGGAGGATGTAACATCCCATACTTTCATTCTACAGTGCATCTTAAGTGAATCAATGTAAGCTAGAGAGCTTAAGGACCTTTACAAAGATAATGATGGGTTAAAACAAGTGTTAAGGAAGTGTCGTGAGGGTTGGAGGTTAAACGAATCAAAGATGTTATAACCCGTACTTTTATGGTAAACTAGGAGTGATTAATATCCTAAGGACGTCATATTTTAAGGTAATTAAATCATATAATATTTGTATATTTAGTTTTTAAGTCAAACAAGTTGTAAAACAAAACACGGCAAAAGTTGTCGCAAGTTACATTTATAATTTGACCTAAATTTGGGTCTAATGTCACTGAACTTTTCTCTAAATATACTTTAATTTATAGGGTGATAAACCCATAAAATTGAAGATATACGAGTCTACTTTCCAATATATTCAACCGTTCATCGATACGACATCAGAATAGAGAGATATTCGCATTCTCGCGAGACTGTGCAAGTAGCTTCCTTGGGATCCACAAAGTCGGTAGAATCTTACCCTGTTATATAAAGTGACAACTTTCGTCTCTAAGTATCATTTTTGACAAAATCAAACCTCCAAGCAGCTTTAAACTCTCTCTAATCATATCCTAAAGATTCATACACAAAGTCGGTGGAAGCTTACCCTGTTACATAAAGTGACAACTTTCATCTCTAAGTATCATTTTCGACAAAATCAGACCTCCAAGCAGCTCTAAACTCTCTCTAATCATATCCTAAATATTCATAAACAAATCCAAGGACAAACCACCTAAGTTCTTCATCAAAAGTGTTGTGGAAGTGGCGGAGATCACTTATATGATGTTGTTGATGTGTTGTGAGTTCTTTCAAGTTTAAGGAGACTTGTTCTTGGAGTTTTTCTTGCTGTTTAAAGGTAATCTCTACTTCTCCTACACAAGTTTGATCATACCTAAGCCCTAGCTAAGTTGTTTGAAGGTAGAAGTTATGAGTTGATGGTCAAAAGACGTATAGAAGTTGTGATACCATGTTGGACTATTTTGAGGTATTTTTATGATGTTGTTGTGGCTTGAGTTTTGGGAGATTATATATATATATATATATATGTGTGTGTGTGTAGTTGTTAATATGAAACCTGAAGAGAAGAAAAAGTGTAGAAGAGTGTTTTATTTCTAGTTAAGGACCGAGCTTGTCGCTCAATGTATCGCAAGCTCGCTATTCCTAAGCTTAACGTTGTCCCTATTGTATTGTTGGGATGTTCTTATTTTGTTAAGGTGCTGGATATATGGATTAAGGGTGACCTGTTATTGTTGATGTTGTGACCTTGAGGAAGGTGAAAGAAACGGGGGAGATGCTGTCCGATTTGGCGTAGAACAGGCTTGCCGCATGGTAGCTAGTTGATGTGTTACTATTGTTGATAGTAGTGTTATTTTCATTGATGTAGATTATACTGAAGAGGAGACGTTCCCACTATCTTCATCAAAGGATCGACTTAAAGGTATGTAAGGCTTTCCCTTTCTTCTTCCAGCATGATTCCGTAGTGACATCACCCTTATAAGAGGTTCAAGGGGACGAGTCCTAGCGGATGTTCTATGTTGACATGTTAAGAGCCTCTAATAGTTCAAAAGTGAATATAGATAATAAATGAGCTACTCATAGTTGTAATCCACAAATAATTACTAGAAATAAGTACAGACCTCAGGGAACTTATGCGTTGAGTCTAGGCCAAGAAGTATAGCCTTCGTTTAATAGTAAATTATAAATGGTTCACGAGTAGAAATTATGTATAGAGCCTATGATCTTATAAAATTGCCGAAGTAGTTTTCATTGGTTAGTGAAGGTAGCTATGGAAGATCCCTAATGCTAATAAGAGAGAGAGAGATGTAAATTAAGGGATGTGATAAGTTGCATAACAAGAACCTCCCCGTAAATTTAAAGGCCGTGAATGAGCAAACTAACGAATGAAGAATAGATCGAATGTAGAAGAACGTAAGGTCACATAAGTTATGAAATGCATTGTACTACCTAACTCGAATAATCGTGCGCATGTGGAAATAGTAATTATATTCCATACGTAAAAGGAAGTAGAGACTGAGTTAACGAATGCGATGAGTCGCTTGAAACAAAATGAAATACGAGTCGTACGATGTACCAAATGAATTTGTAAAGGTACGATTATACGAATCTCGAAAGCCTTTTACTAGTATGTCACGATGGATGTGTAAATCTGAGAGTAGTTATGAGTTTCCTTAAAGCTAATGAGTAGGGATTAGGAGTTGCCGAATATGAACTAAGAGTTACCGAAAGAACTAGAAGAAGCTATACGTTATAGACACAAGTACCTAGCTTGTAAGATATTGATTGTTGCATATTGTTGTAATGTTATTTTTGCATAAGTATGTTCCCTATGGACCGTCTATGAATGCGTAGGGGGATAATGAAGGTTAACCTGTAGACGGTCTATGAAACACATATGTAAGATAAATGTTGGCTATGGACGGTCCCATGTGTACGCATAGTCTGACCCAAATATTGTGAGCCGTACGGACGGTCTACTTTGCTACGCGTACGTGCCACCAGATAGTAATGTTGTAATGTGCCTTACGGACGGTCTACCTTGCTACGCGTAAGAGACACTTTGTATTCTGATAATAAGTAACAATGACGATGCAACAAGAGATCACTAAGCAAGGGTTGGTAGAAATATTTCAGAATCTTATGGCAGGTTGTGTTGTTCAATCAGATAGCAGGACCAAGTGGTCCAAGTGATACCGATCTAGTAAGCCGATCTAGAGTACGTGGTAAGACCACTCTTATTCTTATTATTCAGCATACTATTTTTGTATTCATTCATGCTTTTCGGTTTTCAGACTTTATTTATATGTGTTGCTTTCTGCCTTACATACTTGGTACATCTCATTGTACTAATGTAATATTACTGTGGCGCTGCACTTCATGCCTACAGGTGCAAGTAATCAGTTTATCGATCCCTCAAGGTAGACATGATTGATATTCAGCGGGAAATCGGTAAGACTCCATCTCTTCCGGAGTATAGCCGAGTCTAGAGGTCATGATATCAGATTTTGTTATAGACTCACGGGTAGGCCGAGGCCCTGCCCCGGTGATATTTTGATGTTAGATATTCTCAGAGACTTTGTAGACACAAGTTCAGTATGTGCAGTATGTTAGTGGCCTTGTCGACCCTTATTTATGTTTTCTTTCTGGGTTTTCCGGTATTGATACTCATAGTGGCTTTCTCGGCCCGAATATGTATTGATGTTTTGAGTATGATGGCTAGCTGATATGACGCTTGGCCGCCTACGATATATTACGAGTTGCGCCCATGTTGGCCTATGTATGTTCTGGGTTACATTTAGCATTCAAGAGTTGCCGAGTGGTTTGCTCGGGCCAGTACGGCACCGGGTGCTAGCCACGTCTCACCTAGGTTGGGGTGTGACACAAAATCACCATCAGCACCTAACAGAACCATCAAAACTCCATTCTGGGTTCAAATACACAAAAGTCAAAATTGGTCAACTCTTCCAACTTACACCTTCAAACATAAAATTCATTCTTCCAAACTAATTTCGAATCACCCAAAAATCAAAACCGACGATACACATAAGTCATAATACATCATACAAAGCTACTCATGCCCTCAAACCACCGAGCGAAGTGCAAATGATTAAAATGACCGATCGGGTCGTTACATTCTCCCCCACTTAAACATACGTTCATCCTCGAACATGCTAAGAGTCGATCCAAAGACATCAAATCGCCGTGTAACTCACCTTGCACATACCCAAGGGTGATCCCACGTCACCCCAATTCATGTAAGCCTGGCAACACAACATAACTGAAGATCATTACTTCAATCTTAGTCTGTAAAGGTTAGAACCCAATTTCCAACATCTATAATCCATTGCCTGGCATGAATCTCACGTCGACACCCGGTATAAGTTTGAACAAGCTGTATCAAGCCATAACCATAACCCAAGATGAAATCACATGATATACCACATAACTCGCATACTTGTAGCAATAATTTCCAATCACCGTAGCTGCTTAAAAATAAACCTAGTTCCGGTAATGAATCTCATATCAAATAAAACTTCGTTCAAAATTGCGTACACTGCCGATGCTGAAAGAAACACGCAGAAAATCATAACCATGCATCAGATCAACAAGTCCTAGAGCTCTCTCGCAAACCAGAACCATAACCCAAATTCTATGTTGACTCCCGCTATTACTTTTCCAAAAAACTGTAATCAAATTCGATAGCAATCACTTCAGGCCCAAAGACTTCATCTCATCAAATACAAGCTACTCTACTGACACGCCACACCAATACTACCTAGAGCCTCAAACTATACAATTCGTGCATCAATAAGGAACAACTCAAATGTACTCAAACATGGAAAATGATTCAAATGAGAGAACCGTCCAGCATGCTCAACAAGTACCACCACAAACGCAATGCTATGAACCCATCACATATAGTAGAACCAAGACACACAAATCCATCACAAGGATCATATCCTAACATAACCCCACTGCAATGTGTGGCCCCATCCAAACACCGATCCATATGAAATACCTCAAGCCACAATACTCTAAATCAATAACCACACGCATTTCAACATCAAATACTCGAAGTGTATGATCATAACCATGGAGAAACGGATAGCACAATATACCACCAACAGGAAAACCATAACCAAGGCACAATCATCCATTTAACACCCCAATAACCATCTCGCTCGAATTTCACCGCACGGCCCAAACAGAAACGCATCTAATGTGCAAGTAACCACCAGATCACAACCCATTGTAGCATAGAAGAGTAACACATAAAACATATCAGATACGAATAAGATCAATTCTAACCGAATGGCACATCCCTCAACAATAGCAGTACAGAGTCAACCAATCTGATCCAGTGTAAAATACACATCCTCATTAGGCATACCAATGAGCCCCCAAATCAACCCCGATCATCCATAAATAGATAATTAACCCTCTGAAAGTCCTCAATGACCTAACCATAACACATACTACCATCTGTCTAACTTTGGCCACATATTCACAGTCCACAACCAAGAAACAATCTGTTTCTAAGAACTCCCAGTCTCCAAATCCATAGAACAAACGAATCACCATAACTGATCCCAACTCCACCACTCGAATGTCTAACACATCTCTCATACATGATCATCCTACGAGGAATACTTCTATAATTCTTCCGTGCCACATAGCAAAAATCTGAATATCAGTAGTCGATCAACCAGGCGAGTACCGCAATACCAATGAAGCATCCATAAGTCAAAACTCAGCGCGCCATCTGAATGTACACTATTCTCAAGTAATACCAAATAATTCCAACATTTTTCTCACCATCTGAAATCGTCTGTGCTGCATAAACTCATGACCTTCCTTTTGAAACTGAACCGTATACTTGCACATGCATATCCCAATCTCATACCACACACCGCCTCTATCAGGCCATCATATGAAAACACGAGAACCTCATTATCAACTTTGAGTTACAAGCAGAATACATACTCAATTAGCTAGAAACCTTCCGCTTGATCCTATCTAGGAGAAAATCACAGTACGTAACATACTCCTCATGCCGGTAGAAAATATCCATCTCAACCCGTGGTAGAAATCATCGAGAACTCTACGAAACCAATATGGACATAATCAAGCCATCAGAACTGAATCGCTCTAACTCAACCAAGTCACGTAGGTCGCCAAACCTAAGAGTATTACCACAAAACACTGGCAAAGCCTCACCACATCATAAGAACCAAAAGTACCGATCATATCCATTAATGTGCTAATCCAACCTACTACCAAGTTATCCTATTTCTCCGAGTTCCTTCCAAATTACCCTCAAGTTGACACTTCTCCTTTCCAGAACACGATGATCCTTACCCGAAGCTCACCACCAGAGATCCTAGCATACAACCACACCACCTTAAGGCCCATAAGCTGTTGTATTCCCATTTAAACACTAAAAATACCGCAGCCGAGATACCCACTCCGAAGAGACCTTCTGTGAATTTAAAGTTGTTCCTTTTACATTTCTGATACTGAATTGTAGAATCCATAGTGATATAGTAATACAGTAAGTCCCGGCACCTTCCAATGCAATACACAGATCTTATCCATATACAAATCTCGGGAAATCCTCCGAATGCCATATATGAATCTTGAACTCTTTAGAACCTTCTCGAGAGTTATCCTCTCCGCTCAAATCTCAATTGCACCGTCTAAACGGGCCAAACAGCCTGTGCCCCATTAACAAAATAACACCCAAAGAAGTAATCCACACCCCTAAGCATCCAAGTGAATACATTTTCTTAGTACATTACATCCATTACGAACAACAACACTAAACCATTCCCAAGACTTCCATATATCCATAAGGTGTAATACATCATGCGTCCAGAAGTTTCCTCACTTAAGTCATCCTCAAAACCAACCTCTGCAAGTCATAGCCGATCCACAAGTATGCCTCAGACCTAAACCAATACAACACATAACCATGCAATTAAATTGTCGATGGTAGACTCCCCCACTTGGCTCAAAGCCATATAACACAACATAAGATAACTCACAATAACCAGACTCTATTACTTCCATAATCCCGCAGTGAGATTCAACTAAATTCTTCACAAGCTCCTGCAACACAAACCATAAAATACCTCAAATCATCTACTAAGCTCGCATTCATCCTTGTGACAGTAAGGTCAACTTTCTCGATCAATCCAAATTTAAATCGCAACACATATAACCCACTGGTAGAAAGAAACTCTCCACACAACATTATAAGGATCACACATCCGTAGATTACCCCGCAGGAGATAACCCACCTCCTTAGCCTCAAATTGGCATTTCACTATGCCCTACCATAGCCACAACCATCATGAAATCACTTAACCTTCCCGAGTCTAAACTCGTCAACAAGACATAAGAATATACTTCATCCCATAACTGGACAACATGAAACATCCCTCGACACGATTATAACTCGAGATGGTACAACACAGCAAGACAAAAATCAAGCATCCAATAGTCCTTTTCACATTCCAAGTAACCCTTCTTGTTACATCAAGCCATCTGAAAACATCCCACAGTCAACTCACATTCATCATATAGCTATCCAACCACTCACCGAGCCATAAATCCCACATCTAGGGACACTACCGGACGTATGGGTCCAAAATAACATACTCACACAACCGAAACCACCGAGCCCAAGCTGCGGTCTAAACCTGGCCTCAAGTTCCCCAGACTGGCCCATCACCAAAATGCAAAAAACACATCTCGCACCTCATCCATGGAATCACAAGCCATCGATGCATAGCTGATACCGAGCACTCATATACGCTTACGAGTGAGTGGAAGGAATTCAAAGAAATATGCTTCAAGCCTAATCAATGCCGCATGATAAGGAAAGAAATATGGGAAGTTTATCCTAAATGCCTTGTAGCCTCTTGAAGATAGGTATGGACATTATCATACCGATCCGCAAAACTCTACTAGACACTTGCATATGACCCGTAGAACCTATGCACCTATATCTCTGATACCAACTTGTCACGACCCAAAATCCTACTAGTCGTGATGGCACAAAACCCAAACCGCTAGGTAAACAAATTAACAATAATCCAATTTCAAATGAGATATACTGAGAAATAAATGATAAAATAACTAAACTTTTATACAACTCTTCATTTCTTCTTCGGCCTCCCACGTGGCCTCTTCAACCTGTTGGTTTCGCCATAATACTTTCACGGAGGTAATTTCTTTATTCCTCAACTTTTGTACTTGCCTATCAAGAATGGCAACTGGAATTTCTTCATATGACGATTCTTCACTAACCTCAATGATCTCAACCGGCACAATAGATGACGGATCTCCAACTACCTTCTTCAACATAGACACATGGAATACCGGGTGGGCTAATGACATTTTTGGTGGTAGCTCAAGCTTGTACACCACCTGGCCAATTCTGTGAATGATTTTGTTCGGCCCGACATACCTCAGACTCAATTTCCCATTTTTCCCAAACCGCATAATACCCTTCATGGGGAAACCTTCAAGAATACCCAATCGTCTTCTTTGAACTCTAAGTCTCTTCGATGAACATCCGAATAGGATTTATGACGACTCTGAGCAGTTTTCAACCGCTCCTTTATGATCTTTACTTTTTCCATGGCCTGATGTACAACCCTATCAACTCTGCTTCCCCAATATCGAACCACCCAATGGGAGATCTACATCTCCTACCATATAATACCTCAAATGGTGCCATCTGAATACTAACATGAAAGCTGTTGTTATAAGCAAACTCTATGAGTGGCAAATGATCATCCCAGCTACCCTTGAGATCAAGAACACAAGCACGCAACATGTCCTCAAGCATCTGAATAGTCCGCTCTGCTTGCCCATCGGTCTGTGGATGGAAGGTTGTACTAATATTTACTTGAGTACCCAAACCTTGCTGGAATTTCTTCCAAAAATTGGCCGTGAACTGAGCCCCTCGATCGAAAATGATAGAAACTGGAGTGCCATGTAGCCTGACTATTTCCTTGATATACAACTGAGCATACTATTCCGCTGTGTCGGTAGATTTAACTGGCAAGAAATGAGCTGATTTCGTGAGTCGGTCCATAATCACCCAAATTGAGTCAAACTTGTGCGGAGTGCGAGGTAATCCTACCACAAAGTCCATATTACTCATTTCTCACTTCCACCTTAGAATTTCTATATTTTTTGCCAACCCACCAGGCCGTTGATGTTCGTCCTGCACTTGCTAACAATTCGTACATCTTGCCACAAATTCCACCACATTCCTTTTCATGTCATTCCACCAATAGACTTCCTTGAGGTCATGATACATCTTTGTAGAACCTGGATGCACAGAATACCTAGAAGCGTGAGCTTTGGTCATGATTCTTTCCTGAAGACCATCTACATTCGGAACGCATAGTCGCCCTTGGTACCTTGGTGTACCATCATCCATGCCAAGAGCGAAAGTCGTAGTCTTATGTTTTTGAATCCCCTCCTTCAATTGCACCAAAGATGGATCGTTGTATTGCTTCTCTTTGACTTCCACAACAAGTGATGATTCGACCCTATTTTGCATAATTACCCTTCCTTCACTAGAGTCCGCAAGGCGAACTCCCAAACTAGCCAATCGATGAACTTCCTTGGCCAATGTCCTTTGATATACCTCCAAGTGTGCTAAACTACACTTAGATTTCCAGCTAAGAGCATCCGCCACAACATTGGCTTTCCCCGGGTGATATAGAATATTGATGTCGTAATCCTTGAGTAACTTAAGCCATCTTCTCTGCCTCAGATTCAGCTCCTTTTATTTGAAAATATATTGAAGACTCTTGTGGTTCATGAATACATCCACATGGACCCCATACAAATAGTGACGCCAAATTTTAAATGCAAAAACCACCGCTGCAAGTTCTAAGTCATGTGTTGGATAATTGTTTTCATGATTCTTTTCTTTCAAAGCGAAGGAATTCTTTATAGAAGGACTCCTAATTTGGGATTGTTGCGATGTGTCTATGCCAAGGATGCATCTAGATTGCCTGAAGAAATACATGCCGGAACTTGCGTACCTCACATGAATAGTTTCATTTTGGCCAAGAAGATATTAAGAGCAGGTTATTTCTGGATGACTATGGAGACAGACTGCATCAAATATCTTCAAAAGTGTCACCAATGCCCAATACATGCTGATATGATACGAGTACCACCCCCACGAACTCAATTCAACGAGTTCACCGTGGCCTTTCTCTGCTTGGGGCATGGATGTCATCAGACCAATTGAACCCATTGCTTCAAACGGACACAGGTTCATTTTGTTGGCTATAGACTACTTCACAAAATGGGTTGAAGCCGAGTCCTATAAGGCTGTGACTAAGAAAATCGTAGCATATTTTTTCCGGGATCGCATTGTTTGTCGATTTGGAGTACCTGAGTCAATAATTATTGACAATGCTGCCAATCCCAACAAGTGACCTGATGAAAGCTATGTGTGAAACATTCAAGATCAAGCATCAGAATTCTACAATATACAGGACGCAAATGAATGGAGTCGTAGAAGCCGCCAACAAGAACATCAAGAAGATATTAAGGAAAATGGTGGACAACTACAAATAATGGCACAAGAATCTACCATTTTCTTTACTCGGATATCGCACCACAGTTCGTACATTAACTTGGCAACCCCTATCTACTAGTCTATGGTACCGAAGTCGTTATCCCTGCCGAAGTGGAGATTCCTTCCTTAAGGAACATACAAGAGGTCGAGCTCAGTGATGCGGAATGGATACGAAACTGATATGAACAACTGTCTCTCATTGATGGCAAGATAATGAACGCAGTGTGTCACGGCCAACTCTACTAGAACATAATGGGAAGGGATTTCAACAAAAAGGTTAGGTCAAGGCAATTCACACCGGGGCAATTGGTGCTAAAAGGAATCTTCCCACATCAGGATGAAGCAAAGGGGAAATTGTCACCCAATTGGAAAGGCCCTTACATGGTTCCCCGAGTAGTGACAGGAAGAGCATTTATACTTGCAAAAATAGATGGAAAGATATGGACAAAACCTATCAACTCGGATGCAGTCAAGAGATATTATGTTTACACTTTCTATTTGATGTAACCTGAACTATGCTTGACCCGATTCCCGTTTAAGAGGGGATACATAGGCAGCCTTGTGGGTTCGGTCACATCATAATAAGATCTTCATTCACCCTATGGTCAGAAACTGGGGCAAGATCTCGAGTTTATCAGATCTCATTGTGTCCTCAAAATTTCGAGCTGAGAAGGTTGCAATATCTCAAAACATGTCATAGTCTCCAATCCAAACATTATTTGCATTCATACATTATCACATATTTTGAACAACTACATTTTTTTAATATAAACGATTTATCACAAATGCATATTTATCAAAACTTTCATTTTATGTAGTAGCCAGACGTTACCGAGGATGACTCAAACAAGACCTTAAGACAAGGAGAACATTCAAAGGCACGAACCAACCTCCCCCCTCCAAAACTCATAATTTTTCTTTGGGTGCAGGTGTGAGAGACATAACAAACACATCCGCAAGTATATATATACAACGAGATCACTATCCTCACACCGACAAAAGTCTCCAAATGTAAATGCGTCAAGCTAATAAATACTTTGCCTTCTCGCATTTAATCATTGCTCTTCTTGCATCGGGATAAGCCCCAACCTTATCATTGCATGAGACTAAGCACTGTCTCCATCCCTTGCATGAGGCTAAGCACTGCCTCCATTATTGCATATGGCTAAGCATTGTCTTTGTTATTTCATAAGGCTAAGCATTGCCTTTCCTTGCATGTGACTAAGCACTGTATCCATTCTCCCCATGAGGCTAAGAACTGCCTCCATACTGCATGTGGCTAAGCACTGCCTTCCCTTGTATGAGACTAAGCACTGTCTCCATTCTTTGCATAAGGCTAAGCATTGCCTCCCCTCGCATAAGACTAAGCACTTACCTCATTTTCTACATAGGGCTAAACACTGCCCTCACCATTGCATAAGGCTAAGCACTGCCCTTCCTTGCATGAGACTAAGTATTGTCCCCACTCTTTGCATCGGACTAAGGACTGCCCTCATCTCATACAAGACTAAGCCTTGTCTTGTCTCGTCCTCTCATATGACTAATCATTACTTGTTTCCTCTACCAAATGATCGATATCAGCGCATATTTGGATTTCATGGGATGAAAAATCGCCACATTGTCTGAAGGCATCATTGTCCGAGGGCATCATCCACATACCCCGAAGACATCATGACATGGCTGGAGGATCTCTCAAAATTGCATATCATTATTCAAAGGCGTCATAGTCCAGAGGCACCATCCTCATGGCCCAAGGATACCATTCTATGGCCTGGGAATCCCTTATCATTTGCTTCATGGCCCAGGACGTCATGGTCTAAGACATTATCCTCATCGTCCAAAGATAACTCTCATGGTCCGAAGGGAATTTGCATCATGATTAAATTTTCGCATTAACTATATATATTGACGTGCATCGTGTTTTAAATTTTGTAGGTAATTTGCGAGGTAACCGTTCTACAATCAAGAGTAATTCTCGCTCTGATTTCCATTCACAACGATCATATCCTTCGATCTTCTCAAATGTAATCGACGACCAGCAATTGATTACCCTTTGTTCCGTAACAGCTCAAATATTCGCCTCAAACATCTGTAACGTTCAAATTCGCGTTCATAGCTTCACCTCAAATTATCAGTTACTCATGATACTATCACATCCAAAAGATCCTTTTCGAAACACACGACCACTTTACAACAACTCCATCAGTTTCGTTCGCCGATGGATTCAGAACTACACACGGCCTGATTCCCATAACACCATGGATGTAGGCAACTCAAGAACCAGGGTTCGGCTCCATTTTTTCAAAAAAGCATCATCCCCATTCATTTCGGACAAAATTGGTCATCACCTTCTTTACCCGACAACTCTTTCATCATTCCCGGGTAAAGATGGATAGCTGTTGATACCCAATTTGCCCTCATATTTTATAATGTATTCCATATACTTTTAAAATATCATTTTGCATTTACAATGGTCATGTAAGTACTTTCTATAATTTTTCATAATTTTTAAAGGTTTTAAAATTAATTTTCTTGCACTTAAATTGTTCAAATATTTATTAATTATCCCTTCAAATTATTTTGTGATAGCTTAATCATCCAAATTTATTTTTTACACCTACATCTATGAATTATAATATTATACTTCATTTTATATAATTACATCTACATTTTTGAACTGTTTGTGCAATTTTGCAATAATAGTCTATATTTTACAATTAATTACCATTGTCATTTTAGTTAAGGTCAAAATAATTTTTTACATTTTTTATAATCTTTAATTATTGTTTTAAAGTATTAAGTTTTATAAATGACATTTTTATATTTTTATTTGACTATTTTATAAAATTATTTTCCCTTAATTCCTTGGCCCAAGTACCCCAAACCTTGGCCCAATACCCTTTAACCCAGCATCAGCAACCCATTACCCTATACCCATATCTTGACCCGCCCCACTTCCCCTTGAATCATGGCCGTTGATCTCAGATGATCAACGGCCCATAATAACCCTTCCTATTTCCTTATATCTCCCTAACCCAAACTCTAGAGACATTCCCACCTAAATAGCCGCCCTTAAATCCTCTATATTTCCTTCTTCTCTGAAAAACCCTAGACGCCATATCTTTTAATCCTCTCTGAATCCGACCTTAATATGGAATCCCTCTATGATTTTCTTTCCATATATGCTATGTCACCTTATTACTTACACGATTATGGTATCACCTAGTACTTGTATATTTTTGGCAAGTACCATGCCCTAAATCATGTGCAATCTTCTTCAATATTCAAGATCTAGACGGTATTTTGTCTGTATACATTCATAGCAATGTGATATGGGGCCGATTCACTAAGATTTGTGGTCGATTTTTTTGATTTATGTCGAACTATGGTTTGTCTGGGTTTTCGCTTAATCTGATTCGAAATTGATTTTTGCACGATATTCTTTCCTTTAATATGTTTGATTGACTGTTTTCCTTGTTCGTTCATTTGTCCCCCCCGATTCACTTTAAAAAAAAGATCACGGCATTATTCTCTCATTCTCACTTATCCTACTCTAAAACTTGAGACCTTGGCCGGCTGAAAGCCAAGGCCATTGGAATTTGATTGTGTTCTTTCTCAGTGTGAGCACCACCCAGGGCTCATTTGACACCCTTGGGAACTCTGACGCACTGGGATTTGGGGATTCTACTGTTCTTTGCTACTGCTAATCGAATTGTTGTTGGAAACAATTCTTCTCATTTGTTTGTTCGTTAATTTTCAACTGTTAAGTAACTTTGATTCCCGCAATTTCATTACTTATTACTTGTATTCATGATTTGTGCATCTATGTCACTTAAACCTTGTGAAACTATACACTATTGCATTACACCTATTATTTTATGACTAAGAACCTTGCTAACATCTGAGCTTGTCCAATTTCTTACTCTGATGTATGCCTATTGTATGTGTCCAGCATAAATGATTCTCACAGCATGCCCAGCCTTTTATGTTGTTTTGTGTGTTTGAATGTTTAACTTGCCACCCATCCTGAATTCATCTCCCTGCCTTGTCATGTATCTTTGTGATAAGTCAATTCATGTATTTTAGACCTTGTCGAGTCATTCTTGCCCAACCTGCTAAGTCTCTGAGGTTGTACTAATTAGCTAAGGCATGTGTTCGTGCCATTTGAGTTCTAGTGTATGTTTTTGACTTGTGCAATCCAGTGTTCTTCAGTATTATTTGAGACCTTAAGATAAATCTCATAGCTAGCTTCTCCTCTTATATGTGGCCAACTAGTACTAGGTTTAATACTTGCTTCTGGAAACTGACATGCCTTTTATATTGTGACTGATTTTCAGCAGGCGAGAGTTAAGTAATTGCTTGATCATGGACTTGTTCTGTTATGCTGTCCCTTTCATTAGGTTTTTCTTGATAGACATTTTCATGTGAAGGTTTTACTTTGCTTGTTTCTTGTCTATGATCTAAGGTTCTATAGTCTGATTTTGGATTGTGTTTCATTTTAAAACTCTTTGGAATGGTTTACTATCCTATGTTGGTCAATCCTGGCACTCTTAAACTTTTCTTTCTAGAATTACAAGCATAAACTTGCCTCATATGTGTCTTGTGAACCTTTCAATTTAGCTTGATCCCGTTTATATGTCTTGACTAGAGATGTTGTTAGCTATAATTTTAAAAATCAAGTGTTTAAGTTGTTTAGTTAAATCCAATAAGCACTTTGTCACCTGTATGGCTGAATTTGGCATCCATTTGGGTAAGTAAGATATTTGTTTGGGCCTAGTATGTTGAACCTGCTGTGGTATTGAAAGTCTAAAATGCATTGCCCGCATCTGGAGTTTGGGCCTGCAGTCCATATGAAGTCCTAAGCATATTTGAAGGCCCAGATGTATTACTAGGTTATTCTATATTCGTATTTGGGCCTGTAATTATTCAATATGGTCTGTACTAACTTTGTAATAATGAATGATGGGCAGATTAATATAAAGGGGGCAGGGGTATTCTAATACTTGCATGAAAGGATAGAAAACATGCCTATAGGGTCCATGTTTTCTATTTGTTATTACATCCAGCATGCTTTATTTGTTGTTTTGTTTAGTGTGTGTCGCACACTGATATGGATCATGCCTATAGGAATCACACACAAACTTCACTTAACTTGTCAAAATATGTTGGCTCAAGTAATTTCTACACTTGTTTCCATGTCTACTACTCAACGCTTTTAGATAGTATGCCTATAGGATATAATAATACAATGTCTTTGCCAATCTAGATATCATGACAATAAGGTTTAATAATCGATCAACTGCTTTATGTTACTTTTGTACTTCTTCACTTAGATGACATGCCTATAGGGATAAAGTGTTACAAAATCAAGTCTAATTGTCAATTATTAGAAATCTTGCCTATAGGATGTTTATCGACGCTGCTAATCCTATATTTTCAAGCGAGTTCACTGCCTTATTATTCAACTAATAGAAATCATGCCTATAGGATACCGTCACCTGCCTAAGACGCATATCTATAAAATCAGCACTGATAATTCAGAGTTCTGGGATTGTTTTCACTACCTTATTACGCAAACAATATAGAAATCATGCATATAGGACTTGCAACGCTTTAATCCACCTATACATTAGTCCAGAAACTGCAGCACTACTTGTATAATAATGGAATCATATATAAATCATGCCTATAGGACATAATGATTCTAATAAGTCTTAATTTTGTCTACTGCATAACCAAAAAAATATGATCGCGTGCTTTTGTGCATATGTGTGTGTTACACCCCGTAAGTTTAACAACATTGATACCGTTAGATATTATGTTAATGTGGTATTTTTTTTTAAGTGGAGTATTTTAGTAAAAGTTTTATAAGTATAATTTTGGATGGTTACCATTATTACTATTTTTGAATATGATAAATTATACACATAATATGAGAAAGTTTATGAGATTTTCTTTATTGTAAAGATAGAAATTATTTTCTCACAAGAAAATAAGGTTATCTTTTTACCATTTTAAGAATTAAGCGTACGAAAATTTGTACTCTTTATATGAGATTAGAAAAATTAGAAGTGAAAAAAATATATGTGTTTTTATATGAATATTTTAACGCAATAATAGTGTATGTATTGATTTTATATGGTACCATAATTTATTAATATTGTAATATTTTAATAGTAGTATTTTAAGTAATTTGATATAATTCTTAATTATGTGAATAATTGGACAATTAATGAATTTTAGTGGAAGATTAATTAAAAATCTTTGGATAAGATTAGATAACCTCACGTGGCAACTTTTGGCTTAGAAAAAGTGTGACTCATACATTCATTAATATAGGTGGCATGAATCAAAATGTTTCTTGGAGAAGGGATATGGACGGTGGCAGTAAGTAAAGCAATGAAATATAAAATTTATTGCCTTTCCTTCCATTCACTTTTGAGGATATACTTATAACATATAATATTTATACTTCTTTGGGTAATAATCGACTTACCAAAAAAATGCGAACAATGTGATTATGATGTAGAGGACTCTTCACATATTCGAACATGTCCAAAGTCTAACCAGATATGGAATTGCTTATTTTCACAAAAAAGTCCAATATGATTCTTCATCTACGACCTTCTGGAGCTCTTATGAGCAATTAAGGTATGTTAAGGCTAAACCTTTCTTCATTTTGGCATGATCTCGTAACTACATGAGTTTGATAACGAAGCATAAAGAGAAGTTTGTATTCCTGAATTTATTCACATTATCCTAGTCTCAGAAGTTATAGTATTCTCCCTTATCGGGACTTCATATTCAGTTTAGTATTGGCTTATTTCAGCCAATAGAGCATAGAGTGTATATATATACAGTGTTACAGTATTTTTACCACCATCGAGCTATAATCGGTGGGCAGGCCCCTATTGGACAACCTCTGATCAGATGGTAAGTTATATATAGAGCCTACTGTGGCCGAGCGCCTATGAGCGAGCCCAGAATGGCCGAGATACAGAGCCTAGTATGGCCGAGCGCCTATGAGCGAGCCTACTACGGCAGGGCAGTTACACATACCGAGCCTTATAGGGCCGGACAACTATTTTACATACTATATGGAGAGAGTTGAGTCAGTATCAACAGATAAGCATATCTTCATATTATTTTTGACTCCCAGTTACATTCAGTTATTATATCATCAGTTCAGTTTTAGCTTTCAGTTATTCTGTTGCCTTACATACTCAGTACATTATTTGTACTGACGTCCCTTTGCTGGGGACGCTGCATTTTATGCCTGCAGGTCCTGATAGACAGCTGGATAGACCTAACCAGTAGACAGAGCTAAATGACAGCTTGGTTGGTAAGCTCCACTTCCCCGGAGTTACCAGGTCTAGACCTTGGAGTCTGTTTTATATATACAAGTTTGATGGGTAGGTCGAGGCCCTGTCCCGACCATGATACAGTTCAACTATCTCTAGAGGCTTGTAGACAAGTCCTGTATAGTTTGTATATCAGTAGATATTCATGGCGGCCTCGTCAGCCTGCACATTTATATATAGATATATATATTTAAATATATATGAGTTTTTGGGTATGTTTACCCCTCAGATGAGAGAGACGATATTTTCAGATGATTCAGAATATGGCCTCATCGACCTAGGTTGAGGGTTACCCCTCTAGAGTTCATAGTTACAGAGTGGTACGCTCGGGTCGAGTATGGTACCGGGTGCCGGCCACGTCTCTTCAGGTTTGGGGCGTGACAAACTTGGTATCAGAGCAGTTCTATCCTAGGGAGTCTACAAGCCATGTCTAGTAGAGTCTTGTTTATCGGTGTGTTGTGCACCGCACTTATAAGCAGGAGGCTACAAGGCATTTAGGAGTCTGTTACCCTTTATTCAAATCCAAATCGTGCTATAGAGCTGAGTCATAAGAGTTCGAGCCAAAGCTTATGTTTGCTAATGATATAGCGATGCTTTCAATTAGAATAATTATAGCTAGCTAAAGGTCTAATACAACAACAGGTAAAAGCATTAGTAGAGAGAGAATTCTTGACTACGTGGCCCTGTTTGAGACCCTATTAGATTGTGCTTACCATATGTGCGAATTTCCCATTTACCCTAAGACAGGAATATCTAACATACCCCGTGAATAGCAGGCCTTGGGAGTATCATAAGGTAAAACTATAAGTTTCAACATGTAACAGAAGCATGGTGAAGAAGGGTACGAGGTACCTAGTTAATTAAGACTGTCCAAATTTCCACGTCAGGCAGAGAAATAAAAGAATTCTAAGTTACCTTCAACAGAAATAGAGGTATGTACAATTGGCCACACACATCTCAGTTATGCCCTATGGGAGCTAACATATATAGTTTAAGAGAAGGATGGGATATCAAGATCCAGCTTGGGTTAGAGTAACCCGAAATGGTGGATTGAGCCAGGGGAGCTAAAAGTGAAACAATGTTTTGTTGAAGTTTTTAGAATAATGCGATAAACAGAAGTATTAGCAAGAGAATAAGAAGAGAGAAATGAAGTATTATGTAGATGTGATAAACGGGTGATAATGGTAAATCAAAATATGATATGATGACAGAGTCTATAGTCAAGTGAAAAAAAAAAACAAGAGGTGACAGGAGGTCTTGAGACAATAAAAGAGTATAGGCCAAAAGTCATATTCTAATTTCGAGAAATGAGTTGGTGCGTCCAACGTGATTACCAAGACAAAACAATTTAGACCCCCGGAGTAATAGAAATTAGCATGGGCTAGTGAACAAGATAAACTGAATATCAATTAGGGATCGAATGAGGTGATGATAGTCGACATCAAGTGAATTTCAAAGATCGCATTCCGGCAATAATACAATAGACAACAGAAGAATAACCTTTAAAGTTCACTCAGGAAGACGCTTCCCTAAAGCAAGAACTTTGAGCAAAGTTAATCTTAAGGGACTAAGTGTTCCAGTTGCACTAGGTATCTTATACCGTCGTGTGTAAGATATTTAATTATCCTTGTTACATAAGGGTTACTGCAAGGCAAGTAAGAGTCAATAAAGACGTGAAAAGACGTCGAAGATGAAGAGGTAAAATATTTATAAGTAAGTTTTCATAGCATTACATGTTAATACTCCCCTAAAGGGGGGAAGATGGTGTAATATGGTATTAAGTCAGAGTTAAGTGGTTCAGGTAACTATGGAATAGTAAAGGAAGAATGCAGTAAATGGTGAAAGGAATGATATTGCATTTATTCAGATCCTACAGACATGATACGAGTTTAGAATATTATGCAAGCACGACACCGAGGGGAGACAGTAAGGGTTCCCACACTAGATGTTATTGATAAATAAGAGCGAATGAACACTTGATGCATTAGGAGCCAGTGCAAAAGTTAAGTTAAAGTAGAAGACATAACCCAAGAGTGGTTACCCAGAAGGTAAATATGAGCATGGACTGACGAGTAGTTAGTAGTTCATTCAGGAATTCAGGAAGAGCCTAGTCATGGCTAGACAAGAGGTTCAGATAAATCAGTAGATTATGCAAGATAAACGAAGTGAAACCCAGCATAGGAAATTCGATGTCGTATCTATAACGCCAGATTAAAAAAAAAAGTACCAGTCTCATAAGGAGTAAGTATGAAGCTCCCACCAGATCGTGTACGCACTAGAGCTGCAAGTTTATAGTAGAGCTTCAAGTTGTGGATGTGAATTCTACCTATGTGGAAGAGAGGTTATGAAAGATACAGAAGATACAATGCGAGATTAAAAGGTAAGTAAGGCAAAGGTGAAGAAGATACGAGATACTCAAGTACAAAAGGTTGTGAATAGTCGCGACTTCAGATATAGTTTGGGGTTTAGTTTAAGTTACAAAGGAGACCCTAGTGAAAATTTTATAAATCTGTAATAGTTAACATTCGAGGACGAATGTTCTAAAGGGAGAAAAGATGTTACACCCCGTAAGTTTAACAACATTGATACCGTTAGATATTATATTAATGTGGTATTTTATTTTAAGTGGAGTATTTTAGTAAAAGTTTTATAAGTATAATTTTGGATAGTTACCATTATTACTATTTTTGAATATGATAAATTATACACATAATATGAGAAAGTTTATGAGATTTTCTTTATTGTAAAGATAGAAATTATTTTCTCACAAGAAAATAAGGTTATCTTTTTACCATTTTAAGAATTAAGCGTACGAAAATTTGTACTCTTTATATGAGATTAGAAAAATTAGAAGTGAAAAAAATATATGTATTTTTATATGGATATTTTAATGCAATAATAGTGTATGTATTAATTTTATATGGTACCATGATTTATTAATATTGTAATATTTTAATAGTAGTATTTTAAGTGATTTGATATAATTCTTAATTATGTGAATAGTTGGACAATTAATGAATTTTAGTAGAAGATTAATTAAAAATCTTTGGATAAGGTTAGATAACCTCACGTGGCAACTTTTGGCTTAGAAAAAGTGTGACTCATACATTCATTAATATAGGTGGCATGAATCAAAATGTTTCTTGGAGAAGGGATATGGACGGTGGCAGTAAGTAAAGCAATGAAATATAAAATTTATTGCCTTTCCTTCCATTCAATTTTGAGGATATACTTATAACATATAATATTTATACTTCTTTGGGTGATAATCGACTTACCAAAAAAATGCGAACAATGTGATTATGATATAGAGGACTCTTCACATATTCGAACATGTCCAAAGTCTAACCAGATATGGAATTGCTTATTTTCACAAAAAAGTCCCGTATGATTCTTCATCTACAACCTTCTGGAGCTCTTATGAGCAATTAAGGTATGTTAAGGCTAAACCTTTCTTCATTTTGGCATGATCTCGTAACTACATGAGTTTGATAACGAAGCATAAAGAGAAGTTTGTATTCCTGAATTTATTCACATTATCCTAGTCTCAGAAGTTATAGTATTCTCCCTTATCGGGACTTCATATTCAGTTTAGTATTGGCTTATTTCAGCCAATAGAGCATAGAGTGTATATATATATAGTGTTACAGTATTTTTACCACCATCGAGTTATAATCGATGGGCAGGCCCCTATTTGGCAACCTCTGATCAGATGGTAAGTTATATACAGAGCCTACTGTGGCCGAGCGCCTATGAGCGAGCCCAGAATGGCCGAGATACAGAGCCTGGTATGGCCGAGTGCCTATGAGCGAGCCTACTACGGCAGGGCAGTTACACATACCGAGCCTTATAGGGCCGGACAGCTATTTTACATACTATATGGAGAGAGTTGAGTCAGTATCAACAGATAAGCATATCTTCATATTATTTTTGACTTCCAGTTACATTCAGTTATTATATCATCAGTTCAGTTTTAGCTTTCAGTTATTCTGTTGCCTTACATACTCAGTACATTATTTGTACTGACGTCCCTTTGCTGGGGACGCTGCATTTCATGCCTGCAGGTCCTGATAGACAGCTGGATAGACCTTCCCAGTAGACAGAGCTAAATGACAGCTTGGTTGGTAAGCTCCACTTCCCCGGAGTTACCAGGTCTAGACCTTGGAGTCTGCTTTAGATATACAGGTTTGATGGGTAGGTCGAGGCCCTGTCCCGACCATGATACAGTTCAACTATCTCTAGATGCTTGTAGACAAGTCCTGTATAGTTTGTATATCAGTAGATATTCATGGCGGCCTCGTCAGCCTGCACATTTATATATAGATATATATATTTAAATATATATGAGTTTTTGGGTATGTTTACCCCTCAGATAAGAGAGACGATATTTTCAGGTGATTCAGAATATGGCCTCATCGACCTAGGTTGAGGGTTACCCCTCTAGAGTTCATAGTTACAGAGTGGTACGCTCGGGTCGAGTATGGTACCGGGTGCCGGCCACGTCTCTTCAGGTTTGGGGCGTGACAGTGTGGAGGTCAACTTGAGCCTTTCATTGCCATTATGTGCATTCCTATCTGTTTTCAATGTCGCCTAGTTTTATCATTTTGAGCAACCTAAGAAAAGTCTAGAACCACCTAATACTAGGTTCAAAGCCTCATAGTCCATAGACACATGACAAGTAGTGCACGCATAGAGTGCAGTTTAGAATTGAATTAGAGCGCCTTTAAGTAATAACTTCAACATAGCAATTGGGTAGCAGGAGATGATAGTCTGTGCCCGCTGAATAATATGAGCAACCCTTAGCCCAAGGGAGTTTCGAGGTATTATTTATGTTGCACGGGGTGATCCTTTAGGCTAAAAAATATAGGACCCCCCTTTCTTTATATGCTTGTTGTCCGCATTTAGTCATTTGTACTCCTTGTCATAGTTTAAGACTTGTATCAATTAGCCATATAGTTAATTCTTATGTTATAATAGAGTTTCAAACTTCTACATCTTTCTTTGCTTATTTGATCACATAGATTAATTCTCTAATCCACATAGTTTAAACTTCGGCCGGGAACATTCGCTTAACACCTTCTCTTTGAGATAATTTGAGCCCTTACCCGATCTTTGGTGGCGTTGACTTGTCAAAATAGAGTTATTTGAAAATAGGTGACCTAATACACCTTAAACCGTTAGGTGGCGACTCTTATCTTTTAATACCCATTTAAAAAAGTTGTCACACGTCGAAACCCACTTTCGCGAGAAAACAGGGCGCGACAGTTGGCCCAGACCGTCTTCAGCTACTGAGATTCGGAGTTTCCTTGGTTTGGCCGGTATTATCACCATTTTGTAGAGGGTTCCTCATCCATAGTTGCACCTATGACCAGATTGACCCATAAAGGTGCTCCTTTCAGATGGTCTGAGCAGTGTGAGGCGAGCTTTCAAAAGCTCATGTTTTCTTTGACTACAGCCCCAGTGTTGTTGTTGCCTACGGGTTGGGGGTCTTACACTGTGTATTGTGATGCATCACGTATTGGGCTTGGTGCGGTGTTGATGCAATATGATAGGGTGATTGCCTATGCGTCTCGGCTATTGAAGTTCCATGAGAAGAATTATCATGTCCACAACTTGAAATTGGCAGCTATTGTTCACGCATTGGAGATTTGGTGGAACTATTCGTATGGTGTCCCATGTGAGGTATATACCAACCATTGGAGTCTACAACATCTGTTCAAGTAGAAAGATTTTAAATTGTGGCAATAGAGAAGGTTAGAGTTTCTTAAAGACTATGATATCACTATTCTATATCATCCCAAGAAGGCTAATGTAGTGGCTGATGCCTTGAGTCGAAGGCAGAGAGCTTAGGCAGTTTAGCAAATCTACCAGCAGCAGAGAGGCTACTAGCCCTGGATGTTTAGACCTTGGCTAATAATTTTGTTAGATTGGATGTTTCGGAGCCCAGCCAGGTTCTTACTTGCATGGTTTTTCGATCTTCCTTATATGAGCGCATTAGAGAGCGTAAGTATGACGACCCCAATTCGCTTGTCCTTAAGGACACGGTACAGCACGGCAATGCCAAGTGATGATTCTATTGGAGATGATAGTGTGTTGCAAATGCAAGGCCGGTTATGTGTGCCGAATGTAGATGGGTTACGTGAGACGATCCTTGAGGTGGCCCACGGTTTGCGGTACTCAATTCAACCGGGTGCTGCTAAGATGTATCAGGATTTAAGGCAGCACTATTGGTGGAGGAGAATGAAGAAAGATATAGTGGAGTGTGTGGCTCGGGGCCTAAATTTTCAGCAAGTGCAGTATGAGCATCAGAGACCGGGCGGTTTGCTTAAGAGACTTGATATTCTCGAGTGGAAGTGTGTGCAGTGTTACCATGGACTTTGTTGTTGGGCTCCTGTGGACTTAGAAGAAATTTGACGTAGTATGGGTGATTGTAGATAGGTTGACCAAGTTAGCTCATTTCATTCCGGTGGTGACTACCTATTCTTCAGAGTAGCTGTCTTAGATCTACATCCGCGAGATAGTCCGACTCCATGGTGTGCCAGTCTCCATTATCTTTGATCGGGGCACAGAGCTTACATCGCACTTCTGGAGAGTTGTGCAACATGAGTTAGGCACACGGGTTGAGTTGATTACAACATTTCACCCCCAGACAGATGGGCAGTCCGAGCGCACCATTCAGATATTAGAGGATATTTTTTGTGCCAGTGATTTCAGGGGTTCTTGGGTACATTTATTGCCGCTTGAAGAGTTTGCCTACAAAAACAACTACCAATCAAGTATTCACATGGCTTTTTATGAGGGCCTATATGGGAGACGGTGTCGTTCTCCAATTGGTTGATTTGAGCTGGGAGAGTCTAGGTTGTTGAGCACAGATTTGGTTCGAGATGCCTTGGAGAAATTCAAGTTGACTCAAGATCGGCTTCGTACAACCCAGTCTAGACAAAAGAGTTATGTTGATCGGAAGGTTCGTGATGTAGCATTTATGGTTGGAGAGCGGTTTTTGCTTCGGGTTTCACCCATGAAGGGTGTGATGATGTTCAGGAAGAAGGGCAAGTTGAGCCCTAGGTATATCGGTCCTTTTGAGATCCTTGAGAGAGTTGGTGAGGTGGCCTACAAGCTTGCATTTCCACCCGACTTATCGGCAGTTTAACCGGTGTTCCATGTTTTTATGCTTCGAAAGTATTATGGTGATCCGTCCCATATTTTACACATCAGCTCAGTCCAATTGGACAAGAATTCAACTTATATTGAGGGGCCAGTGGCTATCTTGGACAGACATGTCCGGAAGTTGAGATAAAAGAACATTGCTTCAGTGAAGGTTTAGTGGAGGGGTCATCCGGTCGAGAAGGCGGGCTGGGAGACCAAGCACGACATGCGGAGTCATTATCCTCATCTATTCATCACTTCAGGTATGTCTCTATACACGTTCGAGGATGAATGTTTCTTTTAAGAGGGGAAGAATGTAACGACATGACCGGTCGTTTTGTGTAATTGTGCTTCGTTTCCCCCTTTGATTCTTTACACATGTGTGTTGAGAGTTTTATAACTTATGGGGTTGATTGGTTTCATTCCAAGAAGATTATGCGTTGATTTAGACCCTTTGGTTCTTTACTTAGAAGTTTAAGTTAGAAATGTTGACCAAACCTTGACTTTTGTGAATACGACCCTGAAACTGTGTTTCGATGGCTCTGATAGCTTTGTATTGCTATTTTGGACTTGGGCGTATGCTCAAAATTTAATTTGGAAGTCCGTGGGTTGCTTTGTGTTGTTTTGCCAAAAATTGGCAATTTGAGGTTCATAAGTTTGACCGTAGGTTGACTTTTGGCTATCAAGGTTTAGAATTGGATTTTTGAAATTGGAATAGGTCCTTTATGCTATATAGAACTTGTCTGCAAAATTTGGTATCATTTGGAGTTGATTTGATAGGATTTCGATGCTTGGTTGCATTTCTAGAAGTTCTTGAAGTTTACTTTGAAATTCATGTGTTTTGGTGTCTGACTCATAGTTCTAGATGTTATTCTTATTTTTTGATCGCGTGAGCGAGGTTTTATGAAATTTTTAGACTTGTGTTGATATTTGGTTTATAGTCCCAAGGGCTCGGATGAGTTTCAGACGTGATTCAGAATGGTTTGAACTGAAAAAATGGAATTGCTGATCTGCTGGTGCTCTGTTGTCGCAATTGCGAGCACCAGCCTCGCAATTGCGAAAGTGACAGGGGGTGGTCTGATGTCACAATTGCGACTTACACCTTCGCATTTGCGAAGTGAGCATGCCAGGGGCTTTGGTCGCATTTGCGACCACTTGGTCGCTTTTTCGAAGGTATCCATCTTCGGTAGTAGGCGATTTAGAGAGGAGATTTTCATCTACAAACATTGGGTAAGTGATTCTAATCAATTTCCAACTATATTTCATTAATGTATCGTACATTTAACATCAAACTTATGTGAATCAAATAGGAAAATTGGGAAATTTTGTCAAGTTTTTAAAAAATAAAAAATTGAGTTTTGAGAGTCGATTTGGACTCGGATTTTGAAAATAATCACATATATGGACTCGTGGGATTATAGGTAGTCAGAATGTACCCTTGGATCCGGGTTTTGACCGAGCGAGTCCCAGGCTGACTTTTGTTGACTTTTTGGGAAAAGTGTAAAGATCATAGCTTTATCTATTATAATTATTTTCCCTTGCATTGTTTGATAATATTAAGTCAATTATTTTTAGATTTTAGCCGTGTAGAGGCGAATTTTAGGGGAAAAGCTATTTCTGAGGGTTGAGTTGGCCTAGTTGAGGTAAATATATTGCCTATCTTTGTGTGGGAGAACTACCCCATAGGATTTTGGATTGATTGTGCTATTTGAATTATGTTAAAGTCGTGTACGTAAGGTGACGAGTGGGTATACGGGTTATATGTGGTATTTGACCCATTTAAGTTATTTAGACTCTTTCCATGCCTTTAATTGAATTGCCATAACATTCTATATGCCCTCAATATTAATCAACTCTTGCATGTGTTGATCAACCCTTACATGGTTTATTTGATATTGTTAACACTTGTCCTACATCTTACTTGATGTTTTGCTCTTATATGCTTAGTTGAAGTTATTGACTTTTTTATTGCCTAGTTATACCTTAAATTGTTTAATTACTTGTAATTAAAGTTGTTATTTCATGAAATATCTTATTGTTGAGTTATTGGTGTTGAAGTTGAGAAAGTCGTTATCACATTGAGGTGAAGTTGTTATTGTTGAGATTCTTGTGCACATTGTGGTTGACACATGGGCTATTTGTTATGGAAATATTGATATTGTTGATTCTTTTGGAAAGTTATGGAATATGGGCACTTGTGGTGCGAGGTGTGATTATATTATGATATTGATACGCATGCGGTGGTATAAGTATAGGGGTTGATACACATGCAGTACGATAGGGTGGACTTGATATACATGTTGCCAGTTGGGAAACTACTTGAAGCCACACGGTGTGATAAGGTGGCTAAAACGCGGGTAGTTATTTTAGGAAAATGATTTTCCAAACTAAATGTAATGCTCCCGCGGTGATATAATGAAAGATTGTGATTGAAATTGTAAAACGTGAATATGAGGCAATACATCGGTTGTAATTCTTGTTGTGCACTTCATATTAAAAGGAGTTATTCGTTGAACCGTTCTTATTGCTTTTATGCTTCCTTGTTATACCCATTTTTTCTGTATTTGATTATTTAAGGTTCTCATTAATTGCTTCCTTCTTGTTGTCTTTTTGCTTACAATTCTGTCATTAGTTTACGTTTTTAGATTGCTTTATTATCATTCATATCTCTATTTTCATTACTTCTCATTATTATATTTTTGTTCTATTTATTATGTCCTAGTAGGTGTCTTAACCTGGCCTCGTCAATATTCTACCGAGGTTAGACTTCATACATACTGGGTACCATTATTATGTACTCATACTACGCTTCTACACATTTTTTGTACAGATTCAGGCAAGTCCGCCCGTGCCGGACGTTAGTGATCAACTTGCTAGCTGTCTTCCGGAGACTTCAAGGTATACATGCTCGGCGTCTGCAGGCCTCGGATTCACATTCCCTTATCTTCTCATTTTGTTGTGTTCTTTATCAGATAGTGTTGTAGTAGACATTAGAGAATATTCTGTAGATCTTATGACCCAATTCCACCGGTTTTGAGAATATGTTGTTGAGGTTATATTTTGGAAGTTAATATGAGTTTATATGTTTTATTTTAGTATCTCATCTTGGTTATTCCTGTGATGTTATTATTAAAAGGTAGGCTTACCTAGTCTTAGAGTCTATGTCCCATCACGACATCCTAAAGTAGGAAATTGGGGTCGTGACAATCCTCTTTTCTATTATGAGCTACGTGTCACCACCAGAGCCCCATGCCGGCGACCTTAATTGCATATTTAAGATTTAGTTAGCTAATTTCCTTTTAAACTCCCCTATTTATGATCACTTTTTTCCTACTTTAGTTGATTAATTCTTTTATGATTAATTGTTAGTTGTTTTATTCAAAGATAATCCTTTACTCTTTTTGGCACACCTCTTTTCTCCACAAATAACCCTATTACGAGGTTAAGTTAGAAGCGTTTTTCCTTAAAGTGACCTTTTCAAAAGGGATTATTTATTATTTGGAGTCGCCACTTGGAATTGAGTTTTGGTGTTCCAGTTACCTTTTATTTTAATCGCTCGTCAAACGAAAGATTTGACTCCTTTATCTATGGTCTACGAAAAGAGAAGACTGAGTAAGGAATTCTGTTGACCGAGGGAAAGATGTGAGGCACCCCTCGAGTCATGTGGTTCTAGCACGGTCGCTTTTATTAATATATGTCCGGCTTAAATCAAATTTTGGCTATTCTTGTATTTTATTGGTTATGGTTTCTCTATAACTACTTCATTTATCATTGTATTTTATTACTTATTTGACGTAGATGCGGTACGCACACAAGGTATTTCCTTGAAGTTGGATGTTAAACCAAGGTATGGAATGTACACATGGTTAAAACATAATTATTTTAAATTTAAAAGTATCAAGACGCGGGAATGCGCACATGATCCCTTTTATTATTTAAGCATATCAATCCAAGTGTCGGGTATGAACACATGGGCTAAGATTTAAAGTGTGTCTAAAAGTTTTCTAGCGTATTTAGAGTGTATGTATATATATATATTCTTTTATTTATTCTTACGAAACATGAGTTAGTTCGTGACTCATCTCGCTTTCTCACAATTTGTTTTTACTCCTTTTTGTTTATTTCTTGCAATGGTTTTGAATCAATTCACAACCGCAATCCTTCACTTATAAATATTTTCTTCAAACTAGACCGCAGGCTACATTTATTTGCTAAGATCACTTTATTTAAGGATATGCATCATGAACTTAACTAAACTTCTCTATAGCAACTTAAACCTTGGACTTTAGAGATAGATTCGATGATAAATATTCATAAGGAAATTCATGATGAACATGTACTGGCAAAAACTAAATCTAGAAAAATGACAACATTTTAGAACTATATATTTATTTATTTATTTATTTACTTATTTTTGTAAAATTATTTAATCATGCTCAAATACATTAAACAAACTAGTGGTGATTTGGATAAATATTAACCAACTATAACACTGTAATGACCCAATCGGTCATTTTGTGTAATTGCACCCCGTTACCCTTTTTATTGCTTCACACATGTGTGTTTATGCTTTTATGACTTACAGAGTTGATTAGATATATTCTGGAAGGCTTTAGAAGTGATTTGGACCCTTGATTATTGAGTTAGAAGTTTAAATTTAAAAATATTGACCAAGTTTGACTTTTTTGAAAATAACCCCGGAACTGTATTTTTATGACTCCGATAGCTTCATACCGTGATTTAGGACTTGAGAGTATTCCCGGAATTGATTTTGAAAGTCCGTAGGTTGATTTGTGTTGATTTACCGAAATTTTGCAATTTAAAGTTGAAAAGTTTGACTGTATGTTGACTTTTAGCAGTCGGGCTCCGAATTTGATTTTGGGACTTGAAATAGGTCCGTTATGGAATTTAGAACTTGTCTGCAAAATTTTGTACCGTTTGGAGTTGAATTGATTGGATTCAGATGCTTAGTTGTAATTCTAGAAGTTCTTAAAAATTTCTTTGAAATTCAAGCGTTTTAGAGCTCAGTTCGTAGTTTTAGATGTTATTTTTGTGTTTCGATCGTACAAGCAAGTTTGTATGATATTTTTGGACTTGTGTGGATATTTGGTTTGGATCCCCGAGAGCTCGAGTGTGTTTCGGACGCTTAGAGGAGTGTTGTTAGAATTAAGTTTGCTGGTTTTTCTTCATAAGCCTCAGATCTCGCATTTGCGAGATTCTTGATCGCAACTGCGAAGGTAGGACAAGTCTGCTGGGTTCGCATTTTGCGAACCCAGTGTTCGCATTTGCGAAGTGTACCTGGGAAAGAGCTAGTTTGCATTTGCGATCGACCTGGTCGCATTTACGGAGGTTCAGGGTTCGCAATTGCGAACTTTTCTTCGCAAACGCGATGACGACAGAGATGGAAGGGTCTTCGCTTTTGTGAGGGATTCTTTGCATTTGCGGGGTTCGCAATTGCGAACCCCAGATCGCTTTTGCGACATTTGCGACTGGACAAATAGCTGAGGGACGGGATTTTTCAGTGCCTTCTCTAATTTTTGAACCCTAGGTCGGTAGGAGACGATTTAGAAAGGGGATTTTCACCAAGAAACCTTGGGTAAGTGATTCTAATCTATTTCTAATCATATTCGATCAACATATCTTCTATTTTAACATCAAAATCATGTGAATCAAAGTAGAAATTTGTCAAACTTTGTCATGATTTTAAAAGTAAGAATTTGCATTTTGAGAGTCGATTTGGACTCGTATTTTGAAACTAATCGCATGTATGAACTCGTGGGGTCATGGGTAGACGAAATCTACCATTGGACTCGCGTTTTGACCAGACGGGCCCGGGTTGACTTTTGTTGACTTTTTGGAAAAAGTGTAAAGATCTTAACTTTATCTATTGCAATTGAATCCCCTAGCATTGTTTGATGATATTGAGTCGATCTTGGTTAGATTTGAGTCGATCCGTCGATCAGACACTCGCCCCTGCTAGAGCCACGAGAGGCTGGAGTTGGGGAAGAGGCCGAGGACGGGCACGTGGTGCAGCCAGAGCACCTGCCCGAGCTGTGACAGAGGAGCCACCAGTATCTCTAGTCAGGGGTCAGACATTCGAGGTGCCTATTTCAACCCCAGCACCTCAGAAGACCCTCGCATTGTTCCTAAGCATGTTCAGTACCGTAGCTCAAGCGGGGTTGATCCCACTTGCACCAGCCGCATCATAGGCTGGGGGAGGAGCACAGACCCTTGTGGACCGTACCCTAGAGCGGTGGGTCCATGTTGATCAGGTCCTAGAGGTTATACCGTTACAGCCTGTGGTTAAGGCAGCAACATCTGAGGAGGAGCAGCTTAGGCTCGAGAGCTTTAAGAAGTACCACCCTCCTACTTTCAGTGGTTTGGCTTCAGAGGATGCACATGGTTTTCTTGAGGAGTGTCACTGTATTCTTCACACTATGGGAATTGTGGAGACGAGTGGGGTTGCTTTTACTATGTTTCAGCTAAAGGGAGCGGCATATCAGTGTTGGCAGGCGTACGAGGTGGGTAGCCTAGCCGAGGCAGCTTCACTTACATGGGATCGATTTTTAGTGTTTTTTCTTGAAAGAGTTTATTCCTCAGACCCTTCGGGCTTCTTGGTGTGCAAAGTTTGAGCGGCTACACTAGGATACTATGTCAGTGTCGGCGTATATTGTCCGATTCAGTGATTTGTCCAGGCATGCACCAGCCGCCTTGGTTGCTACAGTTAGAAAGAGAGTCTGTCGATTCATCGAAGGGCTCAACCAGAGTATTAGATTCAACATGGCTAGGGAGTTGGAGTTAGACACTCTGTATCAGCAGGTGGTTTAAATTGCACGGAGGTTGGAGGGAATGCAAGACCGTGATAGAGATGATAAAGAGGCCAAGAGGCCTCGTGGTATGGGAAGATTTAGTGGTGGACACGCTGCAGCTATAACTTGTCATGGTAAGGGCTATGTGAGCCGTCTAGTTCATTTAACACTTCCAGCTACTAGTTGTGCTCCAGTTGTATCGAGGTCCCAGGTAGCACACTTTGCTCAGCCACTTTCCAGTGCACCTCCTGCGCGGGCCTTCAGCGGTCAGCCAGCCGACCAGGCCCGAGTCAGTCCCAACCTCCACGCCCACCGAGAACTTGTTTTGAGTGTGGTGATACCCGCCACATGGTTAGATATTGCCCCAGACTTAGTAGGGGTGCACCTCCCCATACTACTTAGGCTCCACTGATTCAGTCAGGTCCGCAGACTTCTCAGGACATGATTGCTGCCCCAGTTGCCACACCACCTGCACAAACTGCTAGGGGTAAGGGACGGGCGGGTAGAGGTCACCCTAGAGGGGGAGGCCAAGCCAGATTCTATGCTCTTCCGAGTAGGACAGAGGCAGTTGCTTCAGACTCAGTCATCATAGGTATGGTTCCGGTTTGGCATAGAGATGCGTCAGTCTTATTTGATCCGGGATCCACTTATTCATATGTGTCATCTTACTATGTTCTATATTTGGATATATTGTGTGATTACTTGAGTTTTCCTGTTTATGTGTCTATACTTGTGGGACATTCTATTATTGTGGATCGTGTGTATCGGTCGTGTCTAGTTTAATTGGTAGTTTTGAGACCAGAGTTGATCTGTTGTTACTTAGTATGGTAGACTTTGATGTTATCTTAGCCATGGACTGGTTGTCGCCTTATCATTCTATTCTTGATTGTCACGCCAAGACTGTGATGCTGGTTATGCCAGGTTTACCACAATTAGAGTGGAGGGGTGCATTAGATTATCTTCATAGCAGAGTTATCTTATTTCTAAAGGCTCAACGGATGGTTGAGAAGGGGTGTAATTCTTATCTAGCCTTTATGCGGGATGTCAGTGCTAATACTCCTACCATTGAGTCAGTTTCGGTAGTGAGAGCCTTTCCAGATGTATTTTCAGTAGATCTTCCGGGCATGCCGCCTGATAGGGATATCAATTTTGGTATTCGCTTGTTTTCGGGCACTCAACCCATCTCTATTCCACCATATCGTATGGCCCCAACAGAGCTGAAGGAGTTAAAGGAGTAGTTACAAGAGTTGCTTCATAAGGGATTCATTTGGCTTGGTGTGTTGCTGTCGGATGCTCCGGTCATGTTTGTGAAGAAGAAGGATGGACCTATGCACATGTGTATTGATTATCGGTAGTTGAACAAGGTTACAGTGAATAACAGGTATCCATTGCCACGCATTGATGACCTATTTGATCAGCTGCAGGGTGCCAGAGTGTTCTCCAAGATTGATTTGTGGTCAAATTACCATCAGTTGAAGATTCGGGATCTAGATATTCTGAAGACTGCCTTTAGCACTCGGTATGGTCACTACGACTTCCTCGTGATGTCATTTAGGCTGACCAACGCCCCAGCAACATTTATGCACCTAATGAACAATGTATTCCAGACTTATCTTGATTCATTTGTCATTGTGTTTATTGACGACATCTTGTTATAATCTCGCAGTCGGGAAGATCATGAGAAGCATTTGAGGATTGTGCTCCAAACCTTGAGAGAGAAGAAGTTATATGCAAAGTTCTCAAAGTGTGAATTCTGGCTTGATTCGGTGGCGTTTTTGGGTCATGTGGTGTCGAGTGAGGGTACCAAGGTAGATCCGAAGAAGATTGAGGTGGTGCAGAGTTGGCCCAGACTTTCTTCAGCTACTGAGATCCGGAGTTTCCTTGGTTTGGCCGAGTATTATCGTCATTTCGTAGAGAGCTTTTCATCTATTGTAAAACCTTTGACCAGATTGACCCAGAAGGGTGCTCCTTTCAGATGGATCGAGGAGTGTGAGGCGAGTTTTCACAAGCACAAGACTACTTTGACTACAGCCCCAGTCTTGGTGTTTCCTACGAGCTCGTGGTATTATATTGTGTATTGTGATGCATCACGTGTTGGCCTTAGCGCGGTGTTTATGAAAGATAGTAGGGTGATTGCATACGCGTCTCGATTGCTGAAGACTCATGAGAAGAATTATCTAGTCCACGATTTGGAGTTGGTAGCCATTGTTCATGCATTGAAGATCTGGCGGCATTATTTGTACGGTATTCCTTATGAGGTCCTTACCGACCACCGGAGTCTACATCATCTGTTCAAATATAAGGATCTTAACTTGCATCAAGGACTATCATATTACCATTCTATATCATCCCTGAAAGGCCAATGAGGT
Organism: Nicotiana tomentosiformis; assembly: GCF_000390325.3. Lineage (NCBI taxonomy): Eukaryota > Viridiplantae > Streptophyta > Magnoliopsida > Solanales > Solanaceae > Nicotiana > Nicotiana tomentosiformis. The sequence goes on along the minus strand of NC_090818.1, from coordinate 75,704,929 downwards.
GGACAATGCCTTGAGTCGAAAGGCGGAAAGTTTGGGTAGTTTAGCATATCTACCAGTAGCAGAGAGGCCATTAGCATTGGGGGTTCAGGCCATAGCCAACCAGTTTGTTAGATTGGATGTTTCGGAGCCCAGTCGAGTTCTTGCCTGCGTTGTTTCCCGGTCATCTCTATATGACCATATCAGACAACATCAGTATGATGACCCCCATCTGCTTGTCCTTAAAGACACAATTCAGTATGACGATGCCAAGGAGGTTACTATTGGGGATGACGGTGTGTTGCGGATGTAGGGTCGGTTATGTGTGCCCAATGTGGATGGTTTGCATGAGTTGATTCTTCAGGAGGCCCATAGTTTGTGATACTCTATTCATTCGAATGCCGCTAAGATGTATCAGGACTTGAGGCAACACTATTGGTGGAGAAGGATGAAGAAAGACATAGTGGAGAATGTAGCTCGGTGCCTAAATTGCAAATAGGTGAAGTGTGAGCATCATCGACCAGGTGGTTTGCTTCAGCGACTTGACATTCCTGAGTGGAATTGGGAGTGTGTCACCATGGACTTCGTCGTTGGGCTCCCAGGGACTCAGAGGAAGTTTGATGCAGTATGGGTGATTGTAGATAGGTTGGCCAAGTCGGCTCATTTCATTCCGGTAGTGACTACCTATTCTTCAGAGCAGCTGGCTCAGGTTTATATCCGCGAGATTGTCCAACTTCATGGCATACCGGTATCTATCATCTATGACCGGTGTACGTAGTTCACCTCGCATTTCTGGAATGCTGTATAGTGTGAGCTAGGCACACGGGTTGAGTTGATTGCATCATTTAACCCTCAGACGGACGGACAGTCTAAACGCACTATTCAGATATTGGAGGACATGTTTCGCGCCTGTGTTATGGATTTCGGGGGTGCTTGGGATCCGTTCTTGCCACTTGCGGAGTTTGCCTACAACAACAACTACCAGTCGAGTATCCAAATGACTCCGTACGAGGCTCCATATGGGAGACTATGTCGTTCTCTAGTTGGGTGGTTTGAGCCGGGAGAGTCTAAGTTATTAGGAACAGATCTGGTCCGAGATGCTTTGGAGAAGGTCAAGATGTTCCAGGATCAGCTTTGTACAGCTCAATCGAGGCAGAAGAGCTACGCAGATTGGAAGGTTTGCGATGTTTCATTCTTGGTTAGAGAGTGAGTCTTGCTCCGGGTTTCACCCATGAAAGATTTGATGAAGTTCGGGAAGAAGGGCAAGTTAAGCCCTAGGTATATCGGACCTAATGAGATCCTTAAGAGGATTGGAAAGGTGGCCTACAAGCTTGCCTTGCCACCTAGTTTATCTACGGTTCATCCGGCGTTCCATCTCTCTATGCTCCAGAAGTATTATGGTGATCCATCTCATGTTCTAGACTTAAGCACAGTCCAGTTGGACGAGGATTTGACTTATATTGAGGAGCCTGTGGATATCTTGGACCGACAGGTCTGGAAGTTGAGATCAAAGGATATTGCTTTAGTGAATATTCAGTGGAGGGGTATTCCGGTCGAGAAAGCGACTTGGGAGACCGATCACGACATGCGGAGTCATTATCCTCCTCTATTCACCAATTCAGGTAGGTGCTTATGCACGTTAAAGGACGAACGTTTGTTTTAAGAGGGGGAAATGTAACGACCTGATTTGTGCAATTGCACCCCGTTACCCTTTTGATTGCTTCACACTTGAGTGTTTATGCTTTTATGACTTACGGGGTTTATTAGCTACTTTCCGGAAGCTTTCGGGTTGATTTGGACCCTTGATTCCTTACTTAGAAGTTTAAATTTGAAAATGTTGACCAAACTTTGTCTTTTGTGAAAACGAACTCAGAACTGTATTTTTATGACTCCTATAACTTCATATCGTGATTTCGGACTTGGACATATGCCCAGAATTGATTTTGAAAGTCCGTAGGTTGATTTATGTTGATTTGCCGAAATGTGGCAATTTAAAGTTGAAAATTTTGACCGTAGGTTGACTTTTTGCTATCAGCTCGAAATTTGATTTTGGGACTTGGAATAGGTCCGTTATGGCATTTAGAACTTGTCTGCAAAATTTGGTGCCATTTGGAGTTGAATTGATAGGATTCAGACGCTTAGTTGTAATTCTAGAAGTTCTTGAAAATATCTTTGAAATTCATGTGTTTTAGATCTCAATTCGTAGTTTTAGATGTTATTTTTGTGTTTTGATCGCGCGAGCGAGTTCGTATGATGTTTTTGGACTTGTGTGGATGTTTTATTTTGATCCCCGAGGGCTCGGGTGAGTTTCGGAGGCTTAGCGGAGTGTCGTTAGAATTAAGTTTGTTGGTTTTTCTGCACATGCCTCAGATCTCGCATTTTCGAGATTCTTGATCGCAATTGCGAAGGTAGGCCAAGTCTACTGGGTTCATATTTGTGAAGTGTACCTAGGAAAGAGCTAGTTCGCATTTGCGATCGACCTGGTCGCATTTACGGATGTCTAGGGTTCGCGATTGCGAACTTTTCATCGCAATTGCGATGACAGCAGAGATGAAAGGGTCTTCACTTTTGCGAGGGATTCTTCACATTTTCGGGATTCGCAATTGCAAACCCCAAATTGCATTTGCAACATCTGCGACTGGACAAATAACTGAGGGACGAGATTTTTGAGTTCATTCTCTCATTGTTTCCATGGTTTTCGCTTTCTTACATTGGCATTCTATTTTGAAAGAGGAAAGTTAGCTTTACATACTAGTACTATTCCATATGTACTAACATCCCTTTTATCGGGGGCGCAGCATCTTTAATTGATGCAGGTGGTTCATCAGCGGGCAGCTTTGGTTTTCGTTAGCAGTCGCTCTCTATTCAGCAGGTTTTGGTGAGCCCTACTCTATTTCGGGCCTGATGTCATTCGAATTGTACATTGTATTTTGAGGTATAGCTTGGGCCTTGTTGCCGGCACTTCCATACTAATCTTCTATTGTACTTAGAGGCTCCGTAGACAGGTTGTGGGTGGTGTTTGATGTGGGGAATTGAACTAGAAATGTTGGTATTTGGCAAACATATTTTTCATTATATCTATAAACTTGTAATATTTTGGAAATTATGAACGAAGATGCTAATGGAATGAAATGGGAGTTGTTAATGAAATCTTTTCAGTGTTTGATTAATGGAATGAATCTCCTCTTTATTCATGAATGAGTTTGGGTAGGAGGAAATCTAATAGTCTTGCTCGGCCGGGTTTACTCGATTGAGCGCCAGTCGCGCTCCCCGAGTTCGGGGATTGAAAAACTTGGTATCAGAGCCTAAGGTTTTAAAGTGTCCTAGGATGTCTCGGAACCGTGTCTAGTAGAGTCTTTCTTATCGGTGTGTTATTGACCATAGCTATAATGAGGAGGCTACAAGGACATTTTGGGATTTCACACTTCTTTGATACTCCAGATCGTGCAATAGAGCTCAAGATAGGAAGCTAAATTTCTCGTCATGTCTCATTTTCCATATGAGTAACCCACGAGTTCGAGGCAACAAGGAGGGAATGAAAGAACCAGTTGCTAGGGGAAGTGTCCTTGTTCTTATTAATGTTACTGCGCCACCGGATTATGGAGTGAGAGCACCTAAGAATTGAAAGAGGATTATTGGCATCAATAAGACGGAATGTTTGATATGAAAGAAGAGCCACTCGGGTTTAGCCACTCGGGTTTATGTTGGATGATTCTTGAAATATGTTATGGTTGTGGAAAGAGGGGGAACAAAGAGAACAAATTCCCTTGGGTTGGATACACCCATCCTGGTCTGCCCGATATGCGGGCGGGAACATTTTGCGTCATGTTGTGAGTATGCTCAGAAGCGTGTTGGGGGTGGTAGATTTGAGCAATTCCAAAAGTCCATACAACGAGCTGTTGCAGAGATTGTTACTCCCTCCATGATGTCTTGGAGGAAGACTAAGGGGAATGCTTATGATGTATGCAAAAAGGGTAAATATCAGGTAAGTCGGGCGAGTCAGTTTAGCGGACCCCATCCTCGTTGTGTGAAGTGTATGAGATATCATTCGGGGGTATGTCACTATGGTACTAATGAATGTTTTGGATGTGGAGTAGACGAGCATCAATTAAGGTACTACCCTATCAATCTAAAGTCATCAAATAAGTTGTTCCTTAGTACATCATTATGAACACGCATAATTTTTCTTTGTTGTATATGTACGTCCATATTGAAGAGCCTTCATAAACACGATCTTAACAAGATACTGAATCACAAAATATTGCATGCACTTACTTTCTAAATGAGAAGCATAATTCATGAAGTTACTCTATCACAAATTCTCTTATTTACAACCTCTTGAGGAATTGAGTTCTATAATGATTTCCTTGGAATGAGTTATAACCCTAGGTTAATATTTTCCACTTGCTTCCCTAAATTCTCAACAAGGGACTATACCTGATGAATTTCTTACATAACATTTTGATTCAAATGGTTAACATCTGCTCACTTGTGCCTATGCACGCACCACCATAATAGTTACCTATGTGGTATCAAATGTAAAGAAGCCTAGTGTTGAGATCCTTCTTGAGACACTTTTTTTCTCTCCGATGTATGTTGCTCCTATGGTTTGAACAGACACATTGCTCCTTTGTGAATATTATCGTGAATCCTTTTCACCATCTAGTAACATGAGAGCATATTGATTTATAAGACAAGTTCGTCGTATCTCTAGTCCTCTTATATAGGATCAACTATTGGAAAGGGTTAAGCTGTCAGAATGATAATAATCTCACAAGTGTTCAACTTCTTTCTTCAACCTCATGGGCTTGTGACATAGATTCCTTGTGTTAGTTAATGTTAAGAGCGTAATGCAACTATATGTATTTTGAAACCCATATCACATTCAGGGTGCCAGAATATTCTCATTACGAGTTGAACTGATTTTCCCTGCACTCTAGGAGATGATTGGTGTCACGTACTTCGCCATTTCTCTTTGAGGCTTACTAGTGCCGAACTAGGCACATATTGAATGAAATAATTGTTGTTGTCCTTTTCATGACTCATAGACTTCCAAGAATAACTTACGCTAATATCTTATCCTTCCGATTATACCTCCCATATGTCGCATGTCAAAGAAGAAGCATCATCCCATGATCAAACATATTGGGTAGGAAATTTTTTAGTCATATTCATGTTAGCACATCTTTAAATAATTGATGAAGGTCGCCAAAGGTTTAGTTTGGGTGTTCGGCGTAGGGATTTATAGTTGAAGAAGGTGAACGGGTTATTCTCAAGATTTGCTCTATAAATATATTGGGTGAATTGTTAATAAAGGTAAAGTATGTGTAGTCACATTAGGCCTTATGAAATCTTGAAGGAAATAGCCCAAACTATGAGTAGGATGTTTCCCTATTATTTCCTCCATGTATTCGGTGTTTCATGTGTCTATGTTGAAGAAAGTAGTTGGAGACCCGACACTCATTGTTCTAGTTGAGACTATTGAGATTAATGAGAAATTGACTTATGAAGAGATTCCAGTTTCTAATATTGATCGGCAAGTCCGAAAGTTGAGAAATAAAGAAATTTCATCTGTGAAAGTGTTATGGCGAAACCAGCAAGTTGAAGAGGCCACTTGGGAAGCCGAGGAAGAAATGAAGAAGAAGTACCCTTATTTGTTTGAATAGTCATGTATTTATAAAGTTGTGTTCTACGAAAATGCTAAGATTTACCTTCTATGAATTATGTATCAACTGTATAGCTGATGTTAAAGGTGTTCCTTTTTGCTAGTATACTGCCCGTGAGGCCACGGTTGGCATTGTTTTAATGTTATGTTGCATCGTTAGTTCATGTATATGTTGTTAGGACTATTTTTGGTGATTCTCTGGAAGGTGGTTAGGCCCAATTGCAGAGGGCACTCTGCCGAAATTTCTGAAACATTTGGGAGTTAGCCAAATTTTGGGGCCTTAAGGAAGTTGAAATGTTGGAAGAATATCAAAAATCTATATGAAGTCAAGAATGATTAAAGATGATGGTTAAGGTGAAAGGATATCTATGCCTAATAATGACTTGTAAAACATTCGAGGACGAATGTTCTTAAGTGGGGAGAATGTAACACCACGGAAAATTTCGAAGTGTTTTAAGACCATTAAGAAGATTGGCGGGTGCTAATTATATTAATTCGAGGATGAACAAGACTGATAATTTGAATGATATCAATTGATAATGATAATATATGTATGAGGTTCATTAAGAATGGTTTATGGTCTAAGAAGAGCCCTAAGGCTAAGTCAAGTTGAAAATTATATGATGGGATAAAGTTTCAAGTGAGTTCGCACAAGACCTTAATTCAAACGAGCATAACTCTCCGGATATGAAGATTTATATCGTGTATAACCTATCAAATTAAAGCCATGTAAGTCTAGTTTCCAACGCATCAAACCCTTCGTCATTTGGATATGTATACAGAAAGCTATAGCCATTTTACTGGACCTATGTTATATACGCGCCCAGATGCTCAGCCGCGCATATTTGAGAGTTTCTGCCTCAGGTGCGTGGCCAGATGCGCGGCCACTTGCCCAGGTGCGCGGTCGCGCATGTAGGAACCTATTAAATTCCCCAAGGCCAGGTAGAGAGAGAGCTAAGTTATTTCTTTGAGCTAGGGCTTGCATATCAAAGGGAATCCGTCCAACGCCTCCCTCCCATGAACCAAGGTAATGTTTTTGGAGTAATTTTGAGTTGATTACTACTCCTAAACATTTGTATTAACAAGGATTAATCTTGAAGATCCATAGATTTCCATTTAAATCCCCAAATTGGTCAAGAACACTACTAGTTGGGATTCTCAAGAGTTTCATTATAATAGGTATGTCTACCATCTCTAACTAATCTATGGTGACTATGTATGAAATATGTGTTAAAACTTATGGTATGGTAATTGGAAGCCATAAGTTCCCAATTTAAATACATAACCATTGTAGAGATTGAAAGGTGATTATTTGATCGAATTTTGTTGGTTGGGTGTGGATAGATGGTCATGTATGTGATGTTGGAAGTTAAGAATTATTTCAAAATGATGGTGGGATAAATTGTTGGTAAATGGTAGTATTTGGATGAACTAAGTCTATGGTTAAGAGATGTATAGATTCATGCCTACTAGATATTTGATAAAATGCTCAAATGAGCTGAAACCATGAATATCTTCCTAATTTGTGTTCAATTTTATTATGTCTCAAAATAGATTGGGATTGCTAGAATTTCCGGAACATGTAGTAATTTAAGGAAAGCTCAAAGTGAGGTATGTTGGCTAAACTACTCACTTAGAATTGAATTCCATGATGTTCCCATAAGTTTCAAGTATGGTTGTCTCAAGTTCCTTATTCTATGTTCCGAGATGTTCCCAATAAATTTGATTGTCCCGAATAAGCAAAGTGTCGAGAATTATGTATTCAAAATGTGTTCTGAATATTCCTATCACATTATGTTATCCTTTGGGAATATGTTCAATAATGATATGTATACTAAAATGCCATGTCTTTGAGTCGTGTTTCAAATGAAGGTTATGATGCCAAATTGTGTGAGAAAATCCCAATATGCTTAACACTCTTAATTGCTCATATGTGTACCTAAAGTCTTGATTTAAAATGTCTTATTGTGGATAATCTATAAAGATGGTTAGAAGTAAAATAAGTGAATTGTGGGTATAAAGTGTGGCCAACGTGCCAAGAGTGAAAGTTATACTTGTGGCCAATGGTACCAATGAAATGAAATGATGTGAGAAAGGTTATGAAATGAGCCTTGATTCAATTATTACGAATTGACTTCGAAAATAGAATTGCCTAAAAGCTTATGAACTCAAGTCATGCCCATATGTGGTTGTTTTAACAAATGCTATGCTTTGTGAGTATTTTCAATGTGTTTTGAGTTTTTACATATTCGTGAGTGGAAATTGTGTATTGCCCTTTTATTGAGAAAAGTATTTCAAGAATAAATGGTGTGTTACTTGTTGATGATTTTAACTTGCGCATCAATTGCCAATTATTTCACTCTATTTCTCGGAAAGAAATCTATTGTGCTTAAATTGTTCATTTCTAATAAACTTAAAGTTGTGATTTCCGGAGTATTATATATATTGATATTTATGATGATGATATATGAGAGGGGGGAGAATGAAAGTGTAGAATCTCAAATACGGCCATCGTGCCTTGAATAAAGAATCTTGTGAATGGTCAAAAGAGCCAATGGAATATTGTTGTTGTCATTGGCTGAAAATACTAGTGGAGATTTATACAATGTGAAAGATGATGAGGTAAATACATTTGTACCTATGTTATTTTTGTGAATTATTCCCCTTATTTGGGATGAGATTGATGTGATAAAATTATTCCCCTTATTTGGGATGAGATTGATGCGATAAAATTATTCCCCTTTAATTGGGATAAGATTGATTGATAGAAAAGGATGATGTCGATCCACACAACATTGTGGTGAGACGGCCTAGCCGATCGGTCGTGATCGGACACCATGCCGCACACATGGTGGTGATTGTGCTGGAAATTGTAATTTAAAATTTTGATTGTGGTTGATGTCTCTAATGAGATGGCCTAGCCGATCGGGTCGTGATCGGACTCCGTGCTAAAAGTACAGTGGTATTGGTATTGAGAGTGACTGTGGTTGATGTCTCTAATGAGATGGCCTATCCGATCGGGTCGTGATCAGACTCCATGCTAAAATTATGGTGGTATTGGTATTGATAGTGATTGTGGTTGATATCTCTAATGAAATGACCTAGCCGATCGGGTCGTGATCGGACTCCGTGCTAAAAGTACGATGGCATTGGTATTGTGAACATTGGTTTTGTGAATGGTGATATTGTGAACAGTGGTACATCGGTGCTTAAGATCTCCCAACCAAAAATAATATTATCATCATAATTTGATTATCACTTCATAGTGTTATCTTCATATTTTGGAAATTATTATGTCTTAACTTGGCATTTGAATATCATTGATTGTTGATTGTTGTTTTCATGATTTTTCCTTTCTTACATTGGCATTCTATTTTGAAATAGGACAATTAGCTTTACATACTAGTACTATTCCATATTTACTAACGTCCCTTTTGCCGGGGGCGCTGCATCTTTAATGGATGCAGGTGGTTCATCAGCGGGCAGCTTTGGTTCTCGTTAGCAGTCGCTCTCTATTCAGCAGGTTTTGGTGAGCCCTACGCTATTTCGGGCCTAATGTCAATCGAGTTGTATATTGTGTTTTGAGGTATAAGTGGGGCCTTGTTGCCGGCACTTCGAGACTACTATTCTATTGTACTTAGAGGCTCTGTAGACAGGTTGTGGGTGGCGTTTGATGTGGGGAATTGAACTAAAAATGTGGGTATTTGGCAAACATGTTTTTCCTTATATCTATAAACTTGTAATATTTTGGAAATTATGAACGAAGCTACTAATGGAATGAAATGGGAGTTGTTAATAAAATCTTTTCAGTGTTTGATTAATGGAGTGCATCTCCTCTTTATTCATGAATGAGTTTGGGTAGAAGGAAATATAATAGGCTTGCTCAGCCGGGTTCACTCGGTTGAGCGCCAGTTGCGCTCCCCGAGTTCGGGGCGTGACACACGGGTTGTACGTAGTATTTGACCGGTTTAGGCCACTTAGACTAATTCTATACTTTAATTGAAATGTCATATTATGTTTTAAATTCTCATAGTCAAATTTTCCTTAATTATGTTAGACTATCCTTAAATGCCTTAGTTGACTTGTTTAGTATTTGTTCTACATTCTACTTGCTAAATTGCCTCCATGCTTTAGTTGAACTTGTTGTCTCCTTTATTGTTATATGTTATCTCTTCATTGTTAATTATCATTGTTTGAATTAATTATTCATGTTATCCCTTTACTTGTTGATTTCCATTATTTCCTTTATTGTGAGTTAGTCTTATCTAATATTGGGGTTATACATTATTTTCTCATTATTGAGTTATTTGGTGTTGAAGTTGTGAAAATCGTTAATACGTTGAGGAGATGTTGGTTATTGTTAAACCATCTATCTTATTGAGCATTTTTCATCCATTGTTTTTATTGATATTCTTGTATACGTTGTGGTGGAGCCATGGGCTATTGTTATGGAAAATACTGATATTGTTGTTGTTGGCAAGTTGTAATATGTGGGCACTTGTAGTGCGAATTGTTTTTGTGATATGATATTGATGCGCATGCGGTGGTATAAGGCTTGGGTTGATGTGCATGCGGCGGTATAAACTGGGACTTATATGCGTGTTGCTTGTAAGGGAACTGCGTTAAGCCACGCGACATCATAAGGTGGGCTAAAGTGCGTGTAGGTATTTCGGGAAAACTATTTTCAAAACCTATTTTCAAATGTAAGGTTCACGCGGCAGTATAAGGAACGATTGTGATTGAAATTTAGAAAAGTGAATACAAGGTGATACCTCGATTTTGATTTTATTATATACAAGACGGTACCTCGTTGTGATTCTTGCTATTCGTTTCATGTTGCAAGGTGTTTTTGCTGGAAAATATATCTTGTTGTGTCATTCCTTATTTGTTCTAGCAATTATTGTCGTTACATGATCATTGTGGTACTTTAGTTGCTTCCTTTGTGTTATATCTATTGTTAGTTCCCGGTACTAGTTCTTGCAATTCTCTTACTGTATTAGTTGTTTCCTCACTTTCTATTACATATCCGTATTGAAATTTCATACTGTCTATTTTATATCCTAATAGGTGTCTTGATCTGGTCTCGTCACTACTCTTCTGAGGTTATGCTCGATACTTAATGGGTACCGTTGTGGTGTACTCATGCTACGCTTCTGCACATCTTTCTGTATAGATCCAGGTACGTCTGCTCGTGCTGGTCGATAGCGGATTATTGTTGTTGCTGCTTGGGAGACTTCAAGGTATACCTACTCCATGTTCGCAAGCCTCGGATTCACCTTCCCTATTTTACTTCATGTTGCATTTTCTTTCGGACACTGATGTAGTAGTACTATAGTTGTATTCTGTAGAGCTTATGACTCAGTTCCACCGGTTTTGGGGCGTGTATTATGAAATTTTGTTTTTCGGAAGGCTTTATCTATTATTCAGTTATTGTCAGTAACTTGTTAGCTTATATATGTTCAGTTGTTATTATTTGTTAGGCTTACCTAGTGGTAGAGACTAAGTGCTATCACGATATCCTTCGGAGAAAAATTGGGACCGTGACAAACACGGTGACTTTAACATCTTAAAGTAAAATATGACTAAGAGAACACAATTGACCTAGAAGATTGAACCGAATTGATGAAGCTTTCCTACTGATGTGTTAAGATTGAAACAAACCTACCTAACATTAGATTTTATTATTATCTAGAAACATAAAATAAAAATAAAGAAAACTTATGCAAATTTCAGCCATTTTTATCATTGGAACTTTTATATAAAATAATAATTCTAATTAGCTATCATACTATTCTATGTGAATAACTTGTCGTAATTTGATATAAACATCTATATGAACATGAATCTGATTTAACTATTAAAGAACCAAAATTTCAGCAACTCAAATAATAAACTAAGATATGCTTCAACAAATTTTGTCAATCACGTTACTTCATACCAATAATATAAATGAAACTCCTAAGAAAAGGAAAACAATAAACAGATCTACAACAAAGTAAACATATTTTAAGCACACCTCTTTTTTTTTTTTTTTTTACGGAAAAATGAGTTTTTCCAATTAAAGTGATATTATTTGAAATTAAAGGTGTTTAGCGATTCCAAACTTGACTCGGATTTTAGGCATGGAAGACCACCTGATTTTGCCGCGAAATTGCCACTTTCATTTTCCGCAGATGAAACATAACAAATCAAAGAAGTTGTCAGCCCCAGGAAAGACAAAAGAGAGTCCATGATGAATAAGCAAAGAAGGGAAACAAAAAGAAAAAGGAGGAAAAAGTATGAAAAAAAAAAAGAATCACACTCCTTTTTTTTCTTGCTCTTAGTCTTCTTTTATAAGCTATAGCAACTATGATTCAACAAAAGAGTAAAAGAAGAATCCATTCTGGCGCGATTTTCCCAGCGATGCTTCCAACTTGAGATTTTTCGTCATAGAACTGGCCATCAAATGTATATTCATTCATCAGGGGTTATTTATTTTATTTAAAATAGTCGTCACTTGGAATAATTAAGATGTCCTAAGTCATCGATTTATTTTAGAATCGCAAATCAAAGAAATTTAACTCTGTTTAAAGTCTGCGAAACACAAAATACCGGTAAGAAATTCCGTTAACCCGGGAAATGGTATTAGGCATTCCTGGATTCTGTGGTTTTAGCACGGTCGCTTTTAATCATATTTGTCTTAATTAATTATTTAATTATGTATTTTTAAACCTATGTGCGTTCGGAATTATCTTGAAATGAACCACATGTGTGTGGACTCGTTTTGTTTGGTGTGTCACGCGTACGTGTACACAATTAATAATACTTTATTATTATTAAGATTGTTTCACCAAAGTTGCACGAACACATACCTTGGTTTTAATTTTGGAAATCACAATTATGCCACGCGAACGTATGCATAATCACGATAGATTGATTAATGAAGAGCGCGCTTAAAGTATTCTAACATATTCACGAGTATTCGAGTATTAATCAGTGTAACAGAGATAGGCCAACTTATTCTAAATCTTCACGACCCAACGACTAAGCGCAAACCCCCCATGGCTCAACTTATATCTTAGCTAATGACCCACTTCAATTTGTATAGTGGCCTATTTCTTATTAAAATAACCTCTTTTTTTCAAATTATATTTTTGTAATAATGTAATCTTATCTCTTCACATCTCAATAAAGTATAAGATATGCAAGAAACAAAATAATTAAAGCCGTCAACATTTACCCCACTTAAGAACAAATAAAGCATATACTTGAGACTTAAAATTCAGATATGCCAAAATTTCAAAGTTCTCTGCCTTTCACTTCTTACTCACTTGAATTCCAATTATCACGTTAGCCATCTAGCTAATGATATCAAATGAATAATTAATCACACTAAAATGAAGCCAACATGCTAAGATTCTTCAAGGGACGTTCAAAGCCAACTAATATAGAATGCTCAAAATTTAAAATAAAAAAAGATTCATTCATGGTGTATATAATAAAAATAGTGATGCAATTTGTTTACCCTCAAAATCGGATAACAATTGAATTTATACGTGATTTTAAGGATACGTGATCTAACTTTATACAAAATGAGAAATCAGATTAATATTGAAATAATCGATGAAAAGGTAAATGCAAACCACACAAGTTGAACAATCTTAGCCTTGAAGGTTGATCACCTCTGAGTCAAAAATGCTTTAATCGATGCCGGAACAGAATGATGAGATAATAAAAACTAGAAATAAACAGTATATTGCTTAGGGATGTGTCTTACAATCTCCTTAATGACTTATCAGAACCCCCTTTATATAGTAGAGGAGTCCTATTCTAGGTACATTTCTATAAAAAGTCAAAATCTCTTGATTTGCTGATTACCAATTCCTTACTGATACGTACGTGCCGAGATTCTCGCCGTAATTTCCATCTAGTCGCGCATATTTCGGTCTTCTGTTAATTATCCTCGAGCTCGTTCGAGGCTAAGGTCGACACGAGACTCAATTTTCCTCGAAGGCAGATTTTCTGACCTCGGGTTCTAACACGGTGAAACTCAAAGTCGATCCTCAATCCATGGTCGCCATGTTCCAAACCTAATCTTCAAAGTTGTAGTCAAGTTCGATTTCAACCGTATACAGAGTCCCCTCGTTTTTCAGAGAATAATCGACAAGAAACGATATGAGCCTCTGATATCTATCCTCGGTGTTCCTCATTAGAAATGACAAATTGAACGAAACGTCTCGTCAGTCACATCTTCATGGCATTAAATGCTCGTCAGGCGCTGGTCTGTCACTTATGGCTTTGAACCGTCATTTGGGAACTATAAATATCCCCTTCTTTATTAATTCAAACTTTTTACATCCAAATCTTCTCTACTCTTGTTTCTTAGAAATTTCAACACTTTTCCAGTATTAAATCTTTGGCTATTCTGAAATCTTTTCACAAGAATTTCAGATTTGTTTTTACCATCAAACTTAATCTTTAAATTTCCTCTCTTTCCTTCACCTATCAAAGAAATGGCGGTCCGTTCCCCAAAAAGAAACTCCCTCTACCTCGTGACCTGCTGTAGAGGAAAACGTTTCATCTGCTGCTGCTGAGGAACCGACACCGGAACCTCCTTTGAACATGTTTGTTCTTACGGGGTGCCCAGCCGGTGCCGATTTCAAGGTCGAGAAAACTTCCTCGGTACCGGGTTGGTGTGAACCGGTCTCGAGATATATATGCTTGGTCACCGACAGCCTCCTCTCTAAGGTCAAGGAAGACTGCAATTGGGCTGATAAACACGTGGTGGTTCCTTCGCCCGAGGACGCGATTACTATCCACGTGGAGGGTTTTGTAAGTGTTTACACTTATCCCTTCAAGTTGGGCCCCTTGGATCCGGTCATCATCGCCTTCTGTAAGAGGTACGAGGTGACCCTAGGTCAAATTCATCCCTCTTTCTAGAGGATAGTAATTCTCCTCCGCTTCTTCGTAAACGAAATTGAAAGGTATACTTTCACCATAGATCATCTCATGCTTCTGTACAATCCCCAACTCTATCGAGGGGGACTAATAAAAATTGCCCGTCGGGCTAGTAAGGCTCCATTCTTGAGCATCGACGAGGATCAGGACTGATGCTGGTTACAACGATTCATTCGAGTGAAGACCTCAAATTTAATCCCGGCCTAGGATATGCCATTTCCTAAGAAATGGAACACGAAACGTAAGTATAACCTTTCCTTCAAGATTCCATTTATCGCTTTTTCTTTTTCTTCCCTTCTCACTGATTTTTCATGGTGGTGCAGCTGTTGCTCGGATGTCGGATACAGTTCCTCGACTCAAGGAGTGGGTCGATGGCATCGTGTCCCAGAAACCATATTCCGAGTGCGCATGGCGCGAACTTTAAAAGGGCCAATGGGAGGCGTGTTCTCATGGTAAGATTCCGCTCTTGACTGATCAACACTTATGTTTCCTCCGTGTTGTCGAGCCTTTACTTTCTTTTCTTTTCTTTGCAGGTTTTCCCAAGGACGTTGCAATGAGGCCCCCCCTCTGGTGATGAAGATATCCTCCCCGAACCATAGTCAAGAGGACTCGAAACGTAAGTATAACCTTGCCTTCAAGATTCCATTTATTGCTTTTTCTTTTTCTTCCCTTCTCACTAATTTTTCATGGTGGTGCAGCTGTTGCTCAGATGTCGGATGCAGTTCCTCGACTCAAGGAGTGGGTCGATGGCATCGTGTCCCAGAAACCATATTTCGAGCGCGCATGGAGTGAACTTTAAAAGGGCCGGTGGGAGGCCTGTTCTCATGGTAAGATTCCGCTCTCGACTGATCAACACTTATGTTTCCTCCGTGTTGTCGAGCCTTTACTTCCTTTTCTTTTCTTTGCAGGTTTTACCAAGGACGTTTCAATGAGGCCTCCCTCTGGTGATAAAGATATCCCCCCCTCTTGATTTGGAGTTTCGGTCAATCTTGTTATCTGATTATTCTTTGTGTGAGGGCATGACATACATATTGTGTAAGGCCCCATAAGCGTTTACCAAGAACTCGAGATTTTGTGGTGCCGAGGTAGGATAATATATTAGAAGGTTATAGTGAATTTTTGCGGTGAGCTTGTTCACTGCGGTACAAACCGTTTGGTTTGCGCAATGAATTGTGGAGTTAGTGGAATTATTTTTCCAGAACATGGCGGTTTTCACGCCCCGACCTCGAGGTTCATGACCAGTGCTCAACCGAGATAACTCGGCTGAGCAAGCTTGTACAATACATTCTACCCAAACTCACCCATGAATAAAGAGAAGATCTATTTCATTAATTAGATCAGGAGAAGATCATGTGTGCAACACCAATTCATTACCATTAGTTACATCATTAATAAGTTTCAAAATACATAAACTATCATAGTTTGAAGTGGAACATCTGGAATAAATATAACATTACTAGTCTGACTTTCCCAACACCAACATACAACCTACACTATGTCTATGGAGACTCTAATATATACAATAGAGTACTATGATAATGCCGGCAACAAGGCCCCGGCTATACCTCAAAAAATAATACATAAGGAACAAAAGATGTACGACCCCGAAATGATCTGGGAATCTCCAAGTCAACTGGGAAGAGGGTGTACCGCTATCATTTATCAAAGCCGCCTGTTGTGGAACCACCTGGATCTATTAAAGATGCAGTGGCCCCGACAAAGGGGATGTTAGTACATGTCGAATAGTAATAGTATGAAAACCAAACACTTTGACAAGAATTAGAAGTATAACATGAATGTGAAAAATCATGGAAGCAATAAATGAGCTTAAATAGCCGTTAAAACCATTGCAGAATTCATTTAAATCTATCAATAGCAATTATAAATTTTAAGTTGGGGATCCTCTATAACAACCTCTACCACAATACTACAATCTCTACACAAAGCGACCCTGCCGCCTCACCCTAATGTGTGCGGGTGGATGCTTAATCACAATGCCATAATCTCTACACAAAGCAACCCTTCTGCCTCACCCCAATGTCTGTGGGTGGAGGTGTAATCACAATACCACAATCTCTACACAAAGGGACCCTGCCGCCTCACCCTAATGTGTGCGGGTGGAGGTGTAATTACAAAACCACAATCTCTACACAAAGCGGCCGTGCCGCCTCACCCCAATGTGTGCGGGTGGAGGTGTAATCACAACACCATAATCTCTACACAAAGCGGCCCTGTCGCCTCACACCAATATGTGCGGGTGGAGGTGTAATCACAATACCACAATCTCTATACAAAGCGGCTCTGCCGACTGACCCCAATGTGTGCAGGTGGAGGTGTAATCATAATGCCACAATTTGGATTCTCAAAACGATAATAGTTTGTACAAAAGATTTCCTTTTAAATCAAACCCGTTGGCACCCTTGGCCTTCACAAATATAAGTTCATAAGAATTCATCGTATGAGATATAAGAATTTGATCACATTGATTTCATACAAAACTTTCTTCCCAAAATGGGGTATAACATAATTAAGTCAAAATAGTTAATCATTATCACATACGGGTTCTGACACGTTATGCAATTTGGGAATCAATTTACTAGCATGAATATCCCACCTCAATTGTGTTTCAAGTACTAACTACACACGATGGAGTTTTGTAAGAATACGGGAATTTTGATACTAGTAGAAGAGTTTAGCCTTCTCACCTCGAAAGAGCTTTTCCGTGGTGCAACAATAACGTCCCAAAACTCATAACGATGTCAGCTATAGAAGATGGGAGAATTACAAGCACGATCAAAGGAATTCGTATGGCAAGAGCTGCTACAATTACAACCCAACCTTTCCTCAACCAATTCAACAACAAAACCACCCAAGGTTGTCCAACAACTTCCCCACAATCCCTATTAGCTCATGCATG
Source organism: Nicotiana tomentosiformis (assembly GCF_000390325.3). NCBI lineage: Eukaryota > Viridiplantae > Streptophyta > Magnoliopsida > Solanales > Solanaceae > Nicotiana > Nicotiana tomentosiformis. The sequence goes on along the minus strand of NC_090818.1, from coordinate 75,687,434 downwards.
TGATAAATCTGCTCTCATTACCCATAACCAACCCAAATCTGAAATTGGAGAATTGGGATGAAGAAATTCTTACGTTTTAGAAACCCTAGGAAGTTCCTCTTGATGAAATTCCAAGGCTTGATCAGAGTTGAGTAGTGAAATCCTTAAATCCTCTCCTTTCTCTCTCTACAATAGCTTCTTCTCTCTTTAATATATCAGATAATCCCTCAAAAATGACCCCTATGGCTAGATAAAATGAAATCGGGCCAGGTTATGAAATAAGAAAAATGAAGCTTGATGTGGATTTTCGGTCTCAAATGCGACTGCGTAACACTTCTGTGGTCCGCATAATCGCCCTCCAGAACTTGGCACTTTTGTGCAGGTATGCGACAGGTCTGCGGTCGCATAATGAGAAGCTTGTTCCGAAATTTCTCATGATGGTTCTGCAGTGTATGTGCGGCCCGGGAAACAAATATGTAGTCGCATAGTTTACCGCAAAACAACCTCCAAAATTGGCCAATTTCTTTGCTTCACTCTACGGCGGATCTGCGGTCAGCCGATCAGTTCTGCGATCATATAATGGACCGCATAAACATCCTGTTCTGCAACCCCGAGTATTAGGTGAAATTTTACGGGGCCTTACATCCTCCCCACTTAGGATCATTCCTCCTCGAATGAGGGTCAAAATCCGCCATTAACATCCAATGTGACTAGCTCCCTAAATTTCCAAAACTTTCACCAGAGTCTTCCTTGTAATTGGGCCTATCCACCTGCAAGATAATCCCAAAACTAGTCCTAACACCGTAACCATAACACAACAATGTAAAACAACATGGAAACCACACCAGCCACAATGCCAAAAACATTACATTACCAAAAGGAGTATCCTTAACGTAAGCTGTACGGGGGGAACATAATTCATAGAAGGTGAACTCTTAACATTTGCATAGAACACAACAACCTAAATACATAATTATCCAAACAAATGAGGGTACTTCCTCTTCATCTCTTCCTCGGTCTCCCAAGAGGCCTCTTTAACCTGTTGGTTTTGCCATAGCACTTTCACGGAGGCAATCTCTTTGTTTCTCAGCTTTCGAACCTCCCTATAAGGAATGGAAACTAAAATATGTTCATATGTCAATTCCTCATTAACCTCAATAGCCTCAATTTGAAAAATAAGCGACGGATCTCCAACCACCTTCTTCACCATGGACACATGAAACACGGGGTGCACTAAAGACATCTCTAGAGGTAGTTCAAGCCTGTAAGCCACCTGACAAATCCTCAGAATGATATTGTATAGTTCGACATATCTTGGACTCAATTTTCCTTTCTTACCAAACCGCATTATACCCTTCATGGGGGAAACCTTCAAGAATACCCATCATCCTCTTAGAACTCCAAATCCCCACAATGTACATCCAAATGGGACTTTTGATGACTCTGGGTAGTTTTCAACCGTTCCTTAATGATCTTAATCTTCTCCATAGCCTGATGTATGAGGTCTGGCCCTATCAACTCCGCTTCCCCATTCTCTAACCACCCAATTAGAGATCTACATCTCCTACTATATAGAGCCTAGAATGCCGACATATGAATGCTAGCATGATAATTGTTGTTGTAGGAAAATTCTTTGAATGGCAAATGATCATCCCAACTACCCTTGAAGTTAAGAACATAAGCGCGCAACATATCCTAAGGTGCCTGAATGGCCCGATCTGCTTGCCCTCGATCTTTTTATGGAAAGTTGTACTAAGATTCACCTGGGTACCTAACCATTGCTGAAATTTATTTCAAAACTTAGTTGTGAATTGTGCCCCATGATCGGGGATAATAGAAGCTAGAGTGCCATGTAACCTGACTATTTTCTTGATATACAACTGAGCATACTGCTCCGCTGTGTCGATAGCTTTGACAGGTAAGAAGTATGCTGATATTTTGAGCTGATCCACAATCACCCAAATCAAGTCGAACTTGCACGGAGTGCGAGGTAGTCCTACCGCAAAGTGCATATTGATCATCTCCCATTTCCACATTGGAATTCCTATGTTATGTGCCAACCCATCGGGTCTTTGATGTTCGGCCTTTACTTGGTGACAATTTGGACATCTTGCCACAAAGTCCGCTACATTCCTCTTCATATCATTCCACCAATAGACTTCCCTAAGATCATGACACATCTTTGTAGAGCCTGGGTGCACGTAATACCACTCCTGGGGTGGCATTGGCTTCTTGGACAGTCCTTGCTTTCTTCCTAGGTAGCATATACTGGAAATTAGAGCAATGCACGAGTTAGAGGAGGAACAGTCTTACAATCAGTTCTATCGCACGATCTAGAATATCAAAGAAAGGTAATATTTCTAAATGCCCAAGAAGACTCCTAATTATAGATGTGGTCGACAACACATCCATAAGAAGGACTCTACTAGACACGGTTCGGAGATATCCCAGTACACTTTAAAACCTTAGGCTCTAATACCAAGATTGTCATGCCCCGAGCTCGAGGAGTGAGACCGATGCTCAACCGAGATAACTCGGTCGAACAAGTCTGTACCATCCATAACTTCTACTCGAACTCACCCATGAATAAAGAGAATATCTATTTCATTAGTTACATCATTAATAAGTCTCAAAATACATACACTTTCATACTTTGAAGTGGAACATGTGGTACAAGTACAACATTACTAGTCTGTCTTTCCCAACACCAACATACAACCCACACTATGTCTACGGAGGTATAATCACAATGCCACAATCTCTACTCAAAAAAGCCCTGCCGCCTCACCCGAATGTGTGCGGGTGGAGGTATAATCACAATACCACAATCTCTAACCAAAGTGGCCCTGCCGACTCATCCCAATATGTGTGGGTGAAGGTGTAATCACAATGCCACAATTTGGATTCTCAAAACGATAATAGTTTGTACAAAAGATTTCCTTTCAAATCAAACCCTTTGGCACCCTTGGGATAAGTTCATAAGATTTCATCATATGAGATATAAGAAATTGATCACATTGATTTCGTACAAAGCTTTCTTCCCAAAAAAGGGTATAAGATAATTAAGTCAAAATAGTGAATCATTAATACATAAGGGTTCTGACATGTTATGCAATTTGGGAATCAATTCACTAGCCTGAATATCCAACCTCAATAGTGTTTCAAGTTCGAACTACACACGATGGAGTTTTGTAAGAATACGAGAATTCCAATACTAGTAGAAGAGTTTAGCCTTCCTACCTCGAAAGAGCTTTCCGTTGCGCAACAATAACGTCCTGACACTCCTAACGATGCCAATCTATATAAGAGGGGGGAATTAGAAGCACGATCCGAGGAATTCATACGGCAAGAGCTGCTACAATGACAACCCAACCTTTTCTCAACCAATTCAATAACAAAACCACCGAAGATTGTCCAAGAATTTCCCCAGAATCCCTATTTGCTCATACATGTGATAAGTCTGCTCTCATCACCCATAACCAACCCAAATCCGATTTTGAAGAGGGTTAAAATCCTCCATTAGCATCCAATGTGACTCAATTGTTGCTTCACACCCCAGCAGTTCCACATTTTGACTAGGTCCCTAAATTTCTAAAGCTTTTGCCAGAGTCTCCCCTGTAATTAGGCCTATCCACCTGCCAGAGAATCCCAAAACCAGCCCTAACAGCATAACCATAACACAACGATGTAAAAAAACATGGAAACAATACCGGCCACAATGCCATAAACATTACATTACCAAAAAGAGTATCCTTAACGTAAGTTATACAAGGGAAACATAATTTATAGAAGGTAAAATCTTAACATTTTCATAGAACACAACTACCTAAATACATAAATATCCAAACAAATGAGGGTACTTCCTCTTCATCTCTTCCTTGACCTCCCAAGTAGCCTCTTCAACCTGTTGGTTTCGCCATAGCACTTTCACGGAGGCAATCTCTTTGTTTCTCAGCTTTCGGACCTGCCTATCAAAAAATGGCAACTGGAATCTCTTCAAAAGTCAACTACTCATTAACCTCAATAGCCTAAATCAAAACAATAAGCGACGGATCTCCAACCACCTCCTTCAACATAGACACATGAAACACCGGGTGCACTAAAGATATCTCTGGAGGTAGTTCAAGCCTGTAAGCCACCTTACCAATCATCTGAATGATTCGGTAAGGTCCGACATACCTTGGACTCAATTTTTCTTTCTTACCAAACCGTATTATACCCTTCATGGGGGAACCTTCAAGAATACCCAATCATCCTCTTGGAACTCCAAATCCCTACGACGTACATCCGAATAGGACATCTAACGACTCTGGAAAATTTCAACCGTTCCTTAATGATCTTAACCTTCTCCATAGACTGATGCATGAGGTCTGGCCCTATCAATTCCGCTTCCCCAATCTCGAACCACCCAATGGGAGATCTACATCTCCTACCATATAGAGCCTCGAATGGCACCATCTGAATGCTAGAATGATAACTATTGCTGTAGGCAAATTCAATGAGTGGCAAATGATCATCCCAGCTACCCTTGAAGTCAAGAACACAAGCGCGCAATATATCCTCAAGTGTCTGAATGGTACGCTCTGCTTTTCCGTCAATCTGTGGATGGAAAGTTGTACTATGATTCACCTGGGTACCCAACCCTTGCTGAAATTTATTCCAAATATTAGTTGTGAACTGTGCCCCTCGATCGGAGATAGTAGAAATTGGAGTGCCATGCAACTTGACTATTTCCTTGATATACAACTGAGCATCTTGCTCTGTTGTGTTGGTTGCCTTTACAGGTAAGAAGTGTGCTGATTTTGTGAGCCGATCCACAATCACCCAAGTCGGGTCGAACTTGTGAATAGTGCGAGTTAGTCCTACCACAAAGTCCATATTGATTATCTCCCATTTCCAAATCGGAATTTCTATGTTGTGTGCCAACCCACCGGGCCTTTGATGTTCGGCCTTTACTTGCTGACAATTTGGATATCTTGCCATAAAGTCTGCTACATTCCTCTTCATATCATTCCACCAGTAGACTTCCCTAAGATCATGAGCACCGCGAGCTTGCTGATAAACTGAAAAAGCTGGCATGCTAGGATGTCCTCTCCAAGAATGATACGTACCTCTACACGAGGTACCGCTGAAACCGCCTAAATAATAGGGCTTCATGTCCATCGTCACCATGGTCACCCTGCTCTGACCTTGAATGCTCTATGTCCCCAGCCTGAAGAAATGTATTACTAGTCTCCGCCTCCCTAGCCACAACAATCTTTATACCAATGTTCAACCCCTCAATGAACCTCCTCACCTTCTCAACCTCGATGGGATCTTGAAAAGCTGCATAACGGGATAACACAGTAAATCTCATCTTATACTTGGTCATAGACACACGATCATGCTAAAGGTGCTCGAATTGGCCAAACATTTCTTCCATCTTCGTGGCGGAACAAACTTCTTTAAGAAGAGAAATAAACATTGTCTCCGTGTGAGTGGAAGTGACCCTGCTATGCTCATATGACTGCCACCACCTCTTGGCTGGCCCCTGAAGTTGAAATGTAGTGAAAGAAACCCTATTTGACTCAACCAAAACAAGATTCCGCAGAATATCCTGACAATTATCTAAGAAATCATGTGCATATGCCAAAGGATCACCATTATAACGTGGAGGAACCATCTTCCTAAACCGATCAAACCTCTTCTACTTCTCCTCAGACATAGCAGCCTCCACTACTTGCCTAATAGCAACCACAGGAGGATGTCTCCCAACCTATACTACTTATGGGGTCTGATAAATCGCAGCAACCTACTCAAGAGTGTGAGTAGCGGGAGTCTGTGCCCCTATCCTGACCTGAGAAGTAACCGGTGCCACAGGAAGTACTCCGGACTATGCCAAACCCTCCACAAGACCAACCAATCAAACCAGAGCATCCTGAAATACTGGGTTAGCAATAAACCTCTACGGAGATAAGTACAGACGCCTCTATACCGATCCACAACACTCTATTAGACCTACTCGCGACTCGTGAGAACTACACAATATTGAGATCTAATACCAACTTGTCACGACCAAAAATCCCACCTCAAGGCCATGATGGCGCCTAGCGGCCCTTGCTAAGCAAGCCAACTCATAATCAACCAATATAATCCATTTTTATGAATTAATAGATATATACAATAATTAAATATGGAAATATTCTCAAAATAGTAATGATATCCGATATAACCACAACACGGCCTACACACAGCCAATACGGTATAACTCCCAACACTATGTGGCACAAGTACACGAGAAATCTACGAAAATGAGAACACATTTGTATACACAACAAGCTGTCTGAAATAAAAGTACATAGGAAATAAGTAAAGAATTAGCACTCGGGGACTGCGAAGTAGATACATGAAGTGCAACTCACCCTAAGTCTATGTATAGTATGCAAGCTAAATCAGGAATCTATGCTAGGACACATATGAGGATCTCCACAAAAGGATTTGTTGAAGTGTAGTATGAGTACACCACAATCGGCACATAGTAAGTATTAAGTATAACCTCGAAGAAGTAGTGGCGAGGCTAGATGCTTCCAAATACATACCATGCTGATATAAAAATAGAATTAGGAACTGAAACAATAGAGAATGTCAAGAATAGCAAGAATCAAAAATATCAATAGTTGAATGGTATTTAGCATGCTTTTCCAGTACAGAAATAACCATAACGTGGCGCTACCCCCTCGAACGCAATGAACACCAAACACCAGCATATATCTAATGCCTCAACAATAGAAATGATCTGAAACCACCCGAAAACACATCTGAGTCCCACGGGACCCCGACCAATCATGCAAACAAGTTGCAACACCTAATTCAAATTCTCAAAACACAACAAATAAAATCAAAACCAAGAATCGATGATAAAAATAGATGTTAAGTTTCTCTTAATTTCATCAAATTTTAAACTTCAAACCAAGCGTTCGATTCAAGCCTAACCAATCCGGATTAAACCAAAACTTAGCACACAAGATCCAAATTACATAACGAACCTATTCCAACTTCTAAAGCAAAACTCTCAATCCGATAACCTCGAAGTCAACCGCTGGTCAAACCTATAACTCTCAAATCTTACAAATTACAAACTTTCGGCAAATAACACCAAAATACCTTAGGAACCTCCTAATATAATTCCGAACATATGACAATGTCCAAAATTACCATACGAACCTATTGGAACCATCAAAATACCAATCCGAGGCCATTTACACACAAGTCAAACCTTGCTCAACTCTTACAACTTAAGCTTCTAAAATAACACTAAATGTTCCAAATCACCCCTGAACCTTTAAAAATCAAACCAACCATATCCTCAAGTCACAAGGAAAAAAAACATATAAGAGAAGCATAAAATAAGGAAATGAGGATCAAATACACAAAACGACCGGTCGGGTCGTTTCACGTACATTTGGAGTAAGACATGAACCGTGCAATGAATGTCACGAGACTTGAGACCTAATGCATTTTGCATGTATGCAAGTGTCACGACCCAAATTTCCACCAAGTTGTGATGGCACCTAACCCATTCCACTAGTTAGCCAAACGACAGTTAACCCAATTTTATTGAAAAATGATAAATAATCAATAATTGAAGTTTATATAATATCCAAAGAATTGGTAGTACAAGTCATGAGCCATTAAGATTTAGATTTATAGAGCTGGTATGAAGAATAAATACACATGTTTGAAGTCTACATAAAAAGAAATGAAGTCCTATACTACCATGAACAAATGGTAGCTAGAGTCTGGATCGCAACTACAACTTTGCCAGCCTTTGTTATCCACTATAGCTCAGCTCCAAGATCTGCACGAAAGATGCAGAAGTGTAGTATGAGTACAACCAAATGTATTTACTCAAAAAGTAGCTTGACTAACCTCGATAAAGTGGTGACGAAGATTTTATGTCAGAAGACACTCGCTTTGCATAACTTGTGCAGCTCATTAACATGTTTAATATAAAGAAATATCAAAAGAGACAGTCACACAATAATGGATACCAATAACAAAGGTGCACAACTATGGTAAAGTGAATAAACAAGCTTTGTAATTAAACAGATCAAGCAAATACAACTAGCACCAACTCCGCACACAAAGAGACATGCACCAAGTAGCGTGTGGTCAAATACTCCTACATGAATGTAGAGTGGATGTACATTATAATTATCCAATTTCGGGATTAGTTTCCAAATACAATGTTTATGATTCTATCATTTCAATGTATAATGATAACTCTGTTTTTAGATAAATCTGTCTCGACCCCAAATCCCACCAAAGCCCTAACGACGTCTAACACTGCTTGCCAGGCAAGCCAATATTCAATAAATAGGAACAAGATTAAATAACAAAAAAATAGCCTTAACATCAGAATAATCATAAATAATTGAAGTCAATAGTAGTAACAAAACTAAAATCATCCCATGATCTGGTGTCAACGAGTGCATGAGCGCTGTAGAATTTAATTACAGAGTCTGATCTCAAAACACAGAACTGTCTGAAAGACAAAACAATAATAACATAAACTAAGAGAAAAAGGACTTCAAGGCATGCGAATGGGAACAACAGCTACCTCGAAATCTCAAAGAAATTGGTACTGGTGCTGCTCACTTGCAATCGCCTTTCTCAACTACACCTGGATCTGCACATGAAGTGTAGAGTATAGTATGACTACATTCGTCCCCATGTACTCAATAAGTACCAAGCCTAACCTCGGGCTGAAAGCAATGACAAGCTTTGCAAGCTCCAATATTTAATAACAATAGCCAATAACAACATTGGAAAGATAGCTCAAATAATATCAAGTTCGACCTTTTGACAGTGAGAGAAGAATTGAGCATGCTTTTTCAAGAATATCAGTTAAGGCATAAATACTTCCATAGAAGTCATCAAAACTTGGTTTTATCAATTTAACTGTGATTACAAGTTAAAAATCATGTAGAGACATCAAGTACCAATAAGCATTATAGGAAAAAACACAACCTGATACCCGTATGGCAAGTATACATGCCAGAATTTCTCTGTGGACCGCAGATCCGCCGCGGAGTGGAACGGAAAAGGGATAAATTTTGAAAACTATTTATGCTGGCAACATAATGATTCTACTGGCCGCATAATGATTAATCTGCCACGAAATTGCATCACGGAGTGGACCAGACCCAACCCAAAATTTAAAAATCATTTTGTTGCCATTCTATTGGCCGCATAACCATTCTGCTGGTCACATATCTATTCTGCTAGCCACATATCTATTCTTCTGGCCACATATCCATTCTACTAGCATAGGATTGCACCACATAATTGAATTTGGGGGTCATTTTTGAAAATTTTCTTACTCGACCCCAATTTGATTAAAACCCCTTGAGGCTCATTTTGGAGCAAAAATCTGACAATTTTAGAGAGAAGTGTATGTATTTTAGAGAAAGAATGAGAAGGCCTAGCCATTCTAATCATCCATTCTTACCCCAATCTTCAAGAATCATGGAAGCCACTCACTAGACCATCATCTATCCGGGCAAGTCCTTCTCCTAAGCTTTCATGCAAGAGGTTATGGGTTTAAGTATGTTGTAGGGTTGGAGACAGGCCATGCATGTTCTAATAGGTGGTAGTATGTGGTATTATTAAATTATTCTGGGAATTTTCTTGTTGAAATTGGTTGAGGGAGGAACGGATTACCATCATAGAGCTTTGTAGTCGATTTTGCATAATAGGTGTTTGACAAAATTCCCAAGAGAGTTATATCATGAGAATCCTTCTAATTATTATCCGATTTTCTCTATATTCCTATAGATTGATATTGCTAAAAGTGTTGGGATGTTGTAGTTACCTAAGGAAAGCTCAAGCAAGGTACGTTGGCTAAACTTCTCTCTTGGAATCGAATTCCCTGATGTTCCCATAAGTTTCAAGTATTGTTGGCCCAAGTTCCTAATTCCCATGTTCCGAGTTATTCCTTATAAATTTAACTATTCTGAATAAGCTTGTGTTGAAAGATATATACTAAAAAATGTGCACCAAATTCTCATATCATCTTATATTCTCCGTCGGGAATGAATCATAGTGTGACCAATACGTCGAGATAGTATGATTTCAAATCATGTTTAAATTGCAAGTTGTTATGCCCAATCTTGAAAGAAAACAAAATGCGCCTAAGACCCCTATTATTCATATTTATGCTTAAGTCCTTGATTCCAAATGCTGTTATTGATGATGATCTATAAATATGCTTGAAAGTGAATGAAATGAGAGTGAGATATAAAACCTGGTCATGGTTGTTGTAACTAGTGCATTTGATTTGAAGTCGTGTTTAAATCATAAATCACAATGCTCTCCTTTGTAAATATTTCCAATATGATTTGAGTTCTTACATACTCATGAGTCAAAATTGTGTATTGCCTTTTGGGAGGAAGTATTTCCAAAAGATACGGCGTATTACTCATTTATGATTTTTAACCTGTGTTGCGATTACAAGTCATTGTGCACCATACCTTGGAAAGGAATCTATTGTGTTTAAAGCCTTCACTACTGATGAACTTAAAGTTATGATTTCCGAAATATTCTATATGTTGATGTTTGTGATGATGATCATGGAAATTCAAGAAATGAAAGTGTGGAATATGAAATACAACTAATTTGCCATGAATGAAGAATCATATGTATGGCCAAGAGAGCCAATGAAATAATGATGTTGTGAGTGGATAAAAGTACTAATGAGGCTATATATGGGGTGGAAGGTTACGAGGTGAATGTATTTGTATTTCTGTTTCCTTTGTGTTCATAGCAAAAAATATATTTTTGGGAGTATTGTTAGTCACCGAGGAAGGGTAGATTGAAATAACCTAACCCCGAAACTACGCGTACCAGTGTAGGAGTGCGTTGTGATTATTCCCATTATTTAGGATGAGCTTTATGTGATGAGAATATTCACCTTAATTGGGATAAGATGATTGCTAGCAAAGGGTGATGTCAATCCACACTACAATGTGGTGAGACGGCCTAGCCGATCGGGTCGTGATCGGATGCCATGCCGCACACATTTGTGGTGATTGTGAATGTGACTACACCTCCACCCGCATACATTGGGGTGAGGTTGCGGGGGCACTTTGTGTAGACATTGTGATTCGATGTCTTTGGGTGAGACTGCCTAACTGATCGGACCATGATCAACTCAATTCTAAAATCACGGTGGTATATCTGTAGTAATGATCTCCCAACCAAAAATAATATTATTTTTGTACTTTGAAAAGTTTTCTGCTATAACTTGACGTTTGGATATCATTGATTGTTACTTGTTGCTTCCATGATTTTTCCCTTTTTATATTAGCATTCTATTTCCATAAAGGACATTTAGCTTCACATACTAGTACTATTTCACATGTACTAACGTCCCTTTTGCCAGGGGCACTGCAACTTTAATGGATGCAGGTGGTTCGTTAGTGGGTAGCTTTGACCCTCGTTAGCATTTACTCTCTATTCCCCAGGTTTTGGTGAGCCCTCCTCTATTCCGGGCACGATGTCACTTGATGTTGTACTTTGTGTTTTGAGGTATAGCCGGGGCTTTGTCGCCGGCACTTCCAGACTACTCTTCTGTTGTACTTTAGAGGCTCTATAGACATGTTGTGGGTTGTACATTAGTGATGAGAAAGTCAAAACTAGAAATATTGTATTTGTACCACATGTTCCACTTCAAACTATGAATGGGTAACGTATTTTGGGAATTATAAATCAAGCTACTAATGGTAATGGAATTGGTATTGATTCTTAAATCCCCCGTAATGTTTAAATAATGGAATATATCTCCACTCTATTCATAGGCAATGTCCGATAGAAAGTATCTAGCAGGCTTGCTTGACCGGGTTATCTCGGTTGAGCGTCGGTCGCGCTCCCCGAGGTTGGAGTGTGACAAACATGGTATCAAAGCCTATGGTTTTAAAGTATCCTAGGATGTCTCGGAGCTGAGCGTAGTAGAGTCCTTCTTATCGGTATGTTGTCGACCACATCTATAATTAGGAGGCTGCTTGGACATTTAGGAATGTCACCCTTCTTTGATACTCTAGATCGTGCGATAGAGCTCAAGATAGGAAGCTAATTTCCTCGTCATGTCACACTTTCCAGATGTGTAACCCACGAGTTTGAAGCAACAAGGAGGGACTAAAAGAACTAGTTTCTAGGGGAAGTGTCCTTGATCCTATTAATGTTACCTCGCCACCGGATCATATGGTGAGAGCACCTAAGAAACGATAAGCCGGAATATTTGATTTGTAAGAAGCGCCACTTGGGTTTGTGTTGGATGACTCTCATATTATGTTATGGTTGTGGAAAGAGGGGGTACAAGAATAACAAATGCCTTATGTTGGGCACACCTAGCCCAATCTGCCTGATATGCAGGCGATAACATTTGGCGTCCTGTTGTGAGTATGCTATGGAGCGTGTTAGGGGTGGTAGGATTTGGAAATTCCATAAGCCCATACAACAAGCCGGTATAAAGATTGTTAATCCCCTTAAGGGGTCCTGGAGGAAGGATAGGGGGAATGTTTATGATGTATGAAAAAGGGTAAAAATCAGGTTAGTAGGGCGAGTCAGTTTAGCGGACCTCATCCTCATTGTGAGAAGTGTAGGAAATATCATTCGAGGGTCTGTCACTATGGTACCAATGTATGTTATGGATGTGGAGTCGAGGGGCATCAGTTAAGGCATTGTCCCGTCAACCTAAAGTCGTCAAGTAAGTCACTCCTTAGTACATCATTATGAACACCACATACTTTTTCTTGTCGTATATGTACATCTGCATTGAAGAGCCAACATAGATATGGTCTTAATAACAAACTGAATCACAAGACATTGCATGTACCTACTCTTTGAACGAGACGCATTATTCGCAAAACCTCCTTATCACAATTCTCTTACTTACAATCTCTTGAGGAATTGAGTTGTATAATTATTTTCTTGAATTGAGCTATAGCCCTAGGTTAATACTTCCCACTTGCTTCCCAATATTCTCAAAAAAGGACTATACCTGACGATTTTCTTATAGGACCTTCTGATTTAAACAGATAACACCTGCTCACTTGTTCTTATGAATGCACCATCATAATTTTTACCTATATGGTATCGAATCTAATGTAAAGTAGCCTAGTATTATGATCTTTCTTGAGCCACTCTCTCTCCCTCTCCAGTGTATGTGGCTCATAGGATTTAAGGAATCACCTTACTCCCTTTGTGAACATCGTCATGAATCATTCTCACGGTCTAGTAACATAAGCGCATATCTCAGCACCGATCATACGTGTTCATGACAATTTAAATGTTCACTTTCCCGCATAAAGTTTCTCGAGAATTTGAGATTTTCATAAATTCATCGTAAGAATATCTATTGTTCGCCCATCTCAGTATAACCTTCATGTTCACCTAGATCATGCCTCAGTGAGTAACTCACTTTGTTCCTAGGATTGTAGTTGCCCATGATATGGCCTGGTATTGCAGTTTGAGAGTTATTATGGCAAAAATGGGTCCAACTCATAACAAGTGTCCATTCTCTCTTTACACCTCTACAACATGTTCTAATTGTGATACCTAGTAAGTGAACTTTTTGTGCTAGTCTCCTGACATTTGTTGGGATAACCATGAGATAGCGTATCCTTCCACGAGTTGCTTTAGCACTGCCTTTTTCATAAGACCCTTGATAGGCTCTCCATCAAAACCAAATACACTTTTTGGGTTATTACAGCATCATGTCTGTTTTCCATGTTTTTTTCCATCTTTCATTAGCATCTGGGTACTTTTCAAGTCATAAAATCCATGGCGAACTCATTATGAATGTTCGCAATGCATCCCTGGGTTCCATTATCTTTAAACACTCGGCTTCTATAATCATTTACTATGTCATTGTCATGTGTGGAGAGTTTACTGTCCTTAACAGTTCCACCTCCCTAGGTGGATAAGGGTCAATCATTTTTCTTTCTCCCCGGAGCATCATATTAACCATTACCACCTCTCTAACCAATGCATGACTTAATCCCAATATTAGGATGTCCTAGCTACATGGTTTCAATCATTAGGATGTCCTTATCCACCTCCCTAAGTGGATAAGGGTCAATCATTTTCCTTTCTCCTCGGAGCATCATATTAACAATTAGCACCTCTCTAACCAATGCATGACTTAATCCCAATATTAGGATGTCCTAGCTACATGGTTTCACTCATGTATGGTTGAAGTTAAGTAGCCTTACCGCGACCTTTCCTTCCCCACTTCAGGTGGATATTTAGATTCTGGCACATATCATGAGCGTATTGATGTGAAAGATAAGTTTGTCGTATCTCTAGTCCTCTCATATAGGATCAACTATCGGGAAGGGTTAAGCTGTCAAAATGATAATAATCTCCCAATGTTCAACCTCGTGGGCTTGTGGCATAGATTCCTTGTGTAAAATACTGTTATGAGCGTAATGCAACTTCATGTATTTTGAAACCCCTATCACATTCTTGGTGAAAGAATTTTCTCATTTTGAGCTAAACAAATTTTCCCTACACTCAAGAAGGCAACTGGTGTAACGTACTTGGCTATTTCTCCTTAAAGCTTACAATTGCCGAACACGGCATATATGAAATAAAATAATTGTTATTGTCCCTTTCATAACTCATAGTCTTCCAAAGAATAACTGATGCTAACGTCTTTGTCCTCCTGATCCGGCATCCCATATAACACATGTTTAAAATGACTCACTTCTTTTACATCTTAGGATCATGTACATGGTTCCCACATTATCCATGTGTACTAGTTAACTTTATGCCTCATTTGTCGAATCAAGGATGTCATCACAATAATTAACCATGTTAGCTCTATGGGTAGTAACCTTCATGTCTCTTAGGATATAACCTCCTGATGGATTCTTGAATAATTCCAGCCCAATCTCGAACCTCTTTTTTCCCATTTGTAGTAAATCTATCAAGAGTTGTAGGTTCAAACATATCAAAAAAAGAAGCACCGTTCCATGATCAAACATGGTGGGTAGGAAACTCTATAGTCATATTCATATTAACACATCATAGAATAATTGTTGAAGGTTGCCGAAAGTTTAATTTGGCTGTTTGACGTAGAGATTTAGAGTTGAAGAAAGTGAACAGGTTATTCTCCAGATTTTCTCCATGAAGATATTATGTGAATGGTTAGTAAAGGTAAAGTTAAGGGATAATTGGCTTATGAGAGGCACCTAATTTTCATCCTTGTTGGATAAGTCTGAAAGTCCGTCAAAGTAAAGAAGATATTCTCAATTGTTTGTACAGCTAAATGGTTGTGATTCGAAAGGTACTTTCTATGTATTATGACTTAAATATTTACAGTTCATGTCAAGGTACCACTTTTGTTAATGTAGTGCATGTAACGTCGAGGTTGGTATTATTGGTATATATATTTTGATGCTTTGTTGAGTTATGGAGGTGTTGTTAGGGTGGTTTTGGTGTTACTCCGGCAGGTGGATAGGCCAAATTAAAGGGGACACTCTGCCAAAATTTTTGAAAAATTTGGGAGTTAGTCAAATTTGGGGGCTTGAGATGTTTGAAATAGGAGTTCAGCTATGTTAGGTGTTTGGGGCAGACTATACTCCTCATTCGAGGATGAATGATCCTAAGTGGGGGAGGATGTAAGGCCCCGTAATATTTC
The DNA here is from genome assembly GCF_000390325.3 of Nicotiana tomentosiformis. Taxonomy (NCBI): domain Eukaryota; kingdom Viridiplantae; phylum Streptophyta; class Magnoliopsida; order Solanales; family Solanaceae; genus Nicotiana; species Nicotiana tomentosiformis. The sequence goes on along the minus strand of NC_090818.1, from coordinate 75,671,773 downwards.
GCCAAGGAATTTAAGGTTTCGTGGTGCCGAGGTAGGCTAATGTATTTGAAGATTGTAGAAAACGAGTCACGATACGCACTTTTTTAGTTGTATGATGCATTGGGGAGTTGGGGGAAAATTGTTGCAGAACATGGCATTTCTGCGGTCCATTATGCGACCACAGATCCGCCGCAAAATGGAACAGAAAAGGGGCAAATTTCGAAAACTATTTTTGCTGGCCACATAATGATTCTTCTAGCCGCATAATGATTATGCTGCCGCAAAATTGCATCGCGGAATGGACCAGACCCAACCAAGAATTTGAAAATCATTTTGTGGCCATTCCGTTGGCCGCATAACCATTTTGCTGGCCACATATCTATTCTACTGGCCACATAATTGCACCACGTAATTGATTTCGGGGGTCATTTTTGGAAATTTTCTTACCCGACACCAATTTGATTAAAAGCCCTCGAGGCTCATTTTGGAGCAAAAAACTAACGATTTTAGAGAGAAATGAGAGTATTTTAGAAAGAGAGGGAGAAGGCCTAGCCATTCTAATCATTCATCCTTACCCCAATCTTCAAGAATCATGGACGCCACTCATTAGACCATCATCTATCCGGGTTTGTCCTTCTCCTAAGCTTTCATTCAAGTTGTTATGGGTTTAAGTATGTTGTGGGTTGGAGATAGGCCATGCATGTTCTAATAGGTAGTAGTATATGGGATTATTGAATTATTCGGGGTAGTTTCTTGTTGAAATTGGTTGAGGGAGGAAGGGATTACCATTGTAGAGCTTTGTAGTTGATTTGCATAATAGGTGTTTGACAAAATTGCCAAGAGAGTTATATCATGAGAATCATTCTAATTATTATCTGATTTTCGCTATCTTCCTATAGATTGATATTGCTAGAAGTATTGGGACGTTGTAGTAACCTAAGGAATGCTCAAGCAAGGTATGTTGGCTAAACTTCTCTATTGGAATCGAATTCCATGATGTTCCCGTAAGTTTAAAGTATGGTTGGCCCAAGTTCCTAATTCGCATGTTCCGAGTTATTCCTTATAAATTTGACTATTCCGAATAAGCTTGTGTTGAAAGATATATACTAAAAATGTGCACCGAATTCACCTATGATCTTATGTTCTCCGTCGGGAATGTATCCCAGTGTGACCAATATGTCGAGATAGTATGATTTCAAATCATGTTTAAATTACAAGTTGTTATGCCCAATTGTGAAAGAAATCTCAATGCGCCTAAGACCCCTATTGTTCATATTTATGCTTAAGGCCTTGATTCCAAATGCTCTTATGGATGATGATCTATAAATATTCTTTAAAGTGAAAGAAATGATAGTGAGATATAAAACGTGGCCATGGTTGTTGTAACTAGTGCATTTGATTTGAAGTCGTGTTTAAATCTTAAATCACCATGCTCTCCTTTGTAAATATTTCCAATATGATTTGAGTTCTTACATACTCATGAGTTGAAATTGTATATTGCCTTTTGGGAAGAAGTATTTCCAAAAGATACGGTGTATTACTCATTTATGATTTTTTACTTGTGTTGCGATTACAAGTCATTGTGCTCCATACCTTGGAAAGGAATCTATTGTGTTTAAAGCATTCACTACTGACGAACTTAAAGTTATGATTTCCGAAATATTCTATATGTTGATGTTTGTGATGATGATCATGGAAAGTCAAGAAATGAAAGTGTGAAATATGAAATACAGTCAACGTTCCATAAATGAAGAATTATATATATGGCAAAGAGAGCCAATGAAATAATGATGTTATCAGTGGCTAAAAGTACTAATGAGGCTATATATGGTGTGGAAGGTTACGAGGTAAATGTATTTGTATTTATGTTTCATTTGTGTACAAAACAAAAAAAAATGACTTTGGGAGTATCGTTAGTCACCGAGGAAGGGTAGGTTGAAATAACCTAACCCCAAAACTACACGTGCCGGTGTAGGAGTGATGTGATGAGAATATTCCCCTTAATTAGGATGAGATGAATGCTAGCAAAGGGTGATGTCAATTCACACGGCATTGTGGTGAGACGGCCTAGCTGATCGGGTGGTGATCGGACGCCATGACGCACACATGGTGGTAATTGTGATTGTTACTACACCTCCACCCGCATATATTGGGGTGAGGCAGTGGGACTACTTTGTGTACAGATTGTGACTGTGATTGGATGTCTTTGGGTGAGACGTCCTAGCCGATTGGGCCGTGATCGGACTCCGTGCTAAAATCACGGTGGTATATCGGTACTAATGGTCTCCCAACCAAAAGTATTATTATTTTCGTACTTTGAAAATTTTTCTATTATAACTTGACGTTTGGATATCATTGATTGTTACTTGTTGCTTCCACGATTTTCCCCTTCTTATATTGGCATTCTATTCCTAAAGAGGACATTTAGCTTCACATACTAGTGTTATTCCACATGTACTAACATCCCGTTCACCGGTGGTTCTTCAGGGGGTAGCTTTGACCCTCGTTAGCAGTTACTCTCTATTCAGCAGGTTTTGCTAAGCCCTACTATATTCCGGGCCCGATGTTACTTGATGTTGTACTTTGTGTTTGGAAGTATAGCGGGGGCCTTATCGTCGGCACTTCCATACTACTCTTCTGTTGTACTTAGAGGCTCCGTTGACATGTTGTGGGTTGTACATTGGTGTTGGTAAAGTCAAAACTAGAAATGTTGTATTTGTACCACATGTTCTACTTCAAACTATGAATATTGTCACGGCCCAAATTAGCCCTCCGTAAGGTGTCGTGATGGCACATAGTCTTTACGAATAGGTAAGACTAATATTACGAAAAATATAAAGAAAACACAACATTTTTAAAGATAAATAGCATATTTTGAATAGCCAAGAATAGTACCACTCGGAATATACAAAATAATTTCCCAAGACCCGGAATATCACTAAGTCACAAGCTGTTATAATCTATGTAGCTCTATACAAAAGTCTGGAGATAATAAAGAAAGTCTCTAGGCGAGGGAGTAGAAGGGGACTCCGAAAATCTGCGGACGCAAGCCGTAGTACCTTGAAGTCTCCTAGAGTCAGCAACACTCACTAACCTCGAGGCTGATGGCTGGCACCTGGATATGCACATGAAAACATGTGCAGGGAAGGGCATGAGTACACTACAATGGTACACAGTAATTGCCAAGCCTAACCTCGGTAAAATTTACGGTAACACAGTTAAAGAAATTCTCGAAAATTTAACAGTTAAGGGAGTCCTCGGCTCAGAACAAGGTAAACACAGTGGGGAATCTCATGGGATACCGTCCCGTAGTTCCAAATGAATATATAGTACAAGGGGATCTCCCGGAATACATCCGTAGTCCCAAAGTAAATATGCAGTGTTAGGGGATCTCCCGGAATACGTCCGTAGTCCCAAAGTAAATATGCAGTGCTGGGGGATCTCCCGGAATACGTCCGTAGTCCCAATTTAAATATGCAACGCAAGATGAAATGATAGGTATGGCATCGAGTTATACAGTTTATACTGAACACATATAAGGAAAGTAGGGACTTAACTAAGCATGGCGCACAGAATGTCAAATAGGCAGTTAAAACACGTAAGCATGCTTCTCTAGTCTAAGTTTAACAATTAAACGTATTAGTGCAATTTAATAAGGAAAAACAGATTATGATTTAGAAAGGAAAAACAAGATTTTTGCGATAATAGCCCGTGTACGTGACACATCATTTAATATCAAACAACTTAAAGGAAAGTCTCCAACACAAGATTAGGCAAGCCACTTACCTCGAACCGCTCAAATCAACTCGATATCGCGTTCTTGCCACGAGTATCCGACTCCAAATGGCCCGAATCTATTCAAATTAATTGCATAATATAAATATAACTACAAGTAACTAATTTAGATAATTAATTCGAAGCTAACGCGTGAAATTAGGAAAAACGCCCAAAAGGTCTCCCCGGGCCCATGTCTCGGAATCGGGTAAAAATTATAAATTATGAATACCCATTCACTCACGAGTTCAGTCGAACAAAAATCATCTAAATCCGACGTCAAATTCCCATCTCAGATTTTCAATTGGGGAACCTCTTCCCCCATTTCCAAACTTCTACCCTCAATTTCCTTAATTAGACGAGGAAAACAACAATAGATTAATGTATTATGATCAAAATAGAGTTAGAATTAGTTACCCAATAGTTCTCCTTCAAAATCCCTCGAGGAATCTTCTCCCACCGAGCGCTAAATCGAATTGGTTAAAAATGAGGGATGAACCCTCGAAGCTGCCTTTTCAACCCAGCGATTTCCGCACCTGCGCTCATGGGGCCGCATCTGCGGTCATGCACCTGGAAAAAATCATCGCAAGTGCGATGGTCATATCCGGGCTGGGGCCGCATCTGCGGGCAATTCCTCGCATATGCGCATTTCACTAAGGCAGCCAGGCTCCGCACCTGCGCCCATGCTTTGCACCTGCGGGCTCGCAGGTGCGGTCAAACTTGCGCACCTGCGCTCCATCAACATCCCCACCAGTTTCGCATCTGTGCACACCCTCCGCACCTGCAGCTCTCGCACCTGCGGCCTCCCTTCCGCAGGTGCAAAACACCAGAACCAGCAAAGGCACAAGATATTTCTTAAGTCCAAATTCATTCCGTTAAGCATCCGAAACACACTCGAGGCCCTCGGGACCTCAACCACACATACCAACCAATCCTAAAATACCATACAAACTTAGTCAAGCCTTCAAACCACATCGAACAACAACAAAATCCTTAATTAAGCACGGATTAAAGCCTACGAATTTAAAATTTTCCAAATTCTACAAACGACGCCGAACCAAATCAAATCTAGTCCGAATGACCTCAAATTTTATACACAGGTCACAAATGACACTACGAACCTACAACCACTTTTGGAATTCCATTCCGAGCTTGATATCAAAATTTCCACTATCGGCTGAAATCGCCAAAAAACTAACTTTCGCCAATTCAAGCCTAAATCTACTACAGACCTCCAAAACACATTTCGGACGAGCTCCTAGCCCCAAAATCACTCAACCAAGCTAACGGAGTCGACGTAATTCCATTTCGGATCTGTCTTCACATAGTTCCGACTACGGTCCAAACTCTAAGGCTTAAATTCACAACTAGGTTCTAAGTGTCCCAAAACTCCCCGAATTTCATAACCAAACACTCCGGCAAATCCCAAAAGCAGAAACAAATATGGGGAAAGTAGATATTAGGGGATCGGGGCTGTAATTCTCAAAACGACCGGCTGGGTCATTACAGGTAACATATTTTGGGAATTATAAATGATGCTACTAATGGTAATGGAATTGGTGTTTATTATGAAATCCTCGTAATGTTTAAATAATGAAATAAATCTCCACTCTATTCAGAGGAAAGGTTAGGTAGAAAGTATCTAGCAGGCTTGCTTGACTGGATTATCTTGGTTGAGCACCGGTTGCGCTCCCCGAGGTCGGGGCGTGACAACGAATGCCTGACACAAGTCCCTCACCAAGCACATATATGACCTATGTGCATGTGCCATAGCTATTACCTGTCTCCTGGAGGGTGGGTCGTTGCCCAAGTGCTGATCGGATCTTAGTCAACGATCAATATCACTAATCCCAATACAAGGCCTGATGCATTCGTCACCTCACAATAAGTAACATCAGCCCAATGTGGGGTCTGGCATACGCGTCACTTCATAATTAATACCAAATCGGCTCTATGGCCTAAGTTCAGTAATCAATTGCTCAGGTCTTATATATTCACATCTCCTAGTACTCAGCTTAAATCGTGTCACGCACATAAGGGCATGTCACGCACATAAGGGCATCAACAACATGTGAGATAACATATAAGGAATGCATAGGGACATAGATATAATATGGGGGTGAAATATCATGAATGAGAATATGACTACAATTAAAGAAAACAACTCAATATGGCAGAACAACCCTATCATGTCTCAAACAGATAAGAACATAGCCTAGACATGATTTCTAGCATGAATAATAGAAAAAATTGGAAATAACGGGGCATGATAGCAAAACAAGGTAAATAATAGTTTAAGGTCTACCCGGATCATGAACAACCCCGATGTACATACATGCGCTCGTCGCCTAGCATGTGATTCACTCCCACCATTTCTCAAATATCACAGCCAATAGGGAAATTATCCTCAAGCTAAGTTTAGACAAAGTACTTACCTCAAAATGCGTGAATCAATGCTCCAAAATGCCTTTCCCATGCGAATCGACCTACAAATGGCACGAAACTAGTCAAAAAATACGCAATATCATCAAACACGGTTATAGGAACCGATTCCAAGTAATAAAGCTCCAATGTTTAAGAAATTAAAAAAAGTCAACCCAGGCCCACTTCCCGGAACCCATCAAAAGTTACAAATGCCGACTATCCATTCGAATACGCGTCTAAATATATAAGTTTCATCCAAATCCGACTTCAAATCGGGGTTCAAATCTCCATTTTTATCTCTCTATAATCATATTCAAAATCCCCAAATTTCTCCTTAAATCCCATAATCTATATATAATAATCCATGGGGTAAACAAGATATAATGTTAAAATCAATTAGAAATCACTTACCCTCTTTCCTTGTGTGAAAATCCCCTTTCAAAAATTGTGACTCTTTCAAAATCTAGGGCTTAAGATATGAAATAATGGGTCTACGTCCCGAAATTAGACAACTTATAATTCTACCCAGTGAAAGCTTTCACTAATGCGGCCCAAGCCTCGCGTTCGCGAAGCACAACAAGCTCCGGCCCTGAAATTACCCATCGCGAACGCGGTCCATCTCACGCTAATGTGATGCACTGCCAACCCCAAGTCTACGTGAACATGGTCTGACCCACGCAAACGTGAAGGCTTAGCTCCAGCCTTCCCTAGCGTGTCGTCCTTTTACACGAACCCGATGCCTTTTGTCGCATACGCGAAGGCCACTGCTCACAGATCTTTGCGAACATGGCTCACCTATCACGAACGCAAATAACAAAATGCCACTTCCCCAAAATAAGCCTTCACGATCTCAATACATGCTCCATGATCGCGAAACACACCACAATTAGCAAATCTTTAGCAATTCAACCAAGCTCAAATGATCTGAAATCCATCCGAAATAATCCTGAGCTCCTTGGGAGCACATCCAAACATACCAACCAGTGCAAAAACATGACACAGACTTACTCGAGGCCTCAAATCACACAAAATAACATCAAAACTATAAATCACACATCAATTCAAGCTTAACGAACTATTCAACTTTCACCTTTCAAAACTCATGCTAAACCACGTCTAACCAACTCGGAATAACCCCAAATTTTGCACACAAGTCCCAAATGGCATAACGAGCCGACTTCAGGTCCTAGGGCAACAATCAACCCCTAATAGCCTTAAAGTCAACTCTCGGTCAAACCTATGAACCTTCCAAAGCTTCAATTTTCCAACTTTCGCGAATTAGATCCAAATGAACCTATGAACCTCCAAATCAAAATTAGGACATATGCCTAAGTAAAGAATCACCATACAAACCTATTGGAACAGTGAAATCACCAATCCGAGGTCGTTTACACAATAGTCAAACCCTGGTAAACTCTTATAACTTAGGATTCTAACCCTGAAACTAAGTGTTCCAATTCATTCTAAACCCTTCCCAAAACCAAACCAACAATCCCTGCAAGTCAAATAAAAAAAATACACATACATGGAGCATTAAATAGGGAAACGGGGCTGAAATACACAAAATGACCGACCCAGTCGGTACATTCTCCCTCTCTCAAGCAAACGTTTTCCTCAAACGAGTTTAGAATTATAGTTGGGATATCAAAAAGGTGAAGATATCTTCTCTGCATATCATACTCAGTCTTCCAAATTGCCTCCTCAGCTGGTTGACCTATCCACTAATCCTTTACCGATGCGATATTCTTCGACCTCAGCTTTCGGACCTACCTATCAAAAATGGCCACCGGCTCCTCTTTATAATTCATATCCTTGTCCAACTGCACCGAGTTGCAATCCAACACATATGACGGGTCCTAATTGTACTTCTGAAGCATGAAAATATAAAACATTGGATGAACTCTTGATAAACTATGTGGCATAGCAAGTCTGTAGGCCACCTCACCCACTCTCTCTAACACCTCAAAAGGACCAATATATCGAGGGCTCAACTTTCCCCTCTTCCTAAATCGCATCACGCCTTATATAGGCAAAACTCGAAGAAGAACCTTCTCACACTTTATGAATGTCACATCCCGAACCCTCCTATCAACATAACTCTTTTGCCTAGATTGTGCTATATGAAGCCACTTTTGACTCAATTTTGCCTTCTTCGAAGCATCACAAACCAAATGTGTGCTTAATAGTCTAGCCTTACCCGACTCAAACCAACCAACTAGAGAATGATACTGCCTCCCATATTATGAATCATACAGATCCATGTAGATGCTCGAATGATAACTGTTGTTATAGGAGAACTCTGTAATAGGTAGAAACTGATCCTACTAGACTTTGATGTATATGAAACAAGCCCTCAACATATCCTCCAAAATCTGAATGGTCCGCTCGTAGTGCCTGTCTGTCTGAGGGAAAAATGCGATTCTCAACTCAAACAGTGTGCCCAACTCATGCTGAACCACTCTCCAAAAATATAACGTAAACATTGTGCCGCGATTTGAGATAATAGAAATAGGTACACGATGCAAGCGAACAATTTCCCGGATATAAATCTTGGCTAGTCTATACACAACTGTGTTAAATATTTTTAGTGTCCGTGGCAAACCTATCACAAAGTTCATAGAGATATGCTTCCACTTCCACTCAAGTACCTCAATCTTTTGAAGCAAACCATCAGGTCTCTGATGCTCACACTTGACATGTTGACAATTTAAACACCAAGAAACATATCTAGTAATGTATTTCTTCATCCTCCGCCACTAATAATGCTGCTTCAAATCACAATACATCTTCGCACCACTCGGATGAATGGAATACCGCAAAGTATGAGCCTCCTCAAGGATGAACTCTCTCAACCTATCCACATTGGAAACCAAATCCAACCTTGAAGCCGCAACACACCATCATCACCAATAGTCATCTCCTTAGCACCACCTCACTGCACCATGTCCTTAATGACAAGCAAATTGGTATCATCATACTGACGAGCCTTGATACGCTCAAACAAGGACGACTGAGATACAATACAAGCAAGGACTCTGCTGGGCTCTGGTATGTCCAATCTCACGAATCTATTGGCTAGAGCTTGAACATCGATAGCCAAAGGCCTCACCTAGCAAAAATATAAGCTAAACTCCCCATACTTTTTGATTTTCTACTCAAGTCATCTTCTACCACATTGGTCATCCCTAGATGATAAAGAATGGTGATATCATAATCCTTAAATAGCTCCAACCATCTCCGTAGCCGCAAATTCAAATCTTTCTGTTTAAACAAATGCTTGAGACTCTAATGATATGTATACACCTCACAAGTTATGCCTTATAAGTAATGCCTCCAGATCTTGAGCGCACGTATAACAGTTGCTAACTCCAAATCATGCACTGGATAGTTCTTCTCATGGGGATTCTACTGGCACTATGCATAGTCAATCACCCTACTATCCTGCATCAACACACACCAAATTCCAACCTGTGAATCATCAAAATAAACTATTACCCCGATACCGAAGTCAAAACCAACATTGAAGTTGTAGTCAAGGCTGTCTTGAGCTTCTAAAAGCTCTCCTCACACTCATCCGACCACCGTAACAGAGAGCCATTCTGAGTCAACTTCGTCAATGGGGCTGTGATAGATGAAACTCCCTCAACAAAGGGATGATAATAACCAGCCAAACCTAGAAAGCTCCAAATCTCAATAGTAGTAGATAGTTTGGGCCAACTCTAGGCTTCCTCAATCTTCTTTGGGTCCACCTTGATCCCATCACTAGATACCACATGACCCAATAATTCCACCGATTCTAACCAAAATCCGCACTTAGACAACATAGCATACAACTTCTTCTCCCTCAGAGTCTGAAGCACGATCCTCAAATGTTGCTCATGCTCCTCCATACTGTGGAAATACACCAATATATCGTTAACGAACGCAATGACAAAAGAATTCAAATAGGGATGAAACACATTGTTCATCAAATGCATGAAAGTTGTTGGGGCATTAGTCAACCCAAAAGACATCACCAAGAACTCATAATGCCCATAACGAGTCTGAAAAGCAGTCTTAGGAATGTCCGAAGCCCTGATCTTCAACTAGTGATACCCCGACCTCAAGTCAATCTTCGAGAACACCCTGAAGTCGATCAAACAAATAATCAAGGCGCAAAAGTGGATACTTGTTCTTAATGGCCAGCTTGTTCGACTACAGATAGTCAATACACATCCTCAGAGATACACCCTTCTTCTTAACAAACAACACTTGTGCACCCCAAGGTGAAACACAACGCCTGATGAACCCCTTCTCTAGCAACTTTTGAAACTATTTCTTCAATTCCTTCAACTCTGCTAGACCCATGTAATACGGAGGAATAGAGATAGGCTACGTCCCTGGTGCCAAATTAATATCACTATCGGGGTGGCATGCCCGGTAGGTTAGTGGAAAAATATCTGGAAACTCCATCACCAATGGAACTGACTCAATACTAGGAATATCAACACTAACATCTCTGACAAAATCTAGATATGCCAAACACCCCTTCTCAACCATCCGTTGCCCCTTCAAGAATTAAATCACTCTTCTAGGAGTGCAACTAAGAGAACCCATCCACTCCAACCTAGGCAACCCTAGCATTGCCAACGTCACAGTCTTAGTGTATTAATAAAGAATAACATGGTACGGGGATAGCCAATCCATACCCAAGATAATATCAAAAACCACCATATCTAACTATATGAAGTCCATCCTCGTCTCAAAACCACAATTGTGACCACACATGATCGATAAACTCGATCCAACATAATAGAATCATCAACAGGTGTAAACACATATACATGAGCATCAAGATAACCACGAGGTATATCCAGACAAGAAGAAAAGTATGATGAAACATATCGATAAGTAGAACAAGGATCAAACAATACTGAAGCATCCTTTGGCACTTAGAAATAATACCTGTAATCACTGTACCAGAAGCAAGAGCCTTGGTCCTCCCTGGGAATGCATAACATATGGTCTAACCTCCACTAGACTGAGATCGCCATCTAGGACAACCATGTCTCGGATGACCTCCAACTCGAGCGGGATGAGCGGGTGGTGTAGCAACCAGTGCGGTAATTATATTCTCACCCCTTACAGCACTGGACCTCTACAATGACAAGAAATATTTCCTGATATGCCCCAACTCTTCACACTCATAGCAATCACTGATCGAAAATAACTGTGGATCCTGAGTCGGACCCCGTGAACTAGAACAACCACTAGAAGAACTAGGTATCAACGAACCCAGAATAGATAGAGCACGGTAAGATCTCTGAGCGGGAAGTGCACTAAATGAAGATTGTACTGATGCTCCTCGACTGAGTGATGGTGGATGATAAATTGGCCTGCTAGTATGGCCTCTCCCAAATCGACCTCGGCCACCTGACGATGCACCACCAAAGCTACCTAAATGTCGGAACCCTTGTCGCTACCCTGCATAATCTCCCTATCCTCACTATGGATGCGCTCAATACGACACGCTATCTCCACAACCTGGTGAAAAGAAATTCAGTTCTCGGTCTCTCTAGCCATAGCAAGGAGAATACTATTGTGAAGAGCCTCAACGAATCTCTTCACTCTCTCCTCCTTAGTGGGAATCAAGGCAGTACCATGATGAGACAGCTCTATAAACCTCATATCACACTCAGTAACTAATATATGACCCTTTCATAGGTACTTAAACTGCCTCCTCAGCTCCTCTCTCCTGGTGCATGGCACAAATTACTCCAAAAGACTTTAAAGAACTAAGCCCATGTAAGAGGAGGTGATCCTACTGGTCAACCCATCTCATAAGCATACGACCATCTCTTTTCCAGACACTACATCTGGAAGGCGATGAAGTCAACTCCATTGGACTCAACTAGTCCTAAATTGCGCTGAATCTCATGACAATGATCCAAGAATCACTGTGCATCCTCCGAAGGTGTACCATTGAAGTGAGGAGGAAGCAATTTCGTGAACTTATATAACCTCTTTAGCTCATCAACTGACATTGTGGGCCTATCCTCAGGCGGTGCGACAGTAGTAGGCTGAACTCCCCCAAGTGTCAACACTGCATAAGTTTGATAACAATGGGCCACCTGCTCCAGGGTTGAGTAGTTGGATTCTGTGCTCCGCCCTCTACCTAGGAAGTAGCTAGTATAATAGGAAATGCCCCTACCTAAGCCAAACTCTAGAACGAACAAACCATATAGATTGAGGAATCCTGAACAACAGGCAAAACAAATAAGTACTTGGAAACCTGAGCTAGTACCTTAGGCTCCACATTATCATGAACCTGCTCTTCAACAGGATCTACCGGTGTCTCAAGAGCAGTTGTGCGAGCAGGGGATCTAGCTGCGGAGAATGATCTGCCCCTACCTCTACCTCGACCCCGGCCTCTCACGCTTCTAGCCTGGGTTACCGGCGCCTGCTCAACTGCACCATATGATCGTGTCCACACCATCTTTGAAAGAGTAGAGAATCAACGATTCAAACTTAGGGATAAACAAATCCCCATGACAGATAATGAAAGAAAGTGAAGTTTCCTAACATCCTTATAGCCTCTCGAAGATAAGTACAAACGTCTCCATAACGATCCATAAGACTCTACTAGACTTGCTCAAGACTCGCGAGACCTAAGCACCTGGTGCTTTGATACCAACTTGTGACGACGCCTAACAATGCTTGCAAAGAAAGCCAACATTCAATAAGTAGGACCAAATATAAATTACAAAAATTAATAGTCTCAGCAGAATAATCATAAATGACTGAAGTCAATAGCAGTAACACAACTAAAACCATCCCATGATCTGGTGTCAACGTATGCATGAGCGCTATAGAATTTAAATATAGAGTTTAATCCCAAAATACAAATTTGTCTAAAAGATAGAACAATAATAAGTTAAACTTAAAGAAAAAAGGACTTTAAGGCCTGCGAATGGAAACAACAACTACCTCCAAATTTCCAAGAAACTGGTCGTGGTGCGGCTTACCAGCAATCACCTCTCTCAACAGTACCAGGATATACACATAAAGTGCAGAGTATAGTATGAGTACAACCAACTCCATATAATCAATAAGTAACAAGCCTAACCTCGGGCTAAAAGCAGTGATGAGATTGGCAAGGTCCAATATTTAATACCAATAGCCAATAACAATAATAATAGCATAATAATAGTGAAAGGAAAGATAGCTCAAGTAATATCAAGTTCAAACTTTTTCACAAGGAGAGAAGAAATATGTATGGTTTTCAAGAATATTAGTTAAGACGTAAATTCTTCCACATAAGTCATCTAAACTTGGTTTTATCAATTAAATTTGATTCCAAGTTCAACACATCAAATATTGACATCAAGTACCAATAAGTGTGTGAAGAAACACAATCTGGTACCTGTATGACAAGTATAAATGCCAGAATCAATATTGTTGCACCCTATTTTACACTAGTCAAAACAAGATTCAACTTGTGGATTCTCTGTTGTTGATGAAAGAGAGTCGCCACCTAATATTAAAAGGTAAACTAGGGTACTTATTTAATTACTAAGGGTCATATTCTTTATTAGTCTGATAGCCAGTGAGATTATGGGTAAGGCTTTCTTGTTCTTCTAAGGGGAAGATGTTAAGCATCCCTTAAATACCTGATATAGCTCCATAGGACTTAGACTATATTTAGGACTAATTATTTGTACTATGCTTTAACTAATGTTTAAAGAATGCAGCTTACCATACATTAGGGCATAATATCTATAAGGGAGGAGTGTAGTTTAAAGAGGATGGATTTAAATAAGAGCTTTAGGAAAATATTATTAGTATATATATGCTTGAAAAGAACTTTGAAAGATAGGATGTTCATATGAAAAAAGTGTAAAAGAGAATCTAAGTTAAAGCATTGTGTTTCCTAAAACATGGAAGTTCATATTATTCTAATGAGGTGAAAATGAACCTAAGATTTCCCTTGGTTTTAAGTAGTAGGCTTGAAGAAAACTGTTTGTAAGTTATTGTTTTGGGGTAGCAACACTTTGATTTTAGAGAGGAGTCGATTCCCTTTTCTTAAAAAAAGTTAAACTCGTGATTCAATTATGGTTTTTTTTAGAGAGGGACTGTCGCCTTTGTTAAGCCTTTGGGCTTCAAAATATTTAAGAAAAAAGTTAGCAGGGCATAATGAATTAACAACAGCTCATGACTAGCGGATATAGAATTAATTGCTAACTAAGGCTTCTTTTAATCCTAGGTTCTTTAAGGCTTGCTTAAGTTATTTTATGTGAGTTAAAAGGTAAAATAAAGCATTGAATCCAATATATAATTATCATTTACATGTGAGATAAAACAATATGAACTCAGTAAAGAATAACGACATAGTGAAACCAAAGGATAACGAAAACAGTAAATAAAGAAGCGAAGGGAAAGAAAAGACTCTGATATTTGGGCCTCAAATGGGTAGGCCCAGCAGTAATAGGGACGGCAGCTGACTCTGAACTACCAGGATATAATAACGCTGGATTTTGGGCCTGAGTTCTTTGAGAACTCAGCAGGCCCAAGCCATTGTACATGTTCCAAAGAGAAAGAAAGGCATTAGAAAAACAATACTATATACATGCCCATATATGAAATTTGCAAGCAAAGAATAAAGGAAAAGATCAATGACAGTATTTAAACACTAAGAAATTAATACTAATGTGGAGGTTATGTATGGTAAATGATCCACATTGAACACCTTTCGTTGTCATTAGACACCAAACCCAAAAAGAATAACGAGTGTCAATGAATCAAGGGATAAGGAGAGAATTCCACTCAATGTCGATGCCTCTTTTAAATCCCCCGACACTTCAATGTTCCCAAGGGTCTCAAGGCCTAGGGCAATGCTTGTGTCGAGGAGAGCAACCATACCTAGAGTTAAACTCTACTCCCAAAACCCCTAACCACCAACAACTCATTTTTTTCCTATAGGTTTGAGTGGCAATAAGGCTCTTTTAATACAAACCAACTACTATGACATTTCCTACCATAGAAGCATACCCTTTTTGGATAGAATAACATAGGAAACTGTAACGACCCGGCCGGTAGTTTCGGGAGTTATAGCCCCATTTCTCCCATTTCTGTTTCCTTTATAATATTACGCTTTACGATAGAATAACATGTGATTTGGAGGTTCGTAGCAGAATTAGGCTTGAATTGGTAAAATTGGAAATTTGGCAATTTTCGGTTGGTAGTGGAAAATTTGATATCGGGGTCGGAATGGAATTCATGAAGTTGGAGTAGGTTCGTAGTGTCATTTGTGACGTGTGTGAAAAATTTGAGGTCATTCGGATGTGGTTTGGTTGGTTTTGGCATCGGTTGCCGAATTTAGAAATTTAGAAGTTATTAGGCTTGAATCTGAGGGTAATTTTGTGTTTTGATATTGTTTTGAGTGATTCGAAGGTTCGAATAAGTTCGTATGAGGTTTTAGGATTGGTTGGTATGTTTGGTTAAGGTCCCGGGGGGCTCTGGCGAGTTTTGAATGGTTAACGGATAGTTTTTGGACTTTGCAAAATGGTTGATCTACTTGTATGAACTTTCTGGTTTCCCTATATGCGATCGCGTGGGTAGGTCCGCGATCGCGTAGGCTTATTTGGGGGAAGAGGCTAGATTTTCTTTGCGATCGCATGGTTTGGGATGCGATCACATGGGTGTGTGAAGTTGTGCTTCGTGAACGTGTGGACAGTGCCGCGTTCGCGTAGAGGTATCGAGCTGGTGAAGAGGCGAGGTGATTGCTCTACGCGATCGCATGAGCTAGGATGCGATCGCGTAGGTTTGGGAAGCAGTTATACGCGTTTGTGTGGGAGATTCTGCGTTCGCATAGAGTAAATATGTGGAGCAGCCTGTTTGTGTTTCGCGATCGTGAGGATATTTCCGCGATCGCGATTAAGGAAAATCTGGGCAGCAGTGCTAAATTCCAAAATCGAGGGTTTGGACTCATTTTTCATATTTTGAGCTAGAGACCACTAATTTAGGCAATTTGTGAAGGGATTTTCAGTAAAGTTGATTGGGGTACGTGTTTCTCACTTCGTTTTGGTTAAATTCCATAATTATATCTTGATTTTTATCGTCTAAATTGTTATTTGGGGTGAAAAATTTGGGATAAAGTGGAAAAGTTCTTGCGATGGAATTTTGAGGTTTTGAAGGGGATTTTGTTGTCATATTTTGGTAAATTTGGTATGACTAGACTCGTGAGTGAATGGACTTTCAAGGTTTGTAAATTTTGTCGGATTTCAAGATGCGGGCCCGGGGGCCGGGTTTGAGTTAATTTCGGGTTTTGGGCTAATTTGATAGTTTTTCTTGTGGAATTCATTCCATTAGCATATATTGATGGTATTGTACTAATTGTGAATAGATTTGGAGCATTTGGAGGCCGAGTCGAGAGGCAAGAGCATTGCGGGGTAGAGACTTGTTTTCGATTGAAATTCTATACTCAGTCATGGTTATACTTGTTTACTGCATAACTAAGTTTTATGACTCTATTTTGATGCATATAAATGTTGTTTTGGGTTGAATGCCCTGTTTTTACTTAAATGCCCGAGTGGCTTGAGAGGTTTATGAGTGAGTGAGGCCAAGGGCCTGATTTGTGAGGATATTTATGGGATCGGGCTGCACGCCGTAGCATGTTTGATATAGGCCGAGGGCCTAAGTGATTTATGCCATGATTTGGCTTGATATAGCGCTTGGGTTGAAGGAGCCCCTCCGGAGTCTGTACACACCCCCAATAAGCGTAGGTACCTACTGAGTGCGAGTGCCGAGTGCTGAGTGACTGAGAGGCATGAGTGATTGTGAGGTATGCCCGAGAGGCAAGAGTGATTGTGAGGTATGCCCGAGTGGCAAGAGTGATTGTGAGGTATGCCTGAGAGGCATGAGTCACTGTGAGGTTTGCCCGAAGGGTTGTATATGAATGATGTTTTGCCTGAGGGGTTGTATATGAGTGATGTTTTTCCCGAGGGGCTGTTTATAATTTCATCATTTTTGCTCACCTTTGCATTGAGCCTTTGTTTGAAAAACTATTGGAAAATATCTTTAAATGATTTTTTACTCGAACCGGGTTTAAACGAGATGATTTGATTCAAACATTGATTTTTAAAGAATGTTGTACTTCACTGAATTTTTGTGATATGAACTTGATATGCTTTATTTCTTGTCACTACTGCTCAGACTTTATTTATTGTTGTTACTTATTGAGTTGGCGTACTCACGTTACTCCCTGCACCTTGTGTGCAGATCTAGGTGTAGCTTTGCACGGTAGCGGTTGTTGATTATTCTGGTTGCAGATTTACTCGAGGATAGCAAGGTAGCTGCTTGGCAATCGCAGCCCCTGCTCTTCTCCCTCTTATCTTCCTTTAGTTGTATTTAGATATTTTCCAGACTATGTTAGTCTTGATATTGTCAGTCAAATGGTAGTAGCTGCTCATGACTAGTGACACCCCGATGATGGGATTTTCTTTTCCGCACTTTTGTTTTGATTTGAACTCCTTTACGAAGGTTTTTATGTTAAATAGCATTGAAATTATCTTTGAAATGAAAATATCGGTTTGTTTTGGAAATAAGTCGGCTTGCCTAGTTCTACGATAGGCGCCATCACGACAGGTTAGGTATTTTGGTCGTGACAAATTTGTATCAGAGCCTAGGTTACATAGGTCTCACGAGTCATGAGCGGGTTTAGTAGAGTCTTGCGGATCGGTACGGAGACGTCTGTACTTATCTTCGAGAGGCTGCAGAACCTTTAGGAAACTCCACATTCTTGAATTCTTGTCGTGCGAATCTGTTGATTCTAGTAACTAAACATTGTTGTTTCATTCTCTCACAGATGGTGAGGACTCGTGCTACCGGTCAGGAGGGCGAGCTACCAGTACCACCAGCTAGGGCTGCGAGAGGCCGAGGCCGCGGTAGAGGCCGTGGTAGGGGCAGAGGTGCAGCCCGTACAGCAGCTGGGGCAGTACCTGCAGATCCACCAGTTGTCCCAGGTCAGGACCAGGTTCCAGTTATTGATGCACCAGCTCAAGCACCACCTGTGCCTATTGTGATTCCATGCCTTCAGGAGGCCCTAGCTCAGATTCTGACAGCATGTACCGGCCTTGCTCAGGCAGTCTCTATCTCGACGGCCGTAGCCACTTCTCAGGTCGGGGGAGGCACTTAGACTCCTGTTGCTCGCACACCCGAGCAGGTTGTTCAGGGATTTCAGACACCGGAGGCACCACCAGCCCAGCCGGTTGTAGTTGCATAGGATTATGTGGTTACTGCTATGCCTGAGGATGATCCGCGTAGGTTGGAGAGGTTTGGGAGACTCTATCCACCACCTTTCAGTGGCACAGAGAGAGAGGATGCTCAAGACTTCTTGGACAGGTGTCATAGGATACTCCGTACTGCTGGTATTCTGGAGACTTGTGGGGTCTCATTCACTACCTTTCAGTTCTCCGGGGGTGCAATTAGATGGTGGGAGACTTACGAGAGGCATAGGCCTGTTGGCGCAGCACCCCTTACTTGGCAGCAGTTCTCCGTGGTCTTTTTGGAGAAGTTCGTGCCTTGATCCCGCAAAGAGGAGCTGCGCAGACAGTTTGAGTGGCTCCACCATGGTGATATGTCTGTGACACAGTATGAGATGCGGTTCTCCGAGTTGGCCCATCATGCTATCTGGTTGGTTCCCACGGACAGAGAGAGGATCATGAGGTTTATTGATGGTCTCACTTGTCAGCTACAGTTGCTCATGACCAGAGAGAGTGTGTCTGGTGCTACCTTTGATATGGTTCACAATCAGGAGAGGGTTGAGAGGGAGGCCAAGAGACCTCGTGGTTAGGGTGGATTCAGTGGTGCTCCTTTTAGGGGTCAGTTCCAGCACAGCAGAGGTCATCATTTCAGACAGGCTCAGTGACCTCGGCCATTTCACCGTGGTGCATCATCTAGCCATGGTTCTCACAGTTCTCATCAGGGACACTTATCACTTAGTGACCTTCCATCTCAGAGTTCGTCCCGTGCTCCACCAGTTCAGGCTCCTCTATGGTAGGTTCTTCTACTGATTATCCCGGTGCTCGGGGCTCCCTTCAGTTCCCGACACCAGCACCAGGGAGTTGTTTTGAGTGTGGGGAGTTTGGGCATATGTGGAGGCAGTGTCCTCGTCGTCATGGAGGTCTATCTCAACAGAGGAGTCAGCCTTCGACTTCAGCACCAGATACTTCACCACCCGCCCAGCAAGTTCGGGGTGGAGGTCAGTCAGCTAGGGGTCGCCCTAGAGGGGGAGGCAGATCAGGGGGTGGCCAAGCCCATTTCTATGCCCTCCCTGCCAGACCAGATGCTTTTGTTTCAGATGCATTGGTTACAGGTATTGTCTCAGTTTTTCATAGAGACACCTCAGTATTATTTGACCCTGGTTCTACGTATTCATATGTTTCCTCATATTTTGCCCATTTTCAGGATATGCCTCGTGAGTCTTTAGTTTCATCTGTTCATGTATCTACTCTCGTGGGCGATACGATTGTTGTGGACCGCATATATCTGTCATGTGTGGTGACTATTGGGGGTTTGGAGACCTAAGTTGACCTTTTGCTGCTCAGTATGGTTGACTATGATGTGATATTGGGTATGGATTGGTTATCTCCATGTTATGCTGTTCTAGATTGTCATGCTAAGATGGTGACGTTGGCTATGCCGAGAATTCCTAGGGTTGAGTGGAGCGGTTCTGTAGATTATGTACCAAGTAGGGCGATTTCGTATTTGAAGGCTCGGCATATGGTTGAGAAGGGTTTCCTGTCTTATTTGTCTTTTGTGAGGGATGTTAGTGCTGAGACTCCTGTCATTGATTCTGTTCCGGTGGTATGTGAGTTTCTAGATGTGTTTCCTGTAGACTTGTCGGGCATGGCGCTTGACAGGGATATTGACTTCGGTATTGATTTTATGCCGGTCACTCGGCCCATTTCTATTTCACCGTATCGTATGGCACCGGCAGAGTTGAATGAATTGAAAGAACAGCTTCAGGAACTCCATGATAAGGGGTTTATTCGGCCTAGTATGTCACCTTGGGGTGCACCGGTTCTATTTGTGAAGAAGAAGGATGGTTCCATGAGGATGTGCATTGATTATAGGCAGTTGAACAAGGTCACAGTCAAGAACAAGTATCCTTTGCCTCGTATTGATTATTTATTTGACCAGCTTCAGGGAGCGAGGGTGTTCTCCAAGATTGATTTGAGGTCCGGTTATCACCAGTTGAAGATTCGGGATTCACATATTCTTAAGACAACTTTCAGGACCCGATATGGCCATTATAGGTTCTTAGTGATGTCCTTTGGGCTGACCAATGACCCAACAGCGTTCATGCATTTGATGAACAATGTATTTCAGCCCTATCTGGACTCATTCGTTGTTGTATTCATTGATGACATCCTGGTGTACTCTCGTAGCCAGGAGGAGCACGCTCAGCATTTGAAGATTGTATTACAGAGATTGAGGGAGGAGAAGCTTTATGCAAAGTTCTCCAAATGTGAGTTTTGGTTCGGTTAAGTAGCATTCTTGGGGCACATGTTGTCCAGTGAGGGTATTTAGGTGGATCCGAAGAAGATAGAGGCAGTGCAGAGCTGTCCTAGACCGTCCTTAGCCACGAAGATTAGGAGCTTCCTTGGTTTGGCGGGTTATTACCGTCACTTTGTGGAAGAATTTTCATCTATTGCATCGACCTTGACCAAATTGACCCAAAAGGGTGCTCCATTCAGGTGGTCGGATGAGTGTGAGGAGAGCTTTTAGAAGCTCAAAACTGCTTTGGTCACAACTCCAGTGTTAGTTCTGTCATCAGCTTCAAGTTCTTACACCGTGTATTGTGATGCCTCAAGGATAGGCATTGGTTGTGTTTTGATGTAGGAGGGTAGGGTGATTGCCTATGCCTCGCGCCAGTTAAAGACCCATGAGAAGAACTATCCTGACCATGATCTTGAGTTGGCAGCCATTGTTCACGCCTTGAAGATTTGGCGTCATTATTTGTATGGGGTTCATTGTGAGATCTATACTGATCTGCGGAGTCTGCAACATCTGCTCAAGCAGAAGGATCTTAATTTGCGTCAGCGGAGATGGTTGGAGCTTCTTAAGGACTATGATATCTCTATTTTGTACCATCCGGGGAAGGCCGATGTGGAAGCCGATGCTTTGAGTCGCCGGGCAGAGAGTTTGGGGAGTTTAGCATATCTTCCAGCAGCAGAGAGACCTTTGGCATTGGATGTTTAGGCCTTAGCGGGCCAGCTTGTCAGATTGGATATTTCGGAGCCTAGTCGGATATTGGCTTGTGTGGTCTCCAGGTCTTCTCTTTATGACCGTATCAGAGAGCGTCAGTATGATGACCCCCACTTGCTCGTTCTTCAGGACAGGGTTCAGAAAGGTGATGCTAGGGATGTGATTATTGGTTATGACGGCGTGTTGAGGATGCAGGGCCGGATATGTGTTCCTAATGTAGATGGGCTTCGGGAGTTGATTCTCGGGGAGGCCCACAGCTCGAGGTATTCCAACCATCCGGTGCCGCGAAGATGTACCAGGATGAGACTGCACTATTGGTGGAGGCAGATGAAGAAGGATATAGTTGGGTTTGTAGCTCGGTGTCTCAACTGTCAGCAGGTTAAGTATGAGCATCAGAGACCGGGTGGCTTGATTCATAGATTAGACATTCCGGAGTGGAAGTGGGAGCAGATCACCATGGACCTTGTAGTTGGGCTCCCACGGACTTCCAGGAAGTTTGATGCTATTTGGGTTATTATGGATCAGCTGACCAAGTCTGCGCACTTCATTCCAGTTGGTACTACTTACGCTTCAGAGCGGTTGGCTGAGATTTACATCCGAGAGATTGTTCGCCTGCATGGTGTCCCAGTTTTCAATTAGGGCACTCAGTTTACATCGCAGTTTTGGAGGGCAGTTCAGCGAGAGTTGGGTACTCAGGTTGAGTTGAGCACGACTTTTCACCCTCAGACGAACGGGCAGTCCGAGCACACTATTCAGATATTGGAAGACATGTTGCGTGCTTGTGTCATTGACTTTGGTGGTTCATGGGACCAGTTTCTTCCACTCGCGGAGTTTGCATAAAACAACAGTTATCAATCGAGTATTTAGATGGCTCCGTACGAGGCTTTATATGGGAGTAGGTGTAGATCTCGAGTTGGATGGTTTGAGCCGGGTGAGGCTAGGCTCTTGGGTCCAGACTTTGTCCAGGATGCATTAGATAAGGTGAAATTGATTCAGGAGCGGCTTCGCACGGCGCAGTCTAAGCAGAAGAGTTATGCGGATAGGAAGGTCCGTGATGTATCTTTCATGGTTGGGGAGAAGGTTTTGCTGAAGGTATCAGCTATGAAGGGTGTTATGAGGTTTGGGAAGAGGGGAAAGTTGAGCCCCCGGTTCAGTGGGCCTTTTTAGGCGCTTCAGAGGATAGGGGAGGTCACTTATAAGGTTGTCTTGCCACCCAGCTTGTCGAGTGTGCACCCAGTGTTTCATGTTTCCATGCTCCGGTAGTATATTGGAGATCCGTCTCATGTTTTAGATTTCAGCACGGTTCAGTTGGAGGGTGACATGACTTATGATGTGGAGCCGGTGGCCATTTTGGATCGGCAGGTTCGAAGGTTGAGGTCAAAGGACATAACTTCAGTGAAGGTGCAGTGGAGAGGTTAGCCTGTGGAGGAGGCCACCTAGGAGATCGAGCTGGAGATGCAGAGCAGATATCCATGCCTATTCGAGACTCCAAGTATGTTTCTAGACCCGTTCGAGGAAGAACGGTTTTTTAAGAAGGGAATGATGTAACGACCCGGCCGGTCATTTTTGTAGTTATAGCCCCGTATCCCCCATTTCTATTTCCTTTAAGCTCTTAAGCTATATTATGATATATCAGGTTAGTTAGTTCGGGTTTGGAGTGGTTTCAGAATGGAATAAGACACTTAGTCTCTTATTTAGAACCTTAGGTTGGAAAAGCCAACTGGATGTTGACCTATGTTTCAACGATCTCGGATTTGAATTCTGATGGTTCAGTTAGGTGATTTTGGACTTAGGAGTGCGTTCGGAATATGATTTGGAGGTCCGTGGTAGAATTAGGCTGGAATTGGCAAAATTGAAAATTTGGCGATTTTTGGTCGGCAGTGAAAATTTGATATCGACGTCGTAATGGAATTTCGGAAGTTGGAGTAGGTTTATAGTGTAATTTGTGACGTGTGTGTAAAATTTGAGGTCTTTCGGACGTGGTTTGGTTGGTTTCGGCATCGGCTTCCGAATTTGGAAATTTAGAAGTTCTTAGGCTTGAATCCGAGGGTAATTTGGTATTTTGATGTTGTTTTAAGTGATTCGAAGGTTAGATTAAGTTCGTATGAGGTTTAAGGATTGGTTGGTATGTTTGGTTGAGGTCTCGCGGGCCTCGGGTGAGTTTCGGATGGTTAAAGGATAGTTTTTGGACTTTGCAAAATGGTTGATCTGCTGGTATGAACTTTCTGGTTTCCCTATACGCGATCGCGTGGGTAGGTCCGCGATCGCGTAGGCTTATTTGGGGGAAGAGGCGAGTTTTTCTATGCGATCGCAGGGTTTTGGGACGCGATCGCATGCGTGTGTGAAGTTTTGCTTCGCGAATGCATGGACAGTGCCGCGTTCGCGTAAAGGTATCGAGCTGGTGAAGAGGAGACGTGATTGCTCTACGCGATCGCGTAGGTTTGGGAAGCAGTTATACGCGTTTGCGTGGGAGATTCTATGTTCGCATAGAGTAAATATGTGGAGCAGCCTGTTTGTGCTTCGCGATCGTGAGGATATTCCCGCCATAGCGATTAAAAAAAATCTAGGCAGTAGTGCTAAATTCCAAAATCGAGGGTTTGGACTCATTTTTCATATTTTGAGCTAGAGACCACTAATTTAGGCAATTTGTGAAGGGATTTTCAGTAAAGTTGATTGGGGTACATGTTTCTCACTTGGTTTTGGTTAAATTCCATAATTATATCTTGATTTTTATCATCTAAATTGTTATTTGGGGTGAAAAATTTGGAAAAAAGTGGAAGAGTTCTTGCGATGGAATTTTGAGGTTTTGAAGAGGATTTTGTTGTCGGATTTTGGTAATTTTGATATGACTAGACTTGTGAGTGAATGGGCTTTCATGTTTTGTAAAATTTGTCGGATTTCAAGACGTAGGCCCGGGGGGCGGGTTTGAGCCAATTTCGGGTTTTGGGCTAATTTGATAGTTTTTCTTGTGGAATTCATTCCATTAGCATATATTGATGGTATTGTACTTATTGTGAATAGATTCGGAGCATTTGGAGGCCGAGTCGAGAGGCAAGAGCATTGCGGGGTAGTGATTTGACCGGTTTGAGGTAAGTAACGATTGTAAATCTTGTCCTGAGGGTATGAAACCCCGAATTTTGTATCATTCTACTATTTTGAGGTGACGCACATGCTAGGTGACGGGCATGTGGATGTGCACTATTGGGGATTGTGACTTGGTTTGTCCCATAGCAACTGTAAAGCTGCATATTTTGTTGAAATTATATGATACTTATATGTTTTAGAAAGAGTTTCTGTAAATTAGGCTTAATGCCATGTTCGAGCCTTGTGCCAGTGCTGTTTAGACCCTTAGCGGCCTTTTCTTTCTATCCGCTCATTGTTTTCGATTGAAAATCTATACTCAGTCATGGTTATACTTGTTTACTGCATAACTTAGTTTTATGACTCTATTTTGATGCATATAAATGTTGTTTTGGGCTGAATGCCCCATTTTTACTGAAATGCCCGAGTGACATGAGAGGTTTATGACTGAGTGAGGCTGAGGGCCTGATTTGTAAGGATATTTATGGTATCGGGCTCCATGCCTCAGCATATTTGATATAGGCCGAGGGCCTGACTGATTTATGACATGATTTGGCTTGATATAGCGCTTGGGCTGAAGGAGCCCCTCCGGAGTCTGTACACACCCCCAGTGAGCACAGGTACCTACTGAGTGCGAGTGCCGAGTGCCGAGTGCCAAGTTCTGAGTGACTAAGAGGCATGAGTGATTGTGAGGTATGCCCGAGTGGCAAGAGTGATTGTGATGAATGCCCGAGTGGTAAGAGTGATTGTGAGATATGCCCGAGAGGCATGAGTGACTGTGACGTTTGCCCGAGGGGCTGTATATGAGTGATGTTTTGCCCGAGGGGTTGTTTATGATTTTATCATTTTTGCTCACCTTTGCATTGAGCCTTTGTTTGAAAAACCTTTGAAAAATATATTTAAATGATTTTTTACTGGAACCGGGTTTAAACGAGATGATTTGAGTCAAACACATATTTTTAAAGCATGTTGTCCTTTACTGAATTTTTGTGATATGAACTTGATATGCTTTATTGCTCATCACTACGCTCAGTCTTTATTTATTGTTGTTACTTACTGAGTTGGCGTACTCACTTTACTCCCTGCACCTAGTGTGCAGATCCAGGTGTAGCTGGGCACGGTATCGGTTGTTGATTATTCTGGTTGTAGATTTTCTCGGGGATAGCAAGGTAGCTGCTTGGCGATCGCAGCCCCTGCTCGTCTCCCTCTTATCTTCCTTTCGTTGTATTTAGCTATTTTCCAGATTATGTTTGTCTTGATACTTTCAGACAAATGATAGTAACTGCTCATGACTAGTGACACCTCGATGTCGGGCTTTTTTTTTCCGCACTTTTGTTTTGATTTGAACTCTTTTACGAAGGTTTTTATGTTAAATAGCATTGAAATTATCTTTCAAATGAAAACATCGGTTTGTTTTGGAAATGAGTCGCTTGCCTAGTTCTACGATAGGCGTCATCACGACAGGTTAGGTATTTGGGTCATGACAAAAACACATAGAAACAATTCGTTCTTCATGACTATACTTCAAGTATTAAGTGAATGAAACACATATTGAACAGGTTTAAAAGTCAAGTTCCTAAGCACATATGGAGACAATAACACTTATACTATTGTTGATAAGGAACCAAACAACTATAGTCATACACCTCACAGACATATAGAGCACATAGTTTAGAACTGTAACAACAGATGCAATTGTCCTAATTGATTGATCACAGATTAGTTTACCACTAGATATTATCATGAGCATACACATAGGTTAATAACACGACATGGAACCTTTGAAATCATCAGTAAAGATTCAGACAATGACATAGACAAGTTATTGTACTCAATCAGTAACAACATAAGGTTTCTCCAATTCCAGATTAACAGGGGAAAGGGAAGAATGAGTGCAATATCAAAATAGTGTTCAAAGGATGAAGTCATGAGGGATAAACAAATATTCATGCCAAACTTCCACACATACTGAGATTTCAACCAATGTTATAACCACACAAGATAAGATGAGTCCCAAACTTTACAAAATCAGATTGTCAGTACCATTAAAGGTTTAAGAACAGGGGAAACATCATACTAGACAGGCTTAACTCATATGTGTTCATACTAAGGTTAATAGCTAGGCATGGTGGAATTATATTCACTTTTCAGAAATAGTTAGTATTCAACTATAACAGACAAAACTACAATCTAATTCATAGGAGGTAGGCTGATCATAACAAAATAAATGCAGAATAATCACTAATGTTCACAAAAATTTTATCCTAGTGAGACTGTTTACAATTAGCAATTGGATATGGATATAAAGCTTTCATAGTGCTGACTCAAATAATACTTAAAGGTTAACAAGCACTTACACAAAGAAGGAGAGCATTTTGAATGCTTAAGCTTCATAAACCTTAACCAAGTGATACAGGTTACACTATGCAATTTCATGTATGTTCTAGCTAGAATCATTTAACAGCAACCCCAAGTATAGAATAACAGAACTCAAAGAAGTAAGGCATGATAAGCATGAAGATTATAACAGGATCATTAGAGGGAAGTCTGAAGTCTAGGTAGATATGAGAAATCACTAAAGCATGTTAGGAAGCTTAACCACATAGGCTATTTAATAAAGATCAGAAATCATAAGGCCACATAGCTACTTAATCAATACTAATGAAATACAATAGCTGACCACAGATCAACAACAAAGTCATGCTGAACTAAAATAGATATTCAAAGACTATAGCAAACATTATAAATGAAACTGTTAACAGGAAAACAGTAGCACATTCATGATTTTCGAATTAAGCAATTAAAAGAGAAAGGATGGAGGTATACTAACCTCCTCTTGAGAAGCAAACCAAACAAAAGACTATATATTAGGGTTCCAGATTCATATTGATAGTGGAGAGTGATGGAGGAGTGGTGATGCAAGCACAATTGAGTGAAAATCATAGAAAAACATAAGGAAATCAGTAGCAATTTTACCTGAGCATAGAGGAAATGAGAGACCGACCGTTGAAGCATAAGAGACCATCGGTAAGAACCCTAATACTTATATCGAATATCAATAAGGAAGCCAATTAATGTCTTCATACTTGCTTCGATTTGAAAGAACGAAGGAAGAAGTCAGGGGAGTTGAAGTTTCATGTTTTGGTCTATGACCCCTAGATTAGGGCTTTTGAAATCAAATGATGAAAACAGAAAGAGCAACAAGATCTTAAGTACAGGAGCAAAATGGATAACTATGCATGCCATGGATTTGAAAGATCAAAGGCGATTTGAAGTATCATCTCTAGGTTTAGGGGCTCGTATTTGGGAGTTTCAGACTCGATCGATGAAAGAAGAGAGATCCAACGAGAATCACCGATATGGGAGATAGGGAGGATGAATCTCTGGGTGAATTCATGACCTTGGACGAATTTGTGCAAGGTATTTTGATTGATTGGGCTTTAAGGTTGAGGGAAAAGAGAAAGGAAGGTGAAAGAGAGGCGTCAAAGCTTGGTGGAAATGATTTTAGGGTTAGGGGGTGAGCCCAAACGGTCTCTGGGTTAAAGTGGGAGGAAAATATCTGGGCCGTTGGATCAGATGATCAACGGTACTGATTTTTAGGGATTCAATAATTTTTACGGGGGATTTTGGTGTGTGTTAGATCTATGTGATCCAACGGTTAGGATTAGATCTTATGGGTGTTTAAAATGAAGAGGAAAATAGGAGTTAAAATTTAGACTGTTGATCAAGCGGATGGAAGGTTTGGATCAAATGTGTTTGTTTTGTGACTGGATAGGGCGGGTGACGTGGCACAATTTCATAGGATGAGAAAATAAGAGAGGTATTGCCACAGTGGAGAGAAGGGAATTGGATCTGGGTCAGATTTGGCTTGGGCTTTTGTTGGTATAATATAATCTTATGTCTTTTATTTGTCTTGATCAATGTGTTTGTTTGTTTTGTGAATGGATGCGGCGCGCCTGTGCAATGTTTACAGAATGAAAATCCAATTTCGGCTAGGAAAAGTTGATTTTGTCTGGCCCCGACCCTACTTCGTATAAATACATGGAAAAACGTTATTTTCTGGTCTTTTGACACATATTCGACCTAAGGAGGCTACGGAGGAGTGGGAAGAGCAAAAGCACAAGGATTTCATCATTCTTTCCTGACCTAAGACCCGAGTTTGGATTGAATTTATGTTTTTATCTACATTAACTTTATTTGTGATGAATTTCTCCATATCTATGGAGTAGTTCTCTTTAGTGTTGATGGATTTGGTGTATTGATGATTGTTTGTTGATTATAACTCTAGTTTTATGTATTGAAGCATTTTTGGATAATTTAACTGTTGCATCTATATTCACTTGTTCATGTAATCGATAGAGGCATAGCTTGTGATATTTTTGCATTATATTGTTGGTTGAGTTCATTAATTCGTCTTAGTAATCGAAAAAGGCTAGTTGAATTAGTGATTAAACCTAGTTAGGAGAATAATCGAAAGAGGTTTTCCTAAAGACCAATGCACTACGCATTCTTGCATATCTTCACGTGCTTAAATTGGTTCATCTAGAAGGGTTAAGACTTAATCGAGAGAGGAGTTTTAGCTGAATATTTGAACTAATAATTGAGTGAATTCGAAAAACTCACTTGAACATTAGAAGTGAATTATCTAGAGTTAGATCCCAAGCATTTATCTTGCACCTATCCTATCAATCCCTATTTTCCCCCAATGATAACCTTCTTTGTTTCAATTGTCATTAGTCAATAACTTTAGACTCTTAGTTAATTTTAGTTAGAAATCATATAAATCACAATTGTTGATCATCTTGGATAGCAATCAAGCTAGAAACTATGAGAATATTGCTTAAATCCAATCCCCGTGGATACGATATTATACTGTACTATATTTGACTAGCGAGCAAAATTTAAGTGTGTGTTTTACGCTTGTCAAATTTTGGTATCGTTGTCGGGGATTGGCAATCAATAGTGTTTGAAATAGATTGTAGTGCTAATTCAAGAATTTTTCTTTCTTTTTTCTCTTTTTACGTTTGGTGTTCTTTGACTGTGCACAGGTGCCAGGTTTAGAGTGGTGCATGACTGGAACTTTTGTGAAAGAAATGCTAGCATACGAGTTAGAGATAGAAAAACAACTACGACAGTTGAGGAAGTAAATAAATCTAACCGAAACATCAGAAACGGTTGGGCAATCCTTAACCAAAGAAACTATGGCTGGAAACGGTGATGATAATGTAGATTTGGATGCAAGTGAGGCAGTCCAACAATGAGAAAAAGCTGCACGGGATGATAAGGAAGCAGCTGTTAGAGATGCACATAATATCTTTGAAGAAGAGAAGGGTCTCATACTTAATAAACATCAACCCTTGCCTAGGAGACCACTTGGAGATTATGCTAGACCGATCTACAATCAAGGCTTATCAAGTGTTAGACCACCTCCAATTGCAGCTAACAATTTCGAGTTGAAACAAGGGTTGCTTCAAACCCTTCAGAATTGTTTTGTCTTTAGAAGGAAGCCAAAGGAAAATCAAAACACTCATCTAATGGACTTCGAGGAGATTATGAACACATTTCAATTCAATGGGGTGTCATAAGATGCTGTGTACTTAAGGGCATTCCCCCTTTCACTTAAAGATGATGAAAAGGAGTGGCTTCAGAGTTTGCCCAGTGGATCAATCAGAACTTGGGAGGAGATGACCAGAAAATTCCTTGATAAATATTTCTCCTCAGCTAAGACAGGCAAGATTAGAAGAGAAATCCATAACTTCTGCCAGAAATAGTCCAAAACTGTCTTTGGAGCACGTGAGAGGTTTAAGGAGATAGTTAGAAAGTGTCAACATAGCAAAATTGAACTCTGGATGCAACTCCAAGATTTTTGGTAAGGATTGACACCGGCCTCACATAGAACATTGAGCAATGCAGTTGGAGGCCCTTTGATGAAAAAGACTCTAGAGAGGATACTTATAATTCTTGATGAGTTATCTGAAGATGCAAATCAGTGACCCTCTGAGAGTGTTGAAAGAAGAAGATCTACTGGTGTTCACCAAGTTGATGCTAATACATCTGTGCAGGTACAACATTATGCTATGGCTAAAGAAATACGAAAGCAGACCTTAACCTCGATACAAAATGAGCCTCACGCAGCTTGTGATATATGCGGAAGAGGACACCCTACTCATGAGTGTCAAGCCTCAACTGAGGAAGTGAATGATGTGGGAAATTATAATGTAATGGGTCAGAGGCACCCCGGCGTTTTATGGAGTTCACCTGGGGGTAGTGCGAATGCATGGAAACAAAACAACCCCAGACCCTAGGGACAAGGAGCTCCTGGCTTTATGAATCAGCATAGGCAGCAATTTCAACCTCAATAGCCCATTCAGTATGGCATAGAAGATCTCATGAAGTCCTTTATTCTGAAAACTAATGAGAGGCTTGAAACTCATAGCCTAACTATACGGAAACATGGAGCAGCTATCAAAGAACTGGGCATAGGGTTTCGAAACTTGGAAAGACAGGTTGGGCAGCTAGCCACTATATTGTCTGAGGGGATTCCAGGAACTCTCCCCCGATAATGGTGAGAGAAATCCCAAAGAAACAGTGAATGTTGTAACCTTGAGATGTGGGAAAGTGTTGAAAGACCCCACCCCGATCCAAATTGATGCGCAACTTGAAAAATAAAGTGGGGATTAACTGAAGAATAGTGTTGAGAAAAAGAAGAAGGGCCGGATAAAAGCTGAGAAAAAGAAGAAGGGAGAAACTTCAATAAGGGAGGAACTTGAGGAGAGCAAGTATATGCCTACTCTAGCTTTTCCTCAATAAAAAAAGTAGAGAAAAGTTGGACAAGCAGTTTGGAAGATTTCTAGATGTGCTGAAACGGGTTAATATAAACTTACCATTCACAGAATTGCTCTCACAAATGCTTGTTTATGCCAAATTGTTTAAGGAGATCCTTACAAAGAAGAGGAAGATAGAAAAGACTTCAGTGGTCAAGCTTACAGAGCATTGCAGTGCGATATTGTAAAACAAACTCCCACAAAAGTGTGGAGATCCAGGGAGTTTTACTATACATTGCTCATTAGGAACTATTAATTTTGATAAGTCTTTATGTGATTCTGGTGCCTCAATTAACTTAATGCCTCTCTCTATTTACAGGAAACTGGAGAAAGAGATTGGAGAGATAAGGTCAGTTCCAATATTTTTGCAGCTGGCTGACCAAACGACTATAATACCCGAGGGGATAGTAGAAGATATGTTAGTTCGGGTGGATAAGTTCGTATTTCCTGTGGATTTTATAATGGTGAATAGGGAGGAAAACAAGGAGGTCCCCTTTATCCTAGGAAGACCATTCTTAGCAACGGGTAGAGCAATATTGGATATACACGAGAGACAACTCATGCTTAAAGTGGGTGAGGAGACTGTGACTTTTGAGATGAATGTAGCAAAGGGGGTACAAAAAGATAAACCAGCTGCAAGTGTTGAGTGGAAAGTGAAGGGCTCAAAGGAGAAGGCTGCGCTGCCTGATAAAGAAAAGTGTGGGGTGTACCACAAAAAAGCTGAGAAGAAGTTGTCTGCATGGATGTGCGCATTAGTTCGAAGGCGGGGAATGGAGCCCGACTTCGACTCAGACCCCGACTAAATATTCAGGGAAGTTTTCTTTACCTTATGCTTTTTAATTGTGTGTCATAGGGACATGCCACAACTTAAAGAGTGGGGTGAGGGATAGTTGAATGTTTTATGTATATGTGTTAGTTGTGTTAGGTTTAGTAGTTTGGAAAATTGAAAAAACAATAAAAATTTGAAAATTTTCAATTTTTCCCGATGATGGATATCATCCGATGTGTTTCTTGAGGGATTAAAGTCGAAAGAAAAAGGCAAATAGATTTTCTTTTGTTAGGTAGTGTGATAATTCCCCCTTGGTTTTTCTTTGTGTCGCGGTTCTTTTTCAAGGGTTTTATTTGAACCGGGTGTAGTTGGTTTTTGTTATGTAGAGTAGTAGGAAACCTTATGTTGTAATTTGAATTGAAAGCAATATCTCTTAACTTTTTTATACCTTGAGAATAGTAAGTACTTTAGTTGTGACGCTTAGGCTCAATTTTTGACTCTTGTATAAGTACCTTAAATTATATGATCTTAACGTTGCTTAAATGCTTTGACTAGAGTGTCTCGATAGTCTAATCCTGAGTGAGTTATGTGCCATGTGTGTGTGGGGTCTTGTGTTATTTTGTGCACTGCATTTGATGCCTAGAACATGCCTCGTGTGTTTGCAAAACAAAATAGTAGTTTTATTCAGTCTTGGAAGTGATATAAGCATTTTTTTTGTTGAGCCAGATATATGTTTAGCCACCTAATTGTAATGTATCTTAGTTAACCCCGTTGATCCTGTAATCATGTTTCTTTGTCAACCACATTACAAGCCTTACCCATTTGTTTGAATTGACCATCTTTTTGAACCATTTAGCTCTCGTGAGCACTTGAATTTGTTATGAACTTTGTAAAAGTTGAAGTGTGGGGTGGTTGGTGTGGCTTTTGAGTGGAACTAATGAAATAAGGAGAAAGGTACATTGTATTGAAAAAGTAAGAGCCGCTTGAATTGAAAGAGAAAAGAAAATAAATGTTCCTTGTTAGTGGTAGTTTGATGTAATTATGCTTAAAGGAGTAGGGAGTTAATGTATATTGGTGTAAAAGTGGAGTTATGGTTTGACATAATCGTGGGGTTTTGAACAATGAAATATATGTATTAAAGTGCTTAGGGAGGTGTAGTCACTCTTATATTAAATATATCATACCCATCCCGTAGCCTACATTACAACCAGTTAAAGTCCTACTTGATCCTTGGCTGAATGAGCTCGATTAGTAGAGTAGTACACTACGGGCAAGCCTATGGTACATCTTTTGTGGCATATTAATGTTGTTTCTGAGAGTGAGTGAATTCCTACTATCTTGAGTTCTTAATTATTCTTAAATTATATTGTGTGGAACTACTCTCTATTGTTGTGTGAGGGAACTTGATTCACGAAGGAAAGGTAATGCTTGACCTTTGTATTAGAATAAGTGAGTGGGTTATAAAAAAATGCATGGTGCTTTTGAGTCAAATCTTGAGGCTAGGATGTTACGGTATTGTGCTTAATCTGTGTTAAATATTCTTGGTGTGATGAGTTATGAGAGTTGTTTAAAAAGATCGTGTCTATATGATGTGTAGTTTGATTGCTCGAGGTCGAGCAATGGTTTAAGTGTGGGGTGTTTATGGTAGGATATAATCTTGTGTTTTAGTCACTTATTGCACTCTAAATTACTGCACTTTATTCATTTTAAGCTTTAATTGGTAGTGTTCTGCACTTATTTTGTGTTTTATGCCTTGTAGGAGTGATTCCGAGCTATGTAGATGTTATGCAATGAATTCGAGTGATTTTGAGCTTTGAAGTAAAAGTAAAAGCCCAAGGGATTATGTCGGGGTCGTTTTCGAGGGTAGAGGACCAAGTCTGGATGTCAAAACGCACGAAAAATCTATACTCTGAGCAACATCCACAGCCGCAGCGCATGGGTCATCGCGGCTGCCCAAAATCCTGCTTTTTGTCAGAACTTAGCTCTCTGGATTTCTCCACTAATGCCCTGCATGGAGCGTCTCCCTATGCGGCGCGCCTGTGCATTGTTTACGGAGTGAAAAACCAATTTCGGCTAGGAAAAGGTGATTTCGTCTGGTCCCAACCCTACTTGGTATAAATACATGGAAAAACAACAGTTTCTTGACTTTTGACAGATATCGTATCAATCCCTATTGGAGTGGGAAGAGCTTTCACAAGGATTTCATCATTCTTTCCTCACTCAAGACCCGAGTATGGATTAAATTTATGTTTTCCTCTACTTTAAAGTTATTTGTGATGAATTTCTCCATATCTATGGAGTAGTTCTCTTTAGGGTTGATGGATTTGATGTATTAATGATTGTTTGTGTAATATAACTCTAGTTTTATGTATTGAAGCATTTTTTGATGATTTAACTGTTGCATCTATATTCACTTGTTCATGTAATCGAGAGATGCATAACTTGTGATATCATTACATTATATTGTTAGTTGAATTCATTAATTCTTCTTAGTAATCGAAAGAGTCTAGTTGAATTAGTGATTAAACCTAATTAGGAGAATAATCAAAAGAAGTTTTCCTAAAGACCAATCCACTACGCATTCTTGCATATCTTTAGAAGCTTAAATTGGTTCATATAGAGAGGTTAAGACTTAATCGAGAGAGGAGTTTAGCTGAACATTTGAACTAATAATTGAGTGAATTTGAAAGACTCACTTGAACATTAGAAGTCAATTATTTAGAGTTAGATCCCAAACAATTATCTTGTACCTATCCTATCAATCCCTATTTTTTTCCACTGATAACCTTCTTTATTTCGATTGTCATTAGTCAATAGCTTTAGACTCTTAGTTAATTTTAGTTAGAAATCATATAAATCTCAATTGTTGGTCATCTTGGATAGTAATCAAGCTAGCAACTACCAGAATATTGTTTAAATCAAATCCATGTGGATACGATATTATACTATATTATATTTGACTAGCGAGTAGAATTTAAGTGTGTGTTTTGCTCTCGTCAGCTTGTGTATTGGGTTGGAATTAATTTAATGATTAGCCACATTGTATTTAATTAAAGAATTGCAATTGTAGCCTTTTAGTTTTTAACCCCTTTAAAATTAATTTAATTAAACTTAATTAATTTCCAATAAAACGTAGTAAAATTATAATTATTAAATACACTACTAACTATTGTAGTTATGTATCTATAAAACACTTTGTTTTCTAAATTATAACACTACTTTGAATTATCAACATAGTAACCTAATTAATCAGAATTTGAGAAGTAATTCGTGAATTAGGTATAAAACCTCTATGGTATATTTTAAAACATTATTTTAATAGTATTAAAATAATAAGTATATTTTTAATTACATAATACGAATACTAGGTTATTAATTACAAAGCTAATTAATTTGTAAAAATAGGTAATTATTGATAGAAAATACTTTCAAAACATTCATTGTAAATATTTAAGTATAAATAATTCCATTTTAAAAGGAGGGGTCAAAATTGGTCGTCAACAGCTGTCCCTCTTTGACCGAAGACGATGAAAGAGTTTTCGGCAAAAGAAATTGAACCAAAGCCAATTTTATCCCGACTTTCGGCATACATTGTAGGAATGACATTAAGATTATGAGCTGCATGATTGGGAGTTAAGGAAGATTCCTGGAGGATTATGGGGAGATTATGGGAAGTTGGGGCCGAATTCCAGCTTTGAATTGCTTGCATACCTCGGGCTTCACGAGGATCAGGCATAATGTATTTCTGGCGTGAGGATTTTGAGGAAGCGATACTCGCAGGAACTGCCCCGGTATCGTATTATGACAATATGGCGAGACGGAGGATTGGGCACTCACGATAGCTTGAATTTTGCAGCTTGACCTGAAGAATTTGAAGATTTGGAGTTCCACTGATCGTTTTGTGCCTGAACTTGGATCCTTGGCCCGCAAATGAGTTTGTTGTCCCTCATAGAATTTTAGTTTAGTTTGCTGCTTAGAAAGATTTCCACGTTGCGATATTTGTTCCTGCAAAAATGAAATACACACATACCCATATATTGCAATGCAGTATATATTATGATGTGATGTAAATGATGCAGGAATGATGATGTTTCGCTGACGGCGAGCCGTTATTTGGATTGGGATGATGGGATACGTGAACTTGATTCGATCTGTTAGCCGGGCTATATACCATTCCACAGATGTCGGAGCATTGAATAGTGTCTCTGCTTGTTGGGAGATCTTGACTTGTAGAGTGCGTCTCCGCTTGTTGGGAGAGCTTGACTTGTAGAGTGCGTCTCCGCTTGTCGGGAGATCATGATTTGTAGAGTGCGTCTCCACTTGTTGGGAGAGCTTTGCACTAAAATGTAAAGTAATCTCTGCTTGTGAGAGAATGACTTAAACTGTAATCATGCATGAGCAAAACGTCAAAACATTCAAGGTAATAGCAAAAGGAAAAGAAAAGCATGACCAAGACGTCGGCGATGAGGTTTGCAACTGGCTATTCTGGCCTCCATTGCGACGGAGTGGCGGTGCGGATTGTTTCGTTGGTGGAATGAACAGTTTGCTATATACAATGCTTCAAATGGCGAAGCTGGCATTTGATTTGAACAGGGTGCTCCGATCGATTGAGCTGACAATTTGCTATGTACATGACTTCAATTGGTGACATTACGATGAAAGAGTTTTCGGCAAAAGAAATTGAACCAAAGCCAATTTTATCTCGACTTTCGGCATACATTGTAGGAATGACATTAAGATTATGAGCTGCATGATTGGGAGGTAAGGAAGATTCCTGGAGGATTATGGGTAGTTGGGGCCGAATTCCAGCTTTGAATTGCTTGCATACCTCGGGCTTCACGAGGATCAAGCATAATGTATTTCTGGCATGAGGATTTTGAGGAAGTGATACTCGCAGGAACTGCCCTGGTATCGTATTATGACAATATGGCGAGACGGAGGATTGGGCACTCACGATAGCTTGAATTTTGCAGCTTGACCTGAAGGATTTGAAGATTTGGAGTTCCACTTATCGTTTTGTGCCTGAACTTGGATCCTTGGCCCGCAAATGAGTTTGTTGTCCGTCATAGTATTTTAGCTTGGTTTGCTGCTTAGAAAGATTTCCACCTTGCGATATTTGTTCCTGAAAAAATGAAATACACACATACCCGTATATTGCAATGCAGTATATATTATGATGTGATGTAAATGATGCATGAATGATGATGTTTGGCTGATGGCGAGCCGTTATTTGGATTGGGATGATGGGATACATGAACTTGATTCGATCTATTAGCCGGGCTATATACCATTCCACAGATGTCGGAGTATTGAATAGTGTCTCCGCTTGTTGGGAGATCTTGACTTGTAGAGTGCGTCTCCGCTTGTTGGGAGAGCTTGACTTGTAGAGTGCGTCTCCGCTTGTCGGGAGATCATGATTTGTAGAGTGTGTCTCCGCTTGTTGGGAGAGCTTTGCACTAAAATGTAAAGTAATCTCCGCTTGGGAGCGACTGACTTAAACTGTAATCATGCATGAGCAAAACGTCAAAACATTCAAGGTAATAGCAAAAGGAAAAGAAAAGCATGCCCAACACGTCGGCGATGAGGTTTGCGACTGGCTATTCTGGCCTCCGTTGCGACGGAGTGGCGGTGCGGATTGTTCCGTTTGTGGAATGAACAGTTTGCTATATACAATGCTTCGAATGGCGAAGCCGGCGTTTGATTTGTACAGGGTGCTCTGATCGATTGAGCTAACAATTTGCTATGTACATGACTTCAATTGGTGAAGCCGATGGCTTATTTTGTACAAGGTGCTCTGATTGATTGAGGAGATGGTTTGCTATATACAGGTCTTCAACTGGTGAAGCCGACGACTCATTTTTTACAAGGTGCTCCGATTGGTTTAGCATACAGTTTGCTATATATATGTGCTTTTTCCGTATCAGTGGTCGGACTTTGAGGTACTTGCAAAGGATTCAACGGTTAGCTTTAGTTGTACTAGAAAAATTTAAGTGAAAGAGAAAGGGTGATAATCATGGGAAAGTGGTGGATCCGCTATTTGCCCTAGTGTGGTCCCAGTGTTTCCTTGCTTCCTGTTGATCCTGCACTCAAAGAAATAATTTTAGTGGGGGCGGGGGTTTGGTTTGTATTGACCACAGTGTTGGTTTTGCCCCGGCCCTGGATATGGCTACGCCACGAAGTTCGATAGGTGGAACAAATTACTGTATTTCTAGAAAAAAAAATTGAAAAGCTTTGTTTTAAGACAAATGTCGTTGTTCCAAATTATGACATGCTACGGAAGGTTCTCCAAACGTGAGCATTGATTCTTGAAAACTCTATCATGTTGATGTCGATCCTCCATGATGCTTTGACAATGTGGCTGCTTGCCGTTGCAACTACTTCCAAATTCGAACTAATGCATTACAAAGGTTTATCCTAAGGTTATGATCGAACCCTTTCATGTTGTCTACATATCCACATTAGAATCAGGTTTAAACATAGTCCGTGAATGATGATAAAATATGATGAAGATGACCGAGCCTGACTCAGTCACCCTACATATCCAAATGGAATCAAGTCAACACGTAGTTCAATTACAATAGATGCAAAATGATGAGATTAAGAATGAAATGCCCGAGTCTGACTCAGACTGCCTACGTATCAAAATAGAATCAGGCCAGAACGTAGTTCAATTACAAAAGACGACTCAATCCGCTGAGGATTGCCTACGTATTCCTTCATGAGGAAATTAAGCCAGCGTAGTTCCAGAGCAACATACAAAAATGATGTTTGGATTTTCTATTACAAAATAAAGGAGGGAGAGAAACCGAGCCCTATGTGGGTTTCCTACGTATTCCCTCCGTCGGAAGTCAGGTTGAACATAGTTCTGTTACAGTAAAAAGCCAAACTCTATTTGTCTTCAAACATAGTATCTCTTGATTGTGTCTAAGTTAATGGGCTTCGTGTTGATTCTTCCATCCATTTCTGCCAATATTAGAGCTCCGCCCGACAACTTTCGGTGAACCACGTAAGGACCTTGCAAATTTGGTGCAAACTTTCCTTGGGCTTCCTCCTGGTGGGGATAGATTTTCTTCAGGACCAACTGCCCCGGTGTGAACTGGCGAGGGTTCACCCTTTTGTTAAATGCACTAGCCATCCTGTTCTGGTATAGCTGTCCATGACATACTACATCCATTCTCTTTTCGTCGATAAGCATGAGTTTCTCCTGTCAGAACCGTATCCATTTTGCATCGTCCAACTTGGCCTCTTGAATGACCCTTAAAGATGGTATCTTGACCTCTGTGAGTATCGTAGCTTTGGTGTCGAATACTAACATTTACAGTGTTTCCCCAATGGATGTTCTCATTGTGGTCCGACAACCCAGTAATGTGAAGGATAGTTTCTCGTGCCACTGCCTGTGATTGTCCACTATCTTCCGCAGAATCCTCGTGATATTCTTCTTGGCTGCCTCGACTACCCCATTCATTTGTGGTATGTAGGCTGTGGAGTTACGGTGGATGATTTCGAATTTCTCGCAGATTTCTCTCATGAGGTGGCTATTGAGGTTAGCGGCATTGTTAGTGATGATCGACTCAAGTATCCCAAATCGGCAGACGATGTTGTTTCAGACGAAATACACCACTACCTTCTTTGTGACATCTTTGTAGGTACATGTTGATGGATACCAAGATTAAGAGGTGCCCATTTGACGCAACATGTTTTATAGGTCCAATCACGTCTATGCCCCAAGCGACGAACGGCCAGAGTGAACCCATCACATTTCACTCATTCGGCGGAACCCGTATGAAATCCTCGTGAATATGGCACCGTTGACACTTCTGTACATAGCGGATACTATCACTTTCCATAAATATCAAAATTTATCCCGCTCTCAAGATCTTCTTAGCTAATGTGAACTCGTTCATGTAGGTTCTGCATGTTCTTGCATATATTTCTTCCAATAACATGGTCATCTCGGTGGCATCTACACATATCAATGGAACGAGACTGGAAAGCTCAAACTGAGCCCGGTGGGGGAATGCTTACCGATACCGAAGCCTTTCCACTCGTCCCTCTTTCCTTTCGAAAAGGGACTTTTCTTCACTCTCCTTGAAGAAAGCAAGTTTGTGGTAACGTAGATGATAACCGGCTTATACAAAGGTTTGTTTGTTGGAATCTTCTTCTATCAAAATCTTTTGGGAGGCCTTGGTGGTCCGAGGGTGCGTTAAGGCGAGTTGATGAGCTAATATGGCTGGCACAAACCCAAGTCTGGGCTCCTCCTGTACATGACTTCCCCGTTAAGGAAAAAGTGATTCGCCAACCTCTTGAGGGCTCACTTCTGACTATTAGTAGCATCCTCCGGGTACTCTCTGGTTGCAAGGAATCTCCTGATGTCGTGTACCACAGCTTACCATCTGGATCTTTATCTACATGGAAGCAATAGGCATGTTGATCCCTGATCTTTACCTCGATAGGGTCGATGTAGTTCTTATCTGGATGCTAAATCATAGATGATAGAGTTACAAGGGCGCCGGCGAACTCGTTCTGAATCGTGGGAATGTGCTTGAACTCAATCTTCGTGAACTTCTGGCATCGCTCTTTTATGCAGTGTAGGTACGGAAGGATCTTGACATTTTTGGTGGACCACTCCCCTTGGACTTGGTGTATCAATAGATCAGAATCCCCTATGACCAAAAGTTCTTTAACGTTTATGTCGACTGCCATTCTGATCCCAAAGATGCACGATTTGTATTCAACCATATTATTGGTACAAGAGAATCTTATCTTTGCCGATGCTGGATAGTGTTTTCCAGATTCTAAAATTAGGACTGCCCCAATTCTGACTCCTTTAAAGTTTGCTGCTCCATCGAAAAATATTCTTCATCCAGGGTATGACTCTGCAATATCTTCTCCGGCAAATAATACCTCTTCATTGGGAAAATACGTAGTGAGTGGCTTGTAATCCCCATCTACTGGATTCTCTGCAAGGTATTCGGCTAAAGCTTTCCACTTGATAGCCTTCTCGGTTATGTACACTATGTCAAATTCGCTTAGGAGAATTTTCCATTTAGCTAGATTTTCGGTAGGCATCGGCTTATGAAAGATGTACTTGAGCGGGTCGAGCCGAGATATCAGATGTGTAGTGTATGTTGAAATGTAATGCCTTAGTTTCTGGGCGATACAAGTCAGAGCACAATGAGTACTCTCTATCATAGTGTATTTAGCTTCCCATGGCGTAAACCACTTACTTAAGTAGTAGATGGCCTGCTCCTTTCTCCCAGTTTTGTCATGTTGTCTCAATACACATCCGAAGGCCTTATCCAAAACTGACAGATATAGTAACAATGGCTTCTCGAGATCGGGGGAATCAGCACTGGTAGACTTAACAGATACTCCTTAATCTGTCGAAGGCTTTCTGTCACTCTCCTGTCTATTTTGTGGCTGTATCCTTTTTCAGAAACATAAAAATAGGTTTACAGATTACAGTGGATGGGCTATGAAGCGACTGATGTAATTCAGTCTACCTAGAAAAATCATCACATCTTTCTTACTCTTGGGTGGTGGAAATTCCTGAATGGCCTTGAATATTTATGAGTCCAGTCTATCCCTTTCTTACTTACGATGAAACCCAATAAATTTCCAGTAGGGACTCCGAACGCGCATTTTGCCGGATTCAATTTCATACTAAACCTCCGCAGGCGCTCGAAAAATTTCCTCAAATTGTCCAAGTTCTCCGAACTCTTTCGAGACTCGATGATGATGTCATCCACATATACTTCGATCTCCTTATGAATCATATCGTGAAAAAGGGTCGTCATGGCCCTCTTGTAGGTGGCACCGGCGTTCTTGAGACCGAACGACATGACTCTATAGCAGTAAACAACCCAAGGTGTGGTGAATGTTGTCTTTTCTTCATCTTCCTCGTGCATCAAGATCTGGCGTTACCCAGTGAAACAATCCACGAATGACTGTAGTTCATGCTTCGTGCGATTGTCGATGAGGATGTGGATATTTTGTAAAAGGGAAGTCGTCCTTTGGACTAACTTTTTTGAGATCTTGGTAAACCACACACATCTTGATTTTCCCGTATTTCTTGGGTACCGGGACGATATTTTCCAACCAGGTGGGATAATTGGTGGCCCTTACCACATTTGCCTATATCTGCTTAGTCACTTCCTCCTTTATCCTCAGACTCAAATCG
Organism: Nicotiana tomentosiformis; assembly: GCF_000390325.3. NCBI lineage: Eukaryota > Viridiplantae > Streptophyta > Magnoliopsida > Solanales > Solanaceae > Nicotiana > Nicotiana tomentosiformis. The sequence goes on along the minus strand of NC_090818.1, from coordinate 75,629,496 downwards.
GACTTGAATTTTCTGGGTTTTTGCTTGAGCAGCGGTCTGGTAGGATCGGTAGGCAGTCTATGTGAGACAATGTCAGTACCTAATCCCGGCATGTCATCATATGACCATGCAAATACATCGATGTATTGCCGGAGGAGCTCAACTAATTTTTCCTTCTTCTCGGCTTCTAGGTTAATGCTGATTCTGGTTTCTTTCACGTCTTCGTAACTTCCAAGGTTGACCACTTCCCTTTCTTTGATCTGACTCTCCAACTGTTCGATCTCTTGTGGGAGATTGTCTGGCATCATACTCTCATCATACTCCTCGTAATCTGGATAATTGCGATCGACGGTTTCATTACATGTCACAATCGCGGAATGCGAATTTTATCATTTTGATTACTGAAAAGAAAAACTAAGTATAAATAAAGTGGTAAATAAAGTTGCAATGTTTTAAGAAAATGATTCTTTTTATTTCATCAAAGAGGAATATCAAAGTGTTCAAAAGAGGCAAATGACAAAAAGCTACAGACACGGTGCAGGCCTCAATTGACCGTGCATTTTTCAAAAGAAAACTTTTACAGTTCCACACTACCGAGACTCCCGGTGAACCAAAGATGGACTGGCAGTCCAATTCTGCACCTCTTCTCCTGGTTCAGCATCCCTGATGGTCGGTGTCTTCATGTTGGTTCCTTCACAGTATTCTTCAATCATATTCACAAACAGCCTTCTCATCCAATCGATGATATCATCTTCTGGTGCTAAACTCTAGCCTATACCCAAAACATGCTCTATCACAAAAACCTTTTTCTCGAAGCTACTGGTATGAGCTTTCCCCATCGGAGGCTGATATCTTATGCTGGCCCTTCCTTTCTAACCATTAGGTTCAATTGGCTCTGTGATCCCATCTGACATGGCTCCCAACCCGGTTCCTGATATGTATACATATTTCATCATCTCCCTCACAGCCATCTTGGATCTATAGGGCAACTACATTCTCAAGTTTTGTTCCGTCTCTTCTGTTTCGGTGGTCTGCATGATATCCACTACATAGAAAGCAAGTCCGTCCAATGAATGGGACAGCATGCTCCAAATAGGTTGATTGACCCCATTCCCCATGAACCACGATCTCCTGACACCCCCTTTCAAATTTCATGCATTGGTGTAAAGTGAATAGGACAACCCCTGCCATGTGTATTTAGGGCCTTCCTAGCAGCAAGTTGTATGAAGAAGAAATATCCATTACTTGAATAATGTGGGAAAGTCGACCGACCCGATCTGCAAAGACAAATAAATTTCTCCAATAACATCGTTATGCGAACCATCAAAAGCCCTTACCCTTATATGGCATTCCTTGACTTCCCTCAGATGGATTCCCAACTCTCGCGGAGTAGAGAGTGGACAGATGTTGACTCCGGACCCTCATCCAACCAACACTCGGGACGCCACCTTGTCCCCATATTTGACAGTGATATGAAGAGCTTTGATGTGACTTACCCCTTCGGTAGGAAGTTCGTCTCTTCTAAAAGTGATCATATTTGCTCCAACAAATTTCCCAATTGTTGCGTCCAGTGCCTCATTGGTGGTGTTGTTTGGCACACTTACCTCACTTAGTATTTTCATCAGGGCATCCTTATGACTGTCAAAACTCATTAGCAAGTCCATGATTGATATTTGTGCCGAAGTCTTCTTCATCTGCTCCTCCACAGAGTACTCTTTTGTCAACATTATCTTCCAGAATTTTGTGGCTTCTGGGTCTGTTATGTTCCTCCTTTGAATCTGCTCTATTCCCTCAATTTGCATCTTAAGGAGCGCAGCATCTCCCTGACCTAGTCATACCGTGGGCTGCTGCAAAGTCTGTCATCTTGGCCTTCCCCTTTTGCTGGTACGTCCATAGGATAGTTTTGTATTCCTGACTCTCTTCATCCCCTGTAGCAATGGTAGCTTGTCGCTGATAAGTGTGAACTCTCACTATAGGTCTCACTTGCACTGTGATCATTGGAGTCCTTTGAGGTGGGATCCTTGCGGCCTCTGCATTTCCTATTGTGACAATCGTTCCTTTCAAATCATATTCTTCGTCCAATATGTTCATGTTGACCCATTGGTTTCAGTGATTTGGCAGTAGATTGCGATTCACATTGGGCTGAGCCGGAGTGCACTGAATGGCTCCGCTCTTGTTCCGTGTTTCAATTTTATTTTTTAGTTTAAAATAATCTTCAGTATCATGCCCAGGCACCTTTGAATGGTACACGCCCCTCTTAGTTGCATCGAAATACTTAGTGGGATACTCAGGAACCCTTCCTTCCACAGTATGTATCAATCCTGCTTTCCTCAATCTCTCAAACAATTCGGCCAACAGCTCAGCAATCGGGGTATAGTTTCTGGGACCTATCTCTTCAAAATTGGGACGAGGGCATAGTGCATAAGTGGGTCGGTTTTTGTGGGTAGTGATTTGGACTGAACATATGGTCATTGTGGGTTTGGGTTGTTGTGGGCTCGAGCGGGGTTATATTGAGGTTGGGGGTGGTAGTATGGCTGGGTGTTATAGATTAGAGCGTAAGAGGGTGGTGGTGAATAGTTGTTTGGGAATAGGAAGTGTTTCCATGATGTGGGTTGGGTTGATATTAAGGGACGAATGCTGAGACTTCTTCTTTTTTCTTCTTTCTGCTACCGATTGACTCTGATTGGATTGTATTGTTGGACGCTTGCAGTACAACCATGGATTGTACTTTGCCAGATTTTATACCTTCTTCTAAGAAATCTCCCATCATGACCAGTTCATAGAATTTATGCCCCGTCATTCCCATCATTTTTTCAAAGTATATCCTTTCCTGGGCCTTGATAAAATACTTGGTTAATTCACTATCGTCCAATGGAGGTTGTGCTCAGGCGGCTTCTGACCTCTACCGACATGCATATTCTTGGAATGACTCTAATGGCTTTTTCTGTATCTTAACCAGTACGAACCTATCGGGAGTGATCACTGTGTTGAATCAAAAGCGATTCACTAAATCTTCCGCCATATCTTGCCAGGTTCTCCAGTTTTGCAGATCTTGTTGAGTATACCAGGTAAGTGTTTCTCCGGTCAGGCTCTTTATGAACAACTTCATTCTCAGCTTCTCGTTCCATCCCACTCCGACTAACTTGTCATAATATGCCATCAAATGTGTGTGGGGATCACCCATCCCGTCGAAGATATCGAACTTTGGAGGCTTATACCCCACTGGCATATCCACATCCGGATGGATACACAGATCCTTGTAGTCCAAACTTTCACATCCCCGAGGGACTTTGAGGTTCTTCATTTGTTTTCTCAAGATCTATAGCTGCTCAGACACTAACTCCTCTTCCTTATGCATAGCTTCCATTTCTATCTCAGCGTATTAGCCAATCTCATAAGCCACCTTGACCATGACAGGTACTGTAAAGGTAGGTCCAGAAATGGCATATACATGAGGAACATACCGCTCATGGGAGGCGCTATGTGCCATGGGTATGTGCTGATTTGGGTGAGTGCTAAAAGTGACTCTATCACGAGGAGGGGTGTGAGTTGTGTTAGTGGTAATAGGCGGTTTTTATGGTGTTTGAACGTGCTTCGGTACGTAGGGAGTGTGGATAGGGGGATTTGGTCTATATGCGGGGGTTACTGGAGGTATGACTTAAGTGGTGGGGATTGAAGTTTTGGTGTTGTTGGTTTGGCATGATGTGGAAGGAAAATGGTCGGGGATTGAATCCAAAGAAGGAAAGCGAGGTTGGTGAGGGAGCTTTGTCACGACCAGATGTGCTAGTTCCCGTATATGATACACTTCCTCCCTTAAAGACTTCATCTCCTCAGCTATACTGGCCACGTGTTCATCATTCCTTGTATCGTCCTTCTCTCCCGATCGTCCCGGGCTATAAGCTATGACCAGAGCATGTTCAGTCGAGTTATCTATAGCATATATCTTTCCCTTTGATCTTAGATTGTATGGTGGTTCTGCCAGTTTCGGGTCGACAAAAACCAACATTTCTTTTGGGGAGTAATAATAAAGTAAGAAACAAAAAAGAAAGAAAAAGAAAAAAGAAGCAGAAGTTAGTTTCTTCATTTATATAAGTAGAAGATTACACAGAGCAATTAATTCACGCATTCAGGCAAGCGTGTTTTCCTAGAATTCATGGAACCTCTCATTGCCGGAGGTAGGCCTAAATCGCGAATGTTTGACAAACAATTAGACTTGACACATTTAGATCTGAAGCAAGTTTTGTTTTTATTGATAATGTTTGTATTGAGATAAGTGGGAACAAAGGTTACATCACTATTTCTGATATTCATAGAACTGCATGGGCTTAAGCAACTCGCCCTTTACGAAAATAAGAAAACTGGGGATAAGGATACAAGGTGGGAAATATGGGAAAATCAACCAGCTTCTAGCGACCTTCCCCAGAATCATTCCCCATCTCCCTTTCTTCTTCTGGCTCTTATTCCGGATTTTTTTCAAACTCCTCTTCGTTATCGTTGAACTCAAATTCCTCTCATTGATCTCCTTCCGGCTCTGTCTCTGACTCTATCTAGATGCACTCCACTACCCGGTCATCGTCTTCAGCAGGTGGAAGCATGTGATCGATGGATCATCGGACCACTTGACGGTGCATCGAGGTATTCACAAGGTAATGTGGAAGAATCTCATGGTGAATTGGCAAAGTAGCCAGTGCGTCCTCTAGCTAGGCTATACCCTCTCTGCTTGGTCAGGGTAGCTCGTCTTCCTCATTGATCCAGACATAATATTGTGGAGTGCACCACGAGCTTTGACCCATCAACATTGTGACTAGATTGTTCCACTCTTCTTGCAGCCTTTGTATCCTTGGGATTTGAATATGTTCGTTATACGCATCCTCAAACAACGTTGTCCTCGTCCACAGAGGCACATCCTGAATCATCCTCAACTGTCTGAGAACCCACAAGGGTGAGTATGGTTGAATGCCCTCAAGTCCTATCATATCAATGAAGTATTTCTGAAGAGTCCTTAAGATTGCCCTCCTGCTTAATCATGACAGCTTCCAATTGATCCATTCTCCACTTATATTAGTCAGCATTTATCTCCACTCTTCTGGTCCATGTGGGGAGACCCAATGTCTCATCCTCTCGTTGTGGCTACGGATCATGTTGCTGACTCCCACAAAGTAGTCAATGGTGGCCTCTCGCTGGAAGAAATATTCTTTAGCCCAGATCTGAAGTAGCAAGTTACAACCCTTAAAGAAATCATACCCTCGTGCACATGCAGACAAAGCACTTCGAATCTTTGTTAGCATAATCTGCACCAGAGTAGCTTGAAGGTTACCATGGAAGGTCGCCAGAACCACGGGTAATAAGTTGCTGTTGATCCGACCCCTTCTCTACGAGAAGACCAACAATCTCAGCAGTGCCAATGAGAAAGTGATGGGCCTGAGACTCTCCCATATTGCTTGATCACATTGAAATTCCCCCTAATACCTCTCATAGCTTGCACGATGTTCGAACCTATTGAACAACTGATCTAGGATCACCCATCCGTCCTCGAGATTTCTCAGACCTCGATTGTTATCGAACAACAGAGTCGCCATATTGTTACACCCTATTTTGAACTAGTCAAAACAAAATTCAACTTGTGGTTTCTCTGTTGTTTATGAAAGAGAGTCGCCACCTAATATTTAAAGGTATACTAGGGTACCTATTTAATTACTAAGGGTCATATTCTTTATTAGTCTGCGAACCGGTGAGATTATGGGTAAGGGTTCTTTTTCTTCTAATGGGAAGGTGTTAGGCCCCCCTTAAAAATCTACATGAGGTAGCTCCATAGGACTTAGACTAGATTTAGGACTAATTATTTGTACTATGCTTTAACTAGTGTTTAAAGAATGCAGCTTACAATATATTAGGGCATAATATCTATAAGGGAGGAGTGTAGTTTAAAGAGGATGGATTTAAAGAAGATCTTTAGGAAACTAATGTTAGTATATATATGCTTGAAAAGAACTTTGAAAGATAGGATGTTTGTATGAAAAAATGTATAAAAGAGAATCTAAGTTAAAGTACTTTGTTTTCTAAAATATGGATGTTCATATTATTCTAATGAGGTGAAAATGAACATAAGATATACCTTGGTTTTAAGTGATAGTCTTGAATTAAACTGTATGAAAGTCTTTGTTTTGGGGCACCAACACTTTTATTATAGAGAGAAGTCGATTCCCTTTTTTGAAAAATAGTTTAACTCGTGATTCAGTTCTTGTTTTTCCTTTTGAGAGAGGGACTTCTGCCTTTGTTAAGCCTTTGGGCTTCAAAATCTTTAAGAAAAAGTTAGCAGGGCATAATGAATTAACTACAATTCATGATTATCGGATATATAATTAATTACTAACTAAGACTTCTTTTAATCCTAGGTTCTTTAAGGCTTGCCTAAGCTATTTTATGTGAGTTAAAAGGTAAAATAAAGCATTCAATCAAATATATAATTGTCATATACATGTGAGATAAAACAACATGAACTCAGTAAAGAATAATGACATAGTTTCAATGTATCAAGGGCTAAGAAAAGAATTCCACTCAAGATCGATGCCCCTTTTGAATCTCCCGACAATTCAATGTTCCTAAGCCTCTCAAGGCCCAGGGAAATGCTTGTGCCGGGGAGAGTTGCCCAACCTAGAGTTAAAATCTACTCCCAAATACCCCTAACCACTAACAACTCATTTTTCCCTATAGGTTTGAATGTCAATGAGGCTCTTTATGCAAACCAACTACTGTGACTTTTCCTACAACAGAAGCATACCCTTTTTGGAGAGAATGACATAGGAAACACATAGAAATAGTTTGTTCTTCATGACTATACTTTCAGTATTAAGTGAATGAAACACATATTGAACAGGTTTAAAAGTCAAGTTCCTAAGCACATATGGAGACAAGAACACTATTGTTGCTAAAGAACCAAACAACTGGATTCATACACCTCACCGACAGATAGAGCACATAGTTTAGAACTGCAACAACATATGTTATTGTCCTAATGGATTGATCAAAAATTAATTTAACACCAGATATTATCATGAGCATACACAAAGTTTAATAGCACTACTTGGAACCTTTGAAATCCTCAGTAAAGATTCAGACAATAATATAAACAAGTTATTGTACTCAATCAGTAACAATAAAAGGTTTCTCTAATACCAGATTTAATCCATATTAACAGAGGAAAGGGAGGAATGAGTACAATTTCAAAATAGTGTTCAAAAGTATGAAGTCATGAGGGATAAACAAAGATTCATGCCAAACTTCCACAGATACTGAGATTTCATCCAAAGTTATGACCTCACAAGATAAGATGAGTCTCAAACATTACAAAATCAGATTGTGAGTACAATTAAGGGTTTAAGAACATGGAAAACATCATAATAGACAAGATTAACTCATCTGTTCAGACTAAGGTTAGCTAGGCATTGTGGAGTTATATTCAAGTTTCATAAATAGTTAGTATTCAACTATAATAGACACAACTACAATGTAATTCATAAGAGGAAGGTTGATCATAACAAAATATATGTAGAATGAGTACTAATGTTCATAGAAAGTTCATCCCAGTGAGACTATTTACAGTTAGAAATTGGCCATGGATATAAAGCTTTCATAGTGATGACTCAAATTATACTGCACAGTTAACAAGCACTTACATAAAGAAGGAGAGCATTTTGAACACTTAAGCTTCATATACCTTATCCAAGTGATACAGGTTACAATATGCACTTTCATCTATGTTCTAGCTAGAGTCATCTAACAGCAACCCCAAGTATAGAATAACAGAACTTAAAAGAGTATGGCATGATAAGCATGAAGATTATAACCTGATCAGTAGAGGGTAGTCAGAAGTCTAGGTAGATATGAGAAATCATTAAAGCATGTTAAGCAGCCTAACCACATAGGCTATTTGATACAAAACATAAATCATAAAGTCACATAGCTACTTCATCAATACTAATGAAATATAATAGCTGACCATGGATCAACAACAAAGTCATGGTGAACTAAAATAGACAATTACAAACTAATAGCGAACATTATAGATGAAACAGTTAAAAGGAAAACAATAGCATGTTCATGATTTTCGAATGAAGCAATTAAAATAGAAAGGATGGGGGTATATTGACCTTCTTTTGAGTAGTAAACCAAGCAAATACTCTTTCTTAGCCGTATAGAATCAAGAACTCAGACCCCAACCAGTGTAAGACTCAGAATCAGAAAGAAATCAGAAGCTAGTTAGAACCCTAGCTGGATTTGTACTACCCAAGACTAAAATTGATATTTGTTAAGTGATTTCGTATTGTCTTTGTTGTATTTGTTTTGTGTTAGGTCTGTTAGGTGAGAACATTAAAAGCCCCTATTTATAGCGGTTGTGAAGCATTAGGGTTCCAGATTCAAATTGATAGTGGAGAGTGATGGAGGAGTGGTAATGCAAGCATAATCGAGTTAAAGTCATAGAAAAATAGAGGGAAATCAGTAGCGATTTTACGTGAACATAGGGGAAATGAGAGACCGACTATTGAAGCATGAGAGACCATCGATCAAAACCCTAATACCCAAAGGTCATTGTATTTGACCTCTGGATATCGAATATCAACGAGGAAGCCAGCTGATGTCTTCATGCTTTCTTCGATTTGAAAAAAAGAAGGCTGGAATTAGACGAGTTGAAATTTCACATTTTGGTCTGTGACCCCTTGATTAGGGATTTTGAAATTAAATGGTGAAAATGGAAAGATAAATAAGATCTGAAGTATAGCAACAAAATGGATAACCATGAATTTGAGGTTCAGATTTGGGGTTTTCAAACTCGATCGATGAAAGAGGAAAGATTCAGCGAGAATGACGGATGTGAGAGACAGGAAGGATGAATCTTTGGGTGAATTCATGACCTTGCATGAATTTGTGCAAGGTCTTTTTATTGATTTGGGTTGTGAGGTTGAGAGAAAAGAGAGAGGAAGAGGAAAGAGAGGCGGCAGGGCTTGGGGGGAAATGATTTTAGGTTTAGGGGGAGAGACCAAACGGTCTCTGGGTTAAAGTGGGAGGAAACGATCTGGGATGTTAGATCTGATGATCAACAGTCTTGATTTTTAGGGATTTAACAATTTTTAAAGGGGATTTTGGTGTCCGTTGGATCCCTGTGATCCAACGGTTAGGATTATATCTTTTGGGTGTTTAAATTTAAGAGGAAAATAGGAGTTAAAATGTAGACCATTTATCAAACGGATGGACGGTTTGGATCGGATGTGTTTGTTTTGTTAGTGGATAGGACGGGTAACGTGGCAAAATTTTATTTGACGAGAAGAGGAGATGGGGATTGCCATGGTGGAGAGAAAGGAATTGGATCTGGGTAAGATTTGTTTTTGGCTTGTGTATTGGGCTAGAATTGATTTAAGGTATAGCCACTTCGTATTTAATTAAAAAATTACAATTGTAGCCTTTTAGTTTTTAATCCCTTTAAAATTAATGTAATTAAACTTAATTAATTTCCAAGAAAATTTAGTAAAATTATGATTATCAAATACACTACTAACTATTGTAATTATTTATCTATAGAATACTTTGTTTCCTAAATTACAACGCTAGTTTTGAATTATCAACATAGTAATCTAATTAATCAAAATTTGAGAAGTAATTTGTGAAATAATTATAAAACCTCTATGATGTATTTTGAAAAATTACTTTAATAGTATTAAAATAATAAGTATACATAATACTAATTCTAGGTTATTAATTTCAAAGCTAAATATTTTATAAAAATAGGTAATTATTGATAGAAAATATTTTCAAAACATTCATTGCAAATATTTAAGTATAAATAAATCAATTTTAAAAGGGAGGATCAAAATTGGACATCAACAAATATCATCACAGTCTAATCAATTATATCAAATCTCAGCACATATATAGTGCCTGGCACAATTTCCCTTCATTCAACACACACAACAACACTCAGCACTTCACGGGTGCCTAACCCAAGTCCTTCACCAATCACATATATGCCAGTGTGCATGCGCCCATAGTTATTACCTGATTCCGGATCGGCGAGTTTTTGCCCAGGTTCTGATCGGATCTTAATCAACAATCAATATCACTTAGCCCAATATGGGTCCTGGTGTACGCGTCACCTCACAATCAATACCATTGAGCCCATATGGGTCCTAGCGTACGCATCACCTCATAATTAATACCAAATCGGCTCTATGGCCCAAACTCAGTCATCAACCACTCAAGTCTTAAATATTCACATCTCACAATACTCGGCTCAAACCGTGTCACACATATAAGGGCATCATCAACATGTGAGGTAACATATAAGAAATGCATGGAGTTAGATATATAATACACGGGTATAATATTATGACTGAGAATATGCCTACAGTTAAGGCAAACAGCTCAATATATCAGGAATAGCCGTATCAAGTCTCAAACATGTTACATCCCATGTTTTTGTACGTAAAAGTATGTCGTAAGTCAATTGATGTAACCTCGAAAATGACATCATCTTTGAAAGTACATAAAGTAAGCTAGTCATGTTACCTTGGAGGTTCCAAATACATAATACCAACCAAGGATGACGAGGGCATATTCTGAATCATCTGAAAATAATGGCTCTCTCATATGATAGGTAAACATACCCAAAGGTTCATATACATAACTGTGCAGGATGACGAGGCTGCCATAAACATCTACAACCAGCAATACCAAACTGAACATGAATAAAAGGTTGGCAAGGCCACAATACTGACATACAAAATGTAAAAGACTCGTCTACAAGTCTCTAGAGATAACAGAACTGTATCATGGTCGGGACAGAGTCTCGACCTAACCATCAAACCTGTACATACAAAATGGACACCAAAGCATAGACCTGGTAACTCCGGGGGAGTAGAGCTTACCAATCAAGTTGATGTCTAGCTTCGTCTATTGGGAAGGCCTATCCGGGTGTCTATCAGGACCTGCAGGTATGAAATGCAGCGTCCTCGGTAAAATGGATGTCAATACGAAATAATGTACCGAGTATGTAAGGAAATAAAACAACTAAAAGCTGAAATTGAACTGATAATATAATAATTAAGAGTAACTAGGAGTCAAACATGATCTGAAGATATGCTTACCTGTTGATACATACTCAACTCTCTTAATATAGTAAGTAAAATAGCTACCCGACCCTATAAGGCTCGGTACGGGTAACTGCTCGGCCGTAGTAGGCTCGCTCATAGGCGCTCGCCCATACTAGGTTCGATATATAAATAACTACTCATCAATTCTGGGCTCTCTCATAGGCGCTCAAACAGAATAGGCTCGGTATATAACTCACTATCTAATCAGAGGTTGACCAATAAGGACCTGTCCACCGATTATAGCCCGGTGGTGATAAAAATACTATATATATATATATATATATATATATATATATATATATATATATATATATATAGACCCTCTACTCTCTTGACCAAAAGAAAATAATACTTAATTAAATATAAGTTTTGATAAGGGAGAATGCTATAAATTATGAGACTAGGATAATGTACATAAATTCAGGAATACGAACTTCTCTTTACGTCTCGTTATCAAACCCATTTAGGTGCGAGATCATGCCAAAATGAAGGAAAGGTTTAGATTTAACATACCTTTGTTTCACTTACTCCAAAGTAAAACCCAAATAGAATAATGCATGCTTCAATCAGCACAATGACAAGTGCACAATACATCACTAACGAAACTACTAATTAACACGACGAGCGACAAGCTCGGATTGAATCCCTTTTGAACCCTTTAACTCCAAAGTCATTCATTCATTGACTTAACAAAAAGTCCAGCATGATATTAAGTACAATTTTAGGACTTCTAACCTCCTATTCATCTCCTAATTCACCCTCAAATAGCCCAACAATCCAACAACAACATCAAGTATAACTTTCCATTGTTATGTTGTCCTTTCTCTTCTTATTCACAGTACCAACAGAAAGTTCGACATGCAGACAATATATTCATGATAAAAACATCATAAACAAGTCATTTTCCAAGGTTTCCAACCATATACAGTCCATGCGAACAACCTTTCCAAAACAGTCCATTGAGAACAATAACATCTCAAACTATTGCAAGTATCCTCTTGTAGTATCTTGCTCAAATAATGCAACCAACATATAAAACACTTCAAGCACAGGTAGTATAGTAATATATATACCTAACCCAATAGCAACCACTTGAAATTTCAACCAAACAAAGCTCACAACAATCCTCAATGACAACGCAACCTCAAAGAGGTGTTGTTCTTCACTATAACTAAATTTCAATGGCCAAAATTATATGTAATCACTTGGATTCGCCTTCAAACCCTTATTAAACTTTTTGGGAACCTTTAGATAGTGTGGGGGTGAGTTATGTTCAAACAATGACCAATGATCCGCCTCAAAAAGTAATTTAAAACCCTTATTACGACAACAACATGATAGAAGCGCTTTCCGCTACCTTTACGGGGTTCTTGATGTTAGATTTAGGTTGTTTACCTTAGAAATCACCCTTAAACCTTTGCGAGCTCTTAGACAGCCTTTGGAGAGATATGGGGGGGGGGTGCTCTGGTCGATAAATGAGAGAAAGAAGGGCTTCCCCCATTTTTATAACAAAAGGATAAGCTTCCACCGCCTAGGTAGGTCCCATAGGGGCTGCCTCCACAGTCTCGCAAAAATGCGAATATCTCCCTACTATAATGTCATACCGATGAACGGTTTAATGTGTTGGAAATTAAACTCATGGATCTTTGATTTTATGGGTGGAGTATCCCGTAAATCCAAGTATATCGGAAGAAACGCTCAGTGACATTAGACCCAAATTTCAGTTAGATTATGAACGTATCTTGCGATAACTTTTGTCAACTTTTGTTTTACAACTCTTGTGACTTCAAAACTCGTTTCACACCTACAAGGCATATTAAGAACTGCTAGATTTAAATCATCATTATCTTCATAAAGGTCCTTAAACTCTCCGGTTTATATTGATTCACTTAAGACGCATTCCAACATGAATGTCCGTAGTGTAACATCTTCTTTCCCTTAGGAACATTCATCCTCAAATGTTACCTCTTAGAGACGTGTAAATTTTTCCAGAGTCTCCTCTGCACATGGGACTAAAACCAACCTGCACACAACCAGAAAACATACTATACATGCCACCCAGGGCCACTGTCTATAAATAGTAAAACTTGGCCTTACACTGCCGTGAATCATAAATAATGAAGTAAAAAAAAAGAGCTCACCCCACGACCTACTGGTTTGAACCGGTTTGTGCTGTAATATCCCATATCGAGCTATATCTTTAGTTTGAAATAGGTGGGGGGTACTCAGATTTCTTCTCCTCTGCAGCCTTCCACGTCATTTCTTCGACGGTCTTATTTTTTCATAATACCTTCGGAGAGGCTACCTTTTTGGTCCTCAACCTAAAGATCTGTCGATCTAAGATAGCCACTAGAATCTCCTTGTAGGATAGATCCTCTATAATCTGAATGATATCTACTGGGAAAAACCCGAGAATGGTCAACAATTCACTTACGTAGCATGGATAATGAACTGCCTCTAACTCTGGAGGCAATTCAAGCTCATAAGTGACTTTGCCTATCCGTCGAATGACCCTGTGAATCCCCATATATCTTGGACAAAGATTTTCTTCTTACCGGATCTCATGATGCCTTTCATAGGAATACTCAGTCGTATATGACTTTTCATACGTTCATACTTTAGGAATTTTTATTATACGACCTTGGCCATCGTATACTTTTTATTCTGATGCTCCTAGAACCAAATACAATCCTTACCTTGGCTCTCATTGTTCCCGCTTTAATTTTCTTAAGCATAGTTATTAGCTTGGTACTTGTAACATTTCTATTCAACCCTTCTGTCGCACCTTGTATAAAGATATACATATATTTCTGCTCCGCTTGAGGTCTGAGTGATTTAGAATAGGCTTCAACTTCTCAACCTTATATTCCAATCTCCTAAATTATATGGGTCTCATATAAATTTATATTTGACTTGTCATCTAACTCACTCACATTCATGATCTTCTAAATTGTGGTACTTTTGGTAAAGCTAACACATTTCTAATTTTATCATAACGTGTCCTAACGGACACTTTTGAACTGAACGGTCGATCTGGAGAGTTGTTCATCCATGTTATACTTTATAGTCCACAAAAATCTTTTAAGTTCCTACCACATGATGTCGCTAGTCTCAGATCATATATTTTTATATCTGCAGTATTCTAGATTACGACATTGATGTCATTTGTGTTCTTTACTCGAATGGTAAAAATGATGCTCCCTCGCCCTGAAAATGTTTCGGAGTCCTGCAACAATGGGGGCACATATTTAGCATTTCATCTCCAATTCATCTTTTGTTATCTCTAAGTTTGGTACTTTTCTAACTGCTTTATTTTAGAGCTATTATGGAATATGGCCGATGTACTATCTCTCTTGTAGTTCTGTTATTAAGAGTCATTCTGCAATGTTCTAAGTCACGATTTCTATAATCATCTAGGTCTAAAAAGAAGACTCTTGATATACTTAGCTGATATAACTCTCGAGTTTCCTCTTCTTTCTCAGCCTTTAAGTAGGATTAAGCTATCTTCTAATCTGCGGCTCAGGGTATTAGTTATTACATTAACTTTTCATGGACGCTATGGAATATCCATGTTTTTAATCCTTTAGCAACTCAATCCTTTGTTTGTGACGTGGACTCAATTCTTTATCTTAATGATATACGGAAGCCTCCTATAACTGTAATAATGTCAACATATATGCTGCATAGATAATACTGTGAAATCTAAACTGCATTCATAATGTAACTAACTCTTGTTATAGATTGAATAATTCCTTTTGTGCCCTCTCAATTGTCTTTAAACGTAAGTAATTACTTTTCCTTGTCGTTCTGCCACTTGTTGCATGAATACTTGGCTTATCTTAGTACCCATGCATGATGTAATTTTGTGCAACTAATATGATCTCGAATATTACTTTTGATTTTACTTCTCGTTCATTAGTCACAATACGTTCCACTTTCTTATGGAGGGCAAAAGATGTTCTAATGAAACTTTTGTTAAAATATCATTCCTCCTACAATATCGAATCCAGGTTGCTATGCTTAGGCTGAAGCCTTCTTCCTTATTTCCTCAGCTAGTCTTTCGTTGTAGTACTTAGGGTAGACCCTCCGACTCTTACTCGCCTATAAATATCCTTAGTTACATACCTCTGTGCTCTTGTACTCGTAGGGTTACTTCTGAACTCAAATTTTTATTGTCTCCCCAGTGGCACTCTTTTTTATTCCCGTAACACATATACGGTACCTTTAACTACCCCAACTCTTATTTGGATATTTCTCAAGGATTACGATTTGGTATTGGCAAGACTGAATTCCTTATGTTGGATTTTACTACGTTTATCTTTCATGATCTGCTGCTTTATCTGTGACCTCTTCTCTAGCCATAACTAGGCTCTTCCCGAATCAACTACTAACTACTCATTTGTCCATTTTCATATCTATATTCTACGTAACCTCGCTTGGGTTATGTCTTTTGTCTTAACTTACCTCTTGCACTGACTCTTTATGTATGAAGTGTCCATTCACACTTATTTATCAATTAACATCCTGGTCGAGAACCCTTACTGCCTATTCCTAACGTCGTGCTTCCATAACGTTCTGGAGTCGTAACATATATGTGTGATTTAAATAAATACAATTTCATTCCTTTTGCCTTTTTACTGCATTCTTCCATCTCCATTCTATATTTACTTGAACCACTTAACTCCGACATAATACCATATCACACCATCTTCCCCCTTTTGGTGGAGTACTAACATTTAATACTTTGAAGTTTTACCTGTAGATGTTCGACCTCTTCATCCTCAACGTCTTTTCACATCTTCAATGACCCCTACTCATCTCACGGTAACCCTTCTGTACCAGGGATAACTAAATTTCTTAGACATGAGGGTGACACCTAGTGCAACTGGCACACTTAGTCCCTTAAGTTTAACTCTGCTCATAGCGCTTGCTAAAGGGAAGCGTCTTCTTGAATGACCATTTCATGATATTCTTCTGTTATTCATTCTATTAATGCCAGAATGCGGTCTCTAAAATTCTCACAATGTTGACTATTATCAAATCCTCCGGTCCCTAATTCATGTTCGGTTTATCTTGTTTACTAGCACACATTAATTTCCATTACTCCGGGGGGGGGTCTAACTTAGCCTTCTGGTAATCACGTTGGAGTCACCAACTCAGTTTTTGAAATGAGGATATCGCTTTATGGCTTATATTCTTTTACAGTCTCAAGGCCTGTCTCATATTTCATCCAGTAATATTTTTATTTACCGTTATCACCCATTTATAACATCTTACTCATAATTCTTTGTTTACTCTTTTCTTATTCTCTTGCTAATGATTCTGTCTATTACCTTATTCCGAATAATTCAACAAAATATTCTTGCACTTTTATCTCCCTTTGCTCCAGCTCACTAGCTCTTCATGTTGCCTACCATTCTCTTTACTTGGGACGAGAGTCACACTAAGGTAAATATTTATCCTTTCTAGGATTTCAGTGCGTATCTTCTGAATTTTCTAAACATTCTAGTATTCATACTGACTGTACTATTCTAGAGTGCTCCACCTGTGTCTCTCAAGGAGAACTATTATCACGTTTGTAATATCCTTTGAATATGTCAGCTAATGCTAACAATCCATCCACCATTTTGGGTTACTCTAACCCAGTTGGATCCTGATATCCATCCTTCTTTTAAACTATATTTGTTAGCTCCCATAGGGTATAACTGATATGGGTGTGGCCAATTGTACATACCTCTGTTACTGTGGAAAGTAACTCATAATGCTTATATTTCTCTACCTGAGTTGTAAATACTGATAATATTGACTACCTATGCTCGGTATCTAAATCACTACTCATTCATTCTGGGCACGCTCATAGGTACTCGGCCATAATAGGCTCGGTATATAACTTACAATCTGATCAGAGGTTACCCAATAGGGACACCTCCCAACGATTATAGATTGGTGGTGGTCAAAATACTGTAATACCGTATATATATATATATATATATATATATATATATATATATATATATATATATATATATATATATATGGACCCTCAGCTCTCTTGACTAAAAGAAGACAATACTTAACTGAATGTAAAGTCTCAATAACGGAGAATTCTATTACTATAAATTCAGGAGTACAAACTTCTCTTTATGTCTCGTTATCAAACGCATTTAGTTACATGATCATGTATAAATGAAGGAATGGTTTACCATTAACATACACTTGTTTCCTTGCCTCCGGAGTAAAAAACCAAAGCAGCTCAAGATATATGTTACACCCCACACACAAAGTTGGAAGATTTATGAGGCTCAAGTACGACCAACCAGATGGCGGCACGTTATTGGGATTTTACCATTTGTCCCACCGAGCACGATAGCCGATCCGGGGCGACCCATTTTTTATGTGGAGCGGTGAAATTTCCTAGGACCTAGTATAGTATAAGAAAGCAGTATAGTTCTTCCTCGCTCATTCTAGAAGATATCACCCATTTTAGTTTATCCACAATGCTCTCAAGCCTCCTTTAGAACCCCCCAAAATTGTCTAAGCCAAGGACGGAGGTGCATCTAGTAGCATCTATCGTGAAGGAGCTTGGAATAATTTCTAATATATTATCTCGTTGTATTGATTTCGGAAATTCAGTGGAGGCAGATTTAACCATCATATAAGTGTAGCTAAATCTTCAACAAGGTATGTAGGACAACTCTCTTTCTTGGCATGAATTGGTATGAGCGTCTCTCTCTCTCTCTCCTTCAAGGATTTCTGTGTTGTAAAAATGGGTTGTCCTAAGATCATCCCCACAATGTTGTTTCTGTTCTTGTACATAGTTCTTACTGGTGGCATTCCTTTAAATTTAAGGTGTTTTCTAGATATTGCCCTGAGTTCAGAAAAGAGATAAGATTCCTTCTTAGTTTAATATTGATATCTCACTGAAATCAAATCTGCATTTGTACTTACATATATATGTATCTATTTTACTTTACCGATCCACGCTATAGTCGGACGGGTACGGCACCTATTGTGCAATAACTGATCAGTTGGGTATGATAAGACATGATATAAAATGTTACCGAGCCCTTGTGTTGCCGAGTATGATGAGGTGTGATATGAGATTACCGAGTCCTCTAGAGACCGGTTACGCCGAGTTCTGCGGAGGTCAGGTACTGTCGAGAACTCATGAGGCCACGTACGACCGAGTCATCTATTAGGCTTGTTGATACCCAATATTTTCCTCGTATTTAATAAAGTATTCCATATACTTTCAAAATATTATTTTACATTATTACCCAATTTACTAGAATCATATTAGTGTTTTCTATAATTTTCTATAATTTTTAAAGCTTTAAAACTGATTTTCTTGCATTTAAATTGTTCAAATATTTATTAGTTATCCCCTCAAATTATTTTGGGATGATTTAATCACCCAAATTTATTATTTACACCCACATGTATGTTTTATAACATTTTACTTCATTTTATATAATTACATTTGTATTTTCAAGCATTTACACAATTTTTGCAATAATAGCCTACATTCTATATATAGTTATATTTATTACATTATTTATGCTAAAATAGTTTTTTTTATATATTTATAATGTTAAGATATTATTTTCAATCATTTTACTGCATAAGTAATATTTTTATTATTTATTAATTACTTCTTATAAATTATTTTAACAAATTTCATGTCTTTAATTTATAGCCCAATATAGGGTTAATTTCAGACCAAAGATAGGCCCAAAGCACTTAGCCCATTCAATTTAACCCTTCAGCAACCCAAATCATACAACCTTTTCATTTAACCCGGTCGCGACTCGTCTCATAACCCTCCTCGCTTCTCTTCCGATCCTGGCCGTTGATCTTGAATGATCAACGGCACACAACAGCCCTTCCCCTCTCTTTATAACCCTCGCCCAAACCATAGAGATACATTTCCCCTGCCCAGCCGCCTCTGTATTCTCTCATCTCTCCACTCTCACACCAAACCATAGTCGACCATGGAGATTCTCTCTTATCCCTTCCTTGTACGCGTTCATACGCGGATTCTACTTACCTTTTCTGCTATAATCACTTATTTATGGTAACTTTTGTTGCCATTATACTTATGTCAAGTTTGATTCTCACATATTTGGCTTAAATTCTATGGTTCTGGGTGTGATTGTGGTTCTACACACTTAAGAAGAGAAAATCTCTCTTGTATATGGTATGTCTCTGGTGATTCTGTCGTGATTGGGGCTTGTGAATGATTTGCCCTAAATCTGATTCCAACTAAGGTTCGGAGTTCTTACTTCCTCTGTTATTTTCAGCATACATGGCATATATTCTTTCCTTTTTTTGTGTTGATTGATTATATTTCCTTGTTTGTTCGTCCAAGCTTTCTACTATATAAAACCCCTTCCACGTTCCCCTTCTAAGGCTTAACGATTATTACTGAACTACTGTTATTACTCTCTCTCACTCACTCATTATACTATTCTAAACTTGAGACCTTGGCCGGCTGAAAGCCAAGGCCACCAGAATTCGATTGTTACTCTCTTCTCAGTGCGAGCACTACCCAGGGTTCACTTGAAACCCTTGGGAACTCTGACGTACTAGGATTTTGGGATTCTGCTGCTCTTTTTGCTATTGACGATTAGAGTACTGCTGATATTGTTCTTCTTATTTTGCTTGTTTGTTAATTTGCAACTGGTAAGTCTCTTTCCCTTAGAAATTTCATTCTCTTTCGTTCATATTTATGCTTTGTGTCACTGAAACTTCTATGAATCAATTTCCTTCTATTCCATCTTGTTTGTTGACTTTTTTGCTCTAAAGTATTCTTGTCACTCTATACTCTTGGCTTTTGAACTTTCCTAGGTTCTAATTATGGTGTATGCCTATCACATGTGTTTAGCATAAACGACTTCTGGTTCTCTTAAACCTGTTTAGCCTACCGTGTCTATGTTGATACCTAATGCTTCCCCTGAGTTTGTCTCTCTACTTCGTTCTAGATTATTATGATAACCAACTCATGTGTTCTAGACCTTGTTGAGTCATTCATGCCCAACCTGCTACATTTATGGGGTTGTATTGTTAGCTAGGACATGTTTCCATGCTATTTGTAGTTCTAGTGTATGCTTTTTGACTTGTGCAATCATGTTCTCTTCAGTATTACTGGAGACCTTAGGATAAATCTCATATCTAGCCCTTTCTCTTGTATGTGGCCAACTAGCACAAGGTTTGATGCCTGCCTATCATATTGATCTGAAAGTCGACATGTTGTTTTGTTTACCATAAGTTCTTTTGGTATTGACCGATACTCAACATGTTAAAATTGTCTCATGTTCAACTAAGTATTTGCTCATGAACCTGTTCGGCTATGTTACTTTCGCTAGGCTCTCATGTTAGACATTCTATTGTTGTCACACCCTGAATCAGGGAGCGCGACCGACGCTTAACCGAGTAAACCCGGTCGAGAAAGCCTACATTACATTGACCTCTCATCATTACTCATGCATGATTTACCATAACATAATTAGATCTTGACTTTTAAATTGAATACATTTGGCTCAATGGCCTAAACCCCTTACTCATGATGAGTACACAGCTTTATAAATAGCTATAAATACTATGAACATAAATACATGACAAAACTCTAAACTTTAATTACATAACCCACAGTGTACATGGAGCTTCTATGACAATAGATACCTAAATACACAAAACGAACTAGACCCAAACACCCACTAGAACTGTAGCGGGCTCACCATAAGCTGAGTAGTGAAGAAGATCCCTATCAAAGATCCATATCATCATGTAGAAGTATACCTGCATACATTAAAAGATGCAGTGCCCCCGACAAAAGGGACGTGAGTACATGTGGAATAGTACTCGTATGTAAGGCAGACAAAACAACATATGAAAATACGGTAACTCAAATAAGAGGCAAATAAAGTATATCAAGAAACTACGAACATCCCATAGAATCTTGTTTCAAGTCTTATTATACTTGCATCATACTAAACTTCTTTTAGGATCAACTGAGCCATATGAACTATACGTGGAATACATAATATAATATAATTGAAACAACATGTACAAACAAGGCCAATGAAAGTGGAACCTATTGTCTGCGTTAACAACGCGTCTCACTAGACCATCCATATCCCTGTCTTATTTTACACATATACATTTCATAGACCGTCCTTCGTGTTCACATATCATATTATACACCTATGCGTCTCATAGACCGTCCATAGTGTTCACATATCATATTATACACATATGTGTCTCATTGACCGTCCATAGTGTTTACATATCATATTATACACCTATGCATCTCATAGACCATCCATAGTATTCACATATCATATTATTCACCTATGTGTCTCATAGACAGTCCATAGGATTCCATATACAATATACCTATGCATTTCATAGACAGTCCATAGGATTCCATACACAATACACCTTGCGTTTCATAGACCGTCCATAGGATTCATTCATATTATATTATACACATATGCTTTTCATAGACCGTTCATAGGATTCCATACACAAATACATCTATGCGTTTCATAGACCGTCCATAGGGTTCCATACACAATATACCTATGTGTTTCGTAAACCGTCCATAGGATTCCATACACAATACACCTATGCATTTCATTGACCGTCCATAGGGTTCCATACACAATACACCTATGCATTTCATAGACCGTCCATAGGGTCACATATACAATACACCTATGCGTTTCATAGCCCATCCATAGGGTTCATAACACATCAGTTATGCACATAACCATATATAAACTCAAAGAGACATGATTAACATTACATTTAAGGTCGTAATTTCTCGTATCATTGGAATACTTCATGCTCATGCTCATCATGGAGAAACACAACTCATTACATTAGCACATGCATGGTGAATCAATAAGTCTATTTCAATGGCACATGAGCCCAATATCTTTTCTTAAGGTTCATCATCATTTAGCATAGGGCATCTCCTTTTCATCTCGTTATTCACTCACTTGACATCATGAGGTCATTAGCTAAGTTCATGATTCTTGGGGACTTAACATCGAAGTCATTTGCATTATTATTTTTAAAGCATACATACTATAATTGAAACCATTGGGACATACAACGCCTCATTATTCTGATTTTGGCAAACGGTCGCATTTCATGTTCATACTATCACTTACTTGTACTTGCCATGGGTTATCATAGAACATTAAGAGCATTTAAAACATTTAAGAACATCATAGCCTTTACTCATGAGAACATTGGAGCTTATAACATATTGGAAACAAAATTACAAATACGTTTACCTCATAAACTTTCACACCATATATCACTTTATTCATACTTTCAACCACTTATAACATCATTATTTCATTGGATCTCTTGGCCATACATATGATTCTTCTTTAATGGAACAATGGCCGTATTTCATATTCCACACTTTCATATCTTTCCTTTCATGGATCATCTTCATACATATCAACATATTGATTATTTCGGAAATCACAACTTTGGGTTCATTAATAATGAAGACTTCAAACATAATAGATTTCTTTCCAACAAATGGAGTAAAGTGATTGGCAATTGAAGCACAAGCAAAAATCATAAATGAGTAACACATCATTTATTCTTAAAATACTTTTCCCCCAAAGGGCAATACACAATTTAAACTCATGAATATATGAGAGCTCAAAACGCGTTGGAAATACTTACAAAGCATAGCATTAGTTGAAACAACCACATTTGGGAACGACTTGAGTACATAATCTTTTAGGCAAATCTATTTTAAAATTCAATTTGGAACAGTTGAATCAAGGCTCATTTCATAACCTTTCTCGCAATATTTCATTTCATTGGCACCATTGGCCACAAATATAACTTTCATTATTGGCACGGTAGCCACACTTTATATCCCCAACTCACTCCTTTCACTTTCAAGCATCTTTAATCACAGTTTTCATTACACGCATGAGTAATTAAGAGTCTTAAGCACCTCGAGATTTCTTACACAATTTGGCATAATTGCTTTCATTTGAAACACGACTCGAAGTCATAACATTTTAATACGCAATTCATACTTTGAAAACATTCCAAAAGGATAACATAACATGATAAGATCATTTGGAACACATATTGAACATATATCTTTTGGCACAAAGCTTATTCGGAATATTTAATTTATAATGAACAACTCGGGACTTACAAGAACATCGTGGGATTCAATTCTAAGAGAGAAGTTTAGCTAACATACCTTGATGGAGCTCTTTAGTGATACTAAAACCTCCTACTACTCTTACAACTTCAATCTACATCAACATAATTCAATTGGACCAATATTAGTATATATTTCCAGGTGTTTGGTCATTTTGGCATTTTATCAAACATCTAGAGTGCATAGCATTCAACTACCTCTAGTAATGGTGTTTCTTCATCCAACAATCCATCCTTACCACCAACAAGAGATACTACAACATCCATTGTGCACTAACGACCTTCTTAGCACCACTATAATCATCAATGAACTCACATCCACCAAATTTTACTAATTAACTCATTATAAAATCTCTACAACACCCAATAATCTAGGTTAAGAACTTATGGCTTCCAATCACTATCCCATAATTGCTATCACTTATTTCTTGCTCATATATTCACAAACAATCCATGCATGTAGGTTTAAGTGTGAAAGATTATCTCTTGCAGACCAAATCTTGAAAGTCAACTTTTGGGGTGTTCTTGAGATTTTGAAGAAATCCTATGGAATCCACTAGTGATTGAGAAGTGAAATCACCATAAAAACTCACCTTAAGTGTCTATTGAAAGCCTTGGCCGGATGGGTGATGGAGAGAAAAGCCCTTGTCTTGAAATCCTTTTATATTTCTCTCTCTCCGCTCAGGTATTAATTGGCCCAGGTCCAGTATTTTTCCACTGGTGCTATCCCAGTGCTATAAGGCTTTAGCTCACTAGTTTGCTAAAATCAAGTACAGTATTTTCCACTGTTATTATACCTGTGCTATAAGGCTTTAGCTCACTGGTTTGCTAAAATTTTCTACTTCCCTATGGTGCTATAGCTACACTATGGGGAGATACCTCACTGTATTTTCTTTAGTCTTATTGATTTGAAATTAACATCCAATTATTCCCCATTATTACAACACTCAAGATTAATAAAATAATTATCCCCAAGTATCCAAATAACTTTATCCACTGCAAACATTTCTCATGTAGTTTGGGTCTACATTAAATTATATTCCTAAGCTCGAAATTGCTTGAATTAGCTATAGGAATTCACGGGGCCTATACACATTAGCCGACCTCGGCACCACCAATCCTTAAATTCCCTTGCGAAATTTCTCGGGGCCTTACAATTGTATCCCACTTGTTCTTTTCTATAACTCTACCAAATTCTCATGTTTAAGTCTCTTATCTAAAGTTCTTTTAGGCTAGCTCTAGATCAATTTACTTTTGAAACTCTTGTTGGAATAATTAACTTGCCTATGATGGTCAATCCTGTCATTCTAACTTTGTTTATGAGAATAGAAGCATGAACTTGCACTGCAAACTTGCCAATATTTCATGGGATTTTTTCTATGTGATTTGTTGGAACTGCTGTTAGATACAACTTTAAGAATTAAGTGCGAAAAGCTGTTTAATTAATTCCATGAGTAGTTATCACTTACATGGTTAAGTCTGGCATCAGTTGGGTTAAGTAAGTCTTGCATCTTGGGCTTGGTATTGGGCCATATATATTGTTGAACCTGGGTGCCAGATTCAGGCATACTCTATTGTTCTGCTAAGCCTAGGATTTGGGTCTGCTGGTTGTGTGAAGAGTGAGGTTTTTGAAGGCCCAGTCAGTGGTGGGTTACTTTTGTTTGGGCCTGTCATCAGGCTTGCAGTAGTTCTTTGTGTAATATTTATATTTGTACTCATTATCTGGGCTTGTAATAATTTGTAAACAAATAATTGGGGAGTTAGTGAAATTGGGGGAACAAGTATATTCTATTTTTTGCATAAAGGGGTTGAAAACATGCCTATAGGGTCTACATGCTTTGTTTGCTATTTTAGCTGACATGCTCTATTTCTACACACTAATAGAAGTCATGCCTATAAGAATCACACACCTCACTTAACTTGTCTAATACCTGTACACTGTTCAAAGCATGTTGGTTTGAGTAGTTGCTATACATGTTTCCATGCCTACTGTTGTGCGCTATTATACAGCATGTCTATAGGAATCAAACGCCAACAACTACTTGTTTAATTACTAGACAGCATGCCTATAGGATGCAATAATACATGCCTTCGCTGATGCTTATCTTTTTTATTATCACTATAGGGTTTCAATTAATTAATCGACTGCTTTTGTTGCTTTCATTATACTGCCCCGCCTAGATGACATGCCTATAGGGATAAGCCTAATAAAATTAAGTTCAAATGTTAACTGTTAGAAATCCAACCTATAAGTTATTGTTACTCGCCTAAGAAGCTTGTCTACAAAATCAAACGCTGGTAATTCTGAATTCTCGAACTGTTTTACTGCCTAGTTGCGAAAATAATTTAGAGATCATGCCTATAGGGTTTGTAATACCTATAATCTATAAATTCGTTAGTCTAAAACAACAACGCTGCATGTGCGATGCTTGCAATCAGAATCACATAGAAGACATGTCTATAGGACTTAACGACTCTAATGCATCTTAATTTTGAAATTGTCGACTACCTAATATAAGAATCTATCCGCGTTCATTTGTTGATTATGTGTGGAGGCTAACTTGGGCCATTTATTATCTTTATGTGTAGTCCTATATATTTTGAATATGCGCTTATGTGACGCCCCGACTACAGGGAGCATGACAATGGCTCCAAAATAAAGAGAATATAAACTTCATTGATTAATACCACGAGGGTTCATGAACAACACAAGTTCCATCTCCTCTAGATACTTCATTTATAAGTCTCCAAAACAATACATTTCAGTACCATAGTTTTACAGTGGAAGACTGAGATTCGATTACGACATCATTAGTTTAACTTTCCTACACTAATACACATCTCACACTATGTCTACGGAGCCTCTAATAGATATAAAAGAGTACAATGATGGTGCCGGCAACAAGGCTTCGGCAATACCTCAAAACATAACACACACGGAACAAAAGATGTGCAACCCCGGAAAGAACTGGGGCTCACCAAGTCAGCTAAGAGAAGAGTGTACCGCTATCACTGGTCAATGCCTTCCACTATGGAACTACCTGCATCCATTAGACATGCAGTGCCCCCGGCAAAAGGGACGTTAGTACATTTCGAATAGAACTAGTATGAAAACCAAACACCTATTAAAGGACTTGGAAATACAACATGAATTATGATGAATTAATGGTAACAATAAAAAGGCTTAACTAGCCGTTAAAGCCACAACAAATTTATTAAGAGTTTTCAATAACATTTATAAATTTCAATTCGGGGATCCTTTACAACTTTCTTTACACAGAGCGTTCCTGCCGCCTCACCCCAATGTATGCGGGTGGAGGTGCAATTACCATACCAGGAACTCTACACAAAGCGGGCCCGCCTGCTCACCCCAATGTTTACGGGTGGAGGTGTATTCACAATACCATAACACTACACAAAGCGGCCCCGCCGCCTCAACCCAATATATGCGGGAGGAGGTGTACTCACAATACCACAACACTACACAAAGACCCCCCGCCTCCTCACCCCAATATATGCAGGTAGGGTCCCAAAACTATAATAGTTGGTACAAAAGAATTCCCTTTCAAATCAACCATTTGGCACATTTGGCCTTAGCAATGTAAGTTCATAAGGTTTCATCATATGAGAAATAAGTGCTTAATCACATTGATTTCATATCATACCTTCATCCCACAAAGGGTATAACATAATTAAGTCAGAATAAACAATCTTTAACATATGAGGGTTCGAACACGTTATGAAATTTGAAAATCAATTTACTAGATTGAACATTTCACATCAATAACGTTTCATGTTCGACTACACATGATAGCATTTTACAAGGGTTCAGGAATTCCGATACTAGAAGAAGAGTTTAGCCTTCATACCTAGCTTGAGCTTTCTTAGACTCTAAAATGTTTTGGAAATCTTACCAACTTCGATCTATTTCATAAATATAACAAATTGAACCAAAACATTAGGAGGATGATCATGGTTCCAGCTCATTTGAGCATTTTATCAAACACTAGGTGTGCATTAAGGTTTTAAGGTCCTCCTATAGTAGATTCCATCATCTCACAACCCATTATCTACCATTTTTAGCTCAACAATCTTCCTACACCCCTTGATAACACATGCATGCAAAATGAACAGCTTCTGCAATTATGCTGTCACATAATTATTATGCTGCAATTATGCTGTCGTATAATTGATTATGCTGCAAGTCTGCTGCCCACAAAATGGTTATGCTATAGCATAATTGCACCACATAATTGACTTCGAGGGTCATTTTTGGAAATTTTCATATCCGATCCAATTTTGAGATAAGGCCTTAGGGGGTTATTTTAGAAGGTAAAATGTAATTTTGTAGAGAGATGAGAGAGCTATCTTAGAGAGAGAAAGAGAAAACCTAGCTATTTTGTTCATCAATTCTTGCTGAAGGCTTGAAGATTTCGCAAGATCTTCATCTAATAGGTAAGATTCTACTCCCTAACCCTAAATTTCGGGATTTTGATTAAAAGTAGGTCATGAGAAGTATGATTCTTGGGTGTGAGAGTATTATGCATACATATATGTACCAATGAGGTTTGTGGGGAGATTGTTGAACTTAAATCAGTAAAGATTGAGTTATGGAATGAAGAAAATCTTGTAGAAGAACCTCGTAGACAAATTTGCACACCTAGTATTTGATAAAATGCTCAAATGAGCTGAAACCATGAATATCTTCCTAATTTATGTTCAATTCTATTATGTCTCAAAATAGATTAGGGTTGCTAGAATTTCTGAAACGTTGTAGTAATTTAAGGAAAGCTCAAAGCAAGGTATGTTGGCTAAACTTTCTCTCTTAGAATTGAATTCCATGATGTTCCCGTAAGTTCCAAGTATGGTTGTCTCAAGTTCCTTATTCTATATTCCGAGTTGTTTCTAATAAATTCGATTGTCCCGAATAAGCAAAGTGATGAGAATTGTGTAATCAAAACGTGTTCTAAATGTTCCTATCACATTATGTTATCTTTTCGGAATGTGTTCAAGAATGATATGGGTATTAAAATGCCATATCTTTGAGTTGTGTTTCAAATGAGGGTTATGATGCCAAATTTTGTGAGAAAACACAATATGCTTAAGACTCTTAATTGGTCATATGTGTACCTAAATGTCTTGATTGGAAATGTCTTGTTGTTGATAATCTTTAAAGATGGTTGGAAGTGAAATAAGTGAATTGGGGATATAAAGTGTGGCCAACGTGCCAAGAGTGAAAGTTATACTTGTGGCCAGTGGTGCCAATGAAGTGATATGATGTGATAAAGAATATGAAATGAGCCTCGACTCAACAATTTTAAAAATGATTTCGAAAATAGAATTGCCTAAAAGCTTTTGTACTCAATTCATGCCCATAAGTGGCTACTTTAACTAATGCTTTGCTTTATAAATATATCTAGTGTGATTCGAGTTATTATATACTCGTGTGTTTAAATTGTATATTATTATTTCTGGGAAAGAGTATTGCAAGAATAAATGGTGTATTGATTGTTTTTTATTTTTATGAGTGTTTCTATTGCTGGTTGGTATGACCCATTCTTTGGGAAGAAACCATTTGTGTTTAAAGTTCCCATTACAAATGGATTTGAAGTATATGATTTCTGAAATATTTTATATGTTGATATTTGATGGTGATCTTTGAAATTGAAAGAGGTAAAAGTGTGGAATATGAGATGCAGCCATCGTGCCAGGAATAAAGAATCTGGTGAATGGCCAAATGAGCCAAGGAAATATTGTCGTTATGAATGACTGAAAATACTAATGAGAATTTAGACAATGTGAAAGATGTTGAGGTATGTACAATTGTATTTATGTTACCTCTGTGTGCAAATCAAATCAAAAAAAATAAAAATATTTTTGGGAGCATCATTAGCAAAACCGAGGAAGGGTGGGTCATAAGGCCCACACCTGAAACTACACGTGCCGGTGTAGGGATGGATTGAGATTATTCCCCTTATTTGGGATGAAATTGGAACCTTTGGGAAATTGTGATATTATTCCCCTTCATTGGGATGAAGTTGGAACCTTTGTGTATTGAAAAAGTCAACCCACATGGCATATGTGGGAAGGCGGCCTAGCTGATCGGGTGGAGATCAGACGCCATGTTGTGCATATGGTGATACTATTCTTGGTAACAACTTTCTTTCGCATCACATGTCAAACCACACTGTTCGTGGGGAGATGGCCTAGCCGATCGGGCGTGATTGGATTCTGTGCTAACAAAGACGGTGGTATATCGGTGCTAATGATCTCCCAACAAAAAATTGTATATGAAGTTCGTATTTGGAAAATTATCATGTTTTTAACTGGACATTTGGATGTTGTGGATGGTGACTTGCTGTTTTTATGTGTTACCTTTTCTTATATGGGCATTTTATTTTGAAAGAGGAATTTTAGCTATACATACTAGTGCTATTCGACAGTACTAACGTCCCTTTTTCCGGGGACGCTGCATCTTTAATGGATGCAGGTGGTCCTGCAGCAGGCGGCATTGATCAGTGATAGAAGTACACTCTTTTTAGCTGATTTGGTTAGCCCCACTTCATTTCGGAGTCATGTATCTTTTGTTTCTCATGTACTGTGTTTTGAGGTATAGCCGGGACCTTGTTACCGACATTTCCATATTACTCTTCTATTGTACTTAGAGGCTCCGTAGACAAGTTGTGGGTTGTGGTTGATGTTGGAAATTGAATTAGAAATATTGGTATTTGAAAATCATGTTTTTTTTCATTAATTCTATAAACTCGTAATATTTTAGAAATTATGAATGAAGCATCTAATGAGAATGAAAAGGAAGTTGTTAATAAAATCTTTTCAGTGTTTGATTAATGGAGTACATCTCCTCTTTATTCATGGATGAGTTTGGGTAGAAGGAAATCTAATAGGCTTGCTCGGCCGAGTTCTCTCGGTTGAGCGCCGATCGCGCTCCCCGAGATTGGGACGTGACACAAAACTCATGCGAAACCATATAAAATCAACTCGAAATAACCTCCAATTTCGCACACATGTTCCAATGACATAACGAACCTATTCCAACTCCCGAAACAATAATCCGAACCCGATATCGTCAAAGTCAACTCCCGGTCAAACTTATGAACCTTCCAAACCTTCAAATTGTCAATTTTCACCAATTATAGCCAAAACCTTTTAGATACATCCAAATGCAAATCCGGGCATACGCCCATGTTCAAAATCACCATACGAACCTAACGAAACCATCAAAACTACGATATGGGGTCAAATACACAAAAGTCGGACTTGGTCAACTCTTCCAACTTAAAGCTTCTAAAATGAGACTCATTCTTCCAAATCAATTCTGAATCTCCCAAAAACAAAAACCGATGATACACAAAAGTCATAATACACAATATGAAAATACTCATGACCTGGAACCATCGAACGGAATGAAAATTCCCAAAACGACTGGTCAGGTCATTACATTCTCCCCCACTTAAACATACGTTCATCCTCGAACGTGTCAAGTGTTGTTCCAAAGTCATCAACTCGCCATATATCCTCCCCGTACATATACCCATGTGTGATCCCACATCACCCATATCCATATAAGCCTGAAAACACAAGCTAGCTGAAATTCCTTACTTCAACCTTAGCCCATAAACCTTATAATCAAATCTCCAATATCTAGAATATATTATAAGTCCTGATTCTCACATCCATACACTATGTAAGTATGAACAAGCTGTATCAAGCCATGATCATAACCCAAGATATCACGACCCAAACTGAAGGGCCACGACGGGCATCCAGTACCTTACTCAATCGAGTACCAACGTAACTTATCTTTCTTATCGTACTATCATGGGTATATGAGACAAAAAGGCCGCCATGAGATAACTAGAATAAAACATAAGGGAATACTCGACATAGGACGACCCAACATGATATACAAACTTATACATGTGACATACGAGCCTATAAGGCCGACATGATCATTTGTACACTCAAACCATAGGCCGACAAGGAAATACAAGAATCCATATACATGATATCTGCCTACAAGCCTCTAAGAGTACACAAACATCATAAAGGTCGTGATAGGGCCCCGCCATACCAATTATTACATGTCCAAATTATACTGACCAAATAGGCAACTCCGGAGCAAGTGGAGTGCAGCAATACCTTCCGCTGAGCTGATAGCCTACTAGGAAGACTGTCAACCTGTCTATCGAGACCTGCGAGCATGAAAATCAACATCCCCAGGCAAAAGAGATGTCAGTACAAATAAAGTACCAGGTCTGTAAGGTATAAAAGCAGTATATAAAAGACATGAAAGAAACATTGAGTAAAGAACTCATCTTGTAAGTCTGAATAGCTCTATGAATCATGAAACATTTATAATGTCATGCATATGCATATAAATGGCATATCATGCATAGGTATATGCGTACATAACATCATCAAGCCTCTGAGGGCATCCCATCATGTCATCTCGGCCTTTGTGGGAGAAATCATCAACGTATACTAGCTGATCAGGTGGCGGTGTGTATATAACGCCATAACCTTTCCCCATACCCCATATACATATAATATATACGTATATAATGTCATCTGGTCATGGGTCAATGTACATGTATAAATGAATGTAATGCATAAGAAGTAAGTCAATATGATCTCTCGGGATGTCATAAAATCAACATGCCTTCGGTTAATATCATGAAATAAAATTTATCAACTTACATATTTTCTGAGATCCATGCAAATACGATATAATAATAGGACACATGGGGAATCAAGAAAGTAGGCACCCCTAGTATTTCTATGAATAAAGTATTTATGAAAGTTGCGCGTTTGCTCGTTTCGTTTGTATCATAAGGATCATGCCAAAAGGAAAGAAGGGATAGCCTTAACATACCTTAACTCCGTTGAGTCCTTAATACCTTCCAAGCCATTCTCTAAACAACTCAACTTAATCTACCATAGCATAAAGACATTCAAAATCAGTGCTGAGTAAAGGCTAAGTCTGCAACGTAAACTAGTAGCTCGTTTATGTAAATTTGGGCAGTATCTCCCCTGTAACAAGGGCTTCCTCTAATACCATATACCAACAACAACCAGAGCAATACAATAAGAACAACATCAATAATAGGGTACAAAATTGACATGTAAACAGCCATAATGATACTTACAATATCATAACCAACTTATTTTCCATAATTTCCAGCCACTTAAAGTCCATAAGAGCAACTTTCAAATCAACCCATCAAGAACAACAATATCTCAAGCTAATCCAAGTATTATCTTGCAGTTTATCATCCTAACAACTTAACCAACATACAAGCAAACTTAAGCACAATTAGTAGGTTGTTATACTCACCTTAGCTAGTAGCAATAACCCAAAATTTCAACCAAACACAACCCACAACTATCCTTAATGACAACATAACCTCAGAGAGGTCTTGTTCTTCATTAGAACAAACTTTTGATGTTGAAATATGGTGTAATCACTTTGGAATCACTTCAAACCCTTATGATATCTGTTTAGGAGGGTTAGGAGGAGTGTAGGGACGAGGTTGTGTCAAAAAAATGAGAAATAAAGGTTGTCAGAATCGTTTTTAAAGTGAAGTAGGTCGACCACCAGCTAAGTGGGTCCCATTGGGAGCTGCTTGCGCAGTCTCGCAAAAATGCGAATATCTATCTACTCCTATGCCATATCAATGAGAGGTTTAATGCGTTAGAAACTAGACTCGTAGATCTTCAATGTGATATGTCGATCATTTTGTAATTCCAAGCATATTAGGAGACATGCTCTGCTACATTTGAACTAATATTTAGTACATTTTTAAATATAACTTGTGATGACCTTTTCCAACTTTTGTTCCATAACTCGCTTGAATTCAAAACGTAACACACGACTCAAATAACTCATAACATAACCTCCTTATCATGTTAATAACCCTAGTCTCACCCTAAAAGTACATGTTATAACATTCCAAACTTGTCGACTTTCGACGAAACTTATTTTCCTCAATTTGTTTAGCTTCTAAGCCTTCCAACCCTCTTGGTACTTGGTATTCATGATCTTAAATATTTGTAACCTCCACGGTAACATGATTAACTTACTTTATGTACTTTCAAAGACGATCTCATTTCTGAGCTTACATCAATTGACTTATGACGTACTCTCACGTGCGAAAATATGGGGTGTAACATCATTCCCCCCTTTGGAACATTCGTCCTCAAATGTTGACTGATGCGCTTATCAGTCTCATAACCTATACCTCTTACGAATACTTTAATATTGTCCTTGCCATCTAGATAACTGTTCTATGAATAAATCCAAAGGCCAGTGCATTCACCCCTTTAGGCCTCTTTCTCACACCATGACTTGTGATGAAAACTCCTCCAATCTCATAATTGTTGCTGCCTTCTGTCATGCAGCATGTATTACTCTGACCTTGTATGTGCACCTATGAGACTCTTCTCTCCCTTTTCCTCTAGATTCTAGCCAATCTCTAAGCCTTACTTTGTGAACATATACAGAACTACGATAAGCTGTCCCTCTGCTAATCTATAGGTGTACGAAAATTCTTCGCTCGGTACTTTGTTGAACTTACGACTATTGCTATATCTTGTTTCATAGCCTTGGTTATCTATGCTTATTTATTTACTACATCTAGGTAGGTCACACTATACTATAACTCTTGCTTCGGTTTATTATTACCGGGGTCTGCCACCCAACTCCACGTTACTCTCTCACTGCTTATCATATATGTATAAATCTAAATCCTTTAATGCTTCCTTGTTACTGTTCTTCTAAAGAAATACATCCTAATATCCTCTCATACTTTGGTAACTTTATCTCTCGATTGTCCATTCACCTTAATATTGATCTATAATCTATCACTGATAACTTGAAACCTCCTATGTAAAACCTTGTCACTAGGGCTCACGTCTCATCGGGGAACATTTGAAGTGATTTACCTGATACACCTAGGGACGATACTATACTTCAATAACCGTATTTCATGGCATCCCAACGTGATTTATCTTATGGGCATATTCTAATCCCGTGCAATTCATGAAATCCCTTTTTGTTAAATAATTCCTCAATCAAAGACTTAAGCGTCATCCTCTTATCAACCACAATTACACCCTTATTCTATTACCAAGGCAACATTTCATCTCTTCTAATTGCTCCTAGTCTTTTGACTCCTCTGAGTTCATTTAGGCTGTACCGAGCTTTCTATAACTTACGGAAACAATCAGCTCTCTTGTTTTGATGGCTTTAATCTCGAGGACTTACCTATTCTCGTCACCTTCTCACTCAACTTTTCTTATCCTTACTTCTATCTACCTAAAACATTGTCACTCCACGATACTTTAGCTTGCGATCTACACATATATGTTTATACTACTCCTAACCTTCCTTTAAATTGCTAGCACCGTAAATTTCCTTTCGTTCCTTCTCAGTTGTCTTTAAAGATAAGCAATTACTTTTCCTGGTCGTTCTGCCACGTGCTGCATGGATTCTTGGCTTATCTTAGTGCTCACGAATACTGGAAATTCTTGTAACTCATATGATCTCAAGTATTACTTTTGATTTTTACTTCCCGTTCATTAGCCACGATAGGTGCCACTTTTTTATAGAGTGCATGCAATGTTGTAGTGAGACTGTTGTTACAAGATCATTTCCTCTTTAGGTCACTATGCTTAGGTTGAAGCCTTCTTCCTTATTTTCTCTACTAGTCCTTCATTGTAGTACTTAGGGGAGACCCTCTGACTCTTGTAAAGCTACAAGTTTATTACATCATATACCTGACGGAATTTTTGATGTTCTTGCTCGCCTATAATTATTCCTAGTTACTTACCTCTGTGTACCTGTGCTCGTAGGGTTGCTTCTGAACTGAAATTTTTGACTGTCTTCCTAGTAGCACTCTATTTTATTTCCATAACACTTATACAATTCCTTTAATTACCCCAACTCTTATCTGAGTATTTCTCAAGGATTACGACGTCATATCTGCGAGACTGAATTCACTATGTTGGGGTTCACTACATTTATCTTGCACAATCTGCTCATTTGTCTGCATCCTCTTGTCTAGTCATAACTAGGCTCTTCCTGAATTAATTACTAACTACTCATTGGTCCATTCTCATATCTATATTCCGTGTAATCTCTCTTGGGATATATCCTTTGTCTTAACTTACCTCTCGCACTGGCTCCTTACGTATCAAGTATTCATTCCCACTTATTTATCAATAATATCTGGTGTTGAAACCCATACTACCTCTCCCCGGCTTGCTTGCATAATGTTCTGCTGTCGTAACATATCTGTAGGGTATGAATAAATGCAATCTCATTCCTTTTGCCTTTTTACCAAATTCTTCCTTTTCTATTCCATAGTTACATGAACCACTTAACTCCGACTTAATACCACATCACACCATCTTCCCCCCTTTATGGTAGTGCTAAAATTTAGTGCTATGACGATCTACCTATAGATGTTTTACCTCTTCATCTTTGGCGTCTTTTCACATCATCACCGATCCTTAAAAGCATTACGGTAACCCTTATATACCAGGGATAACTGAATTCCTTATACATAAGGGTAACACCTAGTGTAGCTGGAACACTTAGTCCTTTAAGCTTAACTTTGCTCACAATGCTTGCTTCAGGGAAGTGTCTTCCTGAATGAACTTTAAAGGTTATTCTTTTATTGTCCAATCTATTATTGTCGGAACGCTATCTCTAAAATTTTCAGGATGCCGACTATTATCAAATCCTCTGGTCTCTAAATTTATCTTGTTTACTAGCCCATGCTGATTTTTATCACTTCAAGGGTCTACTTAGCCTTTTGGTAAATGCGTTTGAATCACCAACTCATTTCTCAAAATGAGGATATAACTTTATAGCTTATACTCTTTTATAGTCTCAAGGCCTATCCCTTTTTGTCTTTTCCTTCACTTAACTATAGCCTCTGTCATCTTGTTATATTTTGATTTACCGTTATCATCCATTTATCACATCCTACTCATAATACTTCATTTACTCTCTTCTTATTCTCCTGCTAATATCTCTGTCTATTACCTTGTTTTGAAAATATCAACAATACGTTCTTTCACTTTTAGCTCCCCTTGCTTCATCTCATTGGCTCTTCGGGGCCCCTAACTTTCTCTCTTTTTTTTTTTACTAGGGGCGGGAGTCATATTAAGGTAAATATTTATCCCTTCTAGGATTTCAGTGCCAATCTTCTAATTTGTTTTTCGGACATTCTAGTATTTCATATCTAAATATACTATTCTAGAGTGCACCACCGAGGTGTTTCACAAGGAGAACTATTACTACATTTGCAATAGCCTTCGAAAATGTCACCTAATGCTAACAATCCATCCACCATTATCCCATTTTCTCTTAAACAATATTTGTTAGATCCCATAGGGCATAACAAAGACGGGTGTGGCCAATTATATATACCTCTGTTACTATTGAAGGTAACTCAGAATACTTATATATTCTCTGCCTGAATTGTAAATATTGATAATCTTCACTAACTGGGTACCTCGTACCCTTCTTCACCATGCTTCTTTTACTTGTTGAAACTTGTATCTACCTTCTGATTCTCTTATTGCTTTTTTACCATATGGGTGAATATATATTCATGCCTTAGGGCTACTTATCAAAAAGTTTACACGTCATAGTACACACATGATCTACTACAAAACTCACATTTACTCATCATAAGCATGATGCAAAATCGAGTTTCTCTAACTCAAATCTTCCACAGCCACATTCAATCTCTTACCAACTTTCTTTCTGGATGTAGGTATCGTTGTATTACAAATAAAATAGAATTTAGGAGTTTGAATTCTTACACCGAGCTCTACCATACGATATAGAGTAAGAAGAAAAAGTGATAGTCCTAAATGCCCTATAGCCTCCTGCTTATAAGTGTGGTGCACAACATACCCATAAACAAGACTCTAAAAGAAACGGTTTATAGACTCCCTAGGATAGAACAACTCTGATACCAAGTTTATCACGACCCAAACTAAAGGGCCGTGATGGGTACCTGGTGCCTTACTCAACCGAGTACCAACGTAACGTATCTTTCTTGTCATACTATCATGGGTAAATTAGCCAAAAAGGTCATCATGAGATAACCAGAAAAAAACATAAGGGAATACTCGACATAGGATGACCCAACATGATATGCAAACTTATACATATGACATACGGGCCTATAAGGTCGACATGCTCATTTGTACAGTCAAACAATAGGCCGACAAGGCCATACAAGTATCCATATACATGACACCTATCTACAAGCCTCTAAGAGTACACAAATGTCATAAAGGTAGGGATAGGGCCCCACCATACCAATCAATACATGTCCAAATCATACTGACCAAATGGGCAACTCCGGAGCAAGTGGAGTGCACCAATACTTTCGCTGAGCTGATAGCCTACTAGGAAGACAGTCAACCTTTCTATCGGGACCTACGAGCATGAAACGCAGCATCCCCAGGCAAAAGGTATGTTAGTACAAATGAAGTACCGAGTATGTAAGGCACGGAAGCAGTATATAAAAGACATGAAAGAAACATGGAGTAAAGAACTCAACCTGTAAGTCTGAATAGCTCTATGAATCATGAAATATTTATAATGTCATGCATATGCATATAAATGTCATATCATGCATAGGTATATGCATACATAACATCATCAAGCCTCTAAGGGCATCCCATAATGGACCTCTGTGGGTGAAATCATCAACGTATACTAGCTGATCAGGTGGTGGTGCGTATATAACATCATAACCTTTTCCCATACCCCATATACATATAATATATACATATATAATGCCATCTGGTCATGGGTCAATTTACATATATAATGAATGCAATGCATAAGAAGTAAGTCAATATGATCTCTCGGGATGTCATAAGATCAACATGCCTTCGGTTAATATCATAAAATAAACTTTATCAACTTACATGATGAACATACGATATAATAATAGGACACATGGGGAATCAAGAACATAGGCACCCCTAGTACTTCTATGAATAGAGTCATTTATGGAAGTTGTGTGTTTGCTCGTTTTGTTTGTATCATATGGATCATGCCAAAAGGAAATAAGGGATAGCCTTAACATAACTTAACTCCATTGAGTCCTTAATACCTTCCAAGCAATTCTTCAAACAACTCAACTCAATCTACCATAGCATAAGGAGATTTAAAATCAGTGTTGAATATAGGCTAAGTCCGCAACTTAAACTAGTAGCTCATTTATGTAAATTTGGGCAGCATCTCCCCTGTAACAAGGGCCTCCTCCTATACCATATACAAACAACAACAACCAGAGCATTACAATAAGAACAACATCAACAATAGGGTACAAAATATTTCATTAACAAGTCATCAACATATGACGACGAGCGGCAAGCTCGGATTGAATCCCTTTAGCACCCTTCAATCCCATTATCATTCATTCTTGAACTTAGTAAAATATCCAGTATATTAACCAATACCTATTAAAGGATTTCCAACCTTGTACTCAATTTCAAAGTTACCTGAAATAGCCTAACATAAAATAATATCACTGTGGACAACTTCCAAGTGCTTCATAGCTATTTCTTTTCTAGTTACCAATTTCCTCAACAAGATTGACATGTAAACAACCATAATCATACTAACAATATCATAGCCAACTTATTTTCCTTAATTTCCAGCCACTTAAAGTCCATAAGAGCAACTTTCAAATCAATCCATCAAGAACAACAACATCTCAAGCTAATCCAAGTATTATCTTGTAGTTTATCATTCTAACTTAACCAACATATAATCAAGATTAAGCACAATTAGTAGGCTGTTATACTCACCTTATCCAGTAGCAACAGCACGAAATTTCAGCCAAACACATCCCACAATTATCCTCAATGACAACACAACCTGAGAGAGGTGTTGTTCTTCACTAGAACTAACTTTTGTTGTTGAAATATGGTGTAATCACTTTGGAATCACTTCAAACCCATATGATATATGTTTAGGAGGGTTATGAGGAGTGTAGGGACGAGCTTGGGTCGAAAAATGAGAAATAAAGGTCGTCCAAATCATTTTTAAAGTGAAGTAGGTCGACCACCGCCTAAGTGGGTCCCATTGGGAGCTGCTTGTGCAGTTTCGCGAAAATACGAATATCTCTCTACTCCTATGTCGTATCGACGAACGGTTTAATGAGTTAGAAATTAAAATCATAGATCTTCTATTTGATATGTCGATCATTCAGTAATTCCAAGTTTATTAGCAGAAAATCTCTGCTACATTTGACCTAATTTTCAGCACCTTTATGAATATAACTTGTGTTGACATTTTCCAACTTTTGCTCCATAAATCGCTTGACTTCAAAACGTAACAAACGACTATCGTACGACTAAAATATCTCATAACATAACCTCATTATCATGTTAATAACCCTAGTCTTACCCCAAAAGTACATGTTATATCATTCCAAACTTGTCGACTTTCGACGAAATATATTTTCTTCAATTTGTTTAGCTTCTAAGCCTTCCAACCCTCTTGGTACTTGGTATTCATGATCATAAATATTTATAACCTTCACGGTAACATGATTAACTTACTTTATTGTAACAGCCCGGAAAATTTCAAAGTACTTAAGTGTAAAGCACGGTAAAATTTGCTAAGAAAATAATGTTTCATGGTGCCGGACTAGGCTTACGTGTTGAGGATTATAGAAATTCTTCGCGGCGAGATTGCTCGCCATGGCTCGGACGTTTTGGGTTGAACAATGCACAGGAAAGTAAAGGAAAAATTTTGCCGGAAAAGTGTGTTTATGCGGTCTATTATGTGACCGCATAATCACTCTGCGGGCCGCATAATGGCCGCAGAAGTGAGCTGGAGAGGGCCATTCTGGAAGCAGCTATGCGGTCGACTATGCTACCGCATAACTATTATGTGGTGCATTATGCGACCGCATAACATTTATGCGGACCGCATAGTGACCGCATACACAGACAGTTCTTTTGGCTATTATGTAACCAATTATGCGACCGATATGCGGTCCGCATATCGGTTATGCGATCGCATGCCTTGTTCCGGAGCTCCATTTTAGTGTTTTTAAAACCCGACCCTTTAAATACACGTTTAGGGTCATTTTTGAGCTATAATCTAATATTTTAGAGTGAAAAAGAGTGCCCTAGAGTAAGAAGGTGTTCTTCAATAATTGTTCTTCAATTCTTGCTCAAGATTTGGAAGATTACGAAGGGAAGCGCACTAGGTCTTCATCCTAGAGGTAAGATTCTACACCCTAAACCCTAATTTTGAAATTTTTCTGAAAATAGGTAATTAGCAAGATAAATTTTGGGCATGAG
Organism: Nicotiana tomentosiformis; assembly: GCF_000390325.3. Lineage (NCBI taxonomy): Eukaryota > Viridiplantae > Streptophyta > Magnoliopsida > Solanales > Solanaceae > Nicotiana > Nicotiana tomentosiformis. The sequence continues at coordinate 75,588,796 of NC_090818.1, read as the reverse complement.
AGTTGATTTTTTTACATGCATGTGATATCAAGGGGTGCAGTATGCTCAGTTGTATATCAAAGAAATAGTCAGGTTGCATGGCACCTCAATTTCCATTATTTCTGATCGGGGAACACAATTCACTGCTAATTATTTGAAGAAATTTCAACAAGGTTTGGGTACTCAGGTGAATCTTAGTACAGCCTTTCACCCACAGACTGACGGGCAGGCAGATCGGACTATTCAAACGCTTGAGAATATGTTGCGTGCTTGAGTGCTAGACTTCAAAGGTACCTAGGATGATCATTTACCACTTATAGAATTTGTATACAATAATAGCTATCATGCTAGCATTCAGATGGTACCGTTCTAGGCTTTATATGGTAGGAGATGTAGATCTCCCATTGGGTTGTTAGAAATTGGGGAAGCAGAGTTGATAGGGCTAGACCTCGTGCATCAGGCTATGTAAAAAGTTAAAATCATTAAGGAGCGGTTGAAGACTGCTCAGAGTCGTCAGAAATCCTATTTGGATGTTCGTCGTAAGGATTTGGAGTTCAAAGAAGATGATTGGGTATTATTGAAAGTTTTCCCCATGAAGGGTGTAATGCGATTTGGTAAGAAAGAGAAATTGAGTCTGTGGTATGTCGGACCGTACAAAATCATTCAGAAGATCGGTGAGGTGGCGTACAAGCTTGATCTACCAGCTGAGATGTCATTAGTACACCCAGTGTTTCATATGTCTATGTTGAAGAAAGTAGTTGGAGATCCGACACTCATTGTTCCGGTGGAGACTATTGAGGTAAATAAGAAATTGACTTACGAAGAGATTCCGGTTTCTATTATTGAACGGCAAGTCCGAAAATTGAGAAATAAAGAAATTGCCTCCGTGAAAGTGTTGTGGCGAAACCAACAGGTTGAAGAGGCTACTTGGGAGGCCGAGGAAGAAATGAAGAAAAAGTATCCTTATTTGTTTGAATGATAATGTATTTATAAAATTGTGATCTAGGAAAATTTTAAAACTTACTTTTTATGAATTTTGTATCATATGAACAATTGGCATTAACGGTGTTTCTTTCTAGATATATATTGCTTATAAGACCACATTTGGTGTTGTTTTGTATTATGTTACGTCATTGGAATATGTATGTGTTGGTAGGATGTGTTTCGGGGGCTCTCTGATAGGTGGATAGGCCTAATTACAAAGGAAACTCTAGCGAAAGTTTTGGAAATTTAGGGAGTTAGTCAAATTTGGGGCTGCTGGTGTGTAGTATGAAAAACTGAGTTACATAAGATGCTAATAACAGAATTTGACCCTCATTCGAGGACGAATGATCGTAAGCGAGGAAGAATGTAACACCCCGGAAAATTTCGAAGTACTTAAGTGTAAAGCCCGGTAAACTTTGCAAAGAAAATAATATTTCATGGTGCCGGACTAGGCTTACATGTTGAGGATTATAGAAATTCTTCGCGGTGAGATTGCTCGCTGCGGCTCGGATTTTTTGGGTTGAACAATGCACAGGAAAGTAAAGGAAAATTTTTGCCGGAAAAGTGCGTTTATGCGGTCCATTATGCGACCGCATAATCACTTTGCGGGCCGCATAATTAGAAGTGATCAGGAGAGGGCCATTCTGGAAGCAGCTATGCGGTCGACTATGCAACCACATAAGTGTTATGCGGTGTATTATGCGACCGTATAACAGTTATGCGGACCGCATAGTGACCGCATACACAGACAGTTCTTTTGGCTATTTTGTAACCAATTATGCGACCGCATAACAGTTATGCGGACCGCATAGTCACCCCATACATAGAAGGTTCTGTTGGCTATTTTGTAACCAATTATGCGATCGATACGCGGTCCGCATATCGGTTATGCGATCGCATATGAGATCGCATACCTTGTTCCAGAGCTCTATTTTTGGGTTTTTAAAACCCTACCCTACTTCGTTAAATACACGTTTTGGGTCATTTTTGAGCTATAATCTGATATTTTAGAGTGAGAGAGACTGCCCTAGAGTGAGAAGGTGTTCTTCAATAATTGTTCTTCAATTCTTGCTCAAGATTTGGAAGATTAAAAAGGGAAGCTCACTAGGTCTTCATCCTAGAGGTAAGATTCTACACCCTAAACCCTAATTTCGAAATTTTTCTAAAAATAGGTAATTTGCAAGATAATTTTTGGGCATGAGAGTTGATTGTTTTACCTGCATGTGATATCAAGGGCTGCAGTATGCTCAGTTGTATATCAAAGAAATAGTCAGGTTGCATGGCACCCTAGTTTCCATCATTTCTGATCGGGGAGCACAATTCACTACTAATTATTTGAAGAAATTTCAACAAGGTTTGGGTACTCAGGTGAATCTTAGTATAGTCTTTCACCCGCAGACTGACGGGCAGGCAGAGCGGACTATTCAAATGCTTGGGGATATGTTGTGTGCTTGTGTGCTAGACTTCAAAGGTAGCTGGGATGATCATTTACCACTTATAGAATTTGCATACAATAATAGCTATCATGCTAGCATTCAGATGGCACCGTTCGGGGCTTTATATGGTTGGAGATGTAGATCTCATATTGGGTGGTTTGAAATTGGGGAAGCAGAGTTGATAGGGCCAGACCTCGTGCACCAGTCTATGGAAAAAGTTAAAATCATTAAGGAGCAGTTGAAGACTGCTCAGAGTCGTCAAAAATCATATTCGGATGTTCGTCGTAGGGATTTGGAGTTCAAAGAAGATGATTGGGTATTATTGAAAGTTTTCCCCATGAAGGGTGTAATGCGATTTGGTAAGAAAAGGAAATTGAGTCTGAGGTATGTCGGACCGTACAAAATCATTCAGAAGATCGGTGAGGTGGCGTACAGGCTTGATCTACCACCTAAGATGTCATTAGTGCACCCGGTGTTTCATGTGTCTATGTTGAAGAAAGTAGTTGGAGATTCGAAACTCATTGTTCCGGTGGAGACTATTGAGGTAAATGATAAATTGACTTACGAAGAGATTCCGGTTTCTATTATTCATCGGTAAGTCCGAAAATTGAGAAATAATGAAATTGCCTACATGAAGGTGTTGTGGCGAAACCAACAGGTTGAAGAGGCTACTTGGAAGGTCGAGGAAGAAATGAAGAAAAAGTATCCTTATTTGTTTGAATGACCATGTATTTATAAAATTATGATCTAGGAAAATTTTAAAACTTACTTTTTATGAATTTCGTATCATATGAACAATTGGCATTATGGGTGTTCCTTTCTGGATATATATTGCTTATGAGATTTGGTGTTGTTTTGTATTATGTTACGTCGTTGGAATACGTATATGTTGTTAAGATGTGTTTCGGGGGCTCTCTGATAGGTGGATAGGCCTAATTACAAAGGAAACTCTAGCGAAAGTTTTGAAAATTTAGGGAGTTAGTCAAATTTGGGGTTGCTGGTGTGTGGTATGAAAAATTGAGTTACATAAGATGATAATTACAGAATTTGACCCTCATTCGAGGACGAATGATCCTAAGCGGGGAGAATGTAATACCCCAGAAATTTTTGAAGTACTTAAGTATAAAGCCCGGTAAAATTTGCAAAGAAAATAATTTTTGGTTGAACAATGCACAGGAAAGTAAAGAAAAATTTTTGCCGAAAAAGTGCATTTATGCGGTCCATTATGCGATCGCATAATCACTCTACGAGCCGCATAATGGACGTAGAAGTGAGCAGGAGAGGACCATTCTGGAAGCAGCTATGCGGTTGACTATGCGACCACATAACTATTATGCGGTGCATTATGCGACCACATAGTGATCGTATACATAGACAGTTCTTTTGGCTATTTTATAACCAATTATGCGACCGATGTGCGGTCCGCATATCGGTTATGCGATCGCATGCCTTGTTCCGGAGCTCGATTTTTGAGTTTTTAAAACCCGACCCTATTTCCTTAAATACACGTTCTGGGTCATTTTTGAGCTATAATATGATATTTTAGAGTGAGAGAGAGTACCCTAGAGTGAGAAGGTATTCTTCAATAATTGTTCTTCAATTCTTGCTCAAGATTTGGAAGATTAAGAAGGGAAGCTCACTAGGTCTTCATCCTAGAGGTAAGATTCTATACCCTAAACCCTAATTTCGAAATTTTCTGAAAATGGGTAATTAGCAAGATAAATTTTGGGCATGAGAGTTGATTGTTTTACATGCATGTGATATCAAGGGGTGTAGGAAGATTGTTAGACTAAGCATGGTAAAGATTGGGTTATGGGATGATGGAATCCTCCATAAAAGGACCTTGAAACCTTAATGCACACTTAGTGTTTGATAAAATGCTCAAATGAGCTAGGACCATGATCATCTTCCTAATTTTGATTCAATTTGTTATATTTCTACAATAGATTGAAGTTTCTAAGAATTCCGGAACATTTTATAGTTTAAGGAAGCTCAATTGAGGTATGTTGGCCAAACTCTTCTCTTAAAATTGAATCACATGATATTCATGAAAAATATGTAAGTCCCGAGTGGTTCATTATAAAATTGGCTATTCCGAGTAAGATTGGGTTGAAAGATATATATATTCGACAAGTATCTCAAATGCTTTATTTATGTTATGTTATCAATTGAGAATGTGTTAAACTATGGTTGTGCATTAATAATGTTTCGACTTCAAGTCAAATTCAAACGAAGGCTATTATGCCAAATTTTGTGAAATATCTCTATGTGCCTTAGACTCTAAATTGCTCACATGTGTACTACACACCTTGATTTGAATTTTATTTGTTGTTGATGATGATGATAATATTTGAAATTCAAAAGGTGAGTAGGAAATACTGAATATGGCCAACGTGCCAAGATTGATCTTATAATTATTGCCATTATTGCCAATGAAATGAAAGGATGTGAAAGTAATATGAAATGCGATGATTGATATAAAAAGGTTGATGTCTCGAATAAGACAGCCTAGCCGGTCGGGTCGTGATCGGACACCATGCCGCACACATGGTGGTGATTGTGCTGGAAATTGTAATTGAAATGGTAATTGTGGTTGATGTCCCTAATAGATAGCCTAGCCGATCGGGTCGTGATCGGACTCCGTGTTAAAGACGGTGGTATTGATATTGAGAGAAATTGTGGTTGATGTCTCTAATGAGATAGCGTAGCCGATCGGGTCGTGATCGGACTCCGTGCTAAGAGTACGGTGGTACTGGTTTCGTGAATAATGGTATTGTGAATAATGGTATTGTGAAGAATGGTATTGTGAAGAATGGTATTGTGGACAATGATATGGAAATTTATTTGAACAGTGTCTTGATCCTAAATTAAGGTTTGATGTTGATTAAAGCTTCCTTTGATACTATGATAATCTTGTTTGTATTATTTGTCATTCTATTGAGAGGGTGTTTAGTTATACATACTAGTGCTATTCGATAGTACTAGCGTCCCTTTTGCCGGGGGCGCTGCATCTTTCAATGGATACGGGTGGTTCCACAGCAGGAGATATTGGTCAGTGATAGCAGTGCACCTTCTTCCCAGCTGACTTGGTGAGCCCTACTTTATTCCGGGGTCATGAATATTTTGTACTCTGTGTATTCTGTTTGAGGTACAGTCGGGGCCTTGTTGCTGGCATTATCATTGTACTCTTCTTTATCTATAGAGGCTCCGTAGACATAGTGTAGGTTGTGTATTGGTGCTGGGAAAGACAAAATATGTTATGATGTGGTTGTATTATTGTCCATTTGATACTTTAAAAATGATGAAACTATTGAAAATGAATTGGTATTGTAGACATGAACACCTTTTTGTCAAATTAATGAAAATATGTATTACCTCCATTTGTGGATGAGTTTGGGTTGGATGAAATCTAACAGGTTTGCTCGGTCGGTTCACTCGATTGAGCATCGGTCGCGCTCCTCGATTTTGGGGTGTGACATTTATGTAATTTCAAGGATGATCTCATTTCTGAGCTTACATCAATTGACTTACGACGTACTCTAACGTACGAAAAGATGGGGTGTAACATCATTCCAACCTTTGGAAAATTCATCCTCGAATGTTGACTGATGCACTTATGAGTCTCATAACCTATACCTCTTATGAATACTTTAATATTGTCCTTGCCATCTAGGCAACAGTTCTGTGAATAAATCCAAAGGCCAGTCCATTCCCCTCTTTAGGCCTCTTTCTCACACCATGACTTTTGATCGAAACTCTTCCAATCTCGTAACTGTTGCTACCTTCTATAATGCATCATGTATGACTCTGACCTTGTTTGTGTGCCTATGAGACTCTTCTCTCCTTTTTCCTCCAGCTTTTAGCCAATCTCTAGGACTCACTTTGTGAACATATACAAAACTATGACAAGCTGTCCCTCAGGGAAACTATAGGTGTACTGATGTTCTTCGCTCGGTAATTTGTCAAACTTACAACTATTGCTATATCTTGTATCATAGCCTTGGTTATCTATGCTTATGGCTTTACTACATCTAGGTAGGTCATACTATACCATAACTACTTATCTTATATGTATAAATCAAAATCCTTTAATGCTTCCTTGTTACTGTTCTTCTAAAGAATGACATCCTAATCTGCTTTCATACTTTGGAACCTTTATCCCTCTACTGCCGATTCATCTTAATATTGATCTATAATCTACCACTGATAACTTGAAACCTCTTACGTAATACCTTGTCACTAGGTTTAAGGCCCCGTAAAATTTCGCAAAGGAATTTTAGGTTTCGTGGTGCCGAGGTAGACTTATGCTTTGAGGATTGTAGTTAAAAGAAGATGATTGGGTATTCTTGAAGGTTTCCCCCATGAAGGGTGTAATGCGATTTGGTAAGAAAGGGAGATTGAGTCCAAGGTATGTCGGACCGTACAGATTTAATCAGAGGATTGGTGAGGTGGCGTACAAGCTTGAGCTACCACCTCAAATGTCATTAGTGCACCCGGTATTTCATGTGTCCATGTTGAAGAAAGTAGTTGGAGACCCGACATGCATTGTTCTGGTTGAGACTATTTAGGTTAATGAGGAATTGACTTATGAAGAGATTCCAGTTTCTATTATTGATCGGCAAGTCCGAAAGTTGAAAAATAAAGAAATTGCCTCCGTGAAAGTGTTATGGCAAAACTATAAGGCCCCGTAAAATTTTGCAAAGGAAATTATTCGACTGCAGAACCATTCTGCAGGCCGCATAATGGCCACAGAGTGAGGTAGGTATGGGCTGGGTTGGATGCCATTCTAGAATCGACTATGCGACCGCAGAACAGGCCTGCGGGCCGCATAGTGACTGCAGACCCAGACAGATTTTTCCAGTCTTTGGCACCAAATTGTGCGGCCGATATGCGGACCGCATATCCATTATGTGGTCGCATATGCAACCGCATATCCTATTCCGGAGCTTCATTTTTGAGTTTTTATAACCCGAACCTACTTCGTTAAATAGACGATTTATACCATTTTGACCAAAAATCTGACACTTTTAGAGTGAGAGAGTGCCCTAGAGTGTTTCAACAATTTGTTCTTCAATTCCTATTCGAATCTTGGAAGATTAACAAGGAAAACTCACTAGGTCTTCATCCTAAAGGTAAGATTCTATACCCTAACCCTCAATTTTGAATTTTATCTAGAATTGGGTAATTAGTAAGATAATATTTGAGCATGGGAGTTGTCCATCTTACATGCATGTGTTATCAAAGGGTGTAGGAAGATTGTTGAGCTAAAAATGATAAAGAATGGGTTGTGGGATGATGCAATCCTCCATAAAAGGACCTTGAAACCTTAGTGCACACCTAATATTTGATAAAATGCTCAAATGAGCTAGAACTATGATCATCCTCCTAATTTTGGTTCAATTTGTTATATTTCTAAAATAGATTGAAGTTGCTAAGAATTCCGGAACATTTTAGAGTTTAAGGAAGCTCCATTGAGATGTGTTGGCTAAACTCTTCTTTAAGAATTGGAACCCCAATATCCCTGTAAGTTCCAAGATATTTATTACAAATCAAGTATTCCAGATAAGTTTTGTGACAAAGATATATGTTCAATTCGTATTTCAAATGGTCTTATCATATTGTATTATAAATTGAGGATGTGTTCCAAATTATGAATTGTGTATCTACATGTTATGATTCCAAGTTGTGATTTATGTGGAAATTATTATGATAAATTGTGAAGATATTCTGATTGGGATTACACCTCCACCCACATACATTGGGGTGAGGCGGCAATGCCGCTTTGTGTATGGTTTCGGTATTGCTGTTGCACCACCACCCACATATATATTGGGGTGAGGCGGCATGGCCGCTTTGTGTAGGTATTGGTATCATTGATGCATTTCCACCCGCATATAATGGTGTGAGCCGGTGGGGCCGCTTTGTGTGAAAATGGGTATTGTGTTTACACTTCCACCCGCATACCAAGGGTGAGGCGGCAGGGCCGCTTGAGTAGAGTTTTGGTATTGTGTTTGCACCTCCACCCGCATACATTGGGGTGAGGTGGCAGGGCCGCTTGAGTAGAGTTTTGGTAATGTGTTTACACCTCTACCTGCATACATTGGGGTGAGGCGGCGGAGCCGCTTTGTATGAAAATGGTTATCGAGGATCTCATCTTAAGTTCTATAAATGTTAATGACAGCTTTTGGTAAGCTTGTTTTGATTTAAACGGCTATCTATGCTATTCTATTGTCGTCCTGGTTCATCATATTCATATTGTATTTTTGAATTCTTAGGTTGGTGTTTGGTTTTTATACTAGTACTATTCGACATGTACTAACATCCCTTTTGCTGGGGGCGCTCCATCTTTAATGGATGCAGGTGGTTCTACAGCGGAGGATACTGACCAGTGATAGCATTGCTCATTCTTCTCAACTGACTTGGTGAGCCCCATCTCATTCCGGGGTTGTGCATCTTTTGTTTCGTATGTGTTATCGTGTTTTGAGGTATAGTCGGAGCCTTGTTGCCGGCACTATCATTGTACTCTTTGATATTTTTAGAGGCTCCATAGACTAAGTGTGGGTTGTGTATAGGTGTTGGGGATGTTAAACAAGTTGTGTTGTGATTACATCACTTGTTCCACTTTGAACCATGAAGGGGGAGGGTGTGTGTGTGTGTGTGTGTGTATATGTGTGTGTTTTGAAGACTTATTAATGGAGTAACTAATGGTAATGAATTGGTATTGTAAACATAATCACTTTATTGTCTAATCAACAAAATATGTATTATCCTTATTCATGGATGAGTTTGGGTAGAAGGAAATCTAATAGGCTTGCTCGGCTGGGTTCACTCTATTGAGCGCCGGTCGCGCTCCCCGAGTTTGGGGCGTAACAGAAACCAGCAGGTTGAAGAGGCCACCTGGAAGGCCGAGGAATAAATGAAGAAGAAGTACCCTTATTTGTTTGAATAGCTATGTAATCGTTCTATGAAATTATTCCCTATGGATTACGTATCATTTTATACAACTTTTGGTAAGGGTGTTCCTTTTCTGGTAATATATTGCTTATGAGGCCACGGTTGGTATGGTTTTTGTCACGCCCCGAACCTAGGAGCGAGACAAGCACCCGGTGCCTCACCTAACCTGGCGTACCAAATTGCGACTAAGGGACTCTGAACATATAATGTCATACTTTGGCCATGGGGCCACCTTGCAAGACAATTTGCAAAGCAAAATATAAAACTGAATGGAAACTAGCGCTAACTAAACATCAATATAAAGCTAGGCCGACAAGGCCGTCATAGCTACTACAGCTGACAAACCATCAAATATACATACCAGGCCTACAAACCCAACATACTGCACTAACCAACAGGATATGTCTACAAGCCTCTACTGATAGATGTACTATGATCGGAACAGGGCCCCGACCTACCCATAACATATATACAGATATACATAAGATGTACACAACACTCTAGACCTGGTAACTCCGAAAGACATGGAGCTTACCGATCAGGCTGAACTCGGGAAACACCTACTGAGAAGATCTACTCGTCCGTCTATCTGAACCTGCATGCATGAAATGCAGCGTCCCCGGAAAAGGGACGTCAGTACGAAATAATGTACCGAGTATGTAAGGCAATAACATAACTGAAAATCGAAACTGAACTGATAATATAATAACTGGAAGTAACTGGGAGTCAAAGATGATCTGGAGATATACTTACCTGCTGATACTGACTCAACTCCTTCAATATAGTAAGTAAAATAATTGTACGGCCTTATAAGGCTCGGTATATATATAACTGCTCTGCCATAGTAGGCTCGCTCATAGGCGCTCGGCCATACTAGGCTATGTATCTCGGCCATGCTGGGCTCGCTCATAGGCGCTCGGCCACAGTAGGCTCGGTATATAACTTTCCATCTGATCAGAGGTTGCCCAATAGGGGCCTGCCCATCGATTATAGCTCGATGGTAATGAAAATACTGTAATACTGTATATATAGGCTTGCTGCTCTCTTGACTGGAAGAAGACAATACTAAAATTGAATATAGAGTCTCGATAAGGAATAATATTGTAACTTATGAGACTAGAATAGTGTGAATAAATTCATGAATATGAACTTCTCTTTTTGTCTCATTACTAACACATGTAGCTACGAGATCATGCCAAAATGAAGGAAGGCTTAGCCTTAACATACCTTATCACAATCTTTCCAATCACCAAGTTGAACTCACCTCTTCGCACCTTAATCTACAAGAATGATAATAATACTATCGTTAAGTTACGAAAGGTACAACTATCGCACAACGAACGACAAACCTATTTTGTATTAAAACGGGCAGCATCTCCCCTATAATCCTTACTTCCTCCAAATTCAAGATAACACCAACAATACAAGAACAGAACAATAACAACATATATACATCATTTTCCAGCCCTATATACACCATCAAATACTACAAAACAGCCCAACACACCCCAATCTCTTCGTACACAAAACGACCACCGTAGTAGTATCAAACGACCCGAAAATGTTATGACGAACGACCAGCCAACCACCCTACATTTATATGGTGTTTATAAACCCCCTTCCTCGTCCAAAACTCCACAAAATAGTAGTAAAACACGCAGCCCAACAGCAACACAAAACAGTCCACAAAACAGTCTGCTACAAGTGAATAACTCGAACTCACGGCTTCCGATCACCGTCCCGTGAGTTCTTACAAGTATAGAACGACTTACCATGAATTTACAGGAAGAAAAACTGGATGAAAGAGAGCAGTAAACTCACCTTATTTGTTGGATAACTCAGCTCCTATCTTGGTTCTTCAAACTCTAGGTTTTACCTCCAATTAGAACTTGAAAGGGAGAGAAAATCAATTAGGGTTTGTGGGAAATTTTTGGGAGGATTCTTTGCAGAGCTTATGTCTGGTTATTATGCTCTATTTTAAGTCTAATATATGAAGAAAATAGGCCCTTAAAAGGCCTCTTTGGACGACCCGAAATGGCCCATTTTTGGGCTTTCATTTAAGCAAGTAGGTGACACACCTACTTGTCACCTAGCAGCTTGCGCAGTATCGCAAAAATGCCCATATCTCATTACTCCGATGTCATATTGACAAACGGTTTAATGCATTGGAAAATAGACTCATAGATCTTTAATTTGATGGGTGGAACACCCCATAACTCTAAGTATATTGGGAGAAAATCGCAGTTACATTTGACCCAAAGTTTCAGTAAAACTTATGAATGTAACTTGTGATGACTTTCATCGACTTTTGTTCCACAACTCTCTTGACTTCAAAACATAACACACGGATGTCATACGACTAATATAAATCATAACATAATCTCCTTATCATGTTAAGCACCCTAGTCTCACCCCAAAGGTATATGTTATAACATTCCCAACTTGTCGACTTTCGACGAAACATTATTTTCTTCAATTGCTTTAGCTTCTGAACTGTCCAACCCTCTTTGTACTTGTTGTTCATGATCTTCAATATTTGTAACCTCAGAGGTAACATGATTAACTTACTTTATATACTTTTAAATATTATCTCATTTTTTTGTCCTACATTAGTTTGCTTACGACGCATTTTTACGTACGAAAATATAGGGTGTAACATCACTCCCCCCTTGGGAACATTCGTCCTCGAATGTTTACTCTTAGAGACTTTGGAAAATTTTGCCAAAGTATCCTTCGTACACTAGGTTAAAACCAACCTGCACGTAGCCAGAAACATACTATGCATGCCACATATGGCCAATCTTTATAAATAGCAGCAATTTGCCTCACCGACCGTAAATCATAAATATTGAAAGTGAAAAATAAAAGCTTACCTGATGACCTGCTAGCCTACATAGAGCTATGTTGTAGCGTCCCATCTCGAACCATATCTTCAGTTTGAAATAGGTGGGGGTATTTAGACTTCATTTTTTCCTCGGATTCCCACGTCATCTCTTCTACATTCTTGCTCGTCCATAAAACCTTTACGGAAGCTACCTCCTTATTTCGTAGATTGCGGATTTGTCGGTCTAGGATGGCAACTGGAATTTCCTCGTATGACAAGTCCTCTGTAATATGTACATCATCCGTGGGCACCACTCGGGTAGGATCGCCAATGCACTTCCGTAGCATAGATACGTGAAAAACCGGATGGACAGACTCCAATTCTGAGGGCAACTCTAACTCATAAGCTACTTGGCCCACTCTCCGAATGATCCTATAAGGCCCAATATACCGTGGGCTAAGCTTGCCTTTCTTGCCAAACCTCATCACGCCCTTCATAGGTGATACCTTTAAGAATACCCAGTCATTAATCCTGAACTCTAAGTCTCGTCGCCGCATGTCAGAATATGACTTCTGACGACTCTGAGCTGTCAACAGTCGCTCCCGGATGAGCTTTACTTTCTCTATGGCCTGTTGAACCAGGTCTGGCCCATATAACCCAGATTCCCCAACATCAAACCACCCTATAGGAGATCTGCACTTACGCCCATACAAAGCCTCGTACGGAGCCATCTGAATACTGGAGTGGTAACTGTTATTATATGCAAACTCGACAAGAGGTAGATGTTCATCCCAACTTCTTTTAAAATCCAACACACATACTCGTAACATATCCTCGAGCGTCTGAATTGTGCGCTCGGCTTGTCCATCAGTCTGTGGATGAAAAGCTGTGCTGAGATTCACCTGAGTCCCTAGACCTCTCTGAAATGACCTCCAAAAATGTGCTGTAAACTGAGCCCCACGGTCAGATATAATAGAAACTGGTACTCCGTGTAGCCGCACTATCTCCTTAATATATAACTTGGCATAATCTTCTGCTGTATATGTAGATTTGACCGGTAGGAAGTGAGCTGATTTCGTGAGCCTATCGACTATCACCCATATGGAATCGAACTTACGATTAGAACGAGGTAAACCCGTGATAAAGTCCATGTTTATCGCCTCCCATTTCCATGTCGGGATCTCTATAGTCTGCATTAGCCCTCCAGGCTTCTGGTGCTCTATCTTCACTTGCTGGCAACTAGTACATTGGGCGACAAACTCAGCAATGTTCTTCTTCATATCATTCCACCAGTACACATCCTTAATGTCATGATACATCTTCGTCGACCCAGGATGGATGGAATACCATGAATAATGTGCCTCTGACATAATCCTGTCTCGTAGCCCTGCTACATCTGGAACACACAAACGACCCCTATATCTGAGAACCCCATCTCCCTTTAGCTCTAACAGTGGCTTCTTCTGCTGCGGAACTCGCTCTCTCAGCTCGACCAACTCTGGGTCCTCGTACTGCCTTTCCTTGACTTCCGCTATGAGGGATGATTTTGTAGTGTTTTGGAGTACAACTCCACCATCCTCAGAATCTACTAACCGAACCCCCAACGAAGACAATTGATGAATCTCTCTAGCTAATTGTCTTTTCTTGGGCTCTACATGTGCTAAGCTACCCATAGATTGGCGACTTAAGGCATCTGCTACAACATTAGCTTTCCCTGGATGGTAGAGAATGTTAACATCGTAATCTTTCAATAACTCAAGCCATCACCTCTGTCGCAAATTCAACTCTTTCTGCTTGAAGATATATTGTAGGCTTTTATGATCAGTAAATACATCAACATGAACACCATATAAATAATGCTGCCATATCTTAAGTGCATGGACAATCGCAGCTAACTCGAGGTCATGGGTCGGATAATTCCTCTCGTGCTTCCTCAACTGCCTTGAAGCATACGCAATTACCTTCCCATGTTGCATCAGGACACATCCTAACCCAACACCTGATGCATCACAATACACGGCATAACCCTCTAGACCCTCTGGAAGTGTTAGAACTGGAGCTGAGGTCAACCTGTTCTTAAGCTCTTGGAAACTCCGCTCGCAAGCCTCTGTCCATTGAAACTTAGTTTCTTTCTGTGTCAACTTCGTCAATGGTGCCGAAAGGGAAGAAAAACCCTCTACGAACCTCCGATAGTATCCTGCTAAGCCTAGAAAGCTACGAACCTCTGTCGGAGTGGTAGGTCTAGGCCAAGATTTCACGGCCTCAATCTTCTGAGTGTCCACCTTTATCCCTTCATCTGATACAATATGCCCCAAGAATGCTACAGACTTCAACCAGAACTCACATTTAGAAAACTTAGCATACAACTTACGATCACGGAGGGTTTGGAGTACCGCTCGCAGGTGGTCCGCATGCTCATCCTCTGAACGGGAATAAACCAGAATATCATCAATAAATACTATCACGAACAGATCTAAAAATGGCCGGAATAGGCTATTCATCAAGTCCATAAATACAGCGGGTGCATTAGTCAACCCGAAGGACATGACAAGGAACTCGAAGTGGCCATATCGGGTCCTGAAGGCTGTCTTCGGAATATCTTTTTCCCGAACTCTGACCTGGTGGTACCCCGACCTCAAATCTATCTTTGAAAAGCATCTAGCCCCCTGCAACTGATCAAACAAGTCATCGATCCTTGGAAGTGGATACTTATTCTTAATAGTTACCTTGTTCAGCTGCCTATAATCGATACACATCCTCAGCGAGCCGTCTTTCTTCCGCACAAATAGTACTGGTGCACCCCAAGGTGAGGTACTGGGCCTGATGTAACCTTTCTCCAACAAATCTTTTAACTGCTCCTTCAACTCCTTCAATTCGCCAGGTGCCATTCTATACGGAGGGACGGATATTGGTTGAGTTCCTGGAAGCAAATCGATGCTAAAATCAATCTCTCGCTCTGGAGGAATACCTGGAAGCTCATCTGGAAACACATCTGCATACTCTTTGACTACGGGAATAGACTGAAGTGTAGGTATCTCAGCATCTGCATCTCTAACTCGCACAATATGATAAATGCACCCTTTTGCGATCATTTTCCTTGCCTTCAGATAGGAAATAAACCTACCTCTGGGTGTTGGTGTATTACCTACCCATTCAAGGACTAGCTCACCCAGAAAATAAAATCTGGCTGCCTTTGCTCGGCAATCAACTGTGGCATAGCAAGCTGCCAACCAGTCCATGCCCATGATAGCATCAAAATCCATCATCTCTAGCTCAACTAGGTCAGCTGAGGTCTGACGACTACAAATTGTCACCGTACAACCTCGGTAAACCCGTCTAGCAATAATCGATTCTCCGACCGGTGTAGATACCGCAAAAGGATCACTTAGTATTTCAGGCACTATACCAAACTTCCTCGCGACAAATGGGGTAATATATGATAAAGTAGATCCTGGGTCTATCAAAGCATAAGCATCGTGAGAGCAAATGGTTAATATACCTGTCACAACGTCTGGTGAAGACTCCTGGTCCTGTCGACCCGCTAAAGCATAGATACGGTTCTGATTACCACTTGAACTGGAACCTCTACCTCTGCCCCGACCTCTACCAGCCGAAGACTGAGACTCGCGCCCTGAAGGATGCACGGACATAGATGATCCTGTTGCTGAACTCGCTGGTTGTGCCATTCCCCCCGAATCTCTATTTGGGCAATCCCGCATCATATGCCCTGGACGCCCACATGTATAACAAGCATCAGAACCTGCTCGGCATTGGCCCAAGTGTCCTCTACCACAGATGTCACACCGTGGAGGAAATGACCATGTCTGCGCAGATCCTCGCTGTCGCTGCAAACCCGATGCCCGTGAGCTCTCACCTGGTCCTGACTGAGTATAGCGGTCATACCTGTAACCCTGTAACCGAGGTGGCGGAGGCCTAGGTGGCCGTCTGAAGTATTGGGTCCTATAACTTCCCTGAGATTGCTCCTGAGACCTAGGAAATCTCATCCTCTTACGTTGCCCTTGCTCAGCCCTCTTTGTACCATGCTGTCGACGCCTACCCCTTTCTATATTCTGGGCGAATGCCTGAATCCGAGAGATATCCATACTATCCTGCAATGCAGCGGTGGCACATGCCTCGGTTAACTCTGGGGCTAACCCTGCTATAAACCTGTGAATCCTGTCCCGCATAGTAGCAACTATGGATGGTGCATATCTAGCCAATGAGTCAAAACGGAGACTATACTCTCGAACACTCATATTACCCTGCTTGAGGGATAGAAACTGATCGACTCGAGCCTGTCGGATCTCCCGTGGTAAGTACTGGTCAAGGAAGGCATCTGAAAAATTCTCCCAAATAGCTGGAGGTGCATCACGTCTCCTGGACCTCTCCCATCCCTCGTACCAAAGGATGGCTATATCTCGGAGTCGAAAAGCTGCTAGCTCAACTGCCTCTTTCTCTGTGGCATGCATAACACGAAAGATCCTGTGAAGCTGATCTATGAAATCCTGCGGGTCCTCCCTCTGATCTGTCCCCGTGAATTCTGGGGGACTCAAAGCAAAAAACTCTCGGACCCTTGAACTCCCAGACCCCTCAAAAGTTCCTGCACTAGCTGATGCCCTAGCCTGTTGCTGGGTAGCTACCAACTGTGTCAACAAATGCACCGCACTCCTCAAGTCCTGATCTGATGGAAGTGGAGGGGGAACTGGATGTGCGGTTTCCCTAGGAATCTCCGTAGTTGGTGGAGGAGCCGGTAATGGCTGAGTAGGGGTCTCACCTTGAGCCTCAGACTGGGCCCCATCTACTGGGGGTACCCTGCTGGTCCCCTCACCTACTGCTGTATCTCTCCTCTGGCTAGCCGTAGTCTTCCTAGTCACCGTCATCTGTGCATGCAAACACCAACACATAAGTTTAATTCAAATTTCCTATAACTCAGTTCTATAGCACGATTTAGATTTCAAAGAAGGGTAACCAACTCCTAAATGCCCTGTAGTGCCCTGCTTATATAATGTGGTGCACAACACATCTATAAACAAGACTCTACTAGACACGGCTTGTAGACTCCCTAGGATAGAACTGCTCTGATACCAAGTTTGTCACGCCCCGAACCTAGGAGCGAGACAAGCACCCGGTGCCTCACCTAACCTGGCGTACCAAATTGCGACTAAGGGACTCTGAACATATAATGTCATACTTTGGCCATGGGGCCACCTTGCAAGACAATTTGCAAAGCAAAATATAAAACTGAATGGAAACTAGCGCTAACTAAACATCAATATAAAGCTAGGCCGACAAGGCCGTCATAGCTACTACAGCTGACAAACCATCAAATATACATACCAGGCCTACAAACCCAACATACTGCACTAACCAACAGGATATGTCTACAAGCCTCTACTGATAGATGTACTATGATCGGAACAGGGCCCCGACCTACCCATAACATATATACAGATATACATAAGATGTACACAACACTCTAGACCTGGTAACTCCGAAAGACATGGAGCTTACCGATCAGGCTGAACTCGGGAAACACCTACTGAGGAGATCTACTCGTCCGTCTATCTG
This sequence comes from Nicotiana tomentosiformis, assembly GCF_000390325.3. Classification (NCBI taxonomy): domain Eukaryota; kingdom Viridiplantae; phylum Streptophyta; class Magnoliopsida; order Solanales; family Solanaceae; genus Nicotiana; species Nicotiana tomentosiformis. Next base: position 75,571,051 of record NC_090818.1, on the reverse strand, counting down.
AACCTGCATGCATGAAATGCAGCGTCCCCGGAAAAGGGACGTCAGTACGAAATAATGTACCGAGTATGTAAGGCAATAACATAACTGAAAATCGAAACTGAACTGATAATATAATAACTGGAAGTAACTGGGAGTCAAAGATGATCTGGAGATATACTTACTTGCTGATACTGACTCAACTCCTTCAATATAGTAAGTAAAATAATTGTACGGCCTTATAAGGCTCGGTATATATATAACTGCTCTGCCATAGTAGGCTCGCTCATAGGCACTCGGCCATACTAGGCTATGTGTCTCGGCCATGCTGGGCTCGCTCATAGGCGCTCAGCCACAGTAGGCTCGGTATATAACTTTCCATCTGATCAGAGGTTGCCCAATAGGGGCCTGCCCATCGATTATAGCTCGATGGTAATGAAAATACTGTAATACTGTATATATAGGCTTGCTGCTCTCTTGATTGGAAGAAGACAATACTAAAATTGAATATAGAGTCTCGATAAGGAATAATATTGTAACTTATGAGACTAGAATAGTGTGAATAAATTCATGAATATGAACTTCTCTTTTTGTCTCATTACTAACACATGTAGCTACGAGATCATGCCAAAATGAAGGAAGGCTTAGCCTTAACATACCTTATCACAATCTTTCCAATCACCAAGTTGAACTCACCTCTTCGCACCTTAATCTACAAGAATGATAATAATACTATCGTTAAGTTACGAAAGGTACAACTATCGCACAACGAACGACAAACCTATTTTGTATTAAAACGGGCAGCATCTCCCCTATAATCCTTACTTCCTCCAAATTCAAGATAACACCAACAATACAAGAACAGAACAATAACAACATATATACATCATTTTCCAGCCCTATATACACCATCAAATACTACAAAACAGCCCAACACACCCCAATCTCTTCGTACACAAAACGACCACCGTAGTAGTGTCAAACGACCCGAAAATGTTATGACGAACGACCAGCCAACCACCCTACATTTATATGGTGTTTATAAACCCCCTTCCTCCTCCAAAACTCCACAAAATAGTAGTAAAACACGCAGCCCAACAGCAACACAAAACAGTCCACAAAACAGTCCGCTACAAGTGAATAACTCGAACTCACGGCTTCCGATCACCGTCCCGTGAGTTCTTACAAGTATAGAACGACTTACCATGAATTTACAGAAGAAAAACTGGATGAAAGAGAGCAGTAAACTCACCTTATTTGTTGGATAACTCAGCTCCTATCTTGGTTCTTCAAACTCTAGGTTTTACCTCCAATTAGAACTTGAAAGGGAGAGAAAATCAATTAGGGTTTGTGGGAAATTTTTGGGAGGATTCTTTGCAGAGCTTATGTCTGGTTATTATGCTCTATTTTAAGTCTAATATATGAAGAAAATAGGCCCTTAAAAGGCCTCTTTGGACGACCCGAAATGGCCCATTTTTGGGCTTTCATTTAAGCAAGTAGGTGACACACCTACTTGTCACCTAGCAGCTTGCGCAGTATCGCAAAAATGCCCATATCTCATTACTCCGATGTCATATTGACAAACGGTTTAATGCATTGGAAAATAGACTCATAGATCTTTAATTTGATGGGTGGAACACCCCATAACTCTAAGTATATTGGGAGAAAATCGCAGTTACATTTGACCCAAAGTTTCAGTAAAACTTATGAATGTAACTTGTGATGACTTTCATCGACTTTTGTTCCACAACTCTCTTGACTTCAAAACATAACACACGGATGTCATACGACTAATATAAATCATAACATAATCTCCTTATCATGTTAAGCACCCTAGTCTCACCCCAAAGGTATATGTTATAACATTCCCAACTTGTCGACTTTCGACGAAACATTATTTTCTTCAATTGCTTTAGCTTCTGAACTGTCCAACCCTCTTTGTACTTGTTGTTCATGATCTTCAATATTTGTAACCTCAGAGGTAACATGATTAACTTACTTTATATACTTTTAAATATTATCTCATTTTTGGTCCTACATTAGTTTGCTTACGACGCATTTTTACGTACGAAAATATAGGGTGTAACAGTTTTTATGTTATATTTCGTCATCGGATTATGTATATGTTGTTAGGATTGGTTTCTAGGATTCTCTGGCAGGTGGATAGGCCCAATTACAGGGGAGACTCTGCCAAAATTTCTGAAAAGTTTAGGACTTAGTCAAATTGGGGACTCATGATGTGCGAAAGGAGAAATGAATTATGTTGAATGTTCTGGGCGGACTCTACTCCTCATTCAAGGACGAATGATCCTACGTGTGGGAGAATGTAAGGCCCCATAAAATTTTACAAAGGAATTTTAGGTTTCGTGGTGCCGAGGTAGACTTATGCGTTGAGGATTTTAGAAGTGGCTCGGACCTTTTGGGTTGAAAAGTGCATTGGGGGAGTTGAATAAATTTTTTAGAAGTGTAGGGCATTTCTGCGGTCTATTATGCGGTCGCAGAACTGCTCTGCGGACCGCATATCGGTCGCAAAACTGGTTTGCGGATCACATATCGGTCGTAGACTGAAGCAGTAAGATGGGAAAAAATTTCGGACCATTATGCGGCTGCATAATCATTTTGCGAGCCGCATAACCCATCGCAGAACCTGCATAAAATTTTCCAGAGGTAAGTTCTGCGGCATATTATGCGACCACATAACAGGTCTGCAGACCGCATACCGATTGCAGAGTGGGGCAGTATTGCCCAGTTCCAGAGGCCCAATATATGGCCCATTTTGCAGACCGCATAAGCATTATGCGGTCGCATTTGCGACCGCAGACATGTGATGGGCTCTATTTTTTAATTTTTATAACCCGACCCCATTTTGATAAATAGCCTTTGGGGCTCGTTTTGAAGGCAAAAATCTGATATATTTAGAGAGAAGTGAGTGTTCTAGAGAGAGGAAGAAGCTCAAGTGCTTTGTTCATCAAGATCTTGTCCAAGCTTTGAAATCCAACAAGAAAATCTCACAAGATCTTCACTCAAGAAGTAAGGTTCTAGCCCTAGTCTTTAATTTCAAGTTTGGGGTAAAAAATGGGTGATTGGGAGTATGATTCTTGGGTGTGAGAGTATTATGTATACATGCATGTACCAATAAGGTTTGTGGAAAGATTGTTGAACCCTAATGGGTAAATATTGGGTTGTGAAGTGAAGGAAATCTTGTGGAAGAACCTTGTAACCAATTTGCACATCTAGTGTTTGATAAAATGCTCAAATGAGCTAAAACCATGAATCTCTCCCTAATTATGGTTCAATTTTATTATATCTCTAGTTGGATGGAATTGCTAGAAGTGTTGGGACGTTGTGGTAATTTAAGGGAAGCTCAAACAAGGTATGTTGGTTAAACTCCTCTCTTAGAATTGAATCCCACGGTATTCATGTAATTTATGTAAGTCTCGGGTTGTTCATTATAAAATTGGCTATTCCGAATAAGATTGTGTTGAAAGATATATGTTCAATATGTATCCCAAATGCTTTTATCATGTTATGTTATCATTTGAGAATGTGTTCAAAGTATGGGTTGTGCATTAAAAATGTTTCGACTTCAAGTCAAGTTCAAACGAAGGCTATTATGCCAAATTTTGTTAAAAATCTCTATGTGCCTAAGAATCTTAATTGCTCACATGTGTACTAAAAACCTTGATTTGAAATGCCTTGTTGTTGATGATGATGACGATGTTTGAAAGTAAAAAAGGTGAGCATGAAATACTAAATACAGCCGACGTGCCAAGTATGATTTTATAATTGTGGCCACTAGTGCCAATAAAATGAAAAGATGTGAAAGAAGTATAAAACGAGATGATTGGTAGAAAAGGATGATGTTGATTCACATATCATTGTGGTGAGATGGCCTAGCCGATCGGGTCGTGATCGGATGCCATACCGCACACATGGTGGTGATAGTGCTGGAAATTATAATTGATATTGTGATTGTGGTTGATGTCTCGGATGATATGGCCTAGCCGATCGGGTCGTGATCAAACTCCGTGCTAAAAGTACGGTGGTATTATGAATGTTAGCATATTGGTACTAAAGATCTCTGAACTTAAATTATGGAAATTTATTTAAACACTGTCTTGGTCCTAACTTGAGGTTTAATGTTGTTTGAGACTTCCACTGATATTATGATTGTCCTTGCTTGTATTATTAATCATTCTATTGAGAGGGTATTTTGTCATTCATACTAGTACTATTCCATATGTACTAACGTCCCTTTTGCCAAGGGCGCTGCATCTTCAATGGATCCAGGTGGTTCCACATCAGGAGACATTCATTAGTGATAGCGGTACACCCTCTTCCCTGCTGAGTTGGTGAGCCCCACTTCATTTCGGGATCATGTATCTTTTGTTCCTCGTGTATGGTGTTTCCGGTATAGCCAGGGCTTTATTGCCGGCACTATCATAGTACTCTTTCGTATCTATTAGAGGCTCCGTAGACATAGTGTGGGTTGTATATTAGTGTTGGGGAAGTCAAACAAGTTATGTTGTGTTTGAATTACTTGTTCCACTTCAGACCATGAAAATGTGTGTAATTTGAGACTTGAAAATTAAGTAACTAATAGTAATGAATTGTTATTGTATACATGATCTCTTTATTATCTAATTAGCGAAAATATGTATTATCTTTATTCATAAGTGAGTTTGGGTAGAAAGTATCTAATATGCTTGCTTGAACGGGTTCACTCGGTTGAGCACCGGTAGAGCTCCCCGAGTTCGGGGCGTGACACTAGGGCTCATGTCTCATCGAGGAACATTTGAAGTAATTTTTCAGATCCACCTAGGGACGATACTATACTTCAATAACTGCATTTCATGTCATCCCAACGTGATTCATCTTATGAGGATATTCTAATCCCGTGCAATTCATGAAATCCCTTTTCTTTAAATCATTACTCAATCAAAGGCCTAAATGTCATCCTCTTATCAATCATAATTACATCCTTATTCTTCTACCATGGCATCATTTCATCTCTTCTAATTGCACCTAGTCTTTAGACTCCTCTGAGTTCATTCAGGATGTACCGAGCTTTCTTGTTTAATCTCGAGGACTTACCTATTCTCGTCACCTTCTTACTCACCTTTTCTTATCCTTACTCCTATCTACCTAAAACATTGTCGCTCTATGATACTTTAGCTTGCGACCTACACATGTTTGTTTATACAACTCGTAACATTCCTTTAACTTGCTAGCACCATAGATTTCCTTTCATGTCTTCTCAGTTGTCTTTAAAGATAAGCAATTACTTTTCCTAGTCATTCTACCACTTGCTGCATGGATGCTTGGATTATCTTAGTGCCCACAAATACTGGAAATTCCTGTAACTCAAATGATCTCAAATATCACTTTTGATTTTTACTTCTCGTTCATTAGCCACGATAGGTTCCACTTTTTTATGGAGTGCACACAATGTTGTAGCAAGACTATTGTTACAAGATCATTTCCTCTTTAGGTCACTATGCTTAGGTTGAAGCCTTCTTCCTTATTTCCTAAGCTAGTCTTTCGTTGTAGTACGTAGGGGAGACCGTCTGGATCTTGTAAAGATGCGAGCTTATTAAATCATATAACCGACGGAATTTTTGATGTTCTTGCTCGCCTATAATTATCACTAGATACTTACCTCTGCGCCCTTGTGCTCGTAGGGTTGCTTCTAAACTAAAATTTTTGACTGTCTTCCCAGTAGCACTCTCTTTTATTTCCATAACACTTATACAGTACCTTTCATTATCCAACTCTTATCTAAATATTTCTCAAGGATTACGGCGTCATATCTGCGAGATTGAATTCACTATGTTGGGGTTCACTACGTTTATCTTGCACAATCTGCTGATTTGTTTGTATCCTCTTGTCTAGCCATAACTAGGCTCTTCCTGAATCAGCTACTAACTACTCGTTAGTCCATTATCATATCTATATTCTGCATAATCTCTCTTGGGATATGTCCTTTGTCTTAACTTACCTCTCGCACTGGCTCCTTACGTATCAAGTGAATTCACACTTATTTATCAATAATATCTGGTGCGGGAACCCTTATTGCCTCTTCCCGGCGTGCTTGCATAATGTTTTGGAGTTGTACCATATTTGTAGGGTTTGAATAAATGCAATCTCATTCCTTTCTCCTTTTAACTAAATTCTTCCTTTTCTAATCCATAGTTACTTGAACCACTTAAATCCGACTTAATACCACATCACACCATGTTCCCCCCTTATTGGGAGTAAAAATTTTAGTGCTATGATGATCTACCTATAGATGTTTTACCTCTTCATCTATGGAATTTTTTCACGTCATCACTGACCCTTATTCGCCTTACGGTAACCCTTATATATCAGGGATAACTGAATTTTTTATACAGAAGAGTAACACCTAGTGTAACTGGCACACTTAGTCCTTTAAGCTTAACTTTGCTCACAGTGCTTGCTTTAGGAAAGCGTCTTTCTGAATGAACTTAAAAGGTTATTCTTTTATTGTCCAATCTATTATTGTCGAAACGCTATCTACGAAATTTTCAGGATGTCAACTATTATCGAATCCTCTGGTCTCTAAATTTATCTGATTTTCTAGCCCATGCTGATTTTTATTACTCCAAGGGTCTACTTAGCCTATTGGTAATTGCGTTGGAATCACCAACTCATTTCTCGAAATGAGGATATAACTTTATAGCTTATACTCTTTTATAGTCTCAAGGCCTGTCCCTTTTTGTCTTTTCCTTCACTTAACTATAGACTCCGCATCTTGTCATATTTTGATTTACCGTTATCATCCATTTATCGCATCCTCCTCATAATACTTCATTTACTCTCTTCTTATTCTCCTGCTAATATCTCCGTCTATTACCTTATTTTGAAAACATCAACAAAACGTTCTTTCACTTTTAGCTCCCCTTGCTTCATCTCACTGGCTCTTCGGGACGCCTAACTTTCACTCTTTTATTTTACTAGGGGCGGGAGTCATACTAAGGTAAATATTTATCCCTTCTAGGATTCTAGTGCCAATGTTTTAGGTGGTGGCCAATCTACAATGGCATGAATCTTTTGTTGGTTCATTATGATCCGTTATTCCTCAGTGACATGTCTGAGGAAGTCAATTTGTTTCTGAGCAAAGGAGCACTTAGATAGCTTTGCATATAATTCGTGTTCCCGCAATCGGGCTAGGACCTTCTGCAAGTGCTCCAGGTGTCCTTCCATGGTCTGGCTATATACCACAATGTCATCCAAGTAGACCACGACGAATTCATCAATGTATTCTCGGAAGACTTGGTTCATCAGGGTGCAAAATGTGGCTGGCGCCTTAGTCAAGCCAAATGGCATAACCAGGAAGTCGTACGACCCATATCTTGTCACGTAGGTCGCCTTGTGTTCATCACCCTCTGCAATCCGAACTTCCCAATAACCTGTCCTCAGGTCTATTTTGGTGAACACCGGCGCACCACCCTGTCTATCAAACAAGTCTTCCATTAGCGTAATAGGGTACTTGTTCTTCATGGTGATTGTGTTTAGAGCCCGATAATCCACGCAGAGTCGTAGACTGCCATCATGTTTCTTTTGGAATAGCACAGGGGACCCATATGGGGACTTGGAGGGTACGATGATCCCTGTGTCTAGCATTTCCGTCAATTGTCTCCGATGTTCGGGCTGTGACATTCTGTACGGCGCCCGGGTAGGTGGCTTCGCACCCGGCACCAACTCAATTTCATGGTCCACAGTTCGCCTAGGTAGGAGATGCTTTGGCATGTCTTGTGGCATAATGTCTTCAAATTCCAGTAGCAGCTCCTTCACGGGCGCAGGAATGGGACCCGAGGAGCGTTCTATATCTTCAATGCAAAGGGTAGCCAGGAACGTAGGTTCATGTCTTCTAACCCCCTTCTTCAGCTGCAAGGCCGAGATGTTCTCAGCGGCCATGTTCATGGGCATGCATGGGATAATGCAGGGCTTGGCCCCATTTGCTCCCATCATCAATAGGATGTCTGCATATGGTATGGGTATGGTGTTGGCTTGCCTCAGGAATTCCATCCCCACTATCAACTCGAAGTCATCTATGATCACCACGTGCAGGTTGAATTTTCCTTCATAAGGGCTAAGCTTCACTGGTACTTCTTTGGCTATTCCACCCACTGGCTGAGGAGGTGAGTTGATAGCCTTGACATGACCTTTTCCCTTTCCTACAACAAGGCCAAGGCGCTCCACTAAGTCGAGGCTAAGTAGTTGTGGGTAGCACCCGGGTCTATCATGGCCCGAATGGGCTTGCCATTTACCTTCATGTCAACAAACATTAAGGTCCTCTCTTCCTTAAGAGGAGTCCTCTCGTTTGACTTCTTTTTCCCTTTTTTGGTGATTGGGCAGGGGTCCTTCTTCTTATGGATACCAGCACTGGTTCCCGCTAAGGACTCAGAAATAGAGCCAACAATTGCATTGAATGCACCTACTGGTTCAGTTAGGTCTGCATCATCTGCATCGTCATCTGTCCCCTCATCAAAAGCTTAATGGGTGTTTATCTGTGCATGCGGGCATTCATTATTCCAATGTGGTCCGCCGCAATGACGACATCCTGAGGGGGGTTTCCTCCCCTAATCGTAGTTGTTAGATGCAGTGCTAGTACTACCTGAGGAGGGAGCCTTAGATTTGGTTGCACTCCGGTCTCCTCCACAGACTAGGGCCACCAGTGTTCGGCTGGCCCCCTTTGTATCCTTCTCGGACAGGCTATTGAGGCCTGTCCTTCCGGCCTTCCACTTAATAATCCCCAAGGCACTCTACTGCTTGGATCGCCTTAGGTAACGTGTCTACCCTTTGTCTTTGCAGCTCCATGCGGGCATAAGGTTTCAACCTTTCCAAGAATGTGAAGAGTTTGTCTTTGCCCCCTATGTCACAGATTTTCAGTATGAGCGCAGAGAATTCCCGCACGTAATCATGCACTGATTTGGTCTGGCAGAGCTCCCATAGCTTTCTCCTTGCATTGTACTCAACATTTTCGGGGAAGAACTGTAGGCGTATAGCTGCCTTCAGTTCTGCCCATGTCTCGAGGGCATCTTCACCGGCCCTGATGGCTTCGTATTTCACCCGCCACCAGAGTTTGGCATCATCCTAAAGATACATGGCAGCAGTTTCTACCTTTTAGCTTCCTCTAGGCCACCCACAACATCGAAGTATTGTTCAATGTCGAAAATGAGGTTTTCCACTTCTTTGGCAATCCGAGCTCCACTGTATGGCTTTGAATCAGGAATTTTCAGTTTTTGTGCCACAAGGGTGAGGTTCACAACAGCTATGATTTGATTTCCGCCTCCTCGAAGCAGGCATTATAAAGCAGCATTGACAACATTGAGCTGGCCTGTCCAGTTGTCTATAGTTTGTTGCATGGCAGTCACCTTGTCTGCCTCTTGTGCCCTATGGGCTAAATCCTCGGTACGCTCCTGTTGGAGGACCTCGAATTTACCAAAACTTTTGGCTGCTTCTGTGGCTGCCATTTGCTGGTCTCCTTCAGAGTCGTGACTGATGTTTTCTATGTCAACTTTGGCCTGGAGTAGTATGCGGTCCAGGTCATCCAAAGTTTGCACTAGGCTGGTCTTTAGATCAGGCACCATTTCCATGTTGGGCTGTAATACGTCAACCGTCTCCTCAAGGATCGTGATGCAATACCCATGATTCACCATGGTAAAAAATGGTGGTAATTGCAATGTAATCCCTCGTCCAATGTCGAGCCTAGGCTCTGATACCAACTGTTATGCGGCGCCTTCCTGAGATTCTTTGGAAGGGCGACATAAGGCTAAGCAATCGATGTCAGTGCGATTGTTGTCCGCCAACTGAGGTCTCCTCCGTACGCTAGACTAGATTGTCAGTTCTATACGGAAAAACCAATGTCATGAGCAACTGAGAGAGCAGAAAAGATAATTGAGAATGAAAGAAAGCTTGATTGCATTAAATGAAAGCTATTACAAAAAGCAACACGGTGTCGGGGGGAGAGACACCAGTACAAAGAATTGTTTGCTTTCAAGAAAGTTTGATTTCTTGATCCCCCTTAATAATGCTTAAAAAAAATAAACCAAAGTTACATTACTTGACCTAAATAAGATGTAAAAGCACACTGAAAGAAAATGCAGTAAAACTACTCTATATTTACAATGAAAAGGACTTAGTCTTCTACAAAGTAGAAACAAGTCTGTTGGCAGCAACTTTGTCTTTAGCATCAGGGTCTTTGCGCACGGCGTCATCTGCCCGCGCAGCGCTATTCGCATCTTCCTGTGGCTGGGCACTGGTGATGGCTATCGGTGGGGCGACAGAGGCACATGCGCGCTTGTCACTTGGAGTTGCCGAGATCACGGGGCCGACCATGGCGCTGGACGTTGGGAGGCTTGCTAGGACGCCACGGGGCACGTCCAAGGGGTCATGGGGCATGGCTGGAAAGTCGCCCATGACATTACTCATGAAAGTTCAAATAATATTAGTACACAGAACACACATGCCATAGAAAAACAAAAGGGAAATAGTAAAATTTTATGAGACAGGGACACTAACTAGTAGCAAAGTTAAACAAGCAACAAAGTGAGGAACCTAAAATATCAGTAGTGATTAAGTAGCAGCAATTGAAAGAGGACAGTGGAACCCCAAATCCCAGTGCTTCAGAGTTCACAGGAGCCTCGAGAAGGGCTCCGGGCAGCGCTTGCACAGGAGGAGGTCGTTTAATGGTATTATGGCCTTGGCTTTCAGCCGGCCAAGAATTCAACAGTTTCAGTAAATATTTGAGTGTAATAGAGTAAGTGAGTGAGTGAAAGAGGAGAATAGTGAAAGTAATAACAGTAATGAGGTATGTCCTAAGGGATTTGGGGAAGGGTTTATATAGTAGTCGAAATCAAATATCTAAACAAGGAAACACAATAAATCAAACATGAATAGGGAAGGAAGAGCATGCAAAATCGTTTAAGAAACAAATTAGGAAAAAATCAGGCAAACCTTAGTTTGAACGGAATCAAAAATTTGTTGAAGATCTTGGTGAATCGGATCCATATGACCTTGCCATAATGCATATAGATGACATATCGTCCAAATCACGAAGGGTAAAGCTGATTTTCCTTGATTTGGAGACTGGTATTTTCCAAAAGTGATTCAAATACTAAGTAACACCATAATCTTGTAAGTAGCAATAAGGTAACACGTAAAAGGTAAGAGAATCTCAGAAGGAATCCATGATTTGACCGGATTCGGAGAAGATTTGGGGAGGCAGCTAGGGTTTGTGAAGTGAGGGGAGGGTTTGAGAGCGTATGGAGGCAGCTTCTGAGGGGAAATGGGTTAGGGTTTTAGGGGCTTGGCTAATTAAAAAGGTGGGGTGATCATAGAGCGTTGATCTTGAGAGATCAACGATCATGATTAAAGAATAGGCGGGGGCGGGTCGTTTAACGGGTCGCGACCTGGTCATTTAAAGAGGGTCGTTTGGTTTGGGTTGGGGGGTTATTGGGCTAAGGTCCTGTTTGGGCCGCCAATTAGATCCGAAACATGGCCTGATTTGGTCCGAAAATTTGCCCTATATTGGGCTATAAAATTAAATACACGAAAATTATTTAAAATACTTTATAAAAAGTAATTTATAAATAATAAAAATATTACTTATGCAGAAAAATGATTGAAAATAATAGCTTAACATTATAAAATATAAAATGCTATTTTGGTGTAAATAATGTAATTATGTATAGAATATAGGCTACTATTGCAAAATTGTGTAAATTGCTAAAAATACAAATGTAATTATATAAAAGTAAAGCAAAATATTATGAAACATATATGAGGATGAAAATAATAAATTTGGACAATTAAGTCATCATAAAATAATTTAAAGGGGTAATTAATACATATTCAAGTTACTTATATGCAAGAAAATCAATTTTAAAGCTTTAAAAATTATGGGAAATTATAGAAAATACTTGTATGACTCTTGTAAATTGGTGATGATGCAGGAATGATATTTTTTAAATCATATATGACATTTATAAAAATATGAGGGCAAAATTGGGTATCACCAACTGCCGCTCTTTACCCGAAAATGATGAAAACATTATCGGGTAAAGAAAATGATGATCAATTTTGTCTGAAGTGAGTGGGGAATGATGTGCTTTGAAAAATGGGGGCCGAACCCTGGTTCTTGAGTTGCCTACATATCCCTGGTGTTACAGGAATCAAGAAGTATGTAGTTCTGGATCCAACGGCTAACGAAACGGATGGAGTTGTTATAAGGGTGGTCGTGTGTTTTGAAAAGGATCTTTTGGATATGGTAGTGTCGTGAGTAACGGATGATTTCAGGTGGAGCTATAAATGCGAATTTGAATGTTACAGATGCATAAGGAAGATATTTGAATGGTTACAGAACAAAGGGTAATCAATTGATGATCATTGGTTACGTTTGAGGTGATCGAAAGATGTGAATGTTGTGAACGGAAACAGGAGCGAGAATTGCTCCTGATTGTAGAACGGTTACCTCTCAAGTTACCTGCAAAACGTAAAACACGATGCATGCGAATATATAGGGGGTTATTGCGAAAATTTAAGCATGATGCAAATTCCCTTTGGACCATGAGAGTTGTCTTTGGACGATGAGGATGATGTCTCTAGACTATGACGTTCTGGGCCATGAAGCGTATGATAAGGGATTTGCAGGCCATAGAATGGTGTCCTCGGGACATGTGGATGGTTCCTCTGGACTATGACGCCTTTGAATAATGATATTCAATTTCGAGAGATCCTCCGACCATGGCATGATGTCTTCGGGCTATGAGGATGATGCCCTCAGACTATGGCGCCTTAGGATAATATGGCGATGTTTCAGCCCATGAAATGCAAAGATGCGGCAATATCGATCGTTTGACAGAGGAGACAAGTAATGCTTAGTCATATGCAAGAATGAGACAAGGCTTAGTCTTGTATGCAATGAGGGAAGTGCTTAGCCTTACGCAGTATGGAGGCAGTGCTTAGCCTCATGCAGAGAATGGAGATGGTTCTTAGTCTCATGCAAAGAAAGGCAGTGCTTAGCCTTATGCAATAATGGAGGTCGTGCTTAGCCTCGTGCAAGGAATGGAGACAGTGTTTAGTCTCATGCAAAGAAAGGCAGTGCTTAGCCTTATGCAATAATGGAGGCAGTGCTTAGCCTCGTGCAAGGAATGGAGACAGTGCTTAGTCTCATGCAAGGAAAGGCAATGCTTAGCCTTATGCAATAATGGAGGTAGTGCTTAGCCTCATGCAAGGAAAGGCAATGCTTAGCCTTATGCAATAATGGAGGCAGTCCTTAGCCTCATGCAAGGAATGGAGACAGTGCTTAGTCTCATGCAAGGAAAGGCAATGCTTAGCCTTATGCAATAATGGAGGTAGTGCTTAGCCTTATGCAATTATAGAGGTAGTGCTTAGCCTTATGCAATAATAGAGGTAGTGCTTAGCCTCATGAAAGGAAAGAAAATGCTTAGACTTATGAAATAATGGAGGCAGTGCTTAGCCTCATGTAAGGAAAGACATTGCTTAGCCTTATGCAATAATGGAGGTAGTGCTTAGCCTCATGCAAGGAAAGGCAATGATTATCCTTATACAATAGTGAGGACACTGTTTAGCCCTATGCAGGAAGAGAAACGATTAAATATGAGGGGGAAAAGTGATTCTTACCTTGGCGCATTTGTGCTTGGCAACTTTTGTCGGTGTGAAGATAGTGAACTTATTGTATGTATACATTTGCGGACGTTCTTGTTATGTCCATTGTGCTTGTATCCAAAGAACAATCGTGAGCTTTGGAGGGGGGAGGTTGGTTCGTGCTCTTGATTCCTTTCTTTGCCTTTGCTCCTGTTTTGAAATCCTATTTGAGTCACCCTGGGTAACGTCCGACTACTACAAAAAATGAAATTTTCAAAAATCATGCATTTGTGATAAATCATTTATATAAAATGTAGTTGTTTAAAATATGTGATAATGCATGAAAGCAAATAATTTTGTCGAATCGGTGATTGTGACATGAATTTGAGACATTGCAACGTGCTTAACTTAGAATTTTGAGGATCCTCCTCAAATTTATCCCCCAATTTAAATGCATACTTCTGGCGATACATTCCTTGGTGATCCTAAATGCGATAAGATTGGGCAAACTAGATATCTTGCCCCAGTTTCTGACCATAGGGGAAATCCACAAGGTTGCCTACGTATCCCCTCTTAAACGGGAATCAAGTCAAGCGTAGTTCAGGTTACATCAAATAGAAAGTGCAAACATAGTCATAAACATAATATCTCTTGACTGCATCCGAATTGTTAGGTTTTGCCCATATCTCTCCATCCATCTCTGCATGTATAAGTGCTCCTCCTGTCAGTACTCGGTGAACCATGTAAGGGCCTTGACAGTTGGGTAAGAATTTCCCCTTTGCTTTATCCTGATGTGGGAAGATTCGTTTCAACACCAATTGCCCTGGTGTGAATTGCCTTGATCTAACCTTTTTATTGAAAGCCCTTGCCATTATGTTCTGGTAGAGTTGACCGTGACACACTGCGTTCATTCTTTTACCATTAGTGAGAGCTAGTTGTTCGTACCGGTTCTGTACTCGCTCCACGTCGCTGAGCTCACCCTCTTGTATGATTCTTAAGGAAGGAATATCCACTTCGGTAGGGATAACGACTTCGGTGCCATAGACCAATAGGTAGGGGGTTACCCCAGTTGACGTACGAATGATGGTGTGATACCTAAGCAAAGAAAACGGTAGCTTCTCATGCCATTTTTTATAATTGTCCATCGTTTTCCTTAATATCTTCTTGATGTTCTTGTTGGCGGCCTCCGCGGCTCCATTCATTTGTGGCCTGTATGCTGTAGAATTTTGATGCTTGATCTTGAATGTTTTACATAGCTTTCATCAGGTCAATGTTGAGATTGGCAGCATCGTCAGTAATGATTGACTCAGATACCTCAGATACCCCAAATCGACAAACAATGCGGTCTTGGACAAAATCAGCTCCGACCTTCTTAGTTACAGCCTTATAGGAGCGACTTCAACCATTTTGTGAAGTATTCTATAGCCACCAAAATGAACCTGTGTCCATTTGAAGCAGCAGCTTCAATTGGTCCGATGACATCCATGCCCCAAGCAGAGAAAGGATAGGGTGAACTCGTTGCATTGAGTTTGTTGGGAGGCACTCGTATTATATCAGCATGTATCTGACATTGGTGACACTTTGAACATATTTGATACAGTCTGTCTCCATAGTCATCCAGAAATAACCTGCTCTTAATATCTTCTTGGCCAAAACGAAACCATTCACGTGAGGTCCGAAAGTTCCGGAATGTATTTCTTCGAGCAATCTAGATGCTTCCTTGGCATCGACACATCACAACAGTCCCAAATCAGGAGTCCTTCTATACAGAATTCCTCCACTTTGAAATAAATGGTTGGCCAATCATAGAAGCGCACGCTTCTGAGTATGTATGGCATTCTCTGGGTATTCTCCCTTTTCCAAGTATTCCTTGATATCGTGGAACCATGGATTTCCGTCAAACTCTTCTTCAACATGAGCACAATAAGTTGACTGCTTATGAATCCCTATTGAGATAGGATCGATGAAATTCTTGTCTAGATGTTGTATCATGAAAAACAAGGTAGCTAGTGCATTAGTGAAGTCATTCTGGATCCTTGGAACATGCTTGAATTCTATCCCTGTAAACCTCTTGATCAACTCTTGTATAGAATGCAAGTATGGAAATATTTTGGTATTCTTAGTAGCATATTCTTATAGTACCTGGTGTACTAATAGATCAGAATCTCCGATTACCAGCAACTCATGAACGTTCATGTCGATGGCCAACCTGAGTCCTAAGATGTGGGCCTCATATTCTGCCATGTTGTTGGTGCACGGGAACCTAAGTTTTGCGGATACCAAGTAATGTTGACCAGTTTTTGATACTAAGACAGCTCTGATGCACACTCCCTTGAAGTTTGCTGCTCCATCAAAGAACATCCTCCAACCGTCGTATGCCTCGGCAATATCTTTACCTACAAACGACACCTCCTTGTCAGGAAAATACATCTTCAATGGTTTGTATTCTCCATCTACGGGATTCTCTGCCAAGTTATCATCCAACGCTTGCCCCTTGACTGCCTTCTAAGTTACATAGATGATGTCGAACTCACTTAGCAATATCTGCCACTTTGCTAACTTACCCGTAGGCATGGGTTTCTAAAAGATGTATTTTAGTGGGTCCATCTTTGATATGAGATATGTAGTGTATACACAGAAATAATGTCTCAACTTCTGGGCTATCCATGTCAAAGCACAGCAGGTGTGTTCCAACAAAGAGTACTAGGACTCATAAGGCGTGAACTTTTTGTTGGGATAATATATCACTTGCTCTTTCCTCCATGTTTTGTCATGTTGTCCTAGAATGCAGCCAAAGGCTCCATCCAACATGGACAGGTAAAGTAGCAAAGGTCTTCCTGGTTCTAGCGGGACCAACACAGGCGGTTTAGATAAATACTCCTTGATTTTGTCGAAGGCATTCTGGCATTCTTCAGTCCAGCTTGTTGCAACATCTTTCCTCAACATTTTGAAGATCGGCTCACATATCACCATTGATTGTGCTATAATGCAACTGATATAATTGAGACGTCCTAGAAAACTCATCTCGTCCTTCTTGTTCTTCGGGGGTGGAAATTCTTGGATAGCCTTGATTTTTGATGGATCTAGCTCAATACCCCGACGGCTGACGATGAAACCTAGCAACTTTCCAGCAGGGACTCTGAAGGCACATTTTGTGGGGTTCAACTTCAAATTGTATTTTCTAAGTCGGTCGAAAAACTTCTGCAGGTCTGCTATGTGATCTGAGCTCCTTTTGGATTTAATGATAACATCATCCACGTATACCTCTATTTCCTTGTGTATCATATCATGGAAGATAGTCATCATGGCCCTTTTGTAGGTGTCCCCAGCATTCTTCAAACCAAACGGCATTATTTTGTAACAATATATTCCCCATAGTGTGATAAAGGCAGTTTTTTTTTGGCAACCTCTTCGTCCATCCAAATCTGATGATTTCCTGCGAAGCAATCCACAAAGGATTAGAGTTCATGCTTGGCACAATTGTCGATCAGTATGTGTATGTTAGGCAACGAGAAATCATCCTTAGGACTTGTGCTGTTCAGATCTGGGTAATCGACACATACTCTAACTTTCCCATCTTTCTTCGAAACCGGCACGATGTTGGCTAACCAGGTCGGGTATTCGACCACTTGAAGAATGTTGGCTTTGATTTGCTTGGTGACCTCATCTTTTATCTTCAGACTCATATCTGGCTTGAACTTTCTGAGCTTCTGCTTTATCAGTGGACACATGGGATTGGTAGGTAGCTTGTGAGCTACTATGGATGTGCTTAACCCAGTCATATTGTCGTAGGACCATACGAAAATATCCTCATATTCCATTTGGAACCTGATATACTCTTCCTTCCTTGACGGTGATAGATGAATGCTTATACGAGTTTCCTTGACTGTTTCAGAATCCCCTAAGTTAACGGCCTCAGTTTCCTCCAAATTAGACTTTGGTTTGTTTTCAAAATTCTCCACTTCTTTGACAATTTCCTCAGGTATTATATCATCTTCCAGATCTTCCGAATCACTGTCCTTATGTTGCGTTGTCTCATTACATGTCATAGTTGTAGGTTCATCAGAATATGTAATAATTATGCCGAAAAGAATGTAGAAAGATAATAATAAATACGAAAAGTAATAATGCATTAATAAAATTTAAAATTGTCAACAAGTACGACTCGATGGCTAAAGTAATTATTTCAAAATAAAATACTGAAAATATCTTAAATGCTCAAAACAATTTGAAAACAAATCATGCTAATTTGCCAGGCTACCCAGGAACTCGGCGAGCCCGGACGGTGCAGCAGTCTAGTTTTTGAGAACAGCTCCTTCTCCCACTATCTGAATGGTAAGGTCTTTCTCCTCCTCTATAACAATTTCACTGCAGTCCATGTGTTCTTCGTCCAGAAATAGCTTCCTCATATCGGCCAAAATATTATCTTCCCTGGATCCCCATATTATATCAGCCTGACGGAATGTCTGGTGCAGAGGTGGTATGGGTTGTTCCAGTGGATAATAATGGGCGCACCATGGCGGTATCCAATCCTGATGTTCTTGTACGGTATATTCATACCCGAGTCCAAGGTCGTGCCATGATATTGTGGTTGTATGGATTTAGTGATCCCCTGATGCTTTTTGCCAAGACCCTTTCCTAGTTTATATCCCGTCCACAGCAATATGCTTTCTATTTTCTTGCTCCACCATCAACCTTTTCAATTGCATTCGCCCGCTCAATGCGGTGATATGTTTCTCCACCCAAATTCCTCCCTTTATCAATGACTGGAATGATCTGGCTGGTGTAAATAGGGTTGCTTTCGTCTTACTGAATGATCACCTCCTGATGATTCCACTCGAACTTCACAACCTGGTGCAGAGTGGAAGCCACCACCCCAGCTGCATGTATCCATAGTCGTCCCAATAATAGGTTGTAAGTAGTAGATATATCTAGCACTTGGAACTAAATATCAAACCAAGTCGGACCCATTTGTAGATCAAGGTTGATTTACCCGATAGTGGCTCTCTGAGATCCGTCAAATGCCTTTACATTCATGCTTCACATTCATATTTCGTGCAAGCCTTTACCTAATCATTTAAGAGTGGTCAGTGGACATATGTTCAGACTCGAACCTCCATCTATCAGGACCCTGACAATGAACTTATCCTCAAATTGCACTGTGATGTGAACGCCTTGTTATGAAACAACCCTTCTGCAGTAACTCATCTTCATGGAAAGTAATTTTGTGACTCTCCAGTACCTATCCGACCATGATATCCATCTCTCCACTAGTGATGCCGACGAGTACATAAGCTTCACATAACACTTTCATCAAGGCATTCTTGTGTGCATCTGAATTTTACAACTGTGATAAGATGGATATTTGAGCGGGAGTCTTGTTCAGGTGGTCAACAACGGAGGATTCCCTTGCTTGTATCTTCCTCCAAAGATCGCCAGTTCCAGTCTCAATAACAGGCAGCTTAGGTGCAGCTTCTTTGCTCGTTCCTCCCAGATTTTCAGGTGTGTAAACTCTTCCAGTTCTAGTCATACCTTGGGCGGCACCTGTTTCTTCCACTTTGACTTTTCCATTTCTTCTTGCTTCCGTAACATAATCCCATGGGACGGCATCAGACTTGTAAGATGGTCTGGGAGCTACCATTACAGTGAAGGGCGTATCTACCTCGACCTCAAATGGTGCCTGGGTTTGTACCACAACTGGCGTGAGGGTGAGCGGAGATGTTTTAAGAGTGTCTCCCTCTTGAATGAGTCCGATGGACCATTCCTGATCCCATTCCTCATCAGTTTCTATCACGTTCACCCCCTCATCCCTGTGATCTGGGAGAGGGTTATTGTAGACATTTGGTGCAGCTATCTTTGCTTGTATAACCTTAGTGTCGATCAATGTCTGAATCTTGTATTTCAATGTGAGGCACTCTTCAATAGTATGACCCTTCATGCGTGAATGATAGGCACATGTTTTGTTGGGATTGATCCACTGGGAAGGATTCTCAACAACAACATGAATAGGGGTTACGTAGCCAGCGGCCTTCAGTCTCTCATACAATTGGGCTATGGGTTCAGCAATTGGGTGTATTGTATAGGAGTTCTGCGGTCGAAATTTGGACGAAGCTTTGGGTAATTTAGTCGGCTGGGTGAAGGTGAATGGGAATATGCAGGTTGAGTGTTGTTGGTATAGTAGGTGGTGGAAGGATATTGGTATTTTGGGGTGAGGGTTGATATGTGGGTGGAGGTGTTTGGTATGTGAGGGGAGACTTAGGGCCCTGGGCTACCATCACATCATCCATTTCTTTCTTCCTTGAGATACCTCCTAATTGCAAGGCTTTATTTGTGGCTTGCAGTGCCTCAAAATTAGTCACCATCCCACTCTTGATTCCTTCTTCTATCCTCTCTCCCAACTTGATGATGTCTAAGAACTTGTGATTCTCGATGACCATCAACTTTTCATAATACTGCGGATCTTGAGCTCTAACAAAGAACTTATTCATTTGTTTTTCTTCAAGTGATGGCCTTACCTTTGCGGCCTCTAATCTCCAACGAGTGGCATACTCGCGGAAGGTTTCTGTCAGCTTCTTCTTGAGATTTTGGATATAGAAAATGTCTGGTGCCGTGTTGAACCTGAACCTGTCCATGAAATCTGATGCAATACTTACCTAGTCTGCCAATTTCATCGGATTTTGAATGATATACTAAGACAAGGCATCTCCCGTAAGACTTCGCATGAACAATTTCATGCAGATTTGTTCATTCTTACCTTCTCCTACAAGCTTGTCACAGTAGGTTCTCAGATGCACTTTCGGATCACCAGTGCCATCGAACATTTTGAACTTGGGAGGTTTGTAACCCGGCAATTCCACATCTGGCTGAATACACAAATCTTCATAGTTTAGACCTTCAACGCCTTTCCCACCTTCAACACTCTGAACTCTCCCTATAAGTTTCTTGAGTTCCTCTGCCATGTTTCAAATGAGCAGGTCCTTCTCAGGTATGTATATGGTTTTTTGCGGGGTATGGGGTAAAGTTTCCACATATATCGGATTGCTTTGATGACTTCCTGGAACGTGGGTAAATGGGTGATCGTTGGTTGAGTTTTGGGGATCGAGAGTAGGTTTTGGTGCATTTTGGGGAGTGTGATAAGTAGTGGTTTGCGGGTATTGAGTTGGATGATGGTGATGTTGTTGAGGGGTTTGCACTGGTGATGGGTTAAGGTTCTGGGGAGGTGCGGGATTATGATACTATTGTGGTGCAGGAGGATTCAGAACTATGGGTGGTGTATTCTGGTTGGTGTTTGGTTTTGGGTAGTTGGGTTTTGCTGGTTGATGCTGGGAACATTGAGAGTAAGGGAAAGGTTTGCCATATTTCGGACCTGCTCAAGCTCGCCTTGTAGCTCCAGGATTTTCTGCTCCAAACGTAAGACCAACTCATTCTACCCCGGGGTGCTTTTACCATTTGAAGTTTCAATATTTTCCGCCACAGTAGCATTATCTTTCCGGATACCACTTAAATCATCCATCTTCCCTTTGCCCTTGATTTGCTTTTTGGGTCGCTAGGTGGAGGAGGAGGAGGAGGACCTCTGGATCTAGTGTGGTATGCTGATGATGTCAGTATGCACGAACCAACCTTTGGGAAATGGAATAAATAAAGAAATAAAAAAAAGGTAACCAAGTCAGCAAGGTGAAAATAAAAGGGTGTTTGCAATATTTAAACATGTTTTACAAAAGTAATGCAATAATTCGCGTCCTAATTTGGGGCCTCATTGTGCCTGAGGTAGGCCTAAGCGACATATAGACTTGGAGAAAATCGATGCCAAAGTTTGCTTCATTTCATTAGTGCAAAAATAAGCCAAAACAATCTTTTACTAAATCGACACTAATAACAATAAAATCACTAATGGCATTAAGCCTTATTACATCTAAATCTAATCTAACTAGAAAGCAGTAGAGAACATCATCTCCTAATCTACTTGGCCCCTGAAGGACCTTCTCCATGCTTGGCTCTCTTGACCCCATCAATCATGTTCCCCAGATCGCGCATGTCCAGCAATAGGTAAGCTTTTGCCAGCTTTCCTCCTTCATCGTCATCCATGCCTTGACAATCCCAAAGTCTCTTTCTCATCTTTCCTTCTAGATCCATCATTCCTTGCTCCAAATATTTTAATCTATCCGTCATCTTAGTGGCGATCTCCTTCCATTACCTTATCGCTTCCATGTTTACTTTGTGTTGCTCTAGATGTTTAGCTTCGGACTCGAACATCCTTTTGCCTTCATCTATGATCATATTCTTCAGATTGACTCCTGGTTTGACGTCCCCAGCTACGTCGTCTTCCAGCCATGATAGATAGTAGTACATATGGCCAGCGTGATATCTGTCTGGCTCAATAGTTTCTCTTTCCACAATGATCTTTTTGTTCCACATGTGTTGCGCTTCGAACCTGAATGGGATGACATCTCACTTGAAGTCTGCCTTGTACTGAACCATGTTGGAAACCCGAGGTATGACTTGTTTTCTTCCAGCTTGCCTCATTACCCTTATAGGAGCGTAAGGGTAGATTCCTCGTAGCCCAATCAGTACCAAGTAAGTAGTCCCTTTAGATCTGATGATGAACTCACTACTAGGAAACCATTCAAACATCCAATGCAATTGCCCGTCTGTCATATTGCTGAAGAAACGCACCTAACCTATAGCATTTCCAAGCTTTGCAAACCTGTTTGGAATAAATGTCATTTTCTTTGGGTGATGATTCGATGTGTAGTCATTTAGTGGCCTTCGCAAAAGCTGTTGATGATACTCACCCCTTTGAAAGTGTTCCAGCAGCCAAACTCGTAGCAATAGATTACAACCCTCAAAGTGTCCGAACCTATGCTTGCACCGATCTAGAGCACGATACATCTCAGCAAAGATCATTGGGATGATAGCATAAGTTTTTCCTTCGATGCCATCCTTTGAAAGATCAACAACCCCAAGAAGCAAACTATGAAAACATAAACCCGACGATGCACCCATCCTAAAGAAGTAATGGCTAGTTCATCATGATGAAGACGATATGATTTTCTATGCCCATAATGCTCGTAAAGAAACTCAAAAGGGACGTATGATTTCTTTAGACAGCGCAGTTCACCATTCTTCTTAAAACCCAACATTTTCAGAAAACCACATGGAGTGCAATTTTTTGGCACTAGCTGTCCCGTACTATCCCATGGTAACTTGGCGAAACCCCCTATTTCTTCCACGAGAGGAGTCATTTCTATGTTGCCAAATCTAAAAACAACTATTTTCTCGTCCCAGAACATGGTAGCGGCCTCGATTAATTCCCTATTTGGTCGAATGTTCAGCAAAGATGGCAGGTCACCAAGTACTCTCCTCACATGAATTCTATCACAAGGTGCAAGGTCAATCCACCAATTAATTAGCAAAGGCGGGATGTTCTGGACCATACCGAACCTGGGGATTTCGTGCTTCATTTTCTGAAAACAAACAAAGGTTAGCCCTTTCCCCCTCCAGATTTGACTACTTACGTAATAATGATCAACATGTTGGCACATTTTCTCTAAGTGATGCAAATAATATGATAGCGTCCATTGGGATTGTGAAAATCCCGTCGGACTTTGGACAAGGTTTTATCTAAGTGGGTTGTTACGTCAATGACGTCTCAATCCGTACTAGGTTTAGCGTGATGCATGTACATTTCAAATCGGAGTGTGGTTTTCTAGGAAGGTCTAGACTGGTACTCGCAAGTGGACAACTTGAGAGGGAAAGGCACGGGACCGTCGACTACACCGCTGATTGACTAGTCTACCGCAAATAAGCCTTTCCGATTTAAAAGGGTGTTTTCAGGAAAGCGCGGACACTCATCAAGCGTCGCTATGTTGATAATAACCACGAGTGGAGTATGATGTGGAGCATGTTTTATGCAGAAATAGTAACATGTTGTCAAGTATTTGCATGATAAAAGTGCATAAAACAGTAAATAATATGGTAAAGATGAATAGGAGAAGGAAAAGAAGAGAAAAGAAAAGAAAGGCAAAAGAGAGAAGTCAGTGTAACTCATGAAAATGTGCGAGAACGTAATGAAGCAGATAGGGAAATAGGGATAGGAGAGTCATGATATAGCAGTCTTAGACAAGATGAGGAAAACGGGGAGAGAACGTACATGTCATAGAAAATAAAGGGAAATAAGAGAGGGGATGTACATGTTATAGCAAATTAAACAAATAAAGGAAGATAAGGGAAAAGGATGTACATGTCATTAAAAATTAAACAAATAAAGGAAGATAAAGGAAAGGATGTACATGTCATAAAAAATTAAACAAATAAAGGAAGATAAGGGAAGGGATGTACATGTCATCAAATATATCTGTTAATCCACATAAGTCAACTTCATTATGGTAAGAGCCTAAGTGTAAATCCCCAGCAGAGTCGACATGTTGTCGCGCCCCATTTTCTCGCGAAAGCGAGTTTCGATGTGTGACAACTCTTTTAAGGGAGGTATTAAAAGAGAAGAGTCGCCACCAAATGATTTTTAAAGTGTATTAGCGCACCTATTTGCAAATAACTCTGTTTAACTAGTCTACATCACCAAAGATCGGGTAAGGGCTCAAATTACCTCAAAGAGAAGGGGTTAGGCACTCTTCGAGGTCCACAACGGTGGTTCCCGGCAGAAATTTAAATTTGTGGATTAGATTATTAAGCTAGGTGATCAAACAAGCGAAGAAAGGTATAAAAGTCGAAGACTTATTTATAACACATATATTATCGGTACAAATCTTAAAGATTACAAGAATACAACTGCATTGGTCTATGTTAAATGACTAAGTGTGAATAACAAGTATATAAAGAAAGGGGGACCTAAGTTTTTTAGCCTAAAGGATCACCCCATGCAACATAAATAATACTTCGCAACTCCCTTAGAGTAGGGGTCGCTCATATTATTCAGCGGACATAGACTATCATCTCCTGATATCCAATTACTATGTTAAAGTTATTACTTAAAGACGCTTTAGTTCAATTTTAAACCACATCC
This sequence comes from Nicotiana tomentosiformis, assembly GCF_000390325.3. Lineage (NCBI taxonomy): Eukaryota > Viridiplantae > Streptophyta > Magnoliopsida > Solanales > Solanaceae > Nicotiana > Nicotiana tomentosiformis. The sequence goes on along the minus strand of NC_090818.1, from coordinate 75,546,423 downwards.
TATGTGTGCACTACCCGTCCCATGTTTATGGTCCAAGAGGTTTTGGACCTACTATTAGGTGGTTCTAGACTCAGCTTAGGTTGCTCAAAATGTTAAAACTAGGCGACATTCAAAACAGATAGGACTTCATATAAAGACAATTAAGTGGCTCAAAATATCCTCCATACATAGCAACAAAGGCAAGCAAACACATTTCAGGTTATGCACTAGACAATTTCAGAAGCATCAGAATCATTAAGTCTTATACAAGTGGTACCGTTATTTTTAGACTAACTCATAGGCAGATTAGAAGCGTTGCGAATCTTATAGGCATGATTTCTAATTATCTACGTAATGAGGCAGTGAAACGATCCCAAAACTCTGAATTACCAGTGTTGATTTTATAGATATGCTTCTTAGGCAAGTGACAGTGTCCTATAGGCAGGATTTCTAGTAATTGCATAATGAGGCAGTGAAGCATCTTGAAAACCCAGGATTAGCAGCGTCGATCTTATAAACAGTTTCTTATGCGAATCATAACATCCTATAGGCAGGATTTGTAATAATTGACAATTAGACATGGTTTTATAACACTTTATCCCTATAGGTATGTCATCTAAGTGAGACAGTATAAAAGTAACAAAAAGCAGCTGATCAATTATTTAAAACCTTATAGTCATGATATCTAGATTAGCAAAGGCATGTATTATTGTATCCTAGAGGCATGCTATCTAAAAACATTGAGTAGTAGACATGGAAACAAGTGTAGTAATTACTTGAGCCAACATATTTTGACAAGTTAAGTAAAGTGTGTGCGTGATTCCTATAGACATGGTTCCTATTAGTGTGCACAAATAGGGCATGCTAGACATAATAGCAGATAGAACACGTAGACCCTATAGACATGTTTTCTACCCTTTCATGTGGGTATTAGTGTACCTCAGTCCCTTTTACTAACCTCCCCATTATTCGTTATTACAAATTATTGCAGACCAAATAAATAGTATAAACAGAATAAACAGTCACAAGCCCAATAGGGCATCTATAATCCCAACACAAAGGAATCCTCCGACTTTCTGGGCCTTCAACTGTCTTGCTCTCTGAACTACTAGTGGGCCCAAATCCCAAGCTCACAAGGATGATTAACATGCACCTGAATCCAGTACCCAGGTCCAACAACACATGTGGCCCGTCAAACCAGGCCCAAATGCGAAGATAATTGTCTTGCTTACCCATTAGCCAATGACAAATGCCACAAATAACAATCCATGCAAATTAATTACTCAAATAACTTCAGACATAGATGTGTACACGATGGAATAATTAGGTGTTGTAGATAATGAATAAACTGGACTTGTTAAACATGATATCCCAAATAAGCACATGAATAAGAATAGAACAAAACTCTCAAAGAGGTTTCAATAGATAGGGGTTTAAGACAAACATGGTACAGAACTGATTCAATAGGAGTTCACATATAGGGGGGTTGCCAGGAGGATTTAAAATAAGACATGCTTGAAACTAGTCCTACAGACCAATCATAGACACAATTCCTAGCAGGTATTCAATTAATTCTAAAGAAAATAGAGATTCTGAAGGCTTATCAGGTATGGCAAGTTCAGTTATGCATCCATGATTACCCAAAGGGATTGGACTCAAGTAAATTTAACACTAGCATGGTAGGATAATAACAGGATTATAAAGTACAAATAAAACTTTGTTGGGGTTCACTAAAGGTATAAACATAGGTCATGCTTGGTCTGAAAACTTAAACAATCTAGCATGCAAGAACTCGTGCGATCATGGATTAATTTTAAGGAAAGTTATCAGCTTGTATATGAAACATAGGGAAAGCATGATCACAGCTAATTGACACTCAAAAAGCAGGCAGGCTAGTGGGCATAGACCAAATTGACAAACACATTCGAATTCTAGGCAGACATCGATCATCTCAAGAAGGTTTAAGAAATCTAAGGTGATACAGGGACTCATAGCAGATGAAACTATGCAAAATTCAAAGTTAATATGAAAGTCAAGTAGCACTTAAGAAGGGCAGAATCCATTCAAGCTAAAATACACATAATGAGAGTACACTACATATGTTGAAGCCTATCAAGTTCAAATACAAGAGAACATGGAACGGTAGTGTCACGACCCAATTCCATTACAGGCCATGATGGCGCCCAATATCGTTGTTAGGCAAGCCAATGCTGATCAATCTAGTGGTTTCCCATTTTTAATAAGTTTGCTAAGTGAATAACATTCCTCATTGTTAAAAGATTTAGGAATTTAAAAATGTAAAATAATTAAACGAAAGCAACTAAGTGCAAATCGTAATCATAAAAATAAATCCAAAATCATAACTTTACTAGTGTGTGCCAAGACTTGGTGTCACAAGTATATGAGCATTCTAGTAGAATATACAAAAGAACACTAGTCTACTGTCTGAAAGGAAATAGACAGAAAATATAACAAAAGGAAGAGTCCATGTAACACCCCAGAAAGTTTCGAAGTACTTAAGTGTAAGGCCTGGTAAAATTTGCAAAGAAAATAATGTTTCATGGTACCGAACTAGGCTCACGTGTTTGAGGATTATAGCGTGGCTCGGACTTTTGGGTTGAACAATGCACAGGAAAGTAAAGGAATTTTTTTGCCGGAAAAGTGTGTTTATGCGGTCCATTATACGACCGCATAATCACTCTGCGGGCCGCATAATGGCCGCAGAAGTGAGCTGGAGAGGGCCATTCTGGAAGCAGCTATGCGGTCGACTATGCGACCGCATAACTGTTATGCGGTGCATTATGCGATCGCATAACAGTTAAGTGACCGCATACACAGGCAGTGCTTTTGGCTATTTTGTAACCAATTATGCGACCGATATGCGACCGCAGAACCTGTTCCGGAGCTCCATTTTTGGGTTTTTAAAACACGACCCTATTTCGTTAAATACACTCTTTGGGTCATTTTTGAGCTATTATCTGACATTTTAGAGTGAGATAGGGTGCCCTAAAGTGAGAAGGTGTTCTCCAAAAATTGTTCAATTCTTGCCCAAGTTTTGGAAGATTGAGAAGGGAAACTCACTAGGTCTTCATCCTATAGGTAAGATTCTACACCCTAACCCTCAATTACGAATTTTGTGTAGAAATGGATAATAAGCAAGATAATTTCTGGGCAAGAGGGTTGGTTATTTTACATGCATGTGTTATCAAAGGGTGTAGAAAGATTGTTGAGCTAAAAATGGTAAAGGTTGGGTTGTGGGATGATGGAATCCTCCATGAAAGGACCTTGAAACCTTAATGCTAGTGTTTGATAAAATGCTCAAATGAGCTAGAACCATGATCATCTTCCTAATTTTGGTTCAATTTGTTATATTTCTAAAACAGATTGAAGTTGCTAAGAATTCCGGAACATTTAGAGTGTAAGGAAGCTCAAGTGAGGTATGTTGGCTAAACTCTTCTCTTAGAATTGAATCCCACGATATTCATGTAAATTATGTAAGTCCCGAGTGATTCATTATGAGACTGGCCATTCCGAGTAAGATTGGGTTGAAAGATATATATTCAACAAGCATTCTAAATGCTTTAATCATGTTATGTTACTAATTGAGGATGTGTTAAAATACGGGTTGTGCATTAATAATGTTTCGACTTTAAGTCAAGTTCAAATGAAGGCTATTATGCCAAATTTTGTGAAATATCTCTATGTGCTTTAGACTCTAAATTGCTTACATGTGTACTACACACCTTGATTTGAGTTGTATTTGTTGTTGATAATGATAATGATATTTGAAATTGATAAGGTGAGCATGAAAAACTGAATATGGCCAACGTGCCAAGAATGACCTTATAATTATGGCCATTAGTGTCAATGAAATGAAAAGATGTGAAAGTAATATGAAATGCGATGATTGATATAAAAAGGTTGATGTCTCAAATAAGACAGCCTAGTGGGTCGGGTCGTGATCGGACACCATGCCGCACACATGGTGGTGATTGTGCTGGAAATTGTAATTGAAATTGTGATTGTGGTCGATGTCCCTAATGGATAGCCTAGCCAATCGGGTCGTGATCGAACTCCGTATTAAAGACGGTGGTATTGATATTGAGAGAAATTGTGGTTGATGTCTCTACTGAGATAGCCTAGCCGATCGGATCGTGATCGGACTCCGTGCTAAGAGTGCGGTGGTACTGGTTTTGTGAATAGTGGTATTAGTATGGTGAATAATGGTACTGGTATTGTGGATAATGGTATATCGATACTAAAAATCTCCCAACGTGAGATATGGAAATTAATTTGAATAGTCTTGATCCTAAATTGAGGTTTGATGTTAATTAAGGCATTCATTGATATTATGATTATCTTGTTAGTATTATTTGTTATTCTATTGAGAGGGTGTTTAGTTATACATACTAGTGCTATTCGACAGTACTAACGTCCCTTTTGCCGGGGGTGCTGCATCTTTCAATGGATGCAGGTGGTTCCACAGCAGGAGATATTGATCAGTGATAGCAGTACACCTTCTTCCCAGCTGACTTGGTGAGCCCCACTTCATTCCGGGGTCATGTATCTTTTGTTCTTTGTGTATTCGGTTTGAGGTATAGCCGGGGCCTTGTTGCCGGCATTATCATTGTACTCTTTTTTATCTATAGAGGCTCCGTAGATATAGTATGGGTTGTGTATTGGTGATGGGAAAGACAAACTATGCTATGTTGTGGTTGTATTACTTGTCCATTTGAGACTTTAAAAATGGTAAAACTTATGGTAAGAAATTGGTTATTGCAGACATGACCACTTTATTGTTTAATTAAGGAAAACATATATTCTCTTTATTCATGAATGAGTTTGGGTAGAAGGAATCTAACAGGCTTGCTCGGTTGGGTTCACTCGGTTGAGCGCCGGTCGCACTCCTCGATTTTGAGGCGTGACAAACTTGGTATCAGAGCCTAAGGTTTTAAAGTGTCCTAGGATGTCTCGGAGCCGTGTCTAGTAGAGTCCTTATTATCGGTGTGTAGACCACATCTATAATTAGGATGCTACATGGGCATTTAGGAATATTATCCTTCTTTGATATTCTGAATCGTGCGATGAAACTGGGTGTGAAACTGTTCTTCCTCCAACTTGTACGTTGAGGTTCAAGGTAAGTTTAAATGCTCTTTTGGTTTATTCCAAGTAATGTTGTCATGTGTCATGACGAAAGGGTAAAGGCTTGAATATTAAACAGATGGCACACGTATCATGTTGAATGAATAATATGACATATGAGATAAGTATATCGTACCATGAGCTTACTTTATATGAGATGAGTTCTAGAAGTGATTACCCACCTCGAAAGAGGCAGTGACGTGATAAATGAGACATAAGCTTAACTAGTACATGTGGATAGTGTGGGAACCATGTATATGATTCTAAGATGTAAACATGTTACATAGGCACGTGATATATGAAAGGCATGGCCTGGAGAGTAATGATAAATGTGTAGGTCTCTCACGGGAGACAAGAAGTTATGAAAGGAGAGTTGATTGAACCCACGATGAGAAGACACTAGCACTATGAACGTTATAAGAATCCTAGGAATGTGTGAAGTGGTGTTACACTCCAAAAAGGATATTGACATGAGGGAGTTGGATCCCAAGCCTATGTGGCTGAATAAGAGTAGAGAACGTGTGAGGTTAATACCATGGTGACTTAAATCTCCCTAATAGTCGAACATATATATGAGGGATAGAGACATGAGACATATGTCCCTGAAGTTGATAAATTCAAGACCTGTGTCAAAGTGTGAATCATTCACCCCAAGTGGGGGAAGAAAGTCCATAGAGAGGCCACTTAAATACAATAAAACAAGAGTAAGACCATGTAGCTATGATGTTTGAATATTTTGTTGAAGACAGGTGTAGTCTAGAAAAGAGATAATGGGTAGCATGATTCTCTGAAAGGATATGCTAATGATAGACCACTAGTACCCCAAAAAGGTGGAAGGTTAAGGAAGGTAAATTCTTCATACATGGCAATGTGAATGACAGGGTCAACGATCCTAGAAACTAAGAGTATGTTTACAAAGGGATTCTATACTTGCTAGGGGGTCAGGAACAATGGAACCCAAGGAAGTAATATGGGTCAAATGTGAAAGGTTGCGAGTTTTTAGGATGAGTTAATCATGGATCTGCGATTTAGCTAAACCTCTAAGGCTTTAAGAAAGACAGAACCAGTGGGAAAGATAAATGTGATGTTATAATAACCCAAGAGTGCATCGGTACTTGATGGATAGTCTCTTAAGAATCTTACAAGCAAGGAAGTGTTAAGTGATACATGGATGAACACACTTTCCCACGGATATCCCAACAAGTGTCGAGAGGCAAGCATGATGAATTCCCAACTAAGGGAAAAGACCACGTAACGTATGGAAGGGTGCATAGCTATTCAATAACTAGGGAGAATGAGGAGAGCAAAATTGGAATAAAATCTATAAATTGAGATGGTTATGGTTATTGCAAAATAGTTCGTATCAGAATGGTCGACTCGCCTAGAGCACTAGTGTTAATGGAAGATATAAAGGATCAACTGTAATGCAGCCGACTTGAGTGACGCCGAATATCAACTAAAAGATATAGAGGGATTTCATGTCTACATATTACATTGGAAAGTGAGACTACTGGTGATGAAGTGGTGGTGTGATAAACTCAACAAACCATACACAATGATACTACAAGTTCATGGGAGGCAAACAAGTGTGTGGAACAATAAGGTTGTCAACTATGAAATAAGGTCAAAATGGGATGCGAGTGAATGCTCTAGTCACAAAGGAAATATAGTATCAATATATTGTCTAGACCAAAGGGAAAATGTTTGAAACAGATTAAGAGAGGATGAACACTTGTTACGAACCAAACATGTTTAACATGATAGCTCTTAAGCTGCAATACCAGGAAACACTATTGGTAACTACAATACGGGGAATAAGGTGAGTTACTCATCGAGGATGGAATCAGGTGGACTAAATCCTACACTTATAAGGAAAACAAGAAGTCGTCATTGAAGAATTTAGGAGGATCTCAAGTTTCAGAAAAGGCCCTGTTCTGGTTAAATATATATGAAGGGTATCGATATGTGTTTTGGGAAGTGTTTAGCAGTAAAGAGGAATCGTGAGAATGTTTACTATGGAAGTATAATGGTTTCTTAAAATCCTATAAGACTTATAGTGAGGAAAGAGGATGGCTAAGAAAGGTCTGAGCACGATGTTACTTCACATATTGAGGCAATGCCATGCAGGTTGATGTTATCAGGGTGTGCGCGCAAGCTAGTAGGTGTTATTCATTTGAAACAGATGGTCCCATAAGAAAACTGGCCTAGTAATGTCTTTTGTTGAGAAATTTGGAAAAAATAAGTTGCAAGTACTAATAAGATCGTAACAGTATCAAGGAAGTTTTTGCAGAACTCAATTTCTAGGAGGTCATATGAAAGAGAAATCTGATATAGATGTTCCACTAATGATGAAATATGTCAAGATGATCATTTATACCTCTAGACAACTCAAGAATCATGAGAAAAAGAATCCAACACATGACTTAGGACTTGCGGCTGTGATTTATACATTAAAGGTTTGACGTCATTAATTGTATGGGGTCCAGGTGGACATATTCATGGACCAAAAGATCCTTCAATATATTTGCAAATAGAAGAAATTGAATCTAAGGTAGAGAAGATGTCATGAGTTACGTAATGATTACGATATCAATATTCTATATCATCCGGGGAAGCCAATGTTGTGGCAGATGCTCTTACCCAGAAATCTATGGGTAGCTTAGCACACTTGGAGGCATATCAACGGCCATTGGCCAAAGAAGTTCACCGATTGGCTAGTTTGGGAGTTCGTCTTGCGAACTCTAGTGAAGGAGGGGTAATTGTGCAAAATAGGGCTGAATCATCGCTTGTTGTGGAAGTCAAAGAGAAGCAATATAACGATCCATTGTTGGTGAAATTAAAAGAGGGGATTCATAAACATAAGATCATGGCCTTTTCTCTTAGCATGAATGATGGTACACTGAGGTACCAAGGGCGACTCTGTGTTCCAAATGTATATGGTCTCCAAGGAAGAATTATGACTGAATCTCACACTTCTAGGTATTCTGTACATCCAGGTTCTACAAAAATATATCATGATCTTAAGGAAGTCTATTGGTGGAATGATATGAAGAGGAATGTGGCGGACTTTGTGGCAAGATGTCCGAATTGTCAGCAAGTAAAGATCGAACACCAAAGACCTGATGGGTTGGCACAAAACATAGAAATTCCAATGTGGAAGTGGGAAATGATTAATATGGACTTTGTGGTAGTATTACCGCGCACTTCGTGCAAGTTTGACTCAATTTGGGTGATTGTGGATCGGCTCACAAAGTCATTACACTTTTTGCCAGTTAAGTCTACCGACACAGCAGAGCAGTATGCTCAGCTGTATATCAAAGAAATAGTCAGGTTGCATGGCACCCCAGTTTCCATCATTTCGGATCGGGGGCACAATTCACTGCTAATTTTTGAATGAAATTTCAGCAAGGTTTGGGTACTCAGGTGAATCTTAGTATAGCCTTTCACCCGCAGACTGACGGGCAGGCAGAGCGGACTATTCAGATACTTGAGGATATGTTGCATGCTTGCATTCTAGACTTCAAAGGTAGTTGGGATGATCATTTACCACTCATAGAATTTGCCTACAACAATCGCTATCATGCTAGCATTCAAATGGCACCGTTCGAGGCTTTATATGGTAGGAGATGTAGATCTCCCATTGGGTGATTTGAAATTAGGGAAGCAGAGTTGATAGGGCCAGACCTCGTGCATCAGGCCATGGAAAAAGTTAAAATAATTAAGGAGCGGTTAAAGATTGCTCAGAGTCGTCAGAAATCCTATTCGGATGTTCGCCGTAGGGATTTGGAGTTCAAAGAAGATGATTGAGTATTCTTGAAAGTTTCCCCCATGAAAGGGGTAATGCAATTAGGTAAGAAAGGAAAAATTGAGTCTGAGGTATGTCGGACCGTACAAAATTGATCGGTGAGGTGGCGTACAAGGTTGAACAACCACTTGAGACGTGATTAGTACTCCCGGTATTTCATGTGTCTATGTTGAAGAAAGTAGTTGGAGATCCGACACTCATTGTTCCGGTTGAGACCATTGAGGTAAACGAGAAATTGACTTACGAAGAGATTCCGGTTTCTATTATTGATCGGCAAGTCCGAAAATTGAGAAATAAAGAAATTGCCTCCGTGAAAGTGTTGTGGCGAAACCAATAGGTTGAAGAGGCTACTTGGGAGACCGAGGGAGAAATGAAGAAAAAGTATCCTTATTTGTTTGAATGACCATGTATTTAAAATTGTGGTCTAGAAAAAAAAATTATTATGAGACTTACTTTTTATGAATTTTATATCATGTGAACAATTGCATTAAGGGTGTTCCTATGTGGATATATATTGCTTATGAGACCACATTTGGTGTTGTTTTGTATTATGTTACGTCGTTGGAATATGTATATGCTGTTAGGATGTGTTTCTGGGGCTCTCTGACAGGTGGATAGGCCTAGTTATAAGGAAAACTCAAGCGAAATCTTTGGAAATTTTGGGAGTTAGTCAAATTTGGGACTGCTCAAAAGTGGTATGAAATAAACTGAGTTGCATAAGATGCTAATGACGGATTTTTACCCTCATTCGAGGACAAATGATCCTAAGCGGGGGAGAATGTAACACCCTAGAAAATTTTGAAGTACTTAAGTGTAAGGCCTGGTAAATTTTGCAAAGAAAATAATGTTTCATGGTGCCGGACAAGGCTTACGTATTTGAGGATTATAGCCGCGGCTCGGACTTTTGGGTTGAACGATGCACAAAAAAGTAAATGAAATTTTTTCCAGAAAAGTACGTTTATGCTGTCCATTATGCGACCACATAATCACTCTGCGGGCCGCATAATGGCCGCAGAAGTGAGCAGGAGAGGGCTATTCTGGAAGCAGCTATGTGGTCGACTATGCGACCGCATAACTGTTATGCGGTGCATTATGCGATCGCATAACAGTTATGTTGACTACATAGTGACCGCATACACAGGCAGTGTTTTTGGCTATTTTGTAACCAATTATGCGACCGATATGCGGCCGCATATGTGACCGCAGAACCTGTTCCGGAGCTCCATTTTTGGGTTTTTAAAACCCGACCCTATTTCATTAAATACACTCTTTGGGTCATTTTTGAGCTATTATCTGACATTTGAGAGTGAGAGAGGGTGCCCTAAAGTGAGAAGGTGTTCTCCAAAAATTGTTCTTCAATTCTTGCCCAAGTTTTGGAAGATTGAGAAGGGAAACTCACTAGGTCGTCATCCTAGAGGTAAGATTCTACACTCTAACCCTCAATTTCGAATTTTGTGTAGAAATGGATAATAAGCAAGATAATTTCTGGGCAAGAGGGTTGGTTATTCTACATGCATTTGTTATCAAAGGGTGTAGAAAGATTGTTGAGCTAAAAATGGTAAAGGTTGGGTTGTGAGATGATGGAATCCTCCATGAAAGGACCTTGAAACCTTAATGCACATCTAGTATTTGATAAAATGCTCAAATGAGCTAGAACCATGATCATCTTCCTAATTTTGGTTCAATTTGTTATATTTCTAAAATAGATTGAAGTTGCTAAGAATTCCGGAACATTTAGAGTGTAAGGAAGCTCAAGTGAGATATGTTGGCTAAAATCTTCTCTTAGAATTGAATCCCACGATATTCATATAAATTATGTAAGTCCCGAGTGATTCATTATGAGACTGGCCGTTCCGAGTAAGATTGGGTTGAAAGATATATATTCAACAAGCATTCTAAATGCTTTAATCATGTTATGTTACCAATTGAGGATGTGTTAAAATACAGGTTGTGCATTAATAATGTTTCGACTTTAAGTCAAGTTCAAATGAAGGCTATTATGCCAAATTTTGTGAAATATCTCTATGTGCCTTAGACTCTAAATTGCTCACATGTGTACTACACAACTTGATTTTAGTTGTATTTGTTGTTGATGATGATAATGATATTTGAAATTGATAAGGTGAGCATGAAATATTGAATATGGCCAACGTGCCAAGAATGACCTTATAATTATGGCCATTAGTGCCAATAAAATGAAAAGATGTGAAAGTAATATGAAATGCGATAATTGATATAAAAAGGTTGATGTCTCAAATAAGATAGCCTAGCCGGTCGGGTCGTGATCGGACACCATGCCGCACACATGGTGGTGATTATGCTGGAAATTATAATTGAAATTGTGATTGTGGTCGATGTCCCTAATGGATAGCCTAGCCGATCGGGTCGTGATCGGACTCCGTGTTAAAGACGATGGTATTGATATTGAGAGAAATTGTGGTTGATGTCTCTACTGATATAGCCTAGCCGATCGGGTCATGATCGGACTGCGTGCTAAGAGTGTGGTGGTACTGGTTTTGTGAATAGTGGTATTGTGAATAGTGGTATTGGTATGGTGAATAATGGTACTGGTATTGTGGACAATGGTATATCGATACTAAAAATCTCCCAACGTGAGATATGGAAATTAATTTGAACACTATCTTGATCCTAAATTGAGGTTTGATGTTAATTAAGGCATTCATTGATATTATGATAATCTTGTTAGTATTATTTATTATTCTATTGAGAGGGTGTTTAGTTATACATACTAGTGCTATTCGACAATACTAACGTCCCTTTTGTCGGGGTCGCTGCATGTTTCAATGGATGCAGGTGGTTCCACAGCAGGAGATATCGATCAGTGATAGCAGTACACCTTCTTCCCAGCTGACTTGGTGAGCCCCACTTCATTCCAGGGTCATGTATCTTTTGTACTTTGTGTATTCGGTTTGAGGTATAGCTAGGGCCTTGTTGCCGTCAATATCATTGTACTCTTCTTTATCTATAGAGGCTCTGTAGATATAGTGTGGGTTGTATATTGGTGATGGGAAAGACAAACTATGCTATGTTGTAGTTGTATTACTTGTCCATTTGAGACTTTACAAATGGTGAAACTTATGGTAAGAAATTGGTAATTGCAGACATGACTACTTTATTGTTTAATTAAGGAAAACATATATTCTCTTTATTCATGAATGAGTTTGGGCAGAAGGAATCTAACAGGCTTGCTCGGTTGGGTTCACTCGGTTGAGCGCCGGTCGCGCTTCTCGGTTTTGGGGCATGACACTCCAGCTGCTGCTGGACGGCTCGAAAGGCAGCTCACCATGAAGTCTCGTAGTGTAAGTTAAGCGTGCACGCCGGACTGATATCCAGATGAACCTGTCTCAGATCCTGCACATTTAAGTGCAGAAGTGTAACGTGAGTACATAAACAACATGTACCCAGTAAGTATCTGGTCTAATCTTAAAGAAGTAGTGACGAGGGGTCGACTCCAACACTTACTAAGGGCCAACAATATAGTAATATGAAATTCTAATCAAACATGATATGTGGAGATGACAATAAAACTCAAAATAAGAAATAAATGAACAATCCTTTCACCATATTTAAAAACCGAATCATTTCCTTCATTTAAAACAATAATCTCTCAAACAAATGAATTAATATCAAATATGAAAGGGACTTCCAGTTCTATTATCATGCACAAATTCTGCCGAGGACGTATGGCCCGTTCCAAATATACATATACATAATTATGTGCTCTGTCGAGGGTCGAACGGCACGAACCATAGATGCATTTGTTAACCTGCCGAGGCGAACGGCCCGCTCCCATGAGAGTAGTGAAAAAGTCACCCCGCTCGCGGAATATACTTGCGACGTGGTTAAATATAATTTATCAAATTAATCACAACATCCCTCAATTCTTTTCAAAATAAAGAAATTCAACTTGAAACCTTTGAAATCTTAAAAATCCTTAACTTAGCCCCATTCGATACAATTAACAAATAAAATCAGATAACGGTGTCCACAAAGCATGGTGTAAAACATAAGCAGGAATAGTAGCTAGTGTCGGTTATCCGCCACGGCCCTAGGTTGGGTTGTGACACTCCAAATCCCTAGAATACCAGGATCACCATATCTGATTCCAACTCTAGCACTCGAATAAATGATACCTCCCTCTTACGCAATCATCTCACGACAAATACATCTATAATTCTTTCGTGCCACATACCAAAATCTGAACATCAACAGTCGATCAACCAAACGAGTACCGTAATACCAATGAACAATCCGCAAGTCAATACACAAGGCATCTTCTAAAATGCGCACTCTTCTTAGGTGATACCGGATAGTGCCAGCGTTCTTTGAAATATCTAAAACTGTCCATGCTATCTAGGACTCATGACCTTCCTTTCGAAGCTGAACCGTATACTTGCACATACTAATCTCAATCTCACACGACGCACTGCCTTAAACATATAATCATATGAAAGCATGAGAATCCCACTATCAACTCTGAGTGACAATCAGGTTACATACTCAATCAACCAGAAATAATCCACTTGACCCCTTCCAGGATAAAATCACAACACGCAACAAACTCTCCTGTGCCTGTGGAGGACATCCATCTCAAGCCGTGGTTAAAATCATCGAGAACTCTACGAAACCCATTTGCATATAACCAAGCCATCAAAACTCAATTCCTCGAACTCAACCAACTCACGTAGGTCGCTACGCCCAAGAGTACTACCACAAAGCACCTATAAAGCCTCACCACATCATAAGAACCGATCATATCCATTGCCATACTGATCCAACTTACTACCAAGTTGTCATATTTCTCCGAGTTCCTTTCGAATTGCCTTCAAGTTAGCACTTCTCTCTACTAGTATACTACGATCCTTAACCAAAGCTCACCACAAGCGGTGCTATCATGAAACAACATCGTCCTAATACTCATAAGCCATTGTATTCCCTCTTAAGCGCCCAAAAACAACGCATCCGAGATACCCACTCTATAGCGGCCTTATGTGATTCTAAAATTGTTTCTTTTACCTTTCTAATGCTGATATGTAGATCTATAATGATATAGAAATACCGCGAGTCTCGACACTATCCAATATAAATCTCAAATCCTAGACATTTTCGCAATCCAAAAATTCCTCAAATACCACATATGAATCATGAACTCATTAGAACTTTCTCGAGAGTCATCCACTCTGCTCAGATCTCTAATGTACCATAAAAACGGGATGAACGACTTGTGCTCCATTAGCACACAAATACCATAAAAAGTAACCTATGTTTCTAAACAACCTAGTGAATCCCTACTCCCTGCACACTATCTCCACCACGAACAACAAACCTGATTCATTCCAAGATTTCCAATATGCACATAAAATTTAATAGATCATGCACTCAGAAATTTCCTTGCTCAAGTCATCCTCAAAACCAACCTTTTCAAGTCACGACCGATACACAATCATTCCTCAAGTCGAAGTTAATGTAACACATAACCATACAACTTGATTGTCGATAGCAGACTCCCCCACTTGGTTATATGCCATAGAACATAGCATCTGATATCCAACAATTCCCTTACTCCAAAATTGCCATGATCTCATACTATAATTTAACTAAATCCTTCATGAACTCATGTAGCCCTAATCATAAGATACCACAAATCACCCGCTAAACACATACCCGTCCTTGTGACAGTCGTGCAACTTCCTCAAGCGATCCCAACACGAATTGCAACACATAAAACCCATTAATAGAAATAAAACTCTTCACATAACGTCATAAGGATCCCACAACCTCAGAACATCCCACAGGAGATAACCCACCTGCTTAGCCCCAAACTAGCATCTTTGTATGCCCTTTCATGGTCACAACCACTATGCAATCGCTAAATCCTCCCGAGTCTGAATTCGTTAGCAAGACATAAGAATCCACTTCACTCCATAAATAAACAACATAAAAGATCCCTAACACACTCATATCTCAAGATTGTATAGCATAACAAAACAGAAATCAACCTTCCATCATCCTTTGACAACCCAGGCAAAATTCTTGTCGTCACATCTAAGTCATTTGAACACATTCCACAGTCACATTGGACTCATCATATAGCCATCCAACCAATCACCGATCCATAAATCTCACTCATAGGGACATTACCAAACATATAAGTCCAAAAGCACATTCTTACACAACTGAAACTATCAAGCCCAAGTTGCGGTCCAAACTTGGACTCAAGTCCTCCATACTGGCCCATCACCAAAACACATAAAACACATCTCGCACCTCATCCATGGATTCACAAGCTGTCGATGCACAGCTGATACCGAGCGCTCATATAACTTACGAGTGAGTGGAAGAAATTCAAAGACATACACTTCAAGTTGAATCAATGTCGCACGATAAGTAAAGAAAGATGGGAAGTTTATCCTAGATGCCATGTAGCCTCTCGAAGATAGATATGGACATCATCATACCGATCCACAAGACTCTACTAGATACTTGCTTATGACTCGTGGAACCTATGAACCTAAGGCTCTAATCCCAACTTGTCACGACCCAAAATCCAACTTGTCATGATGGCACATATCCCAACCCGCTAGGTAAGCCAAGTAACATTCAACACCACTCATATGAGAAAAATAAGAGTAAATGAGTAAAATAACTGAATTTTTATACAATCACCAAGGACTGGCAGTACAAGTTATGAGCTTCTAAGATTTAGAATTTACAAAGCTGGTACAAAACAAATACATTATTTATTTGAAATATATATAATCAGATTTGCAAGTCTAAAGCTACCAAGGACAAATGGTAGTTGTATCCGGAAAGCAGGTACATCTTCAATGCCAGCCCCCGCCATACACAGCAGCATCAACTCTATGATCTGCACATAAGGTGCAGAAGTGTAGTATGAGTACAACCGACCCAATGTACTCAATAAGTTACAAACCTAACCTCAGGTTGAAAGTAGTGACAAGCTCGGAAGAAGACCAGTGTCCAACATCAATGGCCAATAATAGTTCATAACAGTATAGTGAAGATAGTAAAGGTATATAACTCAGGAGATGTAATGCTCAGCTCGTTCATAAATACGGAAAAGTAGACATGTTTTTCAACTATAACGGTCAAAGTCTAAATCTTACCACTGAAATGAGTTAAACATGAGTTTACCAAAAGAACTGTATTTTTCCTAATTTACAACATCAGATAAGTTTTTCATTTACCAGTTAGCATGAAGAAAATGCATCTTAATGCCTACATGTCTGATATACATGTCAAGAACTCAATTTCATAGTGAACTCATTAAGTACACACAATCTTAGCACACTCCATGTGCCTGACTTAAATGCCCTTCTTTATCACCGTTGATCCATAAAAAACAATCACACTTAGCATTGTACGGGTGCCTGGCATAACTTCACATCATCGAGCACGTGTATATAACATTGTGTATGCGCCCACTACTGGCATGTCAGACATCGGAGGGGCGGATCTTACCCAAGCGCTAATCATTATCACATAGCCTAAATAGTGGGGCCTGGTGCATGCGTAGCCTTAGATCAATACAGGTTAGCCCAATGTGGGTCCTGGCATGCGCGTCACCTCAATATTAATATAATTGTTGCGACGTACAACCGGATCTAAATGTCCATGTCAATACGGCTCTATGGACAACATCAGTCAACAATCCGCTCAAGTCTCAATATGCAGACATGTCACAGAAACACAATCTAATTATATAATGCAAAATAACACAATATGGCTCAAATATAGTTCAAACTCATGTCACGCACAAGGACACCTATAACATATGAGACAGCATATCAAAAGTGCATAGAGACCAAGATATAACATACAGATATAACTATCATGACTGTACAGTGACTAAGGCTATGGAAAATAGCTCAACATGGCAAAAATGGCCCTATCATGTCTAAAACAATTGAAAAGGTAGCCTAGGCATGATTTCTAGCATGAATAATATCCCACATAATCACATAAATGGAGAAAAACATGATATCAATGAAGTATGATAGCAAACCAAGGCGTATAATAGGCTAAGGACTACTCGTATCGTGAATATCTCGGTGCACGCACCCGCGCCCATCACATAGCATGTGCATCACCCCCAACCCATCTCAATTATCATAGTTCTCATGGATATTTACCCTCAAATCAAAGTTTAGATATGTTACTTACCTCGAACAAGCCAAATCCAATACCGAGCAAGCCGACAATACTGTAGAATGCCATCCCGCACGAAACATCCTCCAAACGGCTCAAAACTAGCCAAAATCAACTAAAACATCAAATAATGCCAAAGGGAACAAATCTGAACGATAAAGATCGAATCTTTAATCAATTACTAAAAGTCAACCAAAAGTCAAACTCGGGTCCACGAGGTTTCAAGTTATCAGTTGTAGATTATAGATCAACATTAAGGTGAATCAACAATAGATGGATAAAAGTTACAAAGTATTAGATAAGATTAGGCCGTCATCCTTATGATGAATAGTAATGAGGAATCATTAAAGGAATTAGATTTATCATACAGGGTAAGCAACGAGAGTAACCTAGAGTTGGGTAGAAGACCTCAGTAACAATAAACCGAAGTAAGTGTTATGGTATAGTATGACCTACCTAGATAGAGTAAAGCCATAAGAATAGATAATCAAGGCTATGAAAAAAAAATATCAATAGTCGTAAGTTCGACAAAATACTAAGCGAAGAACTTCAGTACACCTATAGATTCCCAGAGGGAGAGCTTGTCATAGATCTATATATGTTCACAATATGAGGCCTAGAGATTGGCTAAAAGATAAAGGAAAAAGGATAGAAGAGTCGCATAGGCGCACATATGATGCTAGGCTATAATCTCGTATTTTAGTCACTTATTGCACTCTAATTTACTGCACTTTACTTGTTTTGAGCTTTAATTGATACTGTTTTGCAATAATTATGTGTTTATGCCTTGTAGGAGGATTTCGAGCTATGTAGATGTTACAGAATGGCTTCAAGTGATTTTGAGCTTTGAAATTTGAGTAAAGGCCTAAGGGATAAAGCCGGGATCACGTTCGGGGGTCGAAAACCACATCTGGATTTCAACAAGTCAAGAAAAATTCGAACTTTGAGAAAACAACACACCCGCGGCGCGTGGCACCACGCCGGTACATTTTCTGGCTGCCTGACAAATTTTAACTCTATGTACTTTCCCATTAACTCCCCGCGTGGCGCGTCGCCCCATGCGGCACGCCTGTGCAATTTTTACAGAGTAGTTGTCCAAATTCACGTAGGAAAAGGTGGTTTCGTTTGGGTCTGACCCTACTTGGTATAAATACATGTAAAAACGTTATTTTTAGGACTTTTGACACTTTTAAGACCTAAGGAGGCTAAGGAGGAGGTAGAGAAGCGAAAGCAAAAGTAATTCATCGTTCAATCCTTACTCAAGACAAGAGTTTGGATCGTTTTATGCTTTTCTTTATATTTGTGATGAATTACTCCATATCTATGGAGTAGTTCTCTTTAGGGATTGATAGATTTGGTGTATTGATATTTGTTTGAGGATATTAACTCTAGTTTTTATGAATTGAATCATTTTGGGTATTTTAATTGTTGCATCTATATTCACATGTTCATGTAATCGAGAGAGGCATACTTATGATATCTTTGCATTATCTTGTTGGTTGAATTCATTAATTCTTCTTAGTAATCGAAAGGGTTTATTTGAATTATTGTTTAGACCTAGTTAGGAGGATAATTGAGAGAGGTTCTCCTAAAGACCAATCCACTACAAACTCTTGCATATCTTCATCGAGCTTAAATTGGTTCACATTGTGAGGTTGAGACTTAATGAGAGAGGAGTTTCTACTAAACGTTTGAACTAATAATTGAGTGAATTCGAGAGAATCACTTGAACATTAGAAGTGAATTAACTAGAGTTAAATCCGAGACAATTAACTTGCACCTATTTAATCAACCCCTATTTTGTCCCATTGATATCTTCCTTGCTTACTTTTGTTGCGATTGTCATAGTCAATTAACTCTAGATTCTTAGTTAATTTTAGTTTTTAATCACATAATTCTCTCCTGTCATGCGGGTGACCCGGGTTCGATCCTCGGCAACGGCGCCAAAATTTGACGAGCGCAAAACACACACTTAAATATGCTCGCTAGTTGAATATAGTATAATATAATATCGTATCCATAGGGATTTGGCTTAAACAATATTTTCGTAGTTTATAGCTTAGTTTTTAATCACATAATTCTCAACTGTTGATCATCTTAGATAGCAACCAAGCTATAAACTATGAAAATACTGTTTAACTCAAATCCCTGTAGATACAATATTATATTTTACTATATTCGACTAGCGAGCATATTTAAGTGTATGTTTTGCGCTCGTCAAATTTTGACGCCATTGCCGGGGATTGGCAATCAATAGTGTTTGAAATAGGTTTTTTTAAAGGCGGCTTAATTTCATAAAATAGATAATAAAAGCATTCAAAATCAGCTATAGGTTGGAGTGTCAGAGAAACAACGGTGAAATAAGAAATCCGACAAGAAATAGAAGCTAATATGGTAAAAAGTAGGTAGGGAAAACCTTCTAAAAGAAATTCTCTCATCGTGCACTCAAACACCCGCAATTCCTCAAACCTTGAAACCTCTGCTCTTTCTTTTCCCTCTTGCTCGCTCAAACTTCCTTCCCTTTGCCCGAACATAAGGCTTCGTGTGGCTGTGTGGGACACCAGGAGCTCTACCAAAGTGTTTAACAGCTTCCCGCGAGTTCTTTGGACCCCTAAGCAGTACCATGTTCTGCCCGAGAGGGGCTCTAAGAGCAAGCTGATCAAAGGTCAAGCATTCTCCTCCAGCCTTCTCAATCCTAGCTCTAGCTGTTTTAGTGAATCTCAGTGCAGTAACCTTGAGCGAAGGGACTTCATAAGCTCGAACATCATCAGTAACAGTGCCTACAACTACAACAACCTTGTCCTCCTTTCCTTTCATGTAAGTAATCAAGCGTGATAGAGACAAGGGAGCTTTATTGATCTTGCTCATAAACAACCTCTTCAGTATCACGGCATTGAACTGGCTCCCAGTCCTCCGCACAAGAAACCGGTACAGTTTGACAAGAAGCTTGAGATAAACATCGCCAGATTTTGGGGCAGTGCATTTAGTCTTTTTCGACTTACCTCCGGCAACTAGATCGATACCCATGGCTGCTCCGCCTGCTGCTTCCACTTCTCCCCGCGGCTACTGCTGATATGTTTGATTTTTTCTACCTCGACGGGTGTTTGAAATAGTTTGTAGTGCTAATTCATGATTTTGTTTTTCATTTTACTTTGGTTCTTTTTAAATATGTGCCATCTACAGATTTGATTGGTGCATGACTTGATCTTCTGGGAAAGAATTGCTACCATAAGAACCAGAAATTGAGAAACAACTGCGAGAGTTGAGAAAGGAATATAGAGAAGGTTAGGCAATCCTCAACCAAAGAAATTATGGCGGGAGGTGATGATAATGTTGATTTGGCTGCAAGAGAGGCAGCCCAGCAAAGAGAAAAAGCTGTAAGGGATGTCGAGAAAACAACTCTTCAGAATGCACAACTTGTCTGTGAGGAGGAAAGAGCTCGGAGAATTGTTCAGAATCAACCTTTGGGTGCTGTGAGACCACTTGGCGATTATGCTAGACCGATCTACAACCAAGGCTTATAAAGTGTTAGATCACCTTCAGTGGCTGCGAACAATTTCGAATTGAAGCAAGGGTTGCTCCAAACTCTGCAAAACTGTTGTGTCTTCAGAGGGAAGATGAACGAAGATCCAAACACACATCTGATGGACTTTGAGGAGATTATGAACACCTTCCATTATAATGGTGTGTCACAAGATGCAGTGTATTTAAGGTCATTCCCCTTCACACTCAAAGATGATGCAAAGTAATGGATTAAAAGCTTGCCCCAGGGATCAATTAGAACACGGGAGGAGATGACCAGAAAAGTTCTTGATAAATATTTCTCCTCAGCTAAGACGGGCAAGTTTAGAAAAGAAATCCATAACTTTTGCCAGAAAGAGACTGAAATTGTGTTTGAAGCGTGGGAGAGGTTCAAGGAATTAGTTCGGAAGTGTCAACATAGCAGAATTGAACTCTGGATGCAACTCCAGGATTTTTGGGATAGTTTGACACCGGCCTCACGTAGAACATTGAGTAATGCAGCTGGAGGACCTTTGATGAAAAAGACACCAGAGGAGATTGTCACTATTCTCTATGAATTGTCTGAAGAACAAGTTAGTGGCCCTCTGAGAGTGCTGAAAGAAGAAGGGCGAATAGTGTTCACCAGGTTGATGCTAGCACATCTATGCAGGTACAACTTGATGCCATGGTGAAAGAGATAAGGAAGCTGACCTTAGCTTCAATACAAGGTGAGAATAACACAGCTTGTGATATATGTGGAAGATGACACCCTACTCATGAGTCTTAGACCTCAACTGAGTAAGTAAATGCTGTGGGGAATTATAACTTCAATGCAATGGGTCAGAAGCACCTCGGTTTTTTATGGAGTTCACCTGGGGGTACTGCAAATGTATGGAAACAAAACAACTCCAGATTCCAGGGACAAGGGGCTCCAGGCTTCCAAAATTAGCAAAGGCAGCAGTTTCAACCTCAACAATCCAATCATCCTAGGCTAGAAGATCTGATGAAGTCCTTTATTGTCAAAACAGATGAGATGTTAGATGGTCATGGTGCAACTATCAAGAAACTTGGCACAAGGCTGCGAAACTTGGAGAAGCAAGTGGGACGAATTGCCACCATATTGTCTGAAAGGATCCCATGTACTTTGCCAGCTGATACTGAAAGAAACCCAAAGGAGACAGAAAATGTTGTAACTTTGAGAAGTGGACAAGTAGTGAAAGAGCCCACCCCTATCTAAAAAGAGGTGGTACCTGAAAAAGAAAGTAGGGAACAAGTGAAAATTGAAGTTGATAAGAAGAAGAAAGGCAAGAAGGGAACTGAGAAAAAGAAGAAGGAAGAGAATTCAAGAAGGGATAAATTTGAAGAGAGCAAGCATATGCATGCTTTACCTTTTCCCCAAAAGCTTTATAGAGATAAGCTGGAGAAGCAGTTTGAGAGATTTATGGATATGCTGAAACAAGTTAATGTAAATTTGCCATTCATAGAAGTTGTCACGTCCCAAAACCGAGGAGCGCGACTGGCACTCAACCGAGTTAACCTGGCCATGCAAGCCTATTAGATTTCCTTCTACCCAAACTCATTCATGAATAAATAGAATATATATATTTGTTAATCAAACAATAAAGTGATCATGTCTGCAATACCAATTTCTTACCATTAGTTAATTCATTTAAATTTCAATTTCACACCCATTTTTCATAATCTGAAGTGGAAATAGTAATTCAAACACAACACAACGAGTTTGACTTCCCCAACACCAATATACAACCCACACTATGTCTATAGAGCTTCTATAGATAAAGAAGAGTACAATGATAATGCCGGCAATAAGGCCCCGACTATACCTCAAACAAAATACACAAAGTACAAAAGATTCATGACCCCGGGATGAAGTAGGGCTCACCAAGTCAGCTGGAAAGAAGGTGCACTGCTATCACTGATCAATATCTCCTGCTGTGGAACCACCTGCATCTATTTAAAGATGTAGCGCCATCGACAAAAGGGACGTTAGTACTGTCGAATAGCACTAGTATGTATAACTAAACACTCTCTCAATAGAACAAATAATATTACAAGGAGGAATAATCATAAAATCAATGAAAGTCTCGAACAATACCAAAACATCAAGTTTCACGTAAATTCCCATATTTTCAGATTAGTAATTCTTAGCACCGATATACCATTGTTCACACTACCATTATTCACAATACCAATACCACCATACTCTTAGCACGGAGTTCGATCACGAATCGATCGGCTAGGCTATCTCTTTAGAGACATCAACCACAATCACTCTCAATATCATTACCCCCGTACCTTTAACACGGAGTCCGATCAGGACCCGATCATCTAGGCTATCTCATTAGAGATATCAACCACAATCACAATTTCAATTACAATTTCCAGCACAATAACCACCATGTGTATGTCATGGTGTCCGATCATAACCTGTTCGGCTAGGCTGTCTTATTCGAGACATCAACCTTTTTATATCAATCATCACATTTCATACTTCTTTTACATATTTTCATCCCATTGGCACTAGTGGCCAAAATTATAAAATCATTCTTGGCATGTTGGCCATATTTAGTATTTCATGCTACCTTTTCAATTTCAAATACCATCATCATCATCGAACAATTTTAATGCACAGTCCATATTTTAACACATCCTCAATTAATAACATAACATAAATAAAGCATTTGGGATACTTGTGAATATATATCTTTCAACCCAATCTTACACGGAATAGCCAATTTTATAATGAACCACTCGGGACTTACATAATTTACATGAATATCGTGGGATTCAATTCTAAGAGAAGAGTTTAGCTAACATACCTCAATTGAGCTTCCTTAAACTGTGATTCAATTCTAAGAGAAGAGTTTAGCCAACATACCTCAATCGAGTTTCCTTAAACTCTAAAATGTTCCGGAATTCTTAGCAACTTCAATCTCTTGTAGAAATATAACAAATTGAACCAAAATTAGGAAGATGCTCATGGTTCTAGCTCATTTGAGCATTTTATCAAACACTAGGTGTGCATTAAGGTTTCAAGGTCCTTTTATGGAGGATTCCATCATCCCACAACCCAATCTTTACCATATTTAGCTCAACAATCTTCCTACACCCTTTGATAACACATGCATATAAAATAAACAACTCTCATGCCCAAATATTATCTTGCTAATTACCCATTTCTAGACAAAATTTGAAATTAAGGGCTAGGGTGTAGAGTCTTATCTCTAGGATGAAGACCTAGTGAGTTTCCCTTCTAAATCTTCCAAAATTTAAGCAAGAATTGAAGAACAATTATTGAGGAACACCTTCTCACTCTAGGGAACTCTCTCTCACTCTAAAATGTTAGATTTTAGCTCAAAAAATGGCCCAAAGAGTATTTTTAACGAAGTAGGGTCGGCTTTTAAAAATCCAAAATGGAGCTCAAGAACAAGGTCTGCGATCGCATAATCGTTATGCGGACCGTATATTGGTCGCATAATTGATGTCCAAAACTGGCAAAAATCTGTATGTGTCTGCGGTCAGTATGCGGCCCGCAGACCTATTCTGCAGTTGCATAATGAACCACTGAACAGTTCTGCGGTCGCATAGTCGACCGCAGAATGGCATCCAAACTGACCCTCTCCTGCCTTACTTCTGCGGCCATTATGCGGCCCGTAGAGTGATTCTGCGGTCGCATAATGGAAAGCAGAAATGCATTTCGCTGCCAAAACTTTTCCT
The DNA here is from genome assembly GCF_000390325.3 of Nicotiana tomentosiformis. NCBI lineage: Eukaryota > Viridiplantae > Streptophyta > Magnoliopsida > Solanales > Solanaceae > Nicotiana > Nicotiana tomentosiformis. Next base: position 75,522,068 of record NC_090818.1, on the reverse strand, counting down.
TTACTTTCCAGTGTATTGTTCAACCCAAAAAAAGAAGAATTTCTACAATCCTCAAACACGTAAGCCTAGCCCGGCACCATGAAACATTATTTTTTTTCCTTTGCAAAATTTTACGGGGCCTTACATTCTCCCCCGCTTAGGATCATTCGTCCTTGAATGAGGGTCAAAATATGTTATTAGCATCTTATGTGACTCAATTTTCATACCACACACCAGCTTCCCCAAATTTGACTAATTCCCTAAATTTCCAAAAATTTCGCCAGAGTTTCTCTTGTAACTAGGCCTATCCACTTGTCAGAGAGACCTAGAAACACATCCTTAAACCATATACATAATCCAACAATGTAACATAACACAAAACAACACCAACTGTGGCCTCACAAGAAATTATATTACCAAAATGGAACACCCTTAACATCAAATGTACAAATCATACATAATTCATATAAAGTATCTCTTAGCATTTTCATAAGGCACAACTCATAAATACATGGTTATTCAAAAAAATAAGGATACTTTTTCTTCATTTCTTCCTCGGCCTCCCAAGTAGCCTCTTCAACCTGTTGGTTTCGCCATAGCACTTTCACGGATGTAATTTCTTTGTTTCTCAACTTACGGACTTGCCGATCATTAATAGAAACTAGAATCTCTTCATAAGTCAATTCTTCATTAAACTCAATAGTCTCAAGCGGAACAATGACTGTCGGGTCTCCAACTACTTTCTTTAACATAGACACATGAAACACCGGGTGCACTAATGACATTTCAGGTGGTAGCTCGAGATTGTATGCCACCTCACCGATCCTCTGAATGATTTTGTACGGCCCGACATACCTCAGACTCAATTTCCCTTTCTTACCGAATCGCATTACGCCTTTCATGGGAGAAACTTTCATGAATACCCAATCACCTTCTTTGAACTCCAAATCCCTACGACGAATATCCGAATAGGATTTTTGACGACTCTGAGCAGTCTTCAACCGCTCCTTAATGATTTTAACTTTTTCCATAGCTTGATGCACGAGGTCTGGCCCTATCAACTCTGCTTCCCCAATTTCAAACCACCCAATGGAAGATCTACATCTCCTACCATATAAAGCCTCGAACGGTGCCATCTGAATGCTAGCATGATATCTATTGTTGTATGCAAGTTCTATGAGTGGTAAATGATCATCCCAGCCACTTTTGAAGTCTAGAACACAAGCGCAGAATATATCCTCAAGAGTCTGTATAGTCCGCTCTACCTGCCTGTCAGTCTGTGGGTGAAAGGCTATACTAAGATTCACCTGAGTACCCAAACCTTGCTGAAATTTCTTTCAAAAATTAGCTATGAATTGTGCTCCCCGATCAGAAATGATGGAAACTGGGGTGCCATGCAACTTGACTATTTCTTTGATATACAACTGAGCATATTATTCCGCTGTATCGATAGCCTTAACCGGCAAGAAGTGTGCTGATTTCGTGAGTCGATCCACAATCACCCAAATCAATTCAAACTTACGAGAAGTATGAGGTAATCCTACCACAAAGTCCATATTAATCATTTCCCACTTCGACATTGGAATTTCTATGTTCTGTGCCAACCCACCGGGCCGTTAGTGTTCGGCCTTTACTTGCTGACAATTTGTACACTTCACCACAAATTCCGCTACATTCCTCTTCATATCATTCCATTAATAGACTTCCTTAAGCTCATGATACATTTTCGTAGAACCTGGGTTCACGAAATACCTAGAAGTGTGAGCTTCAGTCATAATTCTTTCACAGAGACCATCCACGCTTAGAACACATAGTCGCCCTTGGTACCTTAGTGTACCATCATCCATGCCAAGAGAAAAGGCCATGGTCTTATGTTTATGAATCCCCTCTTTCAATTGCACCAACAATGGATCGTTGTATTGCTTCTCTTTGACTTCCACAACAAGCGATGATTCATCCCTATTTTGCACAATTACCCCTCCTTTACTAGAGTCCACAAGACGAACTCCCAAACTAGCCAATCGGTGAAATTCTTTGGCCAATGGCCTTTTATATGCCTCCAAGTGAGCCAAACTACACATGGATTTCCGGCTAAGAGCATCTGCCACAACATTGGCCTTTCCCAGATGATATAGAATATCAATGTCGTAGTCCTTGAGTAACTCAAGCTATCTTCTCTGCCTCAGATTCAATTCCTTCTGCTTGAAAATATATCAAAGGCTCTTATGGTCCGTGAATATATCCACATGGACCTAGATAAATAATGACGCCAAATTTTCAATGCAAATACCACTGCCGCAAGTTCTAAATCATGTGTTGGATAGTTCTTTTCATGATTCTTGAGTTGCCTAGAAGCATAAGCTATAACCTTTCCATGTTGCCTTAATACACATCCAAGCCCGATTCTTGAAGCATCACAATATACCACAAATCCATCTATACCCTCTGGCAGAGTCAACATCGGTACCGTAGTCAATCTTGCTTTCAACTCCTGGAAACTCTTTTCACAAACATCTGACCATTGGAATTTAATTGCCTTCTGTGTCAATTTAGTCAATGGAGAGGCAAGAATAGAAAACCCCTCTACAAACTTTATGTAATATCCAGCTAAGCCTAAAAAACTGCGAATCTCTGTTGGAGTTGTAGGCGTTGGCCAATTCTTCACAGCTGAAATTTTCTGAGGATCAACCTTAATTCCCTCACTAGAGACTACATGACCCAAGAATATGACTGATTCAAGCCAAAATTCACATTTTGAAAACTTTGCATATAACTGGTGCTGATGTAGGGTTTGTAGAACTACTCTAAGATGATCGGCATGGTCTTCTCGACTTCGTGAATATACAAAAATATCGTCAATAAACACTATCACAAAAGAGTCGAGGAATGGCTTAAAAACTCGATCCATAAGATCCATGAAGGCTGCTGGGGCATTTGTTAGCCCAAAAGACATCACTAGAAACTTAAAATGCCCATACCGGGTCCTAAAAGCTGTTTTCGGAATATCCCGCTCCCTGATCTTCAATTGGTGATACCCGAATCTTAAATTAATCTTGGACAAGTACCTGGCACCTTGCAATTGATCAAACAAATCATCTATCCTTGGCAGTGGGTACTTATTCTTGATTGTGACCTTATTAAGCTATCGATTGTCAATACACATTCTCAGTGACCCATCTTTCTTTCTTACAAAAAGGACCGGTGCGCCCCAAGGCGACACACTTGGTCGGATAAAACCCTTTTCTAACAAATCTCTTAATTGTTCCTTTAGCTCCTTCAATTCTGCCGGTGCCATTGTGTAGGGTGGAATAGATATAGGATATGTGTCTGGCATCACATCAATCCCAAAATCAATCTCCTTGTGTGGTGGGATCCCAGGGAGTTCATCCGGAAAGACTCCCAGAAATTCATTCACAACAGGCACAAACTCAAGTGTAGGTGCCTCAGCATCGGTGTCCGTAACCCGGACCAAATGGTAAATGCATCCCTTGTTGATCATCTTTGTGGCCTTAAGGTAGGAAATAAACCTACACTTCAGAACTACATCATCACCCTTCCACTCAATAACTGTGTCGTTTGGAAATTCGAACCTAACAGCCCTGGTTCGGTAATCAAGCTTGGCAAAACAAGAATAAAGCCAATCCATCCCCATTATCACATCAAATTCGACCATTCTCAATTCAATAAGATCGGTCACGGTGTCCTGACCACGCAACGTGATAACACAATCCCTATAGACCCGCGTGACCAAAATGGACTCACCAATTGGAGTAGATACAGAGAACGACTCATGAAGCTGTTCCAGTTCTAGCCTAAATTCCATAGCAACATAAGGAGTGGTATATGACAAAGTAGAACCTGGATCAATAAGAGCATACACATCATGATATTGGACAGTCAATATACCTGTGACAACATCTGGAGAAGCCTCTGAATTCTGGCGACCCCTCATAGCAAAGAAACGACTGGATCCTCCCGAACTCTGTGCTCCACCCCTGGCTGCACCACGCCCTGCGGGTGTTGGAGTGCCTCAAGCTAGAGGAGGTGATGCAGATGTAGTAGCTGCAAAACTGGCTGGCTGTGCCATGTCCCTGCCCGCACCCTAGTAGGACGAACGACAATCCCTCTGAATGTGACCCCTCAATCTGCATCCGTAGCATATGGGTAAGTCCATGTAGCATATTACTAGGTGCATCTTTCCACACCTAGGACATGGGGGCCTCCTCTGCTGCTGGAATCTACCACTATGATGACCCTGCTGATAGGAGCCCCTGTTGCCTTGATTGGGCCTGAAACGGCTCCACGGCTGCTGCGGACTGGGCCCTGATGGCGGTGTACTAGGCGAAGACTGAGTAAAGGACTGGGATGATCCTGACGACCCTCCCCTGAATGTTGACTTGCCACTACAAGAAGAACCACCAAAGTTGCCCGCAGACCGGGCCTTATTACTACCCTCTCGCTCCATTCTGTTCCTTAATTTGCGGGTCTCTGTGGCTTGAGTGAATGCCACCATCTTTCCATAGTTCATATCAAAATTCAAGGCTACTGTAGCGGCCTCATTAATTACCAAGGGACTAAGTCCCTGCACAAAGCGGCGCACTCTAGCCTCCATAATGGGCAACATGTAAATAGCATACTTAGATAGGTACGCGAATCTCATAAGGTAATCCCACACACTCAGGCTACCTTGTCTCAGGTTCTCAAACTCAGCAGCACGGGCTGCCTTAGCCTCAGCAGGCAAGAAATGATCAATAAAGGAATCAACAAACTCACCCCACCTCGCCGGAGGGCTCCCTTCTTCACGGGACTCCTCCCATAGTTCGAACCAAGAATATGCCACCTCTTTCACGCGGTAGGATGCCAATTCCACTGCTTCTGTCTCAGTAGCATGCATAACTCGGAGAGTCTTTTGCATCTCATCAATAAAGTTCTGGGGATCCTCCTCTGGATTAGTACTTGTGAACACTGGAGGGTCCAACTGGAGAATGTTCACCCTGGAACTAGTAGAATCCCCTGGCTGACTGGAAGAAGTAGGCGTAACATTTGATCTCTGGGCCTGGGATGCCACTATCTGAGCCAACATCTGTATGGCTCCCATAAGATCAACATCAGAAACACCAGAATCGGAAGCTGAAACTGGAGGTGAAACTGGTATATCAGTTGGAGGGACCGTTGCACCCTCAATAGGTGTAGGGACAGGTTCGGTTTGATTAGTTATAGTAGAGTCAGGCAGTGTAGTAACTGGAGGAATATTCTCACTCATCGGGTGCTCACCTGCATCATCAATTATAGGGTCAACTGTCACTCATGGGGTGACATTGGCTCTTTGGCTAGTTCTTGCCTTCTTCTTAGGTGCCATGTACTGAAAGTTAAAGTAAAGCACGAGTTAAAGGAGGAACAATCTTACCATCAGCTTTATCGCACAATCGAGAACATGAAAGAAATGGTATTATTTCTAAATGCCCATGTAGCATCCTAATTATAGATGTGGTCGACAACACACCAATATTAAGGACTAGACTAGACATGGCTCCGAGACATCCTAGGACACTTTAACACCTTAGGCTCTGATACCAAGTTTATCACGCCCCAAAACTGAGGAGCGCAACCGGTGCTCAACCGAGTTAATCCGGCCGAGCAAGCCTATTAGATTTCCTTCTACCCAAACTCATTCATGAATAAAGAGAATATATATCTTCGTTAATCAAATAATAAAGTGATCATGTTTGCAATACCAATTTCTTACCATTAGTTACTTTATTTAAAGTCTCAATTTCACACCCATTTTTCATAATCTAAAGTGGAAATAGTAATTCAAACACAACACAACGAGTTTGACTTCCCCAACACCAATATATAACCCACACTATGTCTACGGAGCCTCTATAGATAAAGAAAAGTACAGTGATAATGCCGGCAACAAGGCCCCGACTATACCTCAAACAGAATACACAAAGTACAAAGGATTCATGACCCCGGGATGAAGTGGGGCTCACCAAGTCAGCTGGGAAGAAGGTGTACTGCTATCACTGATCAATATCTCCTGCTGTGGAACCACCTGCATCCATTTAAAGATGCAACGCCATCGGCAAAAAGGGATGTTAGTACTGTCAAATAGCACTAGTATGTATAACTAAACACCCTCTCAATAGAACAAATAATAGTACAAAGAGGAATAATCATAAAATCAATGAAAGTCTCGAACAATACCAAAACATCAAGTTTCACGTAAATTCCCATATTTTCAGATTAGTGATTCTTAGCACCGATATACCATTGTTCACACTACCATTATTCACAATACCAATACCACCATACTCTTAGCACGGAGTCCGATCACGAACCGATCGGCTAGGCTATCTCTTTAGAGACATCAACCACAATCACTCTCAATATCATTACCCCCGTACCTTTAACACGAAGTTCGATCACGACCCGATCGGCTAGGCTATCTCATTAAAGATATCAACCACAATCACAATTTCAATTACAATTTCTAGCACAATCACCACCATGTGTGCGATATGATGTCCGATCACGACCGGATCAGCTAGGCTGTCTTATTCGAGACATCAACCTTTTTATATGAATCATCACATTTCATACTTCTTTTACATCTTTTCATCCCATTGGCACTAGTGGCCAAAATTATAAAATCATTCTTGGCACGTTGGCCGTATTTAGTATTTCATGCTACCTTTTCAATTTCAAATACCATCATCATCATCAACAACAAATAACATTTCTAATCAAGGCATGTAGTACATATGTGAGCAATTAAGGATCTATGGTACATAGAAATTCTACACAAAATTTGGCATAATAGCCTTTGTTTGAACTTGACTTGAAGTCGAATATTTTTAATGCACAACCCATATTTTAACACATCCTCAATCGATAACATAACATAAATAAAGCATTTTGGGATACTTGTGAACATACATCTTTCAACCGAATCTTACTCGGAATAGCCAATTTTATAATGAACCACTCGGGACTTATATTATTTACATGAATATCGTGGGATTCAATTCTAAGAGAAGCATTTAGCCAACATACCTCAATTGGGCTTCCTTAAACTCTAAAATGTTCCAAAATTCTTGGCAACTTCAATCTATTGTAGAAATATAACAAATTGAACCAAAATTAGAAAGATGCTCATGGTTCTAGCTCATTTGAGCATTTTATCAAACACTAGGTGTGCATTAAGGTTTCAAGGTCCTTTTATGGAGGATTCCATCATCCCACAACCCAATCTTTACCATTTTTAGCTCAACAATCTTCCTACACCCTTTGATAACACATGCATGCAAAATAAACAACTCTCATGCCCAAAAATTATCTTGCTAATTACCCATTTCTAGACAAAATTCGAAATTGAGGATTAGGGTATAGAATCTTACCTCTAGGATGAATACCTAGTGAGTTTCCCTTCTAAATCTTTCAAATTTTGAGCAAGAATTGAAGAACAATTATTGAGGAATACCTTCTCACTCTAGGGCACTCTCTCTCACTCTAAAATGTCAGATTTTAGCTCAAAAATAGCCAAAAATGTGTATTTAACGAAGTAGGATCGGGTTTTTAAAAACCCAAAAATGGAGCTCCGGAACAAGATCTGCGATCGCATAATCGATATGCGGACCGCATATCGGTCGCATAATTGGTGTCCAAAATTGGCAAAAATTGTCTGTGTCTGCGGTCACTATACGTCCCGCAGACCTGTTATGCGGTCGTATAATGAACCGTAGAACAGTTCTGCGGTCGCATAGTCCACCGCAGAGTGGCATCTAAACTGACCCTCTCCTGCCTTACTTCTGCAGCCATTATGTGGCTCGTAGAGTGATTCTACGGTCGCATAATGGACCGCAAAAATGCATTTCGCTACCAAAATGTTTCCTTTAATTTTCAGTGCATTTTTCCTAAAACACGTAAGCCTAGTCCGGCACCATGAAACATAATTTTGTTTCCTTTGCAAAATTTTACGGGGCCTTACAGAAGTGCTCTCCCAAATGCCAGCTTATGCAAAATTCTTGAAGGAAATCATGACAAGAAGAGAAAGATAGAAGAAACATCAGTAGTCATGCTCATAGAGCATTGCAGTGCAATCTTGCAAAACAAACTCCCACAAAAGTGTGGAGATCCAGGGTGTTTTATTATACCTTGTTCGTTAGGCACTCTTAATTTTGATAAGTCTTTATCTGATTCGGACGCCTCAATTAATTTAATGCCTTTGTCTATTTATAGGAAGCTGGAGAATGAGATTGGAGAGATAAGGTTTGCACTAATATCTTTGCAGCTGGCAGACCAAACAACTATCATACTCGAGGGGATAGTGGAAGATGTCTTAGTTCGGGTAGATAAGTTTGTATTTCCTATAGATTTCATAATCGTGAAGATGGAAGAGGACAAAGAGGTCTCCCTTATCTTAGGAAGACCACTCTTAGCAACGGGTAGAGAAATATTGGATATACATGATAGAAAACTCATGCTTAGAGTGGGTGAGGAGACGATAACTTTCGAGATGAATGTAGAAACGAGGGTGAGAAAGGAGAAGCCAGCTGCAAGTGTAGAGTGAAAACTGAAGAGCTCGAAATAAAAGGCTGCAACAAGTGGGAAAGATAAGTATGGGGTGTACCCCAAGAAGGCTGAGAAGAAGCTGTCCGCATGGATGTGTGCATTGGTTCGGACGCGTGGAATGGAGCCCGACTTCGACTCAGACCCCGACTAAAAGTTCAGGGAAGTTTCTTTTACCTTATACTTTTTAATTGTGTATCATGGGAACATGCCTCAACATAAAGTATGGGGTGGGGGGATAACTGTATGTTGTATATATATGTGTTTGTGTAGTTTTTGTTGTAGTAGTTAGAGATAGAAAAATTGAAAAACAAAACCATAAAAAATTGAATTGTTTTTGATTTTTCCCGATGATGGATATCATTCGATGGGTTTCTTGAGGGACTAAAGTCCAGAGAAAAAGACAAAAAGATTTTTTCTTGTAGGTAGTGTATTTTTCCCGACGATGGATATCATTCCCGACGATGGATATCATTCGACGGGCAAGCCTATGGTGCATCTTTTGTGGCATATGAATGTTGTCTCTGAGAGTGAGTGAATTCTTTATATATTGAGTTCCTAAATGTTCTTAATTTCTATTGTATGTGGAACTACTCTCGGTTGTAGTGTGAGGGCACATAATTCATGAAGGAAAGGTAATGTCATTGACCTCTACGTTAGAGTAAGGGAGCGGGTTATAAATAATGCGTGGTGCTTGTGAGTCAAATCTTGAGGCTAAGATGTTACACTATTGTGCTTAGTCTATTTTAAATATTCTTGGTATGATGAGTTATGAGAGTTGTTTAAAAAGGTCGTGTCTTTATAAAGTGTAGTTTGATTGCTCCAGGACGAGCAATGGTTTAAGTGTGGGGTGTTGATGGTAGGCTATAATCTCGTATTTTAGTCGCTTATTGTACTTTAATTTACTGCACTTTACTTGTTTTGAGCTTTAATTGATAGTGTTTTGTACTAATTGTGTGTTTATGCATTCTAGGAGGATTCCGAGCTATGTAGATGTTACACAATGAATTCAAGTGATTTGGAGCTTTGAAGTCTGCGTAAAAGCCTAAGGGATAAAGCCGGGATCTCGTTCGGGGGTCGAAAACCACGTCTGGATATAAAAAGTCAAGAAAAATACGGACTCTGAAAAAACAACACACCCGTGATGCGTGGGACGGCGTGCCTGTACATTTTTCGGCCGCCTGACAGATTTTAACTCCCTGGACTTTCCCATTAACACCCCGCATGGTGCATCGCCCCATGCGGCGTGCCTGTGCAATTTTTACAGAGTATTTGTCCAAATTCACGTAGGAAAAGGTGGTTTTGTTTGGGCCCGACCCTACTTGGTATAAATACATGTAAAAATGTTATTTTTAGGACTTATGACACTTTTAAGACCTAAGGAGGCTAAGGAGGAGGTAGAGAAGCGAAAGCAAAAGTAATTCATTGTTCAATCCTCACTCAAGATAAGAGTTTGGATCGTTTTATGCTTTTCTTTATATTTGTGATGAATTACTCTATATCTATGGAGTAGTTCTCTTTAGAGATTGATGGATTTGGTATATTGATATTTGTTTGAGGATATTAACTCTAGTTTTTATGCATTGAATCATTTTGGGTATTTTAATTGTTGCATCTATAATACATGTTCATGTAATCGAGAGAGGCATACTTGTGATATCTTTACATTATCTTGTTGGTTGAATTCATTAATTCTTCTTAGTAATCGAAAGAGTCTAGTTGAATTATTGTTTAGACCTAGTTAGGAGCATAATCGAGAGAGGTTCTCCTAAAGACCAATCCACTATGAACTATTGCATATCTTCACCGAGCTTAAATTGGTTCACACTGTGAGGTTGAGACTTAATCGAGAGAGGAGTTTCTACTAAAAGTTTGAACTAATTATTGAGTGAATTAGAGAGACTCACTTGAATATTAGAAGTGAATTAACTAGAGTTAAATCCCAGACAATTATCTTGTATCTATCCAATCAACCCCTATTTTCTCCCATTGATATCTTCCCTGCTCACTTTTGTTTTGTTTGTCATAGTCAATTAGCTCTAAATTCTTAGTTAATTTTAGTTTTTAATCACATAATTCTCAACTGTTGATCATCTTGGATAGCAAACAAGCTATAAACTACGAAAATGCTGTTTAACTCTAATCCATGTGGATACGATATTATATTATACTATATTCGACTAGCGAGCATATTTAAGTGTGTGTTTTGTGCTCGTCAACATACAAGGTCAGAGTCGTACAGGCTGCAGGACAGAAGGTAGCAACAATTATGAGATTGGAAGAATATCGATCACAAGTCGTGGTGTGAGAAATAGGCCTAAAGGGGGGAATGTCATTACCTTTGGATTTATTCACATAATAGTTACCTAGATGGAAAGGACAATATTAAAGTATTCGTAAGAGCTATAGGTTATGAGGTTGAAAAGCACATTAGTCAACATTCGAGGATGAATGTTCCGAAGGGGGGAATGATGTTACACCCCATGTTTTTGTACGTGAGAGTACGTCGTAAGTCAATTGATGTAAGCTCAGAAATAAGATCGTCTTTGAAAGTACATAAATTAAGTTAATCATATTACCTTGGATATTACAAATCTTCATGATCATGGATAACCAGTACCAAAAGGGTTGAAAGGCTTAGAAGCTAAACAAATTGAATAAAATAAGTTTTGTGGAATGTCGACAAGTTGGGAATGTTATAACATATACTTTTGGGGTGATACTAGGGTTCTTAACATGATAAGGAGGTTATTTTATGAGTTAGTTTTGTCGTATGATAGTCGTGTATTGCGTTTTAAAGTCAAGCGAGTTGTGGAACAAAAGTTGGCAAAGGTCATCACAAGTTACATTCATAATGTGCTGAAAATTAGGTCAAATGTAGCTGAGCTTTTCTCCTAATATACTTGGAATTAAGGGATGATCCACATACTAAATTGAATATCTATGCGTCTAGTTTCTAAAGAATTCAACCATTTGTCAATACAATATTGGTGCAGAGAGATATTCACATTTTCGCAACACTGCGCAGGAAGCCCCTCTGGGACCCATTTGGTCGGTGGCCGACCTTCACTTGTTTTTATCTCATTTTTTGGGATTAGCTTTGCTAATTTTTCGTCCTCCTTCCATCCTCACACTCTACAAACCCTCCCAAACAGTTCCACAAAGTCTCCAAACAAATTCCAAAAAAATACACCATAATCCAACATCAAAGTTAGCCAAAGGTGAAGAATAACCCCTCTATAGTGTTGTGATGTGAATAAGGATAATGGTGAGCTAAGTTAAGCTTAGGGTTCGAAATATATCTACTGCCTAAGGTATGTTTAACATCCTTTTGATGGGTTTTAAGGTTAATTACATGTTGGTTGTGGTATTGGAGCGAAAGATTACAAAATAGCACTTGAAAGGGGAAGAGATGTTGTTATCTTTTGTTGGGTTGTTTTAAGGATATATATATGTGTGTGTGTGTGTGTGTGTGTGTGTGTGTGTGTGTGTGTGTGTATGTTGTTATGGCTGGAAAATGGGGAAACTAACCTGATTATGATATGGTTTCTATTTTTATGCATGTCTATATGTTTATCAAGTGAATTGGTGAAAGAAACATATGAAACTTGAGATTGGAAGTGAAGATTTGCTTAAGTCAATTCTATGGTGTTGTATTGCGAGTAAGGGCTGTTGTAAGCTAAATGTAACTTGGATTTCAACTTGAAGCTACTGTAATAGGTATGTATGTTGTGTTCTTGTATGTGATTAAGGTTATCTTGATGTTGATTAAGTTAAATAGATGGAGTTGAGATAAACTAGTGAATAAAGTTGATTATTGAGGACAAGTGGAGTTGTTGATTGTTTTATTTGTTATACATATATGGTATAAGGCTGTAATCATTGATGAATTACTTAATTATCATGTTAATGATACTGTTAAGTTAAAGTAAGAAGTCTATAAGGGGTGATATGGGGTATACGGGTTCCAATCGGAGCTTGCCGCTCATCACGAAGTAGTTATGACTTGTTGTTGTTATATGGTGTCATGTTATTGATTTTTATAAGTTTCTAGATTTCTCTGGTTCTTATTGTTGGTATATATTAATGGAGGAGGCCCTTGTTACTGGGGAGATGCTATCGAATTTACGTCAACGAGCTAATAGCCTAAGTTACGAACATAGCCTTTACTCGACACTAATTTTGAATCTCCTTATGCTATGGTAGATGGAGTTGAGTTGTTTGAAGAGTTACTTGGAAGGTATTAAGGACTCAACGAGGTTAAGGTATGTTAAGGATATCCCTTCTTTCCTTTTGGCATGATCCATATGATACAACAAAACGAGCAAATACGTAATGTTCACAAATGACTCTATTCTTAAAAGTACTAGGGTTGCCAATGTTCTTGATTCCCCACATGTCCTTTTATTATATCGTCTATTCATGGGTCTCAGAAAATACATAAGTGATAAATTTTATTTCATGATATTAACAGAAGGCATATTGATCTTATGACATCTCGAGAGATCTTATTGACTTACTTCTTATGCATTGCATTCATTTATACATGTACATTAACCTATGGCCAGATGGTGTTATATACACATATATTATATGTATATGGGGTATGAGTAAAGGTTATGGCATTATATATGCACCACCACCTGGTCAGTTGGCATGCGTTGATGATTTCACCCATAAAGGCCGAGATGATATGATGGGATGCCCTCAGAGGCTTGATGATGTTATGTACGCATATACCTATGCATGATATGACATTTATATGCATATACATGACATTATAAATATTTCATGATTCACAGAGCTATTCAGACTTACAAGTTTAGTTCTTTACTCCATGTTTCTTTCATGTATTTTATATACTGCTTTCATGCCTTACATAGTCGGTACTTTATTTGTACTGACGTCCCTTTTGCTTGGGGACGCTGCGTTTCATGCTTGCAGGTCCCGATAGACAGGTTGACAGTCCTTCTAATAGGCTATCAGCTCAGCAGAAAGTGTTGGTCCACTCCACTTGCTCCGGAGTTGCGTATTTGGTCAGTATGCCTTGGACATGTATTGATTGGTATGACGGAGCCCTGTCCCAACCTTTATGACGTTTATGTACTCTTAGAGACTTGTAGATATATGTCATGTATATGGATGATTGTATGGCCTTGTCGGCCTATGTTTTGAGTGTACAAATTATCATGTCGGCCTTATAGGCCCATATGTCACATGTATAAGTTTGTATTCCATGTTGGGTCGTTCGATGTCGAGTATTCTTATAAGTTTAATTCTGGTTATCTCATGACGGCCTTTCCGGCTCATTTACCCATGATAGTATAATAAGAAGGATAAGTTATATTGGTAGTCGGTTGAGTTAGGCATAGAGTGCCCGTCGCGGCCCTTCGTTTTGGGTCGTGATAGAATCCCTCTAACTCAACCAAGCCATGCATGTCGCCAATTCCAAGAGTATTGCCACAAAACACCCGTAGAGACTCACCACATCATAAGTACCCAAAGAGCCGATCATATCCATTACCGTGCTGATCCAACCTACTACCATGTTGTCCTATTTCTCTGAGTTCCTTTCGAATTACCCTCAAGTTGACAATTCTCCTTGCTAGAACACCACGATCCTTACCCAAAGCTCACCACAAGAGATCCTAACTTAAAACAACACCGCCCTAAGGCCCATAAGCCGTTATATTCCCTCTTAAGCACCACAAAAGTACCACAATCGAGACACCCACTCTGAAGAGACCTTCTATGAATTTAAAGTTGTTCCTCTTACCTTTCTGATACTAAAATATAGAATCCACAATGATACAAAAATACCGCCAGTCCCGACACCATCCGATGCTAATATCTAATCTTAGCCATATACAAATCCGGAAAATTCTCAATTGCCACATATAAATCTTGAATCCACTGAACCTTCTCGAGAGTCATCCACTCTGCTCAAATCTCAATTGCACCGCCCAAACAAGACGAACGACCTGTGCCCCATTAGCACAATAACACCGAAAGAAGTAATCCACACCTCCAAGCAACTGAGTGAATCTTTTTCTTGGTACATTACATCCATCACAAATAGCAAACCTAGACTCATCCGACAACCCACAATACCTTTGCTTCACGAATGCCACGATCTCGTACAGAAATTCAGTTAAATCCTTCATGAACTCATATATCACTAATCACATAATGCCTCAACTCATCCGACAAACTCACATTCATCCTCATGACAATCAGGCCAACTTCCTCAAGCGATCCAAACACAAATAGCAACACATATAACCCAGTGATAGAAAGAAAACCCTTCACATAATATCATAAGGATCATACAACCTCAGAACATCCCACATGAGATAACCCACTTGCTTAGCCTCAAATTGGCATTTCTCTATGCTCTACCATGGTCACCAAAACTTTGCGATTACTTAATCCTCTCGAGTTTGAACTCGTCAACAAGATATAAGAATCTACTTCATTCCACAAATGAAAAACATAAAAGAATCCCTCAAAACACTCATAACTCAAGACTGTATAACACATCCACAGAAATTGAGCATTCATTGTCATTTCACATCCCAAGCAAAATCTTCCGTTATATCAAAACCATCTGAACACATCCTGCAGTCACATCATACACATCATATAGCCATCCAACGACTCACCGAGCCACAAATCCCTCTCATAGGGACACCACCAGACATAAAAGTTCAAAAGCACATACTCACACAGCTAAAATCACTGTGCCCAAGCTGCAGTCAAAACCTGGCCTCAAGTCCTCCAAACTGTCCGATCACCAAAACACAAAAAATACATTTCACACCTCATCCATGGAATCTCAAGCTATCGATGCACAACTAATACCGAACGCTCACATATGCATACGAGTGAGTGGAAGGAGTTCAAAGAGATATACTTCAAGATGAATCAATGTCGCACGATAAGGAAAGAAAGATGGAAAATTAATGCTAGATGTCGTGTGGCCTCTCGAAGATAGGTATGGGCATTATTATACCGATCCGCAAGACTCTACAAGACACTTGCTCATGACTCGTAGAACCTATGAACCTAGAGCTCTGATACCAGCTTGTCACGACCCAAAATCCAACCCGTCATGATGCACCTAATCCAACCCGCAAGGTAAGCCAAATTACAATAAAACCCAATATAGTGATAAAGATAAGAGTAAAAAAATGAAATAACGGAATTTTTATACAACTCCCCAAGGACTGATAGTACAAGTCATGAGCCCCTAATACTTAGATTTCAAAACTGAAATGAAATAAATACAACATATGTTTGAAATGTACATGAGCAGAATTCGAATCTAAAGCTACCAAGGACAAGTGATAGCCATAACTGGAACGCAGGTACATCTTCAATGTCAGCCCTCACCATACACAGCAACATCAACACCAAGATCTGCACGCAAGGTGCAAAAGTGTAGTATGAGTACAACCAACCCCATGTACTCAATAAGCATCCTAACTAACCTTGGCGAGGTACAAGAAGCAAGAACTATAAATGATACTCACCAACGCCTGTACAGTTCATAATTTCAACAAGTATAGAATAGATACATGATCAAATCAGGAAAAATCTCAGGTATACCCACTTTGATGCTCAAAATTCTTTGTTTTAAAGTGTTTAACTTGGTCAACAATCCAGCATATAAGGAAGATATGCAAGTACAACAGGCAACAGTCAAGGAAATTGCAAATAAGGGTGAAATACAATAACCAAATAACAGTCCGTTGCGGCGCGCAACCCGATCCAATAACCATAATTCAATAAGGCCTGTTGCAGTGTGCAACCCGATCAAATAATAGTAACCAGCTCCCCCAGATCTCACATCAACCAGAAACCCATCGGTTTCTCACAATCCATGTGTACACCATTAAGAGAGAAACATGAGCGGGTGGCCTTAGGGGGATGGATCTGTTTCCATACGCTGCACGGACAACTCACATGCTAATAATATCAATACGCCGGATGAGGTCGCATGCACAATATGATAATCTACCCAGCATGGTCACATGCATAACAACTTATTCCACCCGGCGTGGTCACAGGAACAACAACCCAATCCGCCCGGCGTGGTCACAGGCATAACAACACAATCCACCTGGCGTGGTCATAGGCATCCAGTCCAAATCACATCACACATAAGCAAGTATACATGAACACATGTATATGGTGAATAAATATCAGATTTCATGCTTCTGTACTGGTATAATAACATGATAACATTTAGGCATGTGCAATGTGTGCTATCATAGCTCAAATCGGCAATTTATCATAGAAATAGAAATTACCAAGTTTATTTAGGGAATTAGCCACTTCGTAACCTCAAAATGGCTCAAATAGTTTACAACAATTATACAAATATGAGAAACATTATAGCTTAAAACTTAACAGTTAACTCTAGGAATATCATAGCCTAAGCACTACCCCGAGCATGAATAAATACCCCGGTACTCACACATGGGCTCAAGTCCCACACATATGCACACCCATACAATGTAACTATCACAAATAATTCAGGAAACTAGCGCCTCAACCGAGTTTAGATAAGATACTTACCTCAAACGAGCATAAATAATACTAAGCAAGACAAACAATACTCTAGAAATGCCATCCCGCGCATACCGACCTCTGAACGACTCGAAACTAGCCAATAGCAACTCAAGAATATCAAATAATGCCAAAGGAAACAAACCCAATCGATGAAGGTGGAATATTAATCAAAAGCCCGAACTCAATCAAAAAGTCAAACCTGGGCTCGCACCTCGGAACCCAACAAAACACACAAAATCCGACAACCCATTCAATTACGAGTCTAACCATACTAGTTTCAGTCAAATCAGACTCCAAATTTCTTTTTCAAAATCATCAATCATGACACGCCCCAAAATCGAGGAGTGCGACCGACGCTCAACCGAGTGAACCTGACCGAGCAAGCCTGTTAGATTTTATTCTACCCAAACTCATCCACAAATGGAGATAATACATATTTTCATTAATTAGACAAAATGGTGTTCACGTCTACAATACCAATTCATTTCCAATAGCTTCATCATTTTTTTAAAGTCTCACGTCTACATAACATATTTTGTCTTCCCCAACACCAATACACAACCCACACTATGTCTACGGAGCCTCTATAGATAAAGATGAGAATAATGATAATGCCGACAACAAGGCCCCGGCTATACCTCAAACAGAATACACAAAGCACAAAAGATACATGACCCCAAGATGAAGTGGGGCTACCAAGTCAATTGGGAAGAAGGTTTACTGCTATCACTGATCAATATCTCCTGTTGTGGAACCACCTACATCCATTTAAAGATGCAGCGCCCCCGGCAAAAGGGACGTTAGTACCGTCGAATAGTAATAGTATGAAAACTAAACACCAATTTAAGAATTCTGAAATACAAGATGAATATGATGAACCAGTGCGGCAATAGAATAATATAGATAACCGTTTAAAACAGAGCAAGCTTATTAAGAGCTATCAATAACATTTATTGGATTTAAGATGAGATCCTCTATAACCATCTTCACACAAAGCGGCCCCGACGCCTCACCCGATGTATGCAGGTGGATGTGTAAGTACAATACCACCACTCTACTCAAGCGGCTCTGCCGCCTCACCCCAATGTATGCGGGTGGATGTATAACCATAGTACCAAGAATCTACACAAGCGGCTATGCCGCCTCACCCCAATGTATGCGGGTGGATGTATAACCATAGTACCAAGAATCTACACAAGCGGCTATGCCGCCTCACCCCAATGTTTGCCGGTGGAAATGCATCAACGATATCAATACCAACAGAAAGCGGCTATGCTGCCTCACCCCAATATATATATGTGGGTGGTGGTGCTACAACAATACCAAACTATACACAAAGAGGTCGTACCGCCTCACCCTAACGAATGCGGGTGGAGGTGCAGTCCCACAATACCATAATCTATACACAAAGCAGTCATACCACCTCACCCCAATATATGCGGGTGGAGGTGTATCAAAATCCTAATCTCTACACAACTTGATATAATGACTTTCACATAAATCACGACTTGAAATTATAACATATGGATACACATTCCATAGTTTGAAACACATCCTCAATTTATAATGCAATATGATAAGAGCATTTGAAACACAAATTGAACATATATCTTTATCACAAAACTTATCGGAATACTCGGTTTATAATCAACATCTTGGAACTTACAAGTATAATGGGAATTCCAATTCTTAAAGAAGAGTTTAGCCAACATACCTCCCTTGAACTTCCTTACACTCTAAATGTTCCGGAATTCTTATCAACTTCAATCTATTTTAGAAATATGACAAATTGAACCAAAATTAGGAAGATGACCATGGTTCTAGCTTATTTGAGCATTTTATCAAACACTAAGTGTGCATTAAGGTTCCAAGGTCTTTTTATGGAGAATTCCATCATCCCACAACCCAATCTTTACCATGTTTAGTTCAACAATCTTCCTACACCCCTTGATATCACATGCATGTAAAATAAACAACTCTCATGCCAACAATATTTCTTGCTAATTACCCATTTCTAGACAAAATTCAAAATTGAGGGTTAGGGTGTAGAATCTTACCTCTAGGATGAAGACCTAGTGAGTTTCCCTTCTTAATCTTCCAAAACTTGAGCAAGAATTAAAGTATCAATTATTGAGGAACACCTTCTCACTCTAGGGCACTCTCTCTCACTCTAAAATATCAGATTATAGCTCAAAAATGGCCCAAAGAGTGTATTTAACGAATTAGGGTCGGATTTTAAGAACCCAAAAATGGAGCTCCGGAACGGTTCTGCGGTCGCATAGATATGCAGACCGCATATCGGTCGCATAATTGCTGACAAAAATGATCAAAAATCTGTCTGTGTATGCGGTCACTATGCGGTCCGCATAACTGTTATGCGGTCGCATAATGCACCGTATAACAGTTATGCGGTCGCATAGTCGACCGCATATATCTGCTTCCAGAATGGCCCTTTCTTGGTCACTTCTGCGGCCATTATGCGGCCCGCAGAGTGTTTATGTGGTATCATAATGGACCGCATAAACGGTCCGAGCCATGTAAGCTCGCCGCGAAAAATTTCTACAATCCTCAAACACGTAAGCCTAGTCCGGCACCATGAAATATTATTTTCTTTGTAAAATTTTACCGGACTTTACACTTAAGTACTTCGAAATTTTTCGGGGTGTTACAAATCAAATGCCAAAATGGAATATGGATTCATGAATATAATCAATACCTAGTAGAAAATACTTACCCCAATCCACGTGGTGAAAATTGCTGCAAACATCGCCTCAATTCTAGCTCCATAGCTAAAAAAATGCTAAAATGTCTGAAACCTTCGAAATAGAGTACATTATACACTGTTCCAGAGGTACCCTTCGTGATCGCAATCACAAATCTCGCGGTCACGATTGCAAAATATTCCAGGACAATTTTTACCCTATGCGATCGCGGCCATTTCCCCCTGATCGCGATGAACAAACTTCCATTAACCCTTCCCAAACTCTTCTCAGACAGCCTGTAGTATATATGCCATAATGTTTTGTACATAACTCCAAATGACAAACGAGTTAATTTTCTGAAAACTAGACACAAAGCGCTACAAATATTATTTTTGGATCATCTTCAAATTCCTTATAGATTGCAAGATATAAGCTCCCAAAGTCGGGTTAATAATAGCAGAATTTTCCTTTACGTGATCGCAAAAAGGCTTCCGCGATCGCAATTCACAGTACCCAAACATCCCGACTTTGACCAAAAATCAGCAATTAAAAATGGCCTAGAAATGGTTCGAAACCATCCCAAAACTCACCTGAGCCCCTCGGTACCTCGTCCGAACATACCAACATGTCTCAAAATAGAACACACACCTATTCGCGGCCTCAAATCACACATAAAAGCATGAAAACCACGAATCGTCGATCAAGATCAATCTTTTAAGTTCATAAACTTCAAACCAAGCATCCCATTTAAGCCTAACCAATCCGGAATAAACCCAAATTTTGCATACAAGTTCCAAATGACATAACAAACCTATTCCAACTCTCTGAACAATAATTTGAACCCAATATCATCAAAGTCAATATTCGGTCAAACTTATGAACATCCCAAACTTTCAAATTTCTAACTTTTGCTAATTAGTGCCGAAATCTTGCAAAAATATCCTAATGCAAATTCGGGCATACGTCCAAGTCCAAAATCACCATCCAGACCTAACGGAATCATCAAAACTCCGATCCGAGTTCAAATACTAAAAAGTCAAACTTGATCAACTCTTCCAACTTAAAGCTTCCTAGTTAGGAATCAATCTTCTAAATCAATTCCGAATCACCTGAAAACCAAAACCGATGATTTACACAAGTTATAATACATCAAATGAAGCTACTCAAGACTTCAAATAGCTGAACGGAATGCAAATGCTCAAAACTATATGTCGGGTCGTTACAGTAAGCCCCTAGGACGACCACATCTTGGATGACCTCCACCCTGAGCTGGCTGAGTGGGTGGCATAGCAACCATCGCATGAATAATAGTATGTCTTCCTTGCTTCCCTAAACCTCTACACAGATGGGGACAATATTTCTTGATGTGCCCCAGATCTCCACACTCATATAAACCTCTGACCAGAAATGACTGCGGGCCTGAGTTAAACCCCGTGAGCCAGAATACCCACTAGAAGAACCTTGTTACTGATAAACGCTGAACAGATAGAGCGCGATGAGAACTCTACGATGGAAGTGCACTGAATGAGGACTACATAAAAGCTCCTCGATTGGGTGGTGGTGAATGATAAACTAGCCTGCTAGAATGGCCTCTTCCAACTCGACCTTAGCCTCTAGATGAGGCACCATTGAAGATACGTGAATGTCGGGATCTCTTGTCCCTTCCCTACATCATCTCTCTAGTCTCAATGCGGATGCGCTCTATATGACATGCTATCTCCATGGGTTGGTGAAATGAAGTCCCGATCTCTACCTCTCTAGCCATAGCAAGACAAATACCATGTTGAAGACCATCAATGAATCTCCTCACTCTCTCCTCCTAAAAGGGAAACAAAATAGAATCATAACGGGACAACTCGATAAACCTCACCTCCCACTCGATACCTGACATCGGATCCTGCCACCTCATCTCCTCCCTCCTGGTGGGGGGCACAAAATGCTCCAAAACGACCTTGGAGAACTAAGCCCAGGTAAGAGGAGGTAATCCTGCTGGTCTTCCCAACTCATATGCCTACCAACACCTCTTAGCTGGACCTTGTATCTGGAAGGCGGTGAAGTTAACTCACTTGGAATTGACTAGTATCAAATTGCGCAGAATCTCATGACAACGATCCAAACACCCATGGGCATCCTCTGAAGGTGCACCACTGAAGTGACAAGGATGAAACTTCGTGAACTTATCTAGCCTCTTCAGCTCCTCAGCATACATCGCGGGCCTCTCCTCAAGCTACACGACAACATTAGGCAGAACTACCCCAATTGGTAACACTTTGCGAGTCTGATAACCATTGTCCACCTGCTCCGGGGTTCGAGTAGTTGGAGTCCGTAGTCCGCCCCTGCTTGGGATGTAGCTGGTATAGTAGGAAATGCCCTGGCAAGCGCCAAACTCTCGAACAATCTAACCATATGGACCAAAGCATTCAGAACAACTAACGAAACAATTAAACCCTAGGGAACCTGGGTTGGTACCTCCGGTTCAACATAATCATGAACTTGTTCCTCAACAAGAGCTACAGGTGGCTCTATAGCAGCTACTTGAGCAGGGGCTCTAGATGCGGCGTGTGCTTCACCTCTATCTCTGCCTCGGCCGCTCACGACCTTGGCCTGGGGTACCAGCGCCTGCTTCGCTGAACCAGATGAATGTGTCCTCACCGTCTAGGAGATAATAGAAAATCAAGGATTCAGACTTAGAGCTAAACAAATCTGCACGACAGAGGATGAAAGAAAGATTAGTTTTTCCTAATAGCCATGTAGCCTCTTGAAGATACGTATATATGCCTCCATACCGATCCACAAGACTCTATTGGGCTAACTCATGATTCGTGGGGCATGAGAAACCTAGTGCTCTTATACCAACTTGTCATGACTCAAAATTCCACCGGAGCTGTGATGGCCCCTAACACTGCTTGCTAGGAAAGCCAACAACCAATGTTCTTAATAAACTTAAATAACAATATCAAATAGTCTTAAATTTGAAATAATATAAATAACTAAAGTCAAATAAAGGAAAAACTATCCCAAAATCTGGTGTCATCGAGTACATAAGCACTATAGAGTAATAAGTACAAGATTTGATCAAAATACAATATTGTCTGAACGACTAACATTAATAACATGAAATAAGAATAGGGACTTCAAGGCTTGCTAATGGAACAACGGCGCTACCTCGAAGTCTCGAACAGGAATAGATGCTACCCTCTAGCAGTCACCTCTATCAGGAGGACCTTGATCTGTACATATAGTGCAGAGTTTACTTTGAGTAGAACTGACCCATGGACTCAAATAAGTACCAAGCTTAACCTCTAGCTGATACTAGTAATGAGCTTAGCAAAGTCCAGTATTTATATTGAATAGCCAACAACAACAATAATAGAATAATGACGGCAAAAATAAAAGTTGCTCAAGTAATACCGAGTTCAACCTTTTCATAATAAGAGGAGAAATAAGCATGCTTTTCATGTATAACAGTTAAGGCATAAATCTTTTCACACAAATCACCTAGAAATGGATTTATCAATTTAACTACCATTTTAAATTCTAAACATCAAATAGAGACATCAAGTATAAATTAGCATGAGGAAAGTAATACAACTCTATGCCTATATGACAAGTATATATGCGAGGATCCACATCATCGCAGTTTAATCATCAAGAATGCACATGTATAGTGCCTGGCACAAGTACACCTCCATAATCTCACACATACTCACTCACTCAGCACTGTATGAGTGCCTGGCTTAAGATCCTTACCAAGCACGTATTAAGTGCCTGCACTCACAGGGCCAAAAGTAGCACGGGTTATCATGTAACTCCGGAGGAGCGAATCCTAGCCCAAGCACTGATCGGATCAAATGCGCCACCTTACTATCAATACCACATAGCCCAATATGGGGCCTGGCACACGTGCCATCTCACTATGAATATCAACACTGCTCTATGGCCCAAGTTCAGTCATTAATCTGCTCAAATCTCAGTATGCCAATATCTCACAATATCAAAATTAATATACCCCATGGATTATGCCAGCGTTGCACAAATAAGCTCAAACTCGTGTCACACAAGTGAGGACACTAACAACATATGAGATAACATATAAAAAGTGCATAGAGACAGAGGTATAGCACGCAAATATAATATCATGACTGAAAAATATGACTATGGCTAAGGAAAATAGCTTAACATGGCAAAGATATCCCTATATTGTCTCAAACCGATAAACAAATAGCCTGGACATGATTTCTAGCATGAATAATAGCTCATATAGTCATACAAGTATAGAAAACACAATAACAAAGTGGTATGATAGCAAAACAAGGCAAATAATAGCCTAAATTCTACCTGGATACAGTCGGTCGTCACCTCGCATGTGTGTCACCCCAACATGTATCAAATATCATAGCCAACAGAGAAATTACCCTCAAACCAAGCTTAAACATGTTACTTACCTCAAAGCGCAAGAATGAACACTCCCACGGGAATTGACCTATGAAGGGATCGAATCTAGACAAAATAACTCAATAACGTCAAACAAAGCCATAGGTATAAATTCCAAACAATAAGCTTCGATCTTTATTCAATTCCCAAAAAGTCAACAAAAATCAACTCGAGCCCATATGGTCAAAACTCGAGTCAAGGGGTAGATCCCGACTACCCATAACTCCATGAGTCGAAATGTGTGATTAGATTCCAAAAACCAAGTCCAAATCGACCTTCAAATCTTCATGTTTCGCTCTCTTTGTTGTAGGAAAATCCCACGAAATTTCTATAAAAAATCCATGTTTTAGGTTTTAATAATCCTTGTAGATTCTTGAAATAATACAACAAATGAGTAGAAATCATGTATCCCAAAGTCTTGTATGAAAGTCTCCTTCAAAAAATCACCCCTCTCAAAGTTTAGTGTTCAAAATATGAGAGAATGAGCGAAAATCCCGAAATTAGAACTTAAATGATTCGGCCCAGCAATACCCTTCGCAAACACGGCCCATGCCTCGCGTTCGTGAAGCACAATCCAGCCATAGCCCAAAAAGACCATCTGCGAACGCGGTCAACCACCCACGAATATGACTCGCTGGCATCCTAAGCCTACGAGAACGCAACCCTGACCATGCGAATGCGATGGCTAACCTCCAGAAAACTCCCAGCAGCCCTTACGCGAACGCGAGCCCAGAAGTGCAAACTCAAAGGGCACTAAGCAAGAACATCCACGAATGCGACATGATGTCCGTGAATGTGAAGAACGAAACCATCCTGGCCCAAATAAGCCT
Organism: Nicotiana tomentosiformis; assembly: GCF_000390325.3. NCBI lineage: Eukaryota > Viridiplantae > Streptophyta > Magnoliopsida > Solanales > Solanaceae > Nicotiana > Nicotiana tomentosiformis. The sequence goes on along the minus strand of NC_090818.1, from coordinate 75,496,975 downwards.
CTGCGATTGTGTGACCTGCTCTGCAATCACGAAGCACACTAGACACCAACGGTAATATGCAATCTCAACCAAGCTTCGGGTGGTCCAAAACTCACCCGATCCACCTGGGACCTCGTCCAATCATACCAACAAGTCTATAAATACTACCTGGACCCATCCAAAGCCTCCAAGAACATGTAATATAATCACATCTATGAATGAACAATCAAATCACAAATTGAACTTCTCTTAAGATCATAAGCTTCTAAACTTCTAACAAAGCGTCTGATTCCTATCACACCAACTCGGAATGCAACCACACTTTGCACACAAGTACCAAATAACATAACACACCTATTTCAAGTCCCGAAAAAACAATCTGAACCCGATATTATTAATGTCAACTCTCGGTCAAACTTATTGTCATGACCCAAAATCCCAATGTGAGGGTCGTGATGGCACTTAGTACCTACGACTAGGTAAGCCTATCACAACACGATGCCAATCAGAATATAACAACTTTAGAGTTTAATAAAAGCTACAAATATAATAAAACTGCCAAACATGAATACAATAATCAACTTCCCAAAACTCGGTAACACTGAGTCATAAGCTCTACATATAATGTACATAAAGTCTCAAAACTATATCACTGTTTGGAAGATATAAACAATATAAAAAGTAAAATAAGGACTTCGAGGCATGCAAATGGAACGGTAGGTATACATTGAAGTCTCCAACCAGCGGTCGTACGTCATCGAACGATCAGACCGATCCAGAAAACCTGGATCTGCACAAAGAATGTGTAGAAGCACATGTATACCACAGTCGGTACCCAGTAAGTATCAAGACTAACCTCGGTAGAGTAGTGACGAGGTTTAAGTAAAGACACTCATTAGCCAAATGACTTGTGCAAAAATATCAAGACTAGCAACATAGAGGATAACAAAAAACAATAACTATAATCTTATCAGAACAAGTGATAGCAATTTGATACATATAAGTCTAAGTTTCAGCAACAAGTCATCCAATAGAATCATACACATATGGAACCTCGTTCCCACATTGTCAATCACCCTCACACGGCAAAGACCTCATGCCACAACATATACCATATCTGCACGGTAGAGACCTCGTGCCAAAGCATGTAACATACCCATGTCAGTTACCAATAACATGTTCAAGAGGAATTTATCAAAAATCTAATAAAGTAATGCATGTCAACAACTTTCTTTTTATTTCAATCTATTACACGTTCAGCATCTCAATATAATACGAGATAACAACTCCACGTATGTAAATCCATCTTGATAACCAAATCATCAAGTAACAACAAAGGCATAGAATGGAAGGTTAGAAACTACACAACGAATCATGTATAAATGCATGACACACACAAAGAAGTCATAAGAACAAACAAGAATCCCCCTTTTTCACCACCACAAAAACATCACAAATAAATGCCCCTAGGCCATCACATATCATTCACACATAGCTACCCTTATCTCACCGCGTGCACATCAATAAAGTAAATGCATGCCTTGTCTGTCCCCACATATTTTAACAATCATCCCACCTTGTCTTTCCATATGTGCAAACCCGATATAACCCGCCTTGTCTCACCACATGTGCAATATCAACAATAACAATAGCACGACAGAAATGTAAACACCCGAACAATACGCTCAACAAGTCCATGTGTGCCACAATCAAAGCAACATAGCATGCCAACAATTGTCACCAAGACATAAATTCATAATTTGCCAACGTCCTGCACAAGGACAATTCAATAAGTAAATGCGGATGGGTGTTCAACTTATAAGCATGAAAGCTAACTCAAATCAGTAATAATCTTACAAATGCCCAACTTGGCCAATTTATGAAATACGATCCTAAAACATGATCTCTAGCATGAGACATAGACTCAAGTAATTACCCAAAGTGAGAAACACGTAGTATATGAACCTCTCAATCAAATAAGGCAATAAAAGCAACCTCGGGTCAAATGCAGTCATAAGGCACACATACGTGCGTGTACACACTCGTTACCTCATATAGACATTGTTTACACACAACACAAATAAGTAATTAAGTGAAATCCTAAGGGGTAATTTCCCCCACATAATGTTATGCAAGATACTTACCTCAACTAGGCCAATTCAATACTCTAAAAGCATTTTCCTTTAAAATTCACCTACACTAGGCTCAAATCTAGCAAAAATTGACTTAATAATATAAAACAATGCAAGAGAAACCAAATAAAGTTAAGATCATTATACAATTATCCAAAAGTCAATAAAAGTCAACCCAGGCCCGTCCGGTCAAAACTCGACTACCCATAACCCCACGAGTCCAGATATGTGTTTGGTTTTCAAATCCGAGTCCAATTCGACTCTCAAATCTCAATTTCTAATGTTTCAAAACATAGTCAAAAGCAAGTTAAAATATTGAAATTGAGTCAAAATCACATACCTAATAGCTAGATGTGAAAATCCCCTCCAAAAAATGTCGCCCACCAAGTCTATGGCTCAAAATATGATAAAATGAGACTGGAGGTTCGCAAATACGAAACATGGATCGCAAAAGTGCCCTAGGAAATGTCGTAAATTCGACATAATCTTCGCAAATGCGACGACAGGCCAATTGCAAAGTCGACCACAGGGTCGCAAAAGCGACCTGCCCAGCCCCAGAAACTTATCGCAAATGCGACTCTAGCTTCGCAATTGCAAAGCTTGTCCACACAGTCAAACCTCACAAATGGGGTACCCACCTCGCAAATGTTAGGTCCACAAATGCGAACAACATCTCGTATTTACGAGATGTGAAGCACCAGCAATAAACCATACATTCTAAAACCCAACTCCAATAATATGAAATGGGTCCGAAACTCATCTGAGACCCTGGGACTTCACACCAAACATCCACTCAAGTATTAAAATATCATGCGAACTCGCTCGCGAGCTCAAAACACCAAAATAACATCCAGAACTACGAATCGAACCCCAAAAAACATAGAATTCACAATGAAATTCAACAATCGCTAAAATCACAACCAAGCGTTTGATTCCTATCAAATGAACTCGGAATGATACCAAACTTTGCACACAAGTCATAAATGATAAAACGAGTCTATTCCAAATCCTGAAACTAAAATCCAAACCCGGTAGTCACGGTGTCAACTCATGGTCAAACTTAGGAAATTTCTAAACCTTCAAATTGCCAACTTTCGGCAAAAAGAGCCAATTCCATCTAGGACCCTCCGAATCCAATTCCGGGCAAAATAACCATACAAACCTTTTGAACCATCAAAATACTGTTCTAGGGTTGTTCTCACAAAAGTCAAATCTCGGTCAACTTTTCCAACTTAACGCTTCCAAATAGAGAATTTCTCTTCCAAATAAACCTCGAACCTCTCGAACACTGAAACCAACCATACACGCAAGTCAGGATATATCATATGAAGCTACTCAAGACCTCAAATCACCAAACAGAATGCTCAAGCTCAGAACGACTGATTGGGTCGTTACACTTATGTCATGACCCAAAATCCATCTAGTCCTGATGGCACCTAACCCAAACCCACTAGGTTAGACAAGTAACAGTCAACACAACTCATATGAGAATAATAAAAGTAAAAGAGTAAAATAACTGAATTTCTATAAAATCTCCAAAGATTGAAAGTACAAGTCATGAGCTTCTAAGACTTAGAATTTACAAAGCTCGTACGAAATAAATACATCATTTATTTCAAATAAAAAAAACAGATTTGCAAATGTAAAGCTACCAAGGACAAGTGGCAACTATAACCGTAAAGCTACCAAGGACAAGTGGCAGCTATAACCGGAACGCAGATACATCTTCAATGCCAACTCTCATCATACACAGTAACATCAACTCCAAGATGCACGCAAGGTGAAAAACTGTAGTATGAGTACAACCGACCCCATGTACTAAATAAGTAAAAAAACCTAACCTCGGGTTGAAAGAATTGACGAGCTCGGATGAAAGTCGGAGTTCAAAATAATATAGTAAAGATAGTAAAGGAAAATAACTCAGGAGATGTAATGCCCAGCTCGTTCACAGATACGAAAAAGTAGACATGATTTTCAAGTATAACAGTCGCAGTCTACATCTTACTACTAAAGTCAATTAAACATGAGTTTATCAAAAGAACTGTGTTCTTCCCAATTTATAACCTCAGATAAGATTTTTCATTTGTCAACTAGCATGAGGAAAATGCATCTCTACGCCTACATGTCAAGTAATCAGATTTCATGTCACTGTCTAGCACGAGGAAGGTACATCTCTATGCCTACATGTCAAATATATATGTCATCAGATGTCATATCACTATCTAGCATGAGGAAGGTACATCTCTATGCCTACATGTCAAATATACATGTCAAGATCAGTTTCACAATGAAGTCATTAAGTACACACAATCTTATCACACTCTAGGTTCCTGGCTCAAATGCCCAAACAATATAACCGTGGATTCATCAAAATAATCACAGTTAGCACTGTACGGGTGCCTGGCAAAACAGCCCATGATCGAGCACGTGCATATAACATTGTACATGCGCCCACTGCTGGCATGTCAGACTCCAGAGGGGCGGATCCTACCCAAGCGCTAATCATAATCACATAGCCCAAATAGTAGGGCTTGGTGCACGCGTAGCCTCAAATCAGTACAGCTTAGCCCATTGTGGGGCCTGACATATGCGTCACCTCAATATCAATATAACTGTTGCAGCGTGAAAAAAGATCCATATATCCATATCAATACAGCTCTGTGGCCCACATCACTCATCAATCCGCTCAAATCTCAATAAGCAGACATCATCACAGAAACACAATCCAATAATAAATCATGGAATATTACAATATGCCTCAATACAGTTCAAACTCGTGTCACGTACAAGGACACCAATAACATGTGCGATAGCATATCAAAAGTGCATAGAGACAGAGATATAACATGCGAACGTGACTATCATGACTGTACAGCGTGACTACGACTAAGGCAAATAGCTCAACATGACGAAAGTAGCCCTATCATGTCTCAAACAATTGAGCAGGTAGTCTAGGCATGATTTCTAGCATGAATAATGTCTCACGTAGTCACATAAATGGAGAAAACATAATATCAAAGAAGCATGATAGCAAAATAAGGCATATAATAGCCTAAGAACTACATGTATCATGAATACCTCGGTGCATGCACCCGCGCCCGTCACCTAGCATGTGCGCCACCCCCAACCCATCTCAATTATCATAGTTTTCAGGGATATTTACCCTCAAATCCAAGTTTAGACATGTTACTTACCTCAAACAAGCCAAATCCAATACCGAGTAAGCCAAACAACAATCTAGAAATGCCATCCCGCATAAGTTAATCTCCAGACGACTCGAAACTAGCCAAAAGGAACTCAAAATTATCAAATAATTCCAAAGGAAACAAACCTAAATAATAAAGGTCGAATCTTTAAGCAATTACTCAAAGTCAACCAAAAAGTCAAATACGAGCCCGCACCTTGGAACCTGACAGAACTCATAAATTCTAACAACACATTCGAATAGGAGTCCAACCATACTAATTTCATTCAAATCCGACTCTGAATCGATGTTCAAAACTCAAATAATCACTTTAGGAAAATTTAGACAAAACCCCCCAATTTCTCTTTTGAAATCATCAATCAAATGCCAAAATCGAAGATGGAATCATGGAATATAATAAAAACTGAGTAGAAAACAGTTTCCCCAATTCATGTGGTGAAACTCGCCTCCAAAATCGCCCAAATCTGAGCCCCCAACTCAATATGTGATGAAATGACTCAAGGTTCGAAAATAGTATACTCGTAATCAGTGAAGGGAAATACCCATATCATGATTGCAGAAACTTCTTCCCGATCGCGAAGAACAAATGCTACTGCCACCAAAATGCTCTACGTGTTCGTGATACTGGCCACGCGACTGCGATGCCCCATGCGCGAACGTGAACTGTAACCAATCCAAACCTCCGCGAATGCATACCATCTATTGAGTCCACGATGAACAAACTACTAGAGGACCTTCCCGATCGTGAAGAACACCAGAGGCATCAGATAACAACAGAAAACCAACAATGCAACCAACTTCGAAAATGTCTGAAACCACCCCGAAACTCACCCGGGCCCTCGGGACCTCGTCCGAACATACCAACAAGTTCCAAATCACAACACGAACCTACTCGAGGCCTCAAATCACACATAAAAACATCAAAACCATGAATCACACCTCAAATCAAACTTAATGAACTTTTGAACTCTCAACTTCCAAAACGCGTGCCAAACTATATCCAATCAACTCGGAATGACCTCAAATTTTGCACACAAGTTCCAAATGACATAATAAACCTATTCCAATTCCCAGTACAACAATACCAACCTGATATCATCAAAATCAACTCCCGATCAAACTTATGAACATTCCAAACCTTCAAATTGCTAACTTTTGCCAATTAGCACCAAATAAACTATATCTGTTAGCTCCCATAGGGCATAACTAAGATGGGTGTGGCCAATTGTACATCTCTTTTACTATTGAAAGTAACTCAGAATGCTTATATTTCTCTGACTGAATTGTAAATACTGATAATCTTCACTAATTGGGTACCTCGTACCCTTATTCACCTTGCTTCTTTTACTTGTTGAAACTTGTTACTACCTTCTGATTCTCTTACTGCTTTTTATCATATGGGTGGATAGATATTCATACCTTACGGCTCCTTATCAAAAAGCTTACACATCTTAGTACACATTTAATCTACTAAAGACCTTATATTTACTCATCATAAGCATGATGCAAAATCGAGTTTCTCTAACTCAACTCTTCCACAACCACATTCAATCTCTTACCAACTGTCTTTGTGGATGTAGGTATCGTTGTATTACGAATAAAGAAGAATTTAGGAGTTTGAATTCTTACAACTGAGCTCTACCACACGATCTATAGTAATAAGAAAGAGTGACAGTCCTAAATGCCCTATAGCCTCCTGCTTATATGTGTGGTGCACAACACATCCATAAACAAGACTCTACTAGACACTGCTTGTAGACTTCGTAGGACAGAACTGCTCTTATAACAAGTTTGTCACGATCTAAAATTGTCACGACCCAACTGGAGGGTCATGACTAGCACCCGGGCCATACTTGCCGAGCACCAACGTACATTTTATCTAACCTTCCTTATTATCTTTAAGGGCCGACAAGATTAATATAAATAGTAGACATGGATCATGAACATCCAATAATGAAAGATAATGTCATGAATATACATAACATGGGACGACAAGACTGTCAAGAAACTATATATAAGGTACGAGCTACCATGCTGCCATGAAAGACTATACAACAAAAATCAGCCGACAAGGCATTCTAAACCATACATAAGTCGACACATGTCTATGAGCCTCTAAAGGAACATAAGTGCTACAACATTGCCGGAACAGGGCCCCGACATACCCATAATGTCTATAATAAAAATGCATACCAAGACCACGGCAAGTCCGGAGAAGGGATCTCGCCAATAACTGCTGAACTGGACAGCCTACTGTGGTGGGGAGCTACGTCTACCTGTCTATCAGGACTTGCAGCATGACATGCAGCGTCCACAAATAAAAAGGACGTCAGTACGAATAAAGTACTGAGTATGTGAGACAAGAAAGCATAAGTAAGAACAGTAATGTAAACAGGGATAGAGAATATACAAACTGTGACATCTAGGTACCTCTGAGGGCTACTGACATGAAATACATGATACATACATATATATACATAAAATTTTAAAACATACGCCTTTGTGGGCATCACCATCATCATATCGTACCCGGCCATAATAGGCTCGGTAAAACGTACCCGGCCATCATAGGGCTCGGTAGAATCGTACCCGGCCACGTGGAGCTCGGTAAAATCCAACTGATCAGTGGTTGCACAATAGGTGCCATACCCGGCCGACTATAGCGCGGCTCGGTAGAGTAAAATAGATACATATATATGATGCATGCTGGACTTATTGGAATCACATTTTGAACCTTTCGGAGTGACGTAAGGTCGGTATCCTTCGTACACGTTATTAGGATTAACTCTTCATCAAGAATCTTATAAGAATCAGGAACTACCAACAACATTGATAATATAAGAATAAGAGAAGTAACATCAATATCAATCGTTTCATAAGAAGGGCAGCAATGTAAGTACTGCTAGCTTCTAAGAGTAGAGTATCTTTGGGAGCTCGTTCATTAAATTATGTACAATCGGAGTCATGCAAAAGAATGAAGGGGATAGCCTCACATACCTTGTATATACTGCCCAACCTCAAGCTATGCAAATGTCACGACTCCTTAGTCTACACTAAGACAAATGACACTATCATTATCGTTTAAGCGTTGTAACTATTATATATCGACAGCAACCTATTTTACGATGAAACAGACAGCACCTCCCCTATTTATATGACTTCCCACAAGTCAATACAATCACCAAACAGCCCAAACAACATCATTAATAATCATATTGAGCCTCCAAAACAGTCCACCAACCAACAACATTACTACCAAGCCTTTCGATATATATTTCACAAGTTCTAGCTTCAACGACTTAGCTGCAACTTGGATAATCTTAAATATATATAGAGTAAGAGGTTCCTTACCTTTAAACAGAAAGAAAAACTCCAATTTGACCTTAATTGTCCACGAAATATCCCTTCAATTCTGCCACAAGAACAAGGAAGCGAAACTAGCAATTAATTCGGGTTTTTCGGCACTAGAATTACTTTAGAAGACTTGAAATCACCTAGGGTTGATATTAAAAACTTGAAGGTGTATTTACAGGACATAAAACACTTAAAACAACCTCCCACACGAGCTGGAACAACACAAAAATCAGCAACAACAAGAAGAACAAGAAACTTACTAGCGCCACGGGATTCCCGACATTTGATTTGTGTTGTTTGCCCTTTGTTTGGGTCTTGGATCATGAGAGAACCTTGAGAGACTGTTTTTAGGGTTATAAGGTCTGAATATACTGAAAAATAATGACTTAAAACGGGGTTGAGGTATCTTATATATGTCCATATGTCTTAAACCGCCTTTGTGGGCCCCATAGAGAGCAGCTTGGCGCACTCTCGCGAAAACGCGAATATCTCTCTATTCCGAGATCGTATCGACGAACGGTTTAATGAGTTGGAAACTAGACTCATAGATCTTCAATTTGATAGGTAGATCACCCCATAATTCCAAGCACATTGGGAGAAAAATGCAGTAACATTTGACCTAAAGTTTAAGTAAAATTATAAACCTAAGTTGCAACAACTTTTATCGACTTTTGTTTCATAACTCGCTTGACTTCAAGACTTATGATGCGGATATTATATGATTCAAATACATTAAAACAAGACCTCTTGGGATAATTAATCACCTCTAGTGTTACCCGAAAATACGGGTTACAACATCCTTGATTCGTTTAACTTCAAATACTTGTTAACCACTCTTATACACCCTCGAATCGTTTAAGACCAATAGGATTAACTTCTTATCATCTCAAAGATAATCTCTTCTTGGATTTACGTCGACTAACTTACAGCGAGATCTATGGTATGCGAATTTGGGTTGTAACAAAAATGCAGGGCCGCGACGGGCACCCAATGCCTTACTCAACCGAGTACTAACGTAAAATATCTTTCTTATCATACCATCATGGGTGAGTGGGCCAGAAGGGCCTTCATGAGATAACCAGAATAAAACATAAGAGAATACTCGACATAGGATGACCCAACATGATATACAAACTTATATATGTAACATACGGGCCTATAAGGCCGACATGATCATTTGTACACTCAAACCATAGGATGATAAGGCCATACAAGTATCCATATGCATGACCTCTGTCTACAAGCCTCTAAGAGTACATAAATATCATAAAGGTCAGGACAGGGCCCCGCCATACCAATCATTACATGTCCAAAACATACTGACCAAATAGGCAACTCCGGCGCAAGTGGAGTGCACCAGCACCTTCCGCTGAGCTGATAGCCTACTAGGAAGACTGTCAACCTATCTATCGGCACATGCGGGCATGAAACGCATCATCCCCAAGAAAAAGGGATGTTAGTACAGATAATATACCGAGTATGTAAGGCATAAAAGCAATATATAAATGACATGAAAAAAATATGGAGTAAAGAACTAAACCTGTAAGTCTGAATAGCTTTGTGAATCATGAAACATTTATAACGTCATAAATATACGTATAAATGTCATATCATGCATAGGTATTGAAATAAAATTTATCAACTTACGTATTTTCTGAGACCGATGAACAAATGATATAATTATAGGACACATGGTGAATCAAGAATATAGGCACCCCTAGTACTTATATGAATAGAGTCATTTATGAAAGTTACACTTTTGCTCATTTCATTTTTATCATATGGGTCATGCCAAGAGGAAAGAAGGTATAGCCTTAACATACCTTAACTCCGTTGAGTGCTTAATACCTTCCAAGCAATTCTTCAAACAACTCAACTCAACATACCATAGCATAAGGAGATTCAAAATCAGTGCTCAGTAAAGGCTAAGTCCGCAACTTAAACTAGTAGCTCATTTATGTAAATTTGGGCAGCATCTCCCCTATAACAAGGGCCTCCTCCAATACCATATACAACCAACAACAACCATAGCAATACAATAAGAACAACATCAATAATAGGGTATAGAATATTTCATTAATAAGTCATCAATATATCACGACGAGCGGCAAGCTCGGATTGAATCCCTTTAGCACCCTTCAACCCCTTTTATCATTCATTCTTGAACATAGTAGTATATCCTATATAATAACCAATACCTTTTAATGGATTTCCAACCTTGTACTCAATTTCAACTACAGACTACTCGTTGGTTCATTCTCCTATCTATATTCTGCGTAACACCTCCTGGGTTATGTCCTTTGTCTTAACTTAACTCTCGCTCTGGCTCCTTATGTATCAAGTCTTCATTCACACTTATTTATCAATAACATCCTGGCCGAGAAATCTTACTGCCTCTCCCCGGCATCGTGCTTGCATAATGTTCTAGAGTCGCGGCATAGTTGTAGGATTTGAATAAATGCAACCTCATCCCTTCTGCCTTTTTAACACATTATTCCTTTACCATTCCATAGTTATCCGAACCACTTAACTCCGACTTAATACCAAATCACACCATCTTCCCCCTTTAGGGGAATACTAAGATTTAGTGCTACAACAATCAACCTATAAATGTTTTACCTCTTCATCTTTGGCATCTTTTCACATCATCAATGACCCTTACTCACCTTACGATAACCCTTCCGTACCAGGGATAACTGAATTCCATATGCACAAGGGTGACACCTAGTGTAACTAGCACATTTAGTTCCTTAAGCTTAACTCTGCTCACAGTGCTTGCTTTAGGGAAGCATCTTCCTGAATGAACTTTAAAGGTTATTCTTTTGCTGTCCATTCTATTATTGCTGGAACACGATCTCAAAAATTGTCACGATGTCGACTATTAACTAATCCTCCGGTCCTTAATTCATGTTTGTTTTTTTCTTGTTTACTATACCATACTAATTTCTATTACTCCAGGGGTCTAACTTAACCTTCTGGTAATCATGTTCGAGTGACCAACACATTTCTCGAAATGAGGGTATGATTTTATGGCTTATACAATTTTAGTTTCTCAAGGCCTGTCACCTCTTGTCTTTTCCTTTACTTGACTATAGACTTTGTCATTATGTTATATTTTGATTTACCGTTATCACCCATTTATCACATCTTACTCATTATTCTCCGACTAATATTTCTGTCTATCACTTTATTCTGGAAATATTCAACAAAATATTCTTTCACTTTTAGCTCCCCTTGCTTCATCTCATTAGCTGTTCGGGACGCCTAACATTCTCTCTTTTTTTACTTGGGGAGGGAGTCATACTAAGGTAAATATTTATCCCTTCTAGGATTCCACTACCTATCTTATGAAATTTCTGAACATTCTAGTATTCATATCTAACTATACTATTCTAGAGTGCACCATCTCGGTGTCTCACAAGGAGATATATTACCATATTTGCACTATCCTTCGGAAATGTTAGTTAGCGATAATAGTCCATTCACCATTTTGGGTTACTCTAACCCTAGCTGGATTCTAATATCCCATTTTTCTCTTAAACTATATCTGTTAGCTCCCATAGGGCATAACTGAGATGTGTGTGGCCAATTATACATATCTATGTTACTATTGAAAGTAACTCAGAATGCTTATGTTTCTCTGTCTGAATTGTAAATACTGATAATCTTCACTAACTAGGTACCTAGTACCCTTCTTCACCTTGCTTCTTTTACTTGTTGAAACTTGTATCTACATTCTGATTCTCTTATTGCTTTTTATCATATGGGTGGATAGATATTCATGCCTTATGGCTCTTTATCAAAAAGCTTACACATCTTAGTACACATATAATCTATTGAAGACCTTACATTTACTCATCAAAGCATGATGCAAAATCGAGTTCCTCTAACTCAACTCTTCCACATCCAAATTCAATCTCTTACCAACTGTCTTTGTGGATGTAGGTATCGTTGTATTATGAATAAAGTAGAATTTAGGAGATTGAATTCTAACAATTGAGCTCTACCACACGATCTATAGTAAGAAGAAAAAGTGACAGTCCTAAATGCCCTATAGCCTCCTGCTTATAAGTGTGGTTCACAACACACCCATAAACAAGACTCTACTAGACACAGCTTGTAGACTCCCTAGGACAGAACTGCTCTGATAACAAGTTTGTCACGACCTAAAATGCAGGGCCGCGACGGGTACCCAATGCCTTACTCAACCGAGTACTAACGTAAAATATCTTTCTTATCATACCATCATGGGTGAGTGGGCCAGAAGGGCCTTCATGAGATAACTAGAATAAAACATAAGAGAATACTCGACATAGGATGACCCAATATGATATACAAACTTATATATGTGACATACGGGGCTATAAGGCCGACATGATCATTTGTACATCAAACCATAGGTTGATAAGGCCATACAAGTATACATATGCATGTCCTTTGTCTACAAGCCTCTAAGAGTACATAAACATCATAAAGATCAGGACAGGGCCCTGCCATACCAATCATTACATGTCCAAAGCATACTGACCAAATAGGCAACTCCGGAGCAAGTGGAGTGCACCAGCACCTTCCGTTAAGCTGATAGCCTACTAGGAAGACTGTCAACCTGTCTATCCGGATATGCGGGCATGAAACGCATCATCCCCAGGAAAAAGGGACGTTAGTACAAATAATGTACCGAGTATGTAAGGCATAAAAGCAATATATAAAAGACATGAAAAAAACATGGAGTAAAGAACTCAACCTGTAAGTTTGAATAATTTTGTGAATCATGAAACATTTATAATGTCATGCATATGCATATAAATGTCATATCATGCATAGGTATATGCGTACATAACATCATCAAGCCTCTGAGGGCATCCCGTCATATCATCTTCTGTTGGTGAAATCATCAACGTATACCAGTTGATCAAGTAGTGGTGCGTATATAATGCCATAACCTTTCCCCTTACCCCATATACAAATAATATACGCGTATATAATGCCATATGGTCATGGGTCAATGTACATGTTTAAATGAATGCAATGCATAAGAAGTAAGTCAATAAGATCTCTAGTGATGTCGTAAGATCAATATGCCTTCGGTTAATATCATGAAATAAAATTTATCAACTTACGTATTTTCTAAGACCCATGAACAAATGATATAATTATAGGACACATGGGGAATCAAGAATATAGGCACCCCTAGTACCTGCCAGTGACTCAGTAGGAGATGAGATTTTAAGAGTTGGATCGTCACACGGTATGGTTGGTTCCCATTGAGAGGGAGAGGATTAAGAGGTTCATTGGTGGCCTAAACTCTGGACTACATTTCATCATGAATCGGGAGATTGCGACGGGTGTGAGGTTTGATGAGGTGGTTGATATTGCTAGACCCATAGAGTTTTTTTGCAGTCGAGAGCGTGGGGAGAGGGAGGCTAAAAGGCCTCGTAGTTCAGGTTGTTTCAGTAAGGCCTCATTTGGAGGGCAATCCCATCATATCAGGGGTCATCTTTATAGGCCCGCTCAGATGGCTCGTCTGGTTCATTATGGTGCATCAGCTAGCAATGGTTCATACAGTGCCCGTCCGGGTCAGTCATCTTTCAGTGCCCTTGCAGCTCAGAGTTCATCCGACACTCCATCGGTTGAGGGTTCGTTTGTACCAGGTTCTTCTAGAAGTTATTCTGGTTCTCAGGGTCCGATTCAGTGCCCGCCACAATTGTCGGATCGAGGCTGCTTCAGGTGTGGAGAGTTGGTGCATGTGAGGAGGTATTGTCCCCATCTTATGGGAGGCCTAGTTCAGTAGAGAGGTCAGGGTATGAGTTCCGTAACAGTTACTTCAACACCCGCTCAACCAGCTCGGGGTGGGACTTATGTAGTTCGAGGTTGCCCTAGAGGATGAGATCGATTAGGTGGTGGTCAGGCTCGATGCTATGCTTTTCCCGCCAGGCCAGAGGTAGTTGCTTCAGATGCAGTGACCACATGTATTGTTTCAGTGTGCCACAGGGATGCTTCCATATTATTTGACCCTGGTTCCACTTATTCATATGTATTATCGTACTTTGCCCGCTATTTGGATATGCCCTGTGATTCCTTAGTTATGCCTATTCATGTATCTATACCGGTAGGTGATTCTATTATTGTGGACCGTATGTAGCGGTCATGTGTGGTAACTATTGGGGGATAAGAGACGAGAATTGATCTCTTACTGCTTAGTATGGTTGATTTCGACGTGATTTTAGGCATGGATTAATTGTCACCATGTCATGCTATTCTGGATTATCATGCTAAGACTAGGACGTTGGCGATGCCGGGGTTGCCTAGGATTGAGTGGAGAGGTCCCTAGATTATGTTCCCATAGAGTGATTTCATACTTGAAGGCTCGACGAATGGTTAGGAAGGGATGTTTGGCATATTTGGCCTTTGTGAGGGATATTGGTGCTGATACTCCTACCATTGATTCTCTTCTGGTAGTGTGATACTTTTCAGATGTGTTTTCTGTAGACCTACCGAGCATGACATGTGACAGGGACATTGATTTTGGTATTGACTTGGTGCAGGGAACTCGGGCCATCTCTATTCCTCTGTATCATATGGCACAAGCAGAGTTGAAGGGATTGAAAGAACGTCTTTAAGTACTACTTGATAAGGGATTAATTAGGCCTAGTGTGTCGCCTTGGGGTGCGTCGGTTCCGTTTGTGAAGAAGAAGGATGGTTCTATACGGATATGCGGATATGCATGCGGATATGGCTCTACCGCGCATTGATGACTTATTTTACCAGCTTCAGGGTGCTAGAGTGTTCTCTAAGATTTATTTGAGGTCTGTGTATCACCAGTTGATGATTCTGGACTCTGATATTCTGAAGATGGCTTTCAGAACCCGCTATGGTCACTACGGGTTCCTTGTGATGTCTTTGGGGCTGACCAATGCCCCAACAACATTTATGCATCTGATGAATAGTGTATTCCATCAATATCTTGGCTCTTTTGTTGTAGTATTCATTGATGATATACTGGTGTACTCACGCAGCCAGGCGGATCATGAGCAACATCTGAGGATTGTACTCTTTAAGTCGAGGGAGAAGAAGTTTTATGCTAAATTATCTAACTGTAAGTTTTGGCTTGATTATGTGGCGTTCTTGGGGCACGTGGTGTCCAGTGAGGGGATCAAGGTAGATTTAAAGAAGATTGAGGCAGTTCAAAGTTGACCCAAACCGTCTTCAGCTATTCAGATTCGGAGTTTTCTTGGCTTGGCTAGATATTATTGTCATTTTGTGGAAGTTTTCTCGTCCATTGCTGCATCTTTGACTAGATTGACCTAGAAGGGTGCTCCATTTAGGTGGTATGATGAGTGTGAGGAGAGCTTTCAGAAGCTCAAGACTTCCTTGACCACATCTCTAGTTCTAGTTTTACCTTCAGCATTGGGTTCATATACAATGTACTGTGATGCTTCTCGATTGGTATTGAGTGGAGGATAGGGTGATTGATTATGCTTCATGCCATTTGAAGTCCCGCGAGAAGAACTACTTTGTTCATGACTTAGAGTTGGTATCCATTGTTCATGCATTGAAAATTTGGAGGCATTATCTTTATGGTGTGTCTTGTGAGATATTTACAGATCATCGGAGTTTGCAGCACTTGTTTAAGCAAAGTGATCTAAATTTGAGGCAACAGTGATGGTTAGAGCTATTAAAAGACTAGGATATCACTATTTTGTATCACCTCGGGAAGGCCAATGTGGTGGCCAATGCCTTGAGTAGAAAGGCTATGAGTATGGGTAAACTTGCATATATTCTAGCTAGTGAGAGACCGCTAACATTAGTTGTTTAGGCTTTGGCCAACCAGTTTGTGAGGTTAGATGTTTCACATCCTAGTTGGGTTCTATCTTGTGTGGTTTCTCGGTCTTCTTTATATGATTGCATCAGTGTGACAACCCCCATTTTCTCGTCCTTTAGGACACGGTGCAGTACGGTGATGCCAAGGAGGTTTCGGTTGTGGATGATGGGGTGTTGCAGATGCAGGGTCAGATTTGTGTGCCCAGTATGGATGGGTTGTGTGAGTTGATTCTTGAGGAGGCCCATAGTTTGCGGTACTCCATTCATCTGGGTGCCACGAAGATGTATCAGGACTTGAGGCAGCACTATTAGTGGAGTATAATAAAGAAAGATATAGTGGAGTATGTGGCTCGGTGCTTGAATTGTCAGCAGTTGAAGTGTGAGCATAAGATGTCAGGCAGTTTGCTTCAGAGAGTTGAGATTCCTGAGTTGAAATGAGAGCGTGTTACCATGGACTTCGTTAATAGGCTCCCACGGCCTTTAAAGAAATTTTATGCTATTTGGGTGATTGTGAACCGGTTGACTAAGTCCTCACATTTCATTGCAGTTGTGACTACCTATTCAGTAGAGTGGTTGGCTGAGATCTATATTCCTGAGATTGTTCTCCTTCACGGTGTGCCGATTATTTATTATCAGGGCACGCAGTTCACATCACAGTTTTGGAGAGCAGTGTAGTGAGAGTTGGGCATATGGGTTGAGTTGAGCACATCATTCCACCCCCAGAAGGATGGACAGTCCGAGCGCACAATTCAGATTTTGGAGGATATGATGCGTGCTTGTGTTATGAATTTTGGGGGTTCTTGGGATCAGTTTCTACCGCTTGCTGAGTTTTCCTACAATAAATGCTACCAATCGAGTATTCACATAGTTTCTAATGAGGCCTTATATGGGAGGCGGTGCCGATCTCCAGTTGGTTGGTTTGAGCCGGGGAGACTAGGTTGTTGGGCACGGATCTGGTTCAGGATGCCTTGAAAAAGGTCAAGTTGATTCAGGATTGGCTTCGAACGGCACAGTCTAAACAGAAGAGTTACACCGATCGGAAGGTTCGTGATGATGCATATATGGTGGGAGAGAAGGTATTGCTTAGAGTATCACACATGAAGGGTGTGATGAGGTTTAGGAAGAAGGGCATGTTGAGCCCTCGGTATACTGGCCCTTTTGAGGTGCATGAGAGGAGTGGAGATGTGGCCTTCAAGCTTGCATTGCCACCTAGTCTATCCGGTGTTCAACTAGTGTTTCATGTTTCCATGCTCCAGAAGTATTATGGTGACCCGTCTCATGTTTCAGACTTCAACATAGTTTAGTTAGATGGATTTCGGATTGGCATGTTCAAAAGTTGAGATCAAAGAATATAGCTTATGTGAAAGTTCAGTAGAGAGGCTAACCGGTTGAGGAGGCTACTTGGGAGACTGAGCGGGAGATGTGGATTAGCTATCCACGCCTATTTGAGATTCTAGGTATGATTCTAGACCCGTTCAAGGATAAACTTTTGTTTAAGAGGGGAGAATGTAACAACCCGGCCGGTCATTTTGAGTATTGTAGACCCGTTCTCCCATATATTGCTTATTCTATGTTCATTTGTGGTTGGTTTGGTTCTGGGGATGTTTCGGAATAAATTGGGACACTTAGTCCCAAAGTTTGAAGCTTAGGTTTAAATACTTGACCGGATACTAACTTATGTCTAAACGACTACGGAATAGAGATTTAACGATTCCGATAGCTTCGTATGGTGATTTTGGACTTAGGAGTATGTCCGGATATTGAATTGAAGATCCGTAGGTTGTTTTGGCTTGAATTGGCAAAAGTTAGAAAGTTGAAGGTTTGGAAGATTGAGAAGTTTGACCTAGAGTTGACTTTGTTAATACCAGGCTCGGATTTTGGTTCCGGGAGTTGGTGTACGTCCATTGTGTCATTTATGACTTGTGCGCAAAATTTGAGGTCAGTCAGAGTTAATTTGGTATGGTTCGGCATTGGTTTCATAAGTTGGAAATCCATTAGTTTTGTTACACTTGAATTAGGGTGCGATTCATTTTTTTGACGTCGTTTGATGTGATTTGAGGCTTAGGCTAAGTGCCTATCTTGTTTTAGCACGTGTTGTATGTTTAGATGGGGTCCTCAGGGCCTTGGGTGTGATTCGGGTTGAAATCCGATTGAGGTTTGGACTTGGAGAAATCTATTGGTTTCAGTTTTGGTGTAACCGCACCTGCGAAGTATTGGCCACAGGTGCAGAGCTACAGAAATGGCCATGGGGTCGCAGAAGCGGTTATAGATTGAGCTGGGAAGTTGTGCAGGTGCGGGCACCTGGTCGCAGAAGCGGAAATAGGTCAAGTGAGGTCTTGATCATAGATGCGGATGTGGAGCCGCATTTGCGGAAGCACAGCTGCGAGGTTTGTCTCAGATGTGGATCAGTTTCCCTAGATGCAAGAGGTCGGGGCGTTTGTTGTATCGCAGACTCCCCCACATAGGTCGAAGCCATAGAACAAAACATATAATAACCCACAATACCCTTACTCAATAACTACCATGATCTCGCACCGTAATTCAACTGAATCCTTCACAAACCCATGCAAACCCAATCATAAAAATACCTCAAATCATCCGCTACACCCACATACATCCTCGTCACAGTCAAGCCAACTTCCCCAATTGACCCAAACTCAAATTGCAGCACATATAACCCACTGGTAGAAAGAAACTCTCCAAACAAATGTCATAAGAATCACACATACGTAGACTACCCCGCAGGTGATAACCCACCCGCTCAGCCTCAAACCGGCATCTCTCTGTGATCTCATCCTGGTAGCAACCACCATGCATAGCTAAATCCTCCCGAGTCAGAACTCGTCAACAAAACATAAGAATCTACGTCATCCCATAAATGAACAACATGAAAAGATCCCTCAATGTACTCATAACTTGAGACAGGATAACACATAAAGACAGAAATCAAGCACCAAATAGTCCTTTTCACATCCCAAGCAAACTCTTCTCGTCACATCCAAACCATATGAACACATCTCGCAGTCACATCATATTCATCGTATAGCCATCCAACCACCGACCGAGCCACCAGTCCAACTCCTAGGGACACTACCATAGATAGAAGTCCAAAAGCACATATTCGCACAACTGAAATCACCGAGCCCAAGTTGCGGTCTAAATTTGGCCTCAAGTCTTCCTGACTGGCCCATCACCAATACACGGAAAACACATCCCGCACCTCATCCATGGAAACACAAGCCATCGATGCACAACTGATACTAAATTCTCAACATAACATACGAGTGAGTGGAAGGAGTTCAAAGAGGTACATTTTAAGCAGAATCAATATCACATGATAATGAAAGAAAGATGGGAAATTTTCTTACATGCCCTGTAGCCTCTCGAAGAGAGGTATGGACATAATCATGCCGATTCACAAGACTCTACTATACAGTTGCTCATGACTCGTAGAACCTATGAACCTAGAACTCTGATACCAACTTATCACGACCCAAAATCCATCTAGTCGTGATGGCACCTAACACAAACACGCTAGGTATGCCAAGTAACAGTCAACACAACTCAAATGAGAATAATAAAAGTAAATGAGTAAAATAACTGAATTTCTACAAAATCTCCCAAGGATTGGTAGTATAAGTCATGAGCTTCTAAGACTTAGAATTTACAAAGACAGTACGAAATAAATACATCATCTGTTCGAAATATACATAAACACATTTGCAAATCTAAAGCTACCAAGGACAAGTGGTAGCTACACCGGAACGTAGGTACATGTTCAATGCCAACTCTTATCATACAGAACAACATCAACTCCAAGATCTGAACGCAAGGTGCATAACTATAGTATGAGTACAACCAACCACATGTACTCAATAAGTAACAAACAAGACTTTTCATTTACTAACTAGCATGAGGAAAATGTGTCTCTATGCCTACATATCAAGTAATCAGATGTCATGTCACTGTCTAGCATGAGGAAGGTACATTTCTATGCCTACAAGTCAATACATGTCAAGTAATCAGATGTCATGTCACTGTCTAGCATGAGGAAGGTACATCTCTATGCCCATATGTCAAATATACATGTCAAGAACTTAGTTTCACAATAAACTCATTAAGTACACACAATCTTAGCACACTCCAGGTGCTTGGCTCAAATGCCCAAACAATATCACTGTGGATCCATCAAAATAATCACACTTAGCACCATACGGGTGTCTGGAAAAACTTCACATCATCGAGCACGTGTATATAACACTGTGCATGCGCCCACTGCTGGCATGTCAGACTATAGAGGGGCAGATACTACCCAAGCGCAAATCATAATCACATAGCCCAAATAGTGGGGCCTAGTGCACACGTAGCCTCAAATCAGTACAGCTTAGCCCACTGTGGGGCCTAACATACGTGTCACCTCAATATCAATATAACCGTTGCGGCGTACAACCCGATCCATATATCTTTATCAATACGGCTCTATGGCCCACATCACTCATCAATCCACTCAAGTCTCAATATGTAGACATTATCACAGAAACACAATCCAACAATAAAACACGAAATATCACAATATGCCTCAATACAATTCAAACTCATATCACATAGCGACAGCATATCAAAAGTGCACAGAGACAGAGATATAACATGCGGACATGACTATCATGACTGTACAGTGACTACGGCTAAGGCAAATAGCTCAACATGAAGAAAGTAGCCCTATCATGTCTCAAACAATTGAGCAGGCAGTCTAGGAAGGATTTCTAGCATGAATAATGTCCTACGTAGTACACATAAATGGAGAAAACATGATATCAAAGAAGCATGATAGACAAATAAGGCATATAATAGCATAAGAACTACTTATATCATGAATACCTCAGTGCACGCACGCGCGCCCATCACCTAGCACGTGCATCACCCCCAACCTATCTCAATTATCATAGTTCGCAGGGATATTTATCCTCTAATCAAAGTTTAGATATGTTACTTTCCTCGAACAAGCTAAATCCAATACCGAGTAAGCCAAATAACACTCTAGAAATTCTATCCCGCGCAAATCAATCTCCAAACAGCTCGAAACTAGCCAAAAGCAACTCAAAATCATCAAATAATGCCAAAGGAAACAAAAGCAAACGATAAAGGTCGAATCTTTAATCAATTACTCAAAGTCAAACTCGGGCCCGCACCTAGGAACCTGACAAAACTCATAAATTTCGACAACCCATTCGAATACGAGTCCAACCATACTAATTTCATTTAAATCCAACTCTGAATTGATGTTCAAAGCTCAATTAATCACTTTAGGAAAATTTAGAGAAAACTCCCCAATTTTTCTTTCCAAATCATCAATCAAATGCCGAAATCGAAGATGGAATCATGGAATATAATCAAAACCTAGTAGAAAACACTTACCCCAATTCATGTGGTGAAAATCACCTCGAAAATTGCCCAAATTTGAGCTCCCCAATTAAAAATGTGATGAAATGACTCAAAGTCTATAACTAGAGTACTTATAAACATTGAACAACAATACCCATATCGCCGATCGCGGAAATTCCTTGCGACCACAAAGACAAACGCTACTCCTACCAAAACGCTCTACACATTCGCGATACTGGTCACGCGAACGCGATGACCACATACGCCAAAGTTACGCAAACGCGATTAAGAATTATCCAGCTCCCAGCTCCCTCTCAACACTACGTGACCGCGATGCCCCATGCGTGAACGCGAACTGTAACCAATCCAAACCTCCACGAACATGTACCATATGTCGCGTCCACGATGAACAAACCACAAGAGGATCAAAACACACTTTGCGATCGCGGCTAAACCTTCGTGATCGCGATAAACACCAGAGGCATCAGATAATAGCAGAAAACCATCAATGCAACAAACTCTGAAAAGGTTTGAAACCACCCCGAAACTCACTTGAGCCCCTCGGGACCCCGTCCGAACAAACCAATAAGTTCCAAAGCATAGCACGAACCTACTCGAGGCCTAAAATCACACATAACAACATCAAAACTACGAAATACACCTCAAATCAAACTTAATAAACTTTTGAACTATCAACTTCCGAAACTGGTGTCGAACCATATCCAATCATCTCGGAATCACCTCAAATTTGCACACAAGTTTCAAATGACATAATAAACCTATTCCAATTTCTAGAATAACAATCTGAACTCGATATCATCAAAGTCAACTCCCGATCAAACTTATGAACATTCCAAACCTTCAAATTGCAAACTTTCGCCAATTAGCGCCAAAACTTTCTAGAAACATCCAAATTCAAATCCTGGCATATGTCAAAGTCCAAAATAATCATCCGGACCTAAAAAAACTATCAAAACTCCGATACGGGGTCAAATACACAAAAGTCAAAGTCAATCAACTTTTCCAACTTAAAGCTTCCTAGTTGAGAATCATTCTTCCAAATCGATCCTGAATCACCTGGAAACCAAAACCGACGATCCACACAAGTCATAATACAATATGTGGAGTTACTGAAGACTTCAAACAGCTAAATGAAATGCAAATGCTCAAAATAGCCGGTCGGGTCGTTGCAACTTATGGACCTTTCAAAACCTTCAAATTTCCAACTTTCGACAATTAGAGTCAAAACATCCTAGGAACCTCCTAGTCAAAATCTGTACATACACCAAAGTTCAAAATCACCATACGAACCTATTAGAACCATTACAATACTAATCCGCGGTAATCTACTCGAAAGTCAAACATTGGTCAACTCTTACAACTTAAACTTCCAATCATGGAACTAAGTGATCCAATTCATTCCAAAACCTTCCCAAAACCAAACCGACCATTCCCACAAGTCATAAAATGACAAACAAGCATACGGAAAGTATCAAATAGAGGAACGAGGCTTAAATACACAAAAAGCCTATTAGAGTCTTTATAGGTCCTTACTATAAAATGTAACTTCTCTATATCACTTACAAAGTCTCATTGTTTTCTTTACTATTTAGTGACTAGTTTAGGATCTATGTTACATAAATATCATGTATTAGAAAATATTAATAATTATGATGAAAACTTAAGTTGCTCATTAGAGAATATACATTGGTAATTAACATTTTTTTCCGATTAAAATTTTAAGCTTTCATCGATTCAGGTACGCTATTCTCCTTTTCTCATAAAAAATACTATGTATTAATTATAAAATCACCATGAGATATTCTTTATCATAAGTATTTTAGTGAGCATTAGTCTTAAAGTTTTAAGGTGTGCTATCTGATTTTTATGTTCAACTTTATCTATTATGGAGTGCATCAAATTAGAACGTTGTTTGACATGTATATTTATAAACTTTTTGTCTTCCATCCATATTATGAGTTAAAATATTTCTTTTGTATCTTCCTTTAAATATATTCTCAAATATCTTGATTAACTTTGATTAATTGATACTTGGAGTTCTATGATAGATTCTAAGGAAATACTCAATATACGTTCCTAGAGTAACTCTTCCAACTTAGGGCTTCTAGATACTGAATTATTCTTCCAAATCAGCTCAGAACCTCTCGAAAGTCAAAACCAACCGAACATGCAAATAGGAATGCATAATATGAAGCTAGTAATTCTCTAACCCCTGAACAAAGTATAAAATCTCAAAATGACTGGACAGGTCGTTATATCAACGATTATCATAACTCATCCCAAATGGTCTGTCACACACGTCACCGCAATATCAATACAACTCAGCTCAATAAGGGGCATGGCGTGCACGCCACCTTACTATAAATATTAATACGACTATATGGACCAAGTACAACTATTAATCTGCTCAAATCACAATATGCCAACATCTCACAGTATTAGAAATCAGCATACCACATGAATTATACTAACGTGCCACAAATCCACTCAAATCCCCATCACTCAAGTAAGGACACTAGCAACATGTGAGATAACAAGTAAGAAGTATACATAGATGGTGATATAACATGCGGATATAATATCATGACTGAAAAAGATGACTACAATCAAGGCAAACAACTTAACATAGTATAATAGCCCTATCATGTCTCTAACAGATAAGAACATAGCCTAGTGCCGGCTTAAAATATCATGTCTCTAACGGATATGCATCTCACTAGACCGTCCACAACCCTCTCTTACTACGCACCTATGCATTTCACAAACCGTCCATAGGGTTCATCTATACAATACACCTATGTGTTTCATAGACCGTCCATAGGATCACCTATACAATACACCTATGAGTTTCATACCAGTATAGAAAACATGGTAATAAGGAGGCATAATAGCAAAACGAGGTACAAAATAGCCTAAAGTGTACCGAGATCATAAACAACCACGAGGTATGCATATATGCTCATCACTTCATATGTGTGTCACCCCCAACATATAGCAAGCATTGTAGTCTATGGGAAAATACTCTCAAGCCAAGCCAAGGCAAGATACTTACCTCAAAGCGCGAGAAGGAATACTCCAAAAACCTCCCTCACGAATCGACCACCGAACGACTCAAATCTAATCAAATAACATACCTCGGTGTCAAATAATGCTAAAGGAAACAATAATGGATCATAAAGGCTCGATCTTTAATCAAATACACAAAGTCAACCAAAAGGTTAATCTAAGCTCGCACCCTGGAATCCGAAAAAAGTCAGTAATCCAGATCATCCATCTCAACACGATTCCAAATATACATGTTTCATCCAAATTCAACTTTGAATTTGGGTTCAAGTCTTAATTATTCATTCCCAGAAAAATCTTACAAAAACCTCAATTTTCTCCTTTAGATTTCATCAACAAAAAGCCAAAAATCAAGGATAGAATCACGAAGAATAATCAAATTCGACTTAAGGACACTTACCCAAACCAAGAAGGTGAAAATTGCTTCAAAAATCTCCCCAATTCGAACTCCCAATCTCAAAATATGACAAAACGAAACCAAACCCTTGATTATAATATTCTGCCCAATGGTTATCGATTCTGCGAGCACAATTGTCGCTTTTGTGACACCACATCTACGAAAAGAACCTAGCATATATCGAACAAACTTAAAACACCAACCCACCGCTTCTACGGATCCGCTTTTGTAGACAAAACAGTGCACCTGCGCATGCGCATCTGTGCATAGACCTCTTGTAATGACCCAACCGGTCATTATGTGTATTTTAGCCCCATTTCCCCCATTTGATGCTTTACATATATGTATTTGTCATTATGTGACTTGCGGGGGTGGTTAGTTTTATTTTGGGGTAGTTTTCGAATTAATTGGGATACTTAGTTCCAAGGTTGGAAGCATAAGTTATGACAGTTAACAAAAGTTTGACTTTTGTGTAGACGATCCCAAAATGGTATTTTGATGATTCCAATAGATTCGTATGGTGATTTTGGACTCAGGCGCATGCTCGGATTTGGATTTGGAGGTTCCAAGGTTGATTTGGTTTTATTTGGCGAAAGTTGGAAAATTGATTAGACATGGTTCAACAATTGTTTTGGAAAGTTGGAAGTTGATGTCACGCCTCGACCTCGGGGAGCGTGACCGACGCTCAACCGAGATAACTTGGTCGAGCAAGCATATACAATGCCTTCTACCCAAACTCACTCGTGAACAAATAGAAGATATATTTCATTAATTAGACAATGAGAAGGTTACACGAAAAGTCCAAATTTCATTACCGTTATAACTTCATTCAAGATTTTCCAAAAATATTACATTACACATTCAGAGTCTAGAAGTGAAAACATGTTATACAAATACAACGCCTTAAGTTTGACTTTCCCAAAATAAAGGCACCACCCACACTATGTCTACGGAGCATCTAATAGATATAAAAAAGTAGCAATATGGTACCGGTAATAATGCTCCGGCTATACCTCAAAACAATTTACATAGAGGACAAGAGATACAAGACCCCAAAATGAAATGGGGCTCACCAAGTCAGCTGAGGAGAGGGTGCACTTATATCACTAATAAATACCGCCTGCTGTGGAACCACCTGCATCCATTAAAGATGTAGTGCCCTCGGCAAAGGGGACGTTAGTACATATGGAATAGTACTAGTATGTAAAACTAAACACCATCTCAATAGAACGAGTAACAATAAAATGAGAAGGAAACATGAAATCAATGAGAGCCTCAAACAGTATCAACGTGTCAGTTAGGAGAAAGATAAATTTCAAGTAAGTTTTAATATTTTTAAGTTGGGAGATCTTTAATACCGATACACCATCGTGCTTTTACCACGGAGTCCGATCTCAGCCTGATCGGCTAAGCCATCGCACCCCGAGACATCCAATCACAACACCACAATGTGCGCATCATGGCATCCGATCTCAACCCGATCGGCTAAGGCATATCACCCCGAGACATCCAATCACAACACCCCCATGTGCGCGTCATGGCGTCCGATCTCAACCCGATCGGCTAAGCCATCTCACCACAATGTCGTGTGGGTTGACATCATATCACATCTCGCTAGCAATAATTTCACGCCCCAACCTCAGGGAGCACGACCAGCACTTAACCGAGATACTCCGGTCAAGCAAGCCTACTAGATGCTATCTACCTGACATTACCCACAAATAAAGTGAAGATGTATGACCTTAATTAGACAGTGAGAAGATTACATAAATGACACCAATTTCATTGCCATTAGAGCTTCATTCAAGAATTCCCAAAATATTGCATTACACATTCATAGTTTAGAAGTGGAAACATGTGATACAAATACAACATCCTAATTTGACTTCCCAACTCAAATATAAAACTCACACTATGTCTACGAAGCCTCTAATAGAAACAAAAGAGTGCTATGATAGTGCCGGCAACAAGGCACCGGCTATACCTCAAACACAATGCATAAGGGACAAAAGATACAAGACCCTGAAATGAAGTGGGGCTTACCAAGTCAGTTGGGAAGAAGGTGTACTGCTATCACTAATCGATGCCGCCTACTGTGGAATCACCTGCATCCATTAAAGATTCAGCGTCCCCGGCAAAATGGATATTAGTACATGTGGAATAGTACTAGTATGTAGAGCAAACAAAGTAATGTATAAAGGTAAGGTAGATCGCGAGAGGTAAATGTGACACATCAAGAAACTATGAAACAAACTATATGATCGTACGCAAGTGAGCCACATGATCCATGACATGGGATACAACTAGTATAATATAAACGTACCAAACAAGGACAATGAAAATGGCACCTATTGTTCGTGCTGGATATGCATCTCACTAGACCGTCCACAACCCTCTCTTACTACGCACCTATGCGTTTCACAAACCGTTCATAGGGTTCATCTATACAACACACCTATGTATTTCATAGACCGTCCATAGGATCACCTATACAATACACACCTATGAGATTCATATACCATCCATAAGATCACCTATACAATACTCCTATGCATTTCACATACCATCCATAAGATTCATCTACACAATACACCTATGTGTTTCACAGACCGTCCATAGGATTCATCTATATAATAAACTTATGCATTTCACAGACCGTCCATAGGATCACCTATAGAATACACCTATGTGTTTCATAGACCGTCCATAGGGTCACCTATACAATACACCTATGCGTTTCATAGACCGTCCATAGGATTCATCTATAC
Organism: Nicotiana tomentosiformis; assembly: GCF_000390325.3. NCBI lineage: Eukaryota > Viridiplantae > Streptophyta > Magnoliopsida > Solanales > Solanaceae > Nicotiana > Nicotiana tomentosiformis. The sequence continues at coordinate 75,468,853 of NC_090818.1, read as the reverse complement.
AATACACTTATGTGTTTCATAGACTGTCCATAGGATTCATCTATACAATACACCTATGTGTTTCATAGATCGTCCATAGGGTTCACATATTATATTATACACCTATACATTTCATAGACCGTCCACAAGGCTCATAACACATCATTATGCACATGACCATCCACAGGGTTCAAAGCAACATGATTAACAATACATTTAACGTCGTAAGTTTCCGGGTCATTGGAATACTTCATGTTCATGCTCATCATGGAGAGACACATCTTATTACATTAACACATGTATGGAAAATTAATAAGTGGATTTCAATGGCGCATGGACCCAATTTCTTTTCTTAAGGTTCATCATCATTTAGCATAGGACATCTTTCTTCCGCCTCATTATATACCCTCTTGTCATCTTAAGGTCATTAGCTAAGTTCATGATTCTTGGGGACTTAACATCGAAATTATTTGCATTTATTATTTTAGAAGCATACATACTATGATTGAAACCATTGGAACATACAATGCCTCATAATTCTCATTTTGGCAAGCGGCCACATCTCATGTTCATACTATCACTTGCTTGTACTTGCCATGGGTGATCATAGGACATTAAAAATATTTATTATATAACGGAGTCAAAACGCATTTCAAAATCTTTCACACATTCTTTCATTTCATTTGCACTATTGGCCGCAAATGTAATTCTCATTCTTGGAACGATGGCCACATTTCTATATCTCATACTCGCTTCTTTCACTGTCAAGTATCATCATAGTTTATCAATAATAAGAGCATTGAGTTTCTTTTCCAAAATTAAGCATAATAACATTCATTTGAAACATGAATTGAAGTCATAACATCTTGATACATAAACTACACTTGAACATATTCCCGAAGGAGAGCATATGTGATAGGAGCAATTGAATCACATTTTGAGCATATACTTTCCGACACAATACTTATTTGGAATAACTGAATATATTAGGAATGACCTGGATCATGAGAAAATAAGAACTTGGACCAACCATGCTTCAAACATACTAGGACATCATGGAATTCGATTAAACGGAGGGAGTTTAGCCAACATACCTGAAATTCGCCCCTTAATAATACTATAATGGTCCACCACACTAAATAATTTCAATCTACAACAATACAATACAATTGCACCAATATTAGAAAGATTTCTATACTTTAAGTCATTTAGACATTTTATCAAACATCTAATGTGCATATTTTTCTACGACCTCCTTAAATAAAATTTCTTCACCTAATAACCACCTTCCATACAAATGATTCACCTCACAATTGTCTCTAGGCCATCCACAACTTCCATTAGCACATGCATGCCCGACAATTCACTCCCAACCCATAAATCTTATCAATTAATTGATTTTACAATCTCTACAATACCAACACACCTAGGTTGGGCACTTATTGCTTGCAATCACCATCCCATAAGTCCTAACACATATTTTTTACATAAATAATCACCATGAATTAGTTAGAGATGGTAGATATACCTGTTGTAGTGAGACTCTTGAAAATCCCAACTTGTAGTGTTCTTGACCAATTTGGTGATTTGAATGGAAATATATGGATCTTCAAGATTAATACCGGTTAATATAAGTGGTTAGGAGTAGTAATCAACTCTAATACTCCAAAAATATTACCTTGGTTCATGGGAGGGAAGTGTTGGACGAATTCCCCTTGATATGCAAGCCCTAGCTCAAAGAAATTACTTAGTCACTCTCACTCCCCGACCTTGGGGGTATTTATAGGGCTCCTATGTGCGTGGCCGCATACCTGGGCAAGTGACTGCGCATCTGGCCGCACACACAAGGAAGAAACCCCCATTCTATGCGCGGCCATGCATCTGGGCGCGCACATGGCATAGGTCCGGTAAAATGGCCATAACTTTCTATATACATATCCAAATGACTAACGGTTTGACATGTTGGAAATTAGACTCAACGGGTTATAATTTGATAGGTATATCACCACTTAAGTATTTATATTTGGTAGTTGCATGCATTTGAAGTCGGATCATGTGCGAATTAATTTAAAACTTTAGCCTATTGCATAACTCTCAACTTGGCTTAGTTCTAGGGACCTCATTAGACCCAACAACATCCAACACACCTCCTACACTTAATATCATGATCATCTAAGTTGTTCTAGTCCTTAACCTCTCATGGAAGGCAAGATGACACTTAAGCGATTTGTGAGCGTGCTTATGGCCTCGGACTAATAAGAAATTCGAGGGGCCACAAATAATCTCATCCCATTTAAGGGGATATATCTCAACACATTAATCTAATCCCATATAATGGGAAACAATCTCATCACATCAACACGGGGATTTATCTCTTAATCACTCCTACACCGACACGTGTAGTTTTGGGGTTAGGTTATTTTGACCTACCCTTCCTCGTTGACTAAACGATACTCCCAAAGCATTTATTATTTAAAGGATTTACAACTCATTTCATAATCTTTCATAAACCTTTCTATTTTATTGGCACTAGTGGCCACAATTGTAAATAAGAGAATTTCATATTTCATACTCACCCCTATAACTTTCAAGCCTTACCATGGATTATCATCAATAAGAGAATTTCAAATCAAGACTTTAAGTACACATATGAGCAAACAAGAGTCTTAAGCACATTAAGTTTCTCTTCCACAATTAGGCATACTAACTTGCAATTGAAATATGAGTTTTAAATCACAACACCTTTGGTACATTGATCATACTAGATTACATCCTCGGAGCGAATCATAATATGATAGGAACATTTGGAACACATTTTGAGTACATACATCTTTCAACATAAAACTTATTTTAGAATAATCAAATCTATTAGAAAGGACTCGGAACATGAGAAATAAAAAATTGAGCCGATCATAATCGCAACTTACGAGGACATCATGGAAATCCTAGCGACTTCAATCTAATGGAGACATGACAAATACATTAGCCTACCTCGGCACCATGAAACCCCGGGTTTCAGGTGATTCTTTAAGGGGCCTTACAGTTGATTAGGTCCTTACTCTTGAATCGAGGTGTGATACATAGTTTTGATATTATTTTGTGCTTTTCGATATATTGAGTAGGTCCTTGTTATTTTTAGGGACTTGTTGGTATGATTGGGAGAGGTCCCGAGGGGCTCAGGTGTGTTTCGCACCACCCAGAAGGTTGTTGAGCTTAGTTGTTGGTTGGCAGACCTGGTGCAATCGCACCTGTGAAGGGAGGTGGGCAGGTGCGAAGTTGCACCTGTGGGATTGTGTGCGCAGAAGCGAAGGAGGTTGGCTGGCGGCAGAGTACGCAGATGCGGTATGGTGAGCATAGAAGCGTAGGTTCTTTCGCAGAAGCGGATACACAGATGCGGCTGGTCGGGAAGTTTTGTGACTTCCACATCTATGATGCTTTTTCCGCAAATGTGGAACCACAAAGCAGGATTTGGGTTCGCAAATGCAGAATAGATGGGGCAGATTATATTATTCGAGGGTTTTGATTATTCCTAATTATTTGGAGTTTTGGAACTCGGCCAGGGGCAACTTTTGGAGGGGTTTTATTGACGGTCAATTTTGACCCTCTCTTTTAATTTTTTTTTACTTGTACTTAATAATTAATGAATGTTTTGAAAGTATTTTCTATTAATAAATATCTATTTTTACAAAATTAATAAGGTAATAGTTTTGAATTTAATAAACTAGTATTAGTACTATTTTAATACTATTGAAATAATTTCTAAAAATACACCATAGAGGTTTTATAATTAATATGACGAATTACTTCTTGATTTTTTTGATTAATTAGATTACAATGTTAATAATTCAAAAAATAGTATTATAATTTAGAAAAAAAGTATTTTATAGATAATTAATTATAATAATTAGTAGTATATTTGATATTTATAATTTTACTACATTTTATTGGATAAAATCATTTAAAACCTGAATTATCAGGGCCATTGATCTAAAGAATCAACGGCCCAGATCCTATCTCCCAACAATAACCCCTAGAGATGACACAATCCCCTTCAAACCCTAAATCATTTCCTTGCTGCCCAGCTGCCATTCTTTCCCCTTTCTCTATCATTTCTCTCAAACCCATCACCCTAATCAGTCAAGAGAACCTTGCACAAAATCGTGCAAGGTTTTAAATCACCCAGAAATCATCCTCTTTGTCTTCATTACCCACGATCCTCGCTGAATTTTGCCCATTTCGTCTGAGAGATTCAAACACCCAAATATGAAAACCCTAGCATATGAATGAAACATCAAATCTTCAGATTTCTATTATGTTATTGTAAATCGAAGCATGCATGAAGCTTCTTCAGAGTCTCATGATGAATATTCTATACCCAGAGGTCAAACACAGTGACCTCTGGGTCTCCGAGCTTTGTCCGCTGATATTTGCTTCCAACGGTCAGCCTTTCCCCGCTTCAGGTAAAAATCACTACTAATTTTCCTCTGTATCTTCTGATTTCACCCACTTTGCTAGCATCATCAACTCTCCGTCATCTTCCGCTATCTAGTTGGAATCTTTGAACCTAAGCCATTGAATGGCACTATAAATAGAGTCTTGAATGCTCTCACCAACCAGACCTAACATGAGCCTGAAATCTCATACGAATATAAAACAAATCATTTTTAGAAGCCTAAGTACTCTTTGATTAATCTCTCTCTCTCTCTCTCTCTCTCTCTCTCTCTCTCTCTCTCTCTCTCTTGTTTTTCCGAGTTCTTTTACTGCTCAAGCTTGATGTTTTGGATCCTACGCGACTAAATTGAACCTCTATTTTGTTTGTTGCCCTAGAAAAGGTCAGTATACCTCCACCCTTTCTCTTTTTCTATTGTCTTGTTCGAAAATCACGGATATGCTACTATCTTTCAATTAACTATTTTCGTTTATGATATTTGTCATTAGTGTATAGATGTTTATTCTAGTTCATAATAAGGTGTTGTTAATTTATGGTCATATATTATGCTTTTGAGTATCTTTAATCAGTAGTGATTGAGATTTTAGGTGACCTTAAGGACTTCCATTTTGAATCAAATAGCTTACACGATTAAGTTCCTTAATATGGCTTAATTACGTCTCATATTTGCCTAGACTTCAGATTTTCTTTAATATTGTGTTGTGATCTTTATATCTACAACACTATTTTCCTTATTCTGTTGTTCTGTATTTGGGGTTGCTGTTTGATAACTCTAACTAGAAAATACATGAAGGTTCATGGTTTAATCCTTCATCACTCAGTGGAAATATGTGAAGTCTAAGTGTTCAAATTGCTTTCTTCCGTTATATAAGTGTTTGTTGACCCTTAAGTAACCTCTGAGTCATTATTATGAGAGTCTTATATATGTGTTTTACTTCTAATTACATCTACATGTTTCTTTATATGGAACAGTCTCATTAAGGTAACTAAGTCAATTCTTATAAACACCCGAAAGTATTTTGCATGTGTTCTGTTATGATTAGATTATTTCTCATGAATCAGGTTATAGTCATGTCTACTGTAGTTGAGTTTTAACTATTTTATAAGTTAGGTATAACTCCATCATATTTAGATGTTAATCTTTAGTTTATGCAGATAAATTAAGTCTGCTTAGTATAAGATCTCCCATGTCGACATTGTTGACTTGATTTTATAATGGTTGAAACTCATCCTATTTTGTAAAATCATAACCTTAATTGAAATATCTATGTGTATAGTTGAATGAAAGTTCTACATGCATTCCTATCCGTCCTTCATGATATTATGCTTTTGTGCACTATCTTGAAACTGCACCCAGTTCTCTCTTTCCATTTAATCTAAATTTAACCTAATCTGTGAACCCTAATGGAAACTTCTTATTGCTAATGCTTGGATACAATAGTTTTCCTATTTCATAATGAGATTAACACTCTTATAAAGAAGTGTTTCTGTCATCAGTTTCAAAGTTAAGTAAGACTGGTAGTCTGAGATCCTGTTAAGCATTCATAGGAGTTCCATTTGAATCTGTAAACCTGTAGTCATGTTAAACGCTTTGATTATATTCTTGTATCTCTAATAGCACCTGCAGAGGTTCTGACTATGACTGTTTGTCTGAACCTTTGTTGATACTTTCAAAAGTTTTTAGTAGTATTATTAACCTGTGTGTGCTAGACTTTAGTTAAGCCAATTTGTTACTGGTCTGTTAGGGAAAAGGCATCTGTATTTATAAATTGTTGCCGATCTGAATTGTGTACTCTTTATCTATCCTTAAGGTATTTTATCTCAAGTGTTTTTTCTTTAACAGTAGTATGCTAATACCACTGCCGCTATGTGTGTTTGAAGCGTATCTCTTTGGACGTGTTTAATATGTTGACCATCCATTTAGTTTAGAAATATGGTTGTGATAATACAAATAAGTTGTCTTGTAGCCTTAAAAGTATTCTGTTTGGCCCTCTTGAAAGAGGCATACACTTATATGGTGTGGTATTGCTATGGTAATTGGTTTACATTGAAAGACCCTCATTGGCACTTAAACCTATATGGAAAAATGAGTCGTTAGTGGTTAGGGGTATTTGGGAGTAGATTTTAACTCTTAGTTGGGCTACTCTCCCCGAAACAAGAATTGCCCTTGTCCTTGAGACCCTTGGGAACTTTGATGTGTCGGATAATTAAAAAGGGGGCTTTGACCTTGAGTGGAACTGTACCCTTAGCCTTTAATTTATTGACACTCATTATTCTCTTTGGATTTAGTGTTTAGTGACAACGAAAGGTTTTCAATGTAAAATATTTACCACACATAACCGCCACATTAGTATAACCTCTCATAATATTTAAGTATTGTTAGTTTGTTATATTTTGTTAAATTCATTTGATCATGTATTTAATGCATGGCCGAATATACAGAATGTGTGTCGAATGACTTTCTCTTTTCTTTTGAACATGTATAATATTTTAGGCCTATTGAGTTCTTAAGGAACTCAGGCCCAAATCCAGCATTGTTGTATTCTGGAAGTTCAAAGTCCATTGTTGCCCGTTATTGCTATTGATGGTCCTGTCTCTTTGAAGCCCAAAAAAACCACAGTCCAATCCTCTCCTTTTACTCCTTTATTATTACTGCTTCACTACCTTAGATTTACTTCCTCATTACTTTGTTGCATTCTTGTTGTTTTATCTCACACATATATGCAACAATTATCCTATTGGATTGAATGCTTTACTTTACATCTTAAACCATGTAAAACAACTTAGGTAAGCCTTAAAGAATGTAGAATTAAAAAAAAATTTGGTTAGTGGCTAATCCTCCATTCGCTAATCGTGCTATTCACATTACTAGTTTGCTATGTTTTTTTCTAACTTTTCTTGATGATTTTAAAACCCCAAAATCGCTTAGCAAGAGACGAAAGTCCTTCTTTTAAGAAAAAAGTCAGAATTGAGTCGCAAGTTTGACCTTCTAAATAGAAAATCAACTCTTTTCGAAATACCAAGTTGCTGCCGCTCAAACACATATTTTCAAACGATCTCTCCAAGTCTTATATTTAAGAAACCAAGGTATATGTTAGGCTTACTTTTATAACATCTTCATCTTATTATAGTAACATGAACATCCAGTCCTAAAAGACAAAGTGTTTTATAACTTAACTCTTCTTTCACATATTTTCCTAAATACAAACATCTTACACATTTTTCAAAGCTCTTCCAAGCACATATATGCCAATATTATTTTCTAAGACTTCTTTAAGCTCAAATCCTTTTAATCTACACACCTTCTTTGTAAGTGATATGACCTAATATGTGGTAAGCCGTATCACTTTATACAATAATTAAGCATAATACAAATACTTAGTCCTAAATCTATTTTAAGTCCTATGGAGCTACCTCAGGTAAATTTTAAGGGGTGCCTAATACCTTCCCCTTAGAAGAACAAGAACCCTTACCCATAATCTCACTGGTTAGCAGATAATAAAGAATATGACTTTAGTAATTAAATAGGTACTGTAGCATACCTTTAAATATTAGGTGACGACTCTCTTTCATTAACAACAGAGAAACCACAAGTTGAATCTTGTTTTGACTCGTGCAAAATAGGGTGCAACAACATGGCGACTCAGCTGGAAATTCACACTTAGGTTCTGACCTTAGCACACTTAGACTAAATTTGGCACTTAGATTTATTTGTACGTTGCTTTAACTGTATTTAATTTGCAATTACATGCTTTCCTGCCCTACTTACTCCTTATGCATGCTTATTATAATGCCTGTTATTGTTACACCCTTATCTGTTACCGCTTTATATATATATATTGTCATCACACTTTTTCCTATCGAGTCTTGGCAGGACATTATCACACACGATGGCACGTGATGGTTGTCTTTTACAGCTCTCCGAACCTTCTTTTCAAAACTCTTTAGTTTCAGAGAATTACTTTGTCAGGTCAACTGACATAACTTCTCGTAGTTTTCAGTCGAATTCAAAGGTAGGAAACACTCTACTCTAGCAAACATAGGTCATATTGCATAAACCTTATATGAGTCGGTCCTTGGCATCGACACACAATTAAGAAAGCCACACTAATGTCAATGGGTCATGCACCTAACGACATGACTTCTATGGAAAGAGGAACAAACTTGATGAGATACCTAAAGATCCGAAGCAAACACTTACCAAAACCTTTCTTTACCCACTTCAGAAATAGAAATCAACCAAAACATCCCCGAGATCAATATGGTGATGGGAGCACCACACAAGCTAAAGCAATGGTTGAAGAATATCCATCGAGAGCACGAGATGAGATTCGGACACGCCTGGGGGCACTGTCCACTTAGTTAAACATCCGAGCAGACATGGTGCTTACTCGCCTACTGATAAAGTTCTGGGATCAGGCAAAGGTAGTGTTTAAGTTTGCTGATTGTGAGTTAGTACCAACATTGGAAGAAGTTAGCAGTTTCACAGATTTACAGGAAGGAGACCACTACTACCAGTCACCATGCCCGGTTACAGGTTCCTAGATGCTTTGGGTCTAGCAAACAGTTGAAGTTTGAGAAATATCGAGACGAATTGGTGAGCCTAAATCAGTTGTTTGATAGGTTTGGACATCACGAAAGCTATGAATGGTACTCGGGAGAATTTCAGTGTGATCAAGCAACGTGGGAGAGTCTTAGGCCCATCACTTTCTTACTGATACTAATGTGATTATTGATTTTCCCATAGAAAGGAGGTCGGATCAACATCAACTTGTTACCCGTGGTTCTGGTTACATTCCGTGGCAATCTCCAAGCTACTCTGGTACTGATGGTGTTAGCTGAGATTCTAAGGGCTTTGCCTGAATGTGCACGAGGGTATGATTTCTTTAAGGGCTGTAATTGGCTTTTTCAGATCTGGGCCACAGAACATTTCTTCCAGTGAGAGGCCACAATTGACTACTCTGTGGGCATTAGCAACATGATCCGCAACTACAACGAGAGGATGAGACATCGGGTCTCCCCATATGGACAAGAAGAGTGCAGAGAAGTGCTGACTAATCTAAGTGGAGAATAGGTCAATTGGAAGTTGTCATGGTTAGGACGGAGGGAAATCCTATGGACTCCTCAGAAATACTTCATTGAGCTGATAGGACTTGAGAGCATACAACCATACTCACCTCTACGGGTTCTCAGACAGTTCGGGTTAATTGAGGATGTGCCTTTATGGACGAGGACACCACTATATGAGGATGAATACAACAGACATATTCCAATACCAAGGATAAGGAGGCTCCAAGAAGAGTGGAATGATCTAGTCATAATGTCGATGGGTCAAAACACGTGGTGCACTTCAGAGTATTATGTCTGTATCAACAAGGAAGACGAGCTAGCCCGACCAAGAAAAGAGGGTAGAGCCTGGCTGGAGGACGCAGTGGCTGCTTTTGTAAATCTACCATTAGATTCTGCCACAATACCTTATGACCACCTCGATGCACCGTTAAGTGGTCCCAGGATCCATTGATCACATGTTGCCACCTGCTAAAATGATGACCAAGTAGTGGAGTGCATCCAGATAGAATTTGAGAAAAAGCCGGAGGAATATCCAGGAGAAGAATCTGAGTTCAACGATGACGGAGAGGAATTTGAACAAGATCTGGAGGAAGAGCCAGAGGAGGAAGAGGAGATAGGGAATGATTCTGTGGATGGTTACTAGAAGTTGGTTGATTTTTCCTTCTTTCCTACTTTGTATCTTTATCCCAGTTTTATTATTTTCCCCTAAGGGCATGTTGTTCAAGACTATGCAGTTCTATGAATGTAAGAAAAAGTGATGTAACCTCTATTCCCACCCATCTCAATCCAGACATTATCAATGTAACAAAACTTGCTTCAGATCTAAATGTGTCAAGTCTAACTTTTTGTCAAACGTTCGCGATTTAGGCCTACCTCTGGTAATGAGAAGTCCCACGAATTTGAGAAAAATGCGCTTGCCTAAATACGTGAATTAACTGCTCTGTGTGATATTCTGCTTGTATAAATGAAGAAACTAACTTCTGTTTCTTTTTCTTTTTTTTCGTTTCTTACTTTGTTGTTACTCCCCAAAAGAAAATTTGGTTTGTATTGACCCGAAACTGACGGAACCACCGTACAACTTAAGATCAAAGGGGAAGAGTATTGCTATAGAAAACCCGACCGAACATGCTCTAGTCATAGACGATAGCTCGGGCGATCGAGAGAGAAGGACGATACAAGGAATGATGAACATGCGTGATAGCCCAAGGGATAGTCTTTAAGGGAGGAAGTGCAACATATCAGGGAACTAGCACATCTAGCCATGACAACATTTCCGCAACAACCTCGTTTCCCCTCTCTGGATTCAATTCCTTACCATTTTCCTTCCATATCACGTCAAGCCAACAACACCCCGACTTCAGTTCCCAACACTCAAATCATACCTCCAGTAATCCCTGCAAACCCACCAAATCCTCCTATCTAAACTCCCTATGTACCACTGTACGTTCAAATGCCACAAAACCCACCCGTTACCACTAACACAATTTACACCCCTCCTCGTGATGAAGTCACTTTTACCATTCACCAAAATCAGCACATACCCGTGGCACATACCGCTACCCATGAGCGATATGTTCCTCTTGTATATGCCGTTTCTGAACCTACTTTTATAGCACCTGTCAGTGTCAGTGTGCCTTATGTGATTGACTAATATGCCGAGATGGAAAGGGAAGCTAGGCATAAGGAAGAGGATTCGGTGTCTGAGCAGTTACAAATCTTGAGAAAACAAATGAAGAACCTCGAAGTCGCTCAGGGAAGTGAAAGTTTGGAATACAAGAATCTATGTATCCATATGGATGTGCAAGCCAGTAGGTTATAAGCCTTCAAAGTTCGATATCTTCGACGGGACGGGTGATTCCTACGTACATTTGAGGGCAGATTGTTACAAGTTATTTGGAGTGGGAAGAAATGAGAAGCTGAGGATAATGTTTTTCATAAGAAGCCCGACTGGAGAAGAACTTGCCGGGTATACTCGACAAGATCCACAAAACTGGAGAACATGGCATAATATGGCGAAAGATTTCATGAATTGCTTCTGATTCAACACAGAGATCACTCCCAATAGGATCGTACTGGTAAACCTGTAAAAGAAGCCGTCTGAGTCATTCCAAGAATATGCATGTCGATGCAGGTAAGAAGTCGCCAGGGCACAACCTCCGTTGGACGACAGTGACTTGACCAAGTACTTCATCAGGGCCCAAGAAGGGATATACTTTGAAAAAATGATGGGTATGATGGGACAGAAATTCCCCGAACTAGTCAAGATGGGAGATTTCATAGAAGAAGGTATAAGATCCGGCAAAGTACAATCCATGGTTGTACTGCAAGCAGCTAGAAAGGCAATCCAATCAGGGTCAATCGGTAGCGGAAAGAAGAAAAATGAAGAAGTCTCAACAGTCATCCCTTACTATCAACTCAGCCCACACTTCTTATTCCCTAAACAACCATTTACCACAACCTGCCTACGCTCCAGTCTACAACGCACAACCATATTACAACCCCCAACCTCAATATAACCCTTCTCGAGCCCATAACAATCCGAATCCACAACGACAATATGCTCATGTCCAAACCACCACTCATTAAAACCAACCCACTTATCCACCACGGTCATTCAAATTTTGAAGAGAGGGGTTCCAGAAATTATACCCTAATTGCTGAGCCTCTAGCTCAATTGTTTGAAAGATTGAGGAGAGCAGGATTGATAAATCTAGTGGAAGGAAGGGTTCCTGGATATCCCTCAAAGGATTTTGATGCAACCAAAAGGTGCGTGTACCATTCAAAAGTGCTTGGGCATGATACTGAAGATTGTTTTAAGTTGAAAAATGAAATTGAGACATTGACCAAAAGCAGAGCCATGCAGTGCACTCCGGCTCCAGCCAATGTGAATTGCAATCCGCTATCGAATCACCGGAATTAGGGGGTCAACATGATCACCTTAGATGATGAATATGATTTGAAAGCAACTACTATCACAGTAGGAAATGCAGAGGCCGTGGGGATCCCACCTCAAAGGACTCTGATGATCATAGTACAAGTGAGACCCACAGTGACGGTTCAGACTTATCAGTGATAACCTGCCATTGCTACATAGGACGGAGAGGGTCAGGAATACAAAACTATCTGACCTCTTAGCAAAAAGGTAAAGCCAAGATGGCGGATTCTGCAGCAGCCCACGGTATGACTAGGTCAGGGATATGACACGCTCCTGAAGATGCAAATCGAGGGAATTTGGGAAGAGAGCAGATTCAAAGAAGAAATATAACAGACCCCGAGGTCGCGGAATTCTGAGAGAGAATGGCGACCAAAGAATACTCCGTGGAGGAGCAGCTGAAGAAATCTCCGATCCAAATATCAATCATGGACTTGCTGATAAGCTCCGACAGTCATAAGGATGCCCTGATGAGAGTACTAAGTGGGGTAAGTATGCCAAGCAACAACACCAGTGTGGCACTGGATGCAACTATTGGGAAAATAGTCAAAGCAAATATGATCACTTTTCGAAGAGACGGGCTTCCTATCGAAGGAGTGACACAACAAAGCTCTACTTATCACTGTCAAATGTGGGGACAAGGTGGTGTCCCGAGTGCTGGTTAATTGAGGGTCAGGAGTTAATATACTCCTTCTCTCTACTCTGCGAGAGTTGGGAATCCACCCGAGGTAAGTCAAATAAATCCATGTGAGGGTAATGGCTTTTGATTGCTCGTAGAAGGATGTCATTGAAGAAATTTGTTTTACTTTGCAGATCGGACCAGTTGAATTTCCCATACTATTTCAAGTAATGGATATTTCCTCTTCATACAACTTACTACTCGGAAGACCCTGGATACACATGGTAGGGCCTGTCCCATCAACCATACACTAATGCATGAAATTTAAGTGGGTTGTCAAGAGATTGTGGTACATGATGAATGGGGACAATCAGCTTATTTGGAGCATGCAGTCCCGTTCATTGAAGAGCTAGACGGAGTTGCTTTCCAACAACAACAACAACCACCCAGTATAATCCAACAAGTGGGGTCTGGGGAGGGTAAGATGTACACAGCCTTACCCCTACTCTGGAAGGGCAGAGAGATTGTTTCTGTTAGACCCTCGGCTAACGAAGGTGAAAGAAGCCTTGATAGCAAGTAATAGCAAGACAAATAATTAGAAAACTAAATCGAAGATAGCAGCATATAATATGAAAGAGGTACCGATAACAAGTAATAGCAAGACAATATATTTAGAAAACTAAGTCCAAGGCAACAAACGAGAATATGAACGAAGTACTTCTAGTAAACTACGCAATTACCGATGGCAAGTAATAATGGAACAAGACATGCGAATATAGCAAACTACGAAAAAGGATACCGCACTAGCACTAATACTATCGAACTAAAGAAGACAAAGGGGAACGCACGACTACCTACTAACATTCTACCCTAATCTTTAACCTCCACACCATTCTATCTAGGGTCATGTCTTCGGTTATCTCAAGTTGCACCATGTTGTGCCTGATCACCTCTCCACAAGACTTCTTTGGCCTACCTCTACCCCTCCTCTCACCTCCCAAGGCCAACCTCTCACATATCCTGACTGGGGCATCTGTGCTTCTCCTCATAACATGAACGAACTATCTCAACCTCGCCTCACGCATCTTTGCCTCCACATGGGCCACTCCCACCTTGTCCCGAATAACTTCATTCCTAATTCTATCCAACCTAGTATGCCTACACATCCATCTCAACATCCTCATTTTTGCTACTTTCACCTGCTGGACATTGGAGTTTTTAACTGGCCAACACTCTGTCCCATTAAACATAGTCGATCTAACCACTACCTTGTATAACTTAACCTTAAGTCTCAATGGCACATTCTTATCACACAAGACACCGGAAGCGAGTCTCGACTTCATCCACCCTGCTCTGATACGGTGTGTGACATCATCATCTAGCTCTCTATCCTTTTGAATTATAGACCCCAGATACTTGAAACTCTCTCTCCTGGGAATGACTTGTGTATCGAGCCTCACATCCCCATCCGCCTCCTGGGTAATACCGCTGAACTTGCACTCCAAGTATTCTGTCTTGGTTCTGCTCAACTTGAAACCCTTAGACTCCAGAGTATGTTTCCAGACCCCCAGCCTCTCGTTAACGCCACCTCATGTCTCATCAATCAGGACTATGTCATCCGCAAATAACAAGCACCAAGGCACCTCCCCTTGAATGTGTCGCGTCAATGAAGCCATCGCCAGAGAAAACAAAAACGGGTGGAGTGCTGATCCCTGGTGCAACCCCATCTCAACCGAAAAGTAATCAGAGTCTCCTCCTGCTATCCTAACCCGTGTCTTAGCTCCACAATACATGTCCTGAATCACTCTAATATACGCTACAGGCACTCCTCTAGCCTCCAAACATCTCCATAGAACCTCTCTCGGGACATTGTCATAGACTTTCTCCAGGTCAATGAACACCATATGCAAATCCTTCTTCACCGCCCTATACTACTCCACCAATCTCCTCACAATGTGAATGGCCTCCGTAGTCGACCATCCGGACATGAAACCAAACTGGTACTCGAAAATGGACACACTCCTCCTCAACCTCCATTATATCACCCTCTCCCACACTTTCATCGTGTGGCTTAACAACTTGATACCCCTATAGTTGTTGCAGTTTTGGACATCCCCCTTTTTCTTCTACAATGGGATCATCGTACTCTTCCTCCACTCTTCGGGCATCTTCTTCGTCCAAAACATGACATTAAACAACCTAGCAAGACATTCCAAGCCCTCCTTACCCACACTCTTCCAGAATTCCACCGGGATCTCGTCCAGCCCAGTCGCTCTACCTCTTCTCATCCTGCGCATAGCCTCTACAACCTTCCCCACTCGTATACGTCTACAGTACCCAACATCTCGTTGCCGCTCCGAGTACTCTAACTCCCCCAGCACAATGCTCTTATCTCCCTCTTCATTCAAGCATTTATGGAAGTAAGACTACTATCTCTGCCTAATTTGTGCCCCCACCACTAAAACTCTACCCTCCTTGTCTTTTTTGCACCTCACTTGGTCCAGATCCCGGGCCTTTCGTTCCCTCAACTTCGCCAGCCTGTGAAACTTCTTGTCCCTTCCTTTATCCCTAATTTCTTCGTATAAACGACTAAACACCGTGGTCTTAGCCGCAGTAACCGCCCCCTCCCTGTTAGCACTCTTCTGCCCCTCGTCTATACTTTCTACTAGATTCAAATATGCCGCTTTCTTGGCTTTCACTTTTCCTTGAACCTCTTCGTTCCACCACCAGCGTTACACCCCATATTTTCGTACGTAAAAGTATTCCATAAAAAAATAATGAAAGCTCGGAAATGAGATGTTACATCCCGCATTTTTGTACGATAAAGTTTCGTCGTAAGTTAATCGACGTAAGCTCGGGAATGAGATTATTTTGGGATTATAAGTATTATGCTATTTCAAACAAGGGATAATTCGTGAAGGTGAGAGGGTAAGCAAATCGAAGAAAATAAGTTTCGTCAAAGTTTGACATTTTGGGGTAAAATACGGCCCGAGCTAAAATACCCGGTATTTATGGACTAGTACCATACAAGGTATCAGATGGCTATATTAGTAAGGTGTATGAAGTGTGTTAAAAGTGATTATTACTTTATGTAATTTGAGATAATTCTTAATTATGTGGGAAATTAGTTAATTATGGATTTTAGTAAGAGATTAACTAAGTGATTAAATTATTTGGATAAGCTCCAATGTGGTAGCAAATTAAGTGTGAATTAAAGCCCAATATGGTGACTCTTACACCATGTAGCAAGGTGGCACAATTAAAGAGATTTGTGGCCAAGTCATCATCAAAGTGGGGCCCACAACATATAGCTTTAAAAGATCTCTTACCTTATTCAAAGAGTGATGCTAAGACTTGTTAGAGATTTCCTTACGGATGGAGTTCAAGCTAACAATTTTAAGAAGGTTTCTTACCTTATTAAGATAGGATGCTAGTAACAGATGAATCGCTTTGCCTAAAAGCCATTTCTTGGTTCATCTTTTTGTGAGAAATTAAGCTTCTATGTGAATAGATCTCTAAAAGTACACTATGTTGAGTGTACAAACATGGAAAGGAAAAAGAAGAGCGAATCTGGATTGGTCGAGATGCAATTCTAAGAGAGCACGGTACAATCTTTCTCAAAAATATCATACGGATTTTTTCTTACTTCGATCCGCCGTTACGTGTTTTGTCGCAATTGGCATGTATAAGGCTAAGCCCTTCCTTCATTTTGGCATGATCTCGTAATTACATGTGTTTGATAACGAGGCATAACGAGAAGTTCATACTCCCGAATTTATATACATTATCCTACTCTCATAAATTATAGTATTCTCCTTATCGGGACTTCATATTTAATTGAGTATTGTCTTCTTTCAGTCAAGAGAGAAGAGAGCCTATATATACTGTATTACAGTATTTTCATTACCATCGAGCTATAATCGATGGGTAGGCCCCTATTAGACAACCTCTGATCAGATGGTAAGTTATATACCGAGCCTACTGTGGCTGTACACGTATGAGCGAGCCCAGAATGGCCGAGTATATAAAGTCTAGTATGGCCGAGCGCCTATGAGCGAGCCTACTACGGCAAAACAGTTATATATACCGAGCCTTATAAGGCCGGACAACTATTTTACTTACTATATTGAAAGAGTTGAGTCAGTATCAGCAAGTAAGCATATCTTCAGATTATCTTTGATTTTCAGTTACGTTCAGTTATTATATTATCAGTTCAGTTTCAGCTTTCAGTTGTTCTGTTGCCTTACATACTCGGTACATTATTCGTACTGACGTCCTTTTGTTGGCGACGCTGCATTCATGCCTGCAGGTATTGACAATCAGTTTGACGAGCCCTCATAGTAGACAAGGTTAGCATTCAGCGAAGGATCGGTAAGACTCCACCTCATTCGGAGTGCAACCGAGTCTATGAGTCATCGTGTCAGAATTTTGCTATAGACTTATGGGTAGGCCGGTACCCTGTCCCATTTGATGTCAAATACTCTTAGAGGCTTTGTAGAAAGAGGTTCATTTTGTACAGTATTTTAGAGGCCTTGACGACCCATATATATTCATGTTTTAAGAAAGATGGTTCATTGATATAGTGCTTTCCCACTTATAGTTATACATTACAAGTTGTGGCCATGAGTCTATAATTTGATATTTGTTGTTCATGTACGAGTATTCTTTTTTATGATTTCTATGTGATATGGAACTAGGTCGATAGCACATGAGTCGCTCGTGCGAATCTGGGTTATGATAGCATGTGAGTTTTCTGTGCGGTTGTTATATGTGGCACGTGAGTTGTCCGTGGGTTTGTTATATGTGGCACGTGAGTTGTCGGTGTGGTTGTTATATGTGGCACGTGAGTTGTATGTGCGGTTGTGTATCTCTTGATAGTGTACACGCAGTATGATGAAAAACGATCAATGTTTGGTTTTGTTATTGCATTTCTTCTCTAGTTGAAAATTTCCTTGGATGTATACATGTTTTATTCGCATACCTTCTCTATATGATAGATCAGGAATGTATACATGCCTTTTTGTGCATATATTCTCTATATACTAGATTGTTAGTCGATACAGAGCTTGGCACTTTATATCATGTGTACCGAGGTGACTTTATCTGTATTTTATAATTTGATGATATTATTGTTGTCCACTTGTGTGGTTTATGAAGTGAGCAAATTATTAGGGAGTATCATTAATAATTCATGCCTTTATTACCTCGCCGATGTTAGATATGATACTTGCTGAGTACATGAGGTCGGTTGTACTCATACTACACTCTACAGTTAATTGTGCAGATCCATGTGTTGCACCAAGCCGCGAGTCATTGTGATTGTGGCTACGAGTTGCCGAGAGACAAGGTAGAGATACATTTTGACCGCAGTCTTTGGCGTCTCTTTTCATTACAGTGTTATTGTTTTCATTCAGACAGTACTTTCATTTGGTATTCCAGAGTTGTATTTTTATTTTAGAGCTCATGACTCTATAACTAATTCTGGGGGATGTATGTATTGATGCAGTTATTTATGTCAATGGGCTTTGGATTTATATTTTCTTTCCCCGTTAATTCTGTTACTATGTTCAGTTTTGTTATGTTTGGCTTGTCTAGTAAGTGAGCTAGGCGCCATCATGACCGGTTGGCTATTTTGGGTCATGACAATATGATATCATAGTATTAGGTTCATAGGTTTTACGGGTCATGAGCAAGTTTAGTAGAGCTTTGCAGATCGGTACGGAGATGTCTGTACTTATCTTCGGATTTGTTATTTCCAATGTTTGAACCTTTACTCTTCTATTCTCTCACAGATTGTGAGAAAACGTTCAACTAGATCAGATGGACAGGCACCAGTGCCTCCGGTCAGAGCGCCGAGAGGCCGCTGCCAAGGTAGAGGCCGAGGTGTGGCATGCGTTATAGTTAGAGCCCCAAATAGAGCAGCACCTGTGGAGCCACTAGTTGCTCCAGTGGATGAGTAGGTTTCAGATATTGTTGAGTCGGTTGGACCAACTCAGACGCCAGTGCTACCTGTTGCTATGACTGGTTTTCAGGAGTCTTTGGACTAGATCTTGAGTATGTACACGAGATTGGCTAGGCAGGTATGATATCAGTTGCACCATCTCCTCGCAGGTTGGGGAAGGAGCCTAGATTCTAATCGCCCGTACACCGGAGCAGCTAGCTTAGGGTTATCAAACACTAGGAGTTTTTCCAGTTCAGTTGTTGTTGCTCGAGCCAAGGACTGACCATCTTTAACTGATTAGGAGCAGAAGAGGTTAGAGCGATTTCATCGACTTCGCCTTCCCCAGTTTAGTGGAGGACAGTCAAAGGATGCTCAGGGTTTTCTGGATCAGTGTAACTGGATTCTTCACACAGCAAGTCTTGTGGACTCTAATGGTGTCACGAACCAAAATCCACTATAGGCCGTGATGGCGCCCAACGTCGCCGTCAGGAAAGCCAATGGTAAATTACAACTTAATTACTCATTTCGTTATTTTTAAAATTATATCCCATTAAATAAATATAGTGAAATCTAATACTCGTAGAAATCTGTGATTTTCTTTACCAAATCCCGTAAAAAATATAAATTGCAAGGTGAAATGATAATAATAACATGAACATCGACTAGGAACCCCCAAACCCCGGTGTCACAAGTGCATGAGCATCTACTAGAAGGTACGATAACAATACAACATCTGTCTGGAGTACAAAATAGACAGGATAATGTAACTAAGTAAGATGAAGACTCTGTATGCTGCGGGTCACAACATGGAATGCAGCTCACCGTGAAGTCCCCGCAATAGCTGCGCCTTTGTGCCACAAAGACCAGCAGACATATATACCTGCACAATAAGTGCAGCAAGTGTAGCATGTGTACGTAAATCAACACGTACCCAGTAAGTATCTAGCCTAACCCCAGAGAAGTAGTGAAAGGGGGTCGACATCGACACTTACTAGTGGCCCAATAAATCAAATACAATAGGAAGTTAACAAATGTGAGGCAGGGTAAATAAACAGCATAAACAAATATGGGTACGTGGTACAATCCTCCTCTGATCAATAAACTCAAGCTCTCAATTATCGGTCACCTCCTCAACTGGAGTATATATGTAAAATGGTTCCCACCAGATAGGTCGTCACAACTCAAATCAGGAAAACTCACGGATACGATGGCTTCTAGTCAAATATTATGCATGACGCTGCCGAGGCGAATGGCCTGATCCCATAAGAGTGTTTCATAAAGCTGTCGAGGCGAACTGCCCGATCCCATAAGAGTATTTATAGAAATGTTGAGGCGAACGACCCAATCAAATTATAATATGATGCTGCCAAGGCAAACGACCCGATACCATTAGAATATAATGCTACCGAGGCGAATGACCCGATCCCATAAAAATATAATATTGCCGAGGCGAACGGCCCGATCCCATAAGAATATGCCGAGGCGAACGGACCGTTCCTATAAGAATATGATACTGCCGAGGCGAACGGCCCGATCCCATATGAGTGTGGTACATAATCCTGACAAGGCGAACGGCCCGATCCCATAAGAGTGTGGTACATAATCCTGCCGAGGCGAATGGCCCGATCCCATAAGAGTAAGAAGATTTAATGGGTCCTTGACCCCACTCACAAATATACGTGTGAGTTATAAAATTTAATGAAGCTTTTCGATGAAAACGCACAACACGAGAGAAATTCGTAAGGGAAGAACAATTATATCATGCCCCAACCTCGGGGAGCGCGACCGGCGCTCAACCGAGTGGACCCGGTCGAGCAAGCCTGTTAGACGCTATCTACCCGACTCACCTATGATCTAGAGAAGGCATGCTCTCATTAGTTAGGCAGTAGAAAGTTCATACATATACTAAGTCGTTTCATTTTGTTACATCATTGTTAAGTTTCAGAATACATACATCCTTATGACTGAGTGGAACAAGATCCCAAACACAACATGATCCGTTGACCTTTCTAACACCCATATTTAACCCACATAGTATCTACAGAGCCTCTAAAGATACAAAAGAGAGTAAAGATAGTGCCGGCAAAAATCCGCCTAATATACCTCAAAAAGTGACCACAATATAAACAAAAGGTACAATACATGACCCCAGAATGAAATGGGGCTCACCGAGTCCGCTGAGAAGAGGATGTAGCACTATCTGTGATCAACACTGTCTGCTCTGGAACCACCTGCATCCATTTAAAGATGCAGCGCCCCCGGCAAAAGGGACGTTAGTAAAGTCGAATAGTACTAGTATGTAAAACTAAAACACTGTCTCAATAAAATGAACAATAATATAGGGGGAAACAGTCAAGAATGCATTATGAGATTTAAATAACACTAAAACATCAAGTTAAGGATCACATAGATTTTTAAGTAAATTCCTGCATTATTAGGTTGGATGGTTTTTAGTGCCAATTACAATCCACAATACAGCTGTGTTCTTACACGGAGCCCGATCTCGGCCCGATCGGCTAGGCCATCTCATCTGAGACATCAGCCATATTCACAATTTCATCCACAATACCACCGTGTTCTTACACGGAGTCCGATCTCGGCCCGATCAGCTAAGCCATCTCATTTGAGACATCACCCCTTTTCAATCAGTCATCTCACTTCATATGTCTTTCCCATCTTTTCAATACAATGGCACGAGTGGCCCCAATCATAAAGTTATTCTTGGCGCTTGGCCGTATTTCATGATTCAGGTTCTTTTCCACATTCAAACATCATTATCATTATAAAATGTTTCCACATATATCAGATTGCTTTGATGGATTCCTGGCACTTGGGTATAAGGGTAGTCATTGGTTGAGTTTTAGGGACTGGGAGTAGGTTGTGGAGCATTCTGATAAGTAGTGGTTTGTGGGTATTGAGTTGGATGATGGTGTTGTTGTTGAGGAGTCAGTACTGGTGGCGGGTTAAGGTTCTGGCGAGGTGCGGGATACTGGTGTGGTGCGGGAGGATTTGGTGGTAGATTTGTATTTTGCGGTGGTGTTTGGTTCTGGGTAGTCAGGTTTTGCTGGTTAATGCCGGGGACATTGAGAGTGAGGGAGAGGTTTGCCAAATTTCGGACCTGGTCAAGCTCGCCTTGTAGTTCCAGGATTTGTTGTTCCAGATGTAAGACCAACTCATTCTGTGCCGGAGTACTTTGGCCGTCTGAAGTTTCAACATTTTCCGCTATGGTAGCATTGTCTTTCCTAATACCACTCAAATTATCCATTTTTCCTTTCCCTTTGCTTTTGCCTTTAGGATCACTTGGTGGAGGAGGAGGTGGAGGACCTCTAGATCTAGTGTGATATGTTGAGGATGCCAGTATGCACGAATCAACCTTTTGGAATAGGAATAATCAAAAGAAAAGAAAAAGCAAAAGGTAACCAAGTTAGTAAGGAATATTAAAAGAGTGTTTGTGATATTAAAACATGTTTCACAAAGTCATGCAATAATTCGCGTACTAATTTGGGCACCTCATTGTGCTCGAGGTAGGCCTAAGCGACATGTAAACTTGGAGAAAATTGATGCCCACATTTGCGTCATTTCATTAATGCCAAAATGAGTCAAACCTTTTTTAAATCGACAATAATAAAAATTACTAATGGCATTTAGCCTTATTATAATCGAAATCTAAAGCTAAGCTAGCTGTAAAGAACATCATTTCCTAGTCTACTTGGTCCATGAATGACCTTCTCCGTGCTTAGCTCTTTTGACCCTATCAATCAGGTTTCCCAGATCGTGCATATCCAACAGTAAGTAGGCTTTTGCTAGATGTCCTCCTTAACTGCCATCCGTGCCTTGACAATCTGAGAGTCTCTTTCTCATCTTTCCCTCGAGCTCCATCAATCCTTGTTCCAAGTATTCCAATCTTTCTGTTGACTTAGTGGAAATATCCTTCCATTCCTTTATCGCTTCCATGTTCACTTTGTGCATTTCCAGATGTTTAGCTTCAGACTCGAACACCCTTTTGCGTAGCCTTCTATTCTTAACATGTGCTTCAGCTACTTCATCTATGACCTTATCCTTCAAATTGACTCCCGGCTAGACGTCTCCTGCTACGCCATCCTCCAACCAAGATAGATAGTAGTACATAAGACCGGCGTGATACCTGTCTGGCTCAATGGTTTCTTTTTCCACAATGACCTTTTTGTTCCACATATGTTGTGCCTCGAACTTGAATGGAATGACGTCTTCTTTGAATCTGCCTTGTACTGGACCATGTTGGAAACCTGAGGTATGACCTATTTTCTCCCCGCTTGCCTTATTACCCTTATGGGAGCATAAGGATAGATGCCTCGCAACCTGATTAGTACCAGATGAGTAGTCCCGCTTGACTTGATGATGAACTCACTGCTAGAAAACCACTCGAACATCCAATGTACTTGCCCGTCCGTCAAATTGCTGAAGTAACACACCCAACTTACAGCATTTACCGGTTATGCAAACCCGTCTGGGATAAATGTCATTTTCTTTGGGTGATGGTAAGCTATGTAGTCATTCAACGGTCGTCGCAGAAGCACTTAACGATACTCTCGTCTCTAAAAGTGTTCCAGCAACCAGACTTGTAGTAACAAATTACAACCCTCAAAGTGTCCAAATCTCTGCTTGCAATGAACAACAGCACGGTACATCTCGGCTAAGATCATAGAGACGATAGCATAAGTTTGTCCTTCGATGCCCTCCATCAAAGTCCTGGAGACCATGGCTAAGCGAGTATGAATCCTTCCCCCTTTCATTTGAAATATCAAAAACCCCAAGAAGCAGACGATGAACACATAAACCCAGCGGTGCGTCCAACCCAAGGAAGTAATGGCAAGTTCCTCATGATGAAGACGATAAGACTCGCTATGCCCATAACGCTTATAAAGAAATTCAAAAGGGATGTATGACTTCTTTAAATAGAGCAGCTCGTCATTTTTCTTAAAACCCAACATCTTTAGAAAACTGCGAGGAGTGCAATTCTCTGGTACTTGTAATCCCGGACTATCCCATGGCAACTTAGCGAAGCCTCCTATTTCTTCTAGGAGATGAGTCATTTCTATATTGTCAAATCAACAAACGGCTCTTTTCTCGTCCCAGAACATAGTAGCGGCCTCAATCAGTGCCTTATTTGGTCGAATGTTTAGCAAGGATGGTAGGTCACCCAATACTCTTCTCACATGATTCTTGTCGCAAGGTGCAAGGTCTTTCCACCAGTCAAGTAGCAACGGTGTGATGTTTTGGACCATACCAAACCTGGGGACTTCATGCTTCATTTTTTACAAGCCAACAAAGGTTGGCCCTTTCCCCCTCCAGATTTGACTACTTATGCAATAATGATCAACACGTTGGCGTCTTTTCTCCAAGTAATGCACATAATATGATAGTGTCCATTGGGATTGTTGAAATCATGTCGGACTTTGGACAAGATTCATCTTCGCGGGTTGTTACATTAATAACGTTCCAACTCGTACTAGGTTTAGCACGATGCATGTACATTTCAAGTTGGAGTAGGGTTTCTAGAATGATCTAGACCGGTACTCCCAAGTGGACAACTTGAGAGGAAAATGCACGGGACCGTCGATTGCACCGTTGATCGACTAGTCTACCGCAAATAAGCCTTTCCGATTTAAAAGGATAATTTTCGAAAGAGCGCGAACACTCATCAAGTGCCGCTATGTTGATAGTTGGCACGAGTGGAGTATGATGTGGAGCATGCTTTATGCAAAAATAATAACACGTTGTCAAATATTCGCATGATATGTAAAAGCAGTAAATAATATCGCAAAGGTAAACATGGAAAGAATATAGAGGAAAGACAAAAGGAAGAAGTCAGTTTAATTCATAAAAAATATATGCAGAGATGTAATAAAGCCGGTAAGGAAGTAGGAATGGGAAAGGAATGATACAGAAGTCTTAGACAATATGAAAAGAGATGAAGAGCGGTCATAGTAAACAAAGGTGAATAGGGGAAGGGATGTGCATGTCATAGCAACAACAACCCAGAATAATCCCACTAGTGGGGTCTGGGGAGGGTAGTGTGTACAAAGACCTTACCCCTACCCTAGGGTAAAGAGGTTGTTTCCGATAGACCCTCGGCTCCCTCCCTCCAAGAACTCCCCACCTTGCTCTTGGGCTGACTCGAACTCACAACCTCTTGGTTGGAAGTGGGGGTGCTCACCACTAGAGCAACCCACTCTTGTCGTGCATATCATAGCAAATTTCAAATAAAGGTGAATAAGGGAAGGGATGTGCATATAGTAGCAGTTTTAAAATAAATAAAGAAAAAGAGAGTAATACAAATAAGTCAAGTTCATTATAGTAAGAACCTAAGTAAATATCCCCAGCAGAGTCGCCATGCTGTCGCGCCCCGTTTTCTCGCGAAAGCGGGCCTCGATGTGTGACAACTCTTTTAAATGGATAAAATAGAAGAGTCGCCACCTAATGATTTTTAAGGTGTGTTAGGGCACCTATTTGCAAATAACTTTTTTTGACTAGTCTGTGTCACCAAAGATCGGGTAAGGGCTCAAGTTACCTCAAAGAAAAGGTGTTAGGCACTCTTCGAGGTCCACAAATGTGGGTCCCGGTCGAACTTTAGAACTATGTGGATTATGTAGTTAGACTAAGTGATCAGATAAACAAAGAAAATATAAAGTCGAAGAGTCTTTATCATAACACATGGAAATTGGTACAAATCCTTAATGATTACAAGGGTGCAAAAACATTGGTCCACATAAATGGCAAGTATATAAAGGAAGGGGGGGGGGGGAGGGGTCCTAAGTGTTTTAGCCTAAAGGATCACCCCGTGCAACATAAATAATACTTCACAACTCCCTTTAGGTAGGGGTTGCTCATATTATTCAGCGGGCATAGACTATCATCTCCTGCTACCCGATTACTATGCTGAAGTTTTTTACATAAAAGCATTCTAATTCAATTCTAAGACGTATCCTATGTGTGCGCTACCCATCCCATGCCTATGGTACAGGAGGCTTTGGACCTACTATTTTGGTGGTTCTAAACTTTACTTAGGCTGCTAAAAAAATGATAAAACTAAGCGACATTCAAAACAAATAGGACTTCTGTAAAGACAATTAAAAAGGCCCAAGTTAGCCTCCACACGTAACAACAGATGCACGCGGGCAGATTTTTGGTTATCCAGTAGACGATTTCAGAATTAAAACATATTTGGGTTGTTAAGTCCTATAGGCATGATTTCTAATTATTTACGCTATGAGGCAGTGAAGCGATATGAATTACCAGATTACTAGTGCCGATTTTATAAACATGCTTCTTAGACAGACGTCAATGTCCTATAGGCATGGTTTCTAGTAGTTGAGATATGTCTTATATAATTGTCCCTACAGGCATTTCGTCTAAGTATGATAATAACAAAATGACTGATTAATTGATTAGAATCCATAGTCGTGATAACTAAAGGAGCAGCGCACAAAAAGCAATAGCAGTAATTAATTGATCGATTAATTGAAAAACCTATAAACATGGTATCTAGATGAGTGAGGCATGTGCTATTACATCATATAGGCATGTTTTCTAAGTGTGCACGGTGGTAACATAGAAACAGGTATAGCGAATACTTGAAATAACATGTTTTGACAAGTTAAGTGAAATGTGTGTGGGACTCCTATAGGCATGCTTTCTACACATAAAACTAAAGCATGTAAGGAAAACAGAAAATAGACCACATAAATCCTATAGGCATGTTTTCTACCCATTCAAGTGAGAATTAAAGTACACTATCCCCCTTTTACTAATTCTCCAATTGTTTAGTCTACAAATTATTACAGATCCGGATAATGAATACACCCACAAACATTACATAAAAGAATAACTACAGGCCTAGAAATCAACCCAAACAAAACAAACCAACACTAGCTGGGCCTTCAACAATCCTCGCTCTTCACATGACCAGCAGGCCCAAGCCCCAGGCTTAGCAGAACAATAGAAGATGCCTGAACTCAGCACATAGGTCCAACAACATGTATGGCCCAATACTAGGCCCAAGATGCATGACTTACCTACTGATGCCAGACTTAACCATGCAAGTGACAACTACTCAGGGAATTCATTAAACACTTTTTCACACTTAATTATGAAAGATGTAAGTAACAAACAGTTCTAACCAAAACATATAAGCAGTATCACATGAAACTTTGGAAAATACAAGACATACATAAGATGGGCTCATGCTAGGTTTTAAAGTGATAGGATTGAACATCATAAGCTAACAAACTACTTCAAATAGAATTTTCATAGACAGGAACAAGTGAGAAGCAGTTTTCACATGAAGTTTTTAACATGAGAGCCTGATGAGAGTATGGTCATCAACAACATAGCAACAGACTAATGGGCATAGTTAAGAACAGTTGGCAGCATATCACTTAGTTGAACATGAGACCTAACATGATGGGCATTACTATAGAACAAAGATTCTAAAGAACTCATGGTAGGTAAAAGAACATGTCAATTATAGATCAACAGGACATGCAAACATTAGGATTCATATCAGTCGATCCCACATGAGAGGAAACTACATATTGACATTTATCCTAGAAATAATGCTAAGAGTGCAGGATTGACAGATCAACGAACATAACTACTAGAGTTACGAATTGCAGATAAACAAGTTTGGTTATATAGTGAAATCGTGCTATAACATAGGGGAATCAAGAATAAATTTGCAGGAAATAATAGATTATTCTTAAAGGGTTCAATAGGAAGAGATTCATTAAAGAAAAATCTGAGCAAACATGAGATTAAGGCACAAGTATGAACTTATAACAAGCACAGAACATGACATTAAGGCATAAGTGCGAGCACAGAACATGACATTAAGGCATAAGTGTGAACACAGAACATGACATTTAGGCTAGTATGAACATGGTCAGTAAGGTAAAACTTAAGAGGGCCAGAAACTATTCGAATCAAATATGCAGAGTGAAAGTCTACTACGCATGTTGAAACCATTCAAATTCGATACTAGAGGTCATGTAACTTACAGAACATCATTGAGATAGTAGATTTATAGAAAAGCACACAACAATATAATACATAAGTTCATAAATAACGGATAAACTGAAGGCATGTTTGTCTAAAAGTTCAACCAGCATTGGCATACAAAGTACACACATAAGAAAGTAAAGGAATAACAATGAAGGCTATGAGAGTCAAGAATGCTAACAAGTTGCGAAGATAAACGAACAAAAAGGGTGAGTACCCAGAATCTTAGTAGTGACAACAACAAAAGAACAAAAAAAACCCCAAGTCCTAATGCATCAGAATTCACAAGAGCTTCAGCGAGACACGAGCAGTGCTCGCACTGGGGATGTTAATAGAGAAGATTCTAATGGCCTTGGCTTTCAGCCGGCCAAGAGCAATAGATTCAGAATAGTATCGAGTGAATGAGAGTATGAGAGAATAACAGTGATTAAGATCCCTTAAAGGGGATTAGGGGAGGGGTTTATATAATGGTTGAATCAAGCGAGTAAACATTGAAAACAAGTAATCAAACACAAAATAAGGAAAGGAAATCACATGCAGTCGATAATAGAACCAGTAAAAAAAAATTTGAAATTTCAAACCCTTGTTCGACGAAAATCAATGATTGGCCAAGGATTTTGGTAAATCTAACCCATACAACCCGATGGTGAGTGTATATAGACGAAATACCGCCTGAGTCTCGAAGATTGAGGATGGTTATTCATAACCCAAGGCCTGGTATTTTCCAAAAATAGGCAAGCACCAGGTTATGCCAAAATCGTACAAGTAACCAGATGATAGAACGTATAAGATAAGGAAATCATGGATTGATTCCATTTAGGGGTAGGAATCGGAGAGAGTTAAGGGAGACGACTATTAGGGTTTCAGAGAAGAGGGGAAGGTTCGAGAGATTCAAGGGGCGGCGGAATGAGCAATTTGTCTCTAGGGTTTGGGGCGAGGGTTATAACGAAAGGGGAAATATTGTTGTGGGTCGTTGATCATTTAAGATCAACGGCCAGAATTAAAGGAGAAGCGGGGCGGGTCGTGAGATGGGCCGTGGGTCGTGAGACTGGCCACGACCGGGTTAGATGAAGAGATGGTTTGGTTTGGGCTTCTGAAGGGTTAAACAGAATAGGCCAGGTGTTTTGGACTTTAATTGGTTCGAAAATTAGCCCTATATTGGGCAATAATTTAAAATACACGAAATTCATTAAAATTTAATTATAAAAAATAATTAACAAATAATAAAATATTATTTAAGTAGCAAGATGCTTCAAAAATAATAACTTAAAATTATAAAAATATAAAAACTCTATTTGGCACGAATAATGTAAAAAATATAATTATGCATAGCATATAGGCTATTATTACAAAATTGTGTGAATAGCCAATATAATTATATGAAAATATCTTGAAGCATATATGTGGGTGAAAATAATAGATTTGGATGGTTAAATCATCAGAAAATAATTTAAGGGGTAATTAATACATATTCAAGTAATTTAAATGCAAGAAAAAATGATTTTAAAGCTCTACCAATTATGAAAAAATTATAGAAAATACTTGTATAACTCTTTGTAAATCAAGTAATGGTGCAAACGATCTTTTGAAAGTATATATACTATATGATAATCTGTGCATCTCTGATAGCTGCTTCCTCAGCATCCCGTACAACTTTTTCTCGTTGTTGGGATGCCACTCTTGTAGCCAAATCCACATTTTCATCACCGTCTCCAGCCATAGTTTCTCTGGTTGAGGATTGCCCAACCTTTTCTGATGTCTCGGTGAGATCTCTATCCTTCCTCAGTTGTCGCAGTTATTTTTCTATCTCGGGCTCGTATGGTAGCATTTCTTTTATAGAAGCTCGAGTCATGCACCAATCTAACATGTAACCTACGCACAGTCAAAGAACACCAAACGTAAAAAGGAAAAAAAATAAAATAAAATAAAAAGAAAAATTCCTGAATTAGCACTACAAACTATTTCAAATACTATTGATTGCAAATCCTCGTCAACGGCGCCAAAATTTGACGAGCTCGAGACACACACCTAAATTATGCTCGCTAATCAAACATAGTATAGTATAATATCGTATCCACACAGATTGGATTTAAACAGTGTTCTTGTAGTTTCTAGCTTGGTTGCTATCCAGGAAGATCAACAATTGAGATTATAAGACATCCAACTAAAATAAACTAAGAAGATAAAGCTATTGACTAATGACAATCGAAATAAAGGTAAGCAAGGAAGTTATTAGTGGGAGAAAATAGGGGTTGATAGGATAGGTGCAAGATTATTGTTCGGGATCTAACTCTAGATAATTCACTTCTAATATTCAAGTGAGTCTCTCAAATTCACTCAATTATTATTTCAAATGTTCAGCAAAACTCCTCTCACGATTAAGTCTTAACCTCACAATATGAACCAATTTAAGCCCGTGAAGATATGCAAGAATGCGTAGTGGATTGGCCTTTAGGAGAACCTATCTCGATTATCCTCCTACTAGGTTTAATCAATGATTCAACTAGCCTCTTTCGATTACTAAGAAGAATTAATGAACTCAACCAATAATGTAATGCAAAGATATCACAAGTTATGCTTCTCGCGATTAAATGAACAAGTTAATATAGATGCAACAATTAAATCATCCAAAAAAGCTTCAATACATAAAAACTAGAGTTATAATCCACAAACAATCATCAATACACCAAATCCAGCAAACCCTAGATAGAACTACTCCATAGATATGGAGTAATTCATCACAAATAAAGTTAAAGTATAGGAAAACATAAATTCGATCCAAACTCGGGTCTTGAGTGAGGAAGGAATGATGAAATCCTTGTGCTTGTGTTCTTTCAACTCCTCCTTAGGTCGAATATGTGTCAAAAGTCTAGAAAATAGCATTTTTCATGTATTTATACCAAGTAGGGTCGGGCCTAGACGAAACCACCTTCTCCTAGCCGAAATAGGATTTTCACTTTGTAAAAATTGCACAGCCGCGCCGCATGGGGCGATGCGCCATGTGGTGCATTAGTGGGAAATCCAGAGAGCTGATTTTTCACTTTGCAGGAATATTGCACTAGCGCCCCGCGCCCCGCTATGCATGGCGCGGGGCGGTAGTGCAATTTTCTTAGAGTATTTTGGTTTCTTATTTTTTTGACATCCAGACTTGGTCCTAGACCCCCGAACACGATCCCGGCTTAATCCCTTGGGCCTTTACTCAGACTTCAAAGCTCCAAATAGCTCAGATTAGCTCCATAACATCTACAAAGCTCGGAATCACTCCTACAAGGCATAAAACACACAATAAGTGCAAAACACTACCAACTAAAGCTCAAGCACGAATAAAGTGCAGTGAATTAGAGTGCAATAAGTGACTAAAATACGAGATTATAGCCTCTCATCAACGAACATCCACTAGGAACCCCAAAACTCGGTGTCACAAGTGTATGAGCATCTACTAGAAGGTACAATAACAATACAACATATATTTGGAGTACAAAATAGTCAGGAAATGTAACTAATTAAGATGGAGACTCTGTATGCTGCGGGTCGTAACATGGAATGCAGCTCACCGTGAAGTCCATGCAATAGCCGCGCCTTTGTGCCCCAAAGAGCACCAAACATATATATACCTACACAATAAATGCACCAAGTGTAGGATGAGTACGTAAACCAACACGTACCTAATAAGTATCTAGCCTAATCCCGGAGAAGTAGTGACGAGGTGTCGACATCGACATTTACTAAAGGTCCAATAAATCAAATACAACAGGAAGTAAATAAATATGAAGCAGGGTAAATAAACAATATAAACAAATATAGGTACGTTGTACAATCCACCTATGAATAGTACACTCATGCTCTCAATTATTGGTCACCTCCTTAACCGGAGTATATATGTAAAATGGTTCCCACCAGATAGGTCGTCATAACTCAAATCAGGAAAACTCACGGATACGATGGCTTCTTGTCAAATATTATGCACGACGCTGCCGAGGCGAATGACCCGATCCCATAAGAGTGTTTCATGAAGCTGTGGAGGCGAACGACCCGATCCCATAAGAGTATTCATAGAAATGTCGAGGCGAACGGCCCGATCCCATTAGAATATGATGTTGCCGAGGTGAATGGACCGATCCCATAAGAGTGTTTCATGAAGCTGTCGAGGCGAACGACCCGATCCCATAAGAATATTTATAGAAATATCGAGGCAAACGGCCCGATCCCATTAGAATATGATCTCGCCGAGGCGAACGGCCCGATCCCATAAAAATATGATACTGCCGAGACAAACGGCCTGATTCCATAAGGATATGATACTGCCGAGGTGAATGGACCGATCCAATAAGAATATGATACTGCCGAGGCGAACAGCCCGATCCCATAAGAGTAAGAAGCTTTAACGGATCCTTGACCCCACTCACGAATATATGTGTGAGTTATGAAATTTAAAGAAGCTTTTCGATGAAAACTCACAACGCGAGAGAAATTCGTAAGGGAAGCACAATTATTCTACAGCTAATCAAGTAGCTCGTCAAATCTCTTACAATAGGGATTCTACCACTCTATGCAAGCCTAGTCTCAAGTCCTAATGCAAAATAAAGGAATTAAACAGGCAAGGATAACTCAAATAGTACAATTAAAGCATGGCGTAAACCTAAGTCTATCAGGACTAGTCAAGATTCCTAGCATGCGCACGGACACTCATCACCTCATACGTGCGTAGCTCCTACAACATGTAGCACATAAGAATATAACACCTACGGGGTAAAATTCTCTTCACAGGGTTAGACATGAGACTTACCGTGCTTAAAAGTTCCATAACTGGCTCCAACACCTCGACTCAAAGCCAAAGGATCTGAAACTAGTCAAACAATGTGCAAATCAATCAAAATATACTCCAATGCTTATAATTAATCAATTTATAACAATTCCCAACTCTGCTCGAAAAGTCAATAAAGTCAACCCTCGAGCCCACGTGCCCGGATTCCGAAAATATTTGAAGATAAAATTTACCCATAACATCACGAACTCAAATATATAATTTATTTCAAATTCCATGTCCGATTTAGTGGTCAAAATCCAAAAATACGATTTCTAGGTTTTTCTTCCAAAATCCCATAATTTCCACCAATTCCATGTTAATATTTGTTAATCCATGTAAAATAGTTGGAAATTGAACAAAACTACTTACCCAAAGATTGTAGATGCAAATCCCTCTTCAAAATTGCCTCCTACCGAGTCTAGAGTTCCAAAAATCAGAGAATGTCTCCAAAATCCTATCTCCCAGCCCTTTTACAAGGTGCAGATGTCGCATTTGCGACACAGGGTTCGCATTTGCAGACCTTCGCAATTGCAGACAAGTGTTCGCAATTGCGAAGCAAGGCAAAAATCTTCAGACTTCGCAATTGCAAACCAAGGCAAAAATCTACAGGCTTTTCAATTGCGAACAAATGTTCGCAATTGCAAACCAAGGAAAAAATCTATAGGCTTCGCAATTGCGATAACTGAGTGCCAGCAACACCAGCAATCTTTCCCGGCAAGAAAATGGGCATCAGAATTTGATGATTCTTGTTGCTATGACTCCGTAATTATGATATGGATGTAATGGTTCAATAAAATAACTAATCAAAGGTTGTTTGCTCAATATAGTATACTTTATATCCAAGAAAATGATGCCATAACATCAAATAAGAGTGCGACACAACCCAAACACATATGAAACACACTCGGGGCCCCCGGGACCCCGTCCAATTACACAAACCAGTCCCAAAACATAACATGAACCCGTTCGAGACCTCAAATCACACCAAACAACACCAAAACCATGAATCGATGATCAAATCCTCCTTTTAACTTTCAAACATTCAAACTTCAACGAACGCGTCCGAATTATACTTAAACATTCTAGAATGATGCCAAACTTTACATAAAAGTCATAAATCACGATACTAACCTATTCCAAGGTTCAAAACGCCAAACGGACATCGATAACACCAAAGTCCACTTCAAACCAAACATAGGAAATTCTAAAACCTTCGAATTGCCAACTTCCACAATAAGCGCTGAAATGCTCCCGGACCACCCGATACTCGACCGGACCATACGCCGAAGTCCGAAATCCAAAATCATCATAAGAACCTATTGGAACTTTCAAATCCCGATTCCGAGCTCATTTACTCAAAGGTCAAACTCTGGTCAACTCTTCCAACTTAAAACTTAATTCAATTCCGACCACACGTATAAGTCATAAAATATGAAGTGAAGCTACTCAAGGTCGCAAACCGCCAAACGACCTAATAGAGTTTAAAACAACTAATCAAATCATTAAAAATAGAGTCGACTTCAGTTCTTTCTAGTTGATAAGGCCAGCCTACAGGTGGTGCAGACCTATGAGTGAAGCAGACCAGCTGGCGCAACATCACTTACATGGAATCAATTCTCAATTCTCTTTCTAGAGAAGTTTGTTCCATAGACTTGCAAAGAGGAGTTGTGTATGGAGTTTGAGCATCTATGACAAAAGAGCATGATAGTAACCCAGTACAATATGAGGTTCATGGAGATGGCACATCATGCAGTATTTTTTGTCCTTACAGAGAGGAAGAGGATCAGAAGGTTCATTGATGGCCTAAACTAAGGTCTTCGATATGGCATGGCCCGGGAGTACGAGATGGATGCTAGATTCGACCAGGTGGTTGAGATTGCTAGATTCTTAGAGCATGTTTGCAATCTTTAGAGAGAGGAACAGGAGGCCAAGAGGGATTGGGGGAGACTTGAGTCATCGTAAGAGGGATTGCCCCATACTTCTGAATAGTGCACCACAACAGAACACTCAACCTATGGTTCCAGCACTAGTAGCTACACTACTCACATAGCCAGCTAGGGATGGGGCTCGGTCGGCTCGAGGTCACCCTAGAGGGGGAAGTCAGTCAATTGGTGAACATACCCATTGCTATGCATTTCTCGCAAGGCTAGAGGCAGTTGCTTCTCATGCCGTGATCACGGGTAATGTTTCAGTGTGCCATAGGGATGCTTTAGTTCTATTAGACCCTGGTTTCACTTATTCTTATATGTCATCATATTTTGCTAGTTATTTGGATATGCCTCATGATTCTTCATATTCCTGTTCATGTATCTATAATAATGGTTGATTCTATTATGGTAGATCGTTTATATCAGTCTTGTGTGGTTACCTTTAGGGGTTATTAGACTGGAGTTGATCTTTTATTGCTGAGCATGGTTTATTGTGAGGTGATTATGGGTATGGATTAGCTATATCCATAACATGTTATTCTTGATTATCACGCTAAGAGCGTGATGTACGCGATGTCAAAGTAGCCTATGTTGGAGTGGAGAGGTTCACTTGGTAATACTCCTAGTAGAGTGATTTCATTTGTGAAGGCTCAACTGATAGTTGAGAAGGAATGTTTGGCATATTTGGCCTTCTTGAGAGATGATAGTGTTGATACTCCTACTATTTATTCAGTTTCAATACTGAGGGAGTTCTCAAATATGTTTCCAGTAGACCTGTAGGGCATGCCACCCGACAAGGATATTGATTTTGGTATTGATTTGGTGCTGGGCACTCAGCCCATCTCTATTCTACCATATCGCATGGCACCAGCTGAGTTAAAGGAATTGAAAGAATAGTTACAGGAATTTCTTGATAAAGGTTTCATCAGGCCTAGTGTGTCACCTGGGTGCACCGATTTTATTTGTGAAGAAGAAAGATGGTTCTATGAGGATGTGCATTGATAACAGCCAGTTGAACAAGGTTACCATCAAGAACAAGTATCCACTACCGTGTATTGATAATTTATTTGATCATCTTTAGGGTCCTAGGGTATTCTCGAAGATGAGATCGGGGTACCATCAGTTGAAGAGTAGGCCTTCAGATATTCCTAAGATGACTTTCAGGATCCGTTATGGGTATTATGAGTTCTTGGTAACGTCTTTTCGGCTGACCAATTCCCCAGCAACTTTCATGCACTTGATGAACATCGTATTTCAGCCTTATCTTGATTCCTTCTTCATATTATTCATTTGATGATATATTGGTGTATTCTTGCAGCCAAGAGGAGCGTGAACAACAATTTAGGATCATGCTCAAGACCTTGAGGGGGAAGAAGCTATATGCTAAATACTCCAAGAGTGAGTTTTGGTTAAACTCGGTGGCATTCTTGGGTCACGTGGTGTCCAGTGAGGGGATTAAAGTGGATCCGAAG
Source organism: Nicotiana tomentosiformis (assembly GCF_000390325.3). Taxonomy (NCBI): domain Eukaryota; kingdom Viridiplantae; phylum Streptophyta; class Magnoliopsida; order Solanales; family Solanaceae; genus Nicotiana; species Nicotiana tomentosiformis. Next base: position 75,432,619 of record NC_090818.1, on the reverse strand, counting down.
AAGATTGAGGAAATTTAGAGTTGGCCCAGACCTTATACCGCTATAGAGATCCGGAGTTTCCTATGGTTGACTTGATATTTTTGTCGTTTTGTGGAGGTATTTTCAACTATCGCAGCCCTATTGACTAAATTTATGCAGAAGGGTGCCCCATTTAGGTGGTCTGATGGGTGTGAGGAGAGATTTTAGAAGCTCAAGGCTGCATTGACTACATACCAGCTCATGTTTTGTCTTCGGGATTGGGTTCTTATACAATCTATTGTTATGCATCGGATGGTAGAGTGATTGCTTATGCTTCATGTCAGTTGAAGCCCTATGAGAAGAACTACCCAGTACACGATTGGGGAGTTAGCATCCATTGTACATGCGCTCAAGATATGGTGGCATTATCTTTTTGGTGTGTCTTGTGAGGTGTTAATGGATCACAGAAGTCTCCAGCATCTATTTAGGCAGAAGGATTTGAACTTGATGCCACAAAGGTGGTTAGAGCTATTCAAATGCTATGATTTCACCATTCTTTATCACATGGGGAAGGCCAATATGGTGGCCGGTGCCTTGAGGAGGAAGGCGGAGATCATATGGAGTCTTGTTTTTATTCCAGTTGGAGAGAGGCCATTATGTTTATCTTGCGCGATCTGCTGATTTGTTTGTAACCTCTTGTCTAGCCATAACTAGGCTCTTCCTAAATCAACTGCTTACTATTCGTTGGCCCATTCTCATATCAATATTAGGCGTAATCTTTCTTGGGTTATCTCCTTTGTCTTAACTTACCTCTCACACTGGATCCTTATCTATCCATAATGTCCCGGGCAGGAACTCTTACTTCCTCTCTTTGACGTTGAGTTTACATAATGTAGCATATCTGTATGATTTGAATAAGTGCAATCTCACCCCTTTTCTCATTTTTATCGCATTCTTCCTTTACCATTCCATAGTTACTAAAATTACGTAATTCTGACTTAATGCCACATCACTCCATATTCCGCCCCTTTAGGGTAGTACTAAGATTTAGCGCTACGATGATCTACCTATAGATGTTTTACCTCTTCATATTTGGCATCTTCTCACATCATCGATGACCCTTACTCGCCTTGCGGTAACACTTATGTACCAAGGATAACAAATTTCCTTACTCGTGAGGGTAACACTTAGTATAATTGGCACATACAGTCCCTTAAGCTTAACTTTGCTCACATTGCTTGCTTTAGGGAAGCATCTTCCTGAATGACCTTTTTTTGAATTTCTCATGAATATTCTTTTGTTCTCCATTCTATTATTGCCGGAACGCAATCGGAAATTCTCACGATGTCGACCATTATCAAATCACTCGGTCCCTAATTCATGTTTAGTTTATCTTGTTCATCAGCCCATACTGATTTCTATTACTTTAGGGTCTAACTTTTCCTTCTTGTAGTCGCGTTGGAGTCACGAACTTATTTCTCTAAATGAGGATATGACTTTATGGCCTATACTCTTTTGTTGTCTCAAGGCCTGTCACCTTTCGTCTTTTTCTTCACTTGACTATAGACTCTGTAATACTGTCATCTTTTTGATCTACCGTTGTCATCCATGTATCACATCTTACTCATAATGCTTCATTATCTCTCTTCTTATTCTCCTGTTAATGTTTATGTCTATCACATTATTCTATAAACTCGACTAAGACATTCTTTTGCTTTTAGCTCCCCTTGCTCCATCTACTGGCTCTTCGGGTTGCCAAATATTCTTTCCCTAGTAGGGACGGGAGCCACACTAAGGTAATATTTATCCCTTCAAGGCTTCCAGTGCCTATCCTTGTAGTACTCATATCTAGTTGTACTATTTTAGAGTACACCATATGGGTGTCTCACAAGGAGATCTATTACCACATTTGCAATATCCTTCGAAAATGTCAACTAACACAAACAATCAGTTCACCATTTTGGGTTACTCTAACCCTATCTAGATCCTGATATCTTGCCTTCTCTTATACTACTTCTGTTAGCCCCCATAGGGCATAAATGAGATGGGTGTGGCTAATTTTACATACCTCTGTTATTGTTGAAGGTAACTCCAAAGGCTTATATTCCTCTGACTCAACTCTTCCACAGCTACATCTCTTACCAACAGTATTTCTGGATGGAGGCATCATCGTATTATCAATAAGATAGAGTTTAGGAAATTGAGTTCTTACAACTCAGCTCTACCACACGATCTAGAGTAAGAAGAAAGAGTGACAATCCTAAATGCCTTGTAGCCTCCTACTTATAAGTGTGGTGCACAACACACCTATAAACAAGACTCTACTAGACACGGCTTGTAGACTCCCTAGGACAGAACTACTCTGATACCACTTTTGTCACGCCCTGAATCGATGGGCCGCGACGGGCACCCGGTACCTTACTCAACCGAGTACCAACATAAAGTATCTTTTCGTATCATACTATTATAGATAACTGAGCCAGAGAGGCTACCATGAGATAGGTAGAATACAACATGTAATACCAACTTATACATAAGACATATGGGCCTATAGGACCAAAATAACCACTCGTACACTGAACATAGGATGACAAGGCCATACAATCTTTACATACACGACATTTGTCTACAATCCTCTAAGAATACATTATTTTCATAAAGGTAGGGACAGAGCCCCGCCATACCAAACAATACACATCTAAATTATACTGACCAAACAAGAAACTCCGGAGCAAATGGAGTGCACAACATCTTCTGCTGAGCTGATCGCCTACTCGGAGGACTCTTGACCTGTCTATCGAGACCTGCGGGCATGAAACACAGCGTCCCCCGGCAAAAGGGACGTCAGTACAAATAATGTACCGAGTATGTAAGGCAACATAATAACGTAAGATTAAACTGAACTGATAATATAATAACTGAAAGTAACTGGGAGTCAAAGATAATCTGAAGATATACTCACTTGCTGATACTGATTCAACTCTCTCAATATAGTAAGTAAAATAGCTGTCCGACCTTATAAGGCTCGGTATATATATAACTGCTCTACCGTAGTAGGCTCGCTCATAGGCGCTCGGCCATACTAGGCTCTGTATCTCCGCCAACCGGGCTCGCTCATAGGCGCTCGGCCACAGCAGGCTAGGTATATAACTTACCATCTGATCAGAGGTTGCCCAATAGGGGCATGCCTATCGATTATAGCTCGATAGTAATGAAAATACTGTAATACTATAAATATAGGCTCTCTGCTCTCTTGACTGGAAGAAGACAATACTCAATTAAATATGAAGTCCCGATAAGAAGAATACTGTAATTTATGAGACTAGGATAATGTATATAAATTCGGTAGTATGAACTTCTCTTTATGCCTCGTTATCAAATACATGTAATTACGAGATCATGCCAAAATGAAGGAAGGGCTTAGCCTTAAGAAAGATTACACCGTACTCCCTTAAAATTGCAAAATCTCACGTTAATTTGATTTGTTGAAGGTCTTGGGCGTTGCTTATATGACTTTCGTTTGTAACACACAACATTTACGTTTGAATCCTCATCAGATGCCTATGAGAATGAGTTTGTGATTCACATTGCTTATCCATCCATGTCTCTTAAGTTAGAGATATATTTTATACATGGATGTGCAACCACCACATAATCCATAATGATTTAAATCTTGCCACCTATTCTACAATGACTTAAGAGTCATAATGTTTGGGGGCTGCCACGTAATTCCCTTGTTGGGGGATTTAATCTTTATTCAGAAATCTTTAATTAATTAGGTAATATCCCATTACCCAATAATTAACCAATTACCCACATAATTAAGAATTATTTCAACTTACTTAAAATACTACTCACTTTTAACATACCTTATACACCTTACTATCATGGCCATGTGGTACCTTATATGGTACTAGTCCATAAATACCAAGTATTTTAGCTCGCGTCGTATTTTATCCCAAAATATCAAACTTCGACAAAATTCATTTTCTTCGATTCGCTTACCCTCTCACCTTCACGAATTAACTTATCACATGTTTGATGCGTATGTAATACTTATAATCCCAAAATAAATCTCATTCCTGAACTTACGTTGATTAACTTACGATGAAACTTCAACGTACGAAAATGCGGGATGTAATATCTCATTTCCGAGCTTATATCATTTTACTTATGGCGTACTTCCATGTACGAAAACATGGGGTGTAACATTGAGCTTCGCTGATGGTTGGAAGACCTAGTGCAATCGTACGTGCAAAGGGAGGTGCGTAGGTGCAAAGTCGTACCTGTGGGATTGTGTGGGCAGACACGAAGGACGTTGGCTGGGTGAAGAGTTTGCAGAGGGGGCATGGTGAACACAGATGCGCTAGCACAAAGGCATAGGTTCTTCCATTGAAGCAAATGCGTATATGTGGCTAGGTGTTCGTAGAAGCGCCTAGTCGGGAAATTAAGCGACATCCACAACTGTGATGGTTGTTTTGTAGATGCGGTACTACAAAAGAGGGATTTGCGTCAGAAATTCGGAATTACTGGGCATATTATTATAACGCCTCATAAAAGTTTACCTAAAACTTGGGGTTTCGTGGTGCCGAAGTAGACTTATGCGTTGATGATTGTAGTCGCTGCGGTTCGGATTTTTTGGGTTGAACAGTGCATTGGGGAGTTGAAGAAAATTTTTGGAAGTGCAGGCCATTTCTGCGGTCGCAGAACTGATCTGCGGACCGTAGAACTGATCTACGGACCGCAGATCTACCGCAGACTAAGGCAGAAATCTGGGCCAATGTTTGGACCATTATGCGGTCTATTATGTGGCTACATAATCATTTTGCGAGCCGCATAACCCATCAGAGACCCAGCACAAAAATTTTCGGAGGGAGGTTCTGCGGCGCATTACGAGACCGCAGAATAGGTCTGCGAACCGTAGACTGATCGCAGAGTGAGGCAGAAATGCCCAGTTCCGGAGGGCCATTATGAGGCCCATTTTTTGGACCACATGAGCATTATGTGGTCGCCTATGCGACCGTAAATCTGCATCGGAGCTTCATTTTTTCTAATTTTTTAACCCGACCCCATTCTTATAAAACAGTCGTAGAGATCATTTTAGAAGGTTAAAACTTATATTTCTAGAGAGAGGGAGTTCCATAGAGTGAGAGGGGAAGTTCCTAAGCTTATCATTCATCAATTCTTGCTCAAAGTTGAAGAATTTACAAGAAGAACTCACTAGGTCTTCATCCTAGAGGTAAGATTCTACTCCCTAACCCTCAAGTCAAGGATTTATTTGGATATAGGTATTGAGTAAGGCAATTCTTGGGAATGGTAGTTTTTCATTATGCATGCATGTACCATCAAGGGTAGTGGGAAGATTGTTGAGCTCATTTGGGTAAACTTTGGGTAGTGGGATGAAAGAATCCACCATAGGAGGACCTTGAAACATTAATGCACACCTAGTATTTGATAAAATGCTCAAGTGAGTTGGAACTATGAACTCTTTCCTAATTTGTGTTCAATTTTTCTATATCTCTAAATAGACCGAAGTGGCTAAGATTTTCGTAACATTTTAGAAATTTAAAAAGCTCGAGCCGAGGTGTGTTGGCTAAACTTCTCTCTTAGAATTGAATTCCCACAATGTTCTTGTAAGTCCCAAGTTGTCCATTATGAATTAACTCTTCTAAATAAGCCTTGTGTCAAAATAAATATGCATTCAATATGTATTCCAAAGATTCTTGTTGTGTTGAGTCACTGTTAAGAATGTGGTTTAAGTATGGGTTGTGTGTTATTACGTTATGATTAAAAAACGTGATTTTAATGAAAGCTATCATGTCAATTGTGTAAGAAATCACATGTGCCTAAGACCCTAAATTGCACAAATATGTGTTTAAAGTCTTAATTTGAAAGGCCTTGTTGTTGATTATCCATGATGATATTTGAAAGTGAAAGAATGGAACATGAAATATGATGTGCGGCCATCGTGCAAAGAATGATATTGTGTCATGGCCATTGGTGCCAATGAAATGAATAATATGAAAAAGATTACAAAATGAGTGGTAGATCCTTTTAATAATAAATGCATTGGGAGTATCGTTTAGCCACCGAGGAAGGGTAGGTCGGAACAACCTAACCACGAAACTACACATGCCGGTGTAGGAGTCATTGAGAGGTAAATCCCCGTGCTAATGTGATGAGATTGTTTCCCCTTATATGGGATGAGATTGGTGTGTTGTGATGTTTTCCCTTAAATGGGATGAGATTATTGCTAGCGAGATGTGATGTGATGTTGACCCACACGGTATTGTGGTGAGACGGCTTAGCCAATCGGGCTGAGATCGGACGCCATGCCGCGCACATGGTGGTATTGTGAGTGTATGTCTCGGGATGAGACGGCTTAGCCGGTCGGACTGAGATCGGACTCAGTGCTACAACACGGTGGTGTATCGGTGCTAAAGATCTTTTAACATAAATTACTGAAATATACTTGAAATTTACCTTTCCCTAACTTGACACCTTGATACTGTTTGAGTCTCTTATTGATTTCATGTTTTATTCTCGTTTTACTGTTACTCGTTCTATTGAGAGGGTGTTTAGTTTTACATACTAGTACTATTTCATATGTACTAACGTCCCTTTTGCCTGGGGAGCTGCATCTTTAATGGATGCAGGTGGTTTCATAGCAGGTGGTATTGATCAGTGATAGCATCACACCTTCTCCTCAGCGGACTTGGTGAGCCCCACTTAATTTCAGGGGTCATTTGTCTATTATCCTATGTACATAGCGTTTTGAGGTAGATCCGGGGCCTTGTTGCCGCCGCTGTCATAGCACTCTTTTGTTCCTGCTAGAGGCTCCGTAGACATAGTGTGGGTTATATCTATTTTTGGGAAGGTTAAACTAAAAATGTTGTAATCGTATCATATGTTCAACTTTAACTATGATTGTACAATGTACTGTTTTGGAGACTTGTTAATGATGTAACTTATGGAAATGAACTGTTATTATTCACATGACCTCTTACTATCACAAATTGAAGGGGTAAGTAAACTCTACTTGATTTTGATATTAGATATTGATTTCCAATAGATTATTACACCTAGTTTATGTGAATTAAAGGAGAAATTTGTAGGTTTTTGCTATGGTTTTTGGTAAGTGAAAATTGGTGATTTGGGGGTCGATTTGAGGTTGGATTTTGATGAAACACATATATTTGGACTCGTATTGGAATGGGTGTTTACAATTTGTGAGTTATTAGGGTTTCAGGGTGCGAGCCCAGGGTTGACTTTTGGGATGGCTTGTATATTTGTATCAAGATCATAGCTTTATTGTGTGGGGTTATTTCCTATGGCTTTTATTGATGTTATTAAGTTATTTTGGCTAGATTCGAGCCGTCCAGAGGTTGATTCACGCAGGAAGAAATTCCTAGAGTATTAACTGGGCTTGCTTGAGGTAAGTATATTACCTAAACTTGATTGAGGCACTAGTTTCCACAGTTATTAGTGTTGGCTATGCGTTATGGGTGGCGCACATGTGAGGGGGTTGAGCCTATGTGTGTACACTGGGGTAATATTCATGTTTGGGTAGTCATTAGGTTATGATATGCCTTGAATTTAATTGCAAAAGATCATGCTATCATGCTTATTATGTTTGTACGCACCTTGTGAGCTAATTAAATCATGTTAGAGATTATTTGTTGGTGTAATCGCCTGATTTGAACTATGGTAGTACACTTCGCGCATGCCTACAACTTAGCATGTCACTTATATTAGTCCATGAGCATATAATTTGATATACATTGCTCATGTACATGTATTCTTGTATATGCTTTCTGTCTAATATAGACTGGGTTGACAGCACGTGAGTAGTCTGTGGGGATCTGAGTTATGATAGCACGTGAGTTGTCCGTATGGTTGTTATATGTGGCATGTGAGTTGTCCGTGCATTGTGTGGATAAGGATCCATTCCGCTAGGGTTACTCTCTCATGTTTCTCTCTTGACGGTGTACACGCAGTATGAGGAAAGATGATCACTGTTTGGTTTGGTTATTGCATTTCTTCTTTTCTTGCAATTTCCTTGGATGTATACATGTTTTATTTCGCATATCTTCTCTATGTGCTGGATTGTTAGTCGATACAGAGCTTGGCACTTTATATCATGTGTACCAAAGTGGCTTTTTTCGTATTTTATGATTTGGTGATATTATTGTTGTGTACTTGTGATATTTATGAACTGAACAGGTTATTAGCGAGTATCATTGATAATTCTTGCCTCTATTACTTCGTTGAGGTTAGTTATGATACCTGATAAGTACATGGGGTTGGTTATACTCATAGTACACTCTACACCTAATTGTGCAGATCCAGGTAATGGACCAGCCGTGAGTTGCTGCGATTGTAGCTACGAGTTGGCGAGAGACGACGTAGAGATGCATTTTGACAGCAGACTTGGCATCTCCTTTCATTACAATGTTATTGTTTTCATTCAGACGGTATTTTCATTTGGTATTCGAGACTTGTAATTCTATTTTAGAGCTCATGACTCCGTATTACTAGTTTAGGAGGATTTATGTATTGACGCAGTTATTTATGTCAGTGGGCTTTGAATTTATATATTTTTTCCATTTATTCTGTTATTATGTTCCGTTATTGTTATGTTTGACTTGACTAGCAAGTGAGTTAGGCGCCATCGACCAGTTGGTGGTTTTGGGTCTTGATACCTCCCTCAGCTTCCGAACCTGCCTCTCAAAATGGTCATCGGCTCCTCCTTATAAGCTAGATTCTCATCCGACTGCAGTAATTAGAAATCAACACATGAGACTGATACTCATAATACTTCTGACGCATGGAAACATGTAACACTATATGAACTCCCGATAAGCTGGGTAGCAAAGCAAGTCTGTAGGCCACCTCACCAACTCTCTCCAACACATCGAAAGGACCAATATACTGAGGGCTCAACTTGCCCTTCTTCCCAAATCTCATCATGCCCTTCATAGTTAAAACTCGGAGAAAAAGCTTCTCACCCTCCATGAAAGCCCACATCATGAACCTTCCTATCAACATAACTCTTTTTTCGGGTGTGTGCTGTACGAAGTCTCTCCTGAATCTATTGCACCTTCTCCAGAGCATCCTGAACCAAATCTGTGCCCAATAGCCTAGTGTCTCCAAGCTCAAACCAACCAACAAAAGAATGACATCACCTCCCATATAAGGCCTCATACAGAGCCATTTGGGTACTCAACTGGTATTTTTTGTTGTATGCAAACTCCACTAATGGAAGAAACTAATCCCACTGACCTCCAAAATCTATGACACATGCTCTTAAAATATCCTCCAAAATCTGAATGGTCCGTTCGAACTTCCCGTCCGGCTGAGGCTGAAATGCAGTGCTCAACTCAACCTACATGCCCAACTCACGTTGAACCGCTCTCTAGAAATGTGAAGTAAATTGAGTTTTGCGTTCAGAGAGATGATAGAAACAAGCACGCCATGCAAGCGGACATTCTCTCTGATGCAGTATCAAGCCCCAAACTTGGGGAAGCGTGGCCGGCACTATCACGCCCCGACTTTGGGGAGCGCAACTGGTGCTCAATCGAGATACCCCGGTCAAGCAAGCCTTTACAATACCTTCTACCCAACTCACCCCCGGATAAAGAGAATATATATATATACATGAGAGGATTTCATGAATAATTCGAATTCCATCACCAATGGTTACTTCTTTCATAATTCCGAAAATAAGTATACACAAAATTATATTTGAAATGGGACGTGTGATACAAATACAACATATCTAGCTGACTCTTCCAACACCACCATACTACCCACACTATGTCTACGGAGCCTCTAAGTACAACCGAAGAGTAGTATGGAAGTGCCGGCCACAAGGCCCCGGCTATACCTCAAAACATAAAGTACAATGTCAAATGACATGAAGCCCGGAACATAGTAGGGCTCACCAAAATCTTCTGAATAGAGAGTGACTGCTACCGAGGATCAAAACCGCCCGCTGACGAACCACCTGCATTCATTAAAGATGCAGCACCCCCGGCAAAAAGGGACGTTAGTACATATGGATAGTGCAAGTATGAAAACAAAAACACCTATTGAAGGACTTAGTAATACAACATGAATATGATGAATCATGGTAACAATAAAAGGCATAGTTAGCCGTTAAAGCCAAAGCAAATTTATTAAAAGCTTTCAATAACATTTATAAATTCTTAAGTCGAGAATCCTCTACATCTACCTTTACACAAAGCGGCCATGCCGCCTCACCCCAATGTATGCGGGTGAAGGTGCAATCACGATACCCTCAACGCTACACAAAGAGGCCATGCCGCCTCACCCCAATATATGCGGGTGGAGGTGTTTCACAAAACCACAATCCCTACACGAAGCGGCCCTGCCGCCTCACCCCAATATATGCGGGTGGAGGTGTATCACAATACGACAATCTCTACACAAAGCGGCCCTGCCGCCTCATCCCATTATATGCGGGTGGAGGTGTATCACAATACCACAATCCCTACACAAAGCAGCCTTACCGCCTCACCCCAATTTATGGGGGTGGAGGTGTAATCACAACACCACAACTCTAGATTCCCAAAACGATAATAGTTTGTACAAGGGGTACTCTTCCAATCAACCGTTTTGCACGTTTGGCCTTAGCGAGGGTAGGTTCATAAGGTTTCATCGTATGAGAAATAAATGTTTGATTACATTGATTTCATACAAGGTTTTCTTCCGAGAAGGGGATATAACATAATTAAGTCACAATAAAAAATCTTTAACACATCATTCATTCTTGAAATACTTTTTTCCCAAAAAGGGCAATATACAATTTCAACTCATGAACATATAGGAGCTCAAAACACATTGGAAATACTTACAAAGCATAGCATTAATTAAGACAACCACAATTGGGCATGACCATTAAGACAACCACAATTGGGCATGACCTAAGCACATAAGCTTTTAGGCACATCTATTTTCGAAGTCAATTTGGGACAGTTGAATCAAGGCCTATTTCATAACATTTCTCACATCATTTCATTTCCTCGGCACCATTGGCCACAAGTCTAACTTTCATTCTTAGCACGTTGGCGACACTTTATATCTCCAACCCATTTCTATCACTTTCAAGCATCCTTATAGATTATCAACAACAAGTCATTTCTACTCAAGACTTTAAATACACATTTGAGCAACTAACAAAATTAAGGGTCTTAGGCACATGTGATTTCTTACACAATTCGACATGCTAGTTTTCATTAGAATCATGATTTCAAATAATAATATATTAACACACAACCCACACTTAATCACCTACTCAAATAGTAACTCAATATAACAAGTACATTTGGACTACAAATTGAACGCATATATCTCTTGACACAAGGCTTATTCGGAATAATCAATTTATAATGAGCAATACGGGACTTAGAAAGCCATTGTGGGGTTCAGTTCAAAAAAGGAGTTTATCCAACATACCTGGAATTCACCCCTTAATAATACTACGACGTTCCACCACACTAAACAACTTCAATCTACAACAATGAAATACAATTGCACCAATATTAGCAAGATTCCTATACTTCAAGTCATTTAGACTCTTTATCAAACATCTAGTGTGCATATACAACCTCCTCCCATGGAATTTCTTCACCTAACAACCACCTTCCACACCAACGATTCACCTCACAACTTCCATTAGCACATGCATTCCCAACACATCACTCCCAACCCATACATGTTATCAATTAATTCTTTTTACAATCTCTATAATACCAACACAACCTAGGTTAAGGCATTTGTGGCTTCCAATCACCATCCCATAAGTCATAACACATATTTCATACATAATTAATCACCATAGATTAGTTAGAGATTGTAGACATACCTCTTGTAGAGAGACTCATGAAAATCCCCACTTGTAGTGGTCTTGACCAATTTGGGGATTTGAATGGAAATCTATGAATCTTCAAGATTAATCCTAGTTAATATAAGTACTTAGGAGTAGTAATCAACTCAAAAGTTCTCCAAAAACATTACCTTGGTTCATGGGAGGGAAGTGTTGGACGGATTTCCCTTGATATGCAAGCCCTAGCTCACAGAAATGACTTAGCCCCTCTCTTTACCCGGCCTTGGAGGTATTTATAGGCCTTGGAGGTATTTACCTGGGCCATTTACCGTGCATCTGGCCGCACACACAAGGCACCCTCCAATATGCACGGCCGCGCATCTGGGCACGCATATGGCATAGGTCCGGTAAAATGGCCATAACTTTCTGTAGAAATATCCAAATGACAAACGGTTTGATGCGTTGGAAACTAGACTTAGAGGAATTTAATTTAATAGGTGTATCAACACCTAAGTTCTTATATTGTGGGAGTTCTATTCGTTTGAAGAAGGGACTTGTGCTAATTGAAACATCCTTTCCACTTAATGTATCTAACTTGTTGCACACAAGTTCTTGCCATTAACAAAACTCCTTAGTATGTTCCAACACACCTTAAACACATATTTTCATTTCAAAATTATGTGGTTCTATCCCATGGGTCTCCTTTAATACTCGAATACGTGATTCCCGAATACCGTTGGCTCACTTTAAAATCTTAAATCATTAGGAATTTGTTTTTAAAAGAGGCCTTACATTCTCCCTCGCTTAGGATCATTCGTCCTCGAATGAGGGTCAAAATTCACCATTAGCACCCAATGTGACTCAGTTGCTATAACACCCACCAGCAGTTCCAAATTTTTGACTAACTCCCTAAATTTCCAAAAATTTTGCCAGAGCTCCCCCGTAATTGGGGCCTATCCACCTGCCAGAGAATCCCAAAACCACACTAACAACATATCCATAACTAAAAAAAGCATCATAGTATATATCAACAACACTGATCTCAACATTAAGGGCATTACATTAATAGAAGTAGTATCTAGACATGAGTTGTACATATTTAAATCATAACACATAACAAGTACCCTTTTGAACCACAACCATTTGGTTATACAGGCAAGTAAGAATACTTCCTTTACTTTGACGGAGGTAGATCTTAATTTCCAGACTTATCTAATAGGGATGATAACTAGGTACATCTTATAAGCCAATTACATGTTAACTTCACCTTCAATAGTTTCCACCGGAACGATAGGCAGAGGATTTCCATCAACCTTCTGGAACCTAGATACATGATGCATCGGGTGCATGAAGGACAAAGATGGGAAAACATCATACTTGTAGTTTGGCCTATTTCCTTCAATATTCCATAAGGCCTAATGTGACTACCCATACTTTACCTTCCTTAACAATTCACCCAATATATTCATAGAGAAAATCTTGAGAATAACCCGTTCGCTTTCTTCAACTCGAAATTCCTACGCCGAACACCCAAACTAAACCTTTGGAGACCTCCAACAATTACTCTAAGATGTGCTAGCATGAATATGACCATAAAATTTCCCATCCAATATATTTGATCATGGGATGATGCTTCTTCTTTTACATGTTTGAACCTTCAACTCCCGTAGGTTTACTATAAATAGGAACAACGAGATTTGAGATTGGAACTGGAACCTTTGTGGATTGGAAAAGTCAACCCACACGGCATATGTGGGAAGGCGGCCTAGCTGATAGGGTGGAGATCAGACGCCATATTGCGCATATGGTGGTACTACTCTTGGTAACAACTTTCTTTCTCATCACATGTAAAACCACATTGTTTGTGGGGAGATGGCCTAGCCGATCGGGCGTGATCGGACTCCGTGCTAACAGAGACGGTAGTATATCGGTGCTAATGATCTCCCAACCAAAATTATATATGAAGTTCGTATTTTGAAAATTATTATGTTTTAACTGGACGTTTGGATATTGTTGATTGTGACTTGCTATTTCTATGTGTTGCCTTTTCTTTTATGGGCATTCTAATTTGAAAGAGGATTTTTAGCTATACATACTAATGCTATTCGACAGTACTAACGTCACTTTTGCACTGGGCGCTGCATCTTTAATGGATGCAGGTGGTTCTTCAGCAGGCGACATTGATCAGTGATAGCAATACACTCTTTTCAGCTGATTTGGTGAGCCCCACTTCATTTCGGGGTCATGTATCTTTTGTTTCTCATGTACTGTGTTTTGAGGTATAGCCGGGGCCTTGTTGCCGGTGGCATTTCCATATTACTCTTCTATTGTACTTAGAGGCTCCGTAGACAGGTTGTGGGTTATGGTTGATGTTGGGAATTGAACTAGAAATATTGGTACTTGGAAATTATGTTTTTCATTAATTCTATAAACTCGTAATGTTTTGAAAATTATGAATGAAGTTGCTAATGGGAATGAAAAGGAAGTTTTTAATAAAATCTTTTCAATGATTGATTAATAGAGTACATCTCCTCTTTATCCATGGATGAGTTTTGGGTAGAAGGAAGTCTAATAGGCTTGCTGGGCCGGGTTCTCTCGGTTGAGCGCGGTCGCGCTCCCTTAGTTTGGGGGTGTGACAAACTTCGTATCAGAATCTAAGGTTTTAAAGTGTCCTAGGATGTCTCAAAGCCGTGTCTAGTAGAGTCCTTCTAATCGGTGTGCTGTCGACCACATCTATAATGAGGAGGCTACTTGGACATTTAGGAATTTCACACTTTTGATACTCCAGATCGTGCGATAGAGCTCATGATAGGAAGCTAATTTCCTCGTTATGTCTCATGATATTTTTTCAGATGAGTAATCCACGAGTTCAAAACAACGAGGAAGGAATGACCACTCCATTGAATCTGGGGGAGATTACATAAGAGTTCGTTGGGAGAATGCGTCGAGCCGTGGAGGGGTTGGAAGAACTTGTTGCTAAGGGAAGTGTCCTTTTTCCTACCACTGTCATTGCACCACCGGATCGTGTGGTGAGATAATCTAAGAAACGAAAGAGGGTTGTTGGTGCTAATGAACCAGATTGTGTGATTTGCAAGAAGCGACACTTGGGAACATGTTGGATGAACCTTGAAATATGTTATGGCTGTGGAAAGAGGGGGCACAAGATGAACATATGCCCTAGGTTGGGTACACCCATCCAGTTATGTCCGTCATGCGGGAAGGAACATTTGGCGTTGTGTTGTGAGTATGCTCAGCAGCGCGTTAGAGGTCTTTGGGCAATTCCAAAGGCCCACACAGCAATCCGGTGCTGGAATTGTTAATCCCGCATTGGAAGCTTGTAGGAAGGATAAGGGGTATGCTTATGATGTATGCAAAAAAGGTAAATATCAGGTCAGTGAGACGAGTCAGTTTAGCGGACCTCATCCCCGTTGTGTGAAGTGTGGGAGATACCATCCGGGAGTGTGTCACTATGGTACAATGGTATGCTACAAGTGTGGTATGACGGTCCACTTTCAAAGAGATTGTTATTTGTCTCGCCAGAGCATGGGCAAGGGTATGGCACAGCCAGCCAGTTCTGTAGCTACTACAACCACAACGCCTCCCCTAGCTAGAGGCACTATAATGCCCGCAGCGCGTGGAATAGCTAGGGGTGGTATTCAGAGCTTGGGAGGGCCCAAACAGTTTTATGCTATGAGGAGACATCAAAAGTTTGAGGCTTCTCCAGATGTGGTTACAGGTATATTGACTGTCTGATCTCATGATGTGTATGCTCTTATTGATCCGGGTTCCACTTTGTCATATGTCACTTCTTATGTTACTATGGAAGTTAGGATAGAACCGAAACAACTTTATGAGTCATTCTCTGTATCTACTCTTAGAACGAGACACAATATTCGTGAATCCTCTTTATCACAATTCCTTATATTTACAACCTCTTGGGAAATTGAGTTCTATAATGGGTTCCTTGAATTGCGTTATAACCCTAGGTTATTACTTCCCACTGCTTCCCTAAATTCTCAACAAGGGACAATACCTGATGAATTTCGTACAGAACCTTTTGATTCAAATGGATAACATCTGCTCATTTGTGCCTATACATGCATCACCATAATATTTACCTATGCGGTATCATATCCAATGGAAAGCGGCCTAGTGTTGAGATCCTTCTTGAGTCACTGTTTTCCTCTCCGGTATGTGTGACTTCCATGGTTGGAACAATTATTCTACTCCTTTATGAATAATATCATGAATCCTTTTCATTGTCTAGTAACATGAGATTATATCTTAGCACATATCATGTGCGTACATGCCAATTGAAAGGGTCCACTTATCCGCATAAAGTTTCTGAGCAACTTGAGATTTATCACAAATTCGTCACAGGGAGGTCTTGTTGTTTACCCATCTCAGTATGACTTTCATGTCCACCTAGATCATGCCTCAGTGAGTAACTCACTTTGTTCCCAGTATTGTGGTTGCTCGTGAATTGGCATGATATGGCAACTTGAGAGTTGTTATGGCAAAAACATGTCTAGCTCACAGCAAAGTGTTCATTCTCTCTAACTAATACATGATTTCATCCCAACATTAAGATGTCCTAGCTACATGATTCCACTAGTGTGAGATTGAAAGTTAAGCAGCCTTATGATGAGCATATTAAATTGAAAGACAAACTCGTCGTATCTCTAGTCCTCTCACATAGGATCAAATATTGGCAAAGGTTAAGCTGTGGAAATGATAATAATCTCACAAGTGTTCAACTTCTTTTCATTCTCGTAAGCTTGTGGCCTAGATTCTTTGTGCTAGTTACTGCTAAGAGTGTAATGCAACTTTGTGTATCTTGAAACCCATATCATATTCAGGGTGCTAGAATATTCTCATTTTGAGTTAAACTGATTTTTTCCCTACATACCAAGAGGCGACTGGTGTCATATAAGTGTTAGCTCTCTTTGAGGCTTACTATTGCCAAATAAGGCACGAATGGAATGAAACAATTGTTGATGTCCTTTTCATGACTCATTTCCTTTAAATCTCAGAATCATGAACATTTTCCCTACATTATCAATGCCTACTAGGCAACTCTATGACTCGTTTGTTGAACCGATGATGTCACCACAATAAATCACTATGTCAGCGCTATTGGTAGTGACCTTCATGTCTCTTAGGATATAACCTCCTGAAATGCCGTGCTCAGCACATTGATGGATTCTTGAATATTTCCAGTGAAATCTCGAACCTCGTTGTTCCTGTTTGTAGCAAATCTATCGAGTATTGTAGGTTCAGGCATGTCAAACAAGAAGCATCATCCAGTGATCAAATATATGGGATAGGAAATTTTATGTTCATAGTCAAGCTAGCACATCTTAGAGAAATTGTTGGAGGTTGCCAAAGGTTTAGTTTGGGTGTTAGGCATGGAGATTTAGAGTTGAAGAAAGTGAATGGGTTATTCTCAATATTTTCTGCATGAGGATGCTATATGAATTGTTAATAAAGGTAAAGTATGTGAGGTCACATGAATTTTGAAAGGAAGTAGACTAAACTATGAGTATGATGTTTTCCTATTATTGTTCTCCGTGTGCCCGATGTTTCATGTGTCTATGTCTAATAAGGTGAAGATAAGGGATAATGGGATTGTGAGGAGCAACTATTTGCTATCCTTGTTAGAAAAGTCCGGGAGTTGATATTGTCTCCGTTAATGTGTTATCGCGAAGTCTGTAAGTCGAGAAGACCACATGGAGGGGCAAAAGTGTTAAGGAAATAAAATGTTCCCACTTGAGTGTATAGTTAAATGATTGTGATTTGAAAGGTACTTCTGTGTGTTATGATTTAAATATGTGCAGCTCATGTCCAAATACCACTCTTGATAGTATAATGCCTGTAATGATGAGAATAGTGACATTGTTATACATGGTGATGTTTTGTCAAGTTGTGGAAGTGTTGTTAGGAATTGTTTTGGTGTTACTCTGGTAGGTGGATAGGCCCAGTTACAGGGGAGAATCTGGCAAAATTTTTGGAAATTTAGGGAGTTAGCCAAATTTTGAAACTACTGGTGTGTGTGAACCAACAGTTGAACAACATTGAATGCTAATGACGGATTTTGACCCTCATTCGAGGACGAATGATCCTAAGCGGGGGAGAATGTAACACCCCGGAAAATTTTGAAGTATTTCACTGTAAAGCCCCGTAAATTTCGCAAGTGAATTCAAGGCTTTGTGGTGCCGGAGTAGGCTTACATGTTTGAGGATGGTATAAAATCTTCGCGGCGAGCTTGCTCTCCGCGGTTCGGACTTTTTGGGTTGAACAATGCACCGGAAAGTAAAGAAAAATTTTTGGCAGAAAAGAGCATTTATGCGGTCCATTATGCGACCGCATAATCACTCTGCGGGCCGCATAATGGCTGCAGAATTGAGCAGGAGAAGGGCCAGTCTAGGGGCAATTATGCGGTCGGCTATGCAACCGCATAACTGTTATGTTGTGCATTATGCAATCGCATAACAGTTATGCGGACCGCATACACGAACAGATTTTTGATCATTTTCGTCTGTAATTATGCGACCGATATGCGGTCCGCATATCCATTATACGGTCGCATATGCGACCGCAGAACCTGTTCCGGAGCTCCATTTTTGGGTTTTTAAAACCCGACCCTACTTCATTAAATGCACGCTTTGGGTAATTTTTGAGCAAAAATCTGATATTTTAGAGAGAAGGGAGAGTGTTTTAGAGAGAGAGGAAAACCCTAGGCTAATTATTCTACAAGTCTTGCTCAAATCTTGGAAGATTAACAAGGAAAACCCACAAGTTCTTCATCTAAGAGGTAAGGTTCCAGACCCTAGTTTTCAATTTCGAATTTAGGTAGAAGATGGTTGATTAGGAGTATGATTCATCGGTATGAGATTATTATTTATACATGCATGTACCAATAAGAATTGTGGGAAGATTGTTGAGCTGAAATAAGTAAGGATTGGGTTGTGGAGTGAAGGAAATCTTGTAGAAGAACCTTGTGGTTAAATTTGCACACCTAGTGTCTGATAAAATGCTCGAATGAGCTGAGACCATGAATATTTTCCTAATTATGGTTCAATTTTATTATGTCTCAAAATAGATCGGGATTGCTAAGAATTTCAGATCATTCTAGAGTTAAGGAAGCGAGATTGAGGTATGTTGGCTAAACTTTCTCTCTTGGAATTGAATTTCATAATGTTTCCGTATGTTTCAAAGTATGGGTTACGTATTAAAAGGTTATGGCTTTGAGTCGTGTTTCAATGAAAGATAGTATGCCAAATTGTGTGAGAAAATCTCAACATTCTTAAGACTCTTAATTGCTCATATGTGTACCTAAAGTCTTGATTTGGAAATGTCTTATTGTTGATAATCTATAAAGATAGTTGGAGGTGAAATAAGTTAATTGGGGATATAGAGTGCGGCCAACGTGTCAAGAATTTAAGTTATGATTGTGTCTGGTAGTGCAAATAATTTGAGAAGATGCGATAAAGAATGTGAAATGAGCCTCGACTTAATTGCTTAAAAATGACTTCGAAGATCGAATTGTCTAAAAGCTTTTGTACTAAATTCATGCCCATTAGTGGTTGCTTTAACTAATGCTTTGATTTATAAATATATCCAGTGTGATTCGAGTTCTATATACTCATGTATTGAAATTGTACATTGTCATTTCTGGGGAAGAGTATTGCAAGAGTAAATGGTGTATTGACTGTTTATAATTTTTCATGTATGTTTCTATTGTTGGTTGGTATGCCTCATTTTTTGGGAAGAAATCATATGTATTTGAAGTTTCCATTTGAAATGGATTTGAAGTATATGATTTCTGAAATATCCTATATGTTGATACTTGATGGTGATCTTTGAAATTGAAAGAGGTAAAAGTGTGGAATATGAAATACGGCCATCGTGCCAGGAATAAAGAACCTTGTGAATGGCCTAATGAGCCAAGAAAATATTATCGTTGTGAATGACTGGAAATACTAATGAGAATTCATACAATGTAAAAGATGTTGAGGTAAGTACAATTGTATTTATGATATTTATGTTTGCAAATCAAATCAAAACTATTTTTGGGAGTATCATTAGAAATACCAAAGAAGGGTGGGTCATAAGGCCAACACCTGAAACTACACGTGCCGGTGTAGGGATGGATTGGGATTATTCCCCTTATTTGGGATCAAATTGGAACCTTTGGAAATTGTGCTATTATTCCCTTTAATTGGGATGAAACTGGAACCTTTGTGGATTGGAAAAGTCAACCCACACGGCATATGTGGGAAGGCGGCATAGCTGATCGGGTGGAGATCAGACGCCATATTGCGCATATGGTGGTACTACTCTTGGTAACAACTTTCTTTCCCATCACATGTAAAACCACATTGTTTGTGGGGAGATGGCCTAGCCGATCGGGCATGATCGGACTCCGTGCTAACAGAGACGGTAGTATATCGGTGCTAATGATCTCCCAACCAAAATTATATATGAAGTTCGTATTTTAAAAATTATTATGTTTTAACTGGACGTTTGGATATTGTTGATTGTGACTTGCTATTTATATGTGTTTTCTTTTCTTTTATGGGCATTCTAATTTGAAAGAGGATTTTTAGCTATACATACTAATGCTATTCGACAGTACTAACGTCACTTTTGCACTGGGCGCTGCATCTTTAATGGATGCAGGTGGTTCTTCAGCAGGCGACATTGATCAGTGATAGCAATACACTCTTTTCAGCTGATTTGGTGAGCCCCACTTCATTTCGGGGTCATGTATCTTTTGTGTCTCATATACTGTGTTTTGAGGTATAGCTGGGGCCTTGTTGCCGGCATTTCCATATTACTCTTCTATTGTACTTAGAGGCTCCGGAGACAGGTTGTGGGTTATGGTTGATGTTGGGAATTGAACTAAAAATGTTGGTACTTGGAAATTATATTTTTCATTAATTCTATAAACTCGTAATGTTTTGAAAATTATGAATGAAGTTGCTAATAGGAATGAAAAGGAAGTTTTTAGTAAAATCTTTTCAGTGATTCATTAATAGAGTACATCTCCTCTTTATTCATGGATGAGTTTTGGGTAGAAGGAAGTCTAATAGGCTTGCTGGGCCGGGTTCTCTCGGTTGAGCGTGGTCGCGCTCCCTTAGTTTGGGGGCGTGACAAAACCTAACATTATAATCATCCATTCTTTTCCCAATATTCAAGAATCAAGGAAGTCAATCACAAGATCTTCATCTAAGAGATAAGGTTCTAACCCTAGTCTTCAATTTCGAATTTGGGGTGGAAGGTGGTTAATGGAAGTATGAATCTTGGGTGTGGGAGTGTTATTTATGTATGCATGTACTATAAAGGGTTATGGAAAGATCAGTGACCTAGTATGGGTGAACTCTTGGTGTTGAGTTGGTTGTGGGGTGAAGGAAATCTTGTAGAAGGACCTTATAATAAATTTGCACACATAGTGTTTGATAAAATGCTCAAATGAGCTGGACCTTGAACTTCTTCCTAATTTGTGTTCAATTTTGCTATATCTCTAAATAGATCTAAGTGGCTAGGATTTCTGAAATGTTGTAGTAAAGTTAAAGGCTCAAAGTAAGGTATGTTGGCTAAACTTCTATCCTAGAATTGAATCCCATGATGTTCTTGTAAGTCTCGAGTTACTCTTTACAGATTGATTATTTCGAATAAGCCTTGTGTCCAAAGGATATATGCTCAATATGCATTCCAAATGTTCCTATTATGTTATGTGCTATTTGAAAATGTGTTCGACGCATGGGTTGCATACCTAATTGTTATAACATCAAGTCGTAGCCCAAATGAAAGCTATTATGCCATGTTTTGTAATAAATCTCAATGTGCTTAACGTTTGTACCTGCTCACATGTGGACTTAAAGTCTTGAATAGAAATTCTTTACTGTTGATGATCTGTAATGATGTTTGAAAGTAAATGAAGCGAGTATGAGATGTAGAAATATGGCCATCGTGCCAAGAATGAGAATTACATTTGTGGCCAATAGTGCCAATGAATTGAAAGAATGTGTGAAATATTATGAGATGAGTTTTGACTCCTTTATATAATAATGTCCTATGATCACCATGACTAGTACAAGTAGGTGGTAGTATGAACATGAACTGTAGCCATTTCCAAAACGAGAATCGTGAACTTAGCTAGTGACCCAAGATGACAAAGAGGTATATAATGAGGTGTAAAAGAGACGTCCTATGATAAATGATGATGAACCTTAAGGAAAGAAATTGGGTCTATGTACCATTGAAATCTACTTAATGATTGGTCATGCATGTGTTATTGTAATGACCTATGTTTCTCCATGATGAGCATGAACATGAAGTATTCCAATGATCCGGGAACTTACGACCTTAAAAGTAGCGTTAGACATGTCGCTTGAGTTTATACATAGTTATGTGCATAAGGATGTGTTATTAACCCTAAGGATGGTCTATGAAACGCATAGGTATAATGTGTTGTGAACCCTATGGACGGTCTATGAAACGCATAGGTATATTGTGTTATGAATCCTATGGACGGTCTATGAAATACATAGGTGCATTGTGTATGGAGTCCTATAGACGGTCTATGAAATGCATAGATGCATTGTGTATGGAATCCTATGGACGGTCTATGAAAGTCATAGGTATATTGTGTATAGAACACTATGGACGGTCTATGAAATGCATAGGTGTATTGTGTGTGAAATGTATAGGTTACGGTATGAATAAACACTCTGTATGGTCTATGAGACGCATAGGTATATAATATGACATGTGAACACTAAGAATGATCTATGAAATGTATGGTTGTAAAATAAGAGAAGGATATGGACGGTCTGGTGAGATGCATTATAAACACTAGCAATAGGTGCCACTTTCATTAGTGTTCTTTGTACATGTTATTTCAATTATATTATATTATGTATTCCACGTATAGTTCATATGGCTCAGCTGATCATAAAAGAGGTTTAAAGTGATGTAAGTATAATAAGACTTGAAATTTGAATCTATGGGATGTTTCTTAGTTCCTTGATGTCCCTTATTTACCTCTTATTGGAGTTATCATATTTTCATATGTTGTTCTGTCCGTCTTACATACGAGTACTATTCCACATGTACTCATGTCCCTTTTTCTGGGGGTGCTGCATCTTTTAATGTATGCAGGTGGTTCCATAGCAGGCGGCATCGATTAGTGACATCAGTATATCCTCCTCTCGGCAACTTGGTGAGCCCCATTTCATATCGGAGTCATGTACCTTTTGTTTTCTCATATATTGTGTTTTGAGGTATAGCCAGGGCCTTGTTGCCGGCATTATCCTAGCACTCTCTTGTACCCGTTAGACGCTCTGTAGACATGGTGTGGGTTGTATGTTGGTCTTGGGAAGGTCAAACTAATGATGATGTAATTGTATCAGATGTTCCATTTCTAAACTATGAATGTGTAATGTAACATTTTGGGGACTTATGAATGAAGTAGCTAATAGTAATGGATTGATGTTGTATACACAATCTCCTTAATGTCTTATTAATGAAAAGATATCTTTTCATTATTCATGGGTAAGTTTGGGTAGAAGGCATCTAGTAGGCTTGCTCGGTCGGGTTAACTCGTTATTCATGGGTAAGTTTTGGTGTGACACTAAAGCTGCAACACACCATCATCCCCAATAGTCACTTCCCTAGCACCACCTTGCTGCACCGTGTTCTAAAGAACAAGTGAATGGGGATCGTCATACTGACGAGCCTTAATGCACTCAAACAAGGACAACTGAGATACAACATAAGCAAGGTCTCCACTAGGCTCCGCTAGCTAAAGGTCTCTCCATAGGTGGAATGAATGGTAAACTCCCCATATTCTCTACCTTCCTGCTCAAGGCATTGGCGACTATAATAGCCTTCCTCGGATGATAAAGAATAGTGATATCATAGTCCTTGAATAACTCAAACCACCTCCACTACCTCAAGTTCAAATCCTTTTGCTTGAATAGATGCTAAAGACCCTGATGATCTGTATACACCTCACAAGAGACACCATATAAGTAATGCCTCTAAATCTTGAGCCTGTGTACAATAACTGCTAACTCTAAATCATGCACTGGATAGTTCTTCAGATGAGGCTTCAACTGGCACGATGCGTAAGCAGCCACCCTAACGTCTGTGTCAACACACACCCAATGCCAACCTGTTACGCATCACAGTACATCATATACGATCTGATACTAAAGACAACACCAAAACTGGAGCCATGGTCAAAGTTGTCTTGAACTTCTGAAATCTCTCCTCACACTCCTCCGACCACCTCAACGGAGCGCCCTTCTGAGTCAACATAGTCTATGGGGCTGTAATAGATGAAAATCCATCGATGAAGCGGTGGTAGGAACCAGCCAAACACAAAAAACTTTTGATATATGTAGCGGTAGAAGGTCTGGGCCAACTCTAAACTACCTCAATCTTCTTTGGGTCCACCTTGATCCCATCACTAGATACCACATGAACCAAGAATGCCACCAAGTCCAACTAAACTCACACTTGGAGAACTTACCATACAGCTTCTTCTCCCTTAAAGTCTGAAGCACAATCCTCAATGATGCTCGTGCTCCTCAGCGCTACGGAGATACACCAAGATATCATCAAATGAACACAATGATGAAAGAATCCACATAAGGCTAGAACATCATCAAATTCATGAAAGCTGCTAGTTATTCAACCCAAACAACATCTCAAAAAACTCATAATGCCCATAACTAGTCCAGAAAGCAGTCATAGGAATATTAGAAGCCCTAGCCTTCAACCGGTGATACCTCGATCTCTAGTCAATCATTGAGAACACTCTCGTACCCTGAAGTTGATCAAATAGATAATCAATGTGCGACAGTGGATACTTGTTCTTTATTGTAACCTTGTTCAATTTCCTATAGTCAATGCACATTCTTATAGAACCATCCTTCTTCTTAAAAAATAACTCTAGTGCACCCCAAGATGACATATTAGCCTTGATGAACCCCTTATCCAGCAACTCTTGCAACTCTTCCTTCAATTACTTCAAATCCAATGGATCCATACGATACATAGGAATAGAGATAAGTTGTGTGCCCGGTGCCAAATTAATTTCGAAATCAATTTCCCTATCGGGTGGCATGCCCGGTAGGTCTGCTGGAAACATTTGTGAAAACTCCCTCACCAGTGGAACTGACTCAATAGCAGGAGTATAAACATTAACATCTCTAATAAAGCTTAAATATGCCAAACATCCCTTCTCAACCATCCATTGAGCCTTACAAAATGAGATCACTCTACTAGGAGTGGAACCAAGAAAATCCTTCCACTCCAACCTCGGAAACACCGGCATTACCAACATCACAGTCTTAGCTTGACAATAAATAATAACATAGTACGAAGATAACCAATCAATACCCAAGATCACACCAAAATCCACCGTATCTAATAATAGGAAGTCCACCTCGTCTCAAAACCACAAATAATGACCACATAGGACCGATAAACTCAAGCCACCACAATAGAATCACCAACAGGTGTAGAAACATGCATAGGAGCATCAAGAGATCCATGAGGCATATCCAGACAAGACGAAAAGCATGATGACACATCATATAAGTAGAACTAAAATCAAATAATACTAAAGCATCCTTGTAGCACACAGAAATAATACCTGTAATCATTGTACTAGAAGCAATGGCCTCGGTCCTCCCTGGGAACGCATAGCATCTAGACTGACCTCCACTAGACTGAGCTTTCCCTCTATGGTGACCTCATCCTGGATAACCTCCACCCGAGATGGCTGAGCGGGTTGTGTAGCAACTGGTGCATGAATCATAGTCTGTCATGCATGTTGCCCTGCACCTTTGCAAAAATAGGGGCAGTATTTCCTGACGTGCTCTAGATATCCACACTCAAACCACCCCTGACCAAAAATGACTACGGGTCTTGAATCGGACCCTGTTAACTAGAAAGTCCACCAGAAGAACCTAATACTAATGAACCCTGAACAGATTGAGTACGATGAGAACTCTGTGCTGGAAATGCATTGAATAAAGACTACACAAAGCTCCTTAACTCAGTGGATGTGCTTGATAAGCTGAGTTGCTAGAATGGTCTCCCATAAATTGACCTCGGCCGTGAGGCACCACTGAAACTCCCTAAAGTTAGGACCTCTTGTCCTTACCCCGCATCATCTCCTTAGTCTCGATTCAGATGCGCTATCTCCACAACCTAGTAAAATAAAGTTGCGGTCTCTACCTCTCTATCCATAGCAATGTGAATACCATGGTGAAGACAATCAATGAATCTCCTCACTCTCTCCTTCTCCGTCAGACCCTGCTGAATGTACTCAAACAGCCTTCTCAGCTCCTCTCTCCTGGTGAGGGGCATAAGATTCTTCAAAAATACCTTGGAGAACTGAGTTCAGGTAAGACGAGATGGTCTTACTGTTCTGCACAACTCATAAAACTGCCACCACCTCTTGGCCAAAACCTGCATCTAGGAGGCGGCGAAATCAACTCCATTGGACTCGATCAGTCCAAATTGTGCAAAATCTCATGGAAACCATCCAAAAAACCTTGGGAATCCTCTGAAGGTGTACCACTGAAGTGAGAAGGATGCAACTTCGTAACCTTATCTAGCCTCTTCAGCTCATCAACTGACATCGCGGGCCTCTCCTCAGGCTACGCAGCAATAACAGGGTAAACTCCCCCAGTCGCTAACAGTGTGGGTGGTATAACAACCATGGGCCACCTGCTCTACGGTAGGTGTAGCTGGTGTTTGTGCTCTACCCCCTGCTTGGGAAATAGCTAGTACAGTAGGAAATGCCTCGGCCTGAGCCAAACTCTCAAACAACCTAACCGCATGGTACAAAGCATCTTGAACAGCTGGTGAAACAAATAAACCATGGGGAACATGAGCTGGTACCTTCGACTCAACACAATCATGAACATGCTCCTCAACAGGATCTATTGGTGGCTCTACAATAGGTGCACGAGCAGGGTCTCTAGCTGTAGCACGTGCTTCACTGCTACCTCAGCCTCGGCTCTGGCCTATCACATCTCTAGCCTAGGTTACTGGCACCTGCTCTGCTGAACCAAAAGATTGTGTCCTCACTATTTGTAAGAGAATAGAAAAGCAACAATTCAGACTTAAAAATAAACAAATCCGCACAACAGAGAATCAAAGAAAGAGAAGTTTTCCTAACAGCCATGTAGCCTCTCGAAGATAAATGCAGACGTCTCCATACCAATCCGCAAGACTCTACAATACTTGCTCATTACTCGTGAGACCTAAGCAACCTAGTGCTCTGATACCAACTTGTCACGATCCAAAATCTCACAGAAGTCGTGATGGCGCCTAACATTATTTCTACGCAAGCCAACATTCAGCATACAAAAATAAACTTCAATAACATTAAGAAATATCCTTAATAGCGGAATAACATAAATAAATGAAGCTAAATAGTGATACAATTAAAATACCATCCCAAAATCTGGTGTCAGCGAGTAAATGAGCTCTATGGAATAATTAAGTACAACAGGCTGAATAAAGATACAATACAATTTGAAGAACATAAACTGTAATAATATGAAATAAGGAAGGGAGCTCTATGGCATACGAACGGAACAACGGTGAAATCTCCAACAGGTAAAGATACAACTCTTTATTAATCAACTCTATCAGTAGCACCTAGATCTGTACATGATGTTCAGAGTGTATTATGAGTAAAACCAACCCCATGTACTCTATAAGTACTAAGCCTAACCTCAGATTGAAGATAGTGAAAAGATTGGAAAAATATGCTACTCACTTCCAACAACCAATATCAACACTAACAACGTAATAATAGCGAAAGGAAAAGCAGCTCAAGAATATCAAGTTCAACACTATCACATTAAGAGGTAATAAGCATGTTTTCCAAATAATTCAGTCTAAGGAATCAACTCTTAAATACATCAGATATCAACTAGCATGAGGAAATTACGACTCCATGCCTAATGTTTTCACACTTTTATTCATATTCTATTATACATAGATGTTTATATTTTTACTATGTGATACTCACATATTTACTATAAATATGCAGGCATGGAGTCATAATTTCCTCACGCTAGTTGATATTTGATGTCTTTAAAAGTTGATGCCTTGGTTGAATTATTTAGAAATCATGCTTATTCCCTCATAATGTGATAGAGTTGAACTTGATATTCTTGACCTGCTTTTCCTTTCACTATTATTACATTGTTATTGTTGATATTGGTTGTTCGAAGTGAGTAGCAAACTTTGCCAATCTTGTCACTATCTTTAATTCGAGGTTAGGATTTCTACTTATAGAGTACATGGGGTCAGTTGTACTCATACTACACTCTACACCTCATCTACAGATCTGGGTGCTACTTATTGAGTTGATTGCTATAGAATCGTATCGGTACTTGTTGGAGACTTAAAGGTAGCACTGTCTTTCTGTTCACAGGCCTTGGAGTCCCCTTCCTTACTTCCTATTATTATTGTTTATGTACTTCTAAAAGTATTGTATCGTCATCCAAACCATTGTACTTATTTATTCTATAGAGCTCATGTGCTCGCTAACAATAGATTTTGGGATGGTATTTCAGTTGTATAGCTATTTGGCTTTAGTTATTTATGTTATTCCGTTGTTCAAGCCATTTCTTATTGTTATTGAAGTTTTGTTTCTGTATATTGAATGTTGGCTTGTCTAGTGCTTAGTGTTAGGTGCCATCACGGCTTCAGTGGGATTTTGGGTCGTGACAATTCTTGTATTTTGTAAAAACATGGATAATTATCAATAAAATGTATTAAAGTTTAAAGTGTGCAAAATGCTATATTTTAACCCTGCAGAAGTTAATATTTAAATACAGAGGGCCAAAATTGAGTGTCAACAGCTGTCCCTCTTTAATTGGAGACTATGTAAGAGTCTTCGGGCAAAAAAATTTATGCTATACTCAATTTTGTCCCGACTTTGATAAAATGGGTACGGAGGACATGTAGTGGGGGAACAGAGGAGATTTTGAAGATTGTGACCGAACTCTGTTTTTTGAGTTGCCTACATATCTCGGCCACAATGAGAATTAGGCCGCTTGTAGTTCGAGGATGCAATTGAGGTGGTGCTACTTGTGGATTGTAGCCTCATAGAGCCAAAGACAAAGGACACAGATGCTCGGGGATGAAAATATTAGTGTGATCTCGACATTGCTTCTAAACTTTTCCCAGTGTCGGACTATGGTGACACTGGGACATGGGTGTTAGAAGTGATGGATTGATTGGCTTGAATGTGCTTTGACATGGATACGGTCGAACTTTGTACCATATTTCCTACATATCTCAGGTGTAACGAGAATCAGACCGAATGTAGTTTGAGAATTTTACAAGCAAGACAGAGTGGAATAGAATTGATTTTGACTTTGATTTTGTTTTTTATATTGCCTCAACATCTTACACTGGATTTTATTTTGATCAATGGATATAGATTACCTACACACCTCATGTCAACGAGATGTAGGCTGAATGATAATTGAGTAGGCCGCCAACTGCGGTTGGAGATTTTGACGTTCGTCAAAATCTTTCCCAATTTGCTGGTAGAATATAATCCCACGTTGTGCCGCACCCTTTTTGTTGGTAAACTTGTCATGGTGTGGACTACACTTTCGTTTAACTTAAGGAGCTAATCGCAACATGTCAAATGATGCATGTGGATTTGGTGTGAGGATGGTGTAATTCTTTGAATGAAATGGGGTCCTAAGTTGGCAGCCGGAACCCTGGTGCGAATTCTGATTTGAAAGAAATTCGGGCTAGGTACCGTTCGAGGTGATCAGAGCATTTAATTTGAAAGAAATTTGAGTTGGATACCAGGCCGAAATGATTAGAGCATTCTAATTTGAATGAAATCTGGGCTAGATACTTGTTTGAAATGATCGGAACATTTTGGTTTGAAAATTATTTGGGCTGGATACTGGTCAAAACTAATCAAAGCATTTGAGGGATAGATGGGCTGTGTACTGATCTAAAATGATTAGAGTGTTTGAGGGTTATATATGGGTTGTGTACCATTCCGAAATTATCAGAGAGTTTGAGAGCTAGAAGGGCTCTGTACCGTTCCGAAATGTTTAGAGCATTTGAGGGATAGACATGTATACCATTTTGAAATGGTAAGAGTATTTAAGGGTTAGACGGGCTGTGTACCGTTCCAAAATGATCAAAGCGTTTGAGGGTTAGATGGGTTGTATAACGCTCCGAAATGATCAGAGCTCTAAAATATGAAATACCCGCATTAGAAGGTGGGCGCCTATAAAATTTAAAATTCTCGCATTATAAGGTAGGTACCTGTAAAATTTGAAATGCACATATTAGAAGGTGGGCGCCAGTAAAATTTTAAAAACATATCTTTTCTATGCTAGAAAATTTGTGAAAAGGGTTCTGCAGTCTCTTTTTGTTGTTTTCTGTATTTGTATTTTTTTTGTTTTTGTTGTTTTTGCTATTTTGGAAAAAAGTGTTTGAAAATTTGTGAAGAAAGACTGTGATTTATTGATCAATCATTCCTTGACTTCAGTTGGTATCAACAATTAGTATTGTGCATAAGAATTTTTACCATATACTTTGCAGCAAAACAAGATCAGCTTATGGATAATTCCTATAGCTTCTAGTGGTACCTCAGGTATACCTAAGTTTTGCAAGATTTGTTCATCTTCCTTCAATCAAAGGTTTTTAAATTCTGCTTATCCTCATGTTTCAAGTGCCCTTACCACAAAGAAATTCCTAATTTGCACACATATTTGAAGTATTTTGATTTTAGGAAATTTTTGAGAAGTACACTCACACTTAGTGTCATGCCCCGAACTCGAGGAGCACGACCGGCGCTCAACCAAGTAAACTCAGTCGAGCAAGCCTAATTTATATTAAACTCTCATCATTACTCATTCATGATTTACCAAAACATCAGTAGATCATTACTTTCATATTAAATACATTTAGCTCAATGGCCCCTATTTTCTTTCTCATGATGGTTACACAGCTCTATAAATAGCTGTAAATACTGTGAACATAAATACATGACAAAACTCAAATCTGTAATTACATGACCCACAGTGTACATGGAGCTTCTATGATAATAGATACCTATATACATAAAATGAAATAGACCCAAACACCCACTAGAACTGTAGAAGGCTCACCATAAGCTGAGTAGTGAAGAAGATCCTTATCAGAGATGCATATCATCCTGTAAAAGTATACCTGCATCCATTAAAAGATGCAGCGCCTCTGGCAAAAGGGACGTGAGTACATGTGGAATAGTACTCGTATGTAAGGCAGTCAAAACAACATGTAAAAATACAATAACTCAAATAAGAGGCAAATAAAGTACACCAAGAAACTACAAAACATTCAATAGAATCACATTTCAAGTCTTATTATACTTGCATCATTCTAAACTTCTTTTAGGATCAACTGAGCCGTATGAACTATACGTGGAATACATAATATAATATAATTATAACAACATGTACAAACAAGGCCAATGAAAGTGGCACCTTCCTCTCTTATTTTTCACATATACATTTCATAGACCGTCCTTAGTGTTCAAATATCATATTATACACCTATGCGTCTTATAGATTATTCCCAGTATCACCTATACAATACACCTGTGCATTTCATAGACCGTTCACAGTGTTCACTTACACAATACAAATATACCTATTCAAGGGCTTTGAAATACAACATGAATATGATGAATCATGGTAACAATAAAAGAGCTTAAATAGTCGTTAACGTCAAGCAAATTTATCAAGAGCTAACATTCAAATTTATAGATATTAAATCGGGAATTCTCTATAACCACCTTCACACAAAGCGGCACTGCTGCCTCACCCCAACATATGCGGGTGGAGGAGTATCACGATACCACAATCTCTACACAAAGCGGCCCTACCGCCTCACCCTAATATATACGGGTGGAGGTGTATCACCATACCACAATCCCTACACAAAGCGGCCCTGCCGCCTCACCACAATATATACGGGTGGAGGTGTATCACAATACCACAATACCTACATAAAGCGGTCATGCCGCCTCAACCCAATATATGCCGGTGGAGGTATATTCCACAATAACACAATCCCTACACAAAGCGGTCATACCGCCTCACCCCAATATATGCGGGTGGAGGTGTATTCCACAATACCACAATCCCTACACAAAGCGGACATGCCGCCTCACCCCAATATATGTGGGTGGAGGTGTAATCCCTATCACAATACCATATATAAACTCAAAGCGACATAGTTTAATATTACATTTAAGGTCGTAATTTATCATATCATTGGAATACTTCATGTTCAACCTCATCATAGAGAAACACAACTTATTACATTAGCACATGCATGGTAAATCAATAAGTCTATTTCAATGACACATAGGCCCAATTTCTTTTTCTTAAGGTTCATCATCATCTAACAAAGGACATCTCCCTTCCATCTCATTATTCTTTCCCTTGACCTCTTGAGGTCATTAGCTAGGTTCATGACTCTTGGGGACTTAACAATTGAAGTCATTTACATACATTATTTCAAAAGTATACAACTATAGTTGAAACCATTGGGACATACAATACTTCATAATTCTCATTTAGGCAACGACCACATTTCATGTTCATACTATCACTTACTTGTACTTGCCATGGGTGATCATAGAACATTAAGAGCATTTAGAACATTTAGGAACATCATAGTCTTTACTCGCAAGAACGTAGGAGCTTATAACACATTGGAAAAAAGTACAAATACGTACATCTCATAACCTTTCACACCATATATCACTTAATCTGTACTTTCAACCATTTACAACATTATTATTTTATTGGCTCTCTTGGTCATACATATGATTCTTCTTTCATGGAACAATGGTTGTATTTCATATTCCACACTTTCATATCTTTGCACACTTTCATGGATCGTCATCACAAATATCAACATATACAATATTCCGTAAATCACAACTTTAGATTCATTAGTAATGAAGACTTTAAACACAATGGATTTCTTTCCAAGAAATGGAGTAAAATGATTGGCAATCGAAGCATAAGTTAAAATCATAAACAAGTAACACATCATTTATTCTTGAAATACTTCTTCCCAAAAAGGACAATACACAGTTTCCACTCACGAATATGTAAGAATGCAAAACACATTGAAAATACTCACTAAACATAGCATTATCTAAAACAGCCACATATGGGCATCATTTGAGTTCATAAGCTTTTAGGCAATTCTATTTTCAAAGTCAATTTAGAATAGTTGAATCAAAGCTCATTTCATACCTTTCTCACATCATCTTATTTCATTGGTACCATTGTCCACAAGTATAACTTTCACACTTGGCATATTGGCCACACTTTATATCACCAATTCACTTATTTCACTTCCAATAATTTTTATAGGTTATCAACAATAAGACATTTCCAATCAAGACTTTAGGTACACATATGAGCAATTAAGAGTCTTAAGCATATTGAGTTTTCTCACACAATTTGACATCATAATCTTCATTTGAAACACCACTCAAAGACATAGCATTTTAATACATATAGCATTCTTGAACACATTCCCAAAAGATAACACAATGTGATAGGAACATTCAGAACACGTTTTGAATACATAATTCTCGACACTTTGCTTATTCGGGACATTCAAATTTATTGGGAACAACCTGGAACATAGAATAAGGAACTTGAGACATCCATACTTGAAACTTACGGGAACATCATTGAATTCAATTCTAAGAAGGAAGTTTAACCAACATACCTCACTTTGAGCTTTCTTCAATTACTACAACGTTCCGGAAATTCTAGCAACCCCAATATATTTTGAGACATAACAAAATTGAACCATAATTAGGAAGATATTCATGGTCTCAGCTCATTTGAGCATTTTATCAAACACTAGGTGTGCAAATTTAACTATAAGGTTCTTCTACAAGATTTCCTTCACTCCACAACCCAATGTTTACTTATTTGAGCTCATCAATCTTCCCACAAACCTTATTAGTACAAGCGTGTATAAAAATACTCTTACACCCAAGAATCATACTCCCAATCACCCATCTTTTACCCCAAATTCGAAATTGAAGACTAGAGGTTTGAATCTTAGATGAAGAACTTGTGAGATTTCCTTGTTGGATTTCAAAGCTTGGACAAGATCTTGATGAACAAAACACTTCATCTACTTCCTCTCTCTAGAACACTCTCACTTCTCTCTAAAAATCTCAGATAATTGCCCCAAAATAAGCCCCAAAAGTTTATTTATCAAAATGGGGTCGGGTTATGAAAATAGAAAAATGGACCCTCCGAAATTAGGTATGCGGTCGCACAATGGACCGCACAATCAGTGTGTGAGTTGCACAATGGACCGCAAAATTGGTTCCTGGAACTGGACTACGTTGTACAGGTCTGCAACCATTTTGCGGTAGCATAACCACTTTCGCGATTGCATAATGGTTCTGTGATCGCATAATTGGTCGCAGACTCGCATTTTTCTAGCCTTTGGTAATGTAGTCATAACTTCTTGTAGGAGTGTCCAAATGACGAACTGTTTGAAGAATTAGAAAATAGAAAATAGACCTTCTTATAGGTAATACACCATATAACACTTCTTGTGATGATAATTATTCTCATTTGAAGTTAGGTCTTGTGTGAACTCACTTGAAATTTAATCCCATCATAAAATTTTCAACTTGACTTAGCCTTGGGGATCTTCTTAGACCATAAACCATTCTTAATGCACCTCATACATATATTATCATGATAAATTGATATCATTCATATAATAGTCCTTGTCTACATACAAAATAATATAATTAGCTCATATCAACTTTCTTAATAGCGCTTAAGTACTTTAAAATTTTTCGGGGTTTTACATTCTCCCCCACTTAAGAACATTCGTCCTCGAATGTTTTAAAAGTCACCTCTAATAATAGAGTTACCATCCTTTTACCTCAAACCATTATGCATAGGCGCTTATGACTATATGGGTCTTATACTTCCTATCCAAAATCTCAACTTACTTAGGGCCCTTAAAATTTGGCTATCTTTACAAATTTTTAAATATTTCGACAGAGTTTCCCCTGTAACTGGGCCTATCCACCTGTCATAGAATCCCAAATATCAATCCTTAACAACATATAGATAACACCACATTGCACCATATATATGAAATCAACAACTATGACTCTCGAGGCCAACTGTATTACTGTGCTTACCTTGGTCGTATCCTTTACTTTTCCTTCCTTCATTACGAGGACAATTGGGCACCTCACACATTATACATGTCATGTGCATAATTCCTTTAATCCTTAGGCCTTTCTCATTTCGTAGCATGATGTGCTACATTCCTTGGTATTAACAAGGGAACTCCGCGGCTAAATTGGAACCTTAACGCACGATCAAGGATAGAAAAAGACAAATATTTCCTAAATATCGTTGTAGCCTCCCTATTATAAGTGTGACCGGCAACATACCGATAAGAGGGACTCTACTGACACAGCTCCATGACACCTTAGGACTCCTAAACCATGCTCTGATACCAAGTTTTTCATGCCCCGAACTCGAGGAGCGCGATCGACGCTCAACCGAGTAATCCCGGTCGAGCAAGCCTAATTTGCATTAACCTCTCATCATTACTCATTCATGATTTACCAAAACATCATTATATCATGACTTTCATATTAAATACATTTGGCTCAATGGCCCCTATTTTCTTTCTCATGATGGTTACATAGCTCTATAAATAGCTGTAAATACTGTGAACATAAATACATAGCAAAACTCAAATCTGTAATTACATGACCCATAGTGTACATGGAGCTTCTATGACAATAGATACCTATATACATAAAATGAACTAGACCCAAACACCCACTAGAACGGTAGCGGGCTCACCATAATCTGAGTAGTGAAGAAGATCCCTATCAGAGATCCATATCATCCTGTAGAAGTATACCTACAAAACATTCAATAGAATAACATTTCAAGTCTTATTATACTTCCATCATTCTAAACTTCTTTTAGGATTAACTGAGCCATATGAACTATTCGTGGAATACATAATATAATGTAATTGTAATAACATGTACAAACAAGGCCAATGAATGTGGAACCTTCCTCTCTTGTTTTTCATATATATATTTCATAGATCATCCTTAGTGTTCACATATCATATTATAAACCTATGCGTCTTACAGACCATTCCCAGTATCACCTATACAATACACCTGTGCATTTCATAGACTGTTCACAGTGTTCACTTACACAATACAAATATACCTATTCAAGGGCTTGAAAATACAACATGAATATGATAAATCATGGTAACAATAAAAGGGCTTAGATAGTCGTTAATGTCAAGCAAATTTATAAATAGCTTCCATTCAAATTTATAGATATTAAATCGGGAATCCTCTATAAACACCTTCACATAAAGCGGCCCTGCCGCCTCACTCCAACATATGCGGGTGGAAGTGTATCACAATACCACAATCTCTACACAAAGCGGCCCTACTGCCTCACCCTAATATATGCGGGTGGAGGTGTATCACCATACCACAATCCCTATACAAAGCGGCCCTGCTGCCTCACCCCAATATATGCGGGTGGAGGTGTATCACAATATCACAATCCCTACACAAAGCGGTCATGCCGCCTCACCCCAATATATGCCGGTGGAGGTGTATTCCACAATAACACAATCCCTACACAAAGAGGTCATGTCGCCTCACCCCAATATATGTGGGCGGAGGTGCATTCCACAATACCACAATCCCTACACAATGCGGACATGCCGACTCACCCCAATATATGCGGGTGGAGGTGTAATCCCAATCACAATACCATATATAAACTCAAAGCGACATTGTTTGTCATTACATTTAAGGTCATAATTTATCATATCATTGGAATACTTCATGTTGATGCTCATCATGGAGAAATACAACTCATTACATTAGCACATGTATGGTAAATCAATAAGTCAATTTCAATGGCATATTCGCCCAATTTCCTTTTCTTAAGGTTCATCATCATCTAACAAAGGACATCTCCCCTCCATCTCATTATTCACTCCCTTGACCTCTTGAGGTCATTAGCTAGGTTCATGACTCTTGGGGACTTAACAATCAAAGTCATTTAAATATATTATTTCAGAAGCATATAACTATAGTTGAAACCATTGGGACATACAACACTTCATAATTCTCATTTAGTCAACGACCACATTTCATGTTCATAATATCACTTACTTCTACTTTTTATGGGTGATCATAGAACATTAAGAGCATTTAGAACATTTAGGAACATCATAGTCTTTACTCGCAAGAACGTAGGAGCTTATAACACATTGGAAACAAAAGTACAAATACGTACATCTCATATCCTTTCACACCATATATCACTTAATCCGTACTTACAACATTATTCTTTTTTCATGGCACAATCGACGTATTTCATATTCTACACTTTCATATCTTTCCTTTCATGGATCATCATCACAAATATCAACATATACAATATTTCGAAAATCATAACTTTAGGTTCATTAGTAATGAAGACTTTAAACACAATGGATTTCTTTCCAAGAAATGGAGTAAAATGATTGGCAATCGAAGCATAAGTTAAAATCATAAACAAGTAACACATCATTTATTCTTGAAATACTTCTTCCCAAAAAGGACAATACACAATTTTCACTCGCGAATATGTAAGAATGCAAACCACATTGAAAATACTCACTAAACACAGCATTAGCTAAAACAGCCACATATGGGCATCACCTGAGTTCATATGCTTTTAGGCAATTCTTTTTTCAAAGTCAATTTTACAATAGTTGAATCAAAGCTCATTTCATAACCGTTCTCACATCATCTCATTTCATTGGCACTATTGGCCACAAGTATAACTTTCACTCTTAGCACGTTGGCCACACTTTATATCCCCAATTCGCTTATTTCACTTCCAACAATTTTTATAGGTTATCAACAATAAGACATTTCCAATCAAGACTTTAGGTACACATATGAGCAATTAAGAGTCTTAAGCATATTGAGTTTTCTCACACAATTTGACATCATAACCTTCATTTGAAACACCACTCAAAGACATAGCATTTTAATACACATATCATTCTTGAACATATTTCCAAATGATAACACAATGTGATAGGAACATTCAGAACACGTTTTGAATACATAATTCTCGACACTTTGCTTATTCGTGACATTCGAATTTATTGTTAGCAACCTGGAACATAGAATAAGGAACTTGAGACATCCATACTTGAAACTTACGGGAACATCATTGTATTCAATTCTAAGAAGGAAGTTTAGCCAACATACCTCGCTTTGAGCTTTCCTTAAATTACTACAACGTTCCGGAAATTCTAGCAATCCCAATATATTTTGAGAATTAACAAAAATGAACCATAATTAGGAAGATATTCATGGTCTCAGCTCATTTGAGCATTTTATCAAACACTAGGTGTGCAAATTTAACTATAAGGTTCTTCTACAAGATTTTGCTTCACTCCACAACCCAATGTTTACTTATTTGAGCTTATCAATCTTCCCACAAACCTTATTAGTACAAGCATGTATAAACAATACTTTTACACCCAAGAATCATACTCCCAATCACCTATCTTTTACCCGAAACTCGAAATTGAAGACTAGGGGTTTGAATCTTACCTCTTAGATGAAGAACTTGTTAGATTTCCTTGTTGGATTTCAAAGCTTGGACAAGATCTTGATGAACAAAACACTTCATGTACTTTCTCTCTCTAGAACACTCTCACTTCTCTCTAAAAAACCTCACATAATTGCCCCAAAATAAGCCCCAAAGCCTATTTATCAAAATGGGGTCGAGTTATTAAAATAGGAAAATGGACCCTCCGAAAT
Organism: Nicotiana tomentosiformis; assembly: GCF_000390325.3. Lineage (NCBI taxonomy): Eukaryota > Viridiplantae > Streptophyta > Magnoliopsida > Solanales > Solanaceae > Nicotiana > Nicotiana tomentosiformis. The sequence goes on along the minus strand of NC_090818.1, from coordinate 75,393,857 downwards.
CAGGTATGCGGTCGCACAATGGATTGCAAAATCAGTGCCCAGAACTGGGCTGCGCTGGACAGGTCTGCGACCATTTTGTGGTCGCATAACCACTTCTGCGGTCGAATAATGGTTCTGTGATCGCAGAATTGGTCGCAGACTCGCATTTTTTCAGTCTTTGGTCATATAGTCATAACTTCTTGTAGGAGTGTCCAAATGACGTACGGTTTGAAGAATTAGAAACTAGATACATAGACCTTTCTTTTGATAGGTAATACATCATATAACACTTATTATGATGATAGTTATGCTCATTTGAAGTTAGGTTTTGTGTGAACTCACTTGAATCTTTATCCCATCATAAAATTTTCAACTTAACTTAGCTTTGAGGCTTATCTTAGACCATAAACCATTCTTAATGCACCTTGTTGATACCCAATATTTTCCTCATATTTATATATATATACATTCAAAATATTGCATATACATCATCATTTTGATTCATAAGCATACACAGGTATTTTTCATAATTTTCCATAATATTTAAATACTTTAAACCAATTTATTTCTGTATTTTATTATATAAATATCCGGTAATTATCCTCCAAATTATTTTTATGATGCTTTAATCATCTAAACTTATCATTTATACCAACATGATATTTTAAATATTTTTCAATGCGTTGTTTTTATAATTACCTTTGCATATTTTTATAATGTTAAGTTATTATTTTTAATCAGTTTAGGGCATAATTAATATTTTGTTATTTATTAATGACTTCTATAAATTATTTTTTTAATAAATATTAGGTATTTAAAAACTAGCCAGACTTTTAAACCTATTTTCAGACCAAACAGTGGCCCAAAACACCTAATACACTAGCCCAAATAACACTGGCCCAAACCAATGACCCACTAAATCCCAACCCGGTCGGACCCGCTATATTTAACCCGCCCCATTCACGCTTTAAATCCTGGCCATTGATCTCTCAAGGTCAACGGCCCCTGTTTAATCCCCCTTCTTAATTAACCAATCACCCTAACCCTAACCCCATTTCTCCTTTGCCCGTCGCCTCTGCATCCTCTCATCTCCCTTCTCCCCCTCTCAAGAACCCTAGCCGTCGCCCCCTAAATCTTCTCCTAATCCCACCTAATATGGGATTCTATGGCTATTACTTACCATACTCGACCCCTTTCTGATACTGGCTACTCTCTTATAGTGCTTGCCTAAACATGGCAAGCAGATCGCCTCAAAATCGAACCAAAATCGGTTCAAATCCCTATTTTTTGAATGTTATTCCATATATGTTCATCCTATGCTACTGTGAGTTCGAACATTTGTTTATATTCTGTTGATTCTTACTTATCCTAAAAATTAGGGTTTCAGATCTCTTTAGATCGAACCAGAATTGGTTTGATTCTTTGATTTTAAGCGATGTTTATGTCTATATTCATCTAATTCTGTGCAACGTTTGATTTTTTATTTTTAGACTCTGCCGATTTTTTGTACTTTCCCTAAAATTAGGGTTTTGAAATTTCTCTCTTTTCCTTACTGATTTCGATTGCGTGTGATGTTCTTTCCTTTCTAGTGTTTGATTGACATTTTTCCTTATTTACTTGTTCAATCTTTGTCACTATATAAACCCCTCCCCATTCCCCTTTAGAAAACGGCTGGGAATCACTAGAATCTCACTAAAAATTTAAAGCTTTACTCAGTCATTATTCATTATCTCGTTCTATACTTTGGTTTTGGCCGGCTGAAAGCCAAGGCCACTAAATTCTGGGTTCTTGCTTCTCGTTGATGTTTAGAATACTGTGGACTTTTGTTCTTTCTTGTATTTTCGTTTAGCTGGTAAGTTACTTGCCCTTTGCAATTTCATCCTTATGTGTCTCTGATTTGCATGTGTTCTTACTTCTGCAATCCATGGCTTAATATGTTTCTGGGTTACTTTTCAGCACCACTATGTTAACTTTACACGCGCTTTAAGTCTCTTTAGCATTTAACTACTCCTAATGCTGCTAGTTCTGAGATTATCTATGCCTAACTTGGTAATCTCAATCTTCCTAAGATTGTTTAGCTAGTGTATTGACGCCTGAATGTTTATGAATCCGTTTACTTGCTTTGTCTTAAATCTCTGTAATGAATGCCTCACATTTGTAGTAACATGTGTAAGACTTTCATTGTTAATTATAATTTGCCTCTCTGCTATTGTGTCACTCAGCATGCTCACTCGATCCCATACCCCTTTAGTGTTTGCTTGTGATTAAGAACAGTTATCTCAGCATGTTTGAATTGTTGTTTTCTGATATTAGGATGAATCTTTGATACAACTGGACCTTCTTTAGTTAATTAGTCTACTATGTCAATGTCTGAATGCCTACATCTGCTATTTGACATGAATTTACTTAGCTCTTCTGAATCTCTGTAACGATAGTCGTGCATATGTTATGTGTCCTAATGATCTTGCCTCTCTGATAACACGTCCCTCAGTATGTCTTTGACCCACTTGATGCACTGTTCCTTCTGTGATTACTTGGCATCACAATGTGCATTCCCCATCATGTCTAAATGTTGTCTTGTTTCTCGATAATGATACTAGGATGTATACTTAGCATAATTTCCAACCATATTTCAACTTGCTTAGTATTGTGCATCTGTCCATAATATTCTTTGTCAATCCTGGAAACTTGTTCTTTCCCTAACACTTTCAATATGTGACTTCCTATGTGCTAAGTGTTAAACCTGCTAAGTTTGTGACTTGTTCGATTATTTGCTCTATATGCTCAATTTGGTCATGTCTGTTTAAATTATAAATGTCCCTCAATCCCTGTCTCTCAACCTTGGTCCACTCTCTTTTACTTGATAGTTGGGCTCTTTTTTTTTATTTCTCATTCTTAACTGGCTGAAAGCCAAGGCCACTTAGGTTCTATCATTTGACCTCCCTAGTGTGAGCACTGCTCGGGGTCCAATTGAGACCCTTGTGAACTCTGACACACTAGGACTTGGTCCCTAGTCATTCTCTGATTTCCCTCTATCAACCTCCCTACTGTGAGCACTGCCTGGGTTCTTGAAGCCCTTGGGAACTCTGACACATTAGGGTCATGGTTCTAATTTCTCAACTCTGTTGTCACCTACTGGCTAAATCAACTGGATTCTGGCTGCTTTATATGAAGATATGACTTCTGGATTGTTGTAAAACTATGTGGACTTGAGGTTGAGGGCCTGGCCTGGTTGGGTATATCCTTGGGCTTGATGTAGGCTCACTATAGTTATTTTACTCTGTAATTTATGCCATTCATTGGGTCTGTAATAATGTTGAATAACAATTGGGGTATTAGTAAAACTGGGAAAAGGGGGGTTATATTAATACTTGCAGAGAAAGGGGTAGAGATCCTGTCTATAGGTGCTCTACTTTGCTCAAATGTGTCATTATGCTCAAATGTGTTCAGTTATTATGCGTTAGAAATCCTGTCTATAGGTTCTCTACTTTCCTCAAATATGTTATTATGCTCAAGTGTGTTTAGTTATTATGCGTTAGAAATCTTGCCTATAGGTTCTCTGTTTTGCTCAAATGTGTTCTGTTTTTACCTGTTAGAAACCATGCCTATAGGATATTAAGTGACCAATATCTCAATGTGCACATACATTAGGCCGTATAGGATCCTGTTAATTTACATGCTACCTAATCTGAAATTTAGATACCATGCCTATAGGATCTAAAATCAGTCCTCATTATTGATTTTAGATATCAAGTCTATAGGATCTAAAATCAGTCTTAATTATTATGCTCCTCGTTTCTTTCAAGTGCTAATGTTGAACTTTCAACATTGTTTCGTTGCCACTATTAGAAAGCATGTCTATAGGAGCAAACTGAGTAATTCGGAGTATCTTCAATAGTTATCATTGCTAATTACTGCATAAATCACCTAGATATCATGCCTATAGGTTTAACCTCTTATAACCTATAATCAGTAGGCAACTGCGTAGACACTTAGAAGTCGTTCTAAGGTAGCATCTTGCATCTGAAACTGCCTGTATGTTTGAATCCCAAGGTCACATAGAAACCATGTCTATAGGGCGTAATGGCTTTAACTCGTCTCAATTCTAAAACTGTCAAACGCCTGACTTGTTTGGCGCATTTGTTGCCTAAGTGTGGAGGCTAACTTGAGCCCTTATTTGTTTATACATGAAAGTCCAATTTTTTTTGTATGTCGCCTAGTTTTCTCATTTTTGAGCAACCTAAGTTAAGTCTAGAACCACCCAAGATAGAGGTCCATACGCCTCCTGGACAATAGGTATGGGACGGATAGTGCACGCATAAGGTACGATTTAGAATCAATTAGTACGCTTTAGGTAAACTTAAAGATAGTAATCGGGTAGCAGGAGATGATAGTCTGTGCCCGCTGAATAATACGAGTAATACCCCACCTCGAGGGAGTTATGAAGTATTATTTATATTGCACGGGGTGATCCTTTAGGCTAAAAACGTAGGACCCCCTCCCCCCACCTTGCCTTAAAATCAATTATTTTGTTTATTTGCCCAATTTTGTCTTTTCTCTTTATTCGGACTACTTCATATAATTCGAGTTCGGCTGGGACCCACAGTTGTGGACCTCGAGGAGTGCCTAACACCTTCTCCTCAAGGTAATTTGAGCCCTTACCCCATCTTTGGTGACTCAAACTGGTTAAATCAGAGTTATTTGCAAACAGGTGCCCTAACGCACCTCAAACCCGTTAGGTGGCGACTCTCCTCTTTTAATACCTTCCTTTAAAAGTGTTGTCACGACGCCGAAGCCTGATTTCGCGAGAAAGAAGGGGCGCGACAGCATGGCGACTCTGCTAGGGATATTTTTAGGCTCTTACCATAGCGAACTTGGTCTATATGAATTAGTCTTCTTTGATGAATGTATTTCCTTGTTCTTTATCGTCACGTGAACATCCCGCTTATATTTTACCTTTTTTATGGCTACATGCACACACTTTCCCCTATTTTCCCTTTATTTGAATTCGTATTAATATGCAAATCTCTGCTTAATTCGGTTACAATATGTGTTTTCCTTTAGTCATGTTCACTTGCTCCGAATCATTTTTGAATTTGCTACATCATGTCTCTCCCTACCCCTACCCCCTTGCTTGTTTTATTACAATTCTTTCATATTGCGCGAACTAATTTATTCCTTGTTTTTCATTCTTTTTATGTCTTTACATTTCATTTAATACTGCATTTACCGTCTTTATCATGGAAAATACTTGACAACGTATTGTTTTATCTTTGCATAAATCATGCTCTACATCATATTCCACTTGTGCGTAATTAATAACATAGCGGCGCTTGATGAGTGTCCGCGCTCTTCCTAAATCACCCTTTTAATTTGGAAAGTCTTATTTGCGGTAAAACTAGTCAATCAGCGGTGCAATCGATGGTTCCATGCCTTCCCCTCTCAAGTTGTCCACTTGAGGGTACCGGTCTAGACTCTTCTAGAAACCCCCACTCTAATATTAACTATGCATGCATCATGTCTAAACCTAGTATGGGTTAGAATGTTGTCCGTGTAATAACTCTCTAAGGCAAGCCTTGTCCAAAGCCCACCGGGATTTACTTAAACCCCAATGGGTACAATCATGATATGTGCATTATTTGGAGAAAACGTGTCGATATGATAATCATTAATGTGTAATTAGTCGAATCCGGAGGGGGAAAGGGCTAACTTTATTTGTTTTGCAGAAATGAGGTACGAAGTCCCCAGGTTCAGCATGGTTAGAAGTATCCCACCTTTGTTGCTAGATTGGTGGGAAAATCTCTTGCCAAGTGACAAAAACCATGTGAAAAGAGTTCTCGGGAATTTACCTTCTTTGTTAGATATTCAGCCGAACAATGTGTTAATTGAGGCTGCCACCATGTTTTGGGATGAGAAGAGGGTCGTCTTCCGTTTTGGTGATGTAGAAATGACTCCCCTTCTAGAGGAAATAGGAGGCTTCGCTGGGCTCCCATGGGATAGCCCTGCCTTGTTGGGACCGAAAACCTGTACTTCTCGAGGTTTCCTAAAAATGATGGGTTTCAGGAAAAATGATTAATTATTCTGTCTGAAGAAATCTTACATACCATTCGACTTCCTTTACGAGTGTTATGGTCACAGCAAGTCATATCGTCTTTACCATGATGAATTTGCCATCTCTTCTTTGGGTTGGACTCACCGCTGGGTTTTTGTATTCATTGTCTATTTTCTGGGGATGTTAATATTCCCGATACAAGGGGAAAGGATCCACACTCGCCTAGCTATGGTCACTAAGACCCTAATGGAAGGAATTGAGGGGCAAACTTACACTATTGTCCCAATGATCATGGCTGAGATGTACCGAGCCTTAGACCGTTGCAAAAAGGGATATAGGCATTTCGAGGGTTGCAATCTATTGCTGCAAATATGGTTGTTGGAACACCTTCAGAGAGGAAAATACTGTCAAGAATTTCCGCGACGACCATGGAATGACCACATAGCTTATCACCATCCGAAGAGAATGACTTTTATCCCAGACAGGTTTGCACAACCGGGAAATGCTGTGAGCCGGGCACATTTCTTTTGCAATTTTACTGATGACAAGGTACATTAGATGTTCGAGTGGTTCCCTAGCAGTGAATCCATCATCAGGTCGAGAGATGTTCCTCATCTAGTGCTAATCGGATTAAGGGGAATCTATCCTTATGCTCCTATCAGAGTCATGAGGCAAGTTGACAGAAAATAGGTTATACCACGAGTTTCCAAAATGGTTCATTACAAAGCAGACTTCCATGGGAATGTCATTCCATTCAAGTTCGAGGCACAGCACGTGTGTCATCAAAAGGTTATTATGGAGAAAGATACCATCGAGCCAGACAGGTATCATGTCGGCCATGTGTACTTCTACCCATCACGGTTGGTCGATGACATAGCAGGAGAGGTCAAGCCAAGGGTTGATTTAACAAATAGGGTCATAGACGATGCTGCCGAAGCACAAGTCAAATACAGGAGGTTACGCAAAAGGGTCTTTGAATCTGAGGCTAGTCATTTGGAACAACATAAGTGGACATGGAAGCAATCAATGAATGGAGGGTAATCACTACTAAATCAACAGAAAGGTTTGAGTATTTGGAGCAGGGTTTGATGGAACTTGAGGGAAAGATGAGGAAGAGGATCTCAGACTGTCAGAATGCAGAGGGCAACGAAGGAGGGCATCTAGCAAGGGCATATCTGTTGGTGGACGTGCGCGACATGGGGAATCTGATTGATGGAGCAAAGAAGGCCAAGCATGGAGAAGGTCCCTCTGGGACCAAATAGATTAGGAATGATGTTTTACTTGCTTTCTAGATTCATTTTAGACTTTGGTTGTAATAAGGCAAATGCCACTAGTGACTCTTTATAATTATTGTCGTTTTAGTAGAGATTTGGTCTATTTATCATATTAATTAAATGACGCAGTTATCGTCATTGAGTTTTCTCCAAAGCTATATGTTGCTAGGCCTACCTCGGGCACAATGAGGTCCCCAAATTAGGACGCAAATTTATAATTCCTCAATACGTGTTTAAATATCGTAAATATCCTTTTAATACTCCTTACTGACTTGTTTACCTTTTGTTTTTCTTCTTTTCTTTATTTATTCCCATCCCCTAAGGTTGGTTCGTGCATACTGTCATCATCAGCATATCATACCAGATCTAGAGGTCCTCCACCTCCTCCTCCTCCGAGTGATCCCAAGAACAAAGGAAAATCTAAGATGGACGATATGAGTGGTATCAGGAAAGACAACATTGCGCACGCCGAGAATGTCGAAACTTCAGATGGTTGAAGTACTCCAGCGCAGAATAACTTAGTTTTACGGTTAGAACAAAAGATACTGGAGTTACAAGGGGAACTTGAGCAGGTTCGTAACTTGAAAAACCTTTCCCTTACCCTGAATGTTCCCGACATCAACCAACAAAATGCCCAAAACCCAACACCTCCTCAAAACACACAAAACCAGCACCCGCAAAATCCTCCCGCACCTCATTAATATGCCATGCCTCCCCAAAATCCTAATCCTCCAATAGTACCAACTCCTCCACAGCATCATCATCATCCGACCCAGTACCCATAAACTACCACATACCACACTCCTCAATATGCACCACAACCTACCCCTGATCCCCAAAACTCAACCAATGATCACCATTACGCCCAAATCCCTGGAGTCCACAAAAGTAACCCCATATATGTGGAAACCTTACCCCATACCCCAAAACAGACCCTATACATACCCGAATCCGCCGAAAAGGACCTACTCATCAAAAACATGACAGAGGAACTCAAGAAACTTACCGGCAGGGTTCAAAGTGTTGAAGGGGGGCAAAGGCATTGAGGGTTTTAATTATGAAGATTTGTGTATTCAGCCAGATGTAGAACTGCTAGAGGGTTACAAACCTCCTAAGTTCAAAATGTTCAATGGAACTGGTGATCCGAAGGTGCACATGAGAACATATTGCGATAAGCTTGTAGGAGTTGGCAGGGATGATAGAATCCGCATGAAGCTGTTCATGAGAAGCCTCACTGAGACGCCCTTTCTTGGTACATCAGTCAAAACCCAAAAAAATGGGTTAATTGGGTAAGCATGGCATCGGATTTCATGGATCAGTTCAGGTTTAACACAGAAAATACACCAGACGTTTTCTATATTCAAAATCTCAAGAAGAAGCCAACGAAAACTTTTCGTGAGTATGCTACTCGGTGGAGGTCTGAAGCTGCAAAAGTAAGGCAAGTACTAGAAAAAGAACAGATGAATAAGTTCTTCGTCAGAGCTCAGGATCCGCAATACAACGAAAGATTGATGGTTATTGTAAACCATAAATATTTTGATATCATCAAGTTGGGAGAGAGAATAGAAGAAGGGATCAAAAGTGGAATGGTGACAAATTTTGAAGCACTCCAAGCCACAAATACGGCCCTGCAGTCAGGAGGTATCTCCAAGAAGAAAGAAGTAGGTGCAGTAATGGTAGCCCAAGGTCTGAAGTCTCCTCTCACATACCAAACACCTCCACACACATGTCAGGCTTCACCTCCCAGATACCAACAACCTGCCACCACTTACCATACCTATAACACCCAACCTGCATACTACCACTCACCACCAGCCCGCCAAAACTACCAAAAACGTAGACCAAATTTCGACCACAGGCCACCCAGACAATACACCCCAATTGCCGAACCTATAGACCAACTGTACGAGAGACTGAAGGTTGCTGGTTATATCACTCCCATTCCCGCTATTGCTATGGAAAAGGCTTCCCAGTGGATTAATCCAAATAAGACATGTGCCTATCACTCAGGCATGAAAGGTTATACTATTGATGAGTGTCGTACTTTGAAGGATAAGATTCAGACATTAATTGACACCAAAGTTATACAGGTAAAGGAGGTTACACCCAATGTCCATAACAATCCTCTCCCGGATCACAGGGGCGGAGGGGTAAACATGATAGAGACCGATGAAGAATGGGACTCAGAGGGGTCAATTGGACTCATTCGAGAAGGGGATAATCCTGAAACATCTCCAGTCACTCTCACAACTATCATGGTACAAACTCAGGTACCAATTGAGGTTGAGGTAGCTGCACCAACTCCGTTTGAGGTTGAAGTAACAACACCCTTCACTGTGATGGTAGCACCTACACCGTCTTATAAGTCTAATGTTATACCATGGGATTATATTGCGGAAGCAAGAAGGAAATGAAAGGCAAAAATGGAAGAAACGGGTGCAGCGCGGCATGACCAGAACTGGTAGAATTTATACACCCGAGCATTTGGAAGGAACGAGCAAAGAAGCGGCCTCTAAACTGCCTGTCAGTGAGATTGGCCCAGATGATCTTTGGAGAAAGGTGCGGGCAAGAGAGTATTCTGTGGTTGATCATCTGAACAAAACCCCTGCTTAAATATCAATTTTATCACTACTGCAAAACTCTTAGGCACATAGGAATGCCCTGATGAAGGTGTTGAATGAAGCCTATATACCCAATAACATTACCAGTGGGGAGATGGACAATATGGTAGGACAAGTGTTGGAAAGCCACAAGATCACTTTTCATGAAGACGAGCTACCACCAGAAGGACTAACTCACAACAGGGCACTGCATATCACAGTGCAGTTTGAGGATAGGTTCAGTGCCAGAGTCCTGATAGATGGGGGTTCGAGTCTTAATATATGCCCACTAACTACTCTGAAAAGATTGGGTAAATGCCTACACGAGATACGAGCAGGAAGTATGAATGTGAAAGCATTTGATGGGTCTCAAAGGGCCACAATTGGGGAAACCAGCCTCAGCCTATAGATGGGCCCAACCTAGTTTGATGTTGAGTTTCAAGTGTTGGACATATCTGCTACCTACAACCTATTGTTTGGACGAACTTGGATACATGCCCCTGGGGCCGTAGCTTCTACTCTACATCAGGTCGTGAAGTTTGATTGGAACCATCAAGAAGTGATCATCCATGGGGACGGAAGTAATCCCATTTACACCAGTCTAACTGTTCCGTTCATCGAGAATAGAAGGAAGTTAGGTGGAGAAACATACCATCGCATCGAGCACGTCAACACAATTGAAAAGGACAAATAGTGGAGCAGTAAGATAGAAGGCATATTGGCATGGACATGGTATGAGCCTGGCAAAGGTCTCGGTAAGAATCTCCAAGGGAACACCAAACCAATACAACTAAAGCGTCACGGCACAACTTTTCTGCTTGGGTATGAATACACTTGGCACGAGTATCACAATTTGTTGCCACCATGGCATGGTCCTTATTACCCTCTAAAGCAACTAGTACCACATTTGAGCAAGTCATTTCATCAAGCTGACATGATGTGGGAGTCCGAAGAAGATGAAGTTCTAGCTGGTATAAGGAATCTATTTATGGATGATGAAGACATGGATTGCAGTGCGATAGTTGAGGAGGAGGAGGAAGAAGGCCTCATTATTCATACCGTGGAGAAGGGAGCTATTCTCAAGAACTGGACTACTGCACCATCAAGGGCCCGTCGAGTTCCTGGGTAGCCTGGCAATTAGCATCATCTATTTTAAAAGCAATTTTTATGAGCATTTTTTTTGTGTTTAGCATGTCTTGTTTTGAAATAATTGCTCGGGTCATCGAGTGTACCTGTTTGACGTTTACAAGATTTCTCTAATGCATTATTATTTTTAGTATTTATTATTATTCTTTACGTTTTTTCTCTACAGCATTATAATTACATATCCCGATGAACTTACGACTGTGACATGTAATGAGACAACGCAACATAAGGATAATAATTCAGAGGATCTGGAAGAGGATATAATACTCGAGGAAATTGTCAGAGAAGTGGAAAACTTTGAAAACAAGCCTAAGTCCAATTTGGATGAGACTGAAAAAGTTAATCTAGGAGACTCCGAAACAGTCAAGGAAACACGTGTAAGCATTCACATGTCACCATCAGAGAAAGAAGAATACACTCGTTTCCTGAAGGAATATGAGGATATCTTTGCATGGTCCTATGATGATATGACCGGTTTGAGCACGTCCATAGTGGCTCATAACCTATCTACCAACCTAATGTGTCTGTCAGTAAAGCAGAAGCTCAGAAAGTTCTAGCCAGATATGAGTTTGTAAGATCCTTTGTGGATTGCTTCACGGGATATCATCAGATCTGGATGGATGAAGAGGATACCTAAAACACAGCTTTTATTACACCGTGGGGGGTGTACTACTATAAAATGATGTCGTTTGGTCTAAAGAATGCTGAGGCCACTTATATGAGGGCTATGACAACTATTTTCCACGACATGATACACAAGGAGATAGAGGTATATGTTTATGACATCATCATCAAATCCAAGAAGAGTACAGATCACATAGCAGACTTGAGGAAATTCTTTGATCGGCTTCGGAGGTACAATTTGAAATTGAATCCCGCAAAATGTGCCTTCGGGGTCCCCGCAAGGAAGTTATTAGGATTCATCATCAACCGCCGAGGAATTGAGCTAGACCCATCAAAGGTCAAGGCTATCCAGGATTTGCCACCTCCAAAGAACAAGAAAGACATGATGAGTTTCTTGGGACATCATAATTACATCAGCCGCTTCATAGCACAATCAACCGTGATCTGTGAGCCGATTTTCAAAATGTTAAAGATGGATGTCGCAACCAGTTAGACTGAAGACTGCCAGAACGCTTTTGACAGAATCAAAGAATATTTGTCCACACTGCTAGTCCTGGTCCCGCCAGAACCTGGTAGACCACTGCTACTCTATCTCTCTTTATTAAATGGAGCTTTCGGTTGTGTCTTGGGACAACACGATGAGACGGGAAGGAAAGAACAGGCCATATACTATTTGAGTAAGAAGTTCACACCCTACGAAGCATTGTATTCTTTGCTGGAAAGCACCTGCTATGCTTTGACCTGGATAGCCCAGAAAATGAGGCACTACTTCTGCGCCTATACCACATATCTCATATCAAGGATGGATCCTTTGAAGTACATCTTCCAGAAACCCATGCCTAAAGGGAAGCTGGCAAAATGGTAGATATTGTTGAGTGAATTCGACATCGTCTATGTGACTCAGAAGGCAGTTAAGGGACAAGCATTAGCGGATCACCTTGCAGAAAATCCTGTAGTAGGAGAATACGAACCACTAAAAACATATTTTCTTGATGAAGAAGTATCATTCGTAGGAGAAGATATCGCCGAAGCCTACGACGGATGGAGAATGTTTTTCGATAGAGTCGCAAACTTCAAAGGAGTGGGTATTGGAGCAGTTTTGGTGTCAGAAATAGGTCAACATTATTCGATATCCGCAAAACTTAGATTTCCGTGCACCAATAATATGGCAGAATGTGAGGCTTGCATATTGGGGCTCAATTTGGCTGTTGACATGAATATCCAGGAATTACTGGTAATTGGTGATTCAGATCTTCTAGTACATCAGGTGCAGGGAGAATGGGCTACAAAGAATACCAAGATTTTACCATATCTATATCATATGCAAGAGATGATGAAGAGGTTCACGAAGATAGAGTTTAGACATGTCCCGAGAATCTAGAATGAGTTCGCAAACGCATTAGCCACTTTGTCCTCCATGATACAGCATCCGGACAAGAATTTCATCGACCCCATTCTGGTAAGGATTCATAATTAGCCAGCTTACTGCGCTCACATTGAAGAAGAAGCAGACGAGAATCCATGGTTCCATGATATCAAGGAGTACTTGGTAAAAGGAGAGTACCCGGAGAATGCAAATCATACTAAAAAACGCACGCTACGAAGATTGTCCAACCATTTCTTCCAAAGTGGAGGAATTCTGTATAGAAGGACTCCTGATTTAGTGTTATTATGGTGTGTTAAAGCTAAGGAAGCTTCTGAACTGCTCGAAGAGATACACTCTGGAACTTGCGAACCACACATGAATGGTTTCATTTTAACCAAGAAGATACTGAGAGCAGGTTATTTTTGGATGACTATGGAAACAGATTGCATCAGGTATGTCCAGATATGTCATCAGTGCCAAATACACGCAAATATGATACGGGTGCCCGCCAAAAATAAACTCAATGCAACGAGTGCACCTTGGCTTTTTGCCGCTTGGGGAATAGACATCATTGGACCAATCGATACCGCCGCTTCAAATGGGCACAGGTTCATTTTGTGGCCATAAAATACTTCACAAAATAGGTCGAAGTTGCATCCTACAAAGTTGCAACCATTAAAGTCGTTGCAGATTTTGTTAGAGATCGTATTGTTTGCCGATTCGGGTTTCCAGAGTCCATCATCACCGACAACACCGCCAATCTCAACAGTGACCTAATGAAAGCTATGTGCGAGACCTTCTGAATCAAGCATAAGAATTCCACAGCATACAGGCCTCAAATGAATGGAGTCGTGGAGGCCGCCAACAAGAATAGCAAGAAAATATTGAGAAAGATGGTAAAAAATCATAAGCAATGGCACGAGAAATTACCATTTGCCTTATTGGGGTACCGTACCACAGTCTGCACATCAACCGGGGCAACTCTCTATTTGCTGGTCTACGGTACCGAAGTTGTCATTCCTGTCGAGGTTGAAATTCCTTCTTTAAGAATTATACAAGAAGCTGAACTCGGTGATGCAGAATGGATAAGAAGTCGCTATGAACAATTATCTCTCATTGATGGGAAAAGAATGAATGCAGTGTATCATGGTTAACTCTATCAGAATAGAATGTCCAGAGCTTTCAACAAAAGGGTCAAACCTAGACAGTTCGCACCGGGGCAACTAGTACTGAAGCGGATCTTCCCCCATCAAGATGAAGCCAAAGGGAAATTTTCGCCCAATTGGCAAGGGCCCTACATGGTTCACAGAGTACTAATAGGAGGAGCACTCATACTCGCAGAAATAGATGGAGAGGTTTGGCCAAAGCCTAACAATTCAGACGCCGTCAAAAGATATTATGTTTAAAATGTTTGCATTTCTTCATCTGATGTAATTGAACTACGCTCGACCTGATTCCCGTTTAAGAGGGGATACGTAGGCAGCCCTGTGGGTTCGGTCACAATTCAATAAATTTTCATTTTTCCCACAACCAGAAACTGAGGCAGAATTTTGAGGAGGATCCTCAAAATTCCGGAGCAAGTCCAGCCAACGTCATCATAAGTAGAACGGTCAGAGAATCGCCTAAGTAGACTGGGCAGAATTTTGAGGAGGACCCTCAAAATTCTAAGGAACTCGCAATGCCTCTAAAGTGTCACAGTCATTGGTTCATCTAATTTATCTGATATTGCATACTAATGTATTTTAAATAACTACATTCATCATATGCACGCACATTTTTTGAAAATATTATTTTATGAAACAGCCAGATGCTACCCATGGTAACTCGAGCAGGATTTCTATACAGAGCAAGGCAAAGCAAGCAGGCGAAGGCACGAACCAACCTTCCCCGTAGAACTCACAATTTCCCTTTAGATGCAGGAACAAGGAATATTCGCAAATACATGCCCACCTCAGGATCACTATCTTCATAACGACAAAGCTGCCAAACACAAACACATTTCTAGCTAAGAAATACTCTGCTACTACTTATTATCTGTTCATTACATGAGTATTGTCTCCATCTTGCATGAGGCTAAGCCCTTCCTCCTCAATTGCATAAGGCTAAGCACGGCCTTCCCCTGCATGAGACTAAGCATTGTCTCTATTTTGCATGAGGCTAAGCCCTGCCTCCTCAATTGCATAAGGCTAAGCACTGCCTTCCCCTGCATGAGACTAAGCATTATCTCCATTTTACATGAGGTTAAGACCTGCCTCCTCAATTGCATAAGTCTAAGTACTGTCTTTCCCCGCATGAGACTAAGCATTGTCTCCAACTTTGCATGAGGCTAAGCCCTGCCTCCTCAATTGCATAAGGCTAAGCAATTCCTTCCCCTGCATGAGACTAAGCATTGTCTCCACCTTTACATGAGGCTAGGCCCTGCCTCCTCAATTGCATAAGGTTAATCATTGCCTTCCCGTGCACGAGACTAAGTATTGTCTCTCACTTACATGAGGCTAAGCCCTGCCTCCTCTTGCATGAGACTAAGCATTTTCTCCCATTTCGCATGAGGCTAAGCATAGGCAAGTCAGAAAGTTGAGAAATAAAGAAATTGCCTATGTGAAAGTGTTATGGCAAAACCAACAAGTCGAAGAGGCCACCTGGGATGCCGAGGAAAAGATGAAGAAGAAGTGTCCTCATTTGTTTGAATAACTATGTAATTGTGTCCATGATGTTAAAAGCTAACTTTCGACAAATTATGTTTCCCCTGTACATTTCTATGGTCCATTTTGTGGGTTACAGACCTGATCTGCGGTGCACTCTGCGACCGTAGAGTTGAGTTCGGAGGGGCCATTTTCTGATTTTTAAAACTTGATCCCATTTTTATAAAACAACCTTAGGGGTCATTTTAGAAGGTTCAAACTGATATTTTAGAGAGAGAGGAGTCGTCTAGAGTGAGAAGAGGAATTTCCAAGCTATTTGTTCATCAATCATTGCTCAAGTCTGGAAGAATTCATAAGGATAACTCACAAGGTCTTCATCCAAGAGGTAAAATTCTAGCCCAAGCCTTCAATTTCGAAATTTGGGTTAGGAATAGGTAATGGGGAAGAAGGTATTGAGAATAAGACGGGAAGAAGGTAATGGGGAAGAAGGTATTGAGAATAAAGGTGGTAGGGAGGTTGTGAAGTATTATTTGGTGACCTATTGAAGTGGGGTAAAGGAATTCATCATAGGAGGACTTTGAAACCTTAATGCACACCTAGTATTCGGTAAAATGCTCAAATGAGCTGAAACCCCGAGTATCTTCCTAATTATAGTTAAAATTTGTCATGTTTCTAATATATTGAAGGCGCTAGGATTTCCGAAACATTTTAGTAATCTAAGGAAGCTCAAGCGAGGCATATTGGCTAAACTCCTCTTGTAGAATCGATTTCCATGATGCCCTCGAAAGTAGCGATCATGATCGGCTCATTTTTTTATTTCTCATGTTCCGAGTCCTTCCTAATAGATTTGATTATTCTAAAATAAGTGTTGTGTTGAAAGATGTATGTACCCAAAATGTGTTCCAAATGTTCCTATTATATTATGATTCCCTCTGAGAACTTAATCTAGTATGATCAATGTACCAAAGGTTTTGTGATTTAAAAATAATGTTTCAACAGCAAGTTAGTATGCCTAATGGTGGAAGAGAAACTTAATGTGCTTAAGACTCTTGTTTGCTCATATATGTACTTAAAGTCTTGACATAAAATTTTCTTATTGATAATAATCCATGGTAACACTTGAAGGTTATAAGGGTGAGTACTAAATATGAAATGCAGCCAACGTGCCGAGAATGATATTACAATTGTGGCCACTAGTGCCAATAAAATGGAAAAATGTGTGAAAGATTATAAAATGAGTTGTAAATCCTTCGAATAATAAATTCTTTCGGAGTATCGTTTAGTCACCGAGGAAGGATTGGTCGATATAACCTAACCCAAAACTACATGTGCCGGTGTAGGAGTGATTGAAGGGTAAATCCTCGTGTTGATGTGATGAGATTGTTTCGCCGTATATGGGATGAGATTGATGTGTTGAGATATTTCCCCTTAAATGGAATGAGATTATTGCTAACGAGATGTGATGTAGTGTTGACCCACACGGCATTGTGGTGAGATGGCTTAGCCGATCGGGCTGAGATCGGACGCCATGCCGCGCACTTGATGGTGGTGTGATTGGATGTCTTAGGGTGAGATGGCTTAGCTGATCGGGCTGAGATTGGACTCCGTGCTAAAAGCACGGTGGTATATAGGTACTAAAGATCTCCCAACTTAAAAATACTGAAAATTACTTCAAATTTACTTTTCTCCTAATTTTACACCTTGATACTGTTTGAGGCTCTTATTGATTTCATGTTTCCTTCTCCTTTTACTATTACTCGATCTATTGAGAGGGTGTTTAGTTTTACATACTAGTACTATTCCATATGTACTAACATTCCCTTTGCCTGGGGCGCTGCATCTTTAATGGATGCAGTTGGTTCCACAGCAGGCGGTATCGATCTATGGTAGCAGTACGCCCTCTCCTCAGCTGACTTGGTGAGCCCCATTTCATTTTGGGGTCTTGTATCTCTTGTCCTCTATGTATATTATTTTGAGGTATAGCCGGAGCCTTGTTGCCGGAACTATCATGCTACTCTTTTGTATCTATTTGAGGCTTCGTAGATATAGCGTGGGTGGTACCTTTGTTTTGGGAAGTCAAATTAGAAATGTTGTATTTCTGTCATATGTTTCCACTTCTAAACTATGAATGTGTAATGTAATATTTTGGAAAATCTTGAATGAAGTTCTAACGATAATGATATTTGGATTGTTCATGTAACCTTCCCATTGTCTAACTAATGAAATATATCTTCTCTTGATTCATGGGTGAGTTTAGGTAGAAGGCATTGTACAGGCTTGCTTGACCGGGTTATCTTAGTTTAGTGTCGGTCGCGCTCCCCGCAGTCGGGGCATGACACATATAGAAATCCGGAAAAGCCTCATATCTCACATATGCATCTTTAACTCATTAAAACCTTCTCGCGAGTCATCTACTCCAGTCAAATCCCTAGCACATCGCTGATACGAGCCGAACGACCTGTACTTCATTTACACAAGCACCTCAAGAGATAACCCACATCTCTAGGCAACTGATTGAATCCCTACTCCCCGCAAACTACCTCCACCACAAATAACAAACCTGTATCACTCCTAGATTTTCATATATCCATAAACTGTAATAAATCATGCATCCAGAAATTTCCTTACATGTGTCATCCTCGAAATCAACCTCTTCAAGTCATAACCTATCCACAAGTATACCTCAGACTAAAACTGACATGATACATGACCTTGCAATCTGATCATCAATAGCAGGCTCGCCACATGGCTCAAAGCCATAGGATATAACATCCTATAACCCACAATACCCTTACTCCATAACTGCCATAATACAGCACTTTAATTCAATAAAATCCTTCCTACACTCACGTAGCTCTAACGAACAAATACCTCAAATAATCTGCTAAGCGCATATCCATCATCGTGACATTCGTGCAAACTCTTTCAAGCGACCAAACTCAAATTGCAACACATGTAAACCAGCGGTGGAAAGAAACTCTCCATAGAAACATCATTGAAGTCACACTTCTGTAGACTACCCCGCAGGTGATAACCCACCTACTCAGCCTCAAATGGACATCTCTCTATGGCCTCATCCTAGTCGCAACCCCTATGAAATCGCTAAATCATCCCGAGTTTGAACTCGTCATCAAGACATAGGAATCTACATCGTTTTACAAATGAACAACATGTAAGATCCCTAACACACTATTATTTCAACACTTCATAACATATCGGGACAAAAATCAATCATTATCATCCTTTCGCATCTAAAGAAAAATGCTTCTCCTCACATCCAACTATCAAAGCACATTCCTCGGTGATATAATACACATCATATAGCTATCTAACACCTCACTGAGCCATTAATTAGTAACACCCCAACCTCGGGGAGCGCGACCGGTGCTTAACCAAAATAACCCAGTCAAACAATTCTGCTAGATAATTTCTACCCGACCTTGCCTATGAATAGAGTGGAGATGTATTCCATTATTTAAACATTACGAGAATTTCATAATCAACACCAATTCCATTACCATTAGTAGCTTCATTTATAATTCCCAAAATATATTACCCATTCATAGTTTGAAGTGGAACATGTGGTACAAATACAACATTTCTAGTTTTGACTTTCCCAACACCAATGTACAACCCACAACATGTCTACGGAGCCTCTAAGTACAACAGATGAGTAGTATGAAAGTATCGGCGATAAGGCCCCGGCTATACCTCAAAATATAAAGTACAACATCAAGTGACATCAGGACCGAAATATAGTAGGGCTCACCAAAACCTGTTGAATACCGAGTAACTGCTAACGAGGGTCAAAGCTGCCCGCTGATGAACCACCTGCATTCATTGATGATGCAACGCCCCCGGCAAAAGGGACGTTAGTACATGTGGAATAGTACTTGTATGAGAAGCTAAATGTCCTCTTTAGAAATAGAATACAAATATAAGAAGGGGAAAACCGTGAAAGCAATAAGTAACAATCAATGATATCAAACGTCAAGTTATAACAGAAAAATTTTCAAAGTACGAAAATAATATTATTTTTGTTTGGGAGATCATTAGTACCGATATATCATCGAGATTTTAGCACGGAGTCCGATCACATCCCAATCGGCTAGCCCGTCTCACCTAAAGACATCCAATCACATTCATAATCACAATCACAATCTCTACACAAAGCAGCCTCGCTGCCTCACCCAAATGTATATGGGTGGAGGTGTAATAACAATCACAATCACCACGATGTGTGCGGCATGGCGTCCAATCTCGACTCGATCGGCTAGGACATCTCACCATAATACTATGTGGATTAACATCACCCTTTGCTAGCAATCATATCATCCCATTTGACGGGAATATTCTCATCACATCAATTTCATCCCAGATAAGGAGAATAAGCACAACGTACTCCTACACCGGCACGTGTAGTTTCGGGGTTAGGTTATTTCAACCTACCCTTCCTCGGTGACTAACGATACTCCCAAAAATATATTTTTTTCTTTGCAAACAAAGGAAATAGATTTACAAATACATTCACCTCGTAACCTTCCAAGCCATATATAGCCTCATTAGCACTTTTAGCCACTCACAACATCATTATTTCATTGGCTCTCTTGGCCATATATATGATTCTTCATTCATGCCATGTTGGTCGTATTTCATATTCCACACTTTCATTTCTTGACTTTTCTCATTAGTACTAATGTTAAGTTCATCAGTAGTGAAGTCTTTAAGCACAATAGATTCCTTTCCAAGGTATGGAGCACAATGACTTGTAATCACAACACAAGTTAAAAATCATAAACGAGTAATACGTTGTATCTTTTTGAAATACTTCTTCCCAAAAGGAAATACACAATTTCAACTCATTAGTATGTAAGAACTCAAACCATACTGGATATATCTACAAAGGAGAGCATGGTGATTTACGATTAAAATACGACTTCAAATCAAATGCACTAGTTATAACAACCATGACCACATTTTATATCTCACTTTAATTTTTTTCACATTCAAGCATATTTATAGATCATTATCAATAAGAGCATTTGGAATCAAGGCCTTAAGCATAAATATGAACAATAGGGGTCTTAGGCGCATTGAGGTTTCTTTCACAATTGGGCATAACAACTTGCAATATAAACATGACTTGAAATCATACTATCTCGACATAATGCTCACACTAGGATACATTCCCGACGGAGAACATAAGATGATAGGAGAATTCGGTGCACATTTTTAGTATATATCTTTCAACACAAGCTTATTCGAAATAGTCAACTTTATAAGGAATAACTCGGAACATGGGAATTAGGAACTTGGGCCAACCATAGTTGAAACTTACGGGAACATCATGGAATTCAAGTCCAATAGAGAAGTTTAGCCAACATACCTTGCTTGAGCTTTCCTTAGGTTACTATAACATCCTAACACTTCTAGCAATATCAATCTATAGGAAGATAGCGAAAATCAGATAATAATTAGAAGTATTCTCATGATTATAACTCACCTTGGAATTTTGACAAACACCTATTATGCAAAATCGACTACAAAACTCTACAATGGTAATCCCTTCCTCCCTCAACCAATTCCAACAAGAAACTACCCTGAATAGTTCAATAATCCCACATACTACCACCTATTAGAACACGCATGACCTATCTACAACTCCACAACATAATTAAACCCATAACTTCTTGCATGAAAGCTTAGGAGAAGGACGTACACGGATAGATGATGGACTAGTCAGTGGATTCTATGATTCTTGAAGATTAGGGAAAGAATGGATGATTAGAATGGCTAGGACTTCTCCATCTCTCTGTAAAATACTCACACTTCTCTCTAAAATTGTCTGATTTTTGCTCCAAAATGAGACCCAAGGGATTTTAATCAAATTGGTATCGGGTGAGAAAATTTCCAAAAATGACCCCCGAAGTTAATTATGTGGTGCAGTTTTGTGGTAGCATAACGGATATGTGGCCAGCAGAATAGATATGTGGCCAGCAGAATGGTTATGCGGCCACCAGAATGGCCACAAAATGATTTTCAAATTTTGGGTTGGGTCTGGTCCATTCCGCGATGCAATTTTGCGGTAGCATAATCATTATACGACCGGCAGAATCATTTTGTGGCCAGCAAAAATAGTTTTAAAAATTTGCCGCTTTCTGTTCCTCTTCACGGCAGATCTTTGGTCCACAGAGTAATTATGCAGTCGCATGATGGACCGCAAAAATGCCATGTTCTGCAACAATTTTCCTCCAACTCCCCAATGCATTGTACAACCCAAAAAGTCTGTACCACGGCTCGTATTCTACAATCTTCAAACACATTAGCCTATTTCGATACCATGAAACCTTAAATTCCTTGAAATAATTTTACGGGGCCTTACATCCTCCCCCGCCTAGGATCATTCGTCCCCGAATAAGGAGTAGAGTCTGCTCCACACACCTAACATAACTCAACTATTCCTCAAACATCTCAAGCCCACAAATTTGACTAACTCCCAAATTTTTCAGAAATTTCGGCAGAGTCTCGCCTGTAATTGGGCCTATCCACCTGCCGTAGTAACACCAATACCACACTAACAACACCTCCATAACTCAACAAAGCATCAAAATATATATACCAATAACACCAACCTCGACGTTACATGCACTATATTAACAAAAATGGTACCTTGATATGAACTGTACATATTTAAGTCATAATACATAGAAAGTACCTTTCGAAGCACAACCATTTGGCTATACAAAAAATTGAGAATATTTTCTTTACTTTGACAGAGGCGATCTCAACTTCCGGACTTATCTAACAAGGATGACAATTAGGTACCTCTCATAAGCCAATCATCCATTAACTTTACCTTTATTAACCATTCACATAATATCTTCATGGAAAAAATCTGGAGAATAACCCGTTCACTTTCTTTAACTCTAAATATCTACGTCAAACACCCAAATTTAACTTTCGGCAACCTTCAACAATTATTCTATGATGTGCTAGAAAGAATATGACTATAGATTTTCCTACCCACCATGTTTGATCACGGAACAATGCTTCTTTTTTGACATGTTTTAACCTATAACTCTCGATAGATTTACTACAAATGGGAAAAACGAGGTTCAAGATTGGTTATATCCTAAGAGACATGAAGGTTATTATCCATAGCGCTGACATGGCTACTCATTGTGATGACATCCTTGACTCGACAAATGAGGCATAGAGTTAACTAGTACATATGGATAATGTGGGAACCATGTACATGATCCTAAGATGTAAAAGAAGTGAGTCATTTTAGACATGTGTTATATGGAAGGCATGATCAGGAGGACAAAGACGTTAGCATCAGTTATTCTTGGAAGACTATGAATTATCAAGTACGTGATACCAGTTGCCTCCTTGAGTGTATGGAAAATCATTTTAGTTCGAAATGAGAAGATTCTTTCACCATGAATGTGATAGGGGTTTCAAAATACATGAAGTTGCATTATGCTCATAACAGTATTTGATAAAAGGAATCTATGCCACAAGCCCACGAGGTTGAAAAACATGTTGAACACTTGTGAGATTATTATCATTCTGATAGCTTAACCCTTTCCGATAGTTGATCCTATATGAGAGGACTAGAGATACGATAAACTTGTCTTTCAAATCAATATGCTCATGATATGTGCCAAAATCTGAAACATCCACCTGAAGTGGGGAGGGACAAGTCGCGGTAAGGCTACTTAACTTCAACCATACACGAGTGAAACCATATAGCTAGGACATCTTAATATTGGGATAAATTCATGTATTGGTTAGAGAGGTGCTAATGGTTAATATGATGCTCCGGGGAGAAAGGAAAATGATTGACCCCTATTCACCTAGGGAGGTGGAAATGTTAAGGACATTAAACTCTCCGCACATGAAAATGGCATAGTAAATGATTCTAGAAATCGAGTGTTTAAAGATAGCGGAACCCAGGGATGCACTATAGAATAATCATGGAAGGTTTGTGAACATTCATAATGAGTTCGCCATGGATTTTATGACTTAAAAAGTACGTAGATGGTAATGAATGATGGAAAATATGGGAAACAGACATGATGTTGTGATAACCCCAAAGGGGTATTCAGTCATGACGGGGAGCCTATTAAGGGTCTTATGAAAAAGGCAGTGCTAAAACAACTTGTGGTAGGACACGCTCTCTAATGGTTATCCCAGAAAGTATCAGGAGACTATCACAATAAGTTCACTAACTAGGGATCATAATCAGAACATGTTGTAGAGGTGTAAAGATAGAATGGACACTTGTTATGAGCTGGACACGTTTTTGCCATAATAACTCTCAAAATGCAATATCAGGCCACGTCATGGGCAACTACAATACAAGAAACAAAGTGAGTTACTCACTGAGGCATGATCTAGGTGGACATGAAGGTTATACTGATATGGGCGAACAATAGATATTCCTACGATGAATTTGTGAAAATCTCAAATTCCCGAGAAACTTTATGCAGACAAGTGACCATTTCAATTGTCATGAGCATGTATGATAGGTGTTGAGATATGCTATTATGTTACTAGACCGTGAGAATGATTCATGATGATGTTCATAAACCTTTGTTGAGAATTTGGGGAAGCAAGTGGGATGTATTAACCTAGGGCTATAGCTCAATTCAAGGAAATAGTTGTAGAACTCAATTCCTCAAGAGATTGTAAGTAAGAGAAATGTGATAAGGAGGCTTCGCGAATTATGCGTTGCGTTCAAAGAGTAGGTACATGCAATGTCTTGTGATTCAGTATGTTATTAAGACCATATATATGTTGGCTCTTCAATGCATATGTGCATATACGACAAGGAACAATATGTGGTGTTCATAATGATGTACTAAGGAGTGACTTACTTGGTGACTTTAGGTTGACGGGGCAGTACTTTAACTGATGCCCCTCGACTCCACATACATAACATACATTGGTACCATAGTGAAATACCCCCGAATGATATCTTCTACACTTCTCGCAATGAGAATAAGGTCCGCTGAACTGACTCGCCTCACTGACCTGATTTTTACCCTTTTTGCATACATCATAAGCATTCCCCATATCCTTCCTCCAAGACCTCGTGATGGGATTAACAATCTCTGTACCAGCTTGTTGTATGGGCTTTTGGAATTTCCCAAGCCTACCACCCCTAACACGCTCCAGAGCATACTCACAATACGAAGCCAAATGTTCCTGCCCACATATCGGGCAGATCGGGCTATGTGTACCCAATCTAGGGCATTTGTTCTACTTGTGCCCACTCTTTCCACAACCATAACATATTTCAAGAGTCATCAAACAAAAACCCAAGTGGCGCTTCTTAAAATCAAACATTCCGGCTTATTGGTACCAACAACCCTCATTTGTTTCTTAGGTGCTCTCACCACATGATCTGGTGGCGCGGTAACAGTAATAGGATCAAGGACACTTCCCCTAGCAACTAGTTCTTTCAATCCCTCCTTGTTGCTTCAAACTCGTGGGTTACTCATCTGGAAAATGACACATGACGAGGAAATTAGCTTCATATCTGGAGCTCTATCGCACGATCTGGAGTATCAAAGAAGGGTTACATTCCTAAATGTCGAAGTAGCCTCCTAATTATAGATGTGGTCGACAACACACTGATAAGAAGGACTCTGCTAGACATGGCTCTGAGACATCCTAGAGCACTTTAAAACCTTAGCCTTTGATAACAAGTTTGTCACGCCCCGACCACGGGGAGAGCGGCCGACGCTCAACCAAGATAACCTGGTCAAGGAAGTCTACTAGATACTTTCTACCCGACCTTGCCTATGAATACAGTGGAGATATATTCCATTATTTAAACATTACGAGGATTTCTTAATCAACACCAATTCCATTACCATTAGTAGATTCATTTATAATTCCCAAAATATATTACCCATTCATAGTTTGAAGTGGAATATGTGGTACAAATACAAGATTTCTACTTTTGACTTTCCCAACACCAATGTACAACCCACAACATATCTACGGAGCCTCTAAGTACAACAGAAGAGTAGTATGGAAGTGCCGGCAACAAGGCCACGGCTATACCTCAAAACACAAAATACAACATCAAGTGACATCGAGCCTGGAATAGAGTAGGGCTCACCAAAAACTGCTGAATAGAGAGTAACTGCTAATGAGGTTCAAAGCTGCCCGCAGACGAACCACCTGCATCCATTGAAGATGCAGTGCCCTCTGTAAAATGGACGTTAGTACATGTGGAATAATACTAGTATGTTAAGCTAAATGTCCTCTTTAGAAATAGAATGCCAATATAAGAAGGGGAAAACTGTGGAAGCAAAAAATAACAAACAATGATATCCAAACATCAAGTTATAACAGAAAAATATTCAAAGTACGAAAATAATATTATTTTTGGTTGGGAGATCACTAGTACCGATATACCACCGTGATTTTAGCATGGAGTCTGAACATGGCCCGATCGGCTAGGCCGTCTCACCCAAAGACATCCAATCATAGTCATAATCACAATCACAATCTCTATACAAAGAGGCCTTGCCGCCTTACCCAAATGTATGCAGGTGCAGGTATAATCACAATCACAATCACCACCATGTGTGCGGCATGGCGTCCGATCTCGACCCCATCGGCTAGGCCGTCTTACCACAATGCCATGTGGATTGACATCACCCTTTGCAAGCAATTATCTCATCCCAATTAAGAGGAATATTCTCATCATATCAATCTCATCCCAAATAAGAGGAATAATCACAACGCACTCCTACACCGGCATGTGTAGTTTCGGGGTTAGGTTATTTCAACCTACCCTTCTTCGGTGACTAATGATGCTCCCAAAAACTTTTTTTTTCTTTGCACACAACAAAAATAGAAATACAAATACATTCACCTCGTAACCTTCCACACCATATATAGCCTCATTAGTACTTTTGGCCACTCACAGCATCATTATTTCATTGGCTCTATTAGCCATATATATGATACTTCATTCATGGCACGTTGGCTGTATTTCATATTCCACACTTTTATTTCTTGACTTTCCATGATCATCATCATAAACATCAACATATAGAATATTTCAAAAATCATAACTTTAAGTTCATTAGTAGTGAAGGATTTATACACAATAGATTCCTTTCCAAGGTATGGAGCACAATGACTTGTAATCACAACACAAGTTAAAAATCATAAATGAGTCATACATCGTATCTTTTTGAAATGCTTCTTCCCAAAAGGCAATACACAAATTCAACTCATGAGTATGTAAGAACTCAAATTATATTGGAAATATTTACAAAGGAGAGCATGGTGATTTAAGATTTAAACAAGACTTCAAATCAAATGCACTAGTTATAACAACCATGGCCACATTTTATATCTCACTCTCGTTTCTTTTACTTTCAAGCATATTATAGATCATCATCAATAAGAGCATTTGGAATCAAGGCCTTAAGTATATATATGGACAATATGGGTCTTAGGCGCATTGAGTTTTCTTTCACAATTGGGCATAACAACTTGCAATTTAAACATGATTTGAAATCATACTATCTCGATATATTGGTCACACTAGGATACATTCCCGACGGAGAACACAAGATGATAGGAGAATTTGGTGCACATTTTTAGTATATATCTTTCAAAACAAGCTTATTAGGAATAGTAAAATTTATAAGGAATAACTTGGAACATGGGAATTAGGAACTTGGGCCAACCATACTTGAAACTTATGGGAACATCATGAAATTCGATTCTAAGAGAGAAGTTTAGCCAACATACCTTGCTTGAGCTTTCGTTGGGTTACTATAACATCCCAACACTTCTAGCAATATCAATCTGTAGGAAGATAGTAAAAAACGAATAATAATTAGAAAGATTCTCATGATATAACTCTCTTGGAAATTTTGTCAAACACCTATTACGCAAAATCAACTACAAAGCTCTACAATGGTAATATCTTCCTCCCTCAACCAATTTCAACAGGAAACTACCCAGAATAGTTCAATAATCCCACATACTACCACTTATTAGCACATTCATGGCCTATCTCCAACCCCACAACATACTTAAACCCATAACCTCTTGCATGAAAGCTTAGGAGAAGGACTTACCCGGATAGATGATGGTCTAGTGAGTGGCTTCCATGATTCTTGAAGATTGGGGCAAGAATGGATGATTAGAATGGCCTTCTCCCTCTCTCTAAAATACTCCCATTTCTCTCTGAAATTGTTAGATTTTTGCTCTAAAATGAGCCCCAAGGGCTACTAATCAAATTGGGATCGAGTAAGAAAAGTTTCATAAATGACCCCCCAAAGTCAATTATGTAGTGCAATTCAGCGGTAGCACAACGAATATGTGGCCAACAGAATAAATATATGGCCAGCAGAATGGCCACAAAATGATTTTCAAATTCTAGGTTGAGTCTTGTCCATTCCGCGATGCAATTTTATGGTAGCATAATCATTAGGCGGTCAGCAGAATCATTATGTGGCCAACAAAAATAGTTTTCAAAAGTTGCCCCTTTTCTGTTCCACTCCGCGGCGGATATGCGGTTTGCGGGGTAATTCTGTAGTCGAATTATAGACCGCAGAAATGCCATGTTCTGCAATATTTTTTCTCCAACTTCCCAATGCATTGTACAACCCAAAAAGTCCGTACCGCAGCTCTTTTTCTATAATCTTTAAACACATTAGCCTACCTCGGCATCACGAAACCTTAAATATCTTGGTGAAATTTTACGGGGCCTTACATAATCCCACTCATAGGGACACTACAAGTCATATAAGTCCAAAAACACAGAGTAACACAACTGAAACCACCGAGCCCAAGCTGCGGTCAGAATCTGGCCTAGATTCCTCCAGACTGACCCATCACCAAAACAGAGATAACACATCTCGCACCTCATCCATGACATCACAAGTCATCGATACACACCTGATACCGAGTGCTAAACCTAACATACAAGTGGATGGAAGGAATTCAAGGAGATGCGTTTTAAGTTGAATCAATGTCGCACGATAAGGAAAGAAAGATGGAAAGTTTATCCTAGATGCCATGTAGCCTCTCGAAGATAGGTATGGACATCATCATACTGATCCGCAAGAATCTACTAGACACTTGCTCATGACTCGTAGAACCATGAACCAAGAGCTCTGATACCAACTTGTCACGACTCAAAAATTCATCTAATCATGATGGCACCTAACCCAACCCGCTCGGTAAGACAAATAACAATTAACACAACTCAAATGAGAATAATAAGAGTCAATGAGTGAAATAACTGAACTTCTATACAAAATCCCAAGGATTGGTAGTACAAGTCATGATCCGCTAAGACTTTGATTTAAAAAGCTAGTATGAAAATAATTACAGCATCTATCTTGAATATACATAAAAGAATAAAATCTCTAAAACTACCAAGGACAAGTGGTAGCTATATCCGAAAGAAGGTACAGCTTCAATGCTAGCTCCCGCCATACATAGTAGCATTAGCTCCAAGATCTTCACGCAAGGTACAGAAGTGTAGTATGAATATAACCGACCCCATGTACGCAATACGTAACAACCCTTAACCTTAGGTTGAAAGTAATGATGAGCTCGGAAGATGGTCAGTATCCAACACCAATAGCTAATAACAACTCGTAATAACTTAAAAGATATTATGCTCAGCTCGTTCATAGTTACGATAAAGTGCACATGCTTTTCAAATACAACAAACAAGTCCAAATCTTACCACTGAAATCAATTAAACATGAGTTTATCAAAAGAACTATGTTTTTCCGATTCACAACATCATATAAGACTTTTCGTCTACTAGTTAGCATGAGAAAAATACATCTCTATGCCTACATATCAATATACATATCAAGTCATCAAATGTCATATTACAATCTAGCATGAGGAAAATATATCTCTATGCCAACATGTCAAATATACATGGCAAGTAAATAATGTCACAATAATATCAACAAGTACACTCACTCTTAGCACACTCAAGGTTCTTGGTTCAACTGTCCCACTTCATCAGACACATGATCGCTCAACACCGTATGGGTTTCTGGAATAAATACCTCTCATCAAAGAACGTGTATATATCACTGTGCGCTCAATGGAAGTATCAGAATCCGAAGGAGCGGATCCTAGCCCAAGCGCTAATCAAAAGCCAATATGGCGTGTTGCAGCGTGCAGCCCGATCCAAATATCAATCAATAATCAATATGGCCTGTTGCGGCATGCAACTCGATCCAAGTCCCACTCACAACACGGCTCTATGGTCCACATCAGTCAACAACCTCTTAAGTCTCAATTGCTCACAATCTCATAGAGCACAACCCCAAACAGTATCAAATATGGAATACAACAACCATGTGTGATGTAGAAAACAATTAATGTACTAAGACTGAGATATGACATACAAATGAGGAATCATGACTGAGTAAATAACTGTAGTTACAACATACAACTCAAAACAACAAGAATAGCTCAATTATGTCTCAACAAAATAAGCACGTAGCCTAAACATGATTTCTCACATGAATCATATCTCAAATAATCAAGAGAATAAAGAAACATCGATATAATAAAAAAAAGATAGTAAAACAAGTCTCGTAATAGTCTAAAGTCCACTCTGATCGTGAATACTCTAGTGCACGCATTCATGCCCATCACCGAGCATGTGCATCACCTCAACACATCTCAAATAATATAGTTCTCAGGGGTTAATACCCTCAATTCTATGTTTAGATATGTTACTTACCAGAACAAGCCAAATACAATACCGGGTAAGCCAAATAAAACTCTAGAAATGCCTTTCTGCGCAAATCAACCTCCGATCGGCTCGAAACTAACCAATCCATGTGGCAAAAATCATGTAAAATAATCAAATCCGAGTAAAAAGTACTTACCCCAATCCATGTGGCTAAAATCCCCTAAACAATCGCAACAATTCGTGCTCTATAACTCAAAATATAACAAAGTAACCAAAACCTTTGAAATAGAGTATTTTATAGTCACTGCTTCAGGGATACACATTGCGATCACGGGAAGAGAATCGCGATCGCAAAGCACAAAAGTCATAACTTAAAATAACTCTATGTGTTCGCGTCATATACCATGCGAATGCACTGCACTTATCAAACAACACTACGCGAACGCGGCATAAATCCTCGCAAATGCGAAGACATCACCTCCAGATCCCAGCTCTTCATCGCGAACGCGTTTTCCTAGCCACCACAAAGTATGCAAAAGTGTCTTTCTAGTCGCGAGTGCGAAGAGGAGAAGCATCCAACTCATCATACACTACGTGATTGCGGTTTGTCCCTCGTGATAGCGAATGACATCACCAACAACAGAAAACCAGTAACACAATATGAAAGAAAAATGGTCTGAAACTCACCAGAGCCCCTCACGACCATGTTTGAACATACAAACACGTCCCAAAATATAACACGGACCTAATGGAGGCATCAAATCCCACAAAATAACATCAAAACCATAAATCGCACCTCATATCAAGCTTAATGAACTTTTTCGAGTTTCTAAATTCCAAACTTATGCCAAACACGTCTAAACAACTCGGAATTACCTCAAATTTTACACACAACTCCCAAATGACAACACGAACCTATTCCAACTCCCGGTCAAACATATGAACTTTTCAAACCTTAAAAATGCCAACTTTTACCAAATAGTGCTAAAACCTTCTAGAAATATCCAAATGCAAATCCGGGCATACGCCCAAGTCCAAAATGACCATCCGGACCTAACGGAACCATCGAAACCCCAATCCAAGTTCAAATATATTGAAGTCAAACTTGGTCAAGTTTTCCAACTTAAAGCTTCTAAGATGAGAATCATTCTTCCAAACCAATCCCGAACCACTTGAAAATAAAAACTGACGATACACGCAAGTCATAATATACCGTATAAAGCTAATCATGACCTCAACCACCAAAATGAATGTAAATTATCAAGACAACCGGTCGAGTCATTACAGTATGTGAACCTGATAGTTTTTATACTCAATTATTATGATGTATACAAATGGAAAGCTCAAGTTGACAGTCGTATTTTCTTACCTTGTTAGCATGAATGTGATATGAAGCATGCTATGAGATATTTCTACTTATCATGTTATATTTCATGCCTTTAACACTGATCTTTTTTTGTTTTGATTAAACCCCAGCCGATTTGAAGTCACTTATTTGTTTTACTAGTATTAGCTATAGATGGTACTTTAATGCACTTGTCTAACCTTTGTAAAGTACCAAGACTCTATTGAACTTTAATAGATAAGTACATGTTTGGATATTTACCTTCTGCTAAGCTCTAGTTAGTATTTTAGGTGACTTAGATTAACATAAAATCATCTTTAATATAGGAAACGTGCTTATAAGGGTACACTATTGGTACAGTTTATTTGTGTGACTCTCATTTGAGCATTCCTGTTTAAAATAGTGATTCTCAAGGGGCTGTATCTGTTATTGCATGCAAAGTGATTATAAGTTACCTTCTGAGGCCTTGAAACCTCTTAAAGAATTTCTTAGATACCATAACCATATGTGATGTTGTTGTGCCTCTAAGTGTGACTAGTTTGTTGAGAAGACTTAAAATCTACATCATTTCTAGCATCCTGCTTTTAATGTCTGGTTAGATTAATGCTTCAGTCACAAAGTGATGTTTTCCGTTGACATGATCTGGTACATTGCCTTGAGTTGTCTGTGTTTCTACATAACTATGTTCTTCGAATGTTATCATGTTTATACTATTTGAGGCACTGCCTTAGACTCTCTATATTAAAAGTTTCCTTGTGAGAATTGGTTGAGTCTAATTGGCCAGAATGTTGGTTGAAGCTCTAAGTTAATATATGTGTTCAACCTCTATGGAGGAACAAATATCAGAGGTATATGTCCATTGTTGTGGATCTAATTTCACTGTCAATGTATCCCTCCCTGGCACAAGCACTGCGCGGGACCCTAGAATTCCTTGTGAACTCTCAAATACCAAGGGTTCAAAAGGAATCCTTGAAAGGGGAATATGGTTCACTATAGCCAATAGCTATTGACTTTGTCTGATCTCCAGAGGATTATCACAAATATAACTTGACTTGCTTCGTTTACTTCAAATTATAATATTCATTTCTGCTTTTACCTTTTAAGTGCAAATACTAATTTATTTCCCCTGTTTCATTTGCATGAGCACCTTGGGCCAGTGGGGTTCACTTTGAACTCTGGCCCAAGCTCAATGAACTGGGCGTCCACTCTTCTTGTCTCATTACTGCTTGCTAAAGCATGCTGTTGGATAATTTTTAAATGGGCCTGATGCTTGTCAACCCATTACAAAAGTCTAGTTTCCCTCAACCCTCCCCCTCCCCCTCCCCCCACCCCTCCCTCATATTACTATCACTGTTATCCCATTACTGTGCATATTGTATTATAAAACTAACATTGTTATTATGTGTTCTTATTTTTGTTGTGATTTTTTTAGGAAATGATCTTAGTACAAACTAATCCTGTAGGATAAAAGCTAAATGCAATTAAGGCGGCTTTCACTATAATAACAACTCAAAACATGAGCATATATTAACTTGTTATCCATTCAGTTTATTTCAGTCACTTGTTTTTCTCTAACGATTTTGTAGAAGCATTTGCATAATTGAGATAAACGAAAAATAATCTTTAAAAAGTGTCTACTATTGATCATTTAGGCAAACTCTAAACCATAAACATTTTTGAAAAGAAAAGCGATGCGGGCAGAATCAATTTGGATCCGGTCTTTTTATTAAAAATAAAAGTTTTTTTGAAAGTTGAATAGACCAAATGAATCTTTAAAACACAGACAAGATATATGTATATTTACACGTTTTCTACTTTATGAAAAGTTGAATATTGGTATAAACTCATACTTTTATTACCTTTCATAAAAAACCAACTTTCATTATTTTAAAAAGGCCTTAAACGTAGTTTTGAATTTAAAAAAAAACTTTCTAAGCTACAAACCAATTTTCAAAATAAGTATCTCCAATAAGACTAATACACTTTATCACTTTAATTAAGCCTTCACATAGACCTGTTTAGCAATCTTAATCACTAATTGATTAGGATATAAATAATTCCCTCCCCATGTCTAGCCTAAGTTCAAGGAACTAAATTGGTGTGGATTTTATGGGATGTCTAACACCTTTCCCTTAGAATAACTAGAACTCTTACCCAGATTCTCACCGGTTTAGCGGATCATTAAGATGTTGATCTTTGCTAACTTATAGGTACCCTAGTATACCTTTAAATATTAGGTGAGGACTCTTCTTTTATTAACTTTAGAGGAACCACAAGTTGTATTTTGTTTTGACAAGTGCAAAATAGGGTGCAACAACATGGCGACTCTGTTGGGGATTTACACTTATTTTCTGACCTTAATAGACTTAGGCTAAATTCTAAACACTTGGGATGCTTGTTTATACTCTGTTTGCTTAAATACTTCACTATATTTTTTTATGTTTCATAATTTATAATTATGTATTTACTTGCTTTATCACCAACATTGTCATCGATTTATCACAATTACTTGTTACTGCTTTTATACACTGTCATTGCACTTTTCTATCGAGTCTTTGCCGTACACAATAATACACATATCATGCGAGGGTTGTCTTTTCACCCCTCTGAACCTTCTTTTTAAAACTCTCTAGTTTTAGAGAACGACATATGAGGTCAACTGATATGTCGTCTCGCAATTATTCAGTACCACTCAAAAAGTTTAGGAAACACTATACTCTTAGAAAATATAGATCATGCTGCATACAACATAGGTGAGTTGATCATTGGCATTGACTCACAGGTAGAAAAACCTCCATAATGTCAACAGGTTATGCACCTAACGATATGCCTTCTATGAAATAACAAATTAATTCAGATTAAGACACTAAGGATTCGAAGCAACACACTTACCTAGACTTTTTCTCTCCTTTTAGATGTAATCAACCAACACATCCTTGATATAAGTATAGTTATGAGAGCGCCCCACAAGTTGAAATAATGGTGGAGGAACATCTGGCGGGTGCATGGAGATAAAATTAGGACACACCTAGGAGCACTGACTGTGTTGTTGAATGTCTGAGCTAATAGAGTGCTTACGAAGTTGTTGATTGAATTTTGGGATCCGGCCAAAGCAATCTTTAAGTTTGTCGATTGTGAGCTAACACCTACGCTCTAGGATATTACCAGCTTTACTGAAATTGTCCTTCGCTGGACGAAAGACAATATTGCTGGTCATCATGTCGGGTCATAGGTTTCTCTATGCATTAGGATTTAAGAGCAGCTGGAATCTGAGTAATGCCGAAGACGGGTGGATAGGTCTAGACCAACTATTCGATAGATTTGGGCATCTGGAGAGCTGTGACCTACATTATAAGGAGTTTCAGTACGACAAGGAGACGTGTGAGATCCTTCGCCCCTTGATCTTCTCTTTGGCATTGTTAGGACTATTGGTTTTTCGACAGTGGAAAGGATAGATCAATGTCAATGTGCTACCTCTTGTCTTGGCCACATTTCGGGGGAACTTGAGAGTTACCCTCGTCCCGATGCTGTTGGCAGAAATGTTTAGGGCTTTATCAGCATGTTCAAGAGCCTACAATTTCTTTAAGGGTTGCAACATGCTGCTGTAAGTGTGGGAAACAGAGCACTTCTTTCAAAGAGAGTCGACCATCAGTTACTTCGTCGGCACTAGTAATATGATTTGCAGTCGTGAAGAGCTGATGAGGCACTGGTGTCACGGCCCAAAATTCTACCTTAAGGATCGTGATGGAACCTAATTTCTATGACTAGGTGAGCCTAACACATGCTGAGATTAACAGATTAAAAATATTTAACTATTAAGTAAAACTTGATAAATGACATAGTGTAACTGAAAAGGGATCAACAATAATACATCCCAAAACCGGTAGTATGAATTCATAAGTTCTACTGAGAATACACTAGAAATCTCGAAATACAACACTGTTCTGAAATACAAATAACGGTATTAAGGAAAGACAATAGAAGGTGACTCCGAGATCTACGTGCGGAATAGCAAGTATAATTTGAAGTCTCTGCAACTATACCTCAACTCTCTACTGTCCGGAACAATCTGAGGTACCTGGATCTGCACAAAAATATGGATAAGCGTAGTATGAGTACACCACAATCAGTACACAGTGAGTATCAAGAATAACCTCGGAGGTGTAGTAACGAGGTTTATGTCAATACTCTCACTAGAAATAAAATCTGTGCAGAATAGCAATATAAATCTAAAAACAGTCCGCAAAATCAATAAATGGAATCAACAAGTAAACATGTGATAACACAACAAATTAACCAAAACATAGTAAGAATACAAATGAGATCAATTAAGGAAAACTGTGACAGTTCAAATCATCATGTCGTTCCAACACAAGATTTATAACAAGAATCACCCCGATATATAATCACAAATCACAAGTCACCCTTATCACTCCGCGTGAACTTCACATTTTAAAACATTTTCCCAAAATATCTTCATGCGCATAAACCCCTTATCTCGCCGCGAGTGCTTCACAATGAAGTATTTATCCTTTCTAGAAACACGCACATAGACCCCCTTATCTCGCTACATGCACACCAATATACACACCACCCATATTTTGTTGCATGCGCATCTCATTCACAATACAATAATTAACTGCACCTCACGTGCACATTGGCCACAACATCTCCCAAACAACACTACCAATTTTACAACAATACATAGCCCACGGCTACTCCCCACCACACACTCCAAATCACCACATCTTCTTCCATTCTTGTCATGTATGATTAGGTTTATACTTCATTACTCTAATGTATGGTACTTGCATCTTATCACTGTTCAAGATTTTCTTCCCATGAATGTCCAAATCACTAAATGATTCAACATGATTATGAGCATCTAATTTTAAAGTTAATTTAGTCAAGTGATAATCTAACTTATTCCCTTCCCTAAGCACATGAGTTACAACCACTACACACCTAGATATGAGATTAAGAATTTCTTCCACTCGCACCACAATATGCCATGGAGGCTCCAATACTTCATTCAATATTCGCTTCATCAATAATAAATCTGTCTCAATGACACGAAGAGGTAACTGGGATTGTACAATATACCTTAGAGCTTCCAGGGTGGCTTTTGCTTCAGTAACATTGTTGGTGGCATCATGAATT
The DNA here is from genome assembly GCF_000390325.3 of Nicotiana tomentosiformis. Classification (NCBI taxonomy): domain Eukaryota; kingdom Viridiplantae; phylum Streptophyta; class Magnoliopsida; order Solanales; family Solanaceae; genus Nicotiana; species Nicotiana tomentosiformis. The sequence goes on along the minus strand of NC_090818.1, from coordinate 75,356,953 downwards.
TCCTCTGCCTGTGCATAATGTAAGTCACCAATTCCATCTCTAATACAAAATGCATAAGAAACTCTACCATTTTCTCTATATGCTCCATCAGTGTTTCACTTTATCCACCTTATAGGAGGCAGTTGCCACCACACCATATTGTACTTCAATTTTGGTATGCGAGCCATCAGTTTGTCATGCAAGTATGGCCAGTTAGTAGTGAGACCTGAGAATGTAGGTCTTCTAACCTTTAGTAACATATTGATTGAGGTATATACTTTATAGATCACCCTGGCATTTCTTCTCTTCCATAAATACCATATAAATGGTACACCCTTCACCCAAATAAATTTGTACAACTTGTTCTCTTGCCTTCTCCTCCTTATATATTGCCAGGCTGATTTCATAGTAAACATTCCCTTGGATTCTAGTTGCCACCATGGTTTTTCTTGTATGTTAGAAGGTGGAGGTGGCCCAATGGTTTCAATTATGTGCTCAGTAAGTTCCGTTGGTAATATGCCTCTCAACATATCAGCATTCCATTGCACATCCTCTATAACTTCGTGAACATGTACAATAGACTCATCACACCATTGATCAGGTCCTGAGGCATGGTATAAAGACCCTACACCTGCCCAGTTATCATACCAGAAATAGGCACTGTCACTCTTTAATTGCCACCATATTTGATGCTCAATTATGTCTCTCATTTGTAACATTTTTCTCCATGCGTGTGAACCATAATTCCAAGACACAAGTACTTCATGTATCTTCTTGCAATATTTATTCATCATGAATGATGTCCATAATGTATCCTTAGTTCTGAAATTCCACCATAGTTTCCCAAACAAAGCTTTTGAAACATCATGCAAAAGATCTAAAGCCAACACAACCTTCCTCTTTAGGCAAGCATAAAGTATCCCATGATGCCCATTTCCCTTCTTTGGCTATCCCATAATTACTCTAGTAAAACCTTGCAAACATCTTATGCATTTATGTTATACCATATTGTGGAGAATTGACTGCAGATAAGAGATGTATAGGCATACTTTCAAGCACATGTGCTATCAATATTGCCCTTCCACCAATGGACAGTAACTTTCCCTTCCATGAGTGAAGCCTTTCTTGTACTTTAAAAATAATGTCCTTCTAGAACTCTTTCCTTCTTCTAATATAAAAGATTGGACAACCTAAATAAGTAAAGGGGAAGGGGTACCTTTGAAACTCTGTGATTAGATGCACAATACTGGCTTCATGGTAAGTTGCATTTTCATGCATATAAAATGATGATTTCTCCTTGTTCACCTTTTGTCCAGATGCATTTTCATACTCCTCAAGAATATTCATGATCAACTGTAAGGTACCATAGTGTGATGAGCTAAATATAATTGTATCATCAATATTGGAAAGGTAATTGATATTTTGGCTCCACTCTGGCATTCCAAAACCAATAAAAATTTGATTATCATACAAGGCATGTAATACTCTCACTGGCACCTCAGCAGCCTAAATAAACAAAGTTGGAGATAAGGGATCACCTCGCCTGACATCCCTTGTTGATTTGAATAATCCACCGTCTTATCCATTCAACAAAACTAAGTACCAGTTGTTTGAAACCAACCTGAATACCATGTCAATGATCTTCTCATCAAAGCCCATCTGCCTAAGCACTTTTGTCAAGAACAACCATTATAACCTGTCATAAGCCTTTGTCATGTCAAGTTTGATCACCACATTGAAAGGTTTACCCATCTTCCTAATGTCAAAAACTATATCTTCAGTCAATAAGATGTTCTCCACAATTGATTGTAGGCTATAATCTCATATTTTAGTCGCTTATTGCACTCTAATTTACTGCACTTTACTTGTTTTGAGTTTTAATTGATAGTATTTTGCACTAACTAAATATTTTATGCCTTGTAGAAGTGATTCCGAGTGATGTAGATGTTATGGAGCTAATTCGAGCTATTTGGAGCTTTGAAGTCTGAGTAAAAGCCCAAGGATTAAGCCCAAGGATTCTTAGTTTATTTTAGTTAGAAATCATATAAACCTCAATTGTCGATTCTCCTAGATAGCAATCAAGCTAGAAACTACGAAAATACTGTTTAACTCCAATCCATGTGAATACGATATTATACTATACTATCTTTGACTAGCGAGCATAATTTAAGTGTGTGTTTCAAGCTCGTCAAATTTTGGCGTCGTTGCCAAGGATTTGCAATTAATAGTGTTTGAAGTAGTTTGTAGCGTAAATTCACAAATTTTTCTTTTATTTTTATATTATTTTGTCTTTTTTACATTTGGTGTTCTTTGACTGTGTGCAGGTTACAGGTTAGATTGGTGCATGACTCGAACTTCTGCGAAGGAAGTGCTACCATACGAGCCAGAAATTGAAAAACGACCGCGACAACTGAGGAAGGAAAGAAATCTCACCGAGACATCAGGAAAGGTTGGGCAATCCTCAACCAAAGAAGATATAGCTGGAACCGATGATAATAATGTGGATTTGGCTATAAGTGAGGCAGCCCAACGACGAGAACAAGTTACACGGGATGCTGAAGAAGCAGCTATTAGAGATGCACAGATTATCTACGAAGAAGAGAGGGATCGTAGAATTGCTCAGAATCAACATTTGGGTGCAGACCACTTCGGAAATATAGCTCCCATGCCTGGGAGACCACTTGGTGATTATGCTAGACCGGTCTACAATCAAAGTTTACCAAGTGTTAGACCACCTCCAATTGCAGCAAATAACTTTGAATTGAAGCAAGGGTTGCTTCAAACTCTTTAGAATTGATGTGTCTTCAGAGCGAAGCCAAACAAAGATCCAAACACACATCTAATGGACTTCGAGGAGATTATGAACACCTTTCAATACAATGGTGTGTCACAAGATGTAGTGTACTTAAGGGCATTCCCCTCAACACTTAAAGATGATGCAAAACAGTGGCTTCGAAGCTTGCCCACGGGATTAATTAGAACTTGGGAGGAGATGACCAGAAAATTCCTTGATAAATATTTGTCCTCAGCTAAAACAGGCAAGTTTAAAAGAGAAATCCATAACTTCCGCCAGAAAGATACGGAAACTATTTTTGAAGCATGGGAGACATTTAAGGAGATTGTTAGAAAGTGTCAATATAGCAGAATTGAACTCATGATGCAACTTCGGGACTTTTGGGATGTATTGACACCGGCCTCACGTAGAACATTGAGCAATGCAGCTGGAGGCCCATTGATGAAGAAGACTCCAGAGGAGATAGTCACAATTCTTGATGAGTTATCTGAAGATGCAAATCAGTGGCCCTCTGAGAGTGCTGAAAGAAGAAGATCAACTGGTGTTCACCAAGTTAATGCTAACACATTTGTGCAGGTACAACTTGATGCTATGGCCAAAGGGATAAGAAAGCTGACCTTAGCATCGATACTATTACACCCCATGTTTTCGTACGTGAAAGTACGCCATAAGTAAATTGATGGAAGCTCGGAAATGAGATGTTATATCCCGCATTTTCGTATGTTAAAGTTTCGTCGTAAATCGACGTAAGTTAGGGAATGGGATTATTATGAGATTATAAGCATTATGCTATTTCAAACAATTCATGAGTAAATTCGTGAAGGTGAGAGGGTAAGCGGATCGAAGAAAATGAGTTTCGTCGAAGTTTGTCACTTTGAGATAAAATACGGTCCAAGCTATAATAGCCGGTATTTATGGACTAGTGTGATACAAGGTACCACATGACCATAATAGTAAGGTGTACAAAGTGTATTAAAAGTGAGTAGTATTTTAAGTAATTTGAGATAATTCTTAATTATGTGAGTAATTGGTTAATTATTAGATTAGTGGGGAATTATCAAGTTCGTTAAGGGACTGGTAATTAATTAAAATGTTTTGGATAAACCTAATGGAGATTAACGTGGAAGCCAAATACCTTACATAAACATGACTCTTGAATTCAAATAAAATGTGGCAAAACTTGGAGATGTCTTTGGCCAACAATGCTACAAGTGGGGCCCACACCCACTAATACAAAAATCTTTTCTAAAATTACCAAATAAAGAAGGGTCACACTTACAATGATCATATTTTTTCAATAGTAATGTGAATTACTTCATCAAGTTCATACTACACTACAAAAAGTAACGGATTAATGCTCAACAAATTCGTATGAAAATGTAGCAACGGGATTTTGCAATTCTAAGGGAGTACGGTGCAATCCTTCTCAAGAATATCATACGGATTTTCCCCTACTTCGATCCGCCGTTACGTGTTGTCGCAATTGACGTGTGTTAGAGGTATTGTCAAGAGAGTCGACTCAGGTATGTTAAGGCTAAACCTTTCCTTTATTTTGGCATGATCTCGTAATTACATGTATTTGATAAGGAGGCATAAAGAGAAGTTCATACTCCCGAATTTATATAAATTATCCTAGTCTCATAAATTACAGTATTCTCCTTATCGGGACTTCATATTTAATTGAGTATTGTCTTCTTCTAGTCAAGAGAGCAGAGAGCCTATATATACAGTATTACAGTATTTTCATTACCACCTAGCTATAATCGATGGGCAGGCCCTTATTGGGCAACCTCTGATCAGATGGTAAGTTATATATTGAGCCTACTATGTCCGAGCACCTATGAGGGAGCCCAGAATGGCCGAGATACAGAGCCTAGTATGGCCGAGGGCCTATGAGCGAGCCTACTACGGAGGAGCAGTTACACGTTTCGAGCCTTATAGAGACGGACATTAATTTTACTTACTATATTGAGAGAGTTGAGTCAGTATCAACAGGTAAGTATATCTCCATATCATCTTTGACTCCCAGTTACCTTCAGTTATTATATTATTAGTTCAGTTTCTTCTTTCAGTTATTTTATTGCCTTACATACTTGGTACATTATTTCGTACTGACGTCCCTTTTTCTAGGGACGCTGCATTTCATGCATGCAGGTTTAGACAGACAGACGGGTAGACCTCCTCAGTAGGTGTTGCCTCCCTAGTCGCATAAGGCTAAGCTCTGCCTTTCTTTATGTAACTCCAAATGCTATGCTATTTAAAACCTTGCACTATTCTCTACCTCGGGGCTAAGCTCTGCCCCCGATCTTACACAAGACTAAGCTCTGTCCTGTTTCGTTTTGCATAACCAAGTATCATGTCTTTGCATCTCATGGGCTGAAATATCGCCATTTTGTCCGAAGACGTTATAGTCCGAAGGCATCATCCTCATAGCCAGAAGACATCATGCCATGGCCTGAGGATCTATCAATATTGCACATCATTATTCAAAGGCATCATGGTTCAGAGGCATCATCCTCATGGCCCGAGAACATTATTTCATTGCATGCGAATCCCATATCTCACAATTCATGGCCCGCGATGTCATGGTCTAAGGACATCATCCTCACCGTCCAAAGACGATCTCCATGATCCAAAGGGAATTTGCATCATGTTTAAATTCTCGTAATAATCCATATATATTTGCATGCGTTGTGTTTTAAGTTTTGCAGGTAATCCCGGAAGTAACCGTCCTCCTAACGGGAGCAATCTTCGCTCCGGTTTCCGTTCAACGTTCATATCCTGCAAACGTAACCAACCATCGTCCGTTACCCATTCCCATTTGATAATAGTTAAAATATCCATAACCATTCCCAGATACATCCATTCACAGTTCCGATATCGTCCTATCCAGAAGAGCTTGTCCGTTCCTACAATAACTCCATCGGTTTATTCCACCGTTGGATCCAGAACTACACATGGCCTGATTCCTGTAAAATCAGGGATATGTAGGCAACTCAGAAACTAGGGTTTGGCCTATATTTTTTAAAATCACCCCATTCGGTCAAAATCGGTCATCATTTCTTTACCCGACAACTCTTTTATCATTCTCGGGTAAAAATGGGCAACTGTTGATACCCAATTTTTCCCTCATATTTTTAAATATATATATATACTTTCAAAATAGTGCATAAACATCATCATTTTGATTCATAAGTATATACATGTATTTTTTTATAATTTTTCATAATTTGTAAATACTTTAAACCAATTTATTTCTGCATTTTATTATATAAATATCCAGTAATTATCCTCCAAATTATTTTTATGATTATTTAATTATCTAAACTTATCATTTATACGAACATGATATTTTAAATATTTTTCAGTGCATTCTTTTTATAATTACCTTTGCATTTTTAGGCTAATTGTACATTTTTGCAATAATAGCCTGTATTCATGTATAATTATATTATTTATGCAAAAACTAACTTTTTTATATTTTTATAATATTAAGTTATTATTTTTAATCATTTTAGGGCACAAATAATAATTTATTTATTTATTAATAACTTTTATAAATTATTGTTTTAATAAATATTGGGTATTTAAAAATTAGCCCCACTTTTAAACCTATTTTCAGACCAAACAATGGCCCAAAATACCTAATACACTAACCCAAATAACCCCGGCCCAAACCAATGACCGACTAAATCCCAACCCGGTCGGACCCGCTATATTTAACCCGCCCCATTCAAACTTTAAATCCAGGCTGTTGATCTCTTAAGATTAACGGCCCCTGTTTAATCCCCCTTCTTAATTAACCAATCACCCTAACCCTAACCTTAACCCATTTCTCCTTTGCCCGCCGCCTCTGCATCCTCTCATCTCCCTTCTCCCCCTCTCAAGAACCCTAGCCGCCGCCCCCTAAATCTTCTCCTAATCCCACCTAATATGGGATTCTATGGCTATTACTTACCATACTCGACCCCCTTGTGGTACTGGCTACTCTCCTATAGTGCTTGCCTAAAAAAGGCAAGCACATCTCCTCAAAATCGAACCAAAATCGGTTCAAATCCCTATTTTTTGAATGTTATTCCGTCTATGTTCATCCTATGCTACTGTGAGTTCAAACATTTGTTTATATTCTGTTGATTCTTACTTACCCTAATAATTAGGGTTTCAGATCTCTTTAAATCGAACCAAAATTGGTTTGATTCTTTGATTTTAAGCGATGTTTATGTCTATATTCATCTGATTCTGTGCAACGTTTGATTTTTTATTTTTAGACTCTGTCGATTTTTTGTACTTTCCCTAAAATTAGGGTTTTAAAATTTCTCTCTTTTCCTTACTGATTTCGATTGCATGTGATGTTCTTTCCTTTCTAGTGTTTGATTGACACCTTTCCTTATTTACTTGTTCAATCTTTGTCACTATATAAACCCATCCCCATTCCCCTTTAGAAAAAAGGCTGGGAATCGCTAGAATCTCACTAAATATTTAAAGCTTTACTCAGTCATTCTTCATTATCTCGTTCTATACTTTGGTTTTGGCCGGCTGAAAGCCAAGGCCACTAAATTCTGGGTTCTTGCTTCTCGTTGATGTTCAGAATACTGTGGACTTTTGTTCTTTCTTGTATTTTCGTTTAACTGGTAAGTTACTTGCCCTTTGCAATTTCATCCTTATGTGTCTCTGATTTTCATGTGTTCTTCCTTCTAAAATCCATGGCTTAATATATTTCTGGGTTACTTTGAAGCACCACTCTATTAACTTTGCATGCGCTTTAAGTCTCTTTAGCATTTAACTAGTACTAATGCTGCTAGTTCTGAGATTATCTATGCATAACTGGGTAATCTGAATCTTCCTAAGATTGTTTAGTTAGTGTATTGACGCTTGAATGTTTAAGAATCTGTTTACTTACTTTGTCTTAAATCTCGGTAATGAATGCCTCACATTTGTAGTAACATGTGTTAAGACTTTCATGTGGTATGCTAGGGTGATTGGTTCTAGATTGAATTTGATGTGGCATGCCGGTCAGGCAGCTTGTATTGGGTGAGGCGAGGTTATTGGACCTGGAATTTGTGCAATTGGATTTGGATAAGGTATTTTTGGAAGAATAATGTCATTAATCAACTCAAAATTTGTCTACGGTTCTTGTTGGGCGAGGGAACTCCATTACTTGTTGGTTTGATTGGTGGTTATGAGTTTCTATGTGTTTCTTTCATCATTGTAGTGCTACGAAGGTTTGGAATGAGGTTTTATCTGATATGAAGTATATTACCGGTACCAGGGTTGGTAATGAGCAGCTATTGTAGTCAGAAGTTATTGCTGTGAGCATATGGGTTATGGGGTACATCGTGTGGTTTGATCTTTGCATTGTATTGACGGCTTCATACAACTTGTTGAGATTGATACAGTGCATAATTATAAGGATCGAAACTTATGTAAGTCCCCGTAATAGTTTTGCCCAAACCCAGGGTTTCGTGATATCGGGGTAGACTTATGCATTGATGATTGATATGAAGTATTCAGACTTTTTGGGTTGAACAGTGCGTTAGGGAGTTGAAGAAAAATATTTGGAAGTGCAGGGCATTTGTGCGGTCCATTCTGCGGTCGCAAAACTGATCTGCGGACCGTAGATCTATTGCAAACTAAAGCAGAAATCTGGGAAAATTTTTTGACCATTATGCGGTCCATTATGCAGCCGCATAATCATTTTGCGGGCTGGCTCTTAGCCCATTTTTATTTGCCATGGAGATGGATGTATTGTCGCATCACATCCAAGGGGAGGTGCCTTGGTGCATGCTATTTACCGATGATATAGTGTTGATTGACGAGACGCGTAGTGGAGTTAACGTGAGGTTGGAGGTTTGGAGACAGACCTTGGAATCTAAAGGTTTCAAACTGAGTAGAACCAAGACAGAATACTTGGAGTGCAAATTCAGTGACGGGACCCCTGATGCAGATGTAGAGGTTAAGCTTGATGCTCAAGTTATCCCCAAGAGAGAAAGTTTTAAGTATCTTGGGTCTATTATCCAAGGTAACGGGGACATTGACGAAGATGTCGCGCATCGCATCGGAGCGGGATGGATGAAGTGGAGGCTCGCTTCCGGTGTTTTGTGTGATAGGAATGTGCCGCTAAAACTTAATGATAAGTTTTATCGAGTGGTGGTTCGACCGGCTATGCTGTATGGAGCTGAGTGTTGGCCAGTCATGAACTCCCACGTGCAGAAGATGAGAGTAGCAGAGATGAAGATGTTAAAATGGATGTGTGGGTGTACCAAGAAAGATAGGATTAAGAATGAAGCTATTCGGGACAGAGTGGGAGTAGCCTCCGTGGAGGACAAGATGCGAGAGTCAAGGCTGAGATGGTTCGAACATATTAAGAGAAGAAGCATTGATGCTCCTGTCAGAAGGTGTGAGAGGTTGGCCATTGAGAGTTTGAGAAGAGGTCGAGGTAGTCCTAAGAAGTACTGGGTATAGGTGATTAGGCAGGACATGGCGCTGCTTCAGCTCACTGAGGACATGACCCTTGAGAGGATGGTGTGGAGGTCGAGGATTAAGGTAGAAGGTTAGTGGGCAGTTTATAATTGTTCACCGATAGTCTTAGTAGCATGCATGTCTCTTCATTGTTCGCCTCAGGTATTGTATTTTCCTGTTGCTATTATTGGGTACTAATTATCCTTTATCTCTCCCTTTTTCTTTTCTCTTCCATCTTTCTTCCTTCCTTGCTTTCCTCTTCTTCTTCTTGCCCTTCCTGAGTCGAGGGTCTTCCGGATCGCAGACCGGTCGCAGAGTGAGGCAAAAGTGCCCAGTTCCTGAGGGCCATTATGTGGTCCATTCCGCGAACCGCAGAAGCGTTATGCGGTCGCATATGCGACCGCAGATCTGCATCGGGGCTTCATTTTTCTGGTTTTATAAACCCCACTCCATTCTTATAAAACAATCTTAGGGATCATATTAGAAGGATCATAAACCCCACTCCATGCTTCAAGAATCTGACTTGTGTGTGTATTAATGCAACATGGCAAGGTGATAGCTTATGCTTATAGGAAACTCAAGAATCATGAAAAGAACTATCCAACACATGACTTAGAGCTTGCGGCGGTGGTATTTGCGTTGAAGATTTGGCTTCATTATCTGTATGGAGTCCATGTGAGTTACTCAAGGATTACGACATCGATATTCTATATCATCCGGGGAAGGCCAATGTTGTAGCGGATGCTCTTAGCCAGAAATCTATGGGCAGTTTGGCTCACTTGGAGGCATATCAAAGGCCGTTGGGTGGCTAGTTTGGGAGTTCGTCTTGCGAATTCTAGTGAAGGAAGAGTGATTGTGCAAAATAGGGCTGAATCATTGCTTGTTGTGGAAGTCAAGGAGAAGCAATACAACGACCCATTGTTTGTACAATTGAAGGAGGGGATTCATAAACATAAGACCATGGCCTTTTCACTTGGCATGGATGATGGTACAATAAGGTACCAAGGGCGATTATGTGTTCCGGGAAAGAATCATGACCGAGGCTCACACTTTTAGGTATTCCGTGCACCCGGGCTCTATAGAGATATACCATGATCTTAAGGAAGTCTAATGGTGGAATGATATGAAGAGGAATGTAGGGGACTTTGTGGCAAAATGTCCAAATTGTCAGCAAGTGAAGGCTGAACACCAAAGGCTCGGTGGGTTGGCACAGAACATAGAAATTTTGATGTGGAAATGGGAGATAATCAATATGGACTTTGTGGTAGGACTACCTCGCACTCCTCGCATGTTCGAATCGATTTGGGTGATTGTGGACCGAATCACGAAATCAACTCACTTCTTACCTGTTAAGGCTACCAACACAGCGGAACAGTATGCTCAATTGTATATCAAGAAAATCGTCAGGCTGCATGGCACTCCAATTTCCATCATTTCTGATCGGGGGGCACAAGTCACAGCTAACCTTTGGAAGAAATTTCAGCAAGGGTTGGGTACTCAGGTAAATCTTAGTACATCTTTCCATCTACAGACCGACGGGCAAGAAGAGCGAACTATTCAGACGCTGTGGATATTTTGCACTCTTGTGTTCTCAACTTCAAAGGTAATTGGGATAATCATTTACTGCTCATAGAATTCGCCTACAATAATAGTTATCATGCTAGCATTCAGATGGCACCGTTTGAGGCTCTATATGGTAGGAGATATAGATCTCCCATTGGATAGTTCGAGATTCGGGAAGCAGAGTTGATAGAACCAGACCTCGTGCATCTGCTATGGAGAAGGTTAAGATCATTACAGAACGGGTAAAAACTGCTCAGATTCATCAAAAGTCCTATTCGGATGTGCGTCCCATGGATTTGGAGTTTAAAGAGGATGATTAGGTATTCTTGAAGGTTTCCCCCATGAAGGGCATAATGTGATTTGGTAAGAAAGGGAAGCTGAGTCTAAGGTATGTCGGACCATACAGAATCATTCAGAGGGTTGGTCGGGTGGCATACAAGCTTGAACTATCTCCAAATATGTCTTTAGTGCACTCGGTGTTCCACGTATCCATGTTGAAGAAGGTGGTTGGAGATCCGTCGCTCATTGTTCTGGTTGATACAATTAAGGTTAATGAAGAATTGACTTATGAAGAAATTCCAGTTGCAATTCTTGATAAGCAAGTTCGAAAGTTGAGGAATAAAGAGATTGCCTCCGTAAAAGTGTTATGGCAAAACCAACAAGTCGAATAGACCACCTGGAAGGCCGAGGAAGAGATGAAGAAGAAGTACCCTAATTTATTTGAATAGCTATGTAATTGTCTATGATGTTAAGAGCTAATTTTATGCAAATTATGATTTCCCCCTGTGCAGCTTATGTTAAGGATACACCCTTTTGGTAATGCAATGTTTATGGCATTGTTGCCGGTGTTGTTTCCATATTGTTTAACACCGTTGTGTTGTGGTTATGTTGTTAAGGTTGGTTTTTGGGATTCTCTGACAGGTGGATAGGCCCAGTTACAGGGGAAACTCTGGCAAAAATTTTGGAAATTTGGGGAGTTAGTCAAAAGTTTGGAACTATTGGTGTGTGTTATAGCAGCTGATTCACATTGGTTTCTAATGGCGGATTTTGGCCCTCATTCAAGGATGAATGATCTTAAGCGGGGAGGATGTAAGTCCCCATAAATGTTTTACCTAAACCCGGGGTTTCGTGATGTCGGAGTAGACTTATGCGTTGATGATTGATATGAAGTATTCAGATTTTTTGGGTTGAACAATGCGTTGGGGAGTTGAAGAAAAATATTTGGAAGTGTAGGGCATTTCTGCGATCGCAGAACTGATATGCGGATCGCAGATCTGTTGCAGACTGAAGCAGAAATCTAGGCTAATCTTTGGACCATTATGCAGTCCATTATGCGGCCGAATAATCATTTTGCGAGCCGCACAACCTATCATAGACCCAGCATGAAAATTTTCGGGGGGAAGTTCTGCGGCTCACTATGCGACCGTAGAATAGGTCTGCGGACCGCAGACCACAGACCGGTCACAGAGTAAGGCAGGAGTGCCCAGTTCCGGAGGGCCATTATTCGGTCTATTTCACGGGCCGCAGAAGCGTTATGCGGTTGCGTATGCGACCGCAGATCTGCATCGGGGCTTCATTTTTCTGGTTTTATAAACTCGACCCCATTCTTATAAAATAATCTTAGGGATCATATTAGAAGGTTCAAACTTATATTTTAGAGAGAGGAAGGTAGTCTAGAGTGAGAAAAGGAATTTCCAAGTCATTTGTTCATCAATCTTTGCGAAAGCCTTGAAGATTTCACAAGGGTCTCATAAGGTCTTCAACCAAAAAAGTAAGATTCTAGCCATAGCCTTCAATTTCGAGATTTAACTAAAAATAGGTAGTAAGCCAGGCAATTCTTGGGCGTGGGAGTTGTTCAATATGCATGCATGTACTATCTATGATTGTGGGGAGATTGTTGAGCTCAATTGGGTAGATTTTGGGTAGTGAAATAGCGGAATCCGCCATAGGAGGACCTTGAGATCATAATGGCCACCTAGTGTTTGATAAAATGCTCAAATGAGCTAGAATCGTGAACTCCTTCCTAATTCGTGTTCAATGCTGTTGTGTCTCTAAATAGATCAAAGTTGCTAGGATTCCGGAACTGTGTAGTGAATTAAGGAAATCTCAAAGCTAGGTATGTTGGTTAAACTTGTAACACCCCGGAAAATTTCGATGTACTTAAGTGGTAAGCCGGGTAAATTTTGAAAAGAAAATAATGTTTCATGATGTCGGACTAGCCCGAAAAGTAAAGAAATATTTTTGGCAGAAAAGTACATTTCTGCGGTCCATTATGCGACCGCAGAATCACTCTACGGACCGCATAATGGCAGCAGAGTGAGGCAGTTAATTAGACCAATTGGAAGCAATTATGCGGTCGACTATGCGACCGCATAACTATTATGCGGTGCATTATGCGATCGCATAACGGTTATGTGGACCGCATAGTGATCGCATACACAGACAGTTCTTTTAGCTATTTTGTAACATACTATGCGACTGATATGCGGTCCGCCTATCGGTTATGCGATCGCATACCTTGTTCCGGAGCTTCATTTTTGGGTTATGCGATCACTAATTGGCTAGTTTGGGAGTTCGTCTTGCGGACTCTAGTGAAGGAGGGGTAATTGTGCAAAATAGGGTTGAATCATCGCTTGTTATGGAAGTCAAAGAGAAGCAATACAACAATCCATTGTTGGTGCAGTTGAAAGAGGGGATTCATAAACATAAGACCATGGCCTTTTCTCTTGGCATGGATGATGGTACACTAAGGTACCAAGGGCGACTCTGTGTTCCAAATGTGGATGGTCATCGGGAAAGAATTATGACTGAAGCTCACACTTCTAGGTATTCCGTGCACCCAGGTTCTACGAAAATGTATCATGATCTTAAGGAAGTCTATTGGTGGAATGATATGAAGAGAAATGTGGCGGACTTTGTAGCAAGATGTCCGAACTGTCAGCAAGTGAAGGCCGAACACCAAAGGCCCGGTGGGTTGGCACAGAACATAGAAATTCCAATGTGAAAATGGGAAATGATTAATATGGACTTTGTGGTAGGATTACCGCGCACTCCGCACAAGTTTGACTCAATTTGGGTGATTGTGGATCGACTCACAAAATCAGCACACTTTTTGCCGGTTAAGTCTACCGACACAGTAGAGAAGTATGTTGAGTTATATATCAAAGAAATAGTCAGGTTGCATGGCACCCCAGTTTCCATCATTTCTGATCGGGGGCACAATTCACTGCTAAGTTTTGGAAGAAATTTCAGCAAGGTTTGGGTACTCAAGTGAATCTTAGTACATCCTTTCACCCGCAGACTGACGGGCAGGCAGAGCGGACTATTCAGACGCTTGAGGATATGTTGCATGCTTGTGTTATAAACTTCAAAGGTAGCTGGGATGATCATTTACCACTCATAGAATTTGCATATAACAAATAGTTATCATGCTAGCATTCAAATGGCACCGTTCGAGGCTTTATATTGTAGGATATGTGGATCTCCCATTGGGTGGTTCGAAATTGGGGAAGCAGAGTTGATAGGGCCAGACCTCGTGCGTCAAGCTATGGAAAAAGTTAAAATCATTAAGGAGCAGTTGAAGACTGCTCAGAGTCGTCAGAAATCCTATTCGGATGTTCGTCGTAGAGATTTGGAATTCAAAGAAGATGATTGGGTATTTTTAAAAGTTTTCCCCATGAAGGGTGTAATGCGATTTGGTAAGAAAGGGAAATTGAGTCTGAGGTATGTCGGACCGTACAAAATCATTCAGAGGATCGGTGAGGTAGCATACAAGCTTGAGCTACCACCTGAGATGTCATTAGTATACCCGGTGTTTCATGTGTCTATGTTAAAGAAAGTAGTTGGAGACCCGACAGCCATTGTTCCGATTGAGACTATTGAGGTAAATGAAGAACTGACTTATGAAGAGATTCCAGTTTCTATTATTGATTGGCAAGTCCGAAAGTTTAGAAATAAAGAAATTGCATCCGTGAAAGTGCTATGGCAAACCAACAGGTTGAAGAGGCTCCTTGGGAGGCCGAAGAAGAAATGAAGAAAAAGTATGCTAATTTATTTGAATAACCATGTAATTATGAGTTGTGCCTTATGAAAATGCTAAGGGATATTCCTATGAAATATGTATGACTTGTACATTTGGTGTTAAGGGTGTTCCGTTCTGGTAATATAATTGCTTGTGAGGCCACAGTTGGTGTTGTTTTGTATTATGTTACGTTGTTAGATTATGTATATGCTGTTAGGATGTGTTTCTGGGGGCTCTCTGACAGGTGGATAGGCCTAATTACAAGGAAAACTCTGGCGAAATTTTGGACTTTTAGGGAGTTAGTCAAATTTGGGGTTGCTAGTTTGTGGTATAAAACAAACTAAGTTGAATAAGATGCTAATGACGGATTTTTACCCTCATTCGAAGACGAATGATCCTAAGCGGGGGAGAATGTAACACCCCGAAAAATTTTGAAGTACTTAAGTGGTAAGCCCGGTAAATTTTGCAAAGAAAATAATGTTTCATGGTGTCGGACTAAGCTTATGTGTTTGAGGATTATAGAATGCACCGGAAAGTAAAGGAAAAGTTTTGGCAGAAAAGTACATTTCTGCGGTCCATTATGCGACCGCAGAACCAC
Organism: Nicotiana tomentosiformis; assembly: GCF_000390325.3. Taxonomy (NCBI): domain Eukaryota; kingdom Viridiplantae; phylum Streptophyta; class Magnoliopsida; order Solanales; family Solanaceae; genus Nicotiana; species Nicotiana tomentosiformis. The sequence continues at coordinate 75,341,539 of NC_090818.1, read as the reverse complement.
TCTGCAGACCGCATAATAGCCGCAGAGTGAGGCAGATAATTGGACCAATTGGAAGCAATTATGCGGTCGACTATGCGATCACATAACTGTTTTGCGGTGCATTATGCGGCCGCATAATGGTTATGCAAACCGCATAGTGACCGCTTACACAGACAGTTCTTTTGGCTATTTTGTAACCAACTATGCGACCGATATGCGGTCCGCATATCGGTTATGCGATCGCATACCTTGTTCTGGAGCTCCATTTTTGGGTTTTTAAAACCTGACCCTATTTCATTAAATACACTCTTTGGGTCAATTTTGAGCTATTATCTGACATTTTAGAGTGAGAGAGAGTGCCATGGAGTGAGAAGGTGTTCTCCAATATTTGTCCTTCAAATATTGCCCAAGTTTTGGAAGATTAAGAAGGGAAAACTCACTAGGTCTTCATCTTAGAGGTAAGATTCTACACCCTAACCCTCACTTTCGAATTTTGTGTAGAATTAGATAATTAGCAAGATAATTTCTGGACAGTAGGGTTGTTTATTTACATGCATGTGATATCAAGGGGTGTAGGAAGATTGTTGAACTAGGCATGGTAAATATTGGGTTGTGGGATGATGGAATTCTCCATAAAAAAAAAGGGCCTCGAAACCGTAATGCACACCTAGTGTTTGATAAAATACTCAAATGAGCTAGAACCATAATCATCTTCCTAATTTTGGTTATATTTGTTATATTTCTAAAATAGATTGAAGTTGCTAATAATTCCGGAATATTTAGAGTGTAAGGAAGCTCAAGTGAGGTATGTTGGCTAAACTCTTCTATAAAAAATTGGAATCCTCATTATCCTTGTAAGTTCCGAGATGTTGATTATAAATCGAGTATTCCGATAAGTTTTGTGATGAAGATATATGTTTAATTCGTATTTCAAATGCTCTTATCATATTGCATTATAAATTAAGGATGTGTCCCAAACTATGGATTACGTATCCATATGTTATAATTTCTAGTCGTGATTTATGTGAAAATTATTATGCCAAGTTGTGTAGAGATTGTGATTGTGACACACCTCCACCCGCATATATATTGGGGTGAGGCGGCATGACCGCTTTGTGTAGGGATTATGATATTGTGGGACTGCACCTCCACCCGCTTATATTGGGGTGAGGCGGTACAACCGCTTTGTGTATGGTTTTGGTATTGTTGTGGCACCACCACCCGCATACATTGGGGTGAGGCGGCATAGCCGCTTTGTGTTGGTATTGATATCGTTGATGCATTTCCACCCGCATACATTCGGGTGCGGCGGCATAGCCGCTTTGTGTAGGTTCATGGTACTGTGGTTATACATCCACCCACATACATTTATGTGAGGTGGCAGGGCCGCTTGATTAGAGTTGTGGTATTGTACGTACACCTCCACCTGCATACATTGGGTGAGGCGGTGGGGCCTCTTTGTGTGAAGATGGTTATAGAGGATCTCATCTTAAATCCTATAAATGTTGTTGATAGCTTTTAATAAGCTTGCTATGGTTGAGATAGTTATCTATATTATTCTATTGCCGCACTAGTTCATCATAATTATCTTGTATTTCTAAATTCTTAAATTGGTGTTTAGTTTTCATACTAGTACTATTCGACGGTACTAACGTCTCTTTTGCTGGGGGCGCTGCATCTTTAAATGGATGCAGGTGGTTCCATAGCAGGAGACATTGATCAGTGATAGCAGTACACCTTCTTCCCAGCTGACTCGGTGAACCCCACTTCATCTCAAGGTCATGTATCTTTTGTTCTTTATGTATTATGGTTGAGGTATAGCCGGGGCCTTGTTTCCGGCATTATCATTGAACTCTTCTTTATCTATAGAAGCTCCGTAGATATAGTGTGGGTTGTGTATTGGTACTGAGAAAGACAAACTATGCTATGTAGTGGTTGTATTACTTGTCCATTTGAGACTTTAAAAATGGTGAAACTTATGGTAAGAAATTGGTAATTACAGACATGACCACTTTATTGTTTAAATATGCGTTCAATATGCATTCCAAATATTCTTGTTATGTTGAGTTGTTGTATGAGAATGTGGTTTAAGTATGGGCTGTGTGTTATTATGTTATGATTTTAAAATGTGTTTCTAATGAAAGCTACCACGTCAAATTGTGTAAGAAATCACATGTGCCTAAGACCCTAAATTGCTCAAATATGTGTTTAAAGTCTTAATTTGAAAGTCCTTGTTGTTGATTATCCATGATGATATTTGAAAATGAAAGAAGAGAACATTGAAATATGATGTGCGGCCAACGTGCCAAGGATGATATTGCGTCATCACCATTGGTGCCAATGAAATGAATGATATGCAAAAGATTACGAAATAATTGGTAAATTCTTTTAATAGTAAATGCTTTGGGAGTATCGATTAGCCACCGAGGAACGGTATGTCGAAATAACCTAACCCCAAAACTACACGTGCCGGTGTAGGAGTGATTGAGGGGTAAATCCTCGTGTTAATATGGTGAGATTGTTTCCCCTTATATGGGATGAGATTGATGTGTTGAGTTGTTTCCCCTTATATGGGATGAGATTATTGCTAGCGAGATGTGACGTGATGTCGACCCACACGGCATTGTGGCGAGATGGCTTAGCCGATCGGGCTGAGATCAGACGCCATGCCGCGCACATGGTGGTATTGTGAGTGGATGTCTCGGGGTGAGACGGCTTAGCCGGTCGGGATGAGATCGGACATCGTGCTAAAACACGGTGGTGTATCGGTGCTAAGATCTCCCAACTTAAAAAGATTGGAACTTACTTGAAATTTGCCTTTCCCCTAACTTGACACGTTGATACTATTTGATTCTCTTATTGATTTCATGTTTCCTGCTCCGTTTGTTGTTACTCGTTCTATTGAGAGGGTGTTTAGTTTTACATACTAATACTATTCCATATATACTAATGTCCCTTTTGCCGTGGGCGCTGCATCTTTAATTGATTCAGTTAGTTCCATAGCAGGTTGTATTGATCAGTGATAGAAGCACACCCTCTCCTTAGCTGACTTGGTGAGCCCCACTTCATTTCGGGGTCCTATATCTCTTGTCCATGTACATAGTGTTTTGAGGTATAGCCGGGGCCTTGTTGCCGGTACTGTCATAGCACTCTTTTGTTTCTATTAGAGGCTCCGTAGACATAGTGTGGGTTGTATCTTGTTTTGGGAAGGTTGAACTAAATTTGTTGTAATTGTATCATTTGTCCCACTTTAACCACGAATGTATAGTGTACTGTTTTGGGGACTTGTTAATGACGTAACTAATGGAAATGAACTGGTGTTATTCACATGACCTCTTACTATTTAATTAATGAAATGTATTCTTCTCTTTATTCATGGGTGAGTTGGGTAGACGGCACTATGCAGGATTGCTCGACCGGGGTAACTCTTTTGATTATCGGTCGCGCTCCCCGAGGTCGGGGTGTGACAACTTATATGGGTTTCCAGATATTGAAATTTTGTTCTAAGGCTTGTGGACTAAGGTCGGAGGAAGAATCTTTAGTCAGATTGTGTTAATAAACTTAAATAGATTAAGGTGACATGACATCACCCGTGGGTATATGTATGACAAGCTTATACAGTGATTTGGCATCTTTTGAACGACTCTTGGCACGTTTGAGGATGAACGTATGTTTAAGTGGGAGAGAATATAACGACCCAACTGGTCATTTTGAGCTTTAGCATTCCGTTTGGTGGTTTGAAACTTTGTGTAGCTTCATATGATGTAATATGACATGCATGTATGGTTGGTTTTTATTTTTGGGAAGTTCGGGATTGATTTGATAAAGTAATTCTCAATTTGGAAGCTTAAGTTGGAAGAGTTGACCAAGGTTTGCATTTTGAGCAAACAACCTCATAATCAAGATTTGAGGGTTGAAATAGGTTTGTATGGTAATTTTGGACTTGTTCGTATGTCCGGATTTGGATTTGGAGGTTCCTAGAAGGTTTTGGCTCTATTTGCTGAAAGTTGGCAATTTGAAGGTTTGGAGAGTTTATAAGTTTGACAAGGAGTTAACTTTGGTGTTACCGGGCTTTGAATGGTGTCCCGAGATTTTGAATAGGTTAATTTGGTTGATTGGAACTTGTGTGCAAAGTTTGGTTGTCAACCGGAATGCCTAAGTGTGATTCAGATGCATTCGGCAAAGTTTGAATGTTTGAAAGTTAAGAGACGGATTCGATCTTAGATTTTTGGTTTTGATGTTGTTATTCATGTTTGAGACTTTGGACAATTTATAATAAGATATTTTTACTTCTTGGTATGATTGGACGGGGTCCCGAGGGGCACGGGTATGTTTTAGGTCATTGGTTGAGAGACAAGTTAAGGATTTGGAATTTGACCATGGTTTATATCGAGTCAAGATGACTTCTTTTCGGTGTTTTGAGTGCGCGAGGAGGTTTGTAGAGTATTTTATGATTGAAATACATATATGGTTTATATCCGGGAGGTTCCGGATGAGTTTTGGGTTGGTATTGGATCATTTTGGTGGAGTTTGGGATTGCTGGTGCTGATACTTCACAATTGCAAACTTTTGGACGTAATTGCGAACTCCGCATTTGCGAACTTATGGTCGCAATTGCTAGTTCCACAATTGCAAACCTTTGGTCGCAATTGCGAACATACGCAACTGCGAATTTTTTATCGCAAATGCGACATCTGCAACTGGGTTAAGAGTTAAAATTTTGGGATTTTAGCTCATTCTTTCATAATTTGAACCTAGACTTGGTGAGGGGTGATTGTTCTTGGTCATACAAGGAAATATGATAAGTGATTTGTACCTATTTGTGATTATATTTCAAGAATCTACATGGATTTCTACACAAAAAACATGGATTTTCAACGTGAAATTTGGGATTTTTTACTACACTTTAAGAAACTGTATTTTGAGGATTTGAGTACCGATTTGGACTCGATTTTTGAATCTAATCATATTAGGAGTCGACAGGTTACGGGTTACGGGATTTGGACCCGCAGGCCCAGAGTTGGCTTATGGGGAATTCCTCAAAGATTGAGGCTTTATTGATTGGGATTACTTCCTATGGGAAATGCGATTTTGGAGCTTTGGACTAGCCCGAATGAGGTAAGTGTCTTGTGTAGCTTTGTTGGAGGGATTTTTCCTAATAAAATGATATTATTTGCTACATGCGAGGGTGATGCATATGCGAGGTAACGAGCATATGTGCATGTTCCAAGGTTATCCATACTTGGGGTAGATTATATAATTCTTTGTTCCTTGTTGAACTTTATGATTTTCTTGCCTCATGTTCCTATAATATGAGCACAAATATCAACTCTGGAGACCATGCTTCAGCTTATTACAACTTGATTAAATATGATGGACTCTTTGTGAGTATGTTGATGTGCTAAATTCGGTCGTAACTATACCTAAATCACAAATACATATCTATGTCCGTCATTCTTGAGATACTTGGGTTCCAAACTTAGAATGAAACTCTAAGCTGCCTACGTACCTCGATGAAGAAGATCAAGTCATACCGTAGTTCAGAATGGGTGGGTTTTTTATTTTTCTATTTTTTTATATCCTAACTTTTGACTAGGTCGCCTCTTTCGAGGTTTTTAACCTAGCGAGCTTTTTTTTTTGGGCCGTACACAGTTTAGACTCATGCGGGCCAGGAGTGTAGGAACATGCAGTTTAGGCTCATGCGTCAAGGAGCGTTGCAATTTCAAGGATAATACTTCTTCAAAAACTTGCCATTGATAGGGCTGATTCTCATGCCATCTGCATCAACCAACTTGTAAGCCCCACTTGAATAAGCTTCTTGCACGACATATGGCCCATCCTATTTTGAAGTGAACTTCCCTACAGGTTTATGGGAAGTAATAATGGGTCTTCTTATGGCAAGGACTTGATCTCCTACTTGAAAGGATCTTGGGCGAACTCTTTTATTGAAGGCGCGAGACAATCGAGCTTGATAACATTCAAGACTCTGTTGAGCTTCCAACCTCTTCTCATCAAGAGCCTCCAACTCTGCTAATCAAAGTCGAGCATTTTCTTCATCAGTGATCTCTTCTTGAATAACTAACCGTAATGAAGGTATTTGATGCTCGAGTGGCAAGACGACTTTGACTCCATAAACGATTGCATAAGGGGTCTCTTGTGTTAGCGTGCGGTGAGTTGTCCTATATGCCCACAGAGCTTCTTCCATACAGTCATGCCAATCCCGTTTGGATTTGGAGACGACTTTCTTTAACAAGTTGCATAGAGTCTTGTTGAATGCCTCGGCTAGACCATTGGCGGAAGCATTATACATAGAAGAGTTATGTTACTTGAAGCCAAAGAGTTCACAAATCTTGTTTATCAACCTATTGTTGACTGACTTGCCATTATCCATTATTATGTAACGAGGAATGCCAAAGTGATAGATAATGTTTACTCGGATGAAACTTGCAACATTTTCCTTCTTCGAGCGTATTCCAAGCCTCGCACCTTCGAGCGTATTCCAAGCTATCTTTTACCATCGTTGGCCAATAATATCCCATCATTTTTATATGGAAGTGGAGCTTTGATCCAGACTGGTGTGACCCACATACCCCAGAATGTGCCTCTTGCAAAGCTTGGAGTGCTTTTCTTCCCCTAAACATCGCAAGAGTACTCCCTCGAATGACCTTCTATATAGAGTATCTTTGTAGTAAAGGAAGCGAAGTGCACAACGACGGATTTCATTCCTTCTCCTTGGATTTTCAGGAAGTATCCCATAGCTTAACTAGTCGATAATGGGTTGTCGCCATTCTTTTTTCTCAGCTTCAGAAACAGCGACAAGATGCTTGAGTTCATTTTCTTCACCTTCAGCCTCATGTGGCGGCGGTACTACCCATTTTTGACAGACAGTAACTTACGCTTGATCAGGCAGGATTAACGATGAAGCCAGGACAGATAAAGCATCAACCTTCTTGTTTTCTTTCCTTGGCACATGTTGAATAGTCACGTCACCGACCCACTCCATTAATTTTTTTGCATAATCATGATATGGGCGTAGTTCAGGTTTCTTGACCTCGTAACTACCTAAAAGCTTGTTGATCACCAACTGAGAGTCACCAAAGACTTGCAATTGCAACCGCTTCATTTCGACAGCCACTTCAAGCCCAAGTATTAGTGCTTGATACTCAGCAACGTTGTTAGAGCAGAGTTGCATCAACGTAAAAGAGTAGGACAGAACTTCACATAAAGAAGTGACAAATACTACACCAGCTCCTCCGCGATATGCAGCACCATTAAAGTACATCTTCTATGGATGTTGAACTTCGATGACCATTGCGTCCTCATCAGTTAGTTCGTCAGTTAGCTCCCAATCATCAGGTATAGGGTGATCTGCCAAGAAGTAAGGGACAATACTTGAAACCCATGTTGGGTATTTAACTTCACAAATAAAGCCAGCTTCGATGAGTTTGTTAACTTCGTTTCAATCAAGGAAACCAAGTCTTGCCTAAAGCACCTTTGAGCTTGTTTAACAGGACGAGCATCATTCTTGACTGCAAGGTGATGGATTGCTACTTTAGGGTCCAAGCCAGGCATCTCTTTGTAACTCCAAGCAAAGACATCCTTGAACTTCTTGAGTAACTCGATATAAGTGCTTGCTTCATCGATTGCTAGTAAAGCACTTAGGTATGTGAGAATTGGTTCTTCATCTGTGCGAAGGTTAACTTCTTTTAAGGCATCAATCGTTGCCTTCACCCCTTCTTCAAGTTCCGGGGGAGCATCTTTTGCATCTTCATCTTCTTGAGGGTCCCCATCGTTGAAGGATATGTGATAACACGGTGAAACATCCTCCAATTTCTCGTCATCCTCCATTAGAGATTAAACACCGTGCTCGCCTTGTGCAGTAACATGATACGAAGAACCCACACTTTCTTCGTCTTCATCACGTTCTTTAGTGTAGACCACAGTGTATGGCTTCACCTTTAGTACCTCATTACACAAAACCATGACTTTTGTTTGTGGCCTCATTCTAGAAGGAACCAAACATTGGAAATCTTTAGAGATCTTCTGAATTTTGGGCGAAGCGGGTGTTCTTGTATTTCGATAATTTCTCTGGAACTTATTCCCTTTCTTTAATGGACCCAACCTCTCAAACACGGAAGTCCTCACATTTGATTTTCCAAGTCGATCAAAGACATAAGGCTTGTTAGAAGCGGCAGATTCATCTTCTACGGTGATATAATTGCTGCTCACCCTTCTTATGGAGATGCGCACTGGTGACGGTTACTTATATCCCAAACCTTCACGTGGTTGCCTCGTCGCAGCTTCTGATGGGAGCTTCCCTAACTTTGACGGCTCATTGGGATTGTATCCAGCTTTTGCAAATATCCTGTAAGCGTTAGGATCAAAACCTTCATCTGTTCGCTTTGTAGGGAGTGCCACATTCTGCAAACGATTTTGGGCCACAAACCCTGCAAGTGGCTTTGAGGACAACTTTACTGCCTCAATTCGTTTTACCGGAAGAGTTAACTCCTTCAGCATGTTAGTTTGGAGATTAGATGATTCACCTTCATCTTTCTTCCTTTTAGAGACATATTGGAGTGCATGAGTTACTTTCTTGCCATAAGACGCAATATCCCATCTATAACATTTATTCGAGTTAGGATGTACCTCCTTAGTAACAGCTTTGGCTCTACCAGTAGTCACCTCAGCTTTTTTAGTTGTGGGCTCGTCATTCTTGCTCAGCTTTTAGCTCCTTCACAATGCGGTTCTTCAAATAGAACTTTGCATCGACGAAGTGTGACTCAGCCTCGGTGAATGGCTCATCATCAGCAACTATCTTCTTCTCGACTTCACCCTCGTAGTATTTTAAACATTGATGGTAGGTAGATGGAACTACTTTATTCTCATGTATCCAAGGCCTTCCAAGCAAGACATTGTATGAAGTCTTTGCATCGATCACATGCAACCATACACTTGATTGCATATCTTCAATGGTGATTCCCAACCTGATCGCACCTATGGCTCTTTGCCCCCTTGGTTGAATCCTTGAATCATCACACGACTTTCCAAGAGTTCGTTCATGGGAATACCAAGTTCTTTCACAGTGCGAATTGGCAAGATGTTCACTGAGCATCCTCCATCAACCAAAATTCGATTTACCTTTTCATCGCGCATATAGCCAACTAGGTACAATGGGCGGTTATGAGGAGTGTCACCGAGTAGAAGATCGTGATTTGTGAATGTAACTTTTTCCTCACAAGCATTAACTTCTTGAGGAATGGACTCAATGAGTTTTTCCGAAGATGGTGCCGATGGTAGGTCATCACTCTTTTCTTCCCCTTTATTAGCATTGCAACAAAAGGCTTCAATACCATCACGGGAAATTTTCATGCGGAACCAACATGGCAAGAAATCCTACAAGGTCACTGGATGTCGTGGCTTTTGAGGGTGGTGCACCTCCACTTTTGCTTTCTTCAAACGCCTAACTGGATTCTGTTTCCTTGGTCTTTTTACCATCATCTTCCTTATTGGTTGTTCTATTGATTCTTTTCGTGGGCTCCTTTTGTGGCGCCTACGACGAGTCACCAACGTCCAACCTTCATCATCATTAGGTTGATCGACTTCAACTTTGTTGTTCTCCAGTAATTCTTCATCTTTACTTTCTTTAAAACCACATAATTCATCCGGACTGAATGAGCCAAAGGTGATAGAGACTTGGTTTGTGCTTGCTTTCTCATCTTCAAGCACGATCTTCTTTTCACGAGCCAAATCCATAACTTTGTCCTTGAATACAAAGCACTTCTCTAGAGGGTGGCTCACAAGTCGATGGTATTTGCAGTAATTTGGGTCATTCGTTTTACCAGCTTCATTTGGCCGCTTCATCTCCGGAAGCCCAATGAGATTTAACTCGAGGAGTTCTTCAAAAATTGCTGGCACATTAGAATCCAGAAATGGGTACTCCTTCTCTTGCATTTCTTTTAGAGTCAACTTCCCAGTTGGTTTATCTTGAAAAGAAGTGGATTTCGTACTCTGCTTCTTGCTCACCTTCATTGTGAACTTCACAGGTGATGTGTTGACATTCATAGCTTCTTTGTTTTCAGACTTAGGTGCAAACTTGCTCCATTTCCTGACTTCTTGCTTATCGTTCCCTTTGCGAGGCTCATAGATAGGCAGCCTTTCGTTTCCGGCGGAGGCCATGCTTAACTCTATGTCATGGGCACGAGTCGCAAGTTCTTCAAATGTGTTAAGCTTGATACCTTACAAGATGTAGCGGAGTCCCCAATGCATACCTTGGATGCATATCTCTATGCCAGAAGCTTCACTAAGCCTCTCTTTGCAGTTGAGGCTTGCATTTCTCCAACGATTGATAAAGTCGATAACTGGTTCACCATTTCGTTAACAAGTATTTGTAAGTTCTATCATACTCACAGTACGTCTCGTGCTATAAAAGCAATTGAGGAACTCTTGCTCTAGTTGATCCCAGCTATCGATAGATCCAACCTCGAGGTCTATGTACCAGTCAAAAGCATTTCCTTTTAGCGAGCGGACAAATTGCTTGACAAGGTAATCTCCATAAGTCCCAGCATTGTTGCACGTCTCAATGAAGTGCGCCACATGTTGTTTTGGATTACCTTTACCATCAAACTGTTGAAACTTTGGAGGTTGATAGCCAACATGCATCTTCAACATATCGATCCTTGCAGTATACGGCTTTGCGTATGTAAGAGAAGACTTGGCAACAACTTCATACTTATTTTTAATAGTTCCTTCAATGAACTCCTTCAGTTGATCGATTGGAATCATCCCTTCAGATGAGATAGGGATAGCCTTAGCGGATGCTACATGTCTTGGGGAGAATCACTCTCTGGAACTTCTGGGAGCTTGCCAAGTGCATGGGTGGATTCTTCTTCCATCAAGATTCCCATCATGACCGTTAGCTTGTCAATTCTAACATCTTGATTTTGCATGCACTTGGTCAATCCAGAGATTGCTTCCGTCAAGTTTGCCAACTGCTCCTCGACAGATGAAGCGTTTGTCACTATGGCTTGCATGATTATTGTGGACGATGGAGAGTAGCATGGATTATCACACAGATTGATTCTCGATAGGCTCACGCTATGCGGTGTAAGTGGAGAGGATCCATCACTGGAAATATCATCATCTTCCTTCACAGCAGAGTTCTTGGATCCGGAGAGGTCAAGCAGAGCAAGAGTTTTCTTAATCTTTTCAGCAACATTGCTTCCTCCTTCAGGTGTGTTCGTGGAAGATCTTGCTCCTTTTGAGGATGAAAATCCGAAAACAGAGGTTGATGCGGACGACACTTGTAGTGCTTGTTGTCCTAAAGAGCTTGCTTTGCTCCTTGTAAATGGTCCAAAGCTTCCAAAGGTAACATCGAGAATGCTTTCCACATCAGCGTAGAACCTGGAATTAGCAGCCTTGGTGGATGTTGATCTGGTGTTGGTTTTCATTGAAGCCATTTCGATGTTCTTGAACTTTGGTGATTGAAAAGTTGAGATGAGATGTAGAGATTGTCCCACTGGCGTGCCAGAATTTGTAGACAATAAATTTGCGTCAAGAAAATAATCGAGATCAAAAAATATTGCCACAATCGTAGTATTTGATTTCAAATAATATGAGTGTACAATCTCTATGAATCATTTGATTCTTCTTTCCAATAGTAAATAAATCCAAGGGCTTTTGAGCTTGATCTTGAATATGTAGTTGTTGCCACAAATGATGATCTTGAATTCACTAGAACGAACTTTGATTTGAACCTGTACTACTCGAATCTTGATTTGTTCTTCATTCTTGAGCTTGAACTTGATTTCTTGAACTTGAACTTGATTGCTTGAAGCTTGAAACTTGTAAAGAAATTTGCAGCATTTGATCCACGAGCTTTCTCTTGCATATTGTTATAACTTCTGGTGTCTTTTCTGGGTTATGAAAACCCCTATTTATAGTTGTAGGAGGGGAGAGTTATGAAAAGAACAAACTCTTTCCGGCCAATCAAATTGAAGTGTGACAAGGCCGCATTTGATTGGCCAGAACATGTTACTTGCACACGTGGCGCGATTTCATTCGCCTTTTAATGTGACTTGGCATGCTTTGTCATTTTGACACGTGGCATGATCTTATTGACTTTTTCGCTTGACTTGGCGTGCCACATCATATGGCACCAAACTAGGCCTGTAGGAAGATGACATCTTGGACTTAATGAAGTGGGCTCATCACTTTAGCCCAATTAAATGGGCTAGCCCAATGGATTAAGACTTATTTATTTAATCCATATATATTGGACTTGAGTAATTGATCCAATTATATCAGCCCATAATATTTATTTGAACTAATATATTTAATATATAGTCCAAATTATTTTATTGGATTTAAATCCAATAAAATTTAAATGCTTACACTTGGTACTATCCTTTTTGGTAATTTGACATTAAAAATACTTTTTAGAAAGATTGGCCAAAAATAATTTGTTTACCAAATATTGCAAAAAGTACTTCTTAAATGAATTGGCGAAACACAAACTATTTTTTTCAAAAGTACTTTTGGAAAAAACACTTATGAAAAAAATACTTTTCAAAATAAGCAGTTTTTGACAGCTTGGCCAAACGGGCTCTAAAATGAGTTTACTAAAGTGATCTTTACACAAAATAGTCGGTCATATTAATTGTTTACTTTTTCTAGCCATATACATAGATTATACATTAATTGTACACAATTATACACATACAATACATATATTATACCTTCACCGACTATTTTTAGTTTAAGGTTATTGGGTGGGCGGCTATTTGGGTTAATTCTTCTATACTTAAAAGTGATTACAATAACCGGTTCAACACTTACAAAGAAAAAGCTTTCCTAATTTTTTTTAACGAGCATTACTCCTCAAGAGTATAATATAATTTATTTATCATTAGAAGGACAATTGATGGCAAGTGTTGTTCGTTATGCAGGAACGTGGATTACATGCAACATAATATATATACACATATATAATAGGGCAGTACTTACAAGACCCATAAACCAAATTATTAGGCTTCCAGGCACTTGTTGAATCCTCCCTCTGATGCTCGGCTAGTGAGGGCTGGTTTCATTGTAACAATGGCAGACTCATTTGCTCCAGCTCTTAGAGCAGCCCGTCCAGCTTCCAAGAACCTATTGACTGCATCCTCTACGTATCGATTAGCTTCACCAACATTCATGTTCCGTCCAATATCAGGGTAGCTTTTGAGCACATGATCACCATTAAGCTGTGAAGCAAGCTGGATCATTTCTATTTGAAATTCAGAGAGTTTTACATCTTCTCTTGGTCCCCATGGTCTTAGATTTGTCTTCACCTCGGGAAGTTTCTCTGCTCAGACATCATACGGATCAAATGATTATGATTAGCCGGTAAATGGGTGATAAGGCTCTTGTTTTATTTGAAGAATTAGGAGACTCCTAATGGCCAAAGATAATAAAAATGCATATTAAGTTATTGCAAACATATAATAAATAACGAAAACAATTCCCCTTGTAACCGTTAAAGTTTGTCAATGAAGGTTCACATATTACAACATAGTATTAGAGCAAGCACGAGTCCTCATTTCGAGTTTCAAACCGCCTGTCATCACTATAAATATTTCCCTATGTACTTGGCCTAGCCAACAGAATTAGGCTTGCATGTGCAGGAGTGTGTTGCAAACCTAAAATACAACAACAACAACAACAACTCAGTATAATCCCATTAGTGGAGTTTGGGGAGGGTAGTGTGTACGCAGACCTAGGTAGAGAGGCTGTTTCCGATAGACCCTCGGCTCCCTCCCTCCAAGAACTCCCCACCTTGCTCTTGGGGTGACTCGAACTCACAACCTCTTGGTTGGAAGTGGAGGGTGCTTACCACTAGAGCAACCCACTCTTGTCAAACCTAAAATAATTAAACAAATTTTCTAACCATCAATTAAGTTTTTATTCACGCAACTCCACACAAGTATAAATCATAGGTCCACTCAATTCATCCAAACTGATGGTTATATCAGAGATCCCATCTGTTCTATCAAGAACTCAAGCTCGCATTGAAGCAATTTTCACAAATTATCAAAGATAAAGCACCCCATTCTTCTTCCTCCGACATTCTAAAAGCTATAAAAGATCAAATCAGTTTTATCATATCACACACCAGAATAAAGGATAACTGCAGCTTTCACCAATACCAGAGATGGAAAACACCCCATTGCTTTAAATGATGAAAGAGAACTACAACTCCTGCGGTAGCTAAAGTGGGAAAAAGCTTAAAAGAACACCCTCTTGAAGTCGGGAAAACGAGTTCACGCGGGAGCCCATAGTGTTCCATAAGGAAGTGTAAAGCAGCTTATCCAGAAGAAAAAAAAATTGTGTTTGCTAAGCATCATAACTCGTTTGAGGAAAGAAGCAGCTTTTACTAGTAATAGTAGTCATAACGCGTTAAAAGTACGAATAAACGTTTAGTAATAGAGTCTTCACCATATGTGCTTTTGAAGAATTTTAGCAGATATATTTTTACTGTATAGTGTTTCCTAAAGTATTTAACATCTAAAAAACAACCATATATATTCCATGGAACTCTTTACTTTCCAGTCTAAGTGACTATTAGTCAGTCTGTATGAACATAGTATTTTCAGTATTAAGCATGTAGTAATTGGGCAATACGCTAAATAATTGTTCATGGTTTGATGAAGTTGTACCTGGACAATCATCACGGGGAGTCTTACGCAGGTGGAAATAGTTCTCAAAGCTCCCAGCCCATGCATCTCGTTTGGTTAAGAAACTCGACTTCAGATTAAAAAGTTTTTTCACAGTTGCTGGTATGGAAGAGTGCTCAAATTGTGAAGATGGGGTTGGACCATTTGTTTCATGGATCACTGCATCAAACATATTGATAAGGTAAGGTTAAACATACTTCTGATCCACCTTTACCAAAAAAAGCAAATTATATATGCGCCAGTTTCTTATCATAGAAGAATATATTCCAAGCATATAGGTTACTTGACGTTACCATCTAATGTACCGTTGATTTAATTTCAACAGGATACATTAGTGCAAGATATTCTTGTAAAGTTGTAATGGCACCTCTTTCGTGTTCAACATGGTTATAACTCATAAGCTTCAACTGCACACATATAGCAATACCACGACTAGAAAGATTTCCTAGTTAATTTACAAACTTTTCATCTCAAAGAATCCTAAAAACGCAACAACCCCACTGAATCCTATTCCTATCACCAGCTCTACCACATATATTTCTCCTTATAAAATGCTAAGTAGTAAATATCAACCACAAAAGTACCTTAAACAGTTAAATGATAATGAAATGAAATACAAGTAATTAGTCAATATCAAGCGACTCACCAGTGCCTTTGTCAATCCATGGGGAAATCAAGAAAGAAGGGACACGCACACCCAAGCGGTCAAATCTGAAGTAATATGGAGGAGGCCCTATAATCCCATCAGGATTAGGCACCCCAGATACCGGAGTGGGTACATGATCAAAGAACCCGCCATGTTCATCATACGTAATCAACAGTGCCATTTCTTTCCACTGTGGACTCGCCCTCAGAGTCTCATAAACCTCCTTCACAAATTTCTGTCCAAGTGCTACATCGTGGGATGGATGGTCATCATTAGCCGGGTCAAGTTTAATATCAAAGTATCTCTGCTCAATCACCACGTAATTTGGTAGTTTCCCAAGTTTAGCGTGGAGTTTGAACTTCAATGCATAATCATGAAACTTAAAAATGTGTTTGAGTTTTCTCAGTGACTTGAAAAAAAACGTAGCTGGGATGTTTTGGTAATAAATTCCAAAAGAGAGGCCATTTTCGTCTAAAGAATCGAAGATGGTCTTTTGAGGGAACCCATGGATTAAATCTCTGCGGACATTGCTGGAAGCTCCGTGAGAAGTTGCCGAGTGAACATAAAACCGGTTTGGCTGAGTGGAAGCCGGAACCGACGCGAACCACCGGTCGAACACCCCGAACTCGTTCGCTAACTCCCTGTAAACCGGTAACAACTCCGGTTTAAACCCGCTCATCACGGTTTGCTCCATATCATGGACGCCCATATTGAGAGCCTGCTGCACGAACCCGTTCATGGGAGCCGGGTTAGCGGAGGAATCATTGGACCCGAATATCTGCTCTCGAATAGCTTGAATGGAGTGACCCGGGTCGGAGTCAACGAAGACAGCATCATCGGAGACAAAGATTTTCGGGGAAGAAGGGTCGGACGCATTGACCAGGTTAAACTCGGAGCCGTTCAGGCCGTCGATATCGGGTCGGGCCTTGTGAAGCCAACCTAGGATGTGATCAAAGGAGCGGTTTTCCATGACCAGAACGACAAGGGTCTTGATGGGTCCATCGATTTTGTGATGCTTGCGCTTGTGAAAGGGGAAGGAAGAGGAAAGGGAAGGGGATAAAATCAGGTAAACTAAGAAGAATAAAGTGAAGCGGGTCGCCGGGAAAAGCATTTTTCGACGACCCATTTCCGTTCCGGCGATCTTAAAATCCGGCGACGGCAGGTAAGGATGATAATGAATAATGGATATGTGCCGCTTCAGCAAGAAAAGTCAAGCTGAATTGTCAAAACATATTATAATAAGTATGTAGTAATGTTGACGGAAATGGCATATCCTGTGAGAATTATTTGCTATCATTTGATAGTGGGTTTACAAAAAGTTTTGTTTGACACACTACTACTTTTATCTTAGCCAAGTTATATCCTTTCTGAAATTTGGCAGTATCTCTTTTGTTTTTGTTTTTGTTTTCCCTCATTTTTCAACCAATTCTTCTTCGTCCCTCTTTTCCCCCCTTTTGCTTGGCTTTTTTCAGATTTTTAAGAAAATTGAAGAGGATGCAGGTTAAAGAAAGAATATCTTCTTTACAGTAAACAGGGAAGAGAGAATCAATATGAGAGAATCACTGAATTCGAAGTTGTTAAATCTTTCCCTACGTGACTAATTAAGGATTCAATGTGGATTTA
The DNA here is from genome assembly GCF_000390325.3 of Nicotiana tomentosiformis. Lineage (NCBI taxonomy): Eukaryota > Viridiplantae > Streptophyta > Magnoliopsida > Solanales > Solanaceae > Nicotiana > Nicotiana tomentosiformis. Next base: position 75,324,580 of record NC_090818.1, on the reverse strand, counting down.
AAGAAAACATATAAATAGACAATTGTACCCATGTAAAATTTATTGGATGTATATTCAATAAAATAATTTGAACTATATTTTAAATATATTTGTCTCAATAAATTATCACGATCCAAAATCCTACCTCAATCCCTTGATGGCGCCTAGCCGAACTTGCTAAGCAAGTCAAGCCAAAAATAACAAATAAAGTCCATTTTATTATTTAACAGAGATATATAGCAATAAACGATGGAAATAGTCTCAAAATAGTGATAATATATGATAATAGCACAAGCAATGCCTAAACACGGCCAATACAATACGCTCTCAAGACTAGGTACCACTAGTGTACAAGCAAATACGGAAAGAAAACAAAGTCTGTATCCATGTCAAGCTGTCTGAAATACAATAGATAGAAATACAAAAAAGAAACAGAAACATGTGAAATAGATCCATAAAGTGCAACTTACCTTAAGTCTCCATAAGATCTCCTAACCCAGTCTATCAAAGAAGTAGTAGCGAGGCTAGATGCTTCCGAATACTTACCACACAAATATAATAGCAGAATTTGATAACTGAACAATAAGTAATATCATGAGAGACAAGAGTCAAAAATATCAACGGATAAGCATACATTTCTAGCACAAATTAAACCTATCGCTGCTCAGCTATAATAATAAAAGATGACATGTTCAAATAATGGAGTCGGGACTTCCAATTGAAATATAAGGATATCAAGTAACAATTTACAATGAGATAAATACCTCAAAACGAGTCAATAATAATAATAATAATGCATGCTCAACCGATACAAGATTCATGTACCCCGATACACAATCCATGCATCACATAACCCGATACAGAATCCATATATCGTCCTGGTACAAAATTCATGTACCAACCACACTCACAGGGCCCAAAGTAACATGGGTTATCACATGACTTCGGAGGAACGAATCCAAATACAAGCGCAAGAGGGAAATAATAGCATCCCTCATAAGTCAATGTCTGATCATCAAGTCCAATGTGCCATAATTGTATCTTAGCCGCACGCTTACCCTTCATGCCAAAATTCTCAGTCTGAACCATGTATTTATTATTTTAAATGCATGTATATGCTCACGAATTATAGATAAAGGGTTCACGAGGACTTAATTAATATCATACGGATATGTGCTCATGCACTACAATAAAAAGGGGCTTTAGCGACAATACAAAACGGCTTTACCAGCAATAACAATAGCCGCTGTATCTTTTACCGACCATTAGTTTTTTGCCGCCGAAGCCGAGGTCGGCAAAGCCTTTAGCGGCCTTTCTAACAAAACCGGTAAAATGTATGGTTTATTGCCGCTAAAAATTATTATCTTTAACGGTAATTATTTGCGACAATTATAATGGCTACTAAATCCAATCCAAAATGGCTAACTATACTCCTTTAGCATCCATTTTTATAGCCGCTAAATTCAAAATAATTGCCGCTAAAAGTTCGCATCTTTAACGGCCAATATTTTGTGGCAATTAAAATGGCCATAGTATCCGTTCTGAAAACATCTTAATTTTTCCTTTTAGCGTCCATTTTAATGGCTAATATGTCTAACTAAATTGCCGCTAAAAGTCAATATTTTTAACGACGATTATTTTCCAGCAATTATAACGGCTGTAATATCCCTTGAGAAGATATCTTAATTTGCCTTTTATCGTTCATTTTTATAGCTGCTATATCCAACTAAATTAGCGCAAAAAGTCACAAGCGGGTAATAGCAATAGTTTAGCCACCATTAATAATAGTTACTATATTAGTTCAGAATATGACCCAAATAAATATATTAATATTAATTCAAAAAAAACATAATATATCTCATTAAATCTTAACAAACAAAAGAAAGTACTAATAAAAAATATTAATGTCATGGTAACTTAAAAAATAAACTTATATTGTTTAAACTAAATAGCTAACGTCATTATATACGTAATCCAAACGAATATAACGTCATTATATATGCAATTCGCAACTATTCATCTTTTTGATATCTTACACCCGCTAAATTATCGAATATCGCATTTCTTGACTATTGTTATGCCCAATTAAACTCTACAGAATATCTAGCCATTGGTTAATGCTTATCTTTCATCAGATAGGATTAGAGGTAAAATGTTCGACTAAATAACTGTCAGGGAATAAATATTTTAATAAGACAGATCAAAATGTAATTGACCATCGTAAGCGGGATTCTTTCCAACTCCTCATAGATGAGTGACAAGACAGTATCTTTGTCACGCGTACTACAGTTCAACATAAGCAATACAATTGAAAAAAGTATCCTTCCGCATTTGGAATCTCCGACTTTTACCACTCCACCGAATCAAACTTTTGAAATCCTCTCTTTTGCATAAAGACTCGAACTTCAATAAGAATGAATATTTTTTTTTGAAAAGTAACAAGCAGAATGAAAATTTAGACAAATTCTAATATGATTAACTACTATGACAACTTCAAGAATACCCAATTTTTCCAATCTCTTTAACTATTCAAATAATTGACAAACACAAAGACAGAAACATCTACAACTGCATAACCAAATTTGTTTTCATCACAAGCTTTTTTTAAAAAGAACTCTAAAACCAAGGAACTTTACGTTAAAAGGGAAACGAGAAAATATAGTCGCTCCATTGATAAACAAGATTGGAACAACATCATCATATATATATATATATATATATATATATATATATATATATCCAATTATTGTGGGTTGCTCTGATGGTAAGCGCCCTCCACTTCCAACCAAGAGGTTGTGAGTTCGAGTCAGCCCAAGAGCAAGGTGGGAGTTCTTGGAGGGAAGGATGCCGAGGGTCTATTGGAAACAGCCTCTCTACCCCAGGGTAGAGGTAAGGTCTGCGTACACACTACCCTCCTCAGACCCTACTAATGAGATTATACTGGATTGTTGTTGTTGTTGTTGTTGTTGTTGTTGTTGTATTTCCTTCTGACAACCCAACAGTAAAGCACTAATCTAACACCCTGTTCCGTTTTGAAGAGCCTTAAAACCAAAAAGTATAGATGATCGGTAGAAACAGTAATATGATGATTAATGTGTAGATGCAGTGCAGAAGTTGGTGAAGGACTTTACTGAATGTCTTAGGAAGATCACAGAGCTATTTTTGTCAAGAGTCAACACAAAATCTCAAAACTCAAAGAAGACCGCACTAACACACATATATCAACTTTCACCTTTGTGTAGTCAATGAAATCATAACCACTACTATTTTTTTATAAATCATATTACACATATTTACCTGAGGTGCCATTGCTACTTTGAAGCATAGATGCATTAGGAGCATATTTGCGCATGAATTGTCTCATTTGGAGTAATTCTGATTGCATCTTCTCTTGATTTTGTTTCATCATATTCATTTCTTCATTTTATTTCTCCTTTAACTCGATCATCTCCTGTTCTAACCTTTGTATAACCTCATTAGACGAATCATCTGTAATAATATTTTCTAAGGAAGACCTACTACCCCAGCACCTGAGAATACACATCGCCTTCCCAAGCAACACTACGAGGAGGTTGCTTAGTAGATCTCTCACTATTGCTCATCCTTTCATTTATCATTTCCTGACCATAGAATACACAATAAATCCATTTTGGAATTTATGAACAGGAATACCTAATATCTTTGAATGAATGAAGAAACATGTTTCTCATGTTCTAAATGTTTCCCAATTTATAAAATAAAAGAAAGAATAAATCTTACGATTGTCTTGGCAGAATCATCATCTAGTGGTTTACCATTCTTACGTTTTTATGAGTTAATATAAAAAAATTTGCTCGTGTAGAATCCATCCATTTACAGCCTAATACACTAAAAATGATATTAGACATGCGTGATAAAAAAGGTTTAAAATATTATAGTTTGTAATTTCACAGGTTTACCTGCTCATTCATCAATGTATCAATACTTTTGGATCCTCCTGTGTGAGGCCTCTTTTGCTTGGCCCTATTATTTCTATTTGCTCAGGTATGTCTCTGTCATTGAAATATTAAAATGATATATTATAAATTTGAAATAAAATTTGAGAATAACTAAAATCAAAATGCTATGAAAATGAGCATACTAGGAGAATTTTCACGGTTGATACCTTAACTTTATCAGAAAAATAATAAAAAATAAGACCACTCCATTGATCCCTCGGTATGCGACTTGATCTATTTTTTAGCAAAGCGTCTTTAATCTTATATTTTCGCGTATATTGACCTTTTAAATCGCACTTGTAATCTTTTCATTTCTTTTCTAGTGACTTTAAGATCCACGCTTCTCCATGTTTTGGGATAGAGAACTTTTTCTAAAAAAATAAAAGCCAACATTTATAAGATAACATCATGTATAAAAGATTGAACATGTTCACAAAATAATAATAATAATAATAATAATAATAATAATAATAAAAATAATAATAATAATAATAATAATAATAATAATAATAATAATAATAATAATAATGATGATGATGATGATGATGATGATGATGATAATAACTACTCCATACCCTCACAAAATCCACCAAACTCAAGAATAAGTTCCTATGCCTTCACAATTAATCATAAGCCTAGTCATGATTTCTAACATGAATAAGAGAGCAAACGTAGTCACATAAGACAAATAAATAAATGAATCAAATGAGCACATAATCAAACAAAGCATGAAATATTCGAATTTCTACCCAGAATCATGAAATAAACTCGGTAAATGCGTATATGTTCTCCACCACGTATATACACTACTCCCAATACCGTAAAACTCATAGCAAACAAGTCAAATCCTAGGGATTTCCCTCTTAACAAGGTTAGCCAAGAGCCTTACCTCCACCTGGCAGCCTCTAATCTCCAAAAATAGCCTTTCCTCTCAAATCGACCTCCAAACGAGCGAATCTAGTCAAATACAACTCAATAACGTTAAATAAAGCCATAGGAAGTGAACCCAAATAATAAATATTGAATCTTTAATCAATTGCACAAAGTCAACCAAAAGGTCAACTCGGACCCGCCTCCCGGAACCCGACAAAATTCATAAATTCCGAACACGCATTCGAATACGAGTCCAAATATATAAGTTTAATCCAAAACCAACTTCAAATCGGGGTTCAAATCTCGATTTTCCACTTTAGAAAGGTTTTGCCAAAACCCTCAATTTTTCCCTCTTAGATTCACCAACCAATGACCAAAATCAATGATAGAATCATGGAATAAAACCAAATCTAAGTCAAGAACACTTACCCCCAATCAAAGTGGTAAAAATCGCCTCAAACATCGCCCAAATCCGAGATTCCAATCTCAAAATATGATAAATGAGGCCAAACCCTCGATTAAAAGAGACACTGCCTAGTGATTCCACTTCTGCGGTGCAAATGTTGCATCTGCGACGCTGAATCTGCGAAAAATCCCTCGCTGATGCAGGAAATTCACTTAAACTCTAGCCTTCGCTTTTGCGTTCAAGGCTCCACTTCTGCAGAGTTGCTTATACGATTCCCTGGGCGCACCTGCGCTTTCATTTTGCGACCAACCTTCTGCGTCTACAGACTCATCCTGCGCTGCTCCCCTCCGCATCTGCGATCCACTGTCTGCATTTATGGACAAAGCTTTACAGGTGCGAAAGTACAAGAACAGGACCCGCCAATTCAACCTTAAATGATCCGAAACCCATCCGAAACTCACCCGAGGCTCCCGGACCCCGTCCAAACATACCAACTAGTCCCAAAACATAATACGGACCTACTCGAGGTCTCAAGTCACCCCAAATAACATCAAAACTACAAATCGGAACTCAATTCAAGCCTAATAAACTAATCCAACTTCCAAAACTCATGTCGAACCACGTCTAACCAAGTTGGAATAACCTCAAATTTTGCATACAAGTTTCAAATGACATAATAGACCTATCCTAACTCCCGAAACAATAATCTGAACCCGATAACACTAAAGTCAACTCCCGGTCAAACCTATGAACCTTCCAAACCTTCAAATTGTTAATTTTTGCCAAAAAGAGCCAAATCAACCTATGAACCTCCAAATCCAAATTCATACATACACCTAAATCCAAAATCACCATACGAACCTATTAGAACCATCAAAATACCATTCCGAGGTCATTTGCTCAAAAGTCAAACCTCGATCAACTCTTACAACTTAAGCTTCCATAAATGACACTAAGTGCTCCAAATCACTCCCGAAACTTTCCGAAGCCAAACCAATCAATCCTGCAAGTCAAAAATAATAAATACACATATGGAAAACATCAAATTGAAAAACGGAGCTCAAATACATAAAATGACCGGCCGAATCATTAAATTTTTCCCCTATTAAATAAATGTTCGTCTTTGAACGAGTTTAGAAACATACCTGGAGTGCCAAAAAGATGTGGATATATGCTTTGCATATCATGCTCGGTCTCGCCTCCTTAACCGGTTGACCTCTCCACCTAACCTTTACCGATGCAATATCCTTTGACCTCAACTTCCAAACCTGCCTTTCAAAAATGGCCACTGGTTCCTCCTCATAAGCCAAGTTCTCATCTAACTGTACTGCACTAAAAACTAGCACATGTGACTAATCCTCATGATACTTTCACAACATGGAAACATGAATTTGCTAGGATGTATACATGAATTTGCTGTGTCTCTTCTGTATTTGCTAGCCCCAGAGTGTATACATGATTTTATGAATATCTTCTCTAATTGCTACCTTACTTGATGGAATGAGACAACACATATTTTCTCTATATGTGATTCCGTGTGACTTGACTTGTTTAATTCTGTATATCTTCTCTATATGCAATTGTTGAAGGATTAATTAGTGTTTCATTCATATCTTCTCTATATGCAACTGATGAAGGATTATCTTGTATTTCACGCATATCTTCTCTATATGCAAGTTTGATGATTTATTGATATTGAACACATATATTCTCTATATGCTGGATTGTTAACTGATTCAGGACTTAGCACGTTATCTCTTTGTGCACCAATGTGGTCTTATCTGTATTGTATGACTAGACAGCACCAGTGCTGTGTACTTGTGAAATTCAGGGATTGGACAGAATATTAGCGAGTATCATTAATAATTCTTGCCATTATTAGCTCGCCGAGGTTAGTTATTATACTTGCTGAGTACATGAGGTTGGTTATACTCATGCCATACTTCTGCACCTTGGTTGCAGATCTTGGAGCTGAGTTGATGTATATGAAGGGAGCTGGCATTGAAGATGTACCTGTTTCCGGATATAGCTACAACTAGTCCTTGGTGGTTTTGGATTCATACTCTGTTTATGTATATTCCAATAGATGTTGTATTTATTTTTGTACTAGCTTTGTAAACCTAAATCTTAATGGCTCATGACTTGTACTACCAATCCTTGGGTTATTATTTGGAAACTTAGCTATTTCATTTATTGATTACTGATGATCTTCAGTAGAATTGTGTAACTGTTGTTTGGCTTACCTAACGGGTTGGGTTAGGTACCATCACGATTTGGTAGATATTTGGGTCATGACAAGTAAGCTAAATTGTCCATGGATCTACAGCATCGGCTACCATATTAGCCCTTCATAGATGGCATAAAGCATCAACGCCATAATCTTTAATACTCAACATATCGCCTCAGACATGTATTTAGCTCCTCCTATTTGAGGATATAAAGATAACTCTTGTAATTTGTGAGGATGTCAACTCGTATGCCAAATAAATAATGCCTCCGACCTCAACTGCGTGTACAACTGCAGTTAACTCTAGAGCGTAGATCAGATAGTTCCTCTTGTGCCTTCTCAATTACCTCGAAGTATAAACAATTACCTTTCTGTATTCATTTTGACGCTTGAAACGTATGTTTACGAACTTATCTTGGTTCCAACACATTATGGAACTTCCTGTATACATAATCTCCAACATCGCTCTTGATTCTAATCCTTCATCCAATGGACATGCTTCACGATGAGTTACTAACTTACTTTTTTATAGAATACATAAAAATTCTGAAGAACTTGGCATTACCTGCCATTTTTCTCTATAATGTCGAATTCAAATCTCAACACTTAGACCAAATTTTCCCTTCTTATCTCTTGGCTAATGTCTTTTGCCAATTGCACTTAGAAATGATTCTGTTGTTCATATTAAGCCGCGAGCTCATTACATTAGTACTTCGCAAAACCATAGGTGATTTTGAACTGTCTACTATCATCCCTAATTGGTTTTCACTTTACCTTTACTCTGGTACTATTACTTCTGATCACAACTTTTAAATGCCTTCCTAGTATACTAGGTTCAATCGTCCCCCTTTGGCTTTTAAAATGCTTATACTAAACTTTATCTAACATTGCTTATGTTTGAAATACTTCTGAGAGTTGCAACTATGCTCTTACGAAACTGAAACTTCATACTCTTGGATTCACTATGTCATTCTGTATAATTTAATTACGTGTTTGGACCTCTTTTTTAGCCACAACAAGGCCCTCCATAAGTCAATTATTGATTATTCCAATTGATTTATCTTTATATCTCTATCCTGAGTAACTCCTATTGGGCTACATCGGTTTGCCTTCACTTATCCCTCATAGTAATTTTCTGAACATTAAAATGCCCAGTTGCATTTAACAACAATTGGAACCTCTAGCCAGAAGATCGTCATTGGCTTCTCCCTAATAGTTTACTCACATATGGTTCGGGGTTCGTGACGTAGATGTAAAGACTGAGTAAATACGATCCCATTTGTCTGCAACCTTTTTGTCATAGTCCTTCTTGCCACTCTATTACTAAATGAAACACATGATTCTTTTTTGATACATCACTACACCATCAACACCCCCACCCCCACTTCCTAGGAGAGAAATTAACATCTTGTGTTGTTGGATTCCGCTTCTTTAAAGGTTAAGTTGTTACATCTTCGTCCTTCATAACCTATCTCACTTGGTTATCTTATAACTCACCTTAGGTTAAATTTGCCGTACTAGGGCAACCGAATCTCTTTCATTTATGGAGTGGTATGTATATATAGCTGCCATACTTGATTTTAATGTGCTTAACTTTGCCTATGACACTTGTCTCAAGGAACTTTCTTTCTCAAAGACCCACAATGGTTATTCTTCTGTTGTTCATCCTTTCACTGCTGAATCATTTATTTTTTCTAATATTGTGATGCCAACTGTTGCTTTAATTCTTCGAGTCTCTGTCTCGATATTAGCTATTTTAGGTTACTCCCTAATAGTGGTATCTCTAAGTCCAGGGGCTAAATCGGTCTTCTTATAATTCTCAATAAGTTCGCCAATTCACTACTTATAATGTAACATAATCTTATGGCTTACATCTCTCTATAATCTCAAAACTTGCTTTTTCTTATCTCTTCTTCTACTAGACTATGAACCTTGTCATACTACCATACCTTTGCTTATATTCTATAATGATTTCTCATATCTACTCATAATGCTTTACTTAGCTTTCTACCAGTCTCCCGCTAACATTACTATCTCTTATCTTATTTTGTAAAACTCCAGCGAGGTGCTCTTTTGCTTCTAGATTCTCCTACTTCATCCTGCCCTCAAAATCATCTTGGCTAAGGTGAAACCATTCAAGTGAGTTTTGCACGTTCCTGTATGTATTTCTTCCAACAATCTTGTCGCTTCAGTAGTATCTTCACTTCTTAATAGATCCAAGTTCGGCGTCCTCTTGTATAGGACTTCACCGTTAAGGAAAAAAGTTGTTTAATAGTCTTCTTAGTGGCTGCTTCTGACCGTTAGTGGGTTCGAGAGAGGGTTCGATGATTTATTGAGGGACTCTACCCCAGTATCAAGATTAGTATGGTCAGGGAGCTAGAGATGGATATCCTTACCAGCAAGTTGTGAGTATTGCTAGGAGATTGGAGGGCATGCATGCCCGGGACCGAGAGGAGAGAGAGGCCAAGAGGTCTCGAGAGACTGGTTCTTAGCTTATGCCCCAGCAGCTCGCCATGGTAAGGGTTATGTGGGTCTCCCCGTTCATTCAGCTCTTCCAGCTGCCAGTGGTGTTCCAGCCCCTTCTAGGCCCCAGGAACCTTATTATGCACTGCTAGTATCTAGTGTGCCTCCTGCTCGGGGTGCTTTTAGCGGCCAGTCCAGCAGACCTGGACCGAGTTAGTCGTAGCATCCACGCCCTCCTAGAGGTTGCTTTGAGTGTGGGGACACCCGTCATATGGTGAGGGATTGTCCCAGACGTAGGAGGGTTGCACCTCCACAGACTTCTCAGCCACCACGTGCTCCACTGGATCCTCAAGCCATGATTCCAGCACCAGCTACTGCCCCACCTGCTCAGCCAGCTCAAGGTGGAGGTCGGGGAGGTCGAGGTCACCCTAGAGGGGGAGGCCAGGCTAGGTATTATGCTCTTTCGGCTCGTACAGAGGCAATTGCTTCCGATTCTGTCATTACAGGTATTGTTCCAGTCTGTCATAGAGATGTGTCGATATTATTTGGCCCAGGCTCTATGTATGCATATGTGTTCTTTTATTTTTCCCCACATTTGGGCATATCTCGGGATCCTTTGAGTTCCCCTGTTTATGTGTCTACTCCCGTGGGAGATTCTCTTATTGTGGACCACGTGTATCAGTCGTGTTTGATTGTTCTTAGTGGTTTTGAGACCAGAGCCTACTTATTATTACTCAGCATGGTAGATTTTGATGTTATCTTGGGCATGGACTGGTTGTCGCCCTATTATGCTATTCTTGATTGTCACGCTAAGACCGTGACGCTGGCTATGCCAGGCTTACCGCGATTATAGTGGAGAGGTACCTTAGAGTATAATCCCCGCAGATTTATTTCATTTCTTAAGGCTCAACGAATGGTTGAGAAGGGGTACGACGCGTATTTAGCTTATCTGAGAGATATCAGTATTGATACCCCTACAGTTGAGTTAGTTCCAGTAGTGAGGGATATCCCTGATGTATTTCCAGCCGATCTTTCGGGCATGCCGCCCGACAGAGATATTGATTTCGGCATTGATTTGTTGCCGGGCACTCAGCCCATCTCTATTCCTCCATACCGTATGGCTCCTCCTGAGTTGAAGGAGTTGAAGGAGCAGTTGCAGGAGTTGCTTGATAAGGGCTTCATTCGGCCTAGTATGTAACCTTGAGGTGCTCCTGTCTTGATACTTATTGGGTACCGTTGTAGTGTACTGATATTATGATTCTGCACATATTTTTGTGTAGATCCAGGTACATCTGCCCATGCTGGACGCTAGAGATTTATTGACTAGCCTCTATTGGAGACTTCAAGGTATACCTGCTCGACGTCTGCAAGCCTCAGAGTCACCTTCTGGTTTTAGATATTTTACTATTTATTTCTTGTCTCAAAATAGTATTCTATTACGAGACTATAAGTACTTGTAGAGCTTATGACTATGTTCCACCAGCTTTTGGGGAATTGTTGACTATGTACTACTGAGTTTATTTATAATAGTGTAATGATTTAATTTGTGGTTTTAGTATTATTTTAGCTAGTCCTCTATGCATGTTAGGCTTACCTTATTTTAGAGACTAGGTGCCATCACGATATCCTAAGGTAAGAAATTGGGGTCCTAACAAGTTGGTATCAGAGCTCTAGGTTCATAGGTGTTACGAGTCATAAGCAGGTTTAGTAGAGTCTTGCGGATCGGTATGGAGACGTCTGTACTTATTTTCGAGAGGTTACAGAGCTGTTAGGAAAATTCCACTTCTTTGATTCATTATTGTGCGAGTTGGTTGACTTTGAAATCTGAATCTCTGACTTTCTATTCTCTCACAGATGGTGAGGACACACACTACTGGATCCGACGATCAGACACCCGCACCCCCTGCTAGAGCCGCGTGAGGCCATGGTCTTGGTAGAGGCCGAGGAGGGGCACGTGGTGTAGCTACAGGCACCTCCCCGAGCAGCGACTGAGGAGCCACCAATAGCTCCGATTGAGGGATAGGCACCCGAAGCGCCTATTGTCACCCCTGCACTTCAGGAGACCCTAGCACAGTTCTTGAGCATGTTCGACACTCTAGCTCAGGCGGGGTTGATTCCACTTGCACCAGCCACATCTCAGGTTGGGGGAGGAACTTAGACTCTCTCGGCCCATACTCCAGAGCAGAGGGTCCATGTTGATCACATCCCGGAGGTTATGCCAAAGCAGCCTGCTAATCCAGTTTGGCCCGAGGTTAGGGCTGTGTCATCTGAGGAGGAGCAGCTTAGACTTGAGAGGTTCAAGAAGTATCATCCTCCTACTTACTGTGGCCTGGCTACAAAGGATTCACAAGATTTTCTTGAGAAGTGCAACAGCATTCGCTGCACCATAGGTATTATGGAGATGAGCGGAGTTGCCTTTACTACATTCTAGCTGTCAGGAGCAGTGTATCAGTGGCGGCGGGCTTACGAGGAGGGTAGCCCAGCCGATTTAGCCTCACTCATATGGACTCATTTTTCAGAGATGTTCTTGAGAGAGTTTAATCCCGAGACCCTTTGGGATGCATGGCGCACGGAGTTTGAGCAACTACGCCAGGGTACTATGACAGTGTCGGAGTATGCCATCAGATTCAGTAATTTGTCCAGACAAGCACCTACCTTGGTTTCTATAGTCATAGAGCAAGTCTGTTGATTCATCGATGGGATAAACTATGGTATTAGATTTAGCATGGCTCAAGAGTTGGAGAGAAAGATACCCCATATCAATAGGTGGTTTAGATTGCGTGGAGTTTGGATGGTATACAAGGCCGTGAGAGAGAGGACTGGCAGGCCAAGAGTCCTCGAGATTCTAGAGGATATAGTGGTACCCGCGCCCTAGTTGCAGCCCATCATGGTAGAGGCTATGTGAGCCGTCCAGTTCATTTAGCACTTCCAGCTTCTAGTGGTACTCCGGCTACTTCGAGGTCTCAGGTTGCACATTTTGCTCAGCCAATATTTAGTGCACCTCCTGCACAGGGTGCCTTCAGCGGTCAGTCTAGTGGACCAGGCCAAGGCTAGTTTCAGCATCCACACCCACTGAGAGCTTGCTTTGAGTGTGGTGATACCCGACATATGGGGAGGGACTGCCCCATACTAAGGCGGGGGTGCACCTCCGCAGTCTACTCAGGCCCCACGGATTCCACCTGGTCCACAAACTTCTAAGGCCATGTTTGCTGCTCTAGTTATCGCTCCACCCGCACAGCCAGCTAGGGGTGTGGGTCAGGCAGGTAGAGTTTGCCCTAGAGGGGGAGGCCAGGACAGATTCTATGCTTTTTCCGGGTAGGACGGAGGTAGTCGCATCATAGGTATGGTTCCAGTTTGTCACAAAGATGCATCAGTCTTATTTGATCCAGGATCTACTTATTCATATGTGTCATCTTACTTTGCTCCGTATTTGGATATATCTCGTGAATCTTTGAGTTCTCCTATTTATGTGTCCATGCCTGTCGGAGATTCTTTTTTTGTAGACCATGTGTATCAGTCGTGTTCAGTTGTTATTGGTGATTTTGAGACCAGAGTTGATCTATTGTTACTCAATATGGTAGACTTTGACGCGATCTTGGGTATGGACTGGTTATCATCCTATCATGCTATTCAAGATTGTCACGCCGAGACTGTGACATTGGCTATGCCAGGATTGCCACAGTTATAGTGGAGGGGTACATTGGATTATATTCCAAGCAGGGTCCAGAGAATGGTTGAGAAGGGGTGTGATACATATCTAGTCTTTGTGAGAGATGGCAGTGCTGATACCTCTACCATTGAGTCAATTCCGGTAGTGAGAGACTTCCCAGATGTATTTTCGGAAGATCTTTTGGGCATGCCGCCTGATAGAGATATTGATTTTGGTATTGACTTGTTACCGAGCACTCATCCCATTTCTATCCCACCATACCATATGGCACCAGCCGTGTTGAAGGAGTTAAATGAGCATTTGCAAGAGTTGCTTGATAAGGGTTTAATCCGGCCTAGTCTGTTGCCTTGGGGTGCCCAGTTATCTTTGTGAAGAAAAATGATGGTTCTATGCGCATGTGTATTGATTATCGGTAGTTGAATAAGGTTATCGTAAATAAGAAGTACCCATTATCATGCATTGATGACTTATTGGACCAGCTACAGGGTGCTAGAGTGTTGTCGAAGATTAATTTGAGGTCAGGGTATCATGAGTTGAAGATTTGAGATCCCAATATTCGAAGATTACTTCAGGACTTGATATGGTCACCATGAGTTTCTTTTGATGTCATTTGGGCAGAGCAACACCCCAGCAACATTTATGCACCTGATGTACAGTGTATTCCAGCCATACCTTGATTCATTCGTCATTGTGTTTATTGACGACATCTTGGTGTACCCCGCAGTCGGGAGGATCATGAGCAGCATTTGAGGATCGTGCACCAAACCTAGTGAGATAAGAAGTTGAATATAAAATTCTCAAATTGTGAATTCTGGCATGATTCTTTGGCGTTTCTGGGGTATGTGGTGTCGAATGAGGGGATCAAGGTAAATCCGAAGAAGAATGAAGCAGTTCGAAGTTGGCCCAAACTATCTTCAACTACTGAGATTCGGAGTATACTTGGTTTGGCCATGTATTATCGCAATTTTGTAGAGGGTTTCTCATCCACTGCTGCACCTATAACCAGATTAACCTAGAAGGGTTCTCCTTTTAGGTTGTACGAGGAGTGTGAGGCGAGCTTTGAAAAGCTCATGACTTCTTTGACTACAACCCCGGTGTTGGTGTTACCCCACTGTATATATTGTTATGCGCCGCGTGTTGGGCTTAGTGTGGTGCTGATGTAGGACGGTATGGTGACTGCCTACGCATCTCGATAGCTGAAGGTTCATGAGAAGAATTATCCGGTGCACGACTTGGAATTGGCAGCTATTGTGTATGCATTGATGATTTTGAGGCATTATCTATACGGTGTTCCATGCGGTAGCGGAGATGGTTAGAGTTGCTCAAAGACTATGATATCACTATTATGTATCTTTCCGGGAAGGCCAACATGGTAGCCGATGACTTGAGTTGAAAGGCGGAGAGTTTGGGCAGTTTGGCATATATACCGGCAGCAGAGAGGCCACTAGACATGGATGTTCAGGCCTTGGCTAATCATTTGTGATTTTGGATATTTCGGAGCCTAGATGGATTCTTGCTTGCATGGTTTCTCGGTCTTCTTTACATGATCGCATCATAGAGCGTCAGTATGACGACCCCCATTTTCTTGTCCTTAAGGACACGGTACATCACGGTGATACCAAGGAGGTTTCTATTGGAGATGACAGGGTGTTGCGGATGCAGGGTCGGTTATGTGTGCCCAATGTGGATAGGTTGCGTGAGTTGATCCTTGAGGAGGCCCAAAGTTCACGGTACTCCATTCATCCTGGTGCCGCTAAGATGTATCAGGATTTGAGGCAGTACTATTGGTGGAGGAGAATGAAGAAAGATATAGTGGAGTATGTGGCTCAGTGCCTGAACTGCCAGCAAGTGAAGTATGAGCATCAAAGGCTGGGCGTTGCTTCAGAGACTTGAGGTCCCCGAGTGGAAATCGCAGCGTGTTACCATGGATTTTGTTGTTGGTCTCCGGCAGGCTTTGAAGAAATTTGACGTAGTATGGGTGATTATGGACAGGTTGACCAAGTCGGCTCATTTCATTCCGGTGGTGACTACCTAGTCTTTTGTGAAGTTGGCTCAGATCTATATCCGAGAGATTGTTCGTCTCAACGGTGTACCGGTATCAATTATCTTGATCAAGGCACGCAGTTCACATCGCATTTCTAGAGATCTGTGCAATGTGATTTAGGCACAAGGGTTGAGTTGAGTAAAATATTTCAACTCCAGACGGACGGGCAGTCCGAGCGTACCATTAAGGTATTAGATAATATGCTTCATGCCTGTGTCATGGATTTCGGGGGTACTTGGCATCAGGTTTTGCCGCTTACGGAGTTCTCCTATAACAACAGCTACCAATCAAGTATTCAGATGGCTCCTTATGAGGCCATATATGGGAGATAGTGCCATTCTCCAGTTGGTTGGTTTGAGTCAGGATAGGCTAGATTGTTGGGCACATATTTGGTTTGAGATGCCTTGGAAAAAGTCAAGTTGATCTAGGATCGGCTTCGTACAACTCAGTCTAGACAGAAGAGTTATGCCGATGGGAGAGTTCATGATGTTGCACTCATAGTTGGAGAGAGGGTTTTGCTCCAGGTTTCACCCATGAAGAGTGTAATGAGGTTTGGAAGAAGGGCAAGTTGAGCCCTAGGTACATCGGTCCTTTTGAGGTCCTTGAGAGAGTGGGTGAGGTGGCCTACAAGCTTGTATTGCCACCCAGCTTTTTGGCAGTTCGCCCGGTGTTCCATGTTTCTATGCTCCGGAAGTATTATGGTGATCTATAATATGTATTAGACTTCCGCTAAGTCCAATTGGACAAGGATTTGACTTATATTGGGGAGCCGATGGATATCTTGGACAGACAAGTCTGGATGTTGAGATTAAAGAACATTGCTTCCGTGAAGGTTCAATGGACGGTCATACGGTCGAGGAGGCGACTTGGGAGACTGAGCACGACACGCGGAGTCGTCATCCTCACCTTTTCGTCACTTCGGGTATGTCTTTATGCACCTTTGAGGACAGACGTTTGTTTTAAGAAGGGGAGAATGTAATGACCCAATCGGTCATTTTATATATATGCGCCCCATTTCCCCTTTTGATTCTTCACACACGTCAAATTTAGGTTTTATGACTTGCGGGATTGATTAGTTTCGTTCCGGGAGGATTTCGGGTTGATTTAGACCATTTGGTTTTTGGCTTAGAAACTTAAATTAGAAATGTTGATCAAGTTTTGACTTTTCTAAAAATGACCTTGGAATGGTATTTTGATGGCTTCGATTTCTTTGTATCATGATTTTGGACTTGAGCGTATGCCTGGAATTGAATTAGAAAGTCCGTAGGTTGATTTGTGTTGTTTTGCTGAATATTTGCAATTTAAGGCTTAGAAGTTTGACTATAGGTTGACTTTTGGCTATCGGGCTCGGAATTTGGTTTTGGAATTTAGAAATATGACTGTTATGCCATTTAGAACTTGTATACAAAATTTGGTGCCATTTGGAGTTGATTTGATAGGCTTCGTACGATTGGTTACAATTCTAGAAGTTCTTGAACTTTACTTTGAAATTCACTTGTTTTGGTGTCCGATTCATTGTTCTAAATGTCCTTTTTGTGTTTTGATCACGCGAGTGAGTTCGTATGATATTTTTAGACTTGTGTGGATGTTTGGTTTGGAGCCCCGAGGGTTAGGATAAGTTTCGGACGTGATTGAGAATGGCTTGAATAGAAATTGGAATTGCTGGTGTGCGGTTGCTCTATTGTCGCAATTGCGAGCACTAACTTCTCAATTGCGAAGGGGACAAGGGGTGGTTAGATGTCGCAAATGCGACATACCCCTTCGCATTTGCGAAGTCAGCATGCCTGGGAAAGGGTTCACAATTGTGACCAATTGGTCGCTCTTGCGATGGTAGCCAGCTTTGCAATTGCAACTTCTGTTGGTGTTGTCAGGGTTCGCAAATGCGATCCCTGATTCGCAATCGCGAGGGTTCGCAAATGAGAACCCTGTGTCACAAATGCAACATCTCCAGCTGGACAAAAGGGATAGAAAGTCAGGATTTAGTCTCATTTCTCACATTTTAGAACCCTAGACTCAGTAGGAGGCGATCTGGAGAGGGAGTTTTCATCTACAAATATTGGGTAAGTAATTCTATTGAATTTCCAACTATATTTCATGATTATATCATAGATTTAACATCAAATTTATTAGAATCAAAAAGCAAATTTGGGAAATTTTGTCAAGTTTTTGAAAAATGAAGAATTGAGTTATGAGATTCGATTTGGACTCGGATTTGAAATTAAAACACATATATGGACTCTTAGGGTTATGGGCAGTCAGAATCTACCCTTGGACCCAGGTTTTGACCGGGCAGGCCCAGGGTTAACTTTTGTTGACTTTTTGGGAATTTTGTAAAGATCAAAGCTTTATCTATTGTAATAATTCTTCCTTGCATTGGTTGATTATATTAAGTCACTTTTGGTTATATTTGAGCCATGTGGAGGTGAATTTAAGGGAAAAGTCATTTTCGAGGTTGAGTTGGCCTAGTTGAGGTAAGTATCTTGCCTAACTCTATGCAGGGAAATTACCCCTTAGGATTTGGGTTGATTTGCTATTTGTGTTATTTGAAAGACGTGTACGCAAGATGACGAGTTTGGTACACGGGCTATATGTGATAATTGACCGGTTTAGGTTATTTAGACTCTTTCCATTCCTTTAATTGAATTTTCAGAACATGTCATATCTATCATTATTAATCTATTCTTACATGTGTTAATCTACCCTTATATGCTTTATTTGACATTGTTAACACTTGTTTTATCTCTTACTTGTGTTTCGCTCTTATGTGCTTTAGTTGAAGTTATTGCCTTCCTTATTGTCATGTTACATCTTTAATTGTTGAATTACTTTACTTGAGATTGTTATTTCGTGGAATATCTTGTTGATTTATTAGTGTTGAAGTTGTAAAAGCCATGAACACATTGAGGTAAAGTTGTTAATTATTGAGATATCCTTCTTATTGAGCAATTCACATTCATTTTTGTTATTGTTGAGATTCTTGTACACATTGTTATTGAGCCATGAGCTATTTGTTGAGGAAACGTTGGTATTATTGATTCTTTTGGCAAGATTGTGGCATATAGGCACTTGTGGTGCGAGTTGTGATTGTGTTGTGATATTGATATGCATGCGATGGTATATGGCTATGGGTTGATACGGATGTAGTGAGATAAGGTGAGCTTGATATGCGTGTTGCTAGTAGGAGAACTATTTGAAGCCATGCATTGAGATAAGATGGGCCAAAACGCGGGTAGCTATTTCGGAAAAATAATTTTTAAAACTAAATGCAAGGCTCCCGCGGTGATATAAGGAAATGTTGTGATTGAAATTGAGAAATGTGAATACGGGGCGGTATTTCGGTTGTGATTCCTGATGTGTATATCATATTGGAAAGAGTTATTGGTTGAACAATATTTGTTGCTTTTATTTTTCCTTATTTTACCAGTTTGGTCCGTATTCGATTATTTGCTTCCTTCTTGTTGTGTTTATTCTTATAATTCTGCCAGTAGTTTATGTTATTAAACTGCTTTGTTATCATACATTTCTATGTTAAAAACCCTAAACCCCCTTTTTCTCTCTAGAATGGCGACTTAGGGCTCCCATGGCTGCCAACGCCTCTCCCCAGCCTTTCATTGTGGGAGACACGAGTTCAAACCCTAATGAAGCTATTCCAAACCCTAACAATATCATCTCATATGCAGCAAGCTTGAATTACAAGCAATCTGTCGCCCCTCTCTCAAAAGTGAATTTGAAACCATTGAACTTGTTCATGGAATTCATACGATTCAGTTTTCAAGGGATGAACGTGCAGAATTTGCAAAGGAGGAAGGATTACACCAAGCAGTGATCATTAAATTGTCTAGCGACGCACTAAATTTATAGGTTTTAAGGAATATTCTGCCGAAAATCATTGGCATCAAAGGTAATTGTTTGTTAGGTTTATTGGCCCAACGACAACTCTTAATTCATTGTGATCAATATGAAGATTATGTGCGTTGTTTGGCAAGAGTTGTAAACTACTTTCAATACAATGGAATGGAGCATCAATATAGAGCTTTCCCATGGAGTGTCGGATTCAATACAAACGAGGAAACTTCGAAGGCAACTGTTTGGATTTCTCTGCAAAAATTGTCACCTGAACTGTTTGCGCGCAAGGCGTTACTGTCTATTGCAGCTGCAGTGGAAAAATCTATTGCAATTGATAAGGCAACTCAGGTAAGGTCTCGTCCAAGTACAGCAAGAGTGAAAGTGATCGCTGATTTACTGGATCAACTTCCTGAAAAGGTGCGACTTCGACATGTCAATTCCATAACTGGTAAGATCGTGGAGGATTTCCAGGAAATTATATATGATAATTTGCCATCATATTGCTTTCATTGTAAACATCAAGTCTACGAAGAAAGAGAATGTCGTGTGTTAAAAGGAAAAATAGTAGCAACAACTCAAGGAGTATATGATTTGGTCAAGGAAGATGGTCCAGCTATTGAAATACTACAAGGTGATACAAGGGATTATTTGAATGCAAAGATACATCAAAACTTAGAGCTTGTTAAATCTACAGAGCTTATGGTTGTTGATGCACCAATTAGGGCATCACATGCATTGGTGGCAGATGCAACAAAAGAGAATACCAGTTCTAGTCCTACTTTGATAGGGACTGCTGGTGTTGAGCAAACTACAACTACTACAGGTATTGCCTTTGGTCGTAAAGGTGCTGAGGCTGATGTTACAAAGGGTGTTGATAAGCAAGATGCTACTGGTGATCGTACTACTATTGAAAAAATAACAGCTGGACAATTGCGTGTTGAAGTTGATACAAAGGGAACTGGGCAAAAGTTTGAATCTCTGGCTACTGCTGCTGCAATTCCAATTGAAGCTGGGAAAAGTTTTGAGAAGAAAAAAAAGGTTGGTGACGATATGAGATTGAAGGATATACTTGCTGCCACAGGTTTTGCAAGGATGTATGAAGCTACTACTGGTGCTTTGAAGGCTGCTTCTGATCGTTCTAACAAGCAAGTGCAGCCTATGGATGGTGTTGATGTTTCACAGGTTGTGAATGCAAGTTTAGAGGCTACTACTATTGTGAATGCAACTGGTGTGAATGGTACAATTGCTACGGGTGTTAAAGAAGTGATCAAGGATGTTACGCAACCTCAAAATTTGGTTGATGATCAGGCTACCGATGGTGTTCAAGCAGCTCGTTTGATGGTTGGAACTACTGGTAATCTAATGCAAAAATTATCAGATGAAACTGAACACATTGTGAAATCTCCTAGGTTTATGCAGCAAGTAATAGACGTGCATGAGAAGAAAGTTGGGGTGCAAGTTTGACCTATTGCATGCAATTTAGGTGTTGACATTTTTTAAGAAGGAGAGGAAGAAGAAATACTACAACAATGTCGGGCAGAGGCGGCTGAAAGAGGTGATTTATCACCTATGCATAGTAGAAAAAGTAAGAAGTCACGTACAAGGAAGAAGAGTTGGGATGGCAATGTGATTGAAGGGATGAATATTAGGTGACTCCCAATGAGAGTTGCAAAGCAAAAAGATACAACCCCAATTACATCAACGAGATCCAATCGGTCCAAAAAGAAATGATAAATTTTGAATACATATTGTAGAGGTTGGATGAAGAAGACAAAGAGCTATAACTTGAAGAAGTCACAAGTTTGGATAAGAAGGGGCAAGAGTCTAACTTCTATTTCATTTTATTTTATCATTTTATTAGCATCGTCATGTATAATATCATAATAGAGTGTGTTATAAACTCTATGATGATCATAGAATATCTCGTTAGTTCTAGTTCTTATTTTTTACATGCTTGCTAGTAGATGAGGTTATTCATGCCTTAGTAGGATTTGTAAGGTAAGGTCTTGCTCTGTATGTCTTTGCTATATTCCTATGCCCTTGGAAATGTATCCATACGGCTATGCGATCATTCGCCCTCGTGAGACTTTTCCGGCAGCCACACCATGATCCTCATCATGAGGATGTCACTATAAGGAAATGGAGGTGCATAAGCTTGATTACATAGCCAAGGCATAGATGAAACACTACTGTAGCTTTTACCTCCCTTACTTGTACTCTTCCTTTGTGGTCTTTCTTTTTTCTTTTATTATTTATAAAATAACTACTAGGCAACCTGCCTAGTAGTATAATTTGCAAAAAAAAGTCTAATCAGGAAAACAGCTAATTCTACGTCCCCGACAACAGCGCCAAAAACTTGTTGCGGCCATAAACACACGCAAGTATACGCGCTCATTAAGTAATAAAGTTATAAGACAGAGTGTCAAACCCACGAGGACTTGTTATCAACTATTAACTAGATCAGATTATCCTAATTATTTGAACAAGGATTAAACCCAAAAGTAGTGATGTTAAAATAATTCAACTAAATATAAAATAAATAATGAACAATAAACAAAGGAAGAGTCAATTTTTATATTATCAATGTGATAAAAATGATCTAGGGTTATGGGCTATCTAGCATTCCTATTGTATTTTTCAACTAATTATTTTAGCAAATATACTACTAGGTTGTTCACCTAGTAGCTGTTATATTAATAAATCCCATATTGGGTCAAAATTACAAACTGTTTAAGTAAAATACAAAAAATAGGAGAAATAAAGACAACAGCTTTTGCTACCAAATCCTAATGATAAATTAAAGCTACAAAGCTAGTATTTTGAAATATCCAAATATTGCCGACGACAATGAATTGACACACCAGTTGCAAACAATTTCTTGTAGCGCCTACAAAGCTCTCACCAGGCGCCATTTGTTGCAATCCAAAGGAATAGGTCTGTATAAATTTACTAGTTGTACATCAAATTAGTTTTGACATCTTCTCTTTGGGGCTGAAGAAATCCAGCATCATTGTTGATTGTTGTTGATACAGAACATATGCATTTGAGATCACTTTGCTGGAGATCCAGTTTGCAGCTGTAAATTTTGACTAACAGACCATCTAAGGATAATGTTGAAGTGTTGTTGTTGTTAGTCGTTGAACAGCCCCAAAATGAGCATGGTAACATGATAATACCACTGGGATACTGTACGACAACAAACAAACAGGAACTATCTTCAAAATAAAGCATGCAACAATTGTGTGATGTGGATAGACAGCAGCGATGGATCACTTTATGAAATGATATTCTGTAAAAGTAACACATATGTATTTGAGCTGGAGAACCACTGCACTGAAGCTATCCAAAATAGAAAAATCCAAGTGTAGCAAAGTCTCCTCAATGTTGTGTTCCTTCCATCTTTGAGACTGTTCATGAAGCTTATGAATGCAGAATAGAGACAGTACTGCTTCCTTGAGACATGAGGATAATATAGTATTTTCTCATCTCCAGATTCAGCATGCATGCACACTAATACTACTGGACAATGATATGACACTATACTGTAAATATTAAGAACATATTCAAGCAGTAGATTTCCTTGTATTTGATATTCCAGCACCAACAATTCATACACCAAGAAGCTTTTGAACTCATGTTGGACCTATGAGATGCCTGCTTGATTCCATGGTTCTGCAGGATGTTAAACCACCCCCAGAATGAGCATGATGACATGATAATACCACTGAGAAATAGTCTAATATCACACAAACATTACACCCAATAAAACAGTAGTCAATCTCAAGCCAACAGAGAAAACACTACTTTCAGTTCCAGAACCTCATAGTAGTATCTGTTCAATCGACAAACCAATCAGTTCCAGAAATCATAATTGCACCAGCAGTTATGTTTTGATGCTGCTGGAACAGAGTGTACTGTTGATCTGCAGAAATAGTAATGATTGAGCCTTCTGTGAAATAATATGCTGGTATATTTGTATAAGATCAAGATCACTCCTTGTCATTGCCTCAGTTAGCTGAGCCTTTATTTTGAACATGCACAATGTAGCAAACAATTTAAGAGGGGAGTTCATGCTCGCAGGTTGCTGCAGAAAACCAAACATTTCTGTAATTGTCTTCACAATTGGCCACAACAGTCTGTGTTAATCTCTGGAGTTGTGCAGAAATAGTACATGTTTAGTATCCTTTGATATGGTATCTGTACAAAATCAGTCCATACTATTGCCTCTGTTTTCTGAGCCTGTTATTGAAACCTTCAAAATGAAGCAAACAAGTTAGGAGTGAAGTCTCTGCTCCAATGTTCTTGTGTTTTCTAGGAGCATAGAAGATGATTGTGTTGTGAATGATGGGGCAGTGGTGTTGGTGATGTCTTGTGGGTTTGTTGTAGTTGTGTATCTTCAGACCATCCCCAGAATAGGCTTGTTGCCAAGCTAATACCACTGGAAAGTAGTTGGATTGATCAGAATATTATCAAATCTTCCTAATCTCAGTAGCAGATGTCAATATATGTAAGTACCGCCTAGTTGTTGTGCTAGGAATAACCAGTACTCCAACTACATTGTTATGTGATTTTGCATGAACATATGTAACCAACCATTTAGGTTTAATAAACACATAAATTAGCTGCCCATATACAGATGCAGTAACCATAGAATGTGCATCAAGCAAGGCTAATAACAATGCGTATGGAAATCTCTCAACACAGAGTGAGTCCCGTGGACATTGTTCCAAACACAATAATTTCTAGTAATTGATTATTCCCATTAGTGTAAACCTTGTAAAAAATCAGCTGTGATCTCTTATCTTTGGCATTATGAAAGGGCTCAGACAGTGTCTTGATCCTCAAGTAGTTGAGTGCATTATACAGATAAGATCTGGGTACGGCTAGCTGTAAAGATTAGTTAGTCTAGTGATTTTCTTTTTGCCATCCTTACCCTAATGTTAGGGATTTGTGATTTGTCTATGTTAAGAAGAGTCTGCTGTTGTAGGCAGACTTTCAAATGAGTGAAAAGTGGTATCACCTACAAAAGAGAAAACCAAGTTAGCTAACAGGTCTGCAACAACATTTCCTTCTTTGAACACATGCTGAAACATGACATTATAGTTGTTCTTGATCTATTTTATTTTATTGACATCTGCTCTTATAGTCCAGGGGCAATCCCATTCTCCTTTAATGATCTTTTTCATGACCAAAGAGTCAGTTTTCATGATTAGTGGATGCAGCTATTTATCAACACGGTATAACAAGCCATGTAGAATTCCTTTTGCTTCTGCAACTACGTTTGTTGTTTCTCCTATATCTGCAGCTTTAGCAAATATCAAATCACCAGTATAATTTCGAACACAGTAGACATATGAACTAGGGCCTGGGTTCCCTTTGGATGCCCCATTAGAGTTACATTTGAACCATCCTGCTGAGGGTAGTTTCTAGGTGACTCTTATGCTCATGCCCCATTAGAGTTACATTTGAACCATCCTGCTGAGGGTAGTTTCTAGGTGACTCTTATGCTCATTACATAAGGCTTATCATTTTCAAAATATCTAATCATATCCGGCCACAATACTGGAATGTTTGTCAGCCAAGGATATCTAATTCTTGCTAGAAGATACAAAGTCTTGTTTACTTCATGTATCACCCTTTTGTCTGAAATAGTTCTCCCATGTTTCATTTTGTTTCTACTATTCCAAAGTTCCCATGTTATAATGGCAGGTGCAGCTTGGAATAGTGGCCTTAGTTTTGGACAGCATGGTTCATTCCACCAAGCTCTAATAACTTTATGAACTTGCACCATGTTTATAATAATTTCAGCTGGTTGAAGGAAGCTCTTCTAGACTTTGTCTGCTGTTTTATTCTTCAGGAAGAGATGTTGGTAGGAGTATTCATGTGATGGTGAGCAACACCAGCATTGAGAGACAATGATATATCCATTTCTTCTCCATAGGTCATCAGTAGGGATTTTCATTTTTCACAGTCTCCATAGGAAGAAGGAAATCTTGAAAAGTAAACCTTTTATCCACAAATTGCATAATTCTTGATTAGCTGCTGCTCTATGTCTCATAATCCTCCATGTACTCTTAACGAAAAACTTGCCCGATGTTGTCGGGATCCATTGTAAGGCCCCGAAAATTTTTTGTAAAAGAAAAATAATGTTTCATGGTTGTAAGGACCCGTAAAAATTTAAACCAAAAACTCGGGGTTTCGTGGTGCCAAGGTAGATTCCTGCGTTATTATATTAGAAATTCCTCGCGGCGAGCTTGCTCGCTGCGGTTCAGACTTTTTGGATTGAACAATACCCTACGGACTTAGAGGAAAATGTTTCGCAGAAGAAAGTATTTCTGCGGCCCATTTTGCGGCCGCATAATCACTCTGTGGACTGCATAATGACCGCAGAGTGAAGCAGTATGTAGGCCAATTTGAGGTCAGTTTTGTGGTCGATTATGCGACTGCATATCGGTCGCATAATCCCTCTTGGATTTTTGCGGAGGGAGTTCTGCGGTGCATTATGCAACCGCAGAACGAATATGCGGACCACATACTGGTCGCATACCTCGAAAGTTCAGGCCCCTGAGGGCCATTTCTGCGGTCACTTTGCGGACCGCATAACCATTATGCGGTCGCATGCGATCGCAGACCTGTGTCAGGGTACCTATTTTCTTAATTTAAAATCCGACCCCCATTCTGTTAAAACACCCCTTTAGTCTATTTTGAGCTCATTTTCTCATACTATAGAGTGAGAGAGGGAGATTTAGAGTGAGAAAGTAATTCTCATCAATTATTCTTCAATTCTTGCTTGAAACTTTGAAGATTATCAAGGAAAGCAATTTAGGCCTCCATCCTAGAGGTAAGAATCTATACCCTAGCCCTAAATTTTGAAACTTATACTGAAAATGAGTAATTAATAAGATGGTCCATGGGTATGAGGGTTGTTCACCTTGCATGCATGTGATAAAGAGTGTGGGAAAAATAAAAAGTGAACTAGAACCATGAATGTTTTCCTAATTTTGGGTTCAATTTGTATATTGCAAAAATCGATTGAGGTTGCTAAGGGTTCCGGATAATTGTAGAATCTATAGAAGCGCAAATGAGGTATGTATGGCTAACTCTTTTCTTCTTAGAATCGAACTCCTGTTGTCCGAATAATGGGTGTAAGTTCCAAATTGATCATACAAGAATTGTTTGTCTTAGTGTGTTGGATTGAAAGATTCATGTTCCCTAATTGTTTTAGATGGTTACCATGTCATCATGCTATTTGAGAACGAAATCATGATTTTCCAAGCTCCTTCCCTTATGTGTGAAATGCCTTATGTGATGGTACTTATCAACATGAATGATGATGTTATTTGAACGAATACAAAAGGGAAAGACTTGAATTGTAAAATGTTCCCAAGTGCCAAGAACTACTTAATAAATGAGGCTGTTTGTGCCATGTAACGAAAGATGGGAAAGAGTTGTGAATTGAGTGAACAATTGAAAGAGGTTATGTCTCAAGTGAGATGGCTTAGCCGATCGGGCCGAGATCGGACGCCATGCTGTACACATGGTGGCATTTGTGTTGGAATCATTGATTTACAATGTGGATATGGATATGTCTCACTTGAGATGGCTTAGCCAGTCGGGCCGAGACCAGACTCCGTATAAAAATACGGTGGCATTGTGAGTTGTGGCTTTGGCACTAAAGATTATTAACCTAAAAAGATGGAAAGATTGAATGGGAAACTATGTGATCCTTACTTGGTGTTTCTTTGTATTTTTGTGAAGTACTTATTGATTATTATGGCTGCCTTGTCTTTATTTCACTGTTCATTCTACTAAGATTGGTGTTTGCTTTACATACTAGTACTATTCGACAGTACTAACGTCCCTTTTACCGGGGGCGCTACATCTTTGAATGGATGTAGGTGATTCCATTGCAGATAGTGCCGATCGCAGATAGTGGTGCTCTCTTTCTCTCCTCACAGCAGTCTTGGTGAGCCCCATTTCTCCCAGGGGTCATGTAGTCCTTCTTTTGTATAAGTTTTCATATTTTGAGGTATAGCTGGGGCCTTGTTACCGGCATTGTCATGTTGCTCTTTTGTATCCCTAGAGGCTTCGTAGACATTTATGTGGGTCATGTATGTGTATTGGGGTGGTCGTTGGATCGGGTTGTATTTTGAAAACTCAACTATGGTATAATGTACCTATATAAGGAAAAATGAACTAGCAACGTTTATATATTTATATAACTGATCTCTCATCTGTTTTACAAATGGTGATGCGATTCCTTTTTGGATTATGAATGAGTCGGGTAGGAAAGGTTTATAAGGCTTGCTCGACCGGGTTCACTCGGTTAAGCGCCGGTCATGCTCCCCGAGGTTGGGGCGTGACAATGGTGCCGGACCTTTTGGGTTGAACAATGCACTAGAAAGTAAAGGAAAAATTTTGGCAGCGAAATGCGTTTCTGCGGTTCATTATGCGACTGCAGAATCACTCTACGGGCCGCATAATGGCCGCAGAAGTGAGGCGGGAGAGGGCCAGTTTGGATGCAATTCTGCGGTCGACTATGCAACCGCATAATTGTTCTGCGATTCATTATGCGACCGCAGAACAGGTCTACGGGCCGCATAGTGACCGCAGACAGAGATAAATTTTTGCCGGTTCTAGATGGTATTTATGCGACCGATATGCGGTCCGCATATCGATTATGCGATAGCAGACCATGTTCCGAAGCTTCATTTTTGGGTTTTTAAAACCCGACCCTACTTCATTAAATACACGCTTTAGGCCATTTTTAGCTAAAATTTGACATTTTAGAGTGAGAAAGAGTGCCCTAGAGTGAGAAGGTATTCTTCAATAATATTTCTTCAATTCTTGCTCAAATTTTGGAAGATTAAGAAGGGAAACTCACTAGGTCTTCATCCTAGAGTTAAGATTCTACACCCTAACCCCTAGTTTCGAAATTATCTGAAAATGGATAATTAGCAAGATAATATTTTGGGCATGAGAGTTGTTTATTTTAGATGCATGTGATATCATGGGGTGTAGGTAGATTGTTGAACTATGCATGGTAAATATTGGATTGTGGGATGATGGAATTCTCCATAAAAGGACCTTGAAACCTTATGCACACGTAGTGTTTGATAAAATGCTTAAATGAGCTAGAACCATGATCATCTTCCTAATTTTGGTTCAACTTATTATATTTCTAAAATAGATTGAAGTTGCTAAGAATTCCGAAACATTTTAGAGTTTAAGGAAGCTCCATTGAGATATGTTGGCTAAACCCTTCTTTAAGAATTGGAATTCCTATTATCCTTGTAGGTATCAAGATGTTGATTACAAATCGGGTATTCTGATAAGTTTTGTGATAAAGATATATGTTCAATTCGTGTTTCAAATGCTCTTATCATATTGCATTATAAATTGAGGATGTGTTCCAAACTATGGATTGTGTATCCACATGTTATAATTTCAAGTCGTGATTTATGCGAAGGTTATTATGACAAGATGTGTAGAGATTGTGATTGTGATACACCTCCATCCTCATATATTGGGGTGAGGCGGCATGACCGCTTTGTGTAGGGATTATGGTATTGTGGGACTGCACCTCCATCCGCATACATTGGGGTGAGGCGGTACGACCGCTTTGTGTATAGTTTTGGTAGTGTTGTGGCACCACCACCCACGTATATATATATATATATATATATTGGGGTGAGGCGGCATAGCCGCTTTCTGTTGGTATTGGTATCGTTGATGAATTTCCACCCGCATACATTGGGGTGAGGCGGCATAGCCGCTTTGTGTAGGTTCTTGGTACTGTGTTTATATATCCACCCGCATACATTGGAGTGAGGCAGCAGGGCCGCTTAAGTAGAGTTGTGGTATTGTACTTACACCTCCACCTGCAATACATCGGGTGAGGCGGCGAGGCTGTTTTGTGTGAAGATAGTTACAGAGAATCTCATCTTAAATCCTATGAATGTGATTGATAGCTCTTAATAAGCTTGCTCTGGTTTGAACTGTTATCTATATTATTCTATTGCCGCCCTGATTCATCATATTCATATTGTATTTCTGAATTCTTAAATTGGTGTTTGGTTTTCATACTAGTACTATTCGACGGTACTAACGCCCCTTTTGCCGGGGGCACTGCATCTTTATATGGATGCAGGTGGTTCCACAGCAGGAGGTATTGATCAGTGATAACAGTACACCTTCTTCCCAGCTGACTTGGTGAGCGCCACTTCATCCTGGGTCATGTATCTTTTGTTCTTTGTGTATTCTGTTTGAGGTATAGCTGGGGCCTTATTGCCGACATTATCATTATACTCTTCTTTATCTATAGAGGCTATGTAGACATAGTGTGGGTTGTGTATTGGTTCTTGAAAGACAAACTATGTTATATTGTGGTTGTATTACTTGCCCCATTTCAGATTTTAAAAATGATGAAAACTATTGGTAATGAATTGATATCGTAGACATGATCACGTTTTTGTCTAATTAATGGAAATGTGTATTATTTTCATTTGTGGATGAGTTTGGGTAGAAGGAAATATAACAGGCTTGCTCGGTCAGGTTCACTCGGTTGAGCGCTGGTCGCATTCCTCGGTTTTGGGGCGTGACAAACTTGGTATCAGAGCCTAAGGTTTTAAAGTGTCCTAATATGTCTCGGAGCCGTGTCTAGTAGAGTCCTTATTATCGGTATGTTGTCGACCACATCTATAATTAGGATGCTACATGGGCATTTAGGAATAATACCCTTCTTTCATGTTCTTGATCGTGCGATAAAGTTAGTTGTAAGATTGTTCCTCCTTTATCTCCTGAGTTGCTCTAATTTTCAGTACATGGCACCTAAGAAGAAGGCAAGCACTGGCCAAAGAGCCAATGTCACCCCAGGAGTGGCAGTTGATCCTATATTAGATGATGCGGGTGAGCACCCAAGGGGTGAGGATATTCCCCCAGTTACTACGCTTCCTGATTCGACCACAACTGATCAGACCTCACCTGTCCCTACACCTATTGAAGGTGCAACGGTTCCTCCAACTGATATTCCAGTTCCACCTCCACCTCCAGCTTCCAATTCTGGTGTGTCTGATGTTGATCTTAGGGGATCCATACAGATGTTGACACAGATAGTGGCTTCTCAGGCCTAGAGATCGAGTGTTGGGCCTACTTCTTCCAGTCAGCCAGGGGAATCTGCTAGTTCCAGGGTGAACAAGTTTCTTCAGTTATATCCTCCAATTTTTACGGGTACTGATCCCGAGGAAGACCCCCAGGACTTCATTGATGAGATGCACAAGACTCTTTGGGTTATGTATGCTACAGAGACGGAGGGAGTGGAGTTTGCCTCCTACCGCCTGAAAGGGGTGGCCTATTCTTGGTTTGAGTTGTGGGAGGAATCCCATGAGGAGGGAAGCCCTCCGTCAAGGTGGGGTGAGTTCACAAATGCCTTTATGGATCATTTCTTGCCTGCCAAAACTAAGGCATCTCGTGCCGCTGAGTTTGAAAGCCTGAAGCAAGGTAGTATGAATGTGTGGGAGTACCATATGGAGTTTGTGTGCCTGTCCAAGTATGTTATTCACATGTTGCCCACTATGGAGGCTAGAGTGCGCCGGTTTGTTCAAGGCCTTAGCCCCTTGGTTAATAATGAGGCCGCTACAGCTGCCTTAAATTCCTATATGAACTATGGTAAGATGGTGGCATTTTCTCAAGCCACATAGACCCGCAAATTGAAGAATTGAATGGAGTGTCAGAGTAGCAGCAAGGCCCGGCACGCGGGCAACTTTGGTGGTTCTTACGGTGGTGGTGGTGGTAGGTCGGCATTCAGGGGAGGGTCATCAGGACCATCCCAATCATTCGCCCAGTATTCGATGGGTGCACTGTCATTTGGACTCGGTCAGGGCAACAGGGGACCCCACCAGCAGGGTCGGCCCGACAGAAGGTTTCAGCAGCGGAGGCTTCCATGCCCTAGGTGTGGGAGGATGCACTTTGGGTCCTGCTTCATGGACCTACCAATATGCTATGGGTGTGGTGTGAGGGGTCACATTCACAGAGATTGCCGCTCGTCCCGCTGAATTATGGGCAGAGGTGCGGCAAAACCAACTAATTCTGCAGTGACTACATCCACAACACATCCAGCTCGAGGCACCCCAGCACCCGCAGGGTTTGGTGCAGCTAGGGGTGGTGCACAGAATTTGGGAGGACCCAACAGATTTTATGCTATGCGGAGGCGTCGAGAATTAGAGACTTCTCCAGATGTTGTCACATGTATATTGTCTGTCCAATCCCATGATGTATATGCTCTTATTGATCCCGGTTCCACTTTGTCATATGTCACTCCTTACGTTGCTATGGAATTTGGGATAGAACCAGAACGGCTTCATGAGCCGTTCTCTGTATCTACTCCGGTTGGTGAGTCTATTTTGGCCGTGCGGGTTTATAGGGATTGTGTTGTCCTGTTACGTGGTCGGGACACCGTGGCCGATCTTATTAAATTGAGAAAGGTCGATTTTGATTTGATAATGGGGATGGACTGGCTTTATTCTTGTTTTGCCAATCTGGATTGCCGAACCAGAACTGTTAGGTTCGAATTTCCAAATGAGCCAGTTATTGAGTGGAAGGGTAATGATGTGGTGCCAAAGGGCAGGTTTATTTCCTACCTTAAGACCACAAAGATGATCAACAAGGGGTGTATTTACCATTTGGTCCGGGTTACAGACACCGATGCTGAGGCACCTACACTTGAGTCCGTGCCTGTTGTGAATGAATTTCCGGGAGTCTTTCCGAATGAACTCCCTGGGATTCCACCAGACAGGGAGATTGATTTCAGGATTGATGTGATGCCAGACACGCATCCTATATCTATTCCACCGTATAGAATGGCATCGACAGAATTGAAGGAGCTAAAGGAACAATTAAGAGATTTGTTAGAAAAGGGTTTTATCTGGCCAAGTGTACTGCCTTGAGGCGCACCGATCCTTTTTGTAAGAAAGAATGATGGTTCACTAAGAATGTGTATTGACTATCGTCATCTTAATAAGGTCACAATCAAGAATAAGTACCCACTTCCAAGGATAGATGACTTATTTGATCAATTGCATGGTGCCAGGTACTTCTCCAAGATTGATTTATGATTTGGGTATCACCAATTGAAGATCAGGGAGCGGAATATTCCGAAAACAGCTTTTAGGACCCGATATGGGCATTTTGAGTTTCTAGTTTTTAAGCCATTCCTCGACTCTTTTGTGATAGTGTTTATTGACGATATTCTTATATATTCACAAAGTCTAGAAGACCATGCCGGTCATCTCAAGATAGTTCTGCAAACCCTACATCAGCACAAGTTATATGCAAAGTTTTCAAAGTGTGATTTTTGGCTCAAATCGGTCACATTCTTGGGTCATGTTGTCTCTAGTGAGGGGATTAAGGCTGATCCTCAAAAAATTACAGCTGTGAAGAATTCGCCGAGGCCTACAACTCCAACAGAGATTTGCAGTTTTTTAGGCTTAGCTGGATATTACCGAAAATATTTGTAGGGGTTTTCTACTCTTGCCTCTCCATTGACTAAATTGATGTAGAAGGAAATTAAGTTCCAATGGTCAGATGCTTGTGAAAAGAGTTTCCAGGAGTTAAGAGCAAGATTGATTACGACTCCGGTGTTGACTCTACTAGAGGGTATAGATCGTTTTGTGGTATATTGTGATGCTTCAAGAATTGGGCTTGGATGTGTATTAATGCAACATGGAAAGGTTATAGCTTATGCTTCTAGGGAACTCAAGAATCATGAAAAGAACTATCCAACACATGATTTAGAACTTGCGGCAGTGGTATTTGTATTGAAAATTTGGCGTCATTATTTATATGGGGTCCATACGGATATATTCACGGACCATAAAAGCCTTCAATATATTTTCAAGCAGAAGGAATTGAATCTGAGGCAGAGAAGATGGCTTGAGTTACTCAAGGACAACGACATTGATATTCTATATCATCCGGAAAAGGCCAATGTTGTGGCAGATGCTCTTAACCGGAAATCCATGGGTAGTTTGACTCACTTGGAGGCATATTAAAGGCCATTAGACTAGGAAGTTCACTGATTGGATAGTTTGGGAGTTCGTCTTGCGGACTCTAGTGAATGAGGGGTAATTATGCAAAATAGGACTAAATCATCGCATGTTGTGGAAGTCAAAGAGAAGCAATACAATGATCCATTGTTGGCGCAGTTGAAAGAGAGGATTCATAAACATAAGGCCATGGCCTTTTCTCTTGGCATGGACGATATTAAACTAAGGTACCAAGGGTGTCTATGTGTTCCAAATGTGGATGGTCTCCGGGAAAAAATTATGACTGAAGATCACACTTCTAGGTATTCCGTGCACCCGGGTTCTACGAAAATGTATTATGATCTTAAGGAAGTCTACTGGTGGAATGATATGAAGAGGAATGTAGCGGAGTTTGTGGCGAAGTGTCCAAATTGTCAGAAAGTGAAAGCCGAACACCAAAGGCCCGGTGGGTTGGCACAGAACATAGAAATTCCAATGTGGAAGTGGGAAATGATTAATATGGATTTTGTGGTAGGATTACCACGCACTCCATGCAAGTTTGACTCAATTTGGGTGATTGTGGATCGGCTCATGAAATTAGCACACTTGTTGTCGGTTAAGGCTACCGATACAGCAGAACAATATGCTTAGTTGTATATCAAATAAATAGTCAGGTTGCATGGCACCCCAGTCTCCATCATTTCTGATCGGGGAGCACAATTCACTGATAATTTTTGGAAGAAATTTCAGCAAGGTTTGGGTACTCAGGTTAATCTTAGTACAACCTTTCACCCGCAGACTGAAGGGCAGGCAGATCTGACTATTCAGACACTTGAGGATATGTTGCGCGCTTGTGTTCTAGACGTCAAAGGTAGCTGTGATGATCATTTACCACTCATAGAACTTGCATACAACAATAGCTATCATGATAGCATTCAGATGGCACCATTCGAGGCTTTATATGGTAGGAGATGTAGATCTCCCATTGGAAGGTTCAAAATTGGGAAAGCAGAGTTGATAGGGCCAGACCTCATGCATCATGCCATGGAAAAGGTTAAAATCATTAAGGAGTGGTTGAAGACTGCTCAGAGTCGTCAGAAATCCTATTCGGATGCTCGTCGTAGGAATTTGGAGTTCAAAGAAGATAATTGGATATTCTTGAAAGTTTTTCCCATGAAGGGTGTAATGCGATTTGGTAAGAAAGGGAAATTGAGTCCGAGGTATGTCGGACCATACAAAATCATTCAGAGGATCAGTGAGGTAGCGTACAAGCTTGAGCTACCACTTGAGATGTCATAAGTACACCCGACATTTCATGTGTCTATGTTGAAGAAAGTAGTTGGAGATCCGACACTCATTGTTCCGGTTGAGACTATTGAGGTAAATGAGAAATTGACTTACGAAGAGATTCCGATTTCTATTATTGATCGGCAAGTCCGAAAATTGAGAAATAAAGAAATTACCACCGCGAAAGTGTTATGGCGAAACCAACAGGTTGAAGAGGCTACTTGGGAGGCCGAGGAAGGAATGAATAAAAAGTACCCTTATTTGTTTGAATAACTATGTATTTATAAAGTTGTGATCTAGGAAAATTATAAGACTTACTTTCTATGAATGTTGTATCAATTGTACAATTGGCGTTAAGGGTGTTCCTTTCTGGTAATACATTGCTTGTGATGCCACAATTGGTATTGTTTTGTATTATGTTACGTCGTTGGATTATGTATATGCTGTTAGGATGTGGTTCCGGGGCTCTTTGACAGGTGGATAGGCCCAGTTATAGGGGAAACTCTGGTGAAATTTTGGAAATTTAGGAAGTTAGTCAAATTTGGGAATGTTGGTGTGTGGCTGGCACCCGGTGTAAATTTAGGGAACAATCATGCTGTAACACATGATCATTCGACTAAAACTAGAACATACATAGGTCGAGTTAGCTGAACTCATTCCTTTTATAACTATCATGGGCCCACATGGCTACAACTCATAATGTACAACTGTAAGTGAGAAAACACTGTATCAATGAATCATCATTCTTAAAACATGAATATATATGGGCCGTCAAGGCCTCTGACATACTGTACAAATTGAACCTCGTTCTACAAAGCCTCTAAGATTATTTGACATCAAATGGGATAGGGTACTGGCCCACCCATAAGTCTCTAGCAAATCTCTGACACGATGACTCATGGACTCGGCTGCACTCCGAATGAGGTGGAGTCTTACCGATCCTTTGCTTAATGCCAATCTCGTCTACTATGAGGGATCGTCAAATTGATTATATATACATGCAGGCATGAATGAAGCATCCCCAACAAAAAGACATTAGTAAGATTAATGTACTGAGTTTGTAAGGCAGAACTGAAACATAACAATAAGTCAACATTAATTAAAGGCATATAAGAATCAAATCGAATCTCTAAATTGCCACCATATATTCATACTTATTATACTTACATATATAATGCTGCTCTTTGAGACTATTTCTATTATCCATATCGTATGATGCATGACTGCCCAACTGATCAGTGGTAACTGTGCGACCGGCCGTAGCGTGATGGTAAATGCATGACTGCCCGACCGGCTGTAGCTCGGTGGTAAATGTATAGTTGCCTAACTGGCCGTAGCGCGGCGGTAAATGCATGACTGATCGACCGGCCGTAGCTCGGTGGTAAATGTGTAACTACCCAACTGACCGTAGCTCGATCGTAAATGAATATGCATGTCTGCCCAACAGGTCGTAGCACGGTGGTAAATGAATATGCATGACTGCCCAACCGGCCGTAGCACGGTGGTAAATGCATAATGATGCATGTATCACTATATTATAAACATTAACATCTTTATTAAATACTTCAATAGAGACTTAGGAACATACTTAGACATACTTGAATATAACTTTACAATAATGAATAACATAGGCATCCTTAACGGTTAAGAGTAGAACCACTTGTGGAATAGCATTATGTTTACGTATCGTTATTTGGATCATGCCCAAAGAAAAGGAGAGATAGCCGTAACATACCTGAGCCAATTCTCCTGACAATCCTTCTAACACACGCCAATCGCGATGAAACACGTAACGACGAGATCGATATAGGGAACAATCTGTATGATATTCTTGAGAAAGATTATGCCATACTCCCTTAGAATCGCAAATCCCACGTTGCTATAGTATTAAGCAGTCTTTGTATGAAATCTTGAAGAGAATCATGTTACCAGAATGATACCTCTCTTTGTACGATACATCTCTTTAGTAGAATGTTGTAAAGTTGAAGCAAATCATTAAGTGGTCACGTTTGTATGAATTGCAAATAAGTAGATACCTCTATTTAGTGAAGTAAAGAGATCTTTAAATGTTGTGAGCTCCCTCCGTTCAAGCTTAGAATCTTAATGTGATAAGGAAATCTTTAAATTTGTTGGTTTTTGTGGGCCCTACTTTAGGATGATTAGGCCATAAAACTCTTCTTAAAATGTGCCACCTTTTTACATGACTTAAGAGTCATTTCTTAGCTTGATCAAGACAACGTTGGGCTGCCATGTTAAGGGCACTTAGTCTTATCCATTTTATGTTTAATTACCCAATTATCTTAATTACTTAATTAATCTCCCACTAAAAATTCATAATTACCCAATTATCCATATAATTAGGAATTATCTCAAATTACTTAAAATACT
Source organism: Nicotiana tomentosiformis (assembly GCF_000390325.3). Lineage (NCBI taxonomy): Eukaryota > Viridiplantae > Streptophyta > Magnoliopsida > Solanales > Solanaceae > Nicotiana > Nicotiana tomentosiformis. The sequence continues at coordinate 75,287,399 of NC_090818.1, read as the reverse complement.
ACTCACTTTTAACACACTTTGTACACCTTACTATTGTGATCATGTGGTACCTTGTATGACACTAGTCCATAAATACGGGGTATTATAGCTTGGACCGTATTTTATTCTAAATTGTCAAACTTCGACGAAGCTCTTTTTTTTTTTTGATTCGCTTACCTTCTCATCTTCACGAATTTACTCGTCACTTGTTTGAAATAGCATAATGCTTATAATCCCAAAATAATCTCATTCCTGAACTTACGTCGATTAACTTACGACGAAACTTTAACGTACGACAATGCGGAATGTAACATCTCATTTCTTAGCTTTCATCAATTTTCTTATGGCGTACTTTTACAAAAGAAAACATGGGGTGTAACATCATTCCCCCTCTTTGGAATATTCATCCTCGAATGCTGACTGATGCACTTATCATTTCCATAACTTATGTCTTCTGAATACTTTAGTACTCTCCTTGCCCTCTAGGCAACTATTCTGTGAATAATTCCAAAGGCCAGGGCATTCCCCCCTTTAGGCCTCTTTCTCACACCACGACTTGTGGTCAGAATCCTTCCAATCTCGTAACTGTCTCTGACCTTGTAAATGCGCCTATGCGACTCTTCTCTCCTTTGTAAGCTAAGCTAAAACCCAACCTCTATCTGATGTATGGACTATTCACAACCTTTTGTACTTGCGTATCTCGTATCTTTTTCACCTTTACCTTACTTACTTTTCAATATCGCATCGTATCTTCTGCTTCTTTCATAACCTCCCTTCTACATAGGTGGAAATTACGCCTTAAAGCTCTACTGTGATACCTGCTCCTCTGGTGCATACAAAATCTGGTGAAAGCTTCATACTGACTTCATACGACTCAGCTCTATGGCACGATTTGAAAACAAAAGAAGGGTAATATTTCCTAAATTCCATATAGCCTCTCAATTATAAATGTGGCATGCAACACACCCATAATTGAGACTCTACTAGGCACAGCTTTGTAGACTCCCTAGGACACGACCTGCTCTGATACCACTTTGTCACGCCCCAAACCTGGGGAGGCGTGCCTGGCACCCGGTACTGTGCTGGCCCGAGCGAACCACTCTGTAACTCATGATCGTTCGACCAAAACTAGAACATACATATGTCAATTAGCTGAACTCATTCTTTTTGTAACTATCATGGGCTTAAATGGCCACAACTCATAATGTACAACTGTAAGTGGGAAAACACTGTATCAATGAATTATCTTTCTTAAAACATGAATACGTATGGGCCGTCAAGGCCTCTAACATACTGTACAAAATGAACCTCTGTCTACAAAGCCTCTAAGATTATTTGACATCAAATGGGACAGGGTAACGGCCCACCCATAAGTCTGTAGCAAAACTCTGACACGATGACTCATAGACTCGGTAGCACTCCAAATGAGGTGGAGTCTTACCGATCCTTTGCTAAATACCAATCTCGTCTACTATGAGGGCTCGTCAAATTGATTATCTATACCTGCAGGCATGAATTCATCTTTCCCAACAAAAGGACGTCAGTACGAATAATGTACTGAGTATATAAGGTAGAACTAAAACATAACAATAAGTCAACATTAATTAAAGACATATAAGAATCCTGAATATCTGTAGTGCCACCGTATATGCATACTTATTATACTTACATATATAATGCTTCTCTTTGAGACTATTTCTATTATCCATATCGTATGATGCATGACTGCCCAACTGATCAGTGGTAACTGCCCGACCGGCCGTAGCGTGGTGGTAAATGCATGACTGCCCGACATGCCGTAGCTCGGTGGTAAATGTATAACTGCCCAATTGGCCGTAGCTCGATGGTAAATGCATGACTGCCCGACCGACCGTAGCTCGGTGGTAAATATATAATTGCCCAACCGGCCGTAGCTCGATGGTAAATGAATATGCATGTCTGCCCAACCAACCATAGCACAGTGGTAAATGAATATGCATGACTGCCCAATCGGTCGTAGCACGGTGGTAAATGAATAAAGATGCATGTATCACTATATTATAAACAATAGTATCTTTATTAAATACTTCAATAGAGACTTAGGAACGTACTTAGACATACTTGAATATAACTTTACAGGAATGAATAACATAGGCATCCTTAACTGTTAAGAGTAGAACCACTTATAGAATAGTATTATGCTTACGTATCGTTACTTGGATCATGCCAAAAGAAAAGGAGGGATAGCCTTAACATATCTGAGCCGATTTTCTTGACAATTCTTTTAACACATGCCAATCGCAACGAAACACGTAACAGCGAGATCGAAATAGGGAACAATCCGTATGATATTCTTGAGAAAGATTGCGCCGTACTCCCTTAGAATCACAAATCCCACGATGCTATAGTATTAAGTAGTCTTTGTATGAAATGTTGAAGAAAATCATGTTGCCATAATGATACCTCTCTTTGTATGATACATCTCTTTACTAGAATGTTAAAATGTTGAAGCAAATCATTAAATAGTCACGTTTGTGAGCTCCCTCCGTTCAAGCTTAGCATCTTAATGAGATAAGGAAATCTCTAAATTTGTTGGTTTTTGTGGGCCCCACTTTAGGATGATTAGGCCATAAAACTCTTAAAATGTGCCACCTTTATACATAAATTAAGAGTCATTTCTTGGATTGATCAAGACAACCTTGGGCTGCCACGTTAAGGGCACTTAGTCTTATCCATTTTATGCTTAATTACCCAATTAGCTTAATTACTTAATTAATCTCCCACTAAAAATTCATAATTATCCAATTATCTACATAATTAGGAATTATCTGAAATTACTTAAAATACTACTCACTTTTAACACACTTTGTACACCTTACTATTATGGTCATATGGTACCTTGTATGGCACTAGTCCATAAATACAGGCTATTATAGCTTGGACCGTATTTTATCCCAAATTGTCAAACTTCGACGAAACTCATTTTTTTCGATTCGCTTACCTTCTCACCTTCACGAATTTACTCGTCACTTGTTTGAAATAGCATAATACTTATAATCCCAAAATAATCTCATTCCTGAACTTACGTCGATTAACTTACGACGAAACTTTAACATACGAAAATGCGGGATGTAACATCTCATTTTCGAGCTTTCCTCAATTTACTTATGGCGTACTTTTACGTACGAAAACATGGGGTGTCACATTATTCCTCCCCTTTGGAACATTCGTCCTCGACTGCTGATTGATGCACTTATCATTTCCATAACTTATGTCTTCTGAATACTTTAGTACTCTCCTTGCCCTCTAGAAAACTGTTCTGTGAATAATTCCAAAGGCCACGACATTCTCCCCTTTAGGCCTATTTCTCACACCACGACTTGTGGTCGGAATCCTTCCAACCTCGTAACTGTCTCTGACCTTTTAAATGCGCCTATGGGACTCTTCTCTCCTTTGTAAACTAAGCTAAAACCCAACCTCTATCTGATGTATGGACTATTCACAACCTTTTATACTTGAGTATCTCGTATATTCTTTACATTTACCTTACTTAATTTTCAATCTAGCATCGTATCTTCTGTTTCTTTCATAACCTCCCTTCCACATAGGTGGAAATTACGCATTAAAGCTCTACTATGATACCTGAACCTCTGGTGCATACAATATCTGGTGAAAGCTTCATACTGACTTCTTACGACTCAGCTCTATGGCACGATCTGGAAACAAAAGAAGGGTAACATTTCCTAAATGCCCTATAGCCTCTCAATTATAAATGTGGCGCGCAACACACCCATAATTGAGACTCCAATCTTTGACTATTATCAAATCACTCAGTCCCTAATTCATACTTAGTTTATCTTGTTCACTAGTCCATACTGATTTCTATTACTCCGGGGTCTAAATTTTCCTCCTGGTAATCACGTTAGAGTCACGAACTTATTTCTCAAAATGAGGATATGAATTTATGGCCTATACTCTTTTGTTGTCTCAAGGCCTAGCTCCTCTCGTCTTTTCCTTCACTTGACTATATATTCTGTAATACTGTTATTTTGTTTTCTACCGTTGTCATCCATGCATCACATCTTACTCATAATGCTTCATTAACTCTCTTCTCATTTACTGCTAACATTTTTATCTATCACTTTATTTTGAAAATTTCAACAGGACATTCTTTTACTTTTAGCTCCCCTTGCTCCACCTACTGGCTCTTCAGGTTGCCTAACTATCTTTCTTTACTAGGGACAGGAGCCACACTAAGATAATATTTATCCCTTCCAGGTTTCTAGTGCCTATCTTTGTAATATCCTTCAGAAATGTCAACTAACACAAACAATCCATCTACCATTTTGGGTTACTCTAACCCAGCCGAATCCTGATATCCCGTCCTTTTCTTAAACTACACCTGTTATCCCCCATATGGAATAACTAAGATGAGTGTGGCCAATTATACATACCTCTGTTACTGTTGAAGGTAACTCACAATGCTTATATTTTTCTGCCTGAGTTGTAAATACCGATAATCTTCATTAACTTGGTACCTCGTACCCTTCTCATCTTGTTCCTTTTACTTGTTAAAGCTTCTATCTACCTTCTAAATCTCTCATTGCTTTTTACCACCTTTCTAAATCTCTCATTGCTTTTTACCATATGGGTGGATAGATATTCATGCCTTATGGCTCTTTTTCCAGAAGCTCACACGTCTTAGTACACACATGATCTGCTGGAGACCCTACATTTACTCATCATAAGCATGATGCAAATTCGAGTTCCTCCAACTCAACTCTTCCACAGCCGCATTCAATCCCTTACCAACTGTCCTTCTGGATGTAGGTATCATTGTATTACGAATAAAATAGAATTTAAGAATGTGAATTCTTATAAGTGAGCTCTACCACACGATCTAGAGCAAGAAGAAAAAGTGACAGTCCTAAATGTCGTGTAGCCTCCTACTTATAAGTGTGGTGCACGACACACCTATAAACAAAACTCTACTTGAAACGACTTGTAGACTCCCTAGGATAGAACTGCTCTGATACCACTTTTGTCATGCCCCGAACCTGAGGGGCGAGACCGGCATCCGGTGCCTCACCTATCCTTGCGTACCAACTTGCGACTAAGGGACTCTGAACATATAATGTCATACTTTGGCCATGGGCCACATTGTAAGACAATTGCGAATGCTGACTAAGCATCAATATAAAGCTGGGCCGACAATGCCGTCATAACTACTACGGCTAGCAAACCAACAAAATATACATAAAAGGCCTACAAGACCAACATACTGCACTAACTGACAGGATATGTCTACAAGCCTCTACTGATGGATGTATTGTGATCGGAACAGGGCCCCAACCTATCCATAACCTATATACATATATACACAAGATGTACACAAAACTCTAGACCCAACAATTCTGAAGGACATGGAACTTAACGATAAAGCTGAACTCGGGCAAGAATGGCAATGGTAACCTCTTCATAATTCAATTCCTCATTAACCTCTATAGTCTCAGCCGGAACAATAAGTGACGGATCTCCAACCACCTTCTTGAACATCAATACATGAAACACCGGGTGCACTAAAGACATCTGTAGAGGTAGTTCTAGCATGTACGCCACCTAACCAATCTTCTGAATGATTTTGTACGGTCCGACATACCTCGGACTCAATTTTCCTTTCTTACCAAACCGCATTACACCCTTCATGGGGGAAACCTTCAAGAATACCCAATCATCCCCTTGGAACTCCAAATCCCTACGACGTACATCTGAATAGGACATCAAACAACTCTAGGCAGTTTTCAACTGTTCCTTAATGATCTTAACCTTCTCCATAGCCTGATGCATGAGGTCTGGCCCTATAGCTCCGCTTCCCTAACCTCGAACCACCCGATGGGAGATCTACATCTCCTGCCATATAGAGCCTCGAACGGTAACATCTAAATGCTAGCATGATAACTATTGTTGTAGGCAAATTCTATGAGTGGCAAATTGATCATCCCAGCTTCCCTTGAAGTCAAAAACACAAGCGCGCAACATATCCTCGAGTGTCTGAATGGTCCGCTCTGCTTGCTTGTCGGTCTGTGCATGGATGTTGTGCTAAGATTCACCTGGGTACCCAATCCTTGCTGAAATTTCTTCCAAAATTAAGACTTGAACTGTGCCCCTCGATCAGAGATAATAGAAACACGAGTGCCATAAAACCTGACTATTTCCTTGATATACAACTGAGCATACTGTTCCGCTATGTCGGTAGCCTTAACAGATAAGAAGTGTGTTGATTTCGTGAGTCGATCCACAATCACCCAAATCGAGTCGAACTTGCAAGGAGTGTAAGGTAGACCTACCACAAAGTCCATATTGATTATCTCCCATTTCCACATCGGAATTTCTATGTTCTGTGCCAACCCACAAGGCCTTTGATGCTCGACCTTTACTTGTTGATAATTTGGGCATCTTGGCACAAAGTCCGCTACATTCCTCTTCATATCATTCCACTAGTAGACTTTCTTAAGATCATGGTACATATTTGTAGAACTTGGTTGCACGGAATACCTAGAAGTGTGAGCATCGGTCATGATTCTTTTCCGGAGACCCACCGCCACAACTTTAACCTTCCTCGGATGATATAGAATATCGATGTCGTAGTCCTTGAGTAACTCAAGCCACCTTCTCTGCCTCAGATTCAGTTCATTTTGTTTGAAAATATGTTGATGGCTCTTATGGTCTGTGAATATATCCACATGGACACCATACAAATAATGGCGCCAAATCTTTAACGCAAACAGTACCGCAACATGTTCTAAGTCATGTGTTGGATAGTTCTTCTCATGATTATTGTATAGATCTGGTGGGATCCCAGGGAGCTCATCAGCAAACACCTCGGGAAATTTATTCACCACTGGCACGGACTCAAGTGTAGGTACCTCAGCATCGGTATCCGTAATCCAGACCAAATGGTAAATACACCTCTTGTTGATCATCTTCATGGCCTTAAGGTAGGAAATAAACCTACCCTTCGGCACTACATCATCCCCCTTCTATTCAATAACTAGCTCATTTGGGAATTCAAACCTAACGGTCCTAGTTTGTCAGACAAGCTTGGCAAAACATGAATAAAGCTAGTCCATCCCCATTCTTACGTCAAAATTGGCCATTCCTAATTCAATGAGATCGGACATGGTGTCCCAACCATGCATGATGGTAGACTATAATCTCATGTTTTAGTCGCTTATTGCACTCTAATTTACTGCACTTTATTGGTTTTGAGCTTTAATTGATGGTGTTGTGTACTTATTGTGTGTTTTATGCCATGTAGGAGTAATTCCGAGCTATTTAGATGTAAGGAATGAATTTGAGCTATTTGGAGATTTGAAGTCTGAGTAAAAGCCAAAGGGATTAATTCGAGATCATGTTCGGGGGCCGTGGAGCAAGTCTGGACGTCAAAACACAATAAAAATCCATACTCTGAGAAAACTTCACTAGTGCGGTGCGTGGCATGCCGCGACTGCCTATTTTCCTACTGTCTAACATATTTCAACTCTCTGGATTTCCCCACTAATGCCCCACATGGTGCGTCGCCCCATGTAATACGCATGTGCAAATTTTATCGAGTAATTGTCCTATTTCGTGTACGAAAAGGTAATTTCATTTGGGTCCGACCCTACTTGGTATAAATACATGAAAAAGCGTTATTTTTTAGACATTTGACATATTGAAGACAGGGGGAGGCTAAGTAGGAGTTGGAGAAGCAAAAGTACAAGGAGTTCATTATTCAATCCTCACTCAAGACCCGAGTTTAGATCGTTTTATGTTTTCCTTTACTTTAAACATATTTGTGATGAATTTCCCCATATCTATAGAGTAGTTCCCTTTAGGGTTTGATGGATTTGGTGTATTGATGATTTTTTGTGGATTATAACTCTAGTTTTATGTATTGAAGCATTTTAGGATGATTTAGTTGTTGCATCTATAGTCACCAGTTCATGTAATCGAGAAAGGCATAACTTGTGATATCTTTGCATTATATTGTTGGTTGAGTTCATTAATTCTTCTTAGTAATCGAAAGAGCTAGTTGAATCATTGATTAAACTTAGTTAGGAGGATAATCGAGAGAGGTTCTCCTAAAAGACCAATCCACTATGCATTCTTGCATATCTTCACGTGCTTAAATTGATTCATCTTGTGAGGTTAAAACTTAATCGAGAGAGGAGTTTTTGCTAAACGATTGAACTGATAATTGAGTGAATTCGAGAGACTCACTTAAACATTAGAATTGAATTATCTAGAGTTAGATCCCAAATAATTATCTTGCACCTATCCAATCAACCCCTATTTTCTCTCATTGATAACTTTCTTGCTTACCATTGTTGCGATTGTCATTAGTCAATAACTTTAGATTCTTAGTTAAGTTTAATTATTAATCATATAAATCTTGATTGTGGATTCTGCTGGGTAGCAATCAAGCTACAAACTACGAAAATACTGTTTAACTTCAATCCCTGTGGATATGATATTATACTATACTATCCTTGACTAGCGAACATAATTAAAGTGGTGTTTTGCGCACGTCAAATTTTGGTGCCGTTGCCGGGGATTGGCAATCAATAGTGTTTGAAATAGTTTGTAGTGCTAACTCAGGAATTTTTCTTTTTTCTTTTATTTTATTTTTCACTTTTTACGTTTGGTGTTCTTTGACTATGCGTAGGGTATAGGTTAGATCAGTGCATGACTCGAGCTTCTGCAAAAGAAGTGCTACCATACGAGCCCGAGATAGAAAAACAACTGCGACAGTTGAGGAAGGAAAGAAATCTCACCGAGACGTTAGAAAAGGTTGGGCAATCCTTAACCAAGGAAACTATAGCTGGAAATAGTGAGATAATGTAGAATTGGCTGCAAGAGAGGCAGCACAACGACGAGAATAAGCTACATAGGATGCTGAGGAAGCAGCTTTTAGAGATGCACAAATTATCTACGAAAAAGAGAGGGGTCGAAGAATTGCTCAAAATCAACGTTTGGGTGCAGACTAGTTCGGAAATATAGCTTCCATGCCTGGGAGACCACTTGGCAATTATGCTAGACCGGTCTACAATCAAGGCTTATCAAGTGTGAGACCACCCCCAATTGCAGCTAACAATTTCGAGTTGAACCAAGGGTTACTTCAATCCCTTCAGAATTGTTATGTCTTCAGAGGAAAGATGACCGAAGATCCAAACACACATCTTTTCACGCTCCAAACTCGGGGAGCGTGACCGGCTCTCAACCGAGTGAACCCGGCCGAGCAAGCCTACTAGATGCCTTCTACACAAAATTACCCATGAATAACGAGAAGATATCTTTTCATTAATAAGACATTAAGGAGATCGTGTATACAACATCAATTCATTACTATTAGCTACTTCATTCATAAGTCCCCAAAATGTTACATTACATATTCATAGTTTAGAAATGGAACATGTGATACAATTACAACATCATTAGTTTGACCTTCCCAATACCAACGTACAACCCACACCATGTTTACGGAGCCTCTAACGGGTACAAGAGAGTGCTAGGATAGTGTCGGCAACAAGGCCCTGGCTATACCTCAAAACACAATATATGCGAAACCAAAAGGTACATGACCCCGATATGAAATGGGGCTCACCAAGTAGCTGAGAGAAGGATATACTGTTGTTACTGATCGATGCCGCCTGCTGTGGAACCACCTGCATCCATTAAACGATGCAGCGCCCCCGGCAAAAGGGATGTGAGTACATGTTGAATAGTACTCGTATGTAAGGCAGGCATAATAACATATGAAAATACGGTAACTTCAATGAGAGGTAAATAAAGGACATCAAGGAACTATGAAACATTCCATATATTCAAATTTCAAGTCTTATTATACTTATATCACTTTAAACCTCTTTTAGGATCAACTGAGCCATATGAACTATACGTGGAATACATAATATAATGCAATTGAAACAACATGTACAAACAACACCAATGAAAGTGGCACCTATTGCCTGCGTTAATAATGCGTCTCACTAAACTGTCCATATCCCTCTCTTATTTTACGACCATACATTTCATAGACCATTCTTAGTGTTCACATGTCATATTATATACCTATGCGTCTCATAGACCATCCTAGTGTTTATTCATACCGTAACCTATACATTTCATACACAATACACCTGTGCATTTCATAGACCATCCATAGTGTTCCATACACAATATACCAATGCGTTTCATAGACCGTCCATAGGATTCCATACCCAATATGACTATGCATTTCATAGACCGTCCATAGGATTCAATATACAATATACCTATGCATTTCATAGACCATCCATAGGACTCCATACACAATGCACCTATGCGTTTCATAGACCGTCCATAGGGTTCATAACACATTATACCTATGCATTTCATAGACCGTCCATAGGGTTCATAACACATCATTATGCACACAACTATGTATAAACTCAAGCGACATGACTAACGCTACTTTTAAGGTCGTAAGATCCCGGATCATTGGAACACTTCATGTTCATGCTCATCATGGAAAGACATAGCTCATTACATTAACACATGCATGACCAATCATTAAGTAGATTTCAATGGTACATAGACCCAATTTTTTCCTTAAGGTTCATCATCATTTAGCATAGGAGGCCTCTTTTACACCTCATTATATACCTCTTTGTCATCTTGGGTCCCTAGCTAAGTTCATGATTCTCGTTTTGGCAACCGCCACAATTCATGTTCATACTACCACCTACTTGTACTAGTCATGATGAGCATAGGACATTATTATATAAATGAGTCAAAACTCATCTCATACTATTTCACACATTCTTTCATTTCATTGGCAGAATTGCCCACAAATGTAATTCTCATTCTTAAGGCATGATGGCCACATTTCTACATCTCATACTCGCTTCATTCACTTACAAACATCATTACGGGTCATCACTAGTAAAGCATTTATATTCAAGACTTTAATACGAACGTTAAGCACATTGAGATTTCTTATACAACTTGGCATAATAGCTTTCATTTGGGCAACGACTTGATGTTATAACAATTAGGTATGCAACCCATGCTTTGAATACATTTTCAAATAGCACATAACATAATAGGAATATTTGGAATACATATTGAGAATATATCTTTTGGACACCAGGCTTATTCGAAATAATCAATCTGTAAAGAATAACTCGGGACTTACAAGAACTTCATGAGATTCAATTCTAGGAGAGAAGTTTAGCCAACATGCCTTACTTCGAGCCTTTTACTTTACTCCAATGTTCCGGAAATCCTAGCCACTTCGATTTATTTAGAGATATAGCAAAATTGAACACAAATTATGAAGAAGTTCATGGTCCAGCTCATTTGAGAATTTTATCAAACACTATGTGTGCAAATTTGTTGCAAGGTCCTTTTACAAGATTTCCTTTACCCCACAACCAACTCAACACCAAGAGTTCACCCATACTAGGTCAATGATCTATCCACAACCCTTGATAGTACATGTATACATACATAACACTCCCACACCCATGATTCATACTTCCATTAACCAACTTCCACCCCAAATTCAAAATTGAAGACTAGGGTTAGAACCTTACCTCTTATATGAAGATCTTGTGATTGACTTCCTTGATTCTTGAAGATTGGGGCAAGAATGGATGATTATAATGTTAGGTTTCCTCCTTCTCTCTCTAAAATACTCTTACCTCTCTCTAAAAATATCAGATGAAACCCTTAAAAATGACCCCCAAAGTCTTTTTATAAAAATGGGATCGGGTAAAATTTCCAAAACTTAAACTTGCCGTAACCGGGTCTGCGATCGCAGACCATGATGTATAATCGATATATAGCCCGCATAATGGCCGTGAAAATGATGCCAAAAAACTGGACTCGCCTGACCGAGCCTGCGACAGTTCTGCGGTCTGTAGACCTATTCAGCGACCGCAGACTGGACTGCAGAATCATATTCTAGATTTCCTCATGCCAAGTCTACAACTGAAATGCAGTCCTCAAAGTGCATATGCGATCACATAATGGACCGGAGAAATGACCTACAAATTCAACAATATCTCTGCTTCAATTCGCGGCAGATCTGCAGTCCGCAGATCAATTCTGTGACTGCAGAATGAACCGCAAAAATGCCTTACATTTCTGAAGATTTTCTTCAACTCCCCAATGCACTGTTTAACAATCTTCAAACACATAAGCCTACCTCGGCACCACGAAACCATAAATTTCTTTACAAAATTTTACGGGGCCTTACACATCTAATGCACTTTGAGGAGATTATGAACACCTTTCAATACAATGGTGTATCACAAGATGCAGTTTACTTAAGGGCATTCCCCTTCACACTCAAAGATGATGCAAAGCAGTGGCTTCGAAGCTTACCTAATGGATCGATTCGAACATGGGATGAGATGACCAGAACATTTCTTGATAAATTTTTCTCATCGGCTAAGACTGGCAAGTTTAGAAGAGAAATCCATACCTTCTGCCAGAAAGAGACGGAAACTATTTTTGAAGCATGGGAGAGGTTTAAGGAGATAGTTAGAAAGTGTCAACATAGTGGAATTGAACTCTGGATGCAAATCCAGGACTTTTGGGATTGATTGACACCAGCCTCACGTAGAGTATTCATCAATGCAGCTGAAGCTCTGTTGATGAAGAAGACTCTAGAGGAGATAGTCACATTTCTTGACGAGTTATCTGAAGATGCAAATTAGTGGCCCTATGAGAGTGCTAAAATAAGAACAACTTGTGTTCACCAAGTTGATGCTACGACATCTGTGCAGGTACAACTTTACGTTATGGCCAAAGAGATAAGGAAGCTGACCTTAGCCTCGATACAAAGTGAGCCTCACGCATCTTGTGATATATGTGAAAGAGGACAACCTACTCATGAGTGTCAAGCCTCGACTGAGGAAGTAAATGCTGTGGGAAATTATAATGTGATGGGTCAGAGGCACCCCCGTTTTTTGATGGAGTTCACCTGGAGGTACTTCAGACTGTAGGGACAAGAAGCTCTAGCGTACCAAAATCAGCAAGGCAGCAATTTCAGCCTCAACAACCCATTCAACCCGGTCTAGAGGATCTAATGAAGGCTTTCATTATCAAAACTGATGAGAGGCTTGAAACTCATAGTGCAACTATACAGGAATATGGAGCAGCTATCAAAGAAATAGATACTGGTTTTCAAAACTTGGAAAGAAAGGTTGGTCAGCTAGCCACTCTTTTGTCTGAGAGGATTCTAGTAACTCTCCTCGCTGATACTGAGAGAACTCCCAAAGAAACAATGAATTGAGAAGTGGACAAGAGTGGAAAGATCCCACCCCAAACCAAAAAGATGTGATAATTGCAAAATAAAGTGGGGAGCAACTGAAGAATGACAGTGATAAGAAGAAGAAAGGCAAGAGGGGAGCTGACAAAAAGAAAAAGGAGGAAACTTTGAGAAGGGATGAATCTAATGAGAGCGAGCATATGCCTGCTCTACCTTTTCCTCAAAAGCTATATAGAGAAAAGTTGGACAAATAGGTTAATGTAAATTTTTCATTCACAGAAGTGCTCTCCCAAATGCCAGTTTATGCTAAATTCTCGAATGAGATCCTGACAAAGAAGAGGAAGATAGAAGAGACCTCAGTGGTGAAGCTCACAGAGCATTGCAGTGCTATATTGCAAAACAAACTCCCACAAAAGTGTGTAGATCCAGGGAGTTTTACTATACCTTGATCTTCAGGCTCTATTAGTTTTGATAAATCTTTATGTGATTCTGGTGCCTTAATTAACTTAATGCCTCTATCTATTTACAGGAAACTGGAGAAGGAGATTGGAGAGATAAGGTCACTGCCAATATCTTTGCAGCTGACAGACCAAATGACTCTGATACCCGAGGGGATTGTGGAAAATGTCTTAGTTCGAGTAGATAAGTTCTTGTTTCCTGTAGATTTAATAGTAGTGAATATGGAGGAGAACAAGGAGGTCCCCTTATCTTAGGAAGACCATTCTTAGCAACGGGTAGAGCAATATTTGATATACACGAGAGAAAGCTCATGCTTCGAGTGGGTGAGGAGACTGTAACTTTCGAGATTAATGTAGAAACGAGGGTGAAAAAGAGAAACCAGCTGCAAGTGTTGAGTGGAAAGTGAAGGGCTCAAAAGAGAAGGTTGCGGCAAGTGAAATAGATAACTGTGGGGTGCACCCCAAAAAGGCTGAGAAGAAGTTGTCTGCATTGATGTGAGCATTAGTCCGAAGGCGAGGAATGGATCCTGACTTCGACTCAGACCTCGACTAGATGTTCAGGGAAGTGTTCTTTACCTTATGCTTTTTAATTGTGTGTCATGGGGACATGCCACAACTTAAAGTGTGGGGTGGGGGATATGTTGTATGTTATATGTATATGCATTAGTTTAGTTTTTTTTTAGTAGTTAGAGATAGAAAATAACTGAAAAAACCATAAAAATTGAAAAAAATTCGATTTTTCCCGACGATTGATATCATTCGACGGGTTTCTCTAGGGAATAAAGTAGAAAGAAAACGACAAAAAGATTTTCTTTTGTTAGGTAGTGTATTAATTACCCCTTTGTTTTATTTGTGCTACGGTTCTTTTCCAAGGATTTTATTTGAACCTGATGTAGTTAGTTTTATTTTTGTTAGTAGTAGGAAACCTTGTGCAATGAATTAAATTAAAAGCAATATCTCTTAACTTTATTATGCCTTGAGAATGGTAAGTGCTTTAGTTGTGATGCTTAGGCTAAGTTTTTGACTCTTGTATAAGTACCTTAAAGTGTATGGTACCTAAGTTTTTGACTCTTGATAATCCAATCTTGAGCGAGTTGTGTGCCATGTGTATGCGAGGTTTTGTGTTATTTTGTGCATTGCATTTGATGTCTAGAACTTTTTTTGTGTGTTTGCAAAGCAAAATAGTAGTTTTGTTCAGTCTTGGAAGTAATATGGGCATTTCTTTATTGAGCCAGTTATATGCTTTTACCCACCTAATTGTTATGTATCGTAGTTAACCTCTTTGAGCCTATAATCATTTTTCTTTGGAAACCACATTACAAACCTTACCCATTTGTTTTGAATTGACCATCTATTTGAACCTTTTACCTCTCGTGAGCACTTGAATTTTTTATGAACTTTGTAATTGTTGAAGTGTGGGGTGGTTGGTTTGGCTTTTGAGTGGAACTAATAAAATAAGGAGAAATGTGCACTGTATTGAAAAAGTAAGAGCCACTTGAATTGAGAAAGAAAGAAAAAAAATAAATGTATGATTGTGAAAAGTATTCATTGATAGTGGTAACTCTTGATGTAATTGTCTTAAAGAAGTAGGGAGTTAGTGTATATGATGTGAAGGTGGATTTATGGTTTGACATAAATGTGGGGTTTTGAACAATGAAATATAGGTATTAAAGTGCTTAGGTAGGTGTAGTCACTCTTATATCTAAATGTATCCTACCCGTCCCGCAGCCTACATTACAATCAATTAAAGTTCTACTTGATGTTACACCCCATGTTTTCATACGTGAAAGTACGCCATAAGTAAATTGATCAAAGCTCGAAAATGAGATGTTACATCCCGCATTTTCGTTCGTTAAAGTTTCGTCATAAGTTAATCGACGTAAACACATGAATGAGATTATTTTGAGATTATAAGTATTATGCTATTTCAAACAAGTGATAAGTAAATTCGTGAAGGTGAGAGGGTGAACGAATCGAAGAAAATGAGTTTCGTCGAAGTTTGTCATTTTGGAATAAAATACGGTCTAAGCTATAATACCTGGTATTAATAGACTTGTGCCATACAAGGTACCACATGATCATGATAGTAAGGTGTATAAAGTGTGTTAAAAGTGATTAATATTTTAAGTAATTTGAGATAATTCTTAATTATGTGGATAATTGGTTAATTATTGATTTGAGTGGAAAGTTAACAAATAAATTAGAAGTTTGTGGATAATTATTTAAGTGGGGCTATGGGAATGTGGCAGCAAGGGACTTAAGCATCAATGACTCCTTGGTCTTTATAATTAGGTGGCATGTTTAGGGGAATTTATGATAAGTTAATCTCCAAAAGTGGGGGCCACACCCAAAGGTTAAAGACCTCTCTAATTCATTACATTATCTCTACAATACAATATAAATTGCTTCAGCAAACTTATACAAAATGATAGCAACGTGATTTGCTACAAAAATCATACAAGACTACTTAGGAACGTGGGAATTGTGATTCTAAGAGAGTACGGTACAATCTTTCTCAAGAATATCAAACGGATTTTTCCCTACTTCGATCTGCCGTTACATGTTTTGTCGCGTTTGACGGATGTGGGAAGGATTTTTAAGAGAATCGACTCAGGTATGTTAATGCTATCCCTTATTTCTTTTTGGCATAATTCGTACGACACAAACGAATCGAGCTAACACACAACTTTCATAATTGACTCTATTCATAGAAGTACCAGGGGTGTCTATGTTCTTGATTCTCCACGTGACATATTATTATATCTTCTATTCATGGGTCTCAGAAAAATACATAGTTGATAAAGTTATCCGAAAGGCATATTGATCTTATGACATTCCGAGAAATTTTATTAATGTATTTCTTATGTATTTCATGAATTTATATATGTACATTGACCCATGACCAGATGGCGTTATATATGCATATATTATATGTATATGGAAAAAGGTTATGGCGTTATTATAACACCCCGGAAAATTTTGAAGCACTTAAGTGTAAAGCACAGTAAAACTTTGCAAAAGAAAATAATGTTTCATGGGGCCGAATTGGACTTACGTGTTTGAGGATTGTATAAATTCTTCACGGCGAGCAAGCTCGCTGCGACTCGGACTTTTTGGGATGAACAATGCACTGAAGAGTAAAGTAAAAATTCTGGCAAAAGAGGACGTTGCATATTTCTACTTGTTATACAATTTTGGTTCAATTTGTTATATTTACGCTCCTAATTTTGGTGTAACTTGTTATATTTATACAATAGATTGAAGTTGCTAAGAATTCCAGAATATTTTAGAGTTTAAGGAAGCTCAATTGAGGTATGTGGGCTAAACTCTTCTCTTAGAATTGAATCCCACGACATTCATGTAATTTATATAAGTTCCGAGTGGCTCATCATAAAATTGCCTATTCCGAGTAAGATTGGGTTGAAAGATATATTGTTCAACAAGTATCCCAAATGCTTTATTTATGTTATGTTATCAATTGAGGATGCATTAAAAATATGGGCTATGCATTAAAAATGATCGACTTCAAGTCAAGTTCAAATGAAGGCTATTATGCCAAATTTTGTGAAGAATCTCTATGTGCCTTAGATTCTGAATTGTTCACATATGTACTACATGCCTTAGATTCTTAATTGTTCATATATGTACTACATGCCTTGATTTGAAATGTTGTTGTTGTTGTTGAGGATGTTGATGTTAGAAAGTGAAAAGGTGAACATGAAATACTAAATACAGCCAACGTGCCAAGAATAATTTTATAATTATGGCCATTAGTGCCAATGAAATGAATAGATGTGAAAGAAGTATGAGATGCAATGATTGATGTAAAAAGGTTGATGTCTCGAATAAGACAGCCTAGATGATCGGGTCGTGATCGGACACCATGCCGCACATATGGTGATGATTGTGCTGGAAATTATAATTGAAATTGTGATTGTGGTCGATGTCCCTATTGAGATAGCCTAGCCGATTGGGTCGTGATCGGACACCGTGTTAAAGACGGTAGTATTGATATTGAGAATAATTATGGTTGATGTCTCTAATGAGATAGCCTAGCCGATGGGGTCGTGATCTGACTCCGTGCTAAGAGTGCGATGGTATATCGGTACGAAAAATCTCCCAATGTGAGATATAAAAATTTATTTGAACATTGCCTTGATCCTAAATTGAGGTTTGATGTTGTCTAAGGCTTCCATTGATATTATGATATTCTTGTTTGTATTTTTTATCATTCTACTGAGAGAGTGTTTTGTCATTCATACTAGTAATATTCCATATGTACTAACATCCCTTTTGCCGGGGCGCCGCATCTTCAATTGATGCAGGTGGTTCCATAGCAGGAGACATTGATCGGTGATAGTGGTACATCCTCTTCCCAGCTGATTTGGTGAGCCCCACTTTATTTCGGGGTTATGTATCTATTGTTCTTTGCGTATTGTGTTTGAGCTATAACCGGAGCCTTATTTCTGGCATTATCATAGTACTCTTCTTTATCTATAGAGGCTCCATAGACATAGTGTGGGTTGTGTATTGGTGCTGGGAAAGTCAAACTATGCTATGTTGTGGTTGTATTACTTGTCCATTTGAGACTTTAAAAATGATGAAACTATTGGTAATGAATTGGTATTGTAGACATAAACACCTTTTGTCTAATACTTGTCCATTTGTATTATCTCCATTCATGGATGAGTTTGGGGTAGAAGGAAATCTAATAGGCTTGCTCGGCCGTGTTCACTCGGTTGAGCACCGGTCGCGCTCCCCGGTTTTAGGGCGTGACAAACTTGGTATTAGAGCCTAAGGTTTTAACGTATCCTAGGATGTCTCGGAGCCATGTCTAGTACATTCCTTCTTATCGGTGTGTTGTCGACCACATCTATAATTAGGATGCTATTTGAGCATTTAGGAATATTACCCTTCTTTTATGTTCTTGATCGTGCGATAAAGCTGGATGTAAGATTGTTCCTCCTTTAACTCGTGCTTTACTTTAACTTTCAGTATATGGCACCTAAGAAGAAGGCGAGAACTGGCCAAAAAGCCAATGTCACCCCAGGAGTGATAGTTGATCCTATATTTGGTGATGTAGGTGAGAACCCAAGGAGTGAGAATATTCCTCCGGTTACTACACTGTCTGATTCTACTACAACTGATCAGATCGCACCTATCCCTACACCTACTTAGGGTGCAACGGTCCCTCCAACTGATATACCAGTTCCACCTCCAGTTCCAGCTTCCAATTCTGGTGTTTCTGATATTGATCTTAGGGGAACCATATAGATGTTGGCTCAAATAGTGGCTTCCCAAGCCCAGAGATCAAATGTTACACCCACTTCTTCCAGTCAGCCAGGGGATTCTACTAGTTCCAGGGTGAACAGTTCTCCAGTTGGATCCTCCAGTGTTCACGGGTACTAACCCAAAGGAGGATCCCCATGACTTCATGAATGAGATGCACAAGACTCTCCGAGTTATGCGTGCTACTGAGACGGAGGCAGTGGAATTAGCCTGAAAGAGATGGCATATTATTGGTTTGAACTATGGGAGGAGTCCTATGAAGAAGGGAGCCCTCCGGCGAGGTGGGGTGAGTTTGCCGATGCCTTCATTGATCATTTCTCCCCTACTGAGACTGAGGTAGCTCGTGCTGCTGAGTTTGAGTACCTGAGGCAAGGTATCCTGAGTGTGCCGGATTACCACATGAGATTCACGTACCTGTCCAAGTATGGTATTTACATGTTGCCTACTATGGAGGCTAGAGTGCGCCGGTTAGTACAAGGCCTCAGTCCCTTGGTAATTAATGATGCCGCTACAACTGCCTTGAATTCTAATATGAATTATGGAAAGATGGTGGCATTCGCTCAAGCCATAAAGACCCGCAAATTGAGGAACAAAATAGAGCGAGAGGGTAGTAATAAGGCCCGGTCTGTGGGGAACTTTGGTGGTTCTTCTGGTGGCGGAAGGTTAGCCTTCAGGGGCGGGTCGTCAGGTCCATCACAGTCTTTTGCTCAGTCTTCGGCTAGTGCACCGCCATCAGGGCTCAGTCAGTAGCAACAATGGAGTCGTTTCAGGCCTAGTCAGGGCAATATGGGATCCATCAGTAGGGTCGTCATGGTGGTAGATTCCAGCAGCAAAGGAGGCTCCCGTGCCCTAGGTGTGGAAAGATTCACCTACGAATATGCTACATGGACTTACCCACACGCTACAGATGCGGATTGAGAGGTCATATTCAAAGGGATTGTCGTTCGTCCCGCCAGGGTGGCGGTAGGGACATGTAACAGCCATCCAGTTCAGCAGCTACTACATCCACAGCACCTCCTCCAGCTCGAGGAACTCCAACACCCGCAGGGCATGGTGTAGCTAGCGATGGAGCATAAAGTTCGGGAGTATCCGACCGTTTCTATGCTATGAGGGTTCGCCAGAATTCAGAGGCTTCTCCAGATGTTGTCACAGGTATATTGACTATCCAATCTCATGATGTTTATGCTCTTATTGATCCAAGTTCTACTTTGTCATATGTAACTCCTTATGTTACTATGGAATTTGGGATAGAACCGGAACATCTTCTTGAGCCGTTCTTTGTATCTACTCCGGTTGGTGAGTCTATTTTGGTCGTGCGGGTTTATAGGGATTGTGTTGTCACGTTGCGTGGTCGGGACTCCATGGCCAATCTTATTGAATTGAGAATGGTCGATTTTGATGTGATAATCGGGATGGATTGGCTTTATTCTTGTTTTGCCAAGCTTGATTGCCGAACCAGGACTGTTAGGTTCGAATTTCCAAATGAGCCATTTATTGAGTGGAAGTGTGATGATGTAGTGCCGAAGGGTAGGTTCATTTCTTACCTTAAGGCCACGAAAATAATCAACAAGGGGTGTATTTACCATTTGGTTCGGGTTACGGACATCGATGCTGAGGCACCTATACTTGAGTCTGTGCATGTTGTGAATGAATTTTCGGGAGTCTTTCCGGATGAACTCCCTGGGATCCCACCAGAAAGGGAGATTGATTTTGGGATTGATGTGATGCCAGAAACGCATCCTATATCTATTCCACCCTACAGAATGGCACCGATAGAATTGAAGGAGATAAAGGAGTAATTGGGAGATTTGTTAGAAAAGGGTTTCATCCGGCCAAGTGTGTCGCCTTGGGGCGTACCGGTCCTCTTTGTAAGAAATAAAGATAGGTCACTGATAAAGTGTATTGACTATCGGTAGCTTAACAAGATCACAATCAAGAATAAGTACCCACTGCCAGGGATAGACGACTTGTTTGACCAATTGCAGGGTGCTAAGTACTTCTCCAAAATTGATTTATGATTCGGATATCACCAATTGAAGATTAGGGAGCAGGATGTTCCGAAAACAGCTTTTAGAACCCGATATGGGCACTTTGAATTTTTGGTAATATCTTTTGGGCTAACAAATAACCCAGCAGCTTTCATGGATCTTATGAATCGGGTATTTAAACCTTGCCTCGACTCTTTGTGATAGTGTTCAATGACGATATTCTTTTATACTCACGAAGTTGAGAGGACCATGCTGATCATCTTAGGGTAGTTCTGCAAACCCTACATCAGCACCAGTTATATGCAAACTTTTCAAAGTGTGAATTTTGGCTTGAATCTATCACATTCTTGTGTCATGTCGTCTCTAGTGAAGGAATTAAGGTTGATCCTCAAAAAATTGCAGCTGTGATGAATTGGCCGAGGCCTACAACTCCAATAGAGATCCGCAGTTTCTTAGGCTTAGCGGGGTATTACAGAAAGTTTGTGGAAGGGTTCTCAACCCTTGCCTCTCCGTTGACTAAATTGACGCAGAAGGCAATTAAGTTCCAATGATTAGATGCTTGTGAAAGGAGTTTCCAAGAGTTGAAATTGAGATTGACTACGGCACTGGTGTTGACCTTACTAGAGGGTGCAGATGAATTTGTGGTATATTGTGATGCTTCAAAAATTGGGCGTGGCTGTGTATTAATGCAACATGGCAAGGTGATAGCTTATGCTTCTAGGCAACTTAAGAATCATGAAAAGAACTATCCAACATATGACTTAGAACTTGCGGCGATGGTATTTGCATTGAAAATTTGGCGTCATTATTTATATGGAGTCCATGTGGATATATTCACGGACCATAAGAGCCTTTAATATAGTTTCAAGTAGAAAGAGTTGAATCTGAGGCAGAGAAGATGGCTTGAGTTACTCAAGGACTATGACATTGATATTCTATATCATCCGGGGAAGGCTAATATTGTGGGGTATGCTTTTACCCGGAAATCTATGGGTAGTTTAGCACACTTGGAGGTATATCAACGGTCATTGGCCAAGGAAGTTCACCGATTGGCTAGTTTGGGAGTTCGTCTTGCGGACTCTAGTGAAGGAGGGGTAATTGTGCATATTATGGAAGTCAAAGAGAAGTAATACAACGATCCATTATTGGTGAAATTGAAAGAGGGGATTCATAAACATAAGACCATGACCTTTTCTCCTGGCATGGGTGATGCTACACTAAGGTACCAAGGACGACTATGTGTTCCAAATGTGGATGGTCTCCGTGAAAGAATTATGACTGAAGCTCACACTTCTAGGTACTCCGTGCACCCGGGTTCTACAAAAATGTATCATGATATTAAGGAAGTCTATTGGTGGAATGATATGAAGAGAAATGTTGCGGACTTTGTGGAGAGATGTCCAAATTATCAACAAGTGAAGGCCGAACATCAAAGGCCCGGTGGGTTGGCACAGAACATAGAAATTCCAATGTGGAAGTGGGAAATGATTAATATGGACTTTGACTCGATTGGGGTGATTGTGGATCGACTCACGAAATCAACACACTTTTTGCCGGTTAAGGCTACCGACACAGCGGAACAGTATGCTCAGTTGTCAATCAAAGAAATAGTCAGGTTGCATGGCACTCTAGTTTCCATCATTTCTGATCGGGGATCACAATTCACTACTAATTTTTGGAAGAAATTTTAGCAAGTTCTGGGTACTCAGGTGAATCTTAGTATAGCCTTTCACCCGCAGACTGACGGGCAGGCACAACGGACTATTCAGATGCTTAAGGATATGTTGCATGCTTGTGTTCTAGACTTCAAATGTAGTTGGGATGATCATTTACCACTCATTGAATTTGCTTAAAACAATAGCTATCATGCTAGCATTTAGATGGCACCGTTCGAGGCTTTATATGGTTGGAGATGTAGATCTTCCATTGGGTGGTTCGAAATTGGGGAAGCAGAGTTGATAGGGCCAGATCTCGTACATCAAGCTATGGAAAAAGTTAAAATAATTAAGGAGTGGTTGAATACTGCTCAGAGTCGTCAGAAGTCCTATTCAGATGTTCGTCGTAGGGATTTAGAGTTCAAAGAAGATGATTGGGTATTCTTGAAGGTCTCCTCCATGAAGGGTGTAATACGATTTGGTAAGAAAGGGAAATTGAGTCCGAGGTATGTCGGACCGTACAAAATCATTCAGAGGATCAGTGAGGTGGCATACAAGCTTGAGCTACCACCCGAGATGTCATTAGTATACCCGGTGTTTCATGTGTCTATGTTGAAGAATGTAGTAGGAGACCCGACTCTCATTGTTCCGGTTGAGACTATTGAGGTTAATGAGAAATTGACTTACGAAGAGATTCCAATTTCTATTATTGATCGGCAAGTTCGAAAGTTGAGAAATAAAGAAATCGCCTCCATGAAAGTGTTATGGCGAAACCAACATTTCGAAGAGGCTACTTGGGAGGCTGAGGAAGAAATGAAGAAAAAGTATCCTTATTTGTTTGAATAGCCATGTATTTATAAAGTTGTGATCTATGAAAATTCTTAGAGTTACTTTCTATGAATTATGTGTCATTGGTACAATTGATGTTAAAGGTGTTCCATTTCTGGTAATATATTGCTTCTGAGGCCACGGTTGGTGTTGTTCTTATGTTATATTGCATCATCGAATTGTGTATGTGTTGCTAGGATTGGTTTCTGGGATTCTCTGACGGGTGGATAGGCCCCGTTACAAGGGAGACTCTCGCAAAATATTTGGAAATTTAGGGAGTTAGCCAAATTTTGATACTACTGGTGAGTGTGAATTAACAGTTGGGCCACATTGGATGCTAATAACGGATTTTTACCCTCATTCGAGGACGAATGATCCTAAGCGGGAGAGAATGTAACACCCCGGACAATTTCGAAGCACTTAAGTGTAAAGCCCAGTAAAATTTTGCAAAAGAAAATAATGTTTCGTGGTGCCGAATTAGACTTATGTGTTTGAGGATTGTATAAAGAAAATAATGTTCCGTGGTGCTGAATGGCTCGGACTTTTTGGGATGAACAATGCAATGAAGAGTAAAGGAAAAATTATTGCAAAAGAGGACATTTCTGCGGCCCATTATGCGGTCGAAGAATAAATCTACGGACCGCATAAGGGTCGTAGAGTGAGACAGAGTGAGGCAGGGATGGGCCATTTTTGAGGTCAGGTTTGCGGCGCTGTCACGCACCAACCTCGGGGAGCGCGACCGGTGCTCAATCGAGTGGACCCGGTCGAGCAAGCCTGCTAGACACTATCTACCCGACTCACCTATGATCCAGAGAAGGCATGCTGTCATTAGTTAGGCAGTAGAAAGTTCATACATATATACATTACTAAGTCGTTTCATTTTGTTACATATTTGTTAAGTTTCAAAATACATACATCCTTATGACTGAGTGGAACAAGAGCCCAAAATACAACATGATCCGTTGACCTTTCTAACACCCATATACAAGCCATATAGTGTCTATAGAGCCTCTAAAGATACAAAGGAGAGTAAAGATGGTACCTGCAATAAGGCCCCGGCTATACCTCAAAAAGTGACCACAATATAAATAAAAGGTACAATACATGACCCCAGAATGAAATGGGGCTCATCGAGTCCATTGAGAAGAGGATGCAACACTATCTGTGATCAACATTGTCTGCTATGGAACCACCTGCATCCATTTAAAAATACAGCGCCCCCGGCAAAAGGGACGTTAGTACTGCCGAATAGCACTAGTATGTAAAACTAAAACACTGTCTCAATAGAATGAACAATAATACAGGGGGAAACAGTCAAGGATGCAATACGATCTTTAAATAACACTAAAATATCAAGTTAAGGATCACATAGATTTTTAAGTCAATTCCCGCATTATTAGGTAGGATGGTTTTTAGTGCCAATATGCCACAATCCACAATACCACCGTGTTCTTACACGGAGTCCGATCTCGGCCCGATCGGCTAGGCCATCTCATCTGAGACATCAACCATATTCATAATTTCATCCACAATACCACTGTGTTCTTACATGAAGTCCGATCTCGGCTCGATCGGCTAAGCCATCTCATTCGAGACATCACCCCTTTTCAATCAGTTATCTCACTTCATATTTTTTTCCCATTCTTTCAATACAATGGCACGAGTGGCCCCAATCAGAAAGTTATTCTAGGCGCTTGGCCGTATTTCATGATTCAGGTTCTTTTCCACATTCAAACATCATTATCATTATCAACAACAATTAGGCTTCCCATTCAAGACATTAAATTCACATATGAGCAATTTGGGAACCTTAGGCACATAGAGGCTTCTCATACAATTTGGCATAACAACCTTTATTCGATCTTGACATGAAGTATCGACATTTCTAACACATATTCCACATTTTGAATACATCCTCAATTGGCAAGATGATATGATGAAGCATTTAGAATAAATATTGAACATACATCCTTCAACACAAACACATTAGGAATAGCCAATTCTGTAATGATCAATTTAGGACTTATACCAATTACACGAACACCGTGGGATTCGATTCTAAGAAGAAGGGGTTTAGCCAACATACCTCAATTGAGCTTCTTAAAACTCTAAGATGTTCCTGAATATTAGCAACTTCAATTTATTTTAGAAATATAGCAAATATTGAACTAAAACTTAGGAAAACGATCATGATTCTAGCTCACTTGAGCATTTTATCAAACACTATGTGTGTATTAAGGTTCTATGGCCCTTTTATAAAAGTATTCACCATCCCACACCTCATTCTTTTCTATCTTTAACTCACAACCTCCCCACGTACCTTAAGAATACATGCATGCAAGGTAAGCACTCCCATCCCCATGAACTATCTTACTAATTGCCCATTCCAGTTATATTTCGAATTTAAGAGCTTGGTGATAGAATCTTACATCTTGGGATGAAGACCTAGGGTGCTTCTCTTGCTAATCTTCAAAGGTTTAAGCAAGAATTTTTGATGAAGATCACTTTCTCCCTCTAGGACTCTCTCTCTCTCACTCTAAAGATATCAAAAATAAGCTCAAAATGGTCTATGGGATGTGTTTTAACGGAATAGGGTCGGGTTTAAAAACCCCCAAAATAAAGCTCCAGAACAGGTTTTGCGGTCGCATATACGACCGCATAATGATTATGCAGTCCGCAAAATGACCGCGTAAGGTGGCTGTGGGAACTAGGCTGGCCTGCTTCACTTTGCGGCCGTTATGCGTCCCGCAGACCTGTTCTGCGGTCGCATAATGCGCCGCAGAACCTCCCTCTGCAAACGTATAAGGATGACTATGTGACCAAAGTGCGGCCCATGAAACGGTTATGCGGTCGCGTAATTGGCCTCGAAATTGACATAAAAAATGCCCCAGAAAACTGCCTCACTCTACGACCATTCTGCGGTCCGCAGAGTGGTTTTGTAGCCGCAGAACGGGACGCAGAAATGCCTACTTCTGCCCAACATTTTCCTTCAACTCCCCAGGCACTGTTCAATCCTAAAAGTTCGAACCTCTATGTCTACATCCCTTGCTATTACTATTAATCTCTACGCCTACTTCGGCATCATAGAATCCGGGTTTTTAGGAAAACTTTTACGGGGCCTTACATCCTCCCCACTTAAGATCATTCGTCCTTGAATGAGGATTAGGGTCCACTATTAGAAGCTTATGCAACTCAGTTTTTCATAGCCCACTCCAATAGCCCCCAATTTAAATAACTCCCCAAATTTTCGAAAATTTCGCTAGAGTTTCCTTCGTAACTAGGCCTATCCACCTGTCAGAGAGCCCCAGAATCACATCCTAAAAATATGTACATAAACCAACGATGTAACATAAATCATAAAAATACCAACCGTGGCCTCATGTAAACAACATATAATCAAAAGAAACACCTTTACATTAACTGAACAAGTGATACAAAATTCATAGGCGACAAGTTCATAAAAAGGATTACACAGCTATTCAAACAAGTAAGGATACTTCTTCTTCTTCTCTTCCTCGGACTCCCAAGTGGCCTCTTCAACCTGCTGGTTTCGCCATAACACTTTCACGGAGGCAATTTCTTTATTTCTAAACTTTTGGACTTGTCTTTCAAGAATGGCAACTGGAATTTCTTTATATGACAATTCTTCATTAACCTCAGTGGTCTCAATCGGCACAATAGCGGACGGATCTCCAACTACCTTCTTCAACATGGACACATGGAATACCAGGTGCACTAATGACATCTCGGATGGTAGCTCAAGCTTGTACGCCACCTCACCGATCCTATGAATGATTCTGTACGGTCCGACATACCTAAGACTCAATTTCCCTTTCTTACCAAATCGCATTACGCCTTTCATGGGGGAAATTTTCAAAAATACTCAATCATCTTCTTTGAACTCCAAATCCCTATGACGAACATCCGAATAGGACTTCTGACGACTCTAAGAAGTCTTCAATCGCTCCTTAATGGTCTTAACTTTTTCCATAGCCTGATGCACGAGGTCTGGCCCTATCAACTCTGCTTCCCCAGTTCGAACCACCCAATGGGAGATCTACATCTCCTACTATACAATGCCTCAAATGGTGCCATTTGAATACTAGCATGAAAGATGTTGTTATAAGCAAACTCTATGAGTGGAAAATGATCATCCTAGCTACCTTTGAAATCAAGAACACAAGCACGCAACATGTACTCAAGTGTCTGAATAGTCCGCTCTACTTGCCCATCCGTCTGTGGATGGAACGCTGTATTAAGATTCACCTGAGTACCCAAACCTTGCTGAAATTTCTTCCAAAAATTTGCCATGAACTGAGCCTCTCGATCGGAGATGATAGAAACTGGAGTGCCATGCAACCTG
Source organism: Nicotiana tomentosiformis (assembly GCF_000390325.3). Classification (NCBI taxonomy): domain Eukaryota; kingdom Viridiplantae; phylum Streptophyta; class Magnoliopsida; order Solanales; family Solanaceae; genus Nicotiana; species Nicotiana tomentosiformis. The sequence continues at coordinate 75,259,560 of NC_090818.1, read as the reverse complement.
ACTATTTCCTTTATATACAACTGAGCATACTGTCCCACTGTGTCGGTAGATTTAACTGGCAAGAAGTGAGCTCATTTCGTGAGCCGATCCACAATCACCCAAATTGAGTCAAACTTGCGCGGAGTGCATGGTAATCCTACCAAAAAATCCATATTAATCATTTCCCACTTCCATATTTGAATTTCTATGTTTTGTGCCAACCCACCAGGCTGTTGATGAAGCCTTCACTTGTTGACAATTCGGACACCTTGCCACAAAGTACGCCACATTACTTTTCATGTCATTCCACCAATAGAGTTTCTTGAGATCGTGATACAACTTTGTAGAACCCAGATGCACAAAATACCTAGAAGCGTGAGCCTCGATCATGATTCTTTCCCGGAAACCATCTACATTCGGAACACATAGTCGCCCTTGGCACCTCAGTGTACCATCATCCATGCCAAGCACAAAAGCTATAGTCTTATGTTTATGAATCCTCTCCTTCAGCTGTACCAACAATGGATCGTTGTATTGCTTCTCTTTGACTTCCACAACAAGCGATGATTCAGCCCTACTGCATAATTACCCTTCCTTCACTATAGTCCGCAAGACGAACTCCCAAACTGGCTAGCTGATGAACCTCCCTGGCCAACAGCCTTTGACATGCCACCAAGTGAGTCAAATTACCCATATATTTCGGGCTAAGAGAATCCGCCACAACATTGGCTTTCCTCGGGTGATACAGAATATTGAGGTCGTAATCCTTGAGTAACTCAAGCCATCTTCTCTGCCTCAGATTCAACTCCTTTTTCTTGACAATATATTGGACACTATTGGGGTCCATGAATACATTCACATGGACCCCATACAAATAATGACGCCAAATCTTCAATGCAAAAACCACTGCCGCAAGTTCTAAGTAATGAGTTGGATAGTTCTTTTCATGATTCTTGAGTTGCCTAGAAGCATAAGCTATAACCTTGCCGTGTTGCAGTAATACACACCCAAGCCCGATCCTTGAAGCATCACAACATACCATAAACCCTTATGTACCCTCTGGCAGGGTCAACACTGGCGCCATAGTCAATCTCGATTTTAACTCCTGGAAGCTCCTTTCACAAGCATCGGACCATTGGAACATAACCGCTTTCTGAGTCAATTTAGTCAACGGAGAGGCAAGAGTATAGAACCCCTCCACAAACTTCTTGTAATACCCTGCTAAGCCCAAGAAGTTGCGAATCGCGGTTGGCATTGTAGTCTAGGCCAATTCTTTACTGTTAAAATCTTTTGAGGATCAACCTTAATTCCCTTTCTAGAGACAACATGACCTAAGAACGTGACAGACTCGAGCCAAAATTCACACTGAAAATTTTGCGTACAATTGGTGCTGATGAAGAGTCTGCAACACTGCTCTGAGAAGATCGGCATGGTCCTCCCGACCTCGTGAATACACAAGAATATCATCGATGAACACTATCACAAAGGAGCCGAGGAAAGGCTTGAAAACCCGATTCATAAGATCCATGAAAGCTGCCGGGGCATTTGTTAGCCCAAAAAACATTACCAAAAATTCAAAGTGCCCATATCGGGTTCTGAAAGCTATTTTCAGAATATCCTGCTCTCTGATCTTCAATTGGTGATACCCGGATCGTAAATCAATTTTGGAGAAGTATCTAGCACCATGTAACTGATCAAACAAATCATCTATTCTTGGTAATGGGTACATATTTTTGATTGTGACTTTGTTGAGCTGTTGGTAATCAATATACATCCTCAGTGATCCATCTTTCTTCCTCACAAATAGGACTGGTGCACCCCATGGTGACACACTCGGTCGGATGAAACCCTTTTATAAAAAATCCTTCAATTGCTCATTTAGTTCCTTCAATTATGCTGGTGTCATCTCGTAGGGAGGGATAGATATAGGCTGTGTGCCTGACATCACATCAATCCCAAAATCAATCTCCCTATCTGGCGGAATCCCAGGGAGTTCATCAGGAAAGACCTCGGGAAATTCATTCACAACTGGCACAGACTCAACTGGCACACAACTGGCACAGATTCGCATCGGTGTCCGTAACCCGGACCAAGTGAAAGATACACCCCTTGTTTATCATCTTCGTGGCCTTAAGGTAAGAACTAAACCTACCCTTGGCACCACATTATCCCCCTTCCACTCAACAACTAGCTCACTTGGAAATTCAAACCTCACAGTTCTAGTTCGGCAATCGAGCTTGGCAAAACATGAGTAAAGCCAATCCATCCCCATAATTACATCAATATCGACCATCCCCAATTCAATGAGATCGGCAACGGTGTCCCGACCACGTACCGTGACAATACAACCCCTATAAATCCGTGCGGCCATAGTAGACTTGCCAACCGAAGTAGATACAGAGAACGACTCATAAAGCTGTTCCGGTTCTATCCTAAATTCCATAGCAACATAAGGGGTAACATAGGACAAGGTGGAACTGGGATCAATAAGAGAATATACATCATGAGTTTGGACAATCAATATATCTGTGACAACATCTGGAGAAGCCTCTGCACTCTAGTGACCACTCATAACATAAAAATGGCTGGGTCCTCCTGAACTCTACGCACCACCCCTATCTGCACGCACCACCCCTATTTGCACCACGCCCTGCTGGTGACGGAGTACCTCGAGCTTGAGGGGGTGCTGAAGATGTAGCAGCTGTAGAACTGGATGGCTGTGTTGTGCCCCTGCCTGCACCCTGTGGGATAAATGACACTCCCTCTAAATATGACCCCTCATTCCGCACCCGTAACATACCGGCAGGTCCTGGTAGCCGATCCCCATATGCATCCTTCCACACTTGGGGCATGGGGGCCTTCGCTGTTGCTGCAATCTCCCTCCTTATTGGCCCTGACTGTGTGGCCCCCTGCTGCCCTGATTGGGCCTGAAGCGACTCCCCTACTGCTGACTGTGCCCCGCTGGCGGTGCACTGGCTGAAGACTGAGCATAAGACTGGGATGGCCCTGATGACCCTCCCCCAAAAACTGATCTTCCACCACCAAATGAATCTCTAGGGTTGCCCGCGGATCGGGCCTTGCTGGTACCCTCTCGCTCCCTTCTATTCTTCAACATACGGTCCTCTGTAGCTTGAGCAAATGCTACCATTTTCCCATAGTTCATATCTGAATTCAAGGCAGTTGTAGCGGCCTCATTGATAACTAAGGGGCTAAGGCCTTGCACACACTGGCGCACTCTAGCCTCCATGGTAGGAAATATGAGAATGGCATATTTAGATAGACACGCAAACTCCATGTGATACTCCCACACACTCTTACTTCCTTGCTTAAGGTTCTCAAACTCTGCGGCACGAGCTGCCCTAGTCTCGCCGGCAATAAATGGTCCATGAAAGCGTCAGCAAACTCACTCCACCTCGCAGGAGGGCTCCCCTCCTCCCGAGAGTCCTCCCACAGCTCGAACCAAGAATAGGCCACTTCTTTCAGGCGGTAGGCGGCCAACTCCACTCCCTCCGTCTTAGTAGCACGCATAATCCGGAGAGTCTTATGCATCTCATCAATGAAGTCATGCGGGTCCTCCTCGGGATTAGCACCCGTGAACACCGGAGGATCCAACTGCAGAAACTTATTCACCCTATAACTAGTAGAATCCCCTTGTGGGCTAGAAGGTGTGGGTGCAACATTCGATCTTTCGGCCTGAGAAGCATCTGAATAGCTCCCCTAAGATCCCCATCAGAAATACCAGAACCGGAAGCTGAGGCTGGAAGTGGAACTGGAATATCACGTGGAGGAACCATCGCACCCTCAGTAGGTGTAGGGACTGGTGTGGCCTGGCCAGGTGTAGTGGAATCAGGCAGTGAAGCAGTCGAGGGATTATTCTCACCCCTTGGGTATTCACCCGTATCATCAAATAGAGGGTCAACTACCACTCCTGAAGCAGCATTGGCCCCTTGGCCAGTTCTTGCTCTCTTCTTAGGTACCATATACTGAAAGTTAAAGGAATGCACGAGTTAGAGGAGGAACAGCTGCACAATTAGTTTCATCGCACGATCCAGAATATCAAAGAAGGGTATTGTTCCTAAATGTCCAAATAGCCTCCAACTTATAGATGTGGTCGACAACACACCGATAAAAAGGACTCTACCAGACACGGCTCCGAGACATCCTAGGACACTTTATAACCTTAGGCTCTGATACCAAGTTTGTCACGTCCCAACGTCGGGGAGCGCGACCGGCGCTCAACCGGGTGGACCCGGTTGAGCAAGCCTGCTAGACACTATCTACCCGACTCACCTATGATCCAGAGAAGGCATGCTCTTATTAGTTAGGTAGTAGAAAGTTCATACATATATACATTACTAAGTCGTTTCATTTTGTTACATCATTGTTAAGTTTCAAAATACATACATCCTTATGACTGAGTGGAACAAGAGCCCAAAATACAACATGATCTGTTGACCTTTCTAACACCCCATATACAACCCACATAGTGTGTACGAATCCTCTAAAGATACAAAAGAGAGTAAAGATGGTACCGGCAACAAGGCCCCTGCTATACCTCAAAAAGTGACCACAATATAAACAAAAGGTACAATACATGACCTCAGAATGAAATGGGGCTCACCGAGTCTACCGAGAAGAGGATGCAACACTATCTGTGATCAACACTGTCTGCTATGGAGCCACCTGCCTCCATTTAAAGATGCAGCGCCCTCGGCGAAAGGGACGTTAGTACTGTCAAATAGTACTAGTATGTAAAACTAAAACACTGTCTCAATAGAATGAACAATAATACAGGGTGAAATAGTCAAGAATGCGATATGAGCTTTAAATAACACTAAAACATCAAGTTAAGGATCACATAGATTTTTAAGTCAATTCCCGCATTATTAGGTTGGATGGTTTTTAGTGCAAATATGCCACAATCCAGAATACCACCGTGTTCTTACAAGGAGTCCTATCTCGGCGCGATCGGCTAGGCCATCTCATCTGAGACATCAACCATATTCATAATTTCATCCATAATAGCACCGTGTTCTTACACAGATTCCGATCTCGGCCCGATCGGCTAAGCCATCTCATTCGAGACATCATCCCTTTTCAATCAGTCATCTCACTTCATATTTCTTTCCCATCTTTTCCATACAATGGCACGAGTGGCCCCAATCATAACGTTATTCTTGGCGCTTGGCCGTATTTCGTGATTCAGGTTCTTTTCCACATTCAAACATCCTTATAATTGTCAACAACATTAAGGCTTCCCATTCAAGACATTAAATTCACATATGAGCAATTTGGGAATCTTACGCACATAGAGGCTTTTCATATAATTTGGCATAACAACCTTTATTCGATCTTGATATGAAATATCAACATTTCTAACACATATTCCACATTTTGAACACATCCTCAAATGGCAAGATGACATGATGAAGCATTTAGAATAAATATCGAACATACATCCTTCAACACAAACACATTAGGAATAGCCAATTCTATAATGATCAATTTGGGACTTACACCAATTACACGAACACCATGGGATTCGATTCTAAGAAGAAGGGATTTAGCCAACATACCTCAATTGAGCTTATTAAAACTCTAAGATGTTCCGGAATATTGGCAACTTCAATCTATTTTAGAAATATAGCAAATATTGAACCAAACATTAGGAAAACGATCATGATTCTAGCTCACTTGAGCATTTTATCAAACACTATGTGTGTATTAAGGTTCCACGGCCCTTTTATGAAAGGCTTCACCATCCCACACCCCATTCTTTTCTATCTTTAAGTCACAACCTCCCCACGTACCTTAAGAATACATGCATGTAAGGTAAGCACTCCCATTCCCATGAACTATCCTACTAATTGCCCATTCCAGTTATATTTCGAATTTAAGAGCTTGGTGATAGAATCTTACATCTTGGGATGAAGACCTAGGGTGCTTCTCTTGCTAATCTTCAAAGGTTTAAGCAAGAATTGAAGAGAAAGTTTTGATGAAGATCACTTTCTCCCTCTAGGACTATCTCTCTCTCACTCTAAAGATATCAAAAATAAGCTCAAAATGGTCTATGGGATGTGTTTTAACAGAATAGGGTTGGGTTTAAAAACCCCCAAAATGAAGCTCCAGAACAGGATTTGTGGTCGCATATGCGACTGCATAATGATTATGCGGTCCGCGAAATGACCGCGAAAGGTGGCTATGGGAACTGGGCTGGCTTGTTTCACTCTGCGGCCATTATGCATCCCGCAGACCTGTTCTGCGGTCGCATAATGTGCCGCAGAACCTCTCTTCGCAAACGTCTAAGGATGAATATGTGACCAAAGTGTGGCTCGCAAAACGGTTCTGCGGTCGCGTAATTTGCCTCGAAATTGACATAAAAAATGCCCTTGAAAACTGCCTCACTCTGCGACCATTCTGCGGTCCGCATAGTGGTTCTGCGGCCATTGAACGGGATGCAGAAATGCATACTTCTGCCCAATATTTTCCTTCAACTCCCCAGGCACTGTTCAATCCAAAAATTCCGAACCTCTATGTCTACGTCCCTTTCTACTACTATTAACCTCTATGCCTACTTTGGCATCACAGAATTCGAGTTTTTAGGAAAACATTTACGGGGCCTTACAGGCGCATTATGCGATCACATACCAATTCTGCAGACCGGGTAAGTCACGCCCAGTTTTGGATACCAAATTATGCAGCCAATATGCAGACCGCATATCAATTATGCGATCGCATAACCTATTTCGGAGCTCCATTTTTGGGTTTTTAAAACCACACCCTACTTCGTTAAATACACGCTTTGGGCCTTTTTTGAGCTAAAATCTGACATTTTAGAGTGAGAGAGAGTGCCCTAGAGTGAGAAGGTGTTCTTCAATAATTGTTCTTCAATTCTTGCTCTAATCTTGGAAGATTAACAAGGATAACCCACAAGGTCATCATCCTATAGCTAAGATTCTACACCCTAACCCTCAATTTCGAATTTTTTCTAGAATTGGTTAATTAGCAAGATAATTTTGGGCATGAGAGTAGTTATTTTTATATGCATGTGATATCAAGGGGTGTAGGAAGTTTGTTGAACTCAGCATGGTAAGGAATGGGTTGTGGGATGATGGAATCCTCCATAAAAAGGACCTTGAAACCTTAATGCACACCTAGTGTTTGACAAAATGCTTAAATGAGCTACAACCATGATCATCTTCCCAATTTCGGTTCAGCTTGTTATATTTCTACAATAGATTGAAGTTGATAAGAATTACGGAATATTTTAGAGTTTAAGGAAGCTCAATTGAGGTATGTTGGCTAAACTCTTCTCTTAGAATTGAATCCCACGACATTCATGTAATTTTTGTAAGTTCCGAGTGGCTCGTCATAAAATTGGCTATTCCGAGTGAGATTGGGTTGAAAGATATATGTTCAACAAGTATCCCAAATGCTTTATTTATGTTATGTTATCAATTGAGGATGCGTTAAAAATATGGGCTGTGCATTAAAAATGTTCGACTTCAATCAAGTTCAAACGAAGGCTATTATGCCAAATTTTGTGAAGAATCTCTATGTGCCTTAGATTCTTAATTGCTCATATATGTACTACATGCCTTAGATTCTTAATTGCTCACATATGTACTACATGCCTTGATTTGAAATGTTATTGTTGTTGTTGAGGATGTTGATGTTAGAAAGTGAAAAGGTGAGCATGAAATACTAAATACGGCCAACGTGCCAAGAATGATTTTATAATTATGGCCATTAGTGCCAATGAAATAAAAAGATGTGAAAGAAGTATGAAATGCGATGATTGATATAAAAAGGTTGATGTCTCGAATAAGACAGCCTAGCCGATCGGGTCGTGATCGGACACCATGCCACACACATGGTGGTGAATATGCTGGAAGTTATAATTGAAATTGTGATTGTGGTCGATGTCCCTAATGAGATAGCCTAGCCGATCGGGTCATGATCGGACTCTATGTTAAAGATGGTGGTATTGATATTGAGAATGATTGTGGTTAATGTCTCTAATGAGATAGCCTAGCCGATCGGGTCGTGATCGTACTCCGTGCCAAAATTCCTTCTCTATAGACAACATGACCCAAGAACGAGACAGATCCAAGCCAAAATTCACATTTCATAAACTTTGCATACAACTGGTGCTGATACAGGGTCTGCAGAACTGCCCTGAGATGATCGCCATGTACCTCTCGATTTTGCGAATATACAATGATATTGTCGATAAACAATATCATGAAGGAGTCAAGAAAAGGCTTGAAGACTCGATACATAAGATCCATGAAAGCTGCCGGGGCATTTGTTAGCCCAAAGGACATTACCAGAAATTCAAAGTGCCCATACCGACACCTGAAAGTTGTTTTCAGAATATCCTGTTCCTTGATCTTCAATTGTTTATACGCGGATCTTAAATCGATCTTGGAGAAGTACTTAGCACCTTGCAATTTGTCAAACAAGTCATCTATCCTTGGTAGTGGGTACTTATTCTTGATCGTGACCTTGTTGAGCTATCAATAGTCAATACACAATCTGAGTGACCCATCTTTCTTCCTTACAAAAAGGACAGGTGCGCCCTAAGGCGATAGACTCGGCCGGATGAAAACATTCTCTAACAAATACTTCAATTGTTCCTTTATCTCCTTCAACTCTGCCGGTGCCATTCTGTAGGGTGGAATAGATATAGTTTGTGTGCCTGGCATCACATCAATTCCAAAATTAATCTCCATGTCTGGTGGGATCCCAGGGAGCTCATCCGGAAAGACCCCCAAAATTCATTCACAATAGGCACGGACTCAAGTGTAGGTGCCTCAGCATCGGTGTCCGTAACCCGGACCAAATGGTAGATACAACCCTTGTTAATCATCTTCATGGCCTTAAGGTAAGAAAAACACCTACCCTTAGGCATCACATCATCACCCTTCCATTCAATCACTAACTCATTTTGAAAATCAAACCTAACGGTTCTGGTTCGACAATCAAGCTTAGCGAAACATGAATACAGCCAATCCATCCCCATTATTACATAAAAATCAACTATCCCCAATTCGATGAGATCGTCCATGGTGTCCTGACCATGCACCATGACAAAACAATCCCTATAAACCCGCGCTTCCATAATAGACTAGTCAACCGGAGTAGATACAGAGAACGGCTCATGAAGTTGTTCCCATTATATCCCAAATTCCATAGAAACATAAGGAGTGACATATGACAAAGTGGAACCAGGATCAATATACCTGCGACAATATCTGGAGAAGCCTCTGAACTCTGGCGACCCTTCATAGCATAGAAATGGATGGGTCCTCCCGAACTCTGTGTACCATCCCTAGCTGAACCACGCCCTGTGGGGGCTGGAGTGCCTCGAGCTAGACGAGGTGTTGTGGATGTTGTAGCTGAAGAACTGGCTAGTTATGTTGTACCCCTTCCCACACCCTGGCGGGACGAATGGAAATCTCTCTAGATGTGACCCCTCAATCTGCACCCATAGCATATGGGTAGGTCCATGTAGCAAACTCCTAAGTGCATCTTCTCGCAGCTAGGGCATGGGGGCCTCCTCTACTGCTGGAATCTCCCACCAAGCCGTCCCTACTGGTAGGATCCCATGTTTCCCTAGGATGGCCTTGATGACCCTCCCCTGAATGCTGACCTACCATCACCACCACCCAAAGAACCTCCAAGGTTGCCTAAGGACCGGACTTTGCTGCTACTCTCTCGCTTCATCCTATTCTTCAATTTACGATTCTCTGTTGCTTGAGTAAATGCCACCATCTTTCTATAGTTCATATCAGAATTCAAGGCAGCTGTAGCGGCCTCATTAATAACTAAGGGGCTAAGGCCCTGCACAAACCAGAGCACTCTCGCCTCCACTCAGGCTACCTTGCCTTAAGCTCTCAAACTCAGCGGCACGGGCTACCTTAGTCTTGGAAGGCAAGAAATAATCAATGAAAGCATCGGTGAACTCATTCCACCTCGCTGGAAGGCTCCCCTCCTCACGGGACTCCTCCCATAATTCAAACCAAGAATATTCCACCTCTTATAAGCGGTAGGAAGCCAACTCCACTGCTTTCGTCTCAGTAGCACGCATAACCCTAAAAGTCTTGTGCATATCATCAATATAGTCCTGGGGGTCCTACTCGGGATTAGTACCCGTGAACATTGGAGGATCTAACTGAAGAAACTTGTTCACCCTGGAACTAGCAGATTCCCCTGGCTGACTGGAAGAAGTAGGCGCAACATTTGATCTACGGTCATGAGAAGCCACTATCTGAGCCAGCATCTGTATGGCTCCCCTAAGATCACCCTCGGTAACATCGGGATCGTAAGCTGGGGCTGGAGGAGGAACTAGAATATCAGTTGGAGGGATCGTTGCACCCTCAGTAGGTGTAGGAACTGGCGCAGTCTGATCAGGTGTAGTAGAATCAGGAAGTGTAGTAGTCAGGGGAATATTCTCACCCCTTAGGTGCTCACTCGCATCATCAAGTAAATAATCAACTGCCACTCCTAGGGCGGCATTGGCTCCTTTGAAAGTTCTTGCTTTCTTCCTAGGTGCCGTGTACTGAATATTATAGCAATGCACGAGTTAGAGGAGGAGCAATCTTACAATCAACTTTATCACACGATCTAGAACATCAAAGAAGAGTGTTATTCCTAAATTTCCAAGTAGCTTCCTAACTATAGATGTGGTAGACAACACACCGATAAAAAGGACTGTACTAGATACGGATCCGAGACATCCTATGACACTTTAAAACCTTAGGCTTTGATACCAAGTTTGGCATGCCCCGACCTCGTTGAGCACGACCGGCACTCAACCGAGATACCCTGGCCGAGCAAGCCTATACAATACCTTCTACCCGAACTTAGTCATGAAGAAAGAGGAGATCTATTCCATTTATTAGACAACGAGGAGGATCATGTGAACAACACCAATTCCTTATCATTAGTTACATCATTTATAAAGTTCAAAATACATACACTTTCATAGTTTGAAGTGGAACGTGTGATACAAATACAACATTACTAGTTTGACTTTCCCAACACCAACATACCACCCACAATATATCTACGAAGCCTCTAATAGATACAAAAGAGTGCGATGATAGTGCCGGCAATAAGGCCCCGGCTATACCTTAAAACATAATACACAAAGAACAAAAGATATACGACACCGATGGGAAGTGGGGCTCACCAAGTCGGCTGGGAAGAGGGTGTACCGCTATCAAAGATCAAAGCCGCCTGCTGTGGAACCACCTACATTCATCAAAGATGCAGCGCCCCCGGCAAAGGGGACGTTAGTACATATGGAATAGTACTAGTATGAATGACTAAACACCCTCTCAATAGAACGAATGATAACACAAGGAAGGACAATCATAAAATCAATGAGAGCCTCAAATAATACCACAACATTAAGTTAAGAGAAAGACAAGTTTTCAAGTAAATTTCCATATTTTAGGTTGGGAGATCTTAGCACCGATATACCACTGTGATTTTAGCACGGAGTCTGATCACGGCCCGATCGGCTAGGCCGTCTCACCCAAAGAAATCAACAACAATCACAGTCATTATCTCAGTCTCAATCAGTGTTTCAATCATAATCTCAAGCACAATCATCACCATGTGTGCGGCATGGCATCCAATCACGACCCGATCAACTAGGCCGTCTCACCACAATACTGTGTGGATTGACATCACCCTTTTCTAGCAATCATCTCAATTCTCATCATATCAATCTCATCCTAATAAAGGGTTACAATCACAATTCACTCCTACACTAGGACATGTAGTTTTGGGGTTAGGTTATTTCAACCTACCCTTCTCGGTGACTAACGATACCCCCAGGGTGTTTATTTATTTAAATGATTGACAACTCATTTCATTATCTTTTATATATCATTCAGTTCATTGGCACTGATGGCCATAACATAATCTCACTCTTGGCATGTTGGCCGTATTTCATATTTCATGTTCATCTCTTTCACTTTCAAACATCATCCCGGATCATCAATAACAAAGCATTTCTATTTCAGACTTTAAGTCCACATATAAGCAAATAAGAATGTTAAGCACATTGAGATTTCTTACACAATTTGGCATGACAGCTTTCATTTGAATCACAACTTAAAGTTATAATATTTAGATATGCAATCCATGCTTCGAGCACATTTTCAAATAGAATATAACATAACAAGAACATTGGAATACATATTGAACATATATCTTTTGATACAAGGCTTATTTGGAATAATCAAATTATAATGAACAACTCGGGACGTACAAGGATATTGTGGGGTTAAATTCTAAGAGAGAACTTCAGCCAACATACCTCACCTTGAACTTTCCTTAAATTACTACAATATTTCGGAAATCTTAGCCACTTCGATCTATTTAGAGATATAGCAAAATTGAACACACATTAGGAACGAGTTCATAGTTCTAGCTCATTTGAGTATTTTATCAAACACTAGGTGTGCATTAAGGTTTCAAGGTCCTTCTATGGTAGATTCCTTGATCCCCAACCCAATATCTACCCTTTTCTAGCTCAACAACCTTCCTACAACTTTGTTGGAACATTCATGCAGAGATAACACCCCCACACCTAAGAATTACACTCCCCCTATATCTACCTTCTAACCTAAACTCGAAATTGAAGACTAGGGCATGGAGCCTTACCTCTTGGATGAAGACCTTGTGACTTTTTCTTGTGAATTCTTCAACTTTGAGCAAGAGTTGATGAACAATAACCTTAGTAACTTCCCCTCTCACTCCCCTCTCTCTAATTATCAGGTTTTTACCTTAGAAATAGTTTTCAATGACTATATATCAAAATAGGGCCGGGTCTCAAAATTAGAAAAAAATGAAGCCCCGATGCAATTTTGCGATCGCATATGCGACCGCATAACACTTTTGCGGTCCGCAAAATAGACCGCATAATGTCCCTAAGGAACTGGGAGTTTTTTCTTTACACTGCAATAGGTCTGCGGTCCGCAAACCAATTATGCGGTCGCATAATGGACCGCAGAACCTCCTTCCAAAATTTCTCATTTGGGATCTGCGGACGCATAATGGGTCGCATAATGGTCCTCAAAATTGGCAAATCTTTCTGCTTCATTATGTGGACGATCTACGGCCTGCAAACTGGTTCTGAGGGCCTTACATCCTCCCCTGCTTAAGATCATTCATCCTCGAATGAGAGTCTAAATCCGACATTAGCATTCAATATGACCAGACTGTTACTTCACACACGAGCAGCTATTTTAGCCTTATGATTGTCGTTTTTTATGTTTTGAAGTCAAGCAAGTCGTGGAACAAAAGTTGGCAAAGGTCATCACAAGTTACATTCATAATATGCTGAAACTTATGTCAAATGTAGATAAGCTTTTCTCCCAATTTACTTGGAATTAAGGGATAATCCACATACCAAATTGAAGCTCTACGGGTCTAGTTTCCAACACATTAAACCGTTTGTCGATATAATGTCGGAGTAGAGAGATGTTCATATTTTTGCGAGACTGTGCAAGCAGCTCCCACGGGACCCACTTAGGTGGTGAATGATTCTCCAACCTTTAAAGATCGGGTCAAGGCTCATTTGGGGTAATAGTTCGACCTAACCAGACCCTATACTCTCCTAAAACACTCTCAAAACAGTATCCACGATTCTAGAGTGAAAACCAAAGAGAAAAACATGAATACAATGCTAGAGATCCCATGGTGCTTGTTAGATCGTAATCCTTCATCTTGTGGATGTTTTTGAGGATTCATCAAGTGAAGTAACCTCAGGTTTCGTGTTTTTCTTGTTTATTAAGGTAATAATCAGTCCCTCCTTCATATATATTAGATTTTCAAGGCGAACTACAAGTGTTTACACACCAACTTGAACACCAAAAATTGATTCAAAAAGAGAATACAACACCTAAGTTGTGGTGTCATAGATGATAGTTGTGGGATGTGCTTGACTGAAATTTCTTGTTGTTTCTTCTGGTTAAGGTGAGTATAACATCCTACTACATGTTCTTGAAGTTGTTTATGTGTTGGTTGTATTATTTGAGCAAAATACTACAAGAGGAGACTTTAAATAGTATGAGATGTTATTGCTTTTAATGGACTGTTTTGGAAAGGTTGTTTCCATGAACTATAAATGGTTGGAAACCCTTGAGTATGACTCTCTTATGATGTTGTTATTATTAAATATTTTCTGCATGTCGAATTTGTTGTGGTACTGTGAGCATGAAGAGAAAGGACAACATAACAATGGAAAGTTGTACTTGTTGTTGTTAGATTGTTGGGCTGTTTGAGGGTGAATAAGGAGATGAATAGGAGGTTAGAGGTCCTACCATTTTACTTAATATCATCCTAGATATGTTTTTAAGTTAATGAATGAATGACTTTGGGTTAAAGGGTTCAAAATGGATTAAATTTGTGCTTGCCATTTGTCATGTTAAATAATAGTTTCGTTGGTGATGTTTATGCACTTGTTGATGTGTAGCTTGATTTGTGTTGTGGTGCTGAAAGTATATAGGTGAAGGTTGTATGGGTTCGTGTTGGTTGATGGACTTGGTAAATTAAGGTTGCGGGGGATATGCAGCCCAAATTTACATAAACAAGCTACTAGTTTAAGTTGCGGACTTAGCCTTTACTCGGCACTGATTTTGAATCTCCTTATGCTATGGTAGATTGAGTTGAGTTGTTTGAGGAATTACTTGGAAGGTATTAAGGACTCAACAGAGTTAAGGCATGTTAAGGCTATCCTTTTTTGCCTTTTTGCATAATCCATATAATACAATGAAACTAGCAAACACATAACTTTCACAAGTGACTATATTCTTAGAAGTACTAGGGTTGCATGTGTTCTTGATTCCTCATGTGTCCTATTATTATATCGTCTGTTCATGGGTCTCAGAAAATACGTAAGTTGATTAAGTTTGTCTGAAGGCATAATGATCTTATGACATTCCGAGAGATCTTATTAACTTACTTCATTATTCATTGCACTCATTTATACATGTACATTGACCCATGACCAGATAGCGTTACATACGCGTATATTATAAGTACATGGGGTATGGGGAAAGGTTATATACGAACCACCACCTGATCAGCTGGTATGAGTTGATGATTTTGCCCATAGAGGCCGAGATGATATGATGGGATGCCCTCAGAGGCTTGATGACGTTATGTACGCATATACATATGCATGATATGACATTTATACGCATATGCATGACATTATAAATGTTTCATGATTCAAAGAGCTATTCAAACTTATAGGTTGAGTTCATTACTCCATATATCTTTCATGTCTTTTATATTCTACTTTAAATGCCTTACATACTCGGTACTTTATTTGTACTCACGTTCCTTTTGCCTAGGGACACTGCGTTTCATAACCGTATGTCCCGATAGACAAGTTGACAGTCCTCCTAGTAGGCTATCAGCTCAGCGAATGGTGTTGGTGCACTCCACTTGTTCCGGAGTTTCCTATTTGGTCAGTATGCTTTGGACATGCATAGATTGGTATGGCGTGGCCCCGGCCTAGCCTTTATGACATTTATGTACTCTTAGAAGCTTGTAGATATATGTCATGTATATGGATTATTGTATTGCCTTGGCGGCCTATGTTTTGAGTGTACAAATAATCATTTCAGTTGTATAGGCTCGTATGTCACATGCATTAGTTTTTATACTATGTTGGGTCGCCCTATGTATAGTATTCCCTTATGTTTTATTCTAGTTATCACAATACGGCCCTTCTGGCCCACTTACCCATGATGGTATGATAAGAAAGATATGTTCTGTTGGTACTTTGTTGAGTAAGGCACCGGGTACCCATTGCGGCCCTACGGTTTGGGTCGTGACAAAAGTGGTATCAGAGCAGTTCTATCCTAGGGAGTCTACAAGTCGTGTCTAGTAGAATCTTGTGTGTGGGTGTGTTGTGCACCACACTTATAAGCATGAGGCTACAGGGCATTTATGACTGTTACTCTTTCTTCTTACTCTAGATCATGTGGTAGAGCTCAGTTGTAAGAATTCAAACTCCTAAATTCTATTTTGTTCGTAAAACAACAATACGTAATCCAAAAAGACATTTGGTATGAGATTGAATGTGGCTGTGGAAGAGTTGAGTCAGAGGAACTCAATTTTGCATCATGCTTATGATGAGTAAATGTGAGGTCTTCAGCAGATCATGTGTGTACTAAGACGTGTAAGGTTCTTGATAAGGAGCCATAAGGCATGAATATCTATCCACCCATATGGTAAAAAGCAATAAGAGAATCAGAAGGTAGATACAAGTTTCAACAAGTAAAAGAAGCAAGGTGAATAAGGGTACGAGGTGCCCATCTAGTGAAGATTATCAATATTTACAATTCAGACAGAGAAATATAAGCATTTTGAGTTACTTTCAAAAGTAACAGAGATATATACAATTGGTCACACCCATCTTAGTTATGCCCTATGCGAGCTAACAAATATAGTTTAAGAGAAGAATGGAATATCAGGATCCAGTTGGGGTTAGAGTAACCCAAAATGGTGGATGGATTGTTATCATTACCTAACATTTATGAACGATAGAGCAAACCTGGTAATAGATCTCCTTGTGAGACACCCAGATAGTGAACTCTATAATAGTACAGTCAGATATGAATACTAGAATATTCAGAAATTTAAGAAGATAGGCAATGGAATCATAGAAGGGATAAATATTTACCTTAGTATGACTCCCGCCCCTTGTAAAAAAAAGGGAGAATGTTAGGCATCCCGAAGACCCAGTGAGATGAAGCAAGGGGAGCTAAAATTAAAAGAACGTTTTGTTGAAGTTTTCAGAATAATGTGACTGAAATATTAGCAAGAGAATAAGAAGAGAGTAATTGAAGCATTATGAGTAAGATGTGATAAATGGATGATAACGATAAATCAAAATATAATAGGATTACATAGTCTATAGTGAAGTGAAGAAAAATACAAGAGGTGGAATGCCTTAAGACAATAAAAGTGTATAAGCCATAAAGTCGTATCCTCATTTCGAGAAATGAGTTGGTGACCCCAACGTGATTACCAAAAGGCTAAGTTAAACCCCCGGAGTAATAGAAATGAGTATGGGCTAGTGAACAAGATAAACTGAACGTGAATTAGGGATCAGAAGATTTGATAATAGTCAGCATCGTGAGAATTTCAGAGATATCATCTCGACAATAATAGAATGGACAACAAAAGAATAACCTTTAATGTTCATTGAGGAAGGAGCTTCCCTAAAGCAAGCACTGTGAGCAGAGTCTAGCTTAAGGGACTAAGTGTGCCAGTTACACTAGGTGTCACCCTTGTACGTAAGGAATTCAGTTATCCCTGGTATAGAATGGTTACGGTAAGGTGAGTAAGGGTCATTGATGATGTGAAAAGACGCCAAAGATGAAGGGGTAAAACATCTATAGGTAGATCATCGTTGCACTAAATCTTAGTACTCCCCTAAAGAGGGGAAGATAGTGTGATGTGGTATTAAGTCGGAGTTAAGTGGTTCAAGTAACTATGTAATAGTAAAGGAAGAATATGGTAAAAAGGCGAAAGGAATGAGGTTTCCTTTATTTAGATCCTATATGATATGTCGCGACTCTAGAACATTAAGAGGCAGTAAGAGTTTTCGGCCAGGATGTTATTGATAAATAAGTGTGAATTGACACTTGATAAATCAGGAGCCAGTGCGAGAGGTAAGTTAAGACAAAGGACGTATCCCAAGAGAGATTACACGGAATATAGCTATGAGAATGGACCAATGAGTAGTTAGTAGTTGATTCAGGAAGAGTCTAGTCATGACAAGACAAGAGGATACATATAAATCAACAGATCATGCAAGATCAACGTAGTGAACCCCAACATAGGGAATTCAGTCTCGCAGATATGAGATCGTGATACATGACAAATATTCAGATAGGAGTTGGGGTAGTTAAAGGTACCGTATAAGTGTTACAGAAATAAAAGAGAGCGCCACTGGGAAGACAGTAAAAAATTTAAGTTCAGAAGCAACCCTAAGAGCACAAAGGCATGGAGGTAAGTAACTAGGGATAATTATAGGCGAGCAAGAACATCAAAAATTCCGTCAGGTATATGATGTAATAAGCTCGCAACTTTACAAGAGTCAGAGGGTCTCCCTAAGTACTACAACGAAAGACTAGCTGAGGAAATAAGGAAGAAGACTTCAACTTAAGTATAGTAACTTGAAGAAGAAGTGGTCTTATAACAACAACCTTACTACAATATTGTATACACTCCATAAGAAAGTGGCACCTATCGTGGCTAATGAACGGAAAAAAAAATCAAAGGTGATATTTGAGATCATATGAGCTACAGAAATTGCAGTATTCGTGGGCAATAAGATAAGCCAAGTATTCATGCAATAACTAGCAGAACGACCAGGATAAGTATTTTCTTACATTTAAAGACAACTGAGAAGGCACGAATGGAAATCTATGGTGCTAGCATGTTAAAGGAAGGTTGCGAGTGGTATAAATAGATATGTGTAGGTTGCAAGATAAAGTATCATAGAGCGACAAGGTTTTAGGTAGATATGAGTAAGGATAAGAAAATATGAGTGAGAAGGTGATGAGAATAGGTAAGTCTCGGCATTAAACCCATCAAAACAAGACGGATCATGTTGGGAAGCTATGAAATACGGTTATTGAAGTATAGTATTGTCTCTAGGTGGATCAAGCAAATCACTTCAAATGTCCCCCGATGCAACGTGAGCCCTAGTTACAATGTATTGCGTAAGAGGTTTAAAGTTATCCGTGGTAGATTATGGATCAACATTAAGGTGAATCAACAATGGATGGATAAAAGTTACAAAGTATGGGATGAGATTAGGCCGACATTATTAAGATAAAATGTAATAAGGAAGCATTAAAGGACTTAGATTTATACATATAGGATAAGCAGCGAGAGAGTAACCGTGAGTTGGGAAGCAGACCTCGGTAATAACAAATCGAAGTAAGAGTTATGGTATAGTATGACTCACCTAGATGTAGTAAAGCCATAAGCATAAATAACTAAGGCTATGAAACAAGATATAGCAATAGTCGTAAGTTCGACAAAGTACAAAAGCAAAGAACTTTAGTACACCTATAGATGCTCAGAGGGACAACTTGCCATAGTTCTGTATATGTTCATAAATTATGGCCTAGAGATTGGCTAAAAGCTAGAGGAAAAAGGAGAGAAGAGTTGCATAGGCACACATACAAGGACAAAATCGTACAGGCTGCATGAAAAAAGGTAGCAACAATTAAGAAATTAGAAAAATTCTGACAACAAGTCGTGGTGAGAGAAAGAGGCATAAAGGGGGGAATACCCTGGCCTTTTGATTTATTCATGGAACAGTTACCTAAATGGCATGGACATTATTAAAGTATTCGTAAGAGCTATATGTTATGATACTGATAAGCGCATCAATCAACAATCGAGGACAAATATTTCAAAGGGGGGAATGATGTTACACCCCATGTTTTCGTACGTAAGAGTACGTCGTAAGTCAATTGATGTAAGCTCAAAAATGGGATCATCTTTAAACATACATAAAGTAAGTTAATCATGTTACTTTGGAGGCTAAAAATATTTAAGATCAGCAACAAGTACCAAGGGTGTTGGAAAATTTAGAAGCTACACAAATTGAAGAAAATAAGTTTTGTCAAAAGTCGACAAGTTGGGAATATTATAACATATACTTTAGGGGTGAGACTATGTTTCTCAACATGATAAGAAGTTATGTTATGAGTTACCTTAGTCATATGATAGTCGTGTGTTATTTTTGGAAGTCAAGCAAGTCGTGGAACAAAAGTTTGCAAAGGTCATCACAAGTTACATTCATAATATGTTGAAACATAGGTCAAATATTTTTGTGTGTTGGTTGTATTATTTGAGCAAATACTACAAGAGGAAACTTTATATTGTATGAAATGTTATTGTTTTTAATGGACTATTTTGCAAAGGTTGTTTCCATGAACTATAAATGGTTGAAAACCCTTGAAAATTAATATCTTATGATGTTTTTATTATAAAATATTATCTACATGTCAAACTTGTTGTTCGTACTGTGAGTATGAAGAGAAAGGACAACATAACAATGGAAAGTTGTACTTGTTGTTGTTGTTAGATTGTTGGGCTGTTTGAGGGCGAATTAGGAGATGAATAGGAGGTAATAAGTCCTCCCATTGTACTTAATATCATGCTGGATATGTTATTATGTTAATTAATGAATGACTTTGGGTTAAAGGGTTCAAAAGGTATTCAATCCGAGCTTGCCATTTGTCGTGTTAAATAGTAGTTTCGTTGGTGATGTTTATGCACTTGTTGTTGTGTAGTTTGATTTGTGTTGTGATGCTTAAAGTATATAGGTGAAGGTTGTATGGGTTTGTGTTGGTTGATGAACTTGGTAAAGTAAGGTTACAGGGGAGATGCTGCCCAAATTTACATAAACAAGCTACTAGTTTAAGTTGCGGACTTAGCTTTTACTCAGCACTGGTTTTGAATCTCCTTATGCTATGGTAGATTGAGTTGAGTTGTTTGAATAATTGATTGGAAGGTATTAAGCTCTCAACAGAGTTAAGGTATGTTAAGACTATCCTTTCTTTCCTTTTGGCATGATCCGTATGATACAACGAAATGAGCAAACACGCAACATTCACATGTGACTCTATTCTTAGAAGTACTAGGGTTGCATGTGTTCTTGATTCCCCATGAGTCCTATTATTATATTGTATGTTCATGGGTTTCGAGAAATACGTAAGTTGATAAAGTTTATCCGAAGGCATAATGATCTTATGCCATTCCGAGAGATCTTATTGACTTACTTTATTATGCATTGCCTTTATTTATACATGTATATTGACCCATGACCAGATGGTGTTATATACGTGTATATTATATGTACATAGAGTATGGGGAAAGGTCAAGGCATTATATAAGCACCACCACTTGATCAGTTGGTATACGTTGATGATTTCCCTCACAGAGGCCGAGATGATATGATGGGATTCCCTCAGAGGCTTTATGATGTTTGTACATATATACCTATGCATCATATTACATTTATATGCATATGCATGACATTATAAATGTTTCATGATTCACAGAGCTATTCAGACTTACACGTTAGTTCATTACTCCATGTTTCTTCGATGTCTTTTATATACTGCTTTTTATGCCTTACATACTCGGTACTTTATTTGTACTGACATCCCTTTTGCTTGGGGACACTGTGTTTTATACTCGCACGTCCCGATAGATATGCTGACAGTCCTCCTAGTAGGTTATGACCTCAGCGGAAGCTGTTGGTGTACTCTACTTGCTCCTGAGTTGCCTATTTGGTCAGTGTGCTTTGGACATGTATAGATTGGTATGGTGGGGCGTTGTCCCAACCTTTATGATGTTTATATACTCTAAGAGGCTTGTAGACATATGTCATGTATATGGATGATTGTATGGCCTTGTCGGCCTATGTTTTGAGTGTACAAATGATCATTTCGGTCGTATAGGCCCGTATGTCACATATATGAGTTTGTATACCATGTTGGGTCGTCCTATGTCTAGTACTCCCTTATATTTTATTCTAGTTATCTCACGACGGACCTTATGGACCACTTACCCATGATAGTATGATAATAAATATATGTTACATTGGTACTTGGTTGAGTAAGGCACTAGGTGCCCGTCGCAGCCATGTGGTTTGGGTTGTGATAGACTATATGTAATTCGGCATACATATCTAAAAAAATGTTAAACTAGCATGTAAATGATACTTATAACATTATACTAGTATGGAGAAGATTCTAAGTATCCATGCAATAAGTTAAACTAATAAGACATGCAAATCATGTAAAGCCTACAAGCATATTGATAATTGGCTATAAATGTATATTTTTAGTATATTACTTACCTTAGATTTTGGTATTTTAATGATTAATTGTGCGATGCTTGAGCTTAATTGAGTTATTTTTATGTGCAGGACCATGGGAATTCATAAAGGCATGAAAGTTTTAGAAAAGGATGTTGAAGCCACAAGAAAAGAGGGTGAAAGTGAGAAAATCGGGCCAAGGCAAGGGTACCTTGCCCCAGGCCTTAGCCCACCTGGCTTAAGGCGCGCTCAACCTCTCCCTAGACCTCGCCCCGCCTGGCCTATGGCACGCTATAGACCAGGCCTCATGAGCTCTGAGGCTTGGTCCCCCGATACGCGAATAACTTGTTTCCTACTCAGTTGTGGACTTGAAGACTCCGACCCTAGCTTATAAGTACCCCCTAAACGTGATTATTGAGGGGGTTGGTCAATTTTGAAGGTGGAAAAGGCATAGAAACACTAATAGAGCACTGCTTCTTCCATATTTCATCTAGTATTCATAGCTTTTATGTTTAAAAATAATATTTTGATTGTTTGTATGAACATGAGTGGCTACAAGCCTCATTATTCTGGGGCTATGGGTTGTATTTGACTATTGTTGTTTGACGGCTGATTATTTTGCTTCAGTTATCATATTAATTTGTTTATTCAATCTTGCACTTAATTATTCTATTGTGTAGCTAATAGTAGGACACTAACTATGAATTTATAGTTGAACTCGAAAGTAGAACTATAGATTGCATATAAGATTGAGTAGAGTAAGTTCTTGAATTCGGGCATCGGAGAATAGATTCACGATTATGATAGGCATATTCTAGTTGCCTTACTTGGTTTATTTTGAAGGAATATTCATGCATTCGTGTTAATTCTAATTCTATAGACATATAGTATTGAGTTTCCTTGAATAGGTGAGCGAAGCAACGAAAGAATTTCGCGAGCATAATAAACCATGTTATAAATTAGATAAATCAAGTGTTTAAATCACCCGGAAGAACATAATAGGGGAGATATTAGTCCTATAACCCCGGAATATTCCCATCTCATTGAATTCTTCCCAAGTGTTTGCTTGTTTGAGTTGCATCTTTGAATTTCTTGCTTGTTTAGTATTTTCAAAATAATTTTAGTAGTAAAAATCACAATTTTCTTCTTCACAACCACTTGAGCAATAAACTTATAAGTAGTTTAGACTGGACAACAATTAATCATAAATTCTCGTGGGACGATACTTTTTTATCACTTTATTACTTGTCGACCGCGTATACTTGCGTGTGTGTTTGGACCCAACAAGTTTTTGGCGTCGTTGCTAGGGATTTAGAAATTAGCTTCTTATCTGAAATAAGGTTTTAATTATTTTTATTCGAGTTCTAATTTGTTTTACTATTTCTAACTCTACATGTGTTCACCTTGAATGCTACGAAAAAGTAATAGTTTGAACAATCTTCTTCCCCTGAACCTGAACCCGAAAGATCTTTTCACAAGTTAAGGAGGGAGGCATAAGGACCCGAGAAATGCAGAGTTGGGCATCGTAGTCCAACCACAGCTAATCGAGATGGAAGAAAATGATGAGAGACCGGTGATTGAGGCCGCAAGTCCTAGACTCGCAAACATGACTTAGGCTATCGTGAAGCCTGACATAACTGGTCACTTCGAGCTAAAATAGTAAATGGTGTAGCTAATTCAATCCACTGGGAAATTTATGGGTTTGTCAAGTGAAGATCCACAATGGCACATACAAACCTTTTTGGAGATTACAGATACATATAACTATCCGAACGTCTCTAAGGACTATGTCAGACTGGCCTTGTTTTCGTTTTCTCTATTGGGGGAAGCAAAGGAATGGTTGAACAAAGAGCCAACAAACTCTATCCGCACATGGGATGATCTAGCACGAAAATTCCTCATCAAATTCTTTCCCACAAAGAAAACAAAGTCACTGAGAAGCCAAATTTTAGGGTTTCAACAAAAAGTTGGCGAAACTCTACGTCAAGCCTAGGAGAGATATAAAAAGCTACTAAGAGATTGTCTACACCACTGTCAAACTAATGAAGTGTTGGGTCATACTTTTATGGTTAAGACCTCCAAATTGAGTCTAGACTCAGCCTGTAGAGGTAGTTGCATACAAAAGCCATACAGTGAGATTCAGACTCTACTGAACAACTTCATTGCAAATAATTATAACTGGCAAGGTGAGGGTGAACCACGAAAAACACTTAAACAGAAGGTAGCATGTGTTATTAAGCTTGATGACTTCTCAGCCATAAGAGCATATATAGCAAAGTTAGCCAACCATCTGAATAAGATGACGATGCAACAAGCACATCAAATGTAGTAGGTGCAATATATAGCTACATGTTGTGAGATATGTGGAGAAGGCCACACGAGTAACCATTGTCCATTGAATTATGAATCTATTCATTATGTGGGGCAGCACGGTAGGGTCCGATGAACCAGAATAATTAGTATGGGAACACTTGCAATCCAAACTGGAGAAACTATCCCAAATTCCCTTGGTGGGTAATTAGAACAGTAACAGACCTCAAGGAAATTTCAACGTACCGCAGGTGCCACCACAACAGACAGAGGATACTATATAATCAACAACTCCATCTTGACAATTAGTAACTTCGGACAGAGTTTAGAAATTTAGAAAGGCAAGTTGGGCAAGTCGCCTCCACTCAGAATATTAGACCTAATGGAACACTTCCGAGTGGTACTGAGAAGAATCCCGTTGAACAAGTTCAAGTAATTAATCTATGAAGTGGGAGAGCATTGGGGGAGGTTCTACCTAAAAAGCATGTGTCTAAAGAAGTGTTTGAAAGATTGGTACCTCAACTGGAGGTAGAAGCAAAAAGGAAAAATGATAAACACAGGCAAGAGATAGAGCTAAAAAGAAAGATGATGAAATCATCTTTTTATACCTGTGTAAAGACCCGGCCAGTCGTTGTGAGTATTTTAGCCTCGATCCCCTTTTTATTGCCTCCTTTATGATATATTGTGGTTATGTAACTTGTCGGGGTATTTATTTTTTGTTTCGGGTGAGTTTCGAAGTGAAATAGGACACATAGTCCCTAAGTTGGAGTCTTAAGTTGATAGAGTTAACCGTAGTTTGACTTTTATGTAGATGACTCTGGAATGGAGTTTTGACAATTCCAAGAGCTCCGTATGGTAATTTTGGACTTAGGAGCGTATAAGGATATTGATTTGGAGGTCAGTAGGTTGTTCCGGCGTGAATTTGTGAAGTTAGAAAGTTGAAGGTTTGGAAGGATGGAAAGTTTGACCGGGAGTTGACGTTAGTGATATCAGGGTCGCATTCTGATTCTGGAAATTGGAATCAGTCTCCCGTGTCATTTATGACTTGTGTATAAAATTTGAAGTCAATCAGAGTTGTTTTGGTATGAATCGACATTAGTTTGGGAATTCGGAAGTTCATAGTTTCATAGGCTTGAATTTGGGTTGCGACTCGTAGAATCGATGTGATTTTTGGCCTCGAGTAGGTCTGTTATATATTTTGGAACTTGTGGGTATGTTCAGACGGGGTCCCGGGAGCCCCGGGTGTGATTCAGATTGAATCCAAATCAAAATTGGACTTGATCATGTTGCTGAAGCATCAGCCTTCTGTTGTCATTGCACCTGCGCAGGGATTTGCCACAGGTGCGGACTCGCAGGTGCGAGAGATGAAGCACAGAAGAGGAGTGGGCAGCCCAGGTATGGGCTCGCATGTGCGCCTCCACAGGCACGAACTTGCCTTCACAGAAACGGAATTTGGAGAAGGCTTTGGGAAAGATCGCAGGTGCGGTCTCTTTCTCCGCAGAAGCCGGCTTGCAGGTGCGAGCCATTGTCCGTAGTAGCAGAACCTCAGAGTTTAAGTGGGAACCATACCTGTTATGGATTTTCCGCAGGTTCGACCCCAGGCCCGCAGAAGCGAGGATCACTGGGCAGAAAAGGGGTCTTCAAGGGTTTGTGTTTCATAATCCATTTTTGGACCTAGAGAGCTCGGTTTGTGGCGATATTTCGGGATATTTCCAAGGAAATCATTGGGGTAACAAAAACCTAACTCGGTTTTGGTTAAATTACATGAATCTATTGTTAATGTTATCATTTAATTAGTGATTTGAGTTGGAAATTTGTGAAAAACTTCCTACACTAAATTTTGGGAATTTGAAAGGCGATTTGAAGTCGTATTTGAGTAATTCTTGTATGGTTGGACTCGTTATGGAATGGCTGTTCGGATTTTGTAATTTTGGTCCGGTTCCAAGACGCGGGCTCGGGTTGCCATTTTGAGTTGACTTTTTATTTCTTTGCAAATATCGTAATTATATTGTTTGAAATAGTTTCCTATAGTTTATATTTATTGTATGAAGTTGTTTTGGCTAGATTCGAGTCGTTCGGAGTTGGATAATCGAGGGAAAGGCCTACTAGTGGATTGAGTTACCGTGTTTTGAGGTAAGTGTCCTACCTAACTTTGTGTGGGGGAATTACCCCTTAGGATTGGTATTGTTTTGTGATAATTGTAATGTGTGAAAGCCGTCTACACAAGGTGACGAGTGTGTACACGGGCTAAATGTTGAAATTTACCGGTTTTAGCTATGTAGATTCCTTTCATGCCTTAATTGAGTTATCTTTACATGTTATATTCATCATCATTAGTCTATTTTCACATGATCTACTTGTCTTATTTCTTACTTTCTAATTGCTCTAATGTTTAGTTGAAGTTCTTGTTTCTTTTATTCCATATTCATTATTTAACCGTTGAACTCTCTACTTGAAGTTGCTATTCTTGGAATATTTTGTTGTTAAATTAGTATTGCATTATAAAGGTCGTGATTCACATTGAGGCAAAGTGTTAAGTTGTGAAATACTATTCTTGTTGAGTTATTCACTACCGGTTATTATTGTTGAGACTCTTGTGTACATTGTGGTTGAGCCAAGGGTTATTTATTGTGAAAACACCGTTGTTGTTTGTTTCTTTGGCAAATTGTGATATTGGGCACTTGAGGTGCGATTTGTGATACGTTGTGATATTGATACGCATGTGGTGGTATAAGGTTTTGGGGTTGAAACGCATGCAGTGAGATAAGGTGAGCTTGATACGCGTGGCTAGTAGGGGAACTACTAGAAGCCACGCGGTGTGATAAGGTGGGCTAAAATGCGGGAAGCTATTTCGGAAAAATTATTTTCAAAACTAAATGCAAGGCTCCCATAGTGATATAAGGAAAGATTGTGGATTATTTTTGTGATTTGAGACTATGAGGCGGTACCTCGGTAGTGACTCTTGTTGGAACTTCTCTATTACTTCACTTGTGTTTGATTGTTTTGTTTCATTGACTTAACATTTCTTGTTTTCTTCCGTGATGCATTATTTGCCTTTATTGTGTGTAGTTAATTTTTCGTATTCCTTACTTGTTTCATTTCCGTTGTTATTATTATTGCACCATTAAATTATTCGTCATGTTTCATATTTATTCCAACAGGGCCTTGACCTGACTTCGTCACTACTCTACCGAGGTTAGGCTTGGCACTTACTGGGTACCGTTGTGGTGTACTCATGCTACGCTTCTGCCCATTTATTATGTAGATCCAGGTACCTCATACCAATCCAGGCATCAGTGAGTTGAGTTCTTACTTAGAGACTTCAAAGTACACATGTCGGCATCTGCAGGCCTCGGAGTCTCCCTCTACCTAGTTCTATGCCTTCCTTCTTTTATTAGATACAGTTGTATAGGGATGATTATGACACCGTTGTAGAGCTTGTGACTCGATATCACCAGGTTTGGGAAAAATGTATATGCTGAGTTTTGGAGTTTTCTTTATTAAACTTTTTGAGTATTCATAGTTTATTTGCTATTTCGGTTATTTTTTGCATGTTTGTTAGGCTTACCTAGTCTTAGAGACTAGGTGCCATCACGACATCCTACGGAGGGAAATTTAGGGTAGTGATAAGTTGGGGCCGGGACCGGGGCAGAGGTCCAGGACGGGCATGTGGTGCAGATAGAGCACCTGCCCGAGCTGCTATAGAGGAGCCACTAGTAGCTCCAGGTGGAGGGCAGACACTTGAGATGCATGTTACTACCCTTGCACTTTAGGAAACTCTCGGCTAGTTTTTGAGCATGTTTGGCACTTTAGCTAGGGCGAGGTTGATTCCACTTGCTCCTGCCACATCCCAGGCAAGGGGAGGAGCATAGACTCCCGCCACCCACACCCCATAGTAGCGAGTCCAGGTTG
Source organism: Nicotiana tomentosiformis (assembly GCF_000390325.3). NCBI lineage: Eukaryota > Viridiplantae > Streptophyta > Magnoliopsida > Solanales > Solanaceae > Nicotiana > Nicotiana tomentosiformis. The sequence goes on along the minus strand of NC_090818.1, from coordinate 75,231,476 downwards.
ACTAGGTCCCATAGGTCATATCAGTATAGCCGGTTATCCAGTTCAGCCCAAGCTTAGTGCATCAGCTTCTGTGGGGGAGTAGCTCAGGCTCGAGAAGTACAAGAAGTACCAACCTTATACATTCAGCGGTTTGGCTTCAGCGGACACACATGGTTTTCTTGAGGAGTGCCATTGTATCATCTATACTATGGGTATTATGGATTCGAGTAGGATTGCTTTCACAACGTTCCAGCTTAAAGGAGCGGCTTATCAGTGGTGGCAAGCGTATGAGTTAGGTAGCCCAGCCGAGGTAGCTTCACTCACCTTGGCTCAGTTCTCAGAGAAGTTCATGACGGAGTTTGTTCCCAAGAGTCTTAGGGATTCATAGCGCGCAGAGTTTGAGTAGTTGCGCCAGGGTGCTATGACCCTATCGGAGTATGCAGTCCGGTTCAGTGAGTTGTCCAGACATGTACCTGCATTAGTTTCCACTGTCAGAGAGTGAGTTCGCCGATTTATCGAGGGGATCAACCCTGGTATTAGATTCAATATGGTTCGAGAGTTGGAGACTGACATCCCATACCAGCTGGCGATGGAGATTGCTCAGAGATTGGAGGGTATGTCGGCCCGGGAGTGAGAGGAGAAGGAGGCCAAGAGGCCTTGAGATTCTGGCATATATAGCTGTACACGTGCCCTAGTTGCAGCCCATCATGGTAGAGGCTATGTAAGTTGTCCTGTTCATTCAGCACTTCCAACTTCCAACAGTTTTCCAGCCACTCCCAGGTCTCATGTTGCCCATTATGCACCGTCACTGTCTAGTGCACCTCCTGCACGGGGTGCTTTCAGCGATCAGGCCATCCGACTAGGCCTGAGCCAGTTCCAGTAGCCACGTCCTCTGAGAGCTTATTTTGAGTCTATTGACACTCGTCATATGGTGAGGGACTGTCCCAGACTCAGGAGGGTGTACTTCCACAGACTACTCAGGCCCCACGTATTCAACAGAGTTCTCAGGCTTCTCGGGCAGTGGTTACCGCACCAGTTGCCACTCCACCTACACAGCCAGCCAGAGGTGGAGGTCGAGCGGGTAGAGGTCTCCCTAGAGGGGGAGGCCAAGCCAAATATTATGCTCTTCCAACTAGGACGAAGGCGGTTGCATCCGACTCAGTTATCACAGGTATTGTTCCGGTTTGTCATAAAGATGCATCAGTCTTATTTGATCCAGGCTCCACTTATTCCTATGTGTCATATTATTTTACTCCATACTTAGGTGTATCCTATGATTCCTTTAGATCTTATGTCTATGTGTCCATGCCAGTAGGGGATTCCATTATTGTTGACCGTGTGTATCAGTCCTGTTTAGTTATTCTTGGTGGTTTTGAGACTAGAGCCAACCTATTATTGCTCAGTATGGTAGATTTTGATGTTATTTTGGGCATGGACTGGTTGTCACCCTATCATGCTATTCTTGATTGTCACTCCAAGATGGTGACGTTGGCTATTCTAGGTTTTCCTTGGTTAGAGTGGAGGGGTACTTTGGATTATGTTCCTAGCAGGGTGGTGTCTTTCCTTAAGGCACATTGAATGGTTGGGAAGGGATGTGATGCGTATCTAGCATATGTGAGAGATGCCAGCATTGATACTCCTACCGTTGAGTCAGTTCCGGTAGTGAGGGATTATCCGGATAAATTTTTGGTGGATCTTCCGGGCATGCCGCCTAATAGGGATATCAATTTTGGTACTGATTTATTGCCGGGCACTCAGCCCATTTCCATTCCACCATATCGTATGGCCCCAGTAGAGTTGAAGGAGTTAAAGGAGCAATTGCAAGAGTTACTGGATAAGGGTTTCATTCGGCCCAGTGTATCACCTTGGGGTGCTCCGGTCTTGTTTCTAAAGAAGAAGGATGGTTCGATGCGTATGTATATTGATTATCGACAGTTGAACAAGGTAACAGTGAAGAACAAGTATCCATTTCCACGCATTGATGACCTATTTGATCAGCTACAGGGTGCCAGAGATTTCTCAAAGATTTATTTGTGGTCAGGGTATCATCAGTTGATGATTCGGGAGCCGTATATTTCGAAGACTGCCTTCAGGACTTGGTATGGTCATTACGAGTTCCTTGTGATGTCATTTGGGCTGACCAATGCCCCAGCAGCATTCATGGACTTAATGAACATTGTATTCCATCCCTATCTTGACTCATTCATCATTGTGTTTATTGACGATATCTTGGTGTACTCACGGAGCTGAGAGGATCATGAGCAGCACCTGAGGAACGTGCTCCAGACCTTGAGAGAAAAGAAAATGTATGCAAAATTTTCAAAATGTGAATTCTAGCTTGATTTGGTGGCATTTTTGGGTCATGTAGTGTCGAGTGAGGGGATCAAGGTAGATCCGAAGAAGATTGATGCAGTTCAGAGTTGCCCAGATTGTCTTTAGCTACTGAGATCCAGAGTTTTCTTGGTTTGGAATGATATTACAGGCGATGTGTAAAGGGTTTCTCATCTATTGCTACACCTATGACCAGATTGACCAAGAAGGGTGCTCCATTCAGGTGGACCGAGGAGTGTGAGGAGATCTTTCAAAAGCTCAAGACTTCTTTGACTAAAACCAAAGTGTTTGTGTTGCCTAAGGGTTCAGGGTATTACACTGTGTACAGTAACGTGTCACATGTTGGCCGTAGTGCAGTGTTGATGCAAGATGGTAAGGTGATTGCCTACGCGTCTAGACGGGTGAAGGTTCATCAGAAGAACTGTCATGTCCACGACCTCGAGTTAGCAGCTATTTTTCATGCCTTGAATATTTGGCGGCACTATATGTACAGTGTCCCTTGTGAGGTCTATATCGACCACCGGAGTCTACAATATCTGTTCAAACAAAAGGATCTTAACTTGCATCAGCGGAGATGGTTAGAGTTTCTTAGGGACTATGATATCACCATCCTATATCATCCGAGAAGGCCAATGTGATGGCCGATGCCTTGAGTTGAAAGACGGAGAGCTTGGACAGTTTAGCATATCTACCGGCAGCAGAGAGGCCATTAGCATTGGATGTTCAGGCCTTGGCCAACAGTTTGTTAGATTGGATGTTTCAGAGCCGAGTCAAGTTTTGGCTTGTGTGGTTTCTTGGTCTTCTCTATATGATCGTATCAGAGAGCCTTAGTATGATGACCCTCATTTGCTTGTCATCGAGGACACGGTTCAGCATGGCGATGCCAAGGAGGTCACTATCGGGGATGACAGTGTGTTACGGATGCAGGGCAGGCTATGTGTGCCCAATGTAGATGGGTTGCACGAGTTGATTCTTCAGGAGGCTCACAATTCGCAGTACTCCATTCATCCTGGTGTTGCTAAGATGTATCAGGACTTGAGGCAACAGTACTAGTGGAGGAGGATGAAGAAATACATAGTGGAGTACGTAGCTCGGTGTCTAAATTGTGAGCAGGTGGAGTATGAGCATTAGCAGCCAGGTGGATTGCTTTAGAGGCTCGAGATTCCAGAGTGGAAATGGGAGCGGGTTACTATGGATTTTGTTGTTGGGCTCTCATGGACTCAGAGAAAGTTTCGATGCAGTATGAGTCATTGAGGATAGGTTGACCAAGTTGGCTCATTTCATTCCAGCGGTGACTACTTATTCTTCAGAGCAGCTGGCGCAGGTCTATATTAGCGAGATCGTCAAACTTCATGGCGTGCTGGTGTCCATCATCTCTGACCGGGGTACACAGTTTATATCACGACTCTGGAGGGTCGTACAGCATAAGTTAGGCACACGGGTTGAGTTGGGTACAACATTTCACCCTCATATGGACGGGCAGTCCGAGCACACTATTCAGAAATTAGAGGATATGCTTCGTGCATGTGTCATGGAGTTTGGGGGTTCTTGAATCAGTTCTTGCCGCTTGCGGAGTTTGCCAACAATAATAGTTACCAGTCAAGTATTCAGATGGCTCCGTATGAGGCCTTGTATGGGAGGCGGTGTCAGTCTCTAGTGGGTTGGTTTGAGCCGGGTGAGGCTAGGCTATTGGGTACAGAGTTGGTTCATGATGCTTTGGACAAGGTGAAATTGATTCAAGAGCGGCTTCGCACAGCCCAATCTAGACAGAAGAGTTATGCAGATCGGAAGGTTCATGACATTGCATTCATGGTTAGGGAGCGGGTCTTGCTCTAGGTTTCGCCCATGAACGGTGTTATGAGTTTCGGGAAGAAGGGCAAGCTGAGCCCTAGGTATATCGGACATTTTGAGATTCTTGAGAGGATTGGAGAGGTGGCTTACAAGCTTGCACTTCCAGCTAGCCTATCTGCAGTTTAGCCAGAATTCCATGTTTTTATGCTCCGGAGGTATCACGGTGATCCATCTCATTTGTTGGATTTCAGCCCAGTCCAGTTGGATAAGGATTTGTCTTATGCGGACGAGTCGGTGGCCATTTTGGACAGGCATGTCCGACGGTTGAGGTCGAAGAACATTGCTTCAGTGAAGATTTAGTGTAGGGGTCAACCAGTCGAGGAGGAGACTTGGGAGAACGAGCATGATATGCGTAGCCGTTATCCTCATCTTTTCATTATTTTAGATATTTCTCTATACTCATTCGAGGACGAACTTTTGTTTTAAGAGGGACAGGATGTAACGACCCGACCAGTTATTTTGCGTATTTTAGCCCCAATCCCCTATTTATTGCCTCCTCTATATTATATTGTAGTTATGTAACTTTCCGGGGTGTTTTGTTTTGGTTTCGGGTGAAGAGAAATGGGACACATAGTCCCTAAGTTGGAGTCTTTAGTTGATAGAAATGGGACACTTTTGTGTACATGACTCCGGAACAGAATTTTGGCGGTTCCAAAAGATCTGGATGCTGATTTTGGACTTATCCTTTGTCGTAGTTGCCTCATCCTTATTTAGAAATAATATGTATGTCACATATTATTTCTCCCTTGTTGAGCCATTCTTATTGAGGCTAGTATTCTCTATTGCGTTTATTATTTGTGAGCTCGTTCTACCGCTTCTTAGTGATCCAAAGCTCTTGAGTTGATTTACTTGTCGTATTCTCGTGCTATTATTGTTGTTGTTATTATTGTTGTACTCAGTTTGTTGAACCGGGGCTATGCACGGTGGTGGTACTGACACTGCTTAGATGAAAGGTTGTGAATGTCATTCTATTGTGATGTTATGTTTTTGGCACGTGATATTGTTGGGAGGTTTTGTTCGGGTGTTTGCACGAGGTTTCTGCCATGATGTTATTACTATTGATATACGCACATTTGGCGTGACAAGGTGGGTTATACATGTGGGTTTGCACATGTGGCGACACAAGGTGGGAATATTATTATACGCGTGCGGTGAGACAAGGCGGGTATTTACTTTATTATTGCGCATGGCGAGACAAGGTGGGATATGTCGGGGATTGGTTTGTGATGAATTGTAATGGCCTTGGATCATTGTTGTTGTTGATATTTGTGTAGTGGCGTGCCTAACCTGTGTGAGGTTTACTTGGTGCAAATTGTGGGGAACGTTCCTTATGTGTCGTTCATTTTCTCTACTCTTATTTGTTGGCCCGAACTGTGATAGAACACTTGCACAAGAATACACGTACTTTATCACCCTATGTGATATTTATTCTATTGGCACATGAGTCGTCCGTGCAGTTATCAGTTGTAATGAGGGCACAAGATGCTAAGTGATTAGGGTTCATGAATTGGGACCCGTGAGTTGTGTGAGTTTTGAGGCTTGGTACCTAGTGAGGATTATTGAATAAACCTGGTGCGAAAGTGGTTATTCTTATCAAGCTGCTACTTGTCTTTCCTTTATTTGTTTTTCTTTACCGGATTTAAACTGTGTCCAGCTTACTATACTGTGTTATTACTTGTGGTGTCCCGCTGCAAATTGTTGCTTCTACTTCCTATTGCAAGCACCGTATTATTGTTTTCATTAAGCGTAGTTCTGTAGATATATCATACTCTGTTAGTCCTATACCTATACTTGTTCATGTTATCTAGTCCAGTATGTGTCTTGACTGTCCCTCATCATTACTCCACTGAGGTTAGTCTTGATACTTACTGGGTACCGCTGTTGTGTACTCATACTACACTTCTGCACAGTTTTATGCAGTTTTAGGTTATTCGGAGTAAGTCGATCCCTAGATAGTTGTACAGATCTTACTGTGGAGACTCAAGTAAACCTATTGTTGCGTTCACATGCCTCGAAGTCACCTTCTGTATTGTACTTGCACTGTTTATCTCTATTTCAAAATAGTTGTATTTAGAGGCTTTTGTAGTAAACTCAGTAGAACTTATGACTTGTACTACCGGTTTTGGGAATTGTAAGTTGTGTAATAAGGTTCTATTTCATAATTATTAATTGTTGGTCAAATTCTTCTATTAATTTAGTAACTCTTAGGCCTAACCGTCACGACATCCTACGGAGGGAAATTTGGGTCGTGACAAGTTGGTATTAGAGCTCTAGGTTCATAGGTGCTACGAGTAGTAAGCGAGTTTAGTAAAGTCTTACGAATCGGTGCGGAGATGACAATACTTATCTTCGAGAGGCTACAGAAGTATTAGGAAAGTTTCACTTCTTCATTCCTATCGTGCGAGTTTATTGATCCCGGAGTTTGAATTTTTATCATTCTATTCTCTCACAGATGGTGAGGACACGAGCTATAGTTACTGATGATGCCGCCCCCGTAGCAGATGTCCCTAGGGGCATAGGCAGAGGCAGAGGCCAAAGAGGAGCAGGTGCTACAGCTAGAGCACCTGTCAGAGCAGTAGTTGAGGAGCCTCCACTAGCTCATGTTGGGGGATGGGCACCGGAGGCACCTGTTGCTACGCCCGAACTCCAGGAGACTATAGCACAGTTCCTGGGCATGTATGATACATTGGCTCAGGCGGGGTTGATTCCGGTGGCACCAGCTACTTCGCAGATTAAGGGAGGGACTCTGACTCCTGCCGCCCGTACTCCAGAGCAGCGAGTCCACATTGGTTAAGTTCTAGGTGTCATGGTGACTCAGTCTGTGGTCCCAGTTCAGCCCATGGTTAGGGACGCAGCATCTGAGGAAGAACACCTTAGACTTGCAAGGTTCAAGAAGTATGACCCTCCTACTTTTAGTGGTTTGGCTCCAAAGGGTGCACAAGGTTTTCTAGAGGAGTGACACCGCATTCTCTGCACTATGGGTATTGAGGAGACGAGTGTGGTTGCTTTTACTATGTTCCCGCTTAAGGTATCGGCATATCAGTGGTGGCGAGCATATGAGTTGGGTAGTCTGGCCAATGTAGCTTCACTTTCATGGGTTCAGTTTTCAAAGATGTTCCTGAGAGAGTTTGTTCCTCAGACCCTTCGGGATGCATGGCTGTCAGAGTATGCCGTTAGATTTAGTGATTTGTCCAGACATGCACCTGCTTTGGTCGCTACAGTTAGAGAGAAAGTAGTAGATTCATTGGGGGGCTCAGACATGATATTCGGTTCAATATGGCTTAGGAGTTGGAGTCAGATGTTCCATTTCAGCAGGTGGTAGAGATCGCTCGCTGATTAGAGGGCATGTGGGACCAGGAGAGAGAGGACAAATGGGGCTAGGAAAGAGAGGAGAGGCAGGTCCAGGAGAGAGAGGACATGCGGGGTCAAGAGAGAGAGAGGACATGGAGGCTAAGAGGTCTCGTAGATTGTAGAGATCTACTGGTCCTTATTTGGGAGGCAGGATACGACATGGTAGAGGTTTTGTGAGTCAGCCAGTTCAGTTTGCACTTCAGGCTTCGCACGGTATTTCAGGTACCCGTGGGTCTCAGAGTACCCGTACCGCATAGTTTCCATAGTCGCGTCAACAGAGGGGATGCTTTGAGTGTGGAGATACCAGCCATATGGTGAGAGATTGTCCTAGACTACAGACAGATGTGTCACAGCGAGGTATTCAGGCTATGAGTTTGGTTCCGATTGCCTATATCCCTGCACCGTCGGCTTGGGGTGCAGGTCAGGCAAGTATAGGGTGCCCAAGAGAGGGAGTCCCGACCTGTTGATGTGTTTCCTATAGTAGGCCTGAGGCCGCTGCACCAGATGATGTCATATATGTATGATTTCGATTTGTAATAGAGGAGCATCATTCGTATTTTATTTCGGTTCTGCTTATTGGGATGAGTCCTCCTATTTTGCTTCACATGTGAGTGAGTTTCGTGATCTAGTACTCTGCTTATGTGTTTATCCCTGCTGGGAGATTCTTTAGTGGTAGCCCGTGTCAACCATTTTGCTTTTATTCATTATAGAGAGTTATGAGATTGTCACGCCCCAAACTCGGGGAGCGCGACCGGCGCTCAACCGAGAGAACCCGGCCGAGCAAGCCTGTTAAATTTCCTTCTAGCCAAATTGATCCATGAATAAAGAGGAGATGTACTCCATTAATGAAATACTGAAAAGATTTTATTAACAACTTCCTTTTCATTCCCATTAGCAGCTCCATTCATAAATTCCAAAATATTAGGAGTTTATAGAATTAATGAAAAATATGATTTTCAAATACCAACATTTCTACTTCAATTTCCCAACATCAACCACAACCCATAACTGTCTACGGAGCCTCTAAGTACAATAGAAGAGTAATATGGAAATGCCGACCACAAGGCCCCGGCTATACGTCAAAATACAGTACATGAGAAACAAAAGATACATGACCCCGAAATGAAGTGGGGCTCACCAAATTAGCTAAAAAGAGTGTACCGCTATCACTGATCAATACCGCCTATTGTAGAACCACCTGCATCCATTAAAGATATAGCGCCCCGGCAAAAGGGACGTTAGTACCGTTGAATAGCACTAGTATTTATAGCTAAAAGTCCTCTTTCAAAATAGAATGCCCATATAAGAAAAGGCAACACTTAGAAACAGCAAGTCACAATCAACAATATCCAAATGTCCAGTTAAAACATAATAATTTTCAAAATATGAACTTCATACACAATATTTTTGGTTGGGAGATCATTAGCACCGATATACCACTGTTCACAACATCACTATTCACAATACCAATGTTCACAATACCAATGCCACCGTACTTTTAGCACGGAATCCGATCATGACCCGACCAGCTAGGCTATCTCATTAGAGATATCAACCACAATTTCTATCATTACCAATACCACCATAATTTAAGCACGGAGTTCGATCACGACCCGATTGGCTAGGCTATCTCCTTAGAGAATCAACCACAATTACTATCAATACCAAAACCACCGTAATTTTAGCACAAAATCTGATCACGACCCGATCGGCTAGGCTATCTCCTTAGAGAATCAACCACAATTACTATCAATGCCAATTCCAGCGTAATTTTAGCACAGAGTCCGATCACGACCCGATCGTCTAGGCTATCTTATTTGAAGACATCAACTAAAATCTCTATTTCAATTAAGAGAAATAATTTTATCACAGCAATCTCATCCCAAATAAGGGGAATAATCACAATACACCCCTACACCGGCACGTGTAGTTTCAGGTGTAGGCTTTATGACCCACCCTTCCTCGGTTTTGCTAATGATGCTCCCAAAAATATTTTTTTGATTTGATTTGCACACAAAGGTAACATAAATACAATTGTACTCACCTCAACATCTTTCACATTGTATAAATTCTCATTAGTATTTCCAGTCACTCACAACAACAATATTTCATTGACTCATTTGGCCATTCACAAGATTCTTTATTCCTGGCACGATGGTCGTATTTCATATTCCACACTTTCACCTCTTTCAATTTCAAATATCACCATCAAATATCAACATATAGAATATTTCAGAAATCATATACTTCATATCTATTTGAAATGGGAACTTCAAACATAAATGGTTTCTTCTAAAAGAATGAGGCATACCAACCAACAATAGAAACACACATGAAAAATCATAAACAATCAATACAACATTTATTCTTCCAATACTCTTCCCCAGAACTGACAATGTACAATTTCAACACATGAGTATATAGAACTCGAATCACACTGGATATATTTATAATGCAAAGCATTAGTTAAAGCAGCAACTGATGGGCATGATTTGAGTATAAAAGCTCTTAGGCAAATGAGGTTATTTGTTCCATGTAACGAAAGATGGGAAAGAAATATGAATTGAGTGAACAATTGAAAGAGGTTATGTCTCAAGTGAGATGGCTTAGCCGATCGAGCCGAGATCGGACGTCATGCTGTACACATGGTAGCATTTGTGTTGGAATTATTGATTTACAATGTGGATATGGATATATCTCACTTGAGATGGCTTAGCCGGTCGGGCCGAGACCGGACTTTGTATAAAAAAACATGATGGCATTGTGAGTTGCGGCTTTGGAACTAAAGGTTATTAACCTAAAAAGATGGAAAGATTGAATCGGAAACTATGTGACCCTTACGTGGTGTTTTTGTGTATTTATGTGAAGAACTTATTGATTATTATGACTTCCTTCTCTTTGTTTCACTGTTCATTCTACTAAGATTGGTGTTTGCTTTACATACTAGTACTATTCGACAGTACTAATGTCCCTTTTGCCGGGGGCACTACATCTTTGAATGGATGTAGGTGGTTCCATCGCAGATAGTGCTGATCGCAGATAGTGGTGCTCTCCCTCACACTCATCACAACAGTCTTGGTGAGCCCCATTGTAAGGGCCCATAAAACTTTTTAACCAAAAACTTGGGGTTTTGCCGCGGTTCGGACTTTTTGGAATGTACAGTACCCTACGGACTGAGAGGAAAATGGTTCACAGAAAAATACATTTTTGCGGCCCATTATGCGGCCGCATATCACTCTACGGACCGCATAATGGCCTCAGAGTGAAGCAGTAAGTTTGGCCAACTTGAGGTCAGTTTTGCGGTCGATTATGCGACCGCATAATCGATATGCGGACCGCATATCGGTCGCATAATTCCTCTTGGGTTTCTACGGAGGGAGTTCTGCGGTGCATTATGCGACCGCAGAACAAGTATGCGGACCGCATACTGGTCGCATACCTGAGTTGAAAGTTTAGGCCCCTAAGGGCCATTTCTGCGGTCACTTTGTGGACCGCATAACTATTATGCTGTCACATGTGCGATCGCAAACCTGTGTCGGGGCACCATTTTTCTTAATTTAAAACCCGACCCTCATTGAGTTAAAACACCCATTTAGTCTATTTTGAAGCTCATTTATGATATTTCTAGAGTGAGAGAGAGAGGGTTCTAGAGGGAGGGCCTAATTTTCATCAATAGATCTTCAACCATCACTCAAAGCCTTGGAAATATTCAAGTAGAGCACCAAAATTCTTCACCCTAAAAGGTAAGGCTTCATCACCCTAGCTCTTAATTTCAAACATAGCTATAATGGGGTATTAGTGTGATACTTCATGGGTATGAGGGTGGTTCATCTTGCATGCATGTGATAAAGAGTGTGGGAAAAATAAAAAGTGACTAGAACCATGCGTTTTCCTAATTTTGGGTTCAATTTGTATATTGCTAAAATAGATTGAGGTTGCTAAGGGTTCCGGATAATTGTAGAGTCTAAAGAAGCACAATTGAGGTATGTATTGCTAACTCTCTTCTTCTTAGAATCGAACTCCCGGTGTCCGAATAATTGGTGTAAGTTCCAACTTGATTATACTAGAATTGTTTGCCTTAGTGTGTTGGATTGAAAGATTCATGTTCCCTAATTGTTTTAGATGGTTACCAAGTCGTCATGCTATTTGAGAACGTAATTATGTTTTTTTTTTCAAAGCTCCTTCCCTTATATGTGCAATGCCTTATGTGATGGTACTTATCGACATGAATGATGCTGTTATTTAGACGAATAAAAAGGGAAAGACTTGAATTGTAAAATGTTCCCAGGTGCCAAGAACTACTTAATAAATGAGGTTGTTTGTGCCATGAAATGAAAGATGGGAAAGAAACGTGAATTGAGTGTACAATTGAAAGAGGTTATGTCTCAAGTGAGATGGCTTAGCCGATCGGGCCGAGATCGGATGCCATGCAGTACACATGGTGGCATTTGTGTTTGAATTATTGATTTACAATGTGGATATAGATATGTCTCACTTGAGATGGCTTATCCGGTCGGGTCGAGACCGGACTCCGTGTAAAAAAACATGGTGGCATTGTGAGTTGTGGCTTTGGCACTAAAGATTATTAACCTAAAAAGATGGAAAGATTGAATCGGAACCCATGTGACCCTTACGTGGTGTTTCTATGTATTTCTATGAAGAACTTATTGATTATTATGACTGCCTTCCCTTTGTTTCACTGTTCATTCTACTAAGATTGGTGTTTGCATTACATACTACTACTATTCTACAGTACTAACATCCCTTTTGTCGTGGGCGCTACATCTTTGAATGGATGTAGGTGTTTCCATCGCAGATAGTGGTGCTCTCCCTCACACTCATCACAGCAGTCTTGGTGAGCCCCATTTCCTCCTGGGGTCATGTAGTCCTTTTGTAAAAGTTTTCACATTTTGAGGTATAGCCGGGGCCTTGTTGCCGGCATTGTCATGTTGGTCTTTTGTATCATTAGAGGCTCCGTAGATGTTTATGTGGGTCGTGCATGGGTATCGGAGTGGTCACTGGACTAAGTTGTATTTTGAAAACTTAACTATGGCATAATGTATATATGAAAAATGGACTAGCAACATTTATGTATGTATATCTGATCTCTCCCCTATTTAGCAGATGGTAACGCGTCCTCTTTTAGAATCATGAATGAGCCGGGTAGGTAAGGTCTAATAGGCTTGCTCGACTGGTTTCACTCAGTTGAGTGTCGGTCACGCTCCCCGCGGTAGGGGCGTGACAGTCCGGCCCCAAACACTTAACATAAATCGACTCTTCTTTCAAATATTTCAATCCCCCAAATTTGACAAACTCCAAAACTTTTCAGAAATTCAGCAGAGTCTCCCCTGTAATGGGGCCTAACCACCTACCAGAGAATCACCAAAACCACCCTAACAACATATCCATAACTCAACAAAGCATCACAGTATATTTCAACAACACTGATCTCAACATTAAGGGCATTACATTAACAGAAGTGGTATCTAGACATGAGTTGCACATATTTAAATCATAACATATAACAAGTACCCTTTTGAATCACAGCCATTTGGTTATATAAGCATGTGAGAATACTTCCTTTACTTTGACAGAGGCATATCTCTATTTCCGAACTTATCTAACAGGGATGACAACTAGGTACCTCTTATAAGCAAATTACCCATTAACTTCACCTTCAATACTTTCCACCGGAATGATAGACAAAGGATTTCCAACAACCTTCTGGAACCTAGATACGTGATGCATCGGGTGCATGGAGGACAACAATGGGAAAACATCATACTCATAGTTTGACCTATTTCCTTCAATATTCCATAAGGCCTAATATGACTACACATACTTTACCTTCCTTAAGAATTCACCCAATATATTCATAGATAAAATCTTGAAAATAACCTGTTCACTTTCTTCAACTCAAAATCCCTACGCCGAACACCCAAAGTAAACCTTTGGCGACCTCCAACAATTACTCTAAGATGTGCTAGCATAAATATGACCATAAAATTTCCTATCTAATATATTTGATCACGGGATGATACTTCTTCTTTGACATGTTTCAACCTTCAACCCCCATAGGTTACTATAAAGAGGAACAATGAGGCTCGAGATTGGGCTAGAATATTTCAAGAATCCATCAATGTGCTGAGCAGGGCATTTCAGGGGGTTATATCCTAAGAGACATGAAGGTTACTACCAATAGCGCTGGCATGGTTAATCATTGTGATGACATCATTGATTTGACAAATGAGGCATAGAGTTGCCTAGTATGCATTGATAATGTGGGGACCATGTTCATGATTCTGAGATTTAAAAGAAATGAGTCATGAAAAGGACAACAACAATTGTTTCATTTCATATGTGCCTTGTTCGGCAATAGTAGGCCTCAAAGTGAGATAGCCAAGTATGTGACACTAGTCGCCTCTTGGAATGTAGGAAAAATCCGTTTAACTTGAAATGAGAATATTCTAAAACTCTGAATGTGATATGGGTTTCAAGATAAACGAAGTTGCATTACGCTCTTAACAGTATTTGACACAAGAAATCTATGCCACAAACCCAATGAGGATGAAAAAGAAGTTGAACATTTGTGAGATTATTATCATTCTGACAGCTTAACCCCATTCTGATAGTTGATCCTATATGAGAGAACTAGAGATCCGACAAACTTGTCTTTCAAATCAATATACTCATGATATGTGCCAAAATTTGGAAGCATCTAATTTCAACCTTTCACGAGTGAAACCACATAGCTAGGACATCTAAATATTTGGGATGAAATCATGTATTGGTTAGAGAAAATGAACATTTTTCTATGAGATAGACATGTTTCTGCCATAATAACTCTCAGGCTACAATACCAGGCCACTTCATGGAAGACTACAATACTAGGTAGAAAGTGAGCTACTTAGTGTGAGACGATTTAGGTTAACATGAAAATCATACTGAGATGGGCAAACAACAAGATCTTCCTATGACTAATTTGTTATAAATCTCAAATTTCTCAGAAACTTTATGTGGACAAGTGGCCCCCTTTCAATTGACTGGTACACGTATGATAGGTGCTGAGATATGCTCTCATGTTACTAGACAGTGGAAAGGTTCCATGATATTTCTCAAAAAGCAGTAGAGTGACTGTTCAATCCATATGAGCCACATACACCGGAGAGAGAAAGAGTGGCTTAAGAAGGATCTCAACACTAGGCTGCCTTACATTGGATTTGATACCACATAAGTAAACTTTATGATGGTGCATGCATAAGCACAAGTTATCTGATGTTATCTATTTGATTGAAAAGGTTCTATAAGAAATTCATCAAGTGTAGTCCCTTGTTGAAAAGTTTAGGGAAGCAAGTGGGAAGTATTTCCCTAGGATTGTGACTCAATTTCAAAAAAAATATTATTATAAAACTCAATTCCTCAAGAGGTAGTAAATAAGAGAATTGTGATCGAGAGGCTTCACGAATACTGCGTCTCGTTCAAAGAGTAAGTACGTGTAATGTTTTGTGATTCAGCGTTTTGTTTAAGACCATATTTCTGTAGGCCCCTTCAATATGGATGTACATATACAACAAGGAAAATAATGCGGTGTTCACAATAAGGTAGCAAGGAGTGACTTACTTGGTGATTTTAGATTGACAGGGTAGTACCTTAATTAATGTCCCTCGACTCCACATCCATAACATACATCGGTACTACAGTGACATACCCCGGAATGATATCTCCCACACTTCAAACAATGGGGATGAGGCTAAACTAACTCGCCCCATTGACATGATATTCACCCTTTTTACATAAGTCATAAGAATTCCTATTATCTTTGCTCCAGGCCTTCACAGCGGGAGAAAAAATCTCTGTACCGGGTTCTTGTGTGGGCCTCTATAATTTCCCAAGCCTACCACCCCTAACACATTCCTGAGCACACTCACCATACAACATCAAATATTCTTTCCCGCATATCGGGCAGACCGGGATAGTTGTACCCAACCTAGGGCATTTGTTCTTCTTGTGCCCCCTCTTTCTAAAACCATAGCATATTTCAAGAGTTATTCAACATCTCCCCAAATGGTGCTTCTTACAAATCAAACATTCTGGCTTATTGGTGCCAACAATCCTCGTTCATTTCTTAGGTGCTCTCACCACATGATCCGGTGGCATGATACATCGATAGGAACAATGACAGTTCCCCTATCAACTGGTTTTTTCAATCTCTCCTCGCTGTCTCGAACCCGTGGGATACTCATATGAAAAATGAGACATGACGAGGAAATTAGCTTCCTATCTTGAGTTCTATCGCACGATCTGGAGTATCAAAGAAGTGAGAAATTCCTAAATGTCCGAGTAGCCTCCTCATTATAGATGTGGTCGACAACACACCGATAAGAAGGACTCTACTAGACACGACTCCGAGACATTATAGGACACTTTAAAACCTTAGGCTCTGATACCAAGTTTGTCATGCCCCAAACTTGGGGAGCGCGACCGGCGCTCAACCGAGAAAACCCGGCCTAGCAAGCCTGTTAGATTTCCTTCTACCCAAACTCATCCATGAATAAAGAGGAGATGTACTCCACTAATCAAACACTGAAAATATTCTATTAACAACTTCCTTTTCATTTCCATTAGCAGCTTCATTCATAAATTCCAAAATATTACTAGTTTATAAAATTAATGAAAAACATGATTTTCAAATACCAACATTTCTAGTTCAATTCCCAAACATCAACCACAACCCATAACCTGTCTACGGAGCCTCTAAGTACAATAGAAGAGTAATATGAAAATACCAACCACAAGGCCCCGGCTATACGTCAAAACACGGTACATGAGAAACAAAAGATACATGACCCCGAAATGAAGTGGGGCTCACCAAATTAGCTAAAACGAGTGTACCGCTTTCACTGATCAATACCGCCTATTGTAAAACTACCTGCATCCATTAAATATGCAGCGCCCCGGCAAAAGGGACGTTAGTACCGTCGAATAGCACTAGTATGTATAGTTAAAAGTCCTCTTTCAAAATACAATGCCCATAAAAGAAAAGGCAACACATAGAAACAGCAAGTCACAATCAACTATATCCAAATGTCCAGTTAAAACATAATAATTTTTAAAATATGAACTTCATATACAATTGTTTTGGTTGTGAGATCATTAGCATCGATATACCACTGTTCACAATATCATTATTTACAATACCAATGTTCATAATACCAATGCCACCGTACTTTTAGCACGGAGTCTGATCACTACCCGACCGGCTAGGCTATCTCATTAGAGACATCAACCACAATTACTATCATTACCAATACCACCGTAATTTTAGCACGGAGTCCGATCACGACCCGATCGACTAGGCTATCTCCTTAGAGAATCAACCACAATTACTATCAATACCAATACCACTGTAATTTTAGCACGGAGTCCGATCACGACCCGATCGGCTAGGCTATCTCCTTAGAGAATCGACCACAATTACTATCAATACCAATACCACCGTAATTTTAGCACGGAGTTCGATCATGACCCGATCGTCTAGGCTGTCTTATTTGAAGACATCAACCAAAATCTCAATTTCAATTAAGAGGAATAATTCCATCACATTAATCTCATCCCAAATAAGGGGAATAATCACAATCCACCCCTACACCGGCACGTGTAGTTTCAGGTGTGGGTCTTATGACCCACCCTTACTCGGTTTTGCTAATGATGCTCTCAAAAATATTTTTTTTTGATTTGATTTGCACACAAAGGTAACATAAATACAATTGTACTCACCTCAACATCTTTCACATTGTATAAATTCTCATTAGTATTTCCAGTCACTCATAACAACAATATTTCATCATTTGGCCATTCACAAGATTCTTTATTCCTGACACGATAGCCGTATTTCATATTCCACACTTTCACCTCTTTCAATTTCAAAGATCACCATCAAATATCAACATATAGAATATTTCAGAAATCATATACTTCATATCCATTTGAAATGGGAACTTCAAACACAAATGGTTTCTTCCCAAAGAATGAGGCATACCAACCAACAATAGAAACACACATGAAAAATCATAAACAATTAATACACCATTTATTCTTGCAAATACTCTTTCCCAGAAATGACAATGTACAATTTCAACACATGAGTATATAAAACTCGAATCACACTGGATATATTTATAAAGCAAAGCATTAGTTAAAGCGGCCACTGATGGGCATGATTTGAGTATAAAAGATCTTAGGCAAATTCTATTTTCCAAATCACTTTTAAAACAGTGGAGTCGAGGCTCATTTCATATTCTTTATCGCATCCTCTCAAATCATTTGCAATACTAGCCACAATCATAACTTAAGTTCTTGGCACATTAGCCACACTCTATTTCTTCAATCCGCTTATTTCATTTTCAAGCATCTTTAAAGATTATCAACAACAAGGCACTTCCAATCAAGTCTTTAGCTACACACATGAGCAATTATGAGTCTTAAGCATATCGAGTTTTTCTTACCCAATTGGTATACTAGTTCTTATTTAAAAGACGACTCAAAGCCACAACATGTTAATATGTAAACCATACTTTGAACATCTATCTTTCGACATAAGGCTCATTCGGAATAAACAAGTTTATAGAGAATAACCCGGAATATAGAAGTTAGGAATCTTGAGCCAATCATACTTGATCTTACGGAAACATTATGGATATCTATTCTAAGAGAGAAAGTTTAGCCAACATACCTTGATGGATCTCTTTAGCGATATAAAAACCACCCACTACTCTTACAACTTCAATCTATATCAACATAATTCAATTGGACTAATATTAGTAAATATTTCCAGGTTTTTGGTCATTTTGGCATTTTATCAAACACCTAGAGTGCATAGCATTCAACTACCTCTAGTAATGGTGTTTCTTCCTCCAACAATACCTCCTTACCACCAACAAGAGATACTACAACATCCTTTGTCCACTAACTACCTTCTTAGCACCATTATACTCATCAATGAACTCACATCTACCAAACTTTACTAATTAACTCATTACAAAATCTCTACCATACCCAATAATCTAGTTTAAGTATTTATGGCTTCCAATCACCATCTCATAAATGCTAGTACTTATTCCTTGCTCATTTATTCACTAACAATCCATGCATGTAGGTTTAAGGGTGAAAGATTACCTCTTGTAGACCAAATCTTGAAAGTCAACTTTTGAGGTGTTCTTCAGATTTTGAAGAAATCCTATGGAATCCAATACAAAACCTTGTTGTAACTAGTGACCGAGAAGTAAAATCATCATAAAAACACACTTAAAAACTCAACTTAGGTGTGTATTGGAAGCCTTGGCCGGATGGGTAGTGGAGAGAAAGCCCTAGTCTTGAAGAAATGACTTAGCCCCTCTCTCTACCCATCCTTGGGGTTATTTAATGGGCTCCTATATGCACGGCTGTGGACCTGGGCAAGTGGCCGCGCACCTGAGGCAGAACTCTCAAATATGTGCGGCCGCGCATCTGGGAGCGCATATGACACAGGTCAAGTAAAATGACCATAACTTTCTCTTTACATATCCAAATGATGAGGGGTTTGATGCGTTGGAAAATAGACTCAAAGGTATTTAATTTTATATGTAGATAACCACCTAAGTCATTATATTGAGGGAGATATATTTATTTGAAATCAGATCTTGTGCCAATTGAAACATCCTTTCTACTTAATGTGTCCAACTTGTTCCACACAAGTTCTTGCCATTCCCAAAACTCCTTAGTATATTCTAACACACCTTAAACATACATTATCAACTCAACATGATGTGGCTCTATCCCATAGGTCTCCTTTAATACTCAAATATGTTATTCCCAAATACCGTTGGCGCACTTTAAAATCTTAAATCATTAAAAAAAATTTACTAGGCCTTATAGAGATTTTGAGTGACTTTCTATTCCTCATTTCGGTAGTTTTGATGTGATTTCTGGATGACGGGTTATGATTTGTGATTTGGATGCTCTACCGGTGTGAGAGTTCAGTATGTGTTGTGAATTTTGTCGGCGAAATTGAATTAGTGGAAGGTTTCAGTGGGTATGATGTATACGCTACCTGCAATTCAAAGCTGAGGATGAAAACCTCGCGTCTTCATGTGATTTGATACGTTTGAACCGGGATACGTGCCACGGTGAAGTTATATCGGGATGAGATCCTTGTAATTTTTCATATAATTTGATTCTTCCTTGTTAAATTGATTCATAGAATGGTACTGATAGGAAGTTGTGCCTGTCGGTCTTGTTTGATAGTTCTCTCGTGTGTTTCTCTTTACATATTCAGTCATATTCGCATGTGCTTATTGAATTTTAGCTTGCGAGGTTTGTTCCCTGGTGGCGTTAGATGTAATTTGTTGATTCGGGTGAATAGTTGTGTGGTCTTCATGTTTATTGCATCGTTGTCAGTGTTGTGAAGGTTTGAAACAGGTTCTAACAGATGTGAGGCTTATTGCCAGTGTTGGATTTGATTATGGGCAGCTACAGTGGCTAGGGTTGCTGTTAAGGTCATATGTGTTATGTCTTACATCGTGTTGTTGTGCCCTATGGGCGTAGGCATACGTTGTCGCAGCTGGTTGAGGTTGGTACCGTGTGTTGATGTAGGAATCGGGTCTTTTGGGAATGATGGGATGATGAGAAATTTGGTTCTAATGCTTATTAGTGTTGGCGGAAGGGATAAATATCAGTTGAGATGGTGTCGTTGGGCCTATGTAGATTGGGGTGACGTGGGATCACCCACGGGTGTATGTAGGATGAATACATTCGGTGATTTGATGACTTCTGGGTGATTCTTGGCATGTTCGAGAAAGAACGCTTGTTTAAAAAGGGAAGAATGTAACGACCCAACCAGTCATTTTGAGTATTAGCGCTCCGTTCAGTGTCTTAAGGTCTCGAGCAGCTTCGTCTTATGTGTTATGACATGCGTGAGTAGTCGAGTTCGGACTTCGGATGATTCGGGATTTGATGTGGAAGAAGGATTCGTGTTTTAGAAGCTTAAGCGGCAAGAGTTGACCGGAATTTGACTTTTTTGTAGACGACTCCGGAATAAAATTTTTATGGTTCCAATAGTTCGTATGGTAATTTTGGACTTAGGCGTGCGTCCGTATTTGGATTTGGAGGTCCGTAGGGTAATTTGAAGCATTTCGGCTAAAACTGCAAAGTTGATGTTTTTGGAAGTTGAGAGGTTTGACCGAGAATTGACCTTGGTTATATCAGGGGCAGATTTTGATTCTGAGTGTGTTTCGGCACGCGTTTCGGGAGTTAGAAGACTTGGAAATTTATGAGCTCGATTCGTGGTGTGATTCGTAGTTTCAACGTTGTTTGATGTGATTTGAGGCCTCAAGTAGGTCCGCATTGTGTTTTGGAACTTGTTGGTATGCTTGGATGGGGCCCCGGTTGTGTTTCAGACGAGTTTCAAATGATTTTCATGCTTGTGATCTGGTCTTGTTCTGGTTCTTCGCACCTGCGACATTTTGGAGCGCAGGTGCGGCTCTGCTTCTGTGTGAGCCTAGTTGCTTCTATGATCATTGTGGCCTAGGGGGAACTCTCATCTGCGGAGTTTGCGAATGCAGGAGCGATGGCCGCTTTTGCGGCCCAGAGTTCGCAAATGCGAAGTTCTCCGCATCTGCGGCTTCTTGTGCGCTTTTGCGGAGTCGCAGGTGCGGCTTACCTTTGCGCAAGTGTGGCCACTGGGCTGGCCAGTTGAGTTCGCAGATGCGAATCTTTTCTCGCAAATGCGAGGCTGCAGATGCGACATATATATTCGCAAATGCGAAAGGCCTGGGCAGAATCCCATTTATGTCGAGGGTTTGATATTTTTAACATATTTTGAGTTCTACACCTCGGTTTTGGGAGATATTTCATGGGTTTTTCAAGCAACTCATTGGCGTAAGTGTTCTCTACCCGAATCATGTTATATTTTATGAATCCATTGCTATTTTCATCATTTAATAAGTGAATTAAGTTGGAAATTTTGGAAAAATTTGTAAAATCTTTCAAAATGTAAAATGATGATTTGAAGGATGAACTGAGGTCGAAAATTGATAATTTTGGTATGGTTGAACTCGTATCAGAATGGATATTTGGGTTTTGTAAATTTTTTCGGGTTCCGAGACGCGGGCCCGGGTCGAATGTTTGGAGCGATTTTTCAATTCTTAGTTAAGATCATTATTTCATTATTTAAATTAGTTTCCTATAGTTATAATTATAGTATGAAATTGTTTTGGCTAGATTCAAGTCGTTCGTGGGGGAAACTATCCCTTAGGTATTGAGTCTTTGGTGCTAATTGTGTCATGCAAAGTCCGTGTACGAGAGGTGATGAGTACGTGCTCGGGCTTATTTGTGTAAAGTTCACCATTAAGTCTCTTAGATTCTTATGTTCATTGGATATGAAGTTGTTTTGTTATGTTAAGTTCCCCATTTACTAATTTCACTATACATGTCCTAATTGGAATTATTCGCTTCATGTTCAACCTTTATTGCCTATTTGACTATTGTATGCCTTAACTGAAGTTGTTGCCTCTTCGATTGTCATGTTATCCTGTAACGTTCAACCGGTCATTTTGAGCATTTACACTTCGCTCAGTAGTTCACGGGCATGAGTAGCTCCGTATGATGTATTATGACTTATGTAAATTGTCTGTTTTAGGTTTCAGGTTATTCGGAATCGGTTTGGAAGAATGAATTTTATTATTGAAGCTTTTAGTTGAAAGAGTTGATTAAGTTTGACTTTTAGTGAACTTGACCCCGGAACGCAGTTATGATGGTTCCGTTAGGTCCAGATAGTGATTTTGGACTCGGGCGTGTGCTTGAATTTGCATTTGGATGCTTCTATAAGGTTTCGGCTCAAATTGGCGAAAATTTAGAAATTTGAAAGTTTGGAAAGTTCAAAAGTTTGACCGAAAATTGACCTTGAGGATATCGGATCCGTATTGTGGTTCTCAAAATTGGAATAGCTTTGTTATGTTATTCGGGACTCCGGTGCAAAAATTTGGGTTCATTCCGGGTTGAGTTGCTATATTTCGGCACGAGTTATTGAAGTTGAAAAGTTCAAAGTTCATATATTTTGATTTTAGGTGTGATTCATCGTTTTGATGTTATTATGTGTGTTTTGAGGCCTCGAGTAGGTCCGTATTGTGTTATGAAACTTGTCGGCATGTTCGGACGGGGTCCCGAGGGGCTCGGGTGAGTTTCGGACGAGATTCAGATCATTTCATTGCATTTTTGGACTTTTGTTAAGCTGTTGGTTCTGGTGTGATCGCACCTGCGGCTGGTTTACGTAGGTGCAATGGCCGCAGGAGTGACACAGGCAACGCAGAGGCAAGGTGAGTGCTGGGTGAGGAATCCCGTCGAAGCGGAGATTTGGGCGCATATGTGGATGCGCAGGTGCGAGGTGATGGAGCGCAGGAGTGAGGTATTTCGCAGGTGCGGATGGTGGCTCGCACCTGCGATATCGCAGAAGCGGATATGTTGTCCACAGGTGCGAGGGTCGACTCCTCAGCTGATAGCGCAGAAGCAGAGGTTATGTTGCAGAAGCGACGCCGCAGAAGCGGCTAATGTGCCGCAGGTGCGAAAATGCTGGCAGAAGCTATAAATCGAGGTTTTGGTTCTTTCTTTTTATTTTGAGATGTGAGACTCGGATTGAGGCGATTTTTGGAACAATTGTTATCAATGGATTGGGGTAAGTGTTCTACACTTGGTTTTGATCTTATTCCATGAATCTAACTTCATTTTTGGCAATTGGTTGATGAATTATTAAAGAGAAATTAGGTGTTTGGGCCTAAAGTTTCATAATATGAATTTTTGAATTTTGAACATCGAATTGGAGTCGGATTTGAGCGAAACTAGTATGGTTGGAATCGTAATTGAATAGGCTATCGAATTTTGTGAGTTTTGTTTGGTTCCGAGGTGCGGGCCCAGGTGTGATTTTTGGCCGGTTTTGGGTTTTGATTAAGGATTCGATCTCTATCATTTGGAATTGTTTCCTTGGGCTTTATTTGATGTATTTGAGTTGCTTTTGGCTAGTTTTGAGCCGTTCGGGGGTCGCCACAGGCGTGATGGCATCTTTGGAGCATCGCTTGGCTTGCTCGGCATTGGTATTGGCTTGTTCGAGGTAAGTAACTCTTCTAAACTTAGTGTTGAGGGTATGAAACCCCGTAATATGTGTTATGTGATTGGTATTGAGGTGACACACATACTAGGTGACGAGCGTGTGGGCGTGCACCATATAAATTGGGACTCTGTTGCTTTTATGGCACTGTATAGTGGTCCTACTTTGTTGATATCCGTGTTCCCACCATGTGATAAAGTAGTTAAGTTGTCAATCATGCTAGATATCATGTTTAGGCATTATGCCGATTCTATTTGGACCCATAGTAGTTGTTTCTTACTGTCATCTCACTGATTTTATTGATATTTCGTACTCAGTCATATCCATGCATTCATACCATATCTCAGTCTCAGTTATTTATTGATACATCATATCATTGTTGTCGGGCTAGTTTCATGACATTGTGAGCCCATGAGTGAGACTGGAGAGATTGATGACTGAGTGAGGCCGAGGGCCTGAGTGAGAGTGATATTTTGGGATCGGGCTGCACACCGCAGCATGTTATATTGATTACATTTTATGGGATCGGGCTGCACGCCGCAGCGATATAGCACTTGGGCTGAAGGAGCCCCTCCGGAGTCTGTACACTCCCAGTGAGCGCAGTCGACTATATATATATATGGATCGGGTTGCACGCCGCAACGGGCCTTATGGTCATATGTGGATCGGACTGCACGTCACAGCAGGTATTGTACAACACTGAGTGATTGAGTGTGCTGAGCATTGAGCATAGTGAGAGAGAATGCGAGACAGTGAGATTGAGTACTCTGGGAGTGTGAGTACATGAGCTCATCATCAAGATGCATTACATTTGTCATGAGTACTTGAGATACATGCATAAAGATGCATTTCCTTCTGCTACCCAGTTTTGGGGACATTTATGATTTTACCTGTATCTTGACATGTAGGCATAGAGACGTACTTTTCTCATGCTATCTGAAAATGAAATATCTTACTTATTGTTGAAAGGATTTTTGAAAAAAATTACAGCTTTCAAACGTACTCGTATTTTGGCATTTTCGGTAAAAGATTTGGGTTTTTTACTGAGATACTTGAAAAGCATGCCTATTTTTTGGGAATTGTGAACGAATTGAGCATTTTATTTCTGAGATACCTCGTTTATTACTTGTACTATGCTGTTATGAACTGTTGTGAAATATTGGTGTTGGACCCGACCTTTGCATTAGCTCGTTACTATTTTCAACCTAAGGTTAGGTTTTTTACTTACTGAGTACATGGGGTCGGTTGTACTCATACTACACTTCTGCACCTTGCATGCAGATGTTGGCTGCTGTTGTTGCTGTGATCGATGGGAGCGGGATTAAAGATGTACATGCGTCCCGGTTGTAGCTGCCTCTTGTTCGTAGTAGCCTTAGATCTATAAAACTCTGTTTATGTACTTTTTAAACAGACGATGTATTTATTTCATTTCAGCTTTGTGAATTCTATTCTTAGAAGCTCATTATTTGTACTACCAGTCCTTGGGAGATGTATAAGATTCAGTAAATTACTTTCGTTTAATTGTCTTGTTAATATCACTAGAATTAGATAGTTACTAGTTGGCTTACCTAGCGGGTTGTTTTAGGTGCCATCACGACTAATGGATTTGGGGTCGTGATATATCCTTTCCTAATTGCTGATCCTTAATTAAAATTATTATTATCTCTTTTGTAGTTTTCTACCCTTAATTGAGGTTATGATTATCTTTTCCGTTGCTTATCTTAATTGAATTTGTTGCATCTCTTCGTAATTGCTTAA
Organism: Nicotiana tomentosiformis; assembly: GCF_000390325.3. Classification (NCBI taxonomy): domain Eukaryota; kingdom Viridiplantae; phylum Streptophyta; class Magnoliopsida; order Solanales; family Solanaceae; genus Nicotiana; species Nicotiana tomentosiformis. Next base: position 75,206,071 of record NC_090818.1, on the reverse strand, counting down.
CCATAAATGAAGTTTAGTTATCCTTATTTAGAATAATTTGTCACATATTATTTCTCTCTTGTTGAGCCATTCTTATTGAGTCTAGTATTCACTATTGTGTTTATACTTTGTGAGCTCGTTCTACTGCTTCTTTGTGATCCAAATCTCTTGAGTTGATTTACTTGTCGTATTCTCGTGCTATTGTTGTTGTTGTTGTTGTTGTTGTACTCAGTTTGTTGATCCGAGGGCTATGCACGGTGGTGGTACTGACACTGTTTAGATGAAAAGTTGTGAAAGTCATTCTATTGTGATGTTGTATTTTTGGCACATGATATTGTTGGGAGATTTTGTTCGGGTGTTTGCACGAGATATCTGCCGTGATGTTGTTACTATTGATATATGCACATGCGGTGTGATAAAGCGGGCTATATATGTGGGTTTGCGCATGTGGCGAAACAATGTGGAAATATTATTATGTGCGTGCAGCAAGACAAGGCGGTCATTTACTTTATTATTGCGCACGTGGCGAGACAAGGTGGGCTATATCAAGGATTGATTTGTGATGACTTGTGATGGCCTGGGGGCATTGTTGTTGTTGTTGATATTTGTGTAGTGGCATGCCCAACCTGTGTAAGTTTTACTTGGTGCAAATTGTGGGGATCGTTCCTTATGTGTCGTTCATTTTCTCTACTCTTATTCGTTGGCCCGAACTGTGATAGAACACTTGCACAAGCATACACGTACTTTATCACCCTATGTGAGATTTATTCTATTGTCACGTGAGTCGTCCGTGCAGTTATTTATAATGAAGGCACAAAAATGCCAAGTGATTAGGGTTCATGAATTGTGACCCGTGAATCGTGTGAGTTCTTAGGTCTGGTACCTCGTAAGGATTATTGAATAAACCTGGTGCGAAAGTGGTTATTCTTATCAAGTTGCTACTTGTCTTTCCTTTATTTTTATTTTTTATCGGATTTAAACTGTGTACAACTTTCTCTACTATGTTATTACTTGTGGTGTCCCGCTGCAAATTGTTGCTTCTACTTCCTATTGCAAGCACCGTATTATTTTTGTCATAAGCGTAGTTATGTAGATATATCATACTCTGTTAGTCCTATACCCATACTTGTTCAGGTTATCTAGTCCAGTAGGTGTCTTGACCGTCCCTCGTCACAACTCCACTGAGGTTAGTCTTGATACTTACTGGGTACCATCGTGGTGTACTCATACTACACTTCTGCACATTGTTGTGCAGATCCAGGTAATTCGGAGTCAGTCGACCGCTAGCTAGTTGTACGAGTCTTGTTGTGGAGACTCAAGTAAACATGTTGTTGCATTCACAGGCCTCAGAGTTACCTTCTGTATTGTACTTGCACTGTTTATCTCTATTTCGAAACAGTTGTATTTAGAGGTTTTTGTAGTAAATTCAATAGAGCTTATGACTTGTACTACTGATTTTGGGATTTGTAAGTTGTGTAATAAGGTTCTATTTCATAATTATTAATTATTGGTCAAATTCTTCTATTAATTTAGTAAGTGTTAGGCTTACCTAGACTTAGAGACTAGGTGCCGTCATGACAACCTACGGAGGGAAATTTGGGTCGTGACAATATCAAATTTCTATCTTCATCCAGCTCTCGTGTGTTTTTTGTTATAAATGTATCTTTTTTTTTAATTTTTTATATCATTTCAAAAGACTAAAATAGTCTTGAATTCAAAAGAGTTAGGAAGAGTAAATAAGAGGTGTAAATTCTCTATTGAGAAGTTAAATGGTTGGTATGTAAATAGTTTTGTTAGTAAATATGATTCAATATCTACATGGGGATTCAAAAATTATAGTTATCAATACAATTTTGGTAACCGAAATAGTTAATAAAATTCAACTAACACCATTAATTTCGACAATAACTCTATTCAAACCAAACAAGATAGTCGCACCAGTAATAGGTTGTCCGTTCACTGACAGGATTCTTTAGGATAAATAAAATGGAGGATTCATTAGGTTAACTAGAATGTTAATAATTTCAGTAGTTACATTATTAGGCTAATTAAGATTCTTTTTTTTAGTGGTCTTACTATGTCCCAAGATCGTGATTATTTAAAGGGATCTCTCTATGAAAAATGTATCTATATTTCATAATCAAAATTGCTACTTAGGATTCAAATTTATGATAAAAAACTATGGAATTAGAATTAAAACACTATTTAATTAGCACTCAAACGATGGGATACAAAGTTGTCAAAATTGAACGAAGAAAAAACTTAAGAGGGAAAAATAGCATTCAAAATTTTTGAGGAGGGTGTTTGAAATATTTTTTGGACTGGGTTGGCCCCATATATATAGTCTCATATACTCAAACCCTAAAGACCTAAAATACACTCACCTACAAACCCTAACTATGGATGCCTCTTCCTCTACCAAACCAGTCATATCTTACTCTTCTACTAGTGATAATGAAGAAGACAATCATCCAACATTTGAAGTGGTTATGATTGATTCATACATCAACTACGACAATCTGGTAAATTATTATGTCCTTTAAACTTTATTTCTTTTAATTTTACAATAACTTCTTGAGTTAATCCTAACTGAATTTTTTTTATATAAAATACTTTTGTTTCTTATACCTTAACTCCAGAAAATATATATGCATCATTATTGTATATATATGTTTTCTTGTTTCAGTTTCATATTTTCTGAAAACTTAATAGTAATGATCTACAAGCATCTTGCTCCAACAGTAGAAACTGTGCGTCTTCACTATCGTGGCAAAGAGTGGTTTTTATCTATGGGCGTTGGTGATCTAAGAAGGTTCAAAGTAGGCTGAAAACTTTTTGTTTTGGACAATTATGTCAAGTAAGGTTTCGTCATCAAATTTGCGTTGGTTGATGTTGCACCATTGTATGCTGTCTTCAATGTTCAAGTGAAGGGAGAAGGAACTTTTGATCATAATTCGGTTGAAATTGAATAGTTTCTAGGATGTGTTTGTGTTGATTTATCCTTTTATTATCTTTTTTTTTTCATGATGCTTTAGTTATGGTAGTTGTGCTTTTGATTTTCTGTTGAACTATTGATGTTATGAAATTTCAATCTTCATCACATTGGTCTTCTTTATTTTAACAATTTTTTTTAAAATTATCATTCAAAAAACTTAAATGGAATGATCAGTGATCATGTATTGGAAGAGTAAATGCTTCATAGGGAACTTTGGTATCTGAAACCATTAACTACAATGCAACTAACACCAATACAACTTAAAAATCGAAGCAAGCAATTAATGGGAAGAAGAAGAGCAACAGTTAATGCGTCCTCTTCTACTGGGAAGAAGAAGGGTCGCAGATAAATTAATGGGAAGAAGAAGAGTCGCAGGTAGAAAAATTAAGAGAGCAACACTGGATGAAATGCAATACGTGTATCAATACCTAGGGTAGGGTTGAAGGTAGGGTTATAAAATAGTAGTTGAATGTTGGTTAAATTTTCGGGAAAAAAATGGTTGAATGTAAGGGTTGATAGGGTTTTAAATACCAAGATATCTAGGGGTTGAAGATAGGGTTTTAAGTCGCAACTGTATTATTTTCGTTTTTAGTAGTGTCAAGATGTGAGTATTTTAGTTCTTAGTTTTGTACTAATTTTAATCATGTCAAGTCTTTCACTTCTCTACTAGTTGCAACTAGTCACATTTTGTTAGTCAAGTCCTCTAAATTCGAAGCAAGTAACAATAAAATGAAGCATTTAACAATGACAATTATAATACCACACGTTTAAACTCGTTACAAAATAAAGTCAATAAATTCAAAACAAATCTATCTCAAATAAAATTAAATAAGTTCCAAACTTAAATCATCTCAAACTAAACGGTCAAGTCTTCCACTTCCTAGTTTGCTTCATTGTTTAGATCAGTCAAGCTACTCTATGGTGGTATTGTTGCATCATCTTGCTGTAATTAGAGTAAAGAAGACTAATAAGTATAAGCAATGTATTTACGTAAAAAAAATTAATCAAATTTGTTATACTTTACCTCAATTTCTTCCGCTAGCTGAGGAGTTCCACCATTTCTACCAACACATCTACCACCACCTCTACCACGGCCTCTACCACCACCTCTACTACCGCTTCTACCACCACCTCTACCACCACCTCTACCCCTCCTATTACCTCTAACTCCACTTCCACCACCCGTTTGTGAACTTCTAAAGTATGAATCAATTTGCCCTTTATATCTATTCAACCTTAGACGTCCATGAGAAGCTACGTATCTAGAATCTCTTATATTTCTTCCTTCACTCTCACCCTCACCCTCACCCTCACCCCTATCCCCACCCCCACCCCCACCCCCACCTCTACCCTCACCCTCACCCTCACCCACACCATCATGTATATCTTCCAATTCTCAATTTGGAACTATCATATCATCATCCCAATTCAAAAAGTCATGCTCCATCTACTCAAATCATACTTAATATATTACCTCATCACTTCAGTGTCCAATGCAATATCACAAACCCGTTCAAAATGCTGTACTGGTTCCCTGTACATCATGTATTCAGAAGTCATATGTGGGTAACCTCCTAGAAAGAAATGTTTTAAGTGTGGACGAACAACATCTCTTCTCCACCATTTCAATATATACCTCTCATTAACATTTTAAATCCTCTTATGAGACAACACCTTAAGTATATGGCATCTTAGAATACCTCTTGTTTCAAACCACTTGTAGCTGCAACTTAGATATTCGCCAATAGGTGTATATTCAACCGTGAAGACAAATGGATCTCTAGTGTTAAAACTCCTGAGCGGATAATCTGTTATAATGTATTTCTCCACTCCAGGGTTTGCTTGATGATCTTCAGGGGTGCTGATTTCACAATGGTACAATTTTCTTAACTGTACTTGAAAAAATTCAAACACTTCACGAGTAAAACATGCTTGAAGTTTTTCCTCCCATGCGAATTCAGACAAATATTTTAGTTCAAAGCACCTTGACCTATATTCAGCTTCTAATTCTTTCTCGAACTTAGCTCTTATGGCTAACTCATATTGCTGAATAAATAGCTTCAAAGTGCTTTGACGGGTGATAAATCCATCAAAGAAAGCATACATTCCTTCACTTCTTTGTGTGGACAACATCCCAACCCAAAAGTGGTCATATAGGTATACAGGAACCCATTTTTCCTCTCCAAATAAAGCTTATAAAATCAATCCCTTCCATCTAAGTTATATTTTGTAATATAATCAGCCATCTTCTCTCAAACTCAACAACGTTAATGCTATCAAGGACTAAATCCTTAAATTCTTCCTTTGCAATCTTACCATCAAGAACTCCGCTTAACTTCATAGGCAGCTTTGCGAATATGTGCTATATACAATATCTATGTACCGTATTTGGCATCAATGCATTGATGGCAGCCTTAATACTACCACATTGGTCAGTCATGATAGCTAATGGATGAACATTATTTAGAGCCCCAAGCTATGTAGAGGGCACCATTTTGTAATTTGTTATATCCTCACTAGACATAAGAGCGCATCCCAAAAATATAGACTACCTATGCTGATTGACACCAACAAATGAAGCAAATGGCATATTGTATCGATTCACAAGGTATGTGGTATCAAGGCATATTACATAATGGAACTCTTCATATGCAATCTTAGAGTGTGAATGAACCCATACAATATTACGAAGTTGACCAAATCTATCCACATCTAAGGAGTAGTAAAATTCCCTATCTTTTTGCTGCATGTCACTGAAGAACTTGAGTAATGATTGTGCGTCCCCTTCTTGCAATTGAAGCTTTCTACTCTTCAAAATATAATTTCTATAGTCCTTTGATGTACAACCCAGATTTTCGGGGCCACCAGCAAGTACTTCAGTGGCTCCTATATTTTTTGAGGGTCTTAAGCCAGCAATATCTTTGGCTATAAGAGCTCTCTTAAGAGACTTACTAAGCGATATGTGTCCAGCCATCAATCGAGATAGTGCTGGTTCCAATTGATGATTATGTTTTTTAACCACCTTTGAAACACGTCATGAACCATTCTCCTCCAAAATTCCATTTATTCTAGCTAGACAGTTCCCCCTCTCGGTAATATGTTTATTCCTTGGTTTCCTAGACCTATCACAACAATATTGCACATACCTTACAATATCATCATATTTTTTGTTTGATGTTCTTTTGACAATACAAAACCCTGCTAATCTTGCATGTTCTTTGTAAAAATCAAACATAACAACCTTATTACTGAACCGCATTCCAGTAATTGGACCTATTACTAGATCTTCTTCATTGAGCTCATTAGTCATTTCCCTGTCCTCTCCACCTTCTCCATCTTCCTCTAAATAATGTACATCATCATTATCATCATCATCATCATCAGCAGCAACATCATCGTCAACATGATCTTCTCCATCATTGAAGTTGTCGTCTGAATCAATGTTGCCCCACTCATCTTCATTCATCAAACTGTCGTCCAAATTCAACCCTAAAGATATGTGTAATGCATTCCTTAGTTACTCTGACCTAGTTTCTAGGCTGTTATTCCAGTTTAATGGCTCCAAACTGGTTTCTTGATTAGCATCCATGTTTAGGTTAAGGGAAGGGTGGTGAATTATGTGTTTAATGAAAGCTCTCTTATCATATGTGTATGGTATAACAAGGTTACTCGAATTTATATACCGTATAAATATTCGAAAAATAATATGCGTATATATACGAAGGCTTTTAATCTTCCCATCCGTATAAATTTTATTTTAAAAAAAATACATAACAGTATACGTATACATACGAAGCTTTTAATCTTCTCATGAGAGAATGATGATTTTATGAGATTAATGTTTTGGGATATTCAATGTTTTGGGCTTGTTTGGGAGGGAAATATTTTGGAGGGAAATAATGGTTATTAAGCCAAATATAAAATCAAGGGTTTAAAGGGTACTTCACGGGTGTGGCCATGTTGATTATGAGTGTGGCCAAATAACCGTTTGACCGGTTTAAAAGTTAATCCAAACTTTCTCCAAGTCATGTGATTCTTTTTGACGAGGTGAGAGAATAAATTGCTGAGAGAAATGTTGAAAAAGAGTACAAGTGAATTCTTTTGTTTAAATTTTTGGCTTCGCTAGTGTGAATGGCTCCAGGTGGTTCAAAGTTTTAACTGCCCTTTTTCACCTTAGAACTCATAAATAGGCGCAAACTCATTTGAAGGTAGCCTTATGAGTAGCTCGAGATGGCCGCACGCAAGGAGACAGTTGGAGTCATAAATAGGCGCCACTCAAACTTAGGAGTAGCTCGAGATCTGAAACAGTGGTGCACGTGAAGCGAATAGCGGAACGCATTACGCATTACGCATTATGAAACAGATGAATGAGCTGTAAGGGAGAGGCTGCCTGAATGCCCGCTGCCCCAATTCAGTATTAATAAATCAAAAGCATTGTATCTTACATCAATCATGTCATGTTTCAATTAATGGAAATGGGAGAAGCATTTAACATAAACTATAAACGTCGACCTACTCCTTTCTGATAGTTTATTATTATCTCTTCCTAAATTTACTTGTGCACTATTGACTTGGTATATCTTTTAAGAAACAATAAATAACATGATAATTTTATTATATTATCCTTATTTATTATATGTTGAAAAATAAATTGGAAATAAGTAACAATCAACAAGAAGGGTAAAATAGGTGTAAAATGGTAAATTATTCATTAATTTTCCAACTAGACAAGTAAAAGTAAACATCTATTTTTAGTATAATAGACAAGTAAATCTGGAATGAGGAGTAACTACTTACCTGTTAAGTATTGCCTTTCTGCAAACATTACAAAATTAATCATGTATTTACGGGCAAAAAACTAATATTCATTATAAATTTGCGCGCGCACTCCCCCACCACCACACACATATATATATATATATATATATATATATATATATATATATGATTTCTTTCACTTTCAAATATTAGTAATTCTTGTTAAAATAAAATTATTCAAATATTTAACGTTTTACAAAAATTACTTTTCTTTTCAAAATTTATCCTTATTGCTCAAGAAAAAAATTTAAGATAATTTAGAAAAATATGCTTACTTATGATTAAGGTGAAGCAAATATATTTCTTGGGAGTGTACGCAAAAAATTTAAAAAAACACACAAGTAGTGTAGTTGGTACTCGTAAAATATAGAAGTGAACTCTTTGCGAAATATATAAGGGATAGTTGGTTTATAAACTCTTCCTATGTACATTATATAACATTTCATCTGACTCGTGATATGAACGAGGAGTGTTGAGACCCAAGGAATCAAAGAAAGAGATGGCTGTCCAAGATTGTAAAAGAGAAGAAAGTAGTCCAGCTGAATATGTTGCTGTCATCTGTGGAGTAACGGGGCTAGTGGGAAAGGAGCTAGCCAATCAGCTTCTCTCAACATCTAAATGGAAGGTATACGGCATATGTCGAAGGCCAGAAAAGATAAGCACATCCCAAAATCCACGTTATCATTTCATTTTTTGTGATCTCCTAAACACATCGGAAACCCAAGAAAAGCTATCTTCATTGGATGATGCCACTCATATATTTTGGGTGACTTGGGCAAGCCAATTTCCTCTAGATACTCCACAGATTTGTGAGCAAAACAAGAGCATGATGAATAATGCCTTGAATGCTATCCTCCCAAGAGCTAAAGCACTCAAACATATTTCTCTACAGACAGGAACCAAGCATTACGTCTCATTACAAAACACATGTTCTACTAAACAAGTTTGTTATTACGACGAGCAATGTCCCAGAGCTGATTCTGAGTATAACTTCTATTATGAACTGGAGGACTTGCTCAAGGTGAAATTAACAGGTAAAATAGCATGGTCAGTCCACAGACCGGGTTTGATCATAGGCAGTTCTCATAGTGCAGCTTTTAATTTTATGGGAAGTTTGTGTGTCTATGGAACAATTTGTAAGCATTTGAATCTGCCTTTTGTATTTGGTGGGAAAAAGGAATGTTGGGAAGAGATGTGGGTGGATGGATCAGATGCAAGACTAGTTGCTCAGCAGCATATATGGGCAGCCACCAATGAAACATTTTACTCCACATATGGCCAAGCTTTTAATGCGATAAATGGCTCAAACTTTACGTGGAAAGAGATTTGGCCTGCTATTGGCTTAAAATTTGGGGTCACAGTTCCTGAAAACATGTTCTATCCAAATTTTAGAATCGCCGAATTCATGGCAGACAAGGAACAAGTGTGGAAGGAAATTGTCACCAAAAATGACCTGGTTCATACCCAGATGGAGGAGATAGCAAATTCCAAATTCCTAGACGTTCTCTTTAGTTGCCCCAAGATTTTATGTACAAGAGACAAGGCAGATCGACTTGGATTTACAACAAGGTATCATATGTTGGATTCAATTTTACATTGGGTTGATGTTATGAGACAAGAAAAGCTTATCCCATAACTTGTATCTTTTGTATTCATATCATGGTAAAGGACTGAAGAAATAGAATTTAGATACACTGATAATCTACGAGATTTTTGCATGATCGGTGTAGTTTTAATGTTTTATCACTTGTAATAGGTTATTTCTTATCTTTTGCAGGTATTAATTCATATTTTATATAAAAAGCTAATTATAATTGACTATTAAGTAATTAATTTGATAGTGTAAAATCTTTATATATAGAGAGAGAGTGTTTATTATTTTAGTTATATATGCTCCAATAAATATTTTCCTTGGAATATTCAGGCCTTATCCTGGACCCTCTTTGTCTTCATTTCGTGACAACATATTGTATGGAATTTCGGTACTTGACAAAAAAATATTGAATCCCTCGCTTGTGCCACCTAATGTCATCTTGTGTGTGTGTTTCTTTTTTTTTTTTTTTCTTGTTTCTCCTTTGTCATCATTCAAATACATATTCTCTTCCATGACAAATAATGTAATAATGTTACCCTTAAAAACGGATAACAATTGAATTTATACGCGGTTTTAAAGATATGTGAATTAATTCAATACAAGCGATCAATGACATTAGATTAAGCAAATAAAAGACGTAATAAATGTCCGAACCAATTATAAGAGTGATCACGAGCTCGGTTAATGGCTTAACGAGGAACCTGCCTTCGGTTTCGAGCTTGCACTTTATGAAGAACTAATGAACAAAAATAAGAACTTTGAATAACTTTTAGAAACGGAGAGAATAGAAGTAAATTGTCTTGGTATGTGTGTTACAGTCTCTAATGAATAATAAGCTTCCTATTTATATAGTAGGGGAGTTTTACCCTAAGTACAATCCTAATAAAGGTAAAAATCTTCCTTTTCGCTAATCATTGATTTTCTGCCGATACGGAAAGAGATTCACGCTGTGATATCTGGTTGGGCACAAACATTACGGCCCTTTGTTAGTCGTGTGCGATTGTTTGGTATTGCTCTCCGAAGTCTTGGGACTCGAACCTGACCCGGAGGACGTGGTCCCGATGCCTCCGAGGACAGGTGTTTTGTTTGAGCCCCGATACGAGGGGCTCCTCGCTCTGATTCTAATTCCTTACGATCACGTCCCTGCTCCGTTTGCTTCATCGGGAAACTGGGGTGCTCAGCGGGCTCGGTTTTACCCGTATACAGATAGTCCCCTCATTTCTCAAAGAGTAGGCTTGCCGAAACGATGGGAAATGACAGATGTTCTCCGGTTCCTTCCTTCGTACTTTACGATGAGGGAGCTGAAACGTCTCATCAGTCGTGTCGTTCTTACATCGGACACGTGTCGCTCATCAGCTTGTTTCCCCCGAATGTAAAGCATCGACTGTCTTCCTATAAAAGCTTTCTCCCTGTGTTCTTTTTCTACTTTCCGACTAAATTATTACCTTTGAACTTTCCAGCCATCATCAAACCTCCATATCTTCATCTTTGTTCTTCAATTTTCATAGTGATTTCCAGATTTGTACCCATATTTTCTTTAAATCTTCATCTCCAAAACCCGTTTTTCCAAAACTTTGTATTCTTTCTTCAAATTTTCAAACCTCTCCCAGATAACAATGGCCAAAACATCGAAATCTGTTCCTCAACAAGTTGCCTCTTCATCTTCTCAATCGGACGCCGATACTGAGGTGGTTTCCCCTGAAGTAGTTGCCCTTGAAACGGCTTCTCATGAGGTAGTTGCTAACGAACCGGCCGCCGAGCCTCCCTTGAAAGTGTTCATTCTCGGGAGCTGCTCAATTGCATAGGACTTTGAATTCGAGAAACCCTCACGCAAACAGTACTGGGGTGAAAGAGTATCAAGGTACATATGCTTCGTGACTGAAGACGTTTTTCCCATAGTTCAAAAGGATTGCAATTAGGAGGGTAAAGTCGTAGTAGTCCCCGGGCCCGAGGACGTCATTACTACTCATGTGAAGGGGTACTTAAGTGTTTATATTTACCCCTTCATACTGGGCCCGGTGGACCCGGTCGTTCTGGATTTTTGCAAGAGGTACGAGGTGTACCTCAGGCAAATCCATCCATCGCTATGGAGGATCATGATCATCATCCGCTACTTTGTGACCAAAAACGAGTCCCGTCGATTCACGATCGACCACCGACTTTGATTATTCAGTCCCCGAATGTTCCGATGTAGACTGGTCAAGCTTACTCGCCGGGCAAGCAAGGCCCCCTTTTCGAGCATCAATAAAGACCAAGACCAGGGCTAGCAGGGACTTAGTTCGAGTGAAGACCGAGGATTTGATCCCCCTCCCCTCCCCCCCCCCCCCGAATACATGCCATTCATTGAGAAGTGGAATGCGTCTCGTAAGTACAATCTCTCTTTAAATGTCAACAAAAAATTTCTTCAATTTCTTTTTTCTCATTCATGCTTGTGGTTGTGTAGTTGTCGCTCGGGTTCCAAATGCGGTTCCCTGGCTAAAGGAATGGATCGAGGGCATCTGTACTCAGATATCGTACTTCGAGCGCACATGGCACGAACTCTCGAAGGGCCGATGGGAGGCCCGTTCTCATGGTAAGGCCTCTTTCTGAATAGCCAATACCATGTTTCTATCTTTTATTACACTAACTCCTCTTCCCTTTTGTTATTGCAGGTGAAAAGACCACTGAACTTAGGCCTTCGAAAGGGCTAAACCTGGCCGCCTTCATGCGCAGAGCTCTCGATTCTTTAGGATCCGAGGGCAGCTTCCCAGTCTTCAGGTAGTCTATATACTTGTTTTTCCAGTCCCAAGTTAAACTCGTTCAGTTTATTTCGGCATGACCTTCTTCTACTACCGATTTTATGAGTTGTACGACCGTTCCTGAGCTGAATGCATCATCATCAAACGATGACCCAAAGTTAGCTAAAGCATCAGCATCGCTATTTTGATCTCGTGGTACGTGATGTAGGGTCCTTTCCTTGAATCGATGTAGCGTTACCTGTAATTTGCCCAAGTACCTTCGCATCGTTCCTCTTTTACTTCGAATGTCCCATTGACTTGATTTACCAAAAGGAGGGAGTCTTACTTAGCTTTGACCACTTCGCCCCCCAGGTTTTTAGCCAATTCGAGACCTACAATCATGGCCTCATACTCGGCCTCATTGTTAGTCAATTTCACAGTTCTAATAGATTGCCTAACTATGTCACCCATAGGCGGCTTCAACACGATGCCGAGTCCAGACCCCTTTACGTTCGAGGCACCGTCCGTAAAGAGGGTCCAGATTCCCGAGGAAGTCCTCGAGGTTAACAACAATTCCTTTTCACTTCGGGTATTAAGGTCGTAAAGAGGGTCCAGAGCTCGGGTTTGTGCATTATGTTCCTAAGCGGGTAAGAAGTTACGACGCATATGGGGTAGCATTAAAATATAGCTTTAACTTTCTGGAGGCACTTAGCAAAGCGAGCGCCAATTTTTCTAGGTGTTGGTACCTTGTTTCGGCCTTGCCTAGAGTTCTACTAACATAATAGATAGGAAATTATGTACCTTCCTCTTCCCGAACTAAGACTCCACTTACCCCTATCTCGGATACCGCTAAGTACAAGTACAACTACTCGTCTGCCTTCAGAATATGGAACAAGGGTGGACTCGAAAGGTATCGTTTGAGTTCTTCCAAAGCTTGTTGGCATTCCGAGGTCTACAAAAAGTTTTTCTCCTTCTTCAATAATGAGAAGAACTGATGGCTCTTATTGGAGGACCTCGATATGAGCCGGCCCAAGGCATATATGCGCCCAGTTAGCCTCTGAACGACCTTGACACTGTCCACCATGGTGATATCTTTTATAGCTTTGATTTTGTCGGGGTTGATCTCGATCCCTCGGTTGAACACCATGAATCCAAGGAACTTCCTGGATCCGACCCCGAATACACATTTCTCTGGGTTCAGCTTCATATTGTATTTCTTCAGTATGTTGAAGGTTTCCTGCAAATGTTTCAAATGGTCCTCTACTCGCAGGGACTTAACTAATATGCCTTTAATGTAAACTTCCATTGATTTTCCTATTTGTTCTTCGAACATCCGGTTAACTAGGCATTGATAAGTGACACCAGTGTTTTTTAGTCCGAATGGCATTACGTTATAACAGTAGGTGCTGAATTTAGTGACAAAGGAAGTTTTTTCTTGATCGCCCGGATCCATCCGGATTTGGTTGTACCCAGAATAGTCGTCGAGAAAGCTGAGTATCTCATGCCCGCCCGTTGCATCGATCATGCGATCAATGTTAGGCAAAGGATAAGAATCCTTGAGGCACGCCTTGTTCAAGTCTTTGTAATCTACGTACATTCTTAATTTATTTCCCTTTTTAGGCACTACTACTATGTTAGCCAACCAATCCGGGTACTTAACTTCCCTGATGGAACCTTTTCTAAGGAGTTTGGATACTTCGTCTTTGATAAATGCATGCTTGACTTTGGGCTGAGGCCTACTCTTTTATTTAACCGGGTGGAACTTCCGATCCAAGCTTAGCTTATGAGTGGTTATTTCTGGCCGGATCCTTGTGATGTCTAGATGGGACCAAGCGAAACAGTCTGCGTTAGCTATAAGTAAATTAATGAGTTTTTTCCTGAGCTCGGGAGTTAACCCCGTGCCCAGATATACCTTCCAATCGGGCAGGTGTTCGATCAGTATAACTTGCTCCAGCTCCTCGACTGTTGATTTGATGGCGTTGGAATTGTCAGGGGTGATGAATGACCTAAGAACTCCGTAATTATCTTCCGAGCCCGCTTCTTGCTTCTCCGGCTTGGTAAAGGCTGGTGTCGGTGATTGCTATTTAGTTTCTTCCTTCCTAATCGGTTCCGAGTTCTTTGAGGTCGAGAGTGTGGACATCGGGATCACCTCGTCGACCGTGAATATTTCTTTTGCGGCCGGCTGCTCTCCATAAATCATCTTGATCCCTCCCGGTGTTGGGAACTTCAATGCTTTGTGTAGTGTCGAGGGTATTGCCCTCATGCTGTAAATCCATGGCCTTCCGAATAGAGCATTATATCTCATATCTCCTTCAATCACATAGAACATCGTTTCCTGAATGGTCCCGGCGGTGTTCACCAACAGGGTTATCTACCCTTTAGTAGTTTCACATGCCATGTTGAATCCGTAAAAAACTCGGACTGCAGGAACTATTTGGTCTTATAGACCCAGCTATTCTACGACCCTCGATCTGATGATATTGGCTGATCTACCTAGATCAATTAACACACACTTAATTCAAAATTTACTTATGAGTACAGATATTACCAGTGCATCGTTATGCGGTTACACGATGACTTCAGCATCCTCATCGTTGAAAGAGATGGTCCCCTTTGGCATGTAATCTCGGGTTCGTTTTTTCCTTGTAATGGACACCTTAGTGCGCTTTAGCATTGGCCCCTGAGGGACGTCGACTCCACCAATGATCATGTTGATAATGTGCTAAGATTCCTCTTGCTCGGTCTGTTTGTTGGAGTCCCTATTCATGAAGTGATTTTTGGCTCGATCACTCAGAAATTTTCGGAGGTGCCCATTATTGAATAACCGGGTCACTTCTTCTCTTAGCTGTCAGCAGTCTTCGGTCCTGTAGCTCTGAGTGCCATGATACTTGCACATCAGGTTGGGGTCTCTTTGGGTAGGATCAGACTGCAATGGCCGAGGCCACTTGGTATCTTTGATGCGTCCGATGGCAGATACGATGCCGACAACATCTACACTAAAGTTATATTCTGATAATCGCAGTGCCTCCCTGACCCCAAGTGGCCCGAAACTATTTTTTCTCATCAGTCCCCAACTATTGTGGCCTCGATCGCTCCTTTTTTCGTTCCTCACAGGGTTACGTCTGGATCCGCTACCCCTTCGATCTCCGCTATACGGTTAATACCGATCTCTGTTCGATCTCAGTTCATGATCGGTGACTCTTTTAGACCTGGCACTAGTTCTGATGGGATACACGAACCCGAAAGGGGCTCCGAGCTAATTATCCTCGACTTTGATTTTCGATTGGTACCTATTATGGATGTCAGCCCAAGTTACCGTAGGATACTCTATCAAATTCTTATTCAGCTGTTGTGAATCCAAGGAGCTTTGGGGGTTGAGTCTTGAGTGAATGCCTGAACGGCCCAATCGTCCGCAACTAGAGGCAAGTCCATTCGTTCCATTTGAAACCTCGACACGAATTCCCTGAGCATTTCGTTATGTCTTTGTTTCACTTTAAAGAGGTCCGATTTTCTGGTCTCGACCTTGATGGCCCGGCATGAGCTTTTACGAAGGCATCTGCAGGCATAGCAAACGAATCAATGGAATTATGGGGTAGGTTTTGATACCATATCATTGCTCCTTTCGACAGGGTTTCTTCAAATTTTTTCAGATGAACCGGCTTGATTTCATCATCTTCTAAGTCATTTCCCTTGATGGCACACGTGTAGGAGATCACGTGTTCATTTGGATCTGTGGTTCCGTTATACTTTGGAATTTCGGGCATAAGGAACTTCTTCGGGATTGGTTTCGGTGCTGTGCTCGGAGGGAAAGGCTTTTGGACAAATTTTTTGGAATCCAGGCCTTTCAATATCGGGAGTTCTCCTGGGATTTGATCAACCATGGAGTTATAGGCCTCTACTTTTTTATCGTTGGCTTCGATCTTCTTTTTCCCCGTTTCCACCCGCTTTATCAATTCTTAAAGCATCTTTATTATTTCGGGGTTGGTCCCAGGTTCAACTTCATCCGGCCTTTCTGTGGTTGGTTCATTTCTTCGGGTGTTTTCCCGGGATGGTTCGGGCTCAACTCTGCTGGGGGGCGCGACTTTGGTTCTGTAGCTGGGCTATCACCGCCTGTTGAGCTTGTAACATTTCGAAGATCATACGCAAATTGATCTTATCGCCTTCGCCTTCGCCGTCGTGCATACCCCGGACTATTGATCGGGCTCCTCCGCGAACGCTATTCTCGGGGTCGATAGGCAAGTTTGCGTTGATGGCCACATGCGAGTTGGTATCGATTGGGTCTGCGACCGGAACTCCGTTGGGGTCAACAAGGGGCACCTCGTTGCTGGGCGCTATATTGTTGTTCTCGCCATGGTAGCCAGACTCAGCATCAACGTTCAAGTGGGCAGATTGAGAGTTTGACATTCTTAAATTGACCTGAAATTAAAATCTCAAAGAACTAGCGTAGATTAGAGTGCGTTATGGAAATTTGTATCAAATTACACCTATTATCCTTAGCCCCATAGTGGGCGCCAAACTGTTTACCTTTAAAACGGATAATAATTGAATTTATATGTGATTTTTAAGATATGTGGATTAATTCAATACAAGTGATCAATAACGTTAGATTAAGCAAATAAAAGACATAATAAATGGTCAAACCAATGATAAGAGTGATCCCGAGCTCGGTTAATGGCTTAACGAGGAACCTGCCTTTGGTTCTGAGCTTGCACTTATGAACAAAAATAAGAACTTTGAATAACTTTTAGAAATAGAGAGAATAAAAGTAAATTATCTAGGTATGCGTGTTACAATGTCTCTAATGAATAATAAGCTTTCCTTTTATATAATAGGGGAGTTTTACCCTAAGTACAATTCTAAAAAAGGTAAAAATCTTCCTTTTCGCTAATCACTGATTTTATGCCGATACGGGCCGAGATTCACGCCGTGATATCTGGTTGGGCACGGACATTATGGCCCTTTGTTAGTCGTGTGCGGTTGTTTGGTAATGCTCTCCGAAGGTTTGTTCGAGCCCCGATACGAGGGGCTGCTCTCTCTGATTTTGATTTCTTATAGTCACGTCCCTGCTCCGTTTGCCTCATAGGGAAACCGGGGTGCTCAATGGGCTCGGTTTTACTCGTAGACAGTAATCCTCTTTTCATTTTTGGATTACTAATGACTTATTCATAAGTTATTAACTATTCAATGTATCAAAATGGTAAATATTTGAAACAATCATGATATGCTTCACTCGCCTAGATGCCCAGTAACCATCTTATAGTTATATAATAAATTTACCAGGTTCCATTCTTATATGCATTCCTCTCATTTCCTAATGGATTTCTTGTTATTTGTAGTTTTGTACATTCCATCTTGATGATTCAACCATGGGCCGGGTTTGAGAAATGTTTGTTCAATCTGAGCCTTTCGAAGATTTGAATAAACATGTCATGTATTATCGATCTCCTATAGAAATTCCACCAACTCCGACGTTTCTAACTTAATCTTATAGTATGATGCATTTTAAATTTTATTAAAGTCGCTGTGTCAGTAAGTTTTAATTTATACAAACAATTCGATATTCTACTTTTGCAGTTTATATTTAAACAAATGGCATATGTTGTGGGGCCTAGTTACAGTGGACTTTGTAATTTAATGCACTTGTGATTCGTGAAGAAGCACTATTAAAATTTAAACCCGACATAACCCATAAAGCAAGCAACGTTTCTTGCAATTTTTGTTGCCAAATTTAATGGCCTCTACAAGATTTGAAGTAGCAAACATTAAAAGCTGAAAAAACATTATGGAGATAACGCAAACGACACACAAGGTGCACAATCCTTTCTCTCAAATATGTACACCTTATAAGAAAGGGGTAAAAAATCCGTATGTTATAATGGTATATGTAGTGGTCAAAAATAACACATCATCGACACGTGCTTGACCTACTACCAAGGGAAAGTGCTTTAAATAAGTCAAGATCAAGTGTGGCTATAATAATTTAGGCTATTTAGGCTAGTTATGTAATTTGGCTCTACTTAACTTCCTTACTAGCTATGGACATTTTGGTCATTCGCCTAAATAACACTTTAGTATAAATAGTCTCTTCCCCTCATTTTGAAAGGGAAGCTTGATGATTGATTGATAAACATAGACCAAACCTTGAGATGTTTATGATATCTTTATTTTCTCTTTATTTACCATATTTTCTTAGATTATTTATGCTAGTTTAATCTTGTATGAGTTCATGTTCATACTCTTGGATTATCTTTTGTATTCGAATGTTAATTCCTTGTTCTAATTGATATATCTACAAGGGGCTTTGAATTGCATTCTTTACTTAGCTTAATCCGTATTACTTGTTCTTGTTTCTTTCTAGATTAGTGTTTATCATAAGAATTCAAGGGGTTTAACTATTTCATAGTTAAATTCTTGTCTTTTACTATTTTAAACTCTAATCTCCTATCTTTTTGATTTCGTGTATTTTTGCATTATCCACATTTTCGATCTGATTCCGTATTATCTTGGTATTAGAGTGGAGGTTAAAGATTGTTCTATCAATCTTTGGGTCTTTATTTTGATTATCATCAAAATTTAAAAAAAAAAATAGAAAATAAAAAATATTTCCAAAAATAGTAATTTCACTATTCATCCGTGTTCTAAAAATAGTAATTTCACAATTTGGGAGAGTTTGGAGAGTGTGAGGATAGAACGAGGTCGAAAATTGAGCAAAGCTCATCCCAAAAACGAGATAAAAATAAGTGAAGGTCGGCCACCGACCAAGTGGGTCCCATAGGGACTGCCTGCGCAGTCTCGCGAAAACGCGAATATCTCTCTACTCCGATGTCGTATCGACAAACCGTTTAATCAAATAAAAACTAAACTCGTAGATCTTCAATTTTGTAAGTGTTTCATCCATTAATTCCAACAACATTGGGAGAAAAGCTCAGATACATTTGACTTAATGTTCAGCATATTTATGAATGTAACTTGTGATGATGACCTTTACAAACTTTTGTTCCGTAACTCGCTTGACTTCAAAACATAACACACGACTATGATACGACTAAAATAACTCATAGAATAACCTTCTTATCATGTTAATCACCCTAGTCTCACCCTAGAAGTACATGTTATAATATTCCCAACTGATTGACTTTTAACGAAACTTATTTTCTTCAATTCGTTTAGATTCTACGCCTTCCAACCCTCTTGGTACTTGGTATTCATGATCTTAAGTATTTGTAACCTCCAGGTTAACATGATTAACTTACTTTGTGTACTTTCAAAGATGATCTAATTTCTTAGCTTACATCATTTGACTTGCGACGTACTTTTACGTACGAAAACATGGGGTGTAACATTACTGATGTCCAAAAAATAATCAATAGTTGGCTCCCTCTGAAAGAAATATTCGGTGGCCCATATTTGGAGTAGTAAGTTGCAGCCGTTGAAAAATCATATCCTCTAGAACGTGGTGACAATGCCCAGAATGTCTCTGCCAATATCATAGGAATAAGGGTGACTTGTAGATTCCCTTGAAACGTTGTCAAGACCAGGAGAAGTAGGTTAATGTTGATTCCTCCCTTTCTTTGCAGGAAAACTAATAATCCAAGCAATGCCAGATAAAATGTTAGGGGGCGAAGACTCTCCCATACTGCTTGATCGCATTGAAATTCATCAAGGTGCCACTCGTAACTTTTCCGGTGTCCGAATCTGTCGAACAACTGCTCTAAACTCATCCATCCATCTTCAATGTTTCTCAAAATTTTGTTGTTTGTCAGGCCCAATGCATGAAAGAATCTGTGGCCAGGCATGATAAATGGCAGTATTAGTTTTCGCCCGGCAAATGGGAACTCCGTGAATCTAGTGATTTCCTCCAGTGTTGTGCTAATTATCAATCGAAAAACTTGAAAACCACCTTAGCTGGGTCCCAAAACTCTATCAGTATCCTAGTAAGGTCTTTGTCGGCACGTATGTTCATCAAGACAGTTAGTGATACCAGATGTGTTCCGATCTCGTCTTCATGCTCCCGGTGAATGTTTCTCTACCACTTCTTCAGCTTGTGTGGTACACCCATGACCATGTTAATCTCGAGGACATTGCAGTTGTAGTTCTGGTAGTGAGAAATTATCCAGATATATTTTCGATGGATCTTCCGAGTATGCCGCCCAATAGGGATATCGATTTTGGTATTGATTTATTGCCGGGCACTTAGCCCATTTCAATTCTACTATATCGTATGGCCCCAGCGGAGTTGAAGGAGTTAAATGAGCAGTTGCAAGAGTTGCTTGATAAGGGCTTCATTTAGCCTAGTGAGCCCCCTTGGGTTGCTCCAGTCTTGTTTGTAAAGAAGAAGGATGGTTCTATGCGCATGTGTATTGATTATCGACAGTTGAACAATGTTACACTGAAGAACAAGTATCCATTGCCATGTATTAATGACCTACTTGATCAGCTATATGGTGCCAGAGTGTTCTCAAAGGTTGATTTGCGGTCAGGCTATTATCAATTGAAGATTCGGGATTCGGATATTTTGAAGACTGCCTTCAGGACTCGGTATAGTCATTACAAGTTCCTTGTGATGTCATTTGGGCTGACCAACGCCCCAACATCATCCATGCACTTGATGAACAGTGTATTCCAGACCTATCTTGTCTCATCGTCATTATGTTTATTGATGACATCTTGGTGTACTCCCAGAGCCAGGAGGATCATGAGCAGCACCTGGGGATCGTGCTTCAGACCTTGAGAGAAAAGAAGTTGTATGCAAAATTTTCAAAGTGTGAATTCTGGCTGGATTCGGTGGCGTTTTTGGGTCATGTAGTGGCGAGTGAGGGGATCAAGGTAGATCCGTGTCACTCCCCGAATTCGAGGAGCGCGACCCACGCTCAACCGAGTAAACCTAGTCGAGCAAGCCCAATTTACATTAACCTTTCATCATTACTCATGCATGATTTACCATAACATAGTTAGATTTTGTCTTTCATATTGAATAAATTTGGCTCAATGGCCCATAAATTCTTTCTCATGATGGTTACACAACTTTATAAATAGCTGTAAATAGTGTGAACATAAATACATGACAAACTCAAATCTTTAATTACATGACCCACAATGTATACCGAGCTTCTATGATAATAGATACCTAAATACATAAAATGAACTAGACCCAAACACCTACTAGAACTGTAGTGGGATCACCATAAGTTGAGTAGTGAAAAAGATCCCTATCAAAGATCCACATCATCCTGTAGAAAAATACCTCCATCCGTTAAAAGATGCAGTGACCCCGGCAAAAGGGACATGAGTACATGTGGAATAGTACTCGTATGTAAGGCAGTCAAAATAACATATGAAAATACGGTAACTCAAATAAGAGGCAAAGAAAATACATCAAGAAACTACGAAACATCCCATAGAATCACATTTTAAGTTTTATTATACTTGCATGATTCTCAACTTCTTTTAGGATCAACTGAGACATACGAACTATATGTGGAATACATAATATAATGTAATTGTAACAACATGTACAAACAAGGCCAATGAAAGTGGCACCTTCCTCCCTTATTTTACACATATACATTTCATAGATCGTCCTTAGTGTTCACATATCATATTATACACTTATACGTCTCATAGACCGTTTATAGTATCACCTATACAATACACATGTGCATTTCATAGAACGTTCACAGTATCACCTATACAATACACCTGTGTGTTTCATAGACCGTTTATAGTGTTTACTTACACAATACAAATACTTTTATTCAAGGACATGAAAATACAACATGAATATGATGAATCATGGTAACAGTAAAAGGTCTTAGATATCCGTTAACATCAAGAAAATTTATTAAGAGCTTCCATTCAAATTTATAGATATTAAGTCGGGGATCCTCTATAACCACCTTCACACAAAGCGGCCCTGCCGCCTTACCCCAACAAATGCGGGTGGAGGTGTATCATGATACTACAATCTATACACAAAGCGGACCTGCCGCCTCACCCCAATATATGAGGGTGGAAGTGTATCACAATACCATAATCTCTACACAAAGCGTTCCTACTGCCTCACCCCAATATATGCGGGTGGAGGTGTATTACAATACCACAATCTCTATACAAAGCGGCCCTACTGCCTGACCCCAATATATGCGAGTGAAAGTGTATCACAATACCATAATATCTACACAAAGTGGCCCTACCACCTCACCCCAATATATGCGGGTGGAGGTGTATCACAATACCACAATCTCTACACAAAGCGACCCTACCGCCTCACCCCAATATATGTGGGTGGAGGTGTAACCACAATACTACAATCCCTACACAAAGCGGCTCTACCGCCTCACCCCAATATATGCAGGTAGAGGTATAACTACAATATCAGAATTTGGATTCTCAAAAGATAATAGTTAGTACAAAAGATTTCCTTTCAAATCATACCCTTTGGCACCTTTTATCTTAAAAAGAATATAAGTTCATAAGATTTCGTCATATGTGAATTAGAATTCGATCACATTGAATCCGTACAAAACGTTATCCACAAGGGGGGTATAATAACATAATCGAGTAAAAATAGAGAATTATTATGCACATGACCATATATATAAACCCATAGCAACATGACTAGCGCTACTTTTGAGGTCGTAAGTTCCCGGATCATTGGAACACTTCATGTTTATATTCATACTCCTCATGGATAAATACACCTCATTACATTAGCACATGTATGGTAAATTAATAAGTCAATTTCAATGGCACATGGCCCAAATACGTTTTCCATAACATTTATTGTCACTTAGCATAGGATATCCCTCTTCCACTTCATTTTATGCCCCCTTGTCATCTTAAGGTCATTAGCTATGTTCATGATTCTTGGGAACTTAACATCAAAGTCATTTACATTAATTATTTTAGAAGCATACATACTATGATTGAAGCCATTGGGACATATAACACCTCATAATTCTCATTTTGGTAAACGGCCGCATTTCATGTTCATACTATCACTTACTTGTACTTGCCATGGGTGATCACAGGACATCAAGAACATTTAAAATATTTAGGAACACCTTAGCCTCTCCTCACGAGGGCGTAGGAGTTTATAGCACATTGGAAACACAAATACGAATACGTTCATCTCACAACCTTTTCACACCATATATCACTTCATTAGTATTTTCAACTACTTACACATCATTATTTCATTGGCTCCCTTGGCGATATATATTATTCTTCATTCATGGCACTGCGGCCGCATATCATATTCCTCACTTACATTTCTTTTCTTTCAAGGATTATCATCATAAACATCATCCTATAGAATACTCTTGAAATACCTCTCCCCAAAAAGGGCAATACACAATTTCAACTCATGAATATGTAAGAACTCACAACATATTGGAAATACCTACCAAGTATAGCATTAGTTGGCTGGGGAGTGGAGTATTCCATGGTCTATTTCCGGAGAGGTGGAAGAAATCAAGGAGTTGATAGTCAGGGGTAATGTGACAGTGGCTCACACTCTTAGAGAAGGCAACAGTTTGGCAGATCATCTTGCAAACTATGCTTTAGATTTTGGGCCTATAGAATGCCACTACTTCAATGAACTTGATACACAAGGTAGAAGGTTGGTGAATAATGACAAGATGCAATGTACATATTTACGAATAAGAGTAACAAGGAATTAGGAGAGGGAGGAGAAGGGCTCTCAAAAGAAAAGGAGGGCACAGGAGGAGAATTTACTGTACGTATAATGATGGAGTTTACACAGCATGAGGAAGAAACAATCGCATGGGATTGGTTTGACAAAAACAAGGAGGCACAAGATATGAATCTGGAACATCAAAAACAAAGCAAGGAAGTGGACTTTCCGATAGGAAAAGAGAAGGAGAGCACTGAAACCAAGAGCTTGCACTTCAAGCTATATACAAGGGACACAGGGATGCTCAGAATCTCTACGAGAGGTGACGTACTGGTTTCTACATGTCAAAAGGAAAGAGTAATGAAAAGTGATATACGCAAGGATTTACAACACACGAAGAAGATGGACAAAGAAGTAGAGCTTGCGATATAGTTTTTCTACTTGTTGTATGGAATAACTATCCTCATTTTAAGAAGAATGCAAGGGAATAAAAAGGTCACCTTCATCAGATTTCTAATAATATATACATGGAGGAACACACATATCATGGAACACTTTTATGGAATAATGGGAAGAGTTCTGGATAATAAATATGCACAAATAATGGCATGCATATTGGAGAATAAAATTTTGACAATAGCTGGATTGGGAATGAGGAAAGGTTAGAAAAGGCATGCTAGACTGCTTTTTGACACTTTAAAATATCGAATACTGGACATAATCGCAGCAGCATGGCAAACTACTAAAATGCTTTACTCACTCTTAGAAAGGAAAAAGTGGAGCAGAGGAACAACTGATGATATGGGCAATACAATAAGCACTCTAAAGGAGAAAGGCATGGGGATGCTGTTGTTGAATGCTAAGGAGGATGAGGAGCAGGGTGATCTTAAATGGACCAAACTGGAAATATTTGCTAGTTGTACATATCAATCGATGCACCAAAATGAAAACTGCAACTGTCAGATGATGGATATGATGCAGAATAGCTTCCACACCAGAAGAAATATTCAGGAGGACGAACTAAAGTCCAGGAGCTAGATGATCAGTTATAATAGGGGATTTTGGTGCTAAAACATGGGATCCATGGATGCATTGTCGGCTAAAATCTCAGTGCATTTCACTACCACCAGATGGTGCATTTGGTGTTGCAGATCACCATGTTCAAATCCTTTGGGAGGAGGATATGGTGCTCTCTCTTTTTACACTAATTTTGTGTTCTTTTTTGCATGAAACTTTACTGTATCTATGCCTCACTATCTGCTACAGATACAAATGGTGGTATTAGCAATTGATGCTCATTCCTTTGAAGGAGTACTAATAGTAGGCACAAGCTTGGAAGCATGAAGAATTTAACCCACAATTGTAATCAAGCCAAATATGTGTGACCTGGGCTTTTGGCACTGGAAAGTTGGAACAATGGATGCATTGAGTAGCAAAATTCCAATTCACCTTATTGTTTCTACATCACTGAAATGGTGCAAACCAATGGTTAACAAAGAATGCTTCTTGGAATCATATAACTACTACTACAAACAGGGGAAAGGCAAGAGATAGCAGCCTAGAACTTTGGTCGAACTAATGTATGACCTGGGCTTTTGGCATTCAAAAAAAGGATCAATGGATGCATTGTGGAGTAAAATCTTAATGAATTTTTTTAATTTCACATCTCAAAAAGCTTGCCAGACATTGTATGCAAGAAATGACTGCTGGAGATTACACGACTCCCTCTCCAAACAGTGCACGCTCACATATGTTCAAAATTGCTGGACTTTAGTTTCAATGAGCAATGCGAGTAACTGCACCAGAATTTGTGATAATACAGGTATATTACTGGATTATACACATCATGAGAAAGAAACAAACATGTGGTATTGGGTTTGTAGAAGCAAGGATGGACAGAATAAGAAGCTAGAAATTCAAAAACATGATAAAACAGTGGACTATACGATAGCAAATATTATTTGTTTTAGGAAATGCATAGATGTGGATAGATTCTGGAAAAAGAACAGGGAAGATACACAACTAGATTCATTATGTTTACTTCTGGAAAAACAAAAGGAAGATAGCCAAAAATGCAAAAAGCGCAGATAACATATGGGCCTCAATTGTGATGTCTTAATATGGCTAATTTTTATATCTAATTTTAATTGCTATAGTATTTTGCAAATTGTAATATCAATTTTGAGCACATCGCCCAACATTGATAATAGGAACTATGTACGCGTCAAAGTTTATTTCTTGCATCGTGTAAGACCTCCTGACATATCATTATTTTTGTTTTTCTATTTATAAAAAATAGCCCTGGGCACTTTGCCTAGTGGATTTGCTAAAACAAAAAAAAGTTAGAACAACCGCATTTGGACATGACTTGAGTACATAAGCTTTTGAAAAATTCTATTTTCGGAGTCAATTTGGAATAGTTGAACCAAGGCTCATTTCATGATCTTTCATACATCATTTCATTTCATTGGCGCTATTGGCCACAAGTATAACTTTCATTCTTGGCACGCTGTCCACACTTTATATCCAATACTCACTACTTTCACTTTCAAGCATCTTTATAGATTATCGACAACAAAGAATCTCTAATCACAATATTTAGTACACATATGAGAAATTAAGAGTATTAAGCACCTTGAGATTTCTTACACAATTTAGCATAATAGCCTTCACTTGAAACACGACTTGAAGTCATAATATTTTAATACCCAACTCATGCTTTGAACACATTCCCGAAGGATAATATCCTATGATAAGAGCATTTGGAATACATTTTGAACATATACCTTTCAACACAAGCTTATTCGGAATAGTTAATTTATAATGAATAACTCGGAACTTACAAGAATATCATGTGATTCAATTCTAGGAGAGAAGTTTAGCCAACATACCTTTCTTGAGCTTTCCTTTAATTACTACGATGTTCCGAAAATTATAGCAACTTCAATCTATTTTGAGACATAACAAAATCGAACACAAATTAGGAAGATATTCATGATTTTAGCTCACTTGAGCATTTTATCAAATACTAGGTGTGGAAATTTAACTATAAGGTTCTTCTACAAGATTTCCTTCATCCCACAACCAATTCAATACCAAGAGTTCACCCATACTATTTCAATGACCTTCCCATGATCTTTGTTGGTACATACATGCATAAAGAGTACCTCCTACACCCAAGAATTACCTTACTAATTACCCATTTCTAGTTCAATTTTGAAATTGAGGGTTAGGGTGTAGAATCTTACCTCTAGGATGAAGACCTAGTGAGTTTTCCTTGTTAATCTCCAAGTATTCGAGCAACAATTGAAGAACCAATTGTTGAGGAACTCTCCCTCTCTCTAGGGCGCTATCTCACTCTCAAAAATATCAGATTTTGCAAGAAAAATGGTCCACAACGCCTATATAACGAAATAGGGTCGGGTTATAAAACCCAGAATTGTATAGCCGCACCGGATGGGAACCGTGGGGCACGGCGCGGCAGTGAAAAATGTGCCCATAAAACATTTTTTGAAGTGTTCTGGAAATCCCCACAGGCGCGCCGCGGTAGTGTCACTTTCTGTCAGCTTTTGGTAATTTGATCATACCTTCTTGTAGGAGTATCCAAATGATAAACGGTTTGAAGAGTTAGAAACTAGACTCAAAGGGATTTAATTTTATAGGTAGATCACCTCCTAAGTCGTTGTAGTTCGGTAGCAGCATACGTTTGAAGTAGGGTCTTGTGCGAATTGACACACGAATTCTTGCCATTCACAAAACTCCTTAGTATGTTCCAACACACCTTAAATATATATTTTTCATTTCAAAATAATGTGGTTCTATCCCATGGGTCTCCTTTAATACTGGAACATGTTATTCCCAAATACCGTTGTCGCACATTAAAATCTTAAATCATTAGCAAATTTTAACGGGGGCTTAAAATCTGAAGAAGATTGAAGCAGTGCAGAGTTGGACCAGACCATCTTCAGCTACTGAGATCTGGAACTTTTTTAGTTTGGCAGGGTATTACCATCATTTCATAGAGGGTTTCTCATTTATTGCTGCTCCTATGACTAGATTGACCCAGAAGGGCGCTCCATTCAGATGGACCGAGGAGTGTGAGGATAGATTTCAAAAGCTCAAGACTGCTTTGACTATTGCTCTAGTGTTGGTTTTGCCTACGGGTTCGGGGTCTTATACTTTGTACTATGATACATCGCGTGTTGGCCTCAGCGCGGTGTTGATGCAAGACAGTAGGGTGATTGCCTACGCGTCAGGACAATTGAAGGTACATGAGAAGAATTATCCTGTTCACGACCTTGAGTTAGCAGCTATTGTTCATGCCTTGATAATTTGGCGGCATTATTTGCACGGTGTCCCTTGTGAGGTCTATGCCAGCGACTAGAGTCTATAATATCTGTTAAAATAGAAAGATCTTAACTTGTGGTAGCGGAGATGGTTAGAGTTTATTAAGGATTATGATATCACTATTCTATATATCTCGAGAAGGCCAATGTGGTGGCCGATGCCTTGAGTCATAAAGCGGAGAGCTTGGGTAGTTTAGTATATCTACGGGTAGCGGAGAGGCCATTAGCATTGGATGTTGAGGCCTTGGCCAAAGAGTTTGTTAGATTGGATGATTCGGAGCTGAGTCGAGTTTTGGCTTATGTGGTTTCTCGGTCTTCTCCATATGATCGTATTTGAGAGCGTCAATATGACGACCCCTATTTGCTTGTCCTCAAGGACACGATTCAGCACGGCGATGCCAAGGAGGTTACTATTGGGGATGATAGTGTGTTACGGATGCAAGGACGACTATGTGTGCCCAATGTATATGGTTTGCGTGAGTTGATTCTTCAGGAGGCCCATAGTTTGCGGTACTCCATTCATCCGAATGATGCTAAGATGTATCAGGACTTGAGGCAGCATTATTGGTGGAGGAGAATGAAGAAAGACATAGTGGAGTATGTAGCTTGGTGCCAAAACTGTTAGTAGGTGAAGTATGAGCATCAGAGGCCAGGTGGATTGCTTCAGAGGCTAGAGATTCCCAAGTGAAAATAGGAGCGAGTTACTATAGATTTTGTTGTTGGGCTCCCACGGACTCAGAATAAGTTTGATGTAGTATGGGTGATTGTTGATAGGTTGACCAAGTCGTCTAATTTCATTCCAATGGTGACTACTTATTCTTCAGAGCAGCTAGCTCAAGTCTATATTCGCGAGATTCTCTGACTTCATGGCATGCCAGTATCCATCATATTTGACCGAGGTATGCAGTTTACATCGCGATTCTGGAAGGCCGTACATCGAGAATTGGACATGCGAGTTGAGTTGAGTACAACATTCCACCCTCAAACGGATGGACAGTCCAAGCGCAATATTCAGATATTAGAGGATATGCTTCGTGCATGTGTGATGGAGTTCGGTCGTTCTTGGGATCAGTTCTTGCCGCTTGTGGAGTTTGCCTACAATAATAACTACCAGTCAAACATTTAGATGGCTCAATATGAGGCCCTGTACGGGAGGCGGTGTCGGTCTCTGGTGGGTCGGTTTAAGCCGGGTGAGGCTAGGCTATTGGGGTACTGACCTAGTTCAGGATTCTTTGGAAAAGGTTAGATTGATTTAAGCTTCGCACAACCCAATCTAGATAGAAGAGTTATACAGATCAGAAGGTTCACGATGTTGTATTCATGGTTAGGGAGCGGGTATTGCTTCGGGTTTCGCCCATGAAGGATGTTATGAGGTTTGAGAAGAAGAGCAAGTTGAGCCCTACGTATATCGAAACTTTTGAGATTCTTGAAAAGATTGGAGATGTGGCCTTCACGCTTGCACTGCCACCTAGTATAGCTGTGGTTCATCCAGTGTTCCATGTCTCTATGCTCCAAAAGTATCACGGTGATCCGTCCCATGTAACGACTTCTGTTCAGTCTTATGTTGAGGAGCCGGTGGCTATTTTGGACAGGCAGGTCTGAAAGTTGAGGACGAAGAACATTGCTTCAGTGAAGGTTTAGTGGAGGGGTCAACCAGTCGAGGAGGCGACTTGGAAGACCTAGAATAATATGCGTAGCCATTATCCTCATCTTTTCACCACTTCAGGTATGTCTCTATACTCATTCAAGGACGAACATCTGTTTTAAGAGGGGGAGGATGTAACGACCCGATCGACTGTTTTGAGTATTTTAGCCCTGATCCCCTATTTATTGCCTCCTCTATGTTGTATCAGGGTTATGTGATTTGTCGGGGGTGTTTGGTTTTTGTTCGGGTGAGTTTTGGAGAAAAATGGGACACATAGTCCCTAAGTTAGAGCTTTAAGTTGAAAGAGTTGACGGTAGTTTGACTTTTGTGTAGACGACTCTAGAATGGAGTTTTGATGGCTGCAATAGCTCCGTATGGTGATTTTAGACTTAGGTGAGTGTCCAGATATTGATTTGGAGGTCCGTAGGTCATTTCGACTTGAATTAGCGAAAGTTAGAAAGTTGAAGGTTTGGAAGGTTGAAAAGTTTGACTGGGAATTGACTTTATTGATATTAGGGTCGGATTCTGATTTCGGGAGTTATAATAGGTCCGTTATGTCATTTATGACTTGTGTGCAAAATTTGAAGTCAATCAGAGTTGTTTTGGTATGAATCGGCATTAGTTTTGGAATTCGGAAGTTCATAGTTTCAATAGGTTTGAATTGGATTGTGATTCGTAGAATCGATGTTGTTTGATGTGATTTTTGTCTTCGAGTAGGTCTAAAACATTGTAGTAATTTTGGAACTTGTTGGTATATTCGGACTGGGTCTCGTGGGCCCCGGGTGTGATTCGAATTGAATCCAGAACCAAATTGGACTTAGTCATTATTGCTGATGTTGTTGGTTTTTGCTGTTCTGATTTCCTTCTGCGCGTTCGCGAAGGTTCTCCCGCATTCGCGTAGTGTCTTTAGGGGCTGTTGGGATTATTCCTTTCACGTTCGCAGAGGTGAGGGCATTATTGCAAAGTTTGCTGGGCTTGTTCATCGTGAACGCGTGAGGTATATCGCGTTCGCGTATAAGGAAGGTGAGGCTGGGGGCTGAGGCACACTTGTGCATCGCGATCGCGTGACCTTGGATGCGGTCGCGTGTGTGGAGGAAGCTTTTTCATCTCATTCGTGACTGGTTTCACGCGATCGTGAAGAATATTTTATTGAGCTGGGGAGAATTGTTCTACGCGATCGTGAGTCTTTGTCCGCGATCGCAATAGAGGACGATTGGATAGT
The DNA here is from genome assembly GCF_000390325.3 of Nicotiana tomentosiformis. Taxonomy (NCBI): domain Eukaryota; kingdom Viridiplantae; phylum Streptophyta; class Magnoliopsida; order Solanales; family Solanaceae; genus Nicotiana; species Nicotiana tomentosiformis. Next base: position 75,175,120 of record NC_090818.1, on the reverse strand, counting down.
AGTTTTAAAATTTCAAAACAAGTGTTCATCTCATTATTCATTTTTGGACCTAGAGATCTCGGTTTGTGGCGATGTTTCATGGTGTTTTCAAGAAATTCATTGGGATAAGTGATTCTAACTCGGTTTTGATTATATTACACAAATCCATTGTTATTTTCATCATTAAATTATTGATTTGAGTTAGAAATTCGGGGAAAAATTGTGAAAACTTCTTAGGCTAAATGCTGGGGATTTGAAAGGCGATCTGAGGTCGGATTTGAGTAATTCTTGTATGGTTGGAATCGTTATAGAATGGGTGTTCGGATTTGGTAATTTTGGTCGGGTTCTGAGATGCGGGCCCAAGTTGACTTTTTGAGTTGACGTTTTGTTTCTTTGTAAAGATCGTAACTTTATTGTTCGGAATAGATTCTTATTGTTTATAATTATGGTATGAAGTTGTTTTGGCTAGATTCGAGCCGTTCAGAGTTGGATAATCGAGGAAAAGCTCACTAGTGGATTGAGTTAGCCTGTTTGTGGTAAGTGTCTTGCCTAACTTTTTGTGGGAGAATTACCCCTTAGGATTGGTGTTATTTTGTGATAATTGTGATGTGTGAAAGACGTGTACGCAATGTGACGAGTATGTACACGGTCTAAATGTGGAAATTTACCGGTTTTAGCTATGTAGATTCCTTTCATGCCTTAATTGATTTACCTTAGCATGTTATAATCATCATTACTAGTCTATCTTCACATACTCTACTTGTCTTATCTCTTACTTGTTAATTGCCTTTCCATGTTTAGTTGAAATATTGTTTCCTCTATTCCTTATTCATTATTTAACCGTTAAGTTCTTTACTTGAAGTTGTTATTTTTGGAATATCTTGTTGTTGAAATTGGTATTGTGTTATGAAGGCCGTGATTTGCATCGAGGAAAAGTTGTAAAGTTGTGAAATACTATTCTTGTTGAGTTATTCACTTCCAGTTGTTATTGTGAGACTCTTGTGCAAATTGTGGTTGAGCCACAGGCTATTTGTTGTGAAAACACTATTGTTGTTGGTTTCTTGGCAAGTTATGATATTGGGCACTTGAGGTGCGATTTTTGATACGTTGTGATATTGATACGCATGCGGTAGTATAAGGTTCAGGTGTTGAAATGCATGCGGTGAGATAAGGTGGGCTTGATACGTGTGTTGCTAGTTGGGGAACTACTTGAAGCCACGCGATGCGATAAGGTGGGCTAAAAAGCGGGAAGCTATTTCGGGAAAAATAATTTTCAAAACTAAATGCAAGGCTCCCCCAGTGGTATAAGGAAAGATTGTGAATTGTTTTGTGATTTGAGACTACGAGTCAGTACTTCGGTAGTGATTCTTGTTGATACTTTCCTATTACTTCACTTGTATTTTGTTGGTTTGTTCCATCTCATAGCATTCCTTATTTTCCTTATGTGACGCATTATTTACCTTAGTTTAGTGTAGCTAATCTTGGTGTATTTCTTTATTGTCTCATTTCTATTGCTATCATTATTTCACTATTATATACATGTCCAGCTTCTTATTTGTTCCAGTATGGCCTTGACCTGACCTCGTCACTACTCTACCGAGTTTAGGCTTTGCACTTACTGGGTATCGTTGTGGTGAACTCGTGCTACTCTTCTACACATCTTTTTGTGCAGATCCAGGTACCTCTTACCAGTCCAGGCACCAGTGAGATGAGCCCAGTTCGGAGACTTCAAGGTATACCTACCGGCGTCCGCAGGCCTCGGAGTCACCCTCTATCTAGACTATTTTCTTTTCTTATCCTTTTATAGAAATTGGTGTATAAGGATATTCACTACCATCTTATAGAGCTTGTGACTTGTATTCGCTGGATTTTTGAAAGTTGTGTTATGTTGAGTTACAAAGTTTATTTATATGATAGTGGTTGATTTATTTGAAGGTTTTTTTTTATAAATTCTCAGTTAATATTGCCTGTATGTTAGGCTTACCTAGTTTTAGAGACTAGGTGCCATCACGACATTCTATGGAGGGAAAGTGGGGTCGTGACAGCTGTCCTCTGAAACTAGAGATTTATTAAAGAAGGTTCGGAGGGGTGTAAAAGACAACTCTCGCATGTCATTTGTGTGTGATTGTGTATGGCCAAGATTCAATAAGAAGATGTGATCGACATTGTATAAAGCAGTAACAGATAATTGTGATAACAACAATATTAAAAGCAGGCAAATAAGTACATGTTTGACAGGTTATACAAATATAAACAAGTAAGAAAAGTAAACACATATATTTTGAAAAATTAAGCACAGTTAGAATATAAACAAGCATCCCTAAATTTTAGATCTTGCCTAAGTGTGCTATGGTCAGAACCTAAGTGTAGAATCTCCAGCAGAGTCACCATGTTATTGCACCCTATTTTGCACAGGTCAAAACAGGATTCAACTAGTGGTTCTTCTGATGTTGATAAAAGAGAGTCACCACATAATATTTAAGGTATATTAGGGTACCTATATGTTTGTAAGATTGTTATCCTAATGGTCTGCTAAGCAGTGAGATTTGGATAAAGGTTCTACTTATTCAAAGGGAAAGTTGTTAGGTATCCCTTAAAATCTACCTAAGGTAGAGCTAGATCTAGGGAAGTAAAGGCCTTACATTCTGCTTAGTCGGGTGCTTAAAGTCTTAAAGTATTCTAAGTCTTGTTTAAAATCTACTATTTTGAAAAGAGGGTAGCGTGTGTATTTTGAAAGAGAGTTGCAGGTTCTTTAAGGTTTTGTAATCTATGAAAATCCTTTGGAAATGCTTGTGCTTACAAAGTTGAGAAGAAAAATCTTGGGAATGACTTCTACATTTTGAAAGGAATTTTGAATGTTTTATCTTTTGGTAATGTGGTTACTCATGTATAACTTGGTGAATAAAAGACTACTAGAAAATATACCATAGATTGGGATGGGTATACCTCATTTGAAAATCGATTTCAATCGGAACTTGCATTCAAAGCTCATTGAGGTTCGTTTGTACTCACCGGCTATGTTTGGTTTCATTTTCTTGAAAATCGGCTTCATAATTATTTTTGCAATTTTATTCTTTTCAAAGAGAATTCATTTTGTTTTTGAATCTGTTCGTATCCAAACTCACTGAAGATAGTTAGTGATAGTCAGACAAGATCTTTCATTTGTAGAGAAAATAAGTGATTAAAACATTAAACGTGTTAAAGCGAATGGAATTTTAGATTTCGATTATTTTACCTATGGGCCTTGGTTTTCCTATGTCTCCTAAATAATCAAAGCATCAAATAATATACAATAGCAATGTTATCTTCAAACAAACATATTCACATAATTAATAAAATAACAATAATTATCATATAAAAATAAAAGGAAGGGAAAAGGGCTGGACTGTTGACATTGGGTCGATGGATAGTCAGGCCTAGCTGATTTCACACGAATAGAAGACTTCATCTAGCAGGAAGGCATTCAAGACTAGAACTGGGGTCTGAGTTTCAAAGAACTTAGCAGGCCCAATTCAAACATGCATACAAAAGAAATAAAAGATAATTAGTGAAAATCAATATGAGGAACAAAAAATTAAAATCATAGCAAGTAATAATAATGTAGTGGATCCAATTCTCATTTGTGTTAATCCTATAAGGATTAATGAGAGTCATTGACCAAGGTCTTGGAGTAAAAGCTTATTCATGGATAAAATCTCCCTTTAGACCCCTGGCACTTTAGAGTTCACCAGAGTCTCAAGGACCCCGATCAGTGCTTGTGTTAGGGAGGGGTATCTCAACCACAAAGCAAGTTTCACACCCAAATTCCCGCAGCCAGTTACTTTTTCACTCTTCCATAAAGGTTTAGACACAAATGAGATATCAACTTAGCAATTAAGATGAAAGCAGCAATGGACACAAAAGGTAAGATACACAGAATTTCAATAGAAACTACATAGAACATTATCATTAGAGTGTAAGGATATAAACAATTTAGAATCAATCAAAACATTGACTTTAGGATCACAACCAAAAACATGAAGGCAAGCCACTGCAAGTAGACTTATATGGTCCAGTAGTATTAATGAGCTTAAGGTTGGTTATAACATACATCACGGCACTTAGGAAGGTTATCACACATATGTAAAACCAAGGAGAATTAATGGTAAACTATTAGTAAACTAATTTATGTTCAAAAGCACCTAGTAGAGTGATCTGAGCATTGGTAAGTGATATGGAAAGACACATGCATTAGTTTCATTAATTCTACTGAGGGCTTAACATTTAGGATCCTTTACTAGGTTCATAGCACTTTAACATACATTTTAGTGATCTTCAGAACATTCTAGAGTAGGCATATACATGGTCGAGACCTTACTTCACTGAACACATATACTACAAGCCTATTCCAGGCATCTTTACAACAACCAGAAAAAATATCAAGGTGAGTAGGAAGGTCAGTTTATTCTAGTTCAAATTTAGTAGCATGATATCTAATTACAGTCTGTCAGATTTTCAAATAATTCCAGATTCAAGATTGAGTTTTTATAGACAAGGGCATCAACCAGATATGAGATAGTGGGTAGGGATGTTCATTCTTAGTGGATGAGAATAGGACTAACAAGTCTTAATCAGTTTACTTGAGCCTATGACTGATCAGGTTACACCAGTAAAATTTCCATTTCAGAACCTATGTTACTGATGTTGTTAAGTTATTAAGGCAGACACGATTCGATCATCTTCTTTAATAAAGCAGTTTTTAATAAAAGAATACAGTAGTTTAGACATACAACTTTCTCAAATAAAGAGCATGTAAATGTTCAATGAGCATTACTAGATAAGCACAAGCATAGAGGTCAACAAGTCACTTAACCAGTATATAGTAAGGTTCGAGATGGTCACTACTAGAAAGTTCATATGATAGGCATGACTTTAAACTATTCAATTAAGATCATTAAGTCAAATGTAAGTCATGAACTGTGGTGAAGATCATTTTATTTGAATCAAAATAGTGTGGTATAACATTAAAAATGTAAGGATCAACATAGCACAATGCAACAAATATGAACTCTTAACTGGATATTATGAAAGGCCTAAAAGTATAGTTCAATTAAGTTAGCTAAACGTGGTAGTACATCTGTTATTTAACTGATAGAGATAGAGCATACACTTAATTATCAAAAGATTTTAGCTCAGCTAATGACAAAGCTTCAGCAGGACATATCCATAAGAGTATCAATCATTGCATAAAATATTTATCTAGCTAAGTTATGGGAGATGACGTTTATTAACAACACAGACTGATCAGCAGTACAAAAACAATCATAACTTATTAGAAAATAATCAACTAAATCAGTGAAGATAGCATGTAAAAACATAACATAATAAACACAGTTATAAGCTAACTAATATATATCACAAAGGAAAGGTGATCAACAGAGAGAACATCAAGAACACAAAATAGCACAATTAATCAAAGATAGAGAGAGGGTTAGTATACACTTACCTTCTGCAGATAAGAAAACCAAACAAGAGTCATTTTGTTAGCTGTTTAGAAGTCAAAACCCAAAATAAATCACGTACAGAGATCAAACTCAAGCAGGAATGAAAAGAGAAAAAGAGAAGTTAGGGAGAAGCTACTGAAACTTAATACTTAGCCGAAAAACCTAAACTTTTTAATTCTTTCAATGTTTTGGCTGGTGATGTTAAGTGTATTCGTATCTCTGTTAGGTAGAAACATTGAATGGCCTATTTGAAGTGGCATTCAAGCAACTTAGGGTTTCAATCGGTTCAAATAGATAGTGGAGAGTGACGATAGGATAGTGTCACGCCCCAAAACGGAGGAGCGCGACCGGCTCTCAACCGAGTGAACCTGACCGAACAAGCCTGTTAGATTTCCTTCTACCCAAACTTATCCACGAATGAAGATAATACATATTTTTATTAATTAGACAAAAAGGTGTTCATGTTCACAATACCAATTCATTACCAATAGTTTCATCGTTTTTAGTCGTCTTAAGTAGAACAAGTAATACAACTACAACATAACGTAGTTTGTCTTTTCCAGCACCAATACACAACCCACACTATGTCTACGGAGCCTCTATAGATAAAGAAGAGTACAATGATAATGTCGGCAACAAGGCCCCGGCTATACCTCAAACTGAATACATAAAGTACAAAAGATACATGACCCCGGAATAAAATGGGGCCCACCGAGTTAGCTGGGAAGAAGGTGTACTGCTATCACTAATCAATATTTCCTGCTGTGGAACCACCTGCATCCATTTAAAGATGCAGCACCCCCGGCAAAAGGGACGTTAGTACTGTCGAATTGCACTAGTATGTATAACTAAACAGTCTCTCAAGAGAATGACAAATAATACAAACAAGATTATCATAATATCAACGAAAGCCTTAATTAACATCAAACCTCAATTTAGGATCAAGACAGTGTTAAAATTAATTCTCATATCTCACATTGGGAGATTTTTAGTATCGATATACCATTGTCCACAATACCATAATTCACAATACCATTATTCACAAAACCAGTACTACCGAACTCTTAGCATGGAGTCCGATCATGACCCGATCGGCTAGGCCATCTCATTAGAGACATCAACCACAATTTCTCTCAATATCAATACCACCGTCTTTAACACGGAGTCCGATCATAACCCGATCGGCTAGGCTATACATTAGGAACATCGACCACAATCACAATTTCAAATTATAAATTTCCAGCACAATCACCACCATGTGTGCGGCATGGTGTCCGATCAAGACCCGACCGGCTAGGATGTCTTATTTGAGATATCAACCTTTTTATATCAATCATCGCATTTCATATTACTTTCACCTCTTTTTATCTCATTGGCACTAATGGCCGTAATTATTAGATCATTCTTGGCACGTTGGCCATATTCAGTAGTTCATGCTCACCTTATCAATTTCAATTATCATCATCATCATCAACAACAAATACAATTCAAATCAAGGTGTGTAGTACACATGTGAGCAATTTAGAGTCTAAAGCACATAGAGATATTTTATAAAATTTGGCATAATAGCCTTCATTTGAACTTGACCTAAAGTCGAAATATTATTAATGCACAACCCATATTTTAACACGTCTTCAATTGGTAACATAACATGAATAAAGCATTTGGGATGCTTGTTGAACATATATCTTTCAACTCAATCTTATTCGGAATAGCCAGTTTCGTAATGAATCACTCGGGACTTACATAATTTACATGAATATCGTGGGATTCAATCCTAAGAGAAGAGTTTAGCCAACATACCTCACTTGAGCTTCCTTAAACTCTAAAACGTTCTGGAATTCTTAGCAACTTTAATCTATTGTAGAAATATAACAAATTGAATCAAAATTTGGAAGATGATATGGTTCTAGCTCACTTGAGCATTTTATCAAACACTAGGTGTGCATAAGGTTTCAATGTCCGTTTTATGAAAGATTCCATCATCCCACAACCCAAGCTTTACCATTTTTAGCTCAACAATCTTCCTATACCCTTTGATAACACATGCATGTAAAATAAACAACTCTCATGCTCAAAATTACCTTGCTAGTTATCCATTTTCAAAAGATTTCGAAATTAGGGTTTAGGGTGTAGAATCTTACCTCTAGGATGAATACCTAGTGAGCTTCCCTTCTAAATCTTCCAAAACTTGAGCAAGAATTGAAGAAAATTATTGAAGAATACCTTCTCACTCTAGGACACTCTCTCTCACTCTAAAATATCAGATTATGGCTCAAAAATAGCCCAAAGAGTGTATTTAACGAAATAGGGTCGAGTTTTAAAAACCCTAAAAAATGGAGCTCCGGAACAGTTATGCGGTCGCATATGCGACCGCATAATGGATATGCGGACAGCATATCGGTTGCATAATTGCTGATAAAATGATCAAAAAAGTTGTCTGTGTATGCGGTCACTATGCGGTCTGCATAACTGTTATGCGATCGCATAATGCACCGCATAACATTTATGCGGTCGCATAGTCGACCGCATAATTGCCTTCAAACTATCCCAATTAACTATCTCACTCTGCGGCCATTATGCGGTCTGTAGAGTGATTCTGCGGTCGCATAATGGACCGCAGAAATGCACTATTCCGCTAAAAATTTTCTTTTACTTTTCTCAAACACATAAGCCTAGTCCGGCACCATGAAAAATTATTATCTTTATAAATTTTACCGGGCTTTACACTTAAGTTCTTTAAAATTTTCCAGGGTGTTACATTCTCCCCCGCTTAGGATCATTCGTTCTCGAATGAGGGTTCAAAACCTGTTATTAATATCTTATGCAACTCAGTTTGTTTCATACCACATTTGAGCAGCCCCAAATTTGACTAACTCCCAAAATTTCCAAAAATTTCGCTAGAGTTTCCTTTGTAACTAGGCCTATCCACCTGTCAGAGAGCCCCAGAAACACATCCTAATAACATATATGTATGCCAACGACGTAACATAATATAAAACAACACTAACTGTGGCCTCACAAGCAATTATATTACCAGCACGGAATACCCTTAATATCAAATGTATAAATCATACGTAATTTATAGAAAGCAACTCTTAGAATTTTTCATAGATCACAACTTTATAAATACATGGTCATTCAAACAAATAAGGATACTTTTTCTTCAATTCTTCCTCGGCCTCCCAAGTAGCCTCTTCAACCTGTTGGTTTCGCCACAACACTTTCACTGAGGCAATTTCTTTATTTCTCAATTTTCGGACTTGCCGATCAATAATAGAAATCGGAATCTCTTCGTAAGTCAATCTCTCATTTACCTCAATAGTCTCGACCGGAACAATGAGTGTCGGATCTCCAACCACTTTCTTCAACATAGACACATGAAACACCGGGTTTACTAATGACATCTCAGGTGGTAGCTCAAGCTTGTACACCACCTTACCGATCTTCTGAATGATTTTGTACGGTCCGACATACCTCGGACTCAATTTCCCTTTCTTACCAAATCGCATTACACCCTTCATGGGGAAAACTTTCAAGAATACCCAGTCATCTTCTTTGAACTCCAAATCCCTACGACGAACATCCGAATAGGATTTCTGACGACTTTGAGCAGTCTTCAACCGCTCCTTAATGATTTTAACTTTTTCCATAGCCTAATGCACGAGGCCTGGACCTATCAACTCTGCTTCCCCAATTTCGAACCACCCAATGAGAGATCTACATCTCCTACCATATAAAGCCTCGAACGGTGCCATCTGAATGCTAGCATGATAGCTATTATTGTATGCAAATTCTATAAGTGGTAAATGATCATCCCGGATACCTTTGAAGTCTAGCACACAAGCACGCAACATACCCTCAAGCGTTTGAATAGTCTGCTCTGCCTGCCCGTCCGTTTGCGGGTGAAAGGCTGTACTAAGATTCACTTGAGTACCCAAACCTTGCTGAAATTTCTTCCAAAAATTAGCAGTGAATTGTGCTCCCCGATCAGAAATAATGGAAATTGGGGTGCCATGCAACCTGACTATATCTTTGATATACAACTGAGCATACTGCTCCGCTGTGTCGGTAGACTTAACCGGCAAAAAGTGTGTTGACTTCGTGAGTCGATCCACAATCACCCAAATTGAGTCAAACTTGCACGGAGTGCACGGTAATCCTACCACAAAGTCCATATTAATCATTTCCCATTTTCACATTGGAATTTCTATGTTCTGTGCCAACTCACTGGGCCTTTGGTGTTCGGCCTTCACTTGCTGACAATTTGGACATCTTGCCACAAAATCCGCCACATTCCTCTTCATATCATTCCACCTATAGACTTCCTTAAGATAATGATACATTTTCGTAGAACCTGGTTGCACGGAATACCTAGAAGTGTGAGCTTCAGTCATAATTCTTTCCCGGAGACCATCCACATTTGGAACATAGAGTCGCCCTTTGTACCTTAGTGTACCATCATCCATGCCAAGAGAAAATGCCATGGTATTATGTTTATGAATCCCCTCTTTTAACTGCACCAACAATGGATCGTTGTATTGCTTCTCTTTGACTTCCACAACAAGCGATGATTCAGCCCTATTTTGCACAATTACCCCTCCTTCGCTAGAGTCCGTAAGACGAACTCCCAAACTAGCCAATCGGTGAACTTCTTTGGCCAATGGCATTTGATATGAATCCAAGTGTGCTAAGCTACCCATAGATTTTCGGCTAAGAGCATCCGCCACAACACTAGCCTTCCCCGGATGGTACAAAATATCAATGTCATAATCCTTGAGTAATTCAAGCCATCTTCTCTGCCTCAGATTCAATTCCTTCTGTTTGAAAATATATTGAAGGCTCTTATGGTCCGTGAATATATCAACATGGACCCCATATAAATAATGACGCCAAATTTTCAATGCAAATACCACTGCTGCAAGTTCTAAATCATGTGTTGGATAGTTCTTTTCATGATTCTTGAGTTGCCTAGAAGCATAAGCTATCACCTTCCCATGTTGCATTAATACACACCCAAGCCTGATTCTTGAAGCATCACAATATACCACAAATCCATCTATACCCTCTGGTAGAGTCAACACCGGTGCCGTAGTCAATCTTGCTTTCAATTCCTGGAAACTCTTTTCACAAGCATCTGACCATTGGAACTTAATTGCCTTCTGCGTCAATTTAGTCAGTGGAGAGGCAAGAGTAGAAAACCCCTCCACAAACTTTCTGTAATATCCAGCCAAGCCTAAGAAACTGCGAATTTCTATTGGAGTGTTAGGCCTCAACCATTTCTTCACAGCTGAAATTTTCTGAGGATCAACCTTAATTCCTTCACTAGAAACTACATGACCCAAGAATACAACGGATTCAAGCAAAAATTCACACTTTGAAAACTTTGCATATAACCGGTGCTGATGCAGGATTTGCAGAACTACCCTGAGATGATCGGTATGGTCTTCTCGACTTCGTGAATATACAAGAATATCGTCAATAAACACTATCACAAAAGAGTCGAGGAATGGCTTAAAAACTCGATTCATAAGATCCATGAAGGTTGCTGAGGCGTTTGTTAGCCCAAACGACATTACTAGAAACTCAAAATGCCCATACCGGGTTCTAAAAGCTGTTTTCGGAATATCCCGCTACTTGATCTTCAATTGGTGATACTCGAATCTTAAATCAATTTTGGAGAAGTACCTGGCACCTTGCAATCGATCAAACAAGGCATCTATCCTTGGCAGTGGGTACTTATTCTTGATTGTGACCTTATTAAGTTGCCGATAGTCAATACACATATGTAGTGACCCATCTTTCTTTCTTACAAAGAGAAAAGGTGCGCCCCAAGGCGACACACTAGGTCGGATGAAACCCTTTTCTAACAAATCTTTCAATTGTTCCTTTAGCTCCTTCAATTCTGCCGGTGCCATTCTGTAGGGTGGAATAGATATAGGATGTGTGTCTGGCATCACATCAATCCCAAAATCAATCTCCCTGTCTGGTGGGATCCCAGGGAGTTCATCCGGAAAGACTCCTAGAAATTCATTCATAAGAGGGACGGACTCAAGTGTAGGTGCCTCAACATCGGTGTTCGTAATTTGGACCAAATGGTAAATACACCCCTTGTTAATTATTTTCGTGGACTTAAGGTAAGAAATAAACCTACCCTTCAGCACTACATCATCACCCTACCACTCAATAACTGTCTCATTTGGAAATTCGAACCTAACAATCCTGGTTCGGCAATCAAGCTTGGCAAAATAAGAATAAAGCCAATCCATCCCCATTATCACATCAAAATCGACCATTCTCAATTAATAAGATCGACCACGGTGTCTCGACCATGCAATGTGACAACACAATCCCTATAAACCCGCGCAGCCAAAATAGACTCACCAATAGGAGTAGATACAGAGAACGGCTCATGAAGCTGTTCTGGTTCTATCCCAAATTCCATAGAAATATAAGGTGTGACATATGACAAAGTGGAACTGGGATCAATAATAGCATATACATCATGATATTGGACGGTTAATATACCTGTGACAACATCTGGAAAAGACTCTGAATTCTGGCAACCACTCATAGCATAGAAACGGCCAGATTCTCCCGAACTTTGTGCTCCACCCCTAGCTTCGCCACGCCCTGCGGGTGTTGGAGTGCCTCGAGCTGGAGGAGGTGCTGCGGATGTAGTAGCTGCAGAACTAGCTGGCTGTGTTGGGCCCCTGCCCATACCCTGGCAGGACGAACGACAATCCCTCTGAATGTGACCCCTCAATCCGCATCCGTAGCATATAGGTAAGTCCATGTAGCATATTCCTAGGTGCATCTTTCCATAACGAGGGCATGTGGACCTCCTCTGCTGCTGGAATCTACCACCGTGATGACCCTGCTGATATGAGCCCCTTTTGCCCTGATTGGGCCTAAAACGGCTCAACTGCTGCTACTAACTGGGCCCTGATGGCGGTGCACTAGGTGAAAACTGAGCAAAGGACTGTGATGGCCCTGACGACCCTCCTCTGAAGGCTGACTTGCCACCACCAGAAGAACCACCAAAGTTGCCCGCAGACCGAGCCTTATTACTACCCTCTCACTCTATTTTGTTCCTTAATTTGCGGGTCTCTGTGGCTTGAGCGAATGCCACCATCTTTCCATAGCTCATATCAGAATTCAAGGCAGCTGTAGCAGCTTCATTAATTACCAAGGGACTAAGGCCCTGTACAAATCGGCGAACTCTAGCCTCCATAGTGGGCACCATGTAAATAACATATTTAAACAGGTACGTGAATCTCATATGGTAATCCCATACACTCAGGCTACCTTGCCTCAGGTTCTCAAACTCAGCAGCACGGGCTGCCTTAGTCTCGGCAGGCAAGAAATGATCAATGAAGGCATCGACAAACTCACCCCACCTCGCCGGAGGGCTCCCTTCTTCACGAGACTCCTCCCATAGTTCAACCCAAGAATATGCCACCTCTTTCAGGAGGTAGGAGGCCAATTCCACTGCCTCTGTTTCAGTAGCACGCATAACTCTGAGAGTCTTGTGCATCTCATCAATGAATTCCTGAGGATCTTCCTCATGGGTTAGTACCCGTAAACACTGGAGGATCCAACTGGAGAAACCTGTTCACCCTGGAACTAGTAGAATCCCCTGGCTGACTGGAAGAAGTGGGTGCAACATTTGACCTCTGGTTCTGGGAAACAACTATTTGAGCCAACATCTGTATAGCTCCCCTAAGATCAACATCAGAAATACCAGAATCCGAATCTGGAACTAGAAGTGGAATTGGTATATTAGTTGGAGGGACCGTTGCACTCTCAGAAGGTGTAGGGACAGGTGCAATCTGATCAGTGGTTGTAGAGTCAGGCAGTGTAGTAGCTGGAGGAATATTCTCACTCATCGGGTATTCACCCGCATCATTAATTATAGGATCAACTATCACTGCTGGGGTGACATTGGCTCTTTGGCCAGTTCTTGCCTTCTTCTTAGGCGCCATGTACTGAAAATTGGAGGAACTCAGGAGTTAAAAGGGGGAACAATCTTACAACCAGCTTTATCGCACGATCAAGAACATGAAAGAAGGGTATTATTCCTAAATGTCCATGTAGCATCCTAATTATAGATGTGGTCGACAACACACCAATAATAAGGACTATACTAGACACGGCTCCGAGACATCCTAGGATACTTTAAAACCTTAGGCTCTGATACCAAGTTTGTCATGCTAAGGAGCGCGACCGGCGCTCAACCGAGTGAACCCGACCGAGCAATCCTGTTAGATTTTCTCCTACCCAAACTCATCCACGATGAAGATAATACATATTTTCATTAATTAGACAAAAAGGTGTTCATGTTCACAATACAAATTCATTACCTATAGTTCCATCGTTTTTAGTCGTCTTAACTAGAACAAGTAATACAACCACAACATAATGTAGTTTGTCTTTTCCAGCATTAATACACAACCCACACTATGTATACGGAGCCTCTATAGATAAAGAAGAGTACAATGATTATGCCGGCAACAAAGACCTGGCTATACCTCAAACCGAATACATAAAGTACAAAAGATACATGACCCCGGAATGAAGTGGGGCTCATCGAGTCAGCTGGGAAGAAGGTGTACTGCTATCACTGATCAATATCTCCTGCTGTGGAACCACCTGCATCTATTTAAAGATGCAGCGGCCCCGGCAAAAGGTACGTTAGTACCGTTGAATAGCACTAGTATGTATAACTAAATAGTCTCTCAAGAGAATGACAAATAATACAAACAGGATTATCATAATATCAATGAAAGCCTTAATTAACATCAAACCTCAATTTAGGATCAAGACAGTGTTCAAATTAATTCTCATATCTCACATTGGGAGATTTTTAGTATCGATATACCATTGTCCACAATACCATTATTCACAATACTATTATTTACAAAACCAGTACTACCGTACTCTTAGCACGGAGTCCGATCACGACCCGATCGGCTAGGCCATCTCATTAGAGACATCAACTATAATTTCTCTCAATATCAATACCACCGTCTTTAACACGGATTATGATCACGACCCGATCGGCTGGGTTATCCATTAGGAACATCGACCACAATCACAATTTCAAATTATAAATTTCCAGCACAATCACCACCATGTGTGCGACATGGTGTCCGATCACGACCCGATCGGCTAGGCTGTCTTATTTGAGAGATCAACCTTTTTATATCAATCATCGCATTTCGTATTACTTTCACCTCTTTTCATCTCATTGGCACTAATGGCCATAATTATAAGATCATTCTTGGCACGTTGGCCAATATTCAATATTTCATGCTCACCTTATCAATTTCAATTATCATCATCATTATCAACAACTAATACAATTCAAATCAAGGTGTGTAGTACACATGTGAGCAATTTAGAGTCTAAAACACATAGAGATATTTCACAAAATTTGGCATAATAGCCTTCATTTGAACTTGACTTAAAGTCGAAACATTATTAATGCACAGCCCATATTTTAACACATCCTCAATTAGTAACATAACATGAATAAAGCATTTGGGATGCTTGTTGAACATATATCTTTCAACTCAATCTTACTCGGAATAGCCAGTTTCGTAATGAATCACTCGGGACTTACATAATTTACATGAATATCGTGGGATTCAATTCTAAGAGAAGAGTTTAGCCAACATACCTCACTTGAGCTTCCTTAAACTCTAAAACATTTCAGAATTCTTAGCAACTTCAATCTATTGTAGAAATATAACAAATTGAATCAAAATTTGGAAGATGATCATGGTTCTAGCTCACTTGAGCATTTTACCAAACACTAGGTGTGCATAAGGTTTCAATGTCCTTTTTATGAAGGATTCCATCATCCCATAACCCAAGCTTTACCATTTTTAGCTCAACAATCTTCCTATACCCTTTGATAACACATGCATGTAAAATAAACAACTCTCATGCCCAAAAATTACCTTGCTAGTTACCCATTTTCAGAAGATTTCAAAATTAGGGTTTAGGGTGTAGAATCTTACCTCTAGGATGAAGACCTAGTGAGCTTCCCTTCTAAATCTTCCAAAACTTGAGTAGGAATTGAAGAAAATTATTGAAGAACACCTTCTCACTCTAGGGCACTCTCTCTCACTCTAAAATATCAGATTATGGTTCAAAAATGGCCCAAAGAGTGTATTTAACGAAATAGGGTCGGGTTTTAAAAACCCAAAAATGGAGCTCCGGAACAGTTATGCGGTCGCATATGCGACCGCATAATGGATATGCGGACCGCATATCGGTCGTATAATTGCTGATAAAATGATCAAAATAGTTGTCTATGTATGCGGTTACTATACGGTCCGCATAACTGTAATGCGATCGCATAATGCACCGCATAACATTTATGCGGTCGCATAGTCGACCGCATAATTGCTTCAAACTAACCCAATTAACTGTCTCACTCTGCAGCCATTATGCGGTCCGCAGAGTGATTCTGCGGTCGCATAATGGACCGCAGAAATGCACTATTCTGCCAAATATTTTCTTTTACTTTCCTGTGCATTGTTCAACCCAAAAAGTCCGAGCTGCGGCGAGCAAGCTCGCCGCGAAGAATTTCTACAATCCTCAAAGCCTAGTCCGGTACCATGAAATATTATTATCTTTGCAAATTTTATCGGGCTTTACACTTAAGTTCTTTAAAATTTTTCAGGGTGTTACAGGTAGATCATGATAGTAAGCAGGTAAAATCAGAAAGGGAAAAAGGGAAACCAGTGATGAATTTACCAGAGCATGAGGAGGCCGACCGTTGAAGCCTTCGCTCCAGCGGTCAAACCCTAATATCTAGAGGTCACTGTACTTGACCTCTGGACATAGAATAATAATGATGATCTGAAGATAGACGACCATGCATGCCATGGATTTAAAAGAACGGGGACAAAACGGATAAAATCGCGAGTCATTCTTTTAGGTCAAGGGTTTTGATTTGTGGTTTTGAATTGTAACGGCGAAAGGAGAAAGACCCAGGCGGGATTTGCCGCTAATAGGGTCAGAGGAGATGAATTAGACTCTGTTGAAGTGAGCTTGCACTAATATGTGAATGTTTTTGGACTGATAAGGTTATATGGGTTAAGAGAAAAGGGAGAGAAAGAGGAAGGGGAGGCGACAGGGATGTGTTGAAATGATTTAGGGTTCGGGGGTCCTGGTTAGTCTCTATGGTTTAAAGCGCGAGACAAAATCTGGGCCGTTGGATCGTTTGATCAACGATCCTAATATTTTAGGTAGATAAGAATTATTAAATTGGGTTTGAGGGAAATTTGGTGGTTGTTGGATCTTTGTAATCCCACGGTAGATATGGGGTCTGGTAAAGATTTAAAAATAAAGAGAATAGAGATGGATTAATGTGGACGGTTGATGATTGGGGCCAACCTTTGAGATGTGTTGTATTTTCTCTGTGAGTGAGGGAAACATGTGATGTGGCACGATGACATTGGTTTTCAGGGATTAGTGTGGATTGCGAAAGTGGATAGAGGGGGGTTAGTTCTGAACTGGGTCATGCCGTATTGGGCCAATATTTTGGGCTAACTTGGCTGAAATGAAATTAAATTCATAGCCATATTGAGTTTAGTCAATTAATTGCAATTGTAGCATTTTGAGCTTTTTAACCCCTTTAATGATTAACTTAATTAATTCTAATTAAATGTGATAAAATATAATCATCAAATATATTATAAATTAATATAATTAATTAGTCATCTATTTAAATATTTTTTTTACTAAATTATGAAACTTATTCCGGATTAATTTAAGTAAATAAAAATCAAAGATTAATTCATTAAATTATTGTAATACTAGATTATTAAAATATAAAGGTTATTTTAATAATTTTAAAATAATAGGGGCAATATGATTCATAAATATTTAATACCAATTTATTAATTCAACAATGTTAATTACTAATTCCTGTTATATTTATATAAAAATAGGTGTTATTGATTAGAAAATGTTTTACCACATTTATTGCAAAGTATTAAGCATAAATAAATATAATGACCCGACCGGTTATTTTGTGTATTTGAGCCTTATTTCTCCTTTTGATGCTTCACACAAGTGTATTTTGTAGTTTTATGACTTGCGGGCTTTGTTCCGGAAAGGTTTTGGATTTATTTGGACCCTTTGGTTCTTGATTTAGAAGCTTAAGTTGGAGATGTTAAATGAAGTTTGACTTTTGAGAAAATGACCCCGGAATGGTGTTTTGATGGCTCCGATAGGTTCATATCGTGATTTTGGACTTGGGCGTATGCCCGGAATCAAATTCAGAGGTCCCTAGGTTGATTTGACTTGTTTTGCTGAAAGTTGGCAATTTGAGATTTAGAAGTTTCCCTAAGTTTGACCGTAGGTTAACTTTGTGGCTATCGGGTTCAGAAATTTTTTGGGGACTTGGAATACATCTGTTTTGCTATTTGGAAATTGTCTGAAACATTTGGTGTTATTCGGAGTTGGGTTGATAGTATTCAGACGCTTGGTTGTAATTATAGAGATTCTTGAGTTTTCTTTGGAAATTCATGCCTTTTGATGTCCGATTCATGGCTCTAAGTGTTATATTGGTGTTCTGATCGTGCGGGCGAGTTCATATGATGCTTTTATACTTGTGTGGATGCTTGGTTTGGAGCCTCGAGGGCTCGAGTAAATTTTCGATGTGCTTCAGATTGGATTGAACTCAGTTTTGGGTTGCTGGTATGCTGGTCCTGTAGTTATAGCAATTGCGAGCACTAGCCTCGCAATTGTGAAGTGAACAGTAGCGGAGAAGGTATCACAATTGTGATTCCTCACTCGCAATTGTGAGGTGTAGGCTAGTCTGGGTAGTTTCGCATTTGCGATGGGAGCAGGCCTCGCAATTGCGAAGCCAGTAACTCATTTGCGACTTCCCCTTAGGCTGCTAAGAGCCGCAATGCGAGGATTTCTTCTCAATTGCGACATCTGCAACTGAACAAAAGAGCTGGAAAGTCGTGATTTGATATCATTTCTCTCATTGTAGAATCCTAGACTCGGTAGGAGGCAATTTGGAGAGGGAATTTTCACCTACAATCATTGGGTAAGTAGTCTTAATCAATTTTCAACTATATTTCATGATTATATATGAGATTTAACATCAAATTTTGTGACAATCAAAGAGATATTTTGGGGATTTTTGTCTAAGTTGTGAAAAATAAAAATTTGGGATTTGAGAGTCGAATTGGACTCAGATTTGAAAAAAAAAATACATATATAGACTCGTGGGGTTACGGGTAGTCAAGATGCACCCTTGGACTCGGGTTTTGATCGGGAGGGCTCGGGGTTGACTTTATTTGACTTTTGAAAAATTGTGTAAAAATCATAGGTTTATTAAATGTGAATGGCTTCTCTTGCATTGTCTGATGATATTAAGTCATTTTTGGTTCACAATTGTATCACTTGGGAGTGTGCCTTTTTTCTTTGGGGTTTGTTCTCTTGAAAGATCTCTCATTTGCATATCCAACTTTTGAATAGAAGCGGTGTGAGAACCCACAAGTCCGGTCATATTTTTCATCAAAGTGTCAGACCTCTCTTGATTTTGCAAAACTCTCTCAAGAATAGTCTCCAATTTGGAATTATATTGATCACTTGAAGAACTCTCCCGCCAATGTGAGAGTTAGAGTATTGGCCCTTTGGTGGAACATAGGTGTTTGAACTCCGATTTGCAAAATTATTGTATTTGTTCCAATCTCCTTAATGTGAATTACCTTGGTTGTTTCGCCATCGTTAATTACCTTGCCCTTGTGGGTTAGGTCTCTATTGCCTTTGTTGTCCCGGTCCTTGGTAATTTTACCTTTGATATCCTCCTTGTGAATTGTTAACATAATTCCCTTCTTCAAACTTCATTGGAGGATATTCTTGATGTTGGACTTCTTCATGTTGATAGTTAACATTCAATACTGGGTGTACTTCTTCCACAACATTCACTTTTTTTTGGCTTTCTGTAAATATTTTTGTCAAAACATTTACATTGGTGGACTGACAATCAATTGATCTCTTTCTTGATTTTCGTTGACGATGTTGGCCAATGAAGGAGTACCATATGAAACACCACCCTCCGTGCCGCCCAAATTCCAAGCTTGGTTATGTTCAGTGACCTTGTCGAGGATATGGGTGACTCTTGCAAATGTCGTATCCATGAAAGATCCATTGGCCGCATTATTAGCTAGGGATTGGTTCATGGGATCCAAACCCGTGTAAAATTTCTCCAACAAAATATTTTCCGGAAACCCATAATTCGGTGATCTCACCAAGTATTGCTTGAATCTCACCCAAGCTTCATGACGTTGTTCCCCTGGTAATTGCTTGAAGAAGAAAATATTTTTCCCGGAGTTTAGATTTCTTATTTTGTGGAAACCATTTCCCAAGGAATATATGTACAAGTTTGGCGCAAGTATGGATTAATTTCGGAGGAAGAAATGCATCAATTTCCTTGCCTCTCCGACTAGAAAGTATTTGAATACCCTCAACCTCAAGGCATCATCCGATACATGATTTGCTTATTCATTGCACACAGACCCACAAATATTTTGAGATGTTGTGTTGGGTCATCATCGGTAGAATTTTAGAGGAACCCCTCCGCCTTTTGCATTATATAGAGACTATGGTACACTTTAAAGGTTGTCGCGTTAACTCTGGGAGGGACAATACCATTTGAATCATCAATAATTTAATCCATATCCGCAAACACAATCTACGACTAACCCATGCTTTCCTAGTTACACCAAACAAAACAAGTGAAGTGTGATGGAATAGAAAAAGACTTATGCTAAAGTACACACCAATTATTAATTTCAAAATTGTATTTTCCGGCAACGGCGCATAAATTTGATATGCTCAAATTACACATTTAATAATATTGTTGTAACGACCCGACCGATCATTTTGAAAGTTAGAGTCCCCATCCCCTATTAACTACTTTCCCCGTATCTTATTTTTGCTATTGTTACTTGCCGGGAGATTTCATTTTGGTTTTTGGGGAGTGTTTGGGACACTTAGTCCCTAAATGGAGGTTTAAGCCTTAGAATTTGAACTATAGTCGGAACTGTGTGAAGACGACTTCGGAATGGAGTTCCATCGATTTTGTTAGCTCCGTTGGGTGATTTTGGATTTAGGAGAGTGTCCAAATTGTGTTTTGGAGGTATGTAGCTCAATTAGGGTTGAAATGGCGAAAGTCGAATTTTTAAAGTTTTGGACCGATAGTGGAATTTTTGATATCGGGGTCAGAATCTGATTCCGGAAGTTGGAGTAGGTCCATAGTGTTGATTATGACTCGTGTGCAAAATTTGGGCTCAATCAGACGTGGTTTGATAGGTTTCAACATTGGTTGTAGAATTTTTAAGTTTCAAGTTCTTTAAGTTTGAATTGGAAGGTGATTCGTGATTTTAGCGTTGCTTGATGTGATTTGAGGGCTCGACTAAGTTCGTATGGTATTTTAGGATTGGTTAGTAAGTTTGGTTAAGGTCCCGGGGGCCTCGGGTGAGTTTGGGGTGCTTAACGGTCCATAGTGTTGATTATGACTGGTGTTTTTGTTGCAGACAATCATTCATCGCATTAGAGAGAGAGGTCTTGCGATCGCGTAGAGCATCTGGGAAAGGCAGCTGAGTTTGTTCTTCGTGTTTGCGACGTCGTTCCCGCATTCGTGAAGGTATGAAACACTAAGGCTATGCGTTCGCGATAAGGACCTCACGTTCGCGTAGAGTCAACGGTCAGATGGGTTCCAGGCATGATAGCCTACACGTTCGCGATGAGTGTCCCGCATTCGCATAGGGTCAAGCTAGTTGAGCTTCGTGTTCGTGACCAGTGCATCGCGTTTGCAATGAGTATATTTTTAGTCTGAAGCAGCTTGTGCTTCGCGAACGCGAGGCTTTTACTGCGTTCCCGAAGAAGGGCATACCTGGGCAGAATTTAAAGTTCAAAAAAAAGAGTTTTGAGTTCATATCACAAAATTTAATTGGGAGCTCGGTAGAAGACGAAATTTCAAGAGATTTTCAGAGGAAGTCATTGGGTAATGATTCCTAACTCCTTTATGGTTATATCCCACTAATCTATGCTTGAATTCATCATTTAATTTTGGATTTGGGGTGAAAAATTGGGAAAAGTTCTTAGGCCGAATTTTGGGATTTTGATCGAGATTTTGGTATCGGATTTGAGTAATTTTGGTACGAGTGAACTCGTGAGTAAATGGGTGATTATATTTTGTGACTTTTACCCGATTCCGAGACGTTGGCCCGGGGAGGCTTTTTGAGCAATTTGTCAATTTCTTGCGTTAGCTTTAATTTCATTAGCTAGATTAGTTTCTTGTAGTTATATTTATGCTATGTCATTGATGGAAAAAGCATTGTGATTGATTGATTGAGCTTGGTTCGAGGTAAGTGGCTTGTCTAACCTTGTGTGGGGGAACTTCCCTTAGGATTTGGTACTGTTTGATATGTGAACGCCATGTACGTGAGGTGACGAGTACGTACACGAGCTATTTGTTGTAAAACTCCATTTTTCCCTAAGTCATAACCTGTTTTCTCCTTGTTTGAACTACACTAGCATATGTAACTATCCTGTTTAGATTAAAAAAGCATGCCTACGTGTCTTAACTGCCTATTTGAACTCTGTGCAACATGTTTAGTGAAATTTCATGCCTTCCTTGACTTGCACTTAGTCTAATCTGTAGGTTCTCCTGTTGTAATTGTTATTCCTATTAGTTGTGCTGGATATTTAATTTGGGACTATAGAGCGGTATTTCGGGAGATCCCCATGTACTGCATATTTACTTTGGGACTACAGAACGGTATTTCGGGAGATCCCCCAACACTACATATTTACTTTGGGACTACAGAGCGATATTCTGGGAGATCCTCCAACACTACATATTTACTTTGGGACTACAGAACGGTATTCCGGAAGATCCCCCTGCACATTTACGTTTGGGACTACCAGACGGTATCCCGGGAGATCCCCCTGCTTTTATCACTGTGTTCTGAGCTGTTTTCTTTCATTTACTCTATCTCTGTTAGATTTCCGTATCTATTATTACTGCTATATTTCATTCTGTCTAATTTCACTATATTTATACCAGTACGGCCCTGATCGGATCTCGTCACTACTCGACCGAGGTTAGGATTGGCACTTACTGGGTACCGTTGTGGTGTACTCATGCCTATTCCTGCACATATTTTCCGTGTGCAGATCCAGGTATTAGCTACCAGCGTCGAGTCTAGTTGCGTGGTTGCCATTTCAGGAGACTTCAAGGTATATCTACCCGCATCCATAGACCTCAGAGTCCCCTTCTATTCCCTTGTGTTAATTTCCCCCTTATTTTCTTCAGACATAAATGTATAGAGCAGATAGAAACTCTTAGAAGCTTCTGACTTGTGACATTTCAGGTTTTGGGAAAAAGTGAATATTGTATATGCCGAGTGGCACCGTTTCAGCTTATTAACTATATCTTTAGCTGTTATCTTTGTATTTTTATTTTATTTTTATAATAATTAGGCTTACCTAGTCGTAGAGACTAGGTACTATCACGACAGTTCACGGAGAGAGAAATTGGGTCGTGACAATTGTAAAGTGGTCGATGTCAAATATAATAACCTAACTAGGTTGGGGTCAAATCCCACAGGGAATAGGCGTGAAAAGTTTACCTAAATAGTGTGCCACTTGACTAAGGTCGTAAATCTATCCCGTTAATTTGGAAAGATTTTGATATTTGTAAACTATGAAGAGATGCTATTTTTAGGAGGTTTGACTATTTGGATTGAGAAACCAATGTTGCGTCCCCTTCTATGGAATGTAATGCTATCAGTATTAATGTAATATATTTCTAATGGGTAGTCCTTTGATATGCAAATTCTTCCTAAATAACTACTCAATATTTTCCAATAGTTAGGTAGAATTTCCTCTTTTTAATTTTTCCAAATACAAAATAGTTACAATTAAAAGCAATCAATTTATGCCAAGTAGAACCCACTTATTTCTAAGTGATTTTATTAAACAAGGTTTAAAACGTCGAGCTCTTGCTATTCATTTATATCAAATCCTAACCTACTTTTTCGGTGAAAGATAAGATAAAATGGCAATAGTTATATTTGCAACCACCAACTATAATTGAAGCATTAGAAATGAAGAGAGATCAACAACCCATTATATATATATTTTACGGTAAACATCCATTAATATTACATCCACTTTGGGTCCAGAAATTTAGTATTTAAGTTAGCTACTCATTCTAAAATACAAGAACAAAGCATTAAAGAAGGACATAAAAACATACAATGAAGACAAAGTGTTACAATCTCTCCAAAAAGCTCCAAATAAATGAAGTATTCAATGCTAGTCCAGACCAAGATGACCCACAAAAATTCTAGCTCTTCTATTTTTAATATCCAAAAAAACGTAGACATATTTGTGAAACAAATATCCCTTAGGACAGTTCCACGAACGCGAAATGGACTGCGGGTATGATCCGCAGTCCGAACATTTGTTGCATCACCACATATATGATCTTTAACACTTCCAGAATTCCATCGCAGAATTATTATGCGGTCCGAATAAATATTATGCGGTCCGCATAATTATTTCGCAGTCTGTCGCCTCTGATCACTGGAAGTTTCTATTGCATTTGTGCGATGATTTTGCAATCTGCACATCTGTTATGCGGTCTGCATAATGAACCGCATATTTTGTTCTTGAAACTCAACAGGTCTGGATGCTTTTGCGATGGAAGTGATGTCCGCACATATGTTTCGCGAACGCATGTCTGACCTCGAATTTGACTACTTTAGGGTTTTTTCCATCTTTTTCATGTTCTTGGCTTTTCAAGTCCGATTTTCTACAAAAAAAAATAAAATAAAACAACATAAGAAACGACCTAAAATGCTTGAAAAGCTAAGCCAAAGTCTATTAAATAATTATTGAAAGTGCCGCATTTCTATGGCACATCAGCTAACAATATAAAATGATGAGTGGATTTCTTCTAAACATTTGTTCCATCAATTCTAGTTTTTTAGAAATTCAATTTGCCAATACCTATATTCGTTGCTTGTTAATATAATCTTTACTAGTTAATATATACAATCTTTCTAATTAATATATATACGTGATTTCACACTTTCTATCATATCATCCTTTATATTTATCTTACACTTTTCTCACCTAATTTTAGATTTATTTTTGTAAATTTTATTTGTTACACTCATCATGGATTTTTTTTTTTCTTTTAATAAAGTACATACTCCTAATATATCTTACTTTCGTTTATTAGTGTCACAGTAATTATTTTGAATCATCATTTACTTTATCTTCATGTTATCTTTCGAGTTTCACGTGACCAAATTCTATAAAAAAAATCAATTCAGAGATCCCTTCGACTAAATACACATTCTTATGATCTCTTCTTAATAATATTTCCTTATTTTTTTTTAATTCATTATATTTTTGTTACGACCCGGTCGGTCAATTTATGTATTTGAGTCACATTCCCCTATTTGATGCTTCGTGTATGCTTATTTGTTATTATGTGAGTTGCATGGATGGTTGGTTTGGTTTTGGATGTTTTTGGAGAAGTGGAACACTTAATCCATGGGTGGAAGCTTAAGTTATAAGAGTTGAACTAGGTTTGACTATTGGTTAAACGACATCGGATCGGTATTTTGATTGTTTTAATAGATTCATATGGTGATTTTGGACTTAGGGGTGTATCCGAATTTAGATTTGCAGGTTCCGAATTTAGATTTGAGGCTTTGCGAGGTTCATAGGTTTGAATAGGAATCCACTTTGAGGCTATTCGGTTCGAATTATTTCTCGGGGACTTGGAATAAGTTCATCATGTCATTTGGGACTTGTGTGCAAAATTTAAGGTTATTCCGAGTTAGTTAGACGTGCTTCAGAATGAGTTTTGAAAGTGGAAGTTTGACTAGTTCTTTAAACTTGAATTGAGGTGCGGTTTGTAGTTTTGTGTGACTTGAAAACTCGAGTAGGTCCGTGTTATATTTTGGGATAGGTTGTTATGATTGGACGGGGTCCCAACGGCCTCAGGTGTGTTTCAGATTGATTTCGGATGGCTTGATATCATGTTGGCAATTCTGGTTCTGGTTCTTTGCACATGGGGAGGCTTGGTTACTGGTGCGACGTCGATTTTGCAGATAGGCAGTTGCTTTTGCAAAGAGGAAGTGGTTTGGGGGTGGTCAATTCTTCGTGTAAAAGAAGCGCAGGTGTGAGGTCGCACATACAATATTTTTGTCACAGATGGGAGGAGCAGACCTGGCTTGGGCAGTCTGCATTTGCGGAGTGTGTTGTGCAGATGTGGGGATCGCATATGCGGCTGACTTTGAGTACTTGCGGAGCCGCAAATGCAGTAGGTGCTTCGCAAATGCGAAGGATGGAAGTGTTAGCCCCTCGGCTTGATTGATCGAAATATGACATGGGCGTGGCGAGGGATTTACATGATGGACCTCGGCACCGCCCTATGATGACAATGGCATCATGTTGACAAAGCTGTCCGACTTGGGCAGGTGTTGATGGGCATGGACTGTGGCACGACAACATGTGGCTAAGGTGTCATGGCATGACAAAGACCATGGCATTGGCGTGGCCATAGAAAAGCAAAGACAACGGGCAGGAAGCTAAGCAAAGGCTGGAAAACTAAGGCAGTGCGTGGCAAGGCAGATGGGCGCGGGCAAGGCGAGCAAGGCAGTGTCATGGGTGAGCTAGACAAATGGCGGTGGCAGACATACGCGCAAAGGCATGCTGCACGAAGGCTTGTGGTAGACATGCGCGCAAAGGCATGTTGCACGAAGACTTGGCGCCGTGACATGGCAGAGTTAGCCTTTTTGGTGCCACAAGTTCAAAGCTGCGCCCATGTTCCATGCACATACCGGGCAGTTGGCAGTTTTTGGCAGTTCCGATTTTTCAACAAGTTTGGCTAAGTGGACTGGTGGGAGTTGTCTTATTTGAATGTTTGAATTTCAAAATCCTTGTAAGTTGGGGATGTCAACTGCTAGGTTTTAGATAAGGCAAAGTTCAAAAAATGTTTGTCTATATATGTGGGCTAGGCAACCTTGTTAAGGCAGAGAGAGGTGTTTGCTGCCTTAACTCCTTTTTGTAAAGGCAATGATTTTCATGTGCTTCTTTGTGGAACGAGTTAAAAGACAAAGTTGGAAAGCGATTCCTGTAAATTCATGTGTGCCTTGTTTCATTTCTATTCGCTATCATAATCTAAAGTGGTAGGCCGAAAATGTGAGGGAAAAAGAGAGAAGGCTAAGTCATTGTTTGGTGACTGCCGTGCAGTGTCAATCTGAAAAAAATTGACCCTGTAACAACTGGAATCAGTGCAACATCGGCAAGGTCTTGGTATTATCATGGCAGGAAATGCAGAACTTCGTGAAAGGCTCCAGAAGTTAGAAGTGCTTGTGGGAATTACGGATGACGCAGTTGATCTGGTGGATATTCTGACGCAGATCCATGGCGTCAACACGGAACTTCAACATGTTTGTGAAATAGTTGATACCCAACTTGTGGAATTATAGGCTTTCTAGGAAACTACTGTTGGGCAGTTGGACAATTTACTAAAGGAGAACGGGGATCTTAAAACGAAACTTCAGATCCTCCGACGGGCTGTTGCAAATGTGCCCCAAGGAGGTGAAGAACATTCCAAAATTAAGATCTCCTTACCAACGGCTTTTGATGGTGTGAGAGGCGCCAAGGAACTGAAAAACTTCTTATGGGACTTGGAGCATTATTTCTCAACTTCTCATGTCCCGGAGAAGGACAAACTGACCATGGCAGTGCGTTATTTCAGAGGAGATGCAGTGTTGTGGTGGCATACGAAAAATGCTGACGATGATAGTGCGGGCAGACCCAAGGTAGATACTTGGGAAAAACTTCGTAACGCGTTGAAGGAAAAGTTCCTGCCTAGCAACTCGTCCTGGGTGGCTAGGGATCACTTGAAGCGGTTAAGACAAACTGGTTCCATTCGGGATTATGTCAAAGATTTTTCATCTTTGTTGCTAGACATCCAAAATATGTCAGTTGAGGACAAGTTGCACAATTTCATTTCCGGAATGCAAGGCTGGGCTCAAAACAAAATTCGTAGGCTGAAAGTTAAAGATCTGTCTAGTGCAATTGCGGCAGCAGACACATTGGTGGATTTTTGCACAACGGGTCTAACTTCTAATTTTGTCAAAATCAGGTAAGGATGGAAATGATAAGGGCCCGCAAGAAGGATGGAAATGATAAGGGCAGGGGCAAGATGGATGCTTCTTCGTCAAAAGCAAACAAGCCAACGTGTGGTAAAAAGGTTTGCTGGACATGTCAAAGACCCGGACATCAGGCACGAAACTGTCCAAATCAAGGAAAGATTTTTTCTCTTCTTGCTGAAGAGGAGAAACAAGGAAAGGGACAAGAAGTTGCTGCCTATGTGAATCCGTTACGGCTGCTGAACACTTTGGCTTGTGTGACTGTGGCGGATGATGATGAAAATTCTTCCAAGGAAGAAGTTGCATATGTGAATGCTACGGGGGATGATTTGGCTGATGCTTATTCCACTTTGATGTATGTGGATCTGAAAATCGGAAACAAGAGTATCATGACAATGGTTGATACCGGAGCCACACAGACTTTTGTTGCCTCCAGGATTGTTCAAGAATATGGGCTGCAAGTGACAAAGTGTCCGACGAAGATGAAGGTTGTGAACTCAAAGGCACAACCAGGTTATGGGGTGGCGCTGGATGTCTCGATGATTCTGGGCCATTGGTCCGAAAAATTCAACATGACTTTTATGCCATTCGATGACTTCAATGTGTTGTTGGGAATTGATTTTTTGAAGAAGAACAAAGTCGCTCCAATTCCTCATTTGGATGGACTTATTTTCATGGGGAGTCAAACCCCGGATTTGTGAAAGGTATTCAGCCCTACGAGGTTAATAATAAGAACGCTGGGATTGTTGCTTTGATTTCCTCCATTGCATTTGAGAAAGGCTTGAAGAGGGGCGAGGAGACTAACCTTGCTGCACTCGTTGAAGTCAAGCCAGATGTGCAGATTGAGGTCCCGAATTGTGTTGCAAGTTTGCTAAAGGAATTCAAAGATGTGATGCCTCCAGAATTGCCAAGGGAGTTACCACCAAGGAGGGAGATTGATCACAGGATTGAACTTATTCCTGGTTCACTGCCGCCTGCGCGACCTCCTTACCACATGTCGCCTATGGAATTGACGGAACTAAGGAAGCAATTGTCTGAGTTGCTTGATGCTAGGTTGATTCAACCATCGAAGGCTCCATACAGTGCTCCTGTTTTGTTCCAGAAAAAACAGGATGGTACGCTGCGAATGTGTGTTGACTATAGGGCGCTAAATAAGGTGACTATCAAAAATAAGTACCCGGTCCCTTTGATTCAAGATCTGCTGGACAGGCTTTCAAAGGCTAGTTATTTTACTATGCTAGACCTAAGGTCGGGCTATTGGCAGGTTAGGATAGCCGAGGGGGATGCCCCTAAGACCACTTGTGTAACTAGATATGGTAACTTTGAATTTCTTGTGATGCCGTTTGGGCTAATCAATGCCCCAGCAACTTTCTGTAATTTAATGAACAATGTTCTTTACGAGTATCTTGATGACTTTGTAGTCGTTTACTTAGACAACATAGTCATTTATAGCCGGACCCTTGAAGATCATTTGGCTCACTTAAGGAAGGTGCTGGAAATACTTAGAGCATATCAACTCTATGTCAAGATGGAAAAGTGTGAATTTGCAAGTCGCGAGATAAAGTTTCTAGGCTATTTGGTTAGTGAAAACCAAGTGCGGATGGATCCAAAGAAGGTGCAAGAAATTGTTGATTGGCAAGTACCAAGCGGGATAAAGGAATTTAGATCATTTTTGGATTTGGCAAATTACCACCGGAAGTTCATTGCAGGCTACTCAAAAAGGGTTGCTCCTTTGACGGACTTGCTGAAAAAGAATGTCAAATGGGTTTGGTCGGATTCATGTGACAAGGCTTTCAATGCATTGAAGAAAGCTATTGCATCCAAACCAATCTTGAAGCTGCCAGATTTTGATTGTCGTTTGAAGTACACACGGATGCTTCAGATTATGCTGTTGGTGCTGTGCTAGTCCAGGAGGATCATCTGGTTACATTTGAAAGCAAAAAGCTGAACGCTGCAGAGCAATGCTATTTTGCACATGAAAAGGAGATGGTTGCAGTAATCCATTGCCTTCAAGTTTGGAGAGTCTACTTGCTGGGAACAAAGTTCGTGGTGCGGACGGACAATGTAGCTAATACATACTTCAAGACTCAGCAGAAATTGAGTCTGAAGCAGGCTCGGTGGAAAGAGTTCTTGGCTTAATATGACTTTCTTTGGGTGCACAAACATGGAAAACAAAATCAGGTTGCTGATGCACTTAGTCGCAGAGAGGTATTTGTTACAACTTATGCGCTTACTCGAATTGAAAATGACTTTCTAGATACAATCAAGCTATGTGCTGCAAACGATCCATTGTATGTGAAGTTGATGGATCAAGTGAAAGATGGGACAGTTAAACGGTATTGGATCGAGGACGATCTGCTGCACTTCAAAGGGGGAAGAATTGTGGTTCCTCAAGGTGCTGGATTGCGTTGTTCTCTTCTAAAGGAGACGCATGATACTCCTTATGCTGGTCATCCGGGTGTTGAAAGGATGTTGGCATTGATGTCTCGGAATTATTTTTGGCCGAAAATGGAAGATAATGTTGAAGCCTATGTGAAAACTTGCCTCGTTTGTCAACTTGACAAGACTGAACGGAAGAAGGAAGCTGGTTTGCTACAACCTCTACCAATTCTGGAGTGTCCTTGGGCTTCTGTTTCCATGGACTTCATCAGCGGGCTTGCAAAAGTTGATGGCAAAGAATCAATTATGGTTGTGGTGGACAGGTTCTCAAAGTATGGGATTTTCATTGCTGCTCCAACGTTTGCTCTTCTGAAGTAGCTGCTGAATTATTCTACAAGCATGTTGTGAAATATTTTGGTGTGCCGAGGGATATTGTGAGTGATCGGGATGCGAGATTTACAGGCCGGTTTTGGACTGCTATGTTCAAATTCTTGGGCACTGATTTGAAATTCTCTACAACGAATCACCCACAAAACGACGGACAGACCGAACGTATCAATCATCTGCTTGAAGAGTGCTTGAGGCATTATGTGACTGCTAATCAGAGGAATTGGGTTGAGCTACTAGACAGTGCGCAGCTTTGTTACAACTTGCATAGGTCTTCGACAACTGAAATGAGTCCTTTTGAGATAGTGTTGAGAAGACAGTCTGACACACCATTGGAAGTCACTCTGATGAAATCAGGAGGCAAGTGTCCTGCTGCTTATAGATATGCTCGTGACAAGCATGAATTGCTAGCTGAGGCGCGAGACAACTTGAGGAAAGCGGCTAAGAGGATGAAAAATAATGCTGACAGACATAGACGGCCTTTGGAATTCAAGGTTGGTGACAAAGTGTTGCTGAAACTTACTCCACAGATTTGAAAGAAAAGCAATAGCAAGACGCTCCATCGTGGGATGATTCCTAAGTATGACGGCCCATTTGAAGTTGTGAAGAAAGTGGGTGAAGTATCTTATCGGTTGGATCTGCAGAACGCCTCAAAATTCACCCTACTTTCCATGTGAGTTTCCTGAAACGGTTTCATAAAGATGCTGAGGATCCGACAAGGGCAGTGCCAAAGCGTGCTCCTCCAGTTGAACGCAAGCAATTTGAGGAGACTATTGAGAAGATTTTGGATCACCGAACGCTGGGTCAAAGAAAAAAGAACAGACAGACAGAGTTTCTGGTTCAATGGACAAGAAAGAAGGAATGTGATGCAACTTGGGAAAAAGGACCGTCTCTATGGCAATTTTAGAATCAAATCAAGGCGTACTTAAAATTCTACCTCTTCTAGGGCGACGAGCTCATCTGATGGGGGAGGTTTGTTAGCCCCTCGGCTTGATTGATCGAAATATAACATGGGTGTGGCGAGGGATTTACATGATGGACCTCAGCACCACCCTATGATGACCTGGGCATCATGTTGACAAAGCTGTCCGACTTGGGCAGATGTTGATTGGCATGGACTGTGGCACGACGGCATGTGGCTAAGGTGTCAAGGCATGACAAAGACCATGGCATTGGCGTGGCCATGGAAAAGCAAAGAAAACAGGCAGCAAGCTTAGAAAAGGCTGGAAAACTAAGGCAATGCATGGCAAGGCAGATGGGCGTGGGTAAGGCGAGCAAGGCAGTGTCATGGGCGAGCTACACAAACGACGGTGGAAGACATGCACGCAAAGGCATGCTGCACGAAGGCTTGTGGTATACATGCGTGCAAAGGCTTACTGCACGAAGGCTTGGCGCGGACATGCCTGAGTTGGCCTTTTTGGTGCCACAAGTTCAAAGGTGTGCCCATGTGGCAGTTAGCAGTTTTTGGCAGTTCCGATTTTCAGCAAGTTTGGCTGAGTGAGCTGGTGGGAGTTGTCTTATTTGAATGTTTGAATTTCGAAATCCTTGTCAGTTGGGGATGTCAACTGCTAGGTTTTAGATAAGGCAATGTTCAAAAAACGTTTGTCTATATATGTGGGCTAGGCAAACTTGTTAAGGCAGAGAGAGGTGTTGGCTGCCTTATCTCCTTTTTATAAAGGCTGTGATTTTCATGTGCTTCTTTGTGGCATGAGTTAAAAGACAAAGTTGGAAATCGATTCCAGTAAATTCGTGTGTGCCTTGTTTCATTTCTATTGGCTATCATAATCTAAAGTGGTAGGTCGAAAACATGAGGGAAAAAGAGAGAAGGCTGAGTCATTGTTTGGTGACTACCGTGCAGTGTCAATCTGAAAATAATTGACCCTGTAACAGGCAGCTTGAGTGGATTTTGCATATACGAGATTGGTCTCATAGATGCAATTGTTTTTACCACATATGCGATGACGCCTAGCAAAATGTTATATTTGAGGGTTTGCTTCATTTTATCATATTTTGAGATTGGGAGCTTGGATTAGGGTAATTTTTGAGGTAATTTTGACCCAGTTGGAATGGGTTAGTGTTGTTAACTCGGACTTGGTTATTATTCATAATTCTATCAATGATTTTGGCTTTTGATTTGTAAAATTTAGGGGAGAAATTGGGGTTTTTGTAAGAAATTTTAAAAAATGAATATTTTAGATTTGAACCCTAATTTAGAGTCGAATTTGGATGAAACTTGTATATTTGGACTCGTATTCGAATGAGTAGTCAGGAATTGTGACTTTTGTCGGGTTCCGAAAAGTGAGTTCGGGTTGACTTTTTGCAATTTGATAAAGATTGGAGCTTTATTACTTGGAATCGATTCTCATAGCCTTGTTTGATGTTATTGAGTTATTTTTAGCTAGATTTAACCCTTCTGAGGTGATTCGAGAGGCAAGGGCTTTAAGGAGTATTGATTCTCGATCTTTGAGGTAAGTATCTTGCCTAGGCTTGGCTTGAAGGGTAATTTCCCTATAGACTACGAAAATTTCCATGTGTTGGGGGTGACACACGTACATGGGGACGAGCGTATATACGTATACCAAGGTTATTCATGATCATTGTAAACTTTAGGCTATTATGTGCATTGTTTTGCTATCATGCCTTCGTGTTATCGTGTTTTATCTACTTGTATGACTATTTGAGCTATTATTCATGACAGAAATAATGTCTAGGCTATGTGCTTATCTGTTCCAGATATGATACGGCTATTCTGCTACGTCGAGTTATTTGCCTTGTTTGTAGACATACTTTCTTTAGATATGATATTATGTTTTCGTGTTATATCACCATCTATGTATACTTATTACTTGTTATCTCGCATGTTGTAAGTGTCCTTGTGTAACACGCGCTTGAGTTGTATTGTGGTATGTTGGTATAATTTGTACAATATATTAATTTCTAATAATGTGAGATGTTGGCTAATTGTGATTTGAGCGGTTTAAGGACTGAGCTGGGGCCATAGAGCTCTGTTGATA
Source organism: Nicotiana tomentosiformis (assembly GCF_000390325.3). Lineage (NCBI taxonomy): Eukaryota > Viridiplantae > Streptophyta > Magnoliopsida > Solanales > Solanaceae > Nicotiana > Nicotiana tomentosiformis. The sequence continues at coordinate 75,141,655 of NC_090818.1, read as the reverse complement.
TTGATTTGGAGGTCACGCGTACGCCAGGCCATTTGGGCTTAATTATGATGATCGTTGACTTTTTATCCGATCAGCGTTTGGGCTAGGATCCACCCCTTCGGAGTCAGGTGATAACCCATGTCACTTTGGGCCCTATTAATGCAAGCACTTGGTATGTGCTTAGTGAGGGGCTTTATGCCAAGCAACCGTACAGTGCTGAGATTGTGCTCTCTTGATGATTTAACTATATTTCACTTATTTTGGCATTGATACTTGTCATGGAATCATAGAGACGTATCTTCCTCATGCTATTTGATAGTATAAATCATAAAATTTATGCCCTAATGTGATTAAGTTGAATTTGACATTCATGAGTTATTTTTCCTTCTTCTATTATCATTATGCTGTTAGTGTTATTATTGGTTGTTGAAAGTGAGGAGTGGATTTGCCAATCTCGTCACTATCTCCAATCTGAGGATAGGCTTGATACATATAGATTACATGAGGCCGATTGTACTCATACTACACTCTTCATTTTATGTTCAGATCAAGGTGCTATTGATAGAGCGGATTGCTCGGGAGTTGTACAGGTACACGTTGGTGATTTCAAGGTACAATTGTTGTTTCCGTCTGTAGGCCTTGGAATCCCTTTCCATACTTTTGCTATTACTATTTATTCACCTTTGACAACGTTGCATTGTTATTCAGGCTGTTGTACTTATTTATTCTATAGAGGTCATGTACTCATTTATACCAGGTTATGGGATTAAATTTCAGTTGTATATCTATATTATTAAAGATATTTATCTTATTCCACATCTTGAGACTATTTTCTACTGTTATTGAAGTTTATTTCTGTAAATTTAATATTGGCTTGCCTAGCAAGTAGTGTTAGGTGCCTTCACGACTTCGGTGCGATTTGGGGTCGTGACAAGTTGGTATCAAAGCACTAGGTTGCTTTTGTCTCCCGAGTCATGAGTAAGTACAATAGAGTCTTGCTGATCGGTACGGTAACATATGTGCTTGCTTCGAGAGGCTAGAGGGATATTAGGAAAACTTCTCTTTCTTTCATTATTTGTTATGCGAATTTGTTTATCCCTAAGTCTGAATCTTTACTCTTTTATTCTCTCACAGATGGTGAGGACATGATCATCGGGTGCAGTTGAGCAGGCGCCGGTATCCCAGGCTAGGGCCGTGAGAGGCCTGGGTCGAGGCAGATGTAGGGTCGGAGCACACCCCGCAGGTAGAGCCCCTGCTCGTGCAGCTATTTTGGAGCTTATAGTAGCTCTTGTTAAGGAGAAGGTTCAGGACTATAATGAGCCGGAGGTACCAGCTCAGGTTCCCCAGGGCCTATTAGTTTCACCAGTGGTTCATGATGCTTTGGTCTATATGGTTGGTGTGTTCGAGAGTTAGGAAGGGTCAGAGCATTTCCTACTATACCAGCTACTTCTCAAGCAGGGGGCGGAGCGTATACTCCAGCACACTGTACCCCAAAGCAGGTGTTCTATGGTTATCAGACCATGCTGTGTTGTTAGTTGGGGGGAGCTCAGCATACTACCGCCACACATCTAATTCACTGCTAGAAACTGGACCTATAGCTAAGCTTTTTCTTGCAACGGTTGTATAACCATTGCAATAGCTGGTATATTGCAACGAATCTTGATCCTAATAAGACACTTATGCAGCTAAACTATTACGTTAGTTGGAGAATTGTTGCTATAGAGGTTCTTATTACAATGATTTCTATTAGTCGTTGCAATAAGTACATCTGTAGTAATGGTTTTCCGAGAAACAAATTCTACTGAGATGGTTTTCAATTCCCTCTTATTTCCCAAAAGCATGATCTCCTTTTAAGTGGCTATAATTATAGTAATTGTTTATTATTATTTTTTGTTTTGCTAAAACACTAAACAAAGTGGCATATACTTCGAACACATCGAAGCTATAGCTCTGTTGCTTCAAACATATCTAAGCTATGAATATTAACCCTTAAATTTCTCAATAACATTCCTTGCTTCGAGCACACAAGTCTCTTATAAATCTGAATAATTTCTGGCAGAATAGAGTCAGGAAGCGCTCCAGTAAGATGGTTAAAGCTTTCTTGAATAATGACGAACGGATCCCTAAACTCTAATATTTGGAGCTCTACCCTCAACTTCTTCTTCAACCTTATTCCTCAGCTAGTCAAACCCAAGGGAAGAGAACCCAGTTCTTCTACCCTTTTCAGGTATTTCTAATTTCTTATTCTATAAAGAATTATTCGATGTTGAAAAGATCGTTTATGTATGTCTCGTGAGTTAGGATTTCGAATTTTTGTCTTCTTGTTTTATAAAACAAATCAATTTTCGACCTTCAAGTTTGTCTCCGTGTCTTGAAATTAGGGTTTCATATTGCATCTTTGTTTTTTTTTTTTTTTGGAAATCCGCTAGGCATAGTGCCTAGGGCTAATTTTTATATATATCAACAAAAGCAAAAAAAACAAAATCCGTGATGCGTTACAAAATGGAAGAAATAAAAATTGACAATTACATAGCCCATATTATCGGAATCGATCTTAATGCTCGATGACGATAGTACATGTTGTATGCTAAGTACAAGAAGAAAATGTAGTTTAATAACTAGCCAAGGTAGGCCATCAATCATGAAGTCCATTAGTAGCGTTCCACTACTTTGTACATAGCCATTGTCAATTTGCAGCATTTCAATTTAACATGGCCCATTCTTCAGCATTTCAATTGGTACGTACTTGTTGTTTGGTTGTGGCATCATCATTTCCTCGTATGCATTGCTGGAAATGCCACTGCCACCTGCACGAGACAGTGGCTCTTCTGTCCAGTGATGTTTGAGCAAGACGTTGTTACCCCCATATTCATGAGGCCCTATAGTGATAATTATTGCCCTACCTCTGTGTACCTTGTGTTTAGCTATTACGTGAATGAACTCCATTTTAATTTGGGTCCCATATGCATTCATAAGATCCAGAGTTACATCCAAAAAATGTGCATAACGTTGTAGCGTAGACACACAACCTCGGCAGTTTTTCCAGTTGGTTTGTGTTATTTTCCATAGTTGCTGTTTTCCTTCCCACTGATCACGAGATGAACTAAGTGCTGTATACTTACCAGTAACGTCCAGCACTTAGGAGCATGTGTGAGCATGCACTATCTTAGTAGTGTTGTTCCTATGCTACCTTTTGCCCAGATTTTCATTACAGTTGATGCCCTCATGTGTGTGTCCTCTCTTGTCCCATCTTCCTTTCATATCAGAGATGGTGTTTTTCTATAGGGGTCCTTGGAAATCCAAATCATATGACCTGCATAATAACTCAATCTACACTGTCTCGGCCACAACAGACTGGATAGTGTTGAATATTTTCTTTTGTTCCTGCCCTTATCAACTTGTTTAGGATCACTGTTTGCGATGGTGATTCCATTCATTGGCTTGTGAAGAGCATGGAGATTGCCGTGCCTCAAAATCGTCAAATTACCAAGATCACCTTGCACATTCCTTTGAATATTCAATGTCATGCTTATGCCTACCTTTGCTTCCCCCCCTTCCCCCCAGTGGAATGAGTACTTAGTACTAATACCACCAACTAGGGTTTGTTCAAAGAATAGTGCATGGCCAAAGTAACGATTCCTGCAAGAAAGAACACAACGTTAGCGAAAACTTTTATCACCATGTTCTCCCCCTAAAAGTTTGATCACGGTGATTGTTTGTTTGATCTCCAACATATTCCAACTTCTCTGCAGTGAAACATATGTGACAATTCCTGCGTAATTTTGTCTAGCTCCCTGTTTGAACTGCTGATGCCATGTACTGTATTGAACTGTTCCATAGTATTCCCTTTGGTTCCATTTTCAGCAACAAATGCTGCATATTTCTTGGCAGCATACTCCTGCGTTCCAACCTTGGTGTATTCCTGTTGTGTGTGTCATGATGAACTCTGCCTTGATTCTCTCTAATAGTTGTACCATCTTTGTGACTTAATGACCTTTAGTGCATGAAGTTATTGAGTCTTCTGATGTCTATGAACCACATGTGTGGTACTTTGAACTTCATGTTTGTGCTTACCATAATAATTCCTTCAAGGGAATGAGCACTAGGTACTAATACCACCCAATGAAATCGTATAATATGATAAGGCATGAGAACAGTAATTTTTCCTGCAAAAAAAGAAAACAAAGTTAGTGAAAATTGATCTCAACATGTTCTCCTCCCTAGGAATTCGAACATATTGGTCCAATGCACGCTCATGTCCCATGCACTTCTTTATCTCCTTGCTCCTTAGTTCTTGGCAACCTTTACCCTCAAGTATGGACATTGTAACTCGTCTTCATTCACTATTCTCCTCCCTTGGGTATCTAATTGCAAAAATTCTTGACATTCAATATTCCCATGATCTAGTGCATAATTGGCAAGATGATCAGCCAATTTGTTCTCTTCTCTAAAAATGTGTGACACCACATAATTTCCTCCATTCAATATCTACATAATTTCCTCAATCTGGTCTGCTATACTCCAAGGTGGCTTCCACGATCCCTCCATAATTTTCTTCATAAGCATCGAGTCAGTTTGGACACACACTTGGGAGTACTGCTGCATTCTGCAGAATTTCAGTGCTTCTACAATAGCCTCTGCCTCTGCTTCAGTGTTTGTTATTTCATTTATTTCCTTCCCTGCTGCAAACACAATGTCTCCATATTATCCAATTGCACTCCTGCCAAGTTTCCCCCTCGAGGCACCATCTGTGTTCACTTTAATCCAGCCTTCTCCTGGTAATTCCCAAACTACTTTGCTAACCTTTAATCTAGATGTATAGTTCTCCATCATTGCTAATAGTTCATGCCATTTGTGAGAGACATTATGCACTCCTGGTTTCCTTACTTTCACAAGTCCTTGAAGAGTCGATGAAACTTGATATATCACACGACTAGTTGAGACAGCATCACCATATTTTATGCTATTCCATCTCTTCCATAATTCCCATACTACACAGGAAGGCAAAGCCTGCATAATTGGTTTGAGTCTATCACACACTTTGGCAGTCCAACATTTGGTGATAGCATGATCCATTGTCATTCCTTGTACATCAATACCTGCCCTCGAGAGGAAATATCTCCATACATCTCTAGCAGTCTCTACGTTGAAAAATAAATGTTGTAGATTCTCTTCCTTAGGTTGTGTGCAACACCAGCATTTTGAGGGCATAAGGTAACCCAACCTCTTCATGAAGTCATCTAGAGGCAGTTTGCCTTCCAAACTTTCCACATGAAGAATGCAATTTTGAATGGTAGCCCCTTTACCCAAATAATCTTGTAAGCTACCCTTGGTTCATCTCTTCTTTCTCACATACTCCCATGCAGATCTAACACTAAAATAGCCTCGAGGTTCCAACATCCAATAAGGCACATCAAGTACCTCATTTACATGAGGTGGCTTGATGTTTTCTACAATATGCATAGCATACTCCTCAGGTAAAACCTCCAGCAATCTATCCACATTACAACCACCTTCTTCAACCACATCCCATACATTATGAATGGACTCATCAATCCCAAAATCTTGTGGAACAATGAAGTACAAAGCCCCTAGATCTGTCCAGTTATCATACCAAAAGAGTGACGACCCCATCTTTGGATGCCATTTTATTTGGTGCTCGGTTAAATCCCTACACTCTAACATCTTCCTCCATACATGAGACCCTCCCCTCCATGGAACAATCATTGAGTTCATTTTTTTACAATATTTATGGCTCATAAAAGAGCTCCACAAACTTGGCTTGGTTCTATAGTTCCACCATAATTTACAGAACAGTGCCATAGATACATCATGCAAAGATTTGAAGCCAATACCACCTTCAGCATATGGCATACATAATGTGTTCCAAGATGCCCAATGCCTGCTGCTGCCTCTTACTGAATTGCACCAGAAGAATTGTGCAAGTATTTTGTGCAGCTTGTTTATAACATAGTTGGGAGGATTGACTGTTGAAAGCAGGTGTATGGGCATACTTTGCAGTACATGAGCAATAAAGACTGCTCTGCCACCTATAGAAAGCAACTTCCCCTTCCATGATTGTAATTTGTTCAGTACTTTAGTGATCAAACTTTGATAATGATCCATCTTTCTTCTCGCGTAAAACATGGGACAACCTAGGTACATGAATGGAAATTCTTCCCTTTTGAAACCAGTGACCCTTTCTATTTTATTTGCTACCTCTACATCTGTTAAGTGATGCATATAAACAGCTGACTTGCTCTTATTCACAAGCTGCCTAGATGCAGCCCCATATTCTCCTAACACTTCCATAATTAATCGAAGTGAAGTAGCATCAGATGAAGAGAAGATAATAGTGTCATCTGCGAAGGCTAGATGATTTATTTTAGGACTCCATTTAGGTAGGCCAAAGCCACAAAAGTATAGGTTCAAATGTAGAGCATTTAACCCCCTCGACAGTGCTTTAGCAGCTAGGATAAATAATGTAGGCGACAATGGATCTCCTTGTTTGACTCCTCTCGATGATTTGAAAAAACCATGAGCCTGGCCATTGATAAGAACAAAATACCAGTTATTTGAGACAATGCCAAAAACCATGCCAATGAATCTCTCTGCAAAGCCCATCTTCCTAAGCACCTTAGTAAGAAAAAGCCAAGATAACTTGTCGTATGCCTTAGTCATATCAAGCCTCATAACAACATTTGGTCCAGCTTTAGTTCTAAGTCTTATATCTGTAATTTTCTCTTGCGTGAGCAATACATTTTCAATAATGCTCCTCCCTTTCACAAAGCCAGCCTATTCTTCAGATATAATATTAGGAAGTAGTCCCGCTATCCTCTCATGTATCACCCCTCGATATCAGTTTGTTGGTAAAGTTGCTAAGACTTATTGGCCTCAAATCAAAAAATATAGTCACCTCTTTTTTCTTTGGGAGTAGGACCAAGTTAGTGTGAGTCACACATTTTGGCAATTCATGGCCATTGAAAAATTCTCTCACCATGTCAAATACATCATCCCTTATTATGTCCCAACATGAGTGATAAAATCTGCCTGTGTATCTATCTGGTCCCCCTTCACTATCTCCATTCAAACCAAACACTGCATTTTTTACCTCATCTTTTGTTGGTTGCTTCATTAGTTCTGAGTTCTGCTCCATATCAGCCAGTGTTGGCACTCGATCTAAAATGTGAAATGAAGTTGGCACTGTGGTTTCTTTGAACTGTTCTTTATAAAAGTTTAACTGCTTCCATAACAATCTCTTCATCTTCTTCTATCCACATACCTTGACTGTTTTGAATCCTTTTGAGATGTAGCCTCTTCCTTCGACCCTTGACTTGAGTATGAAAATTTTTTGTGTTCCTATCACCATCTTTGAACCAAGCCATACCTGATTTCTGCTTCCAATATTTTTCCTCCAAGGCAAGAAATCTGATCAACTCTGCTTGTACTTTGTGCAATCTTTCTCTGTTCAGTTTGGTAGGATTAGTTTCAAACTATGCTTCATGAACCAATACTACCTCCTCCAATCTTGCAATCTTCTGAAAAATGTCACAATAGGTTGCTCTACTCCACACTGACAGTGCCTTTTTTTAATTTCTTCAGCTTATAATTAAACATGACAAATGGGCTTGCACTAAAATCTGCCTTCTAGTTCTCTCTACAGTATCCTTAAATGACTCATGCTCAACCCAGAAATTAAGAAATCTAAAAGGTTTCTTCACTGGAGGAACCTCTATATCACACTTTAGTTTAGGACTGTGGTCTGAGCCTATCTTTGACAAATGTGTAACTTCAATTCCTGGGAAGGTATACTGAAATTCAACATTTGCTAGACATCTATCTAACCTCTTGAAAATACAGTCTTCTCCTGCCCTCCCATTCCACCAAGTGAAAATACTACCTTTGAAGCCAAGATCAAATAAGTTGCAAGTGTTGATGCAGTGTCGAAAGTCATTAGTTTCATTCAATGACACTGGCAAACCACCATACTTTTCTTCTTCATCCCAAATAATATTAAAGAATCCACCTACAAGCCATGGCACTGCCATGTCCCTTGCCATTGCATACATTGAGTCCCATATCTCTATTCTTTCGATGGCATCACATTTACCATATACCAAAGGAAGAACCAATTCTACATGTGTTTCAGAATGAACGAGCCTTAGTGTCAGTTCCTGCACCATGTTATACATAATAGTAACATCAAATATCTCATCTATAAAAGCCCAAATCTTGTTTGACACATTTGCAATTGCCTGTGCAAATCCAATTTTTCTTCTATACCTTTCCAGTTTTTTAGCCTGTTGCATTGGCTCCATTAATCCTATAAATTCATAATGATTCTTCCTATGCATTTTGATCAGCCTCTCAAAGGCTTGTTGTGTATTAACTGACCTTATGTTCCAAATAAGAGCATCCATTACTGATTGTTTGATTTGGTCAGAGTCCTCCTTGTTTGTACACCACTTGTGTGCACAATGTTGTTATCTTTCTGCTGCTTTTTCCTTCCTTTTGCTGCTGATTTAGCCTTTTCCATATGCCTAGGTGATAGGTCACCTTGCCTTGCTACATTTTGAAAATTCTGGGCAGTAGACTCTTGATCCATATCCTTGCCTATTCTGTTAATTTCCTCATCTACATCATTGGCATCCTTACCCCCTAGTGGAGTTATAACATTTATATTGTGAGGTTTAGGTACCATAGATTGATCCTCTCCTTTCTTCTACAGCTTCAGTTGTGTGGTTTCCAATGGAGCAGTACTAGGTGCATTTGCAGCTTGTGCAGTAGGCAGTTGCTCATTCCCAGTATTTGTAAGTACCTTTAAGTTAGAAACTACACTTTTCTTAGATATTGCAATCTCCCCTGTTCCACCTGGATCTACACCATCAGATCCTCTTCCTGCAAACTTCTCCATATCAATTCCATTACCCTTTGTTGCAATCTGCTTGTCCTTGCCTGCTTCCTGAATATTTGACTCCTCATTAACATTGTTTGTATTAACATCGGTATTGTTGTTAGCTGTAACAATGGGATCACCATTTACACTTTGCTCTTCTCCCTCTTGATCATCGTCAACTGGTTTATCATCAACTGGTGCTCCATCTGGAGCTTCACCTTCATCTGAAACCTCCTCTATTTGGTTAGACCATAACCCTCCTCCACTCCATTGAACTCTCTCATTCCCTTTAGGAAACTTAGTTCCCCCAGTTCGATTGTCGGGAGTTTTGGCCAATTCCTTATCCACCAAGGTGTCTTGTGCTGGTATGTCCTGTCATGATGTGTTAATTCCCACTGCATTGTATTTGAAAGCTCTTTGGACCTAATGAGCAGTTGATTCCTTTGCTGCAGCTGTCACCTTTTCATTCTCACTTGGAGTAGTATCCTTACGACTATTAGTTGATCAAATCCCATCTTAGTTAGGATTAAACACTGGAGCTGCTGGATTTAGATTTCCAACAGTTTTAGGAAAAGGTTTTTGAATCTGCTTCTGCATCACAATTGGCATCCTCATTCCCAACTTCCTCAACTTCCAATATTGCGAATTTATTTCCCACTTGCACCTGTTACTCTTCACCTTGATTAACTGAGATAATTTCTTTTCCATTAGTTCTATGAGTTTCCTTCTGATTAACAATATTCTTGCCATGGTTATCACTAACTTCTTTCCATAGTTCCTTGCCATTACCAGCCACATTGGTCGGTGCTGCAGGATTTCTAATCCCATTTTCCTTAGGATTATGAATTCCATTTTGCTGAGAAATTTCCTCTACCACAACAATATGATTCTTCTCATTATCTTCGCTGTTATCCATCTCCATGATTGCAAATTTATTAGCTGTTTGCACCTATTGAGTAGTCTTCTCACTGGCACGATTTCTTGCCCAGTTTTAGTCACATTCCCAACAACTTTTCCGCTCGTGAGAATCATTAAAGTGGCAGTATATTTTTTTGTTTTCCCCTGGTCTTCCACTGCAGCTGTGACATCATGAAATGTATCAGAAGCAGCTCTCTTGTCATTGCTTCGACTTTCGACTAGGTCGGGGTTCAATCGCCAACATTCGATTTCATTGTGGCCTTGAAGCTTACACTCCTTATAGTATTTTGGCAACATGTCATAGTGAACCTTTACCCACTCTGTTCTTACCCCTCCAGTAACTTCATCATTGATGTCCAGACGTATCCTCTTAGGTAGCTCGGCCAATAAATCAACTAGAACTTTTACTCTCGTGTAACTCGGCCTAGTTTTGTTTATCGTCACCGCGTCAAGACACAGGGGCCTCCCCACAGCTGTAGCTAAGGAAAACAGAGTTTCCTTTACATAAAAAGTAGGCAGCAGTCCAGGAAAAGAAATCCACGCCATCGCCATCGGAGTTTCTTCACCCGCCTTAAAATTTGCATCGTAAATAAGAGTTCGCAACTGGTATTCGTACCCATCTTTGGCTTTGATGTAGTATGTACTCTTTGATGTGAAATCAACTAAGTCTTGCCATAGAGTTAATCTAATTAACACATGACGATCTCTAAGAAATTTGATATTGCACTCTCCTTTGATGCCACACTGTGTTGGTATGATTCAGCGAAGTTCATGAATCTTCGGAGATCCATATGAGAGTTTTCCGACGACGGCATATTGAATACCCTCAATAACATTCATCCGTTTGACTTCCGCCACTGTGAATCTAATAACTAGTTGACCATTCAAGAAAGTAGCTCATCGCATCGGAATGGGCTGCACTGAATTTACAACAGTAGCCATCGCTGGAGGATTTAACGTATATGGTTTCAAAATCTTTGAGAAATCTAGGGGGGTTGGATTGGAGTTTGTTGTTGTATGTTGTTGTGCGATGCTGGGGAAGGGCTGACCAGCCGACAAAGATGGCTGGCCGCCGGCCATTGTGGCCATTTGAAGCTTAAAGCTTCAGTTTTCCGCGATGAACAGTAGCTCGCATCCACTGTTCACGGCACTATAGCAGCCACAGTGACGGCGGAATTTTGAGAGAAAAATTCTAGAGAGAGAATTTTCGGAACTGATTTGGAACTGAGACTATGTGTGGTATCTTTTTTTTTTCTTTTCAAGGAAAAGAGAAGTGTGTACTCCCTTAAAGTTGCCCTCACTTCTACGAGTATGTTAGATATGTTGCATATGAAATCTAGTTTGGGGAAAAGAACAAATGTAGATTTGAAGAACTTTAAGCTTGCTAAAACTTTTTATTTGAGAATAGAACATTTGGCTTGACGGAAATGAAATAACATGAAGCTTTGAATTCTTTGTGTGAAATTGGACATTAGGGAGGAAGAACATGGCTTGGAGAAACTTGAATTTGTATGATTCAAATATCCATTCAGCTAATTCAGTTAGTGATATTGAACTTTATCCGAAAGATTTGTCTATTTGGTTTGATCTTTCAGTATTAGTTACTTTGTCTTGGTTGTGCAAATAGATTGCACTTATTCCTTGGTTGGTTATTTTGTTTCCTACAATAACACTAGATTATTGTTTATTAGGTTATGACTGAAGAGAGCTGGTGATGAGTAGTTTAGGATATGATTAGTGAAATATAATTTCAAAAATTAATTAGTGCTTGATTTCGGCAAAATTTGGTTCAAATTATATCTTTATAGTAGTTATTGGGTTATACGGGGATAGATTTGCAAGGAATGATCTCTTATTTAAACGGCCAAATGTGGAACCTCCAGTTCAATCTTTGGACTGCTTCAAATTTGAATTGGGGAAGCTTTATTGATTGCTTTGAGTTGATGTTCTTGTTACTCAGACCGTTATTAAATACAGGAGATTATATTCTTTTTGAAATTTATACTAAATCATTTGTTTTTATCTTTTATAGGTGGTGGATCGAATGAGTAAAGAGTGGATGAAAGCGGCGAAGCCACTTAGTTAGGGGATTGTTGTTAAAAAGATTCTTGTATTTGGATATTATAGAAATCTTTTATTTTTGAAATTTTTTCATTACATTGAGAGCTTATGTATGAATTGTTATACAATATTATAAATTTTACCTTTTAAGTAATTGCTTCAAGAAAGTGTTACTATATCTTGAATTAAGTGTTGCAATAGATTCAACAAACCGTTAATATAGCATATGTAACTGTTGCAAAAGCTTTAATAAACCGTTGCAATATGTAATTCATATGTTTCTATAGGACCAAAAACCCGTTGCATAAAATGATTTGCAATACTTTTGAACCATTCCATTTGATTGCATCACCGTTGCAAAAGATAGACCTATTGCAACGGTTGTGCAACAATTGCATGCATCCGTCGCAAAAGACCTATTTGCACGCGATCTGATGAAACGGGCCCTAAACCGATGTAGTAGGCCAATGGCAACAAATTTCCTACCTATTGCAATAATTGTGGGGTCGTTGCCATAGACCTATTTTCTGGTAGTATCTTGAGAAAAGGCCTTAGATATTAGTGGATGAGCTGAAGAGGTAAATACATTTATGAAGTTGCATCCTCCTCACTTCAGTGGTACACCTTCAAAGGATGCCTAGGCGTAACGACCCCACCAGTCGTTTTGTGTAATTTCGCCCTATTACCCCTTTTATTGATTCACACATGTGTGTTTATGATTTTACGACTTGCAGAGTTGGTTAGTTTCATTCCGGAAAGCTTACAGGTTGGGTTAGACCCTGAATTCTTTACTTAGAGGTTTAAATTAGAAAATGTTGACCAAACTTTGACTTTTATAAAAACGATTCCATAACAATATTTTTATGGCTCTGATAGCTTCGTATCATGATTTTGAACTTGGCGTATATCCGGAATTCATTTTGGAAGTCCGTAGGTTGATTTATGTTGATTTGCCAAAATTTGACAATTTGAAGTTGAAAAGTTTGACCATATATTGAATTTTAGCTATTGAGCTCGAAATTTGATTTTGGGACTTGGAATAGGTCCGTTATGGTATTTAGAACGTATCTGCAAAATTTGGTGTTGTTTGGAGTTGATTTGATAGGATTCAGACGTTTAGTTGTAATTCTAGAAATTCTTGAAAATTTCTTTGAAATTTATGCGTTTTAGAATTCAATTCATAGTTTTAGATGTTCTTTTCATATTTTGATCACGTGAGCGTGTTCGTAAGATGTTTTAGACATGCGTGGATATTTGGTTTGGAGCCCCGAGGGCTCGAATGAATTTCGGACACATTCTGGAGTGTGTTGGACTAAATTCTGCAAAGACTGATGTCTGGTGCGCTCTGGTGTCGCAATTGCGAACACCAAGGTTGCATTTGCGACTATAGCAGGGAACCTACAGGTATCGCAAATGCGATGCCTTGGTCACATTAGCGAAGAAATTCTGGGGTGGACTAGTGTCACGACCCTAATTTCCCACCATAGGATGTCGTTAGGGCACCTAGTCTCTAAGATTAGGTAAGCCTAACACATGCTGATTTAATAATTGAATTGAACTATTTAATCATTTATCATAAATCATTAAATTATATACATAGTCGCAAGTGGCCAATAATTATACATTTCCCAAAAATGGTAGTACGGAGTCACAATGTAAGGCCCCGCGAAATTTTACCTAGAACTCGAGGTTTTGTGGTGCCGAGGTAAGCTAAAAGTCGCCGTGGTACGGACTTTTAGGGTTGCTCGTTGCGTCGAGGAGTTGAAGGAAAACATTTGCAGAACATGGATGTTCTGTGGTCCACTATGCGACCGCAGAACCAGTTTGTGGGCCGCAGATCAACCGCGGAATGAAGCAAAAAGATTTGCCAATTTTGAGGTATGCGGTCGTAGAACCGTTATGCGGGCTGCAAATATTATCGCATATCCCGCATGAGAAATTTCGGAAGAAGATTCTGCGGTCCATTATGCGACCACATAATTAGTCTGCAGACCGCATACCTGTCGCAGAGTGAAGCAGAAATGCCCAGTTCTGGAGGGCCACTATGCGGTCCATTTTGCGGAGCACATAAGTGTTATGCGGTCGCATATGCGACCACAGAATCGCATCGGGGCTTCTTTTTTTCTAATTTTGTGACCCGTCCCTATTTCGATATATGGTCGTTGAAAATCATTTGTAAGGTAAAAACATGATATTTAGAGAGAAGGGAGTGGTCTAGAGTGAGAGGGGACCTAAGGTTATTGTTCATCTACTTTTGCTCAAAGTTGAAGAATGCACAAGAAAAAGTCACAAGGTCTTCATCCACGAGGTAAGACTCCATGCCCTAATCTTCAATTTCGAGTTTGGGGTAAAAGGTGGATAAATGAGGCAGTGTAATTCTTAGGTGTGGGGGTGTTGAAACATGTTCAAGATATACATAAGCTAACAATGGAAAGAACATCAATGTAAGACGAAGGACGGAAAGATTATTTATTTACAACCAACAATGAATTAATTGAAACATAAATGGCAGCAAGTAGTAAATGCGTAATAAAAACAAAACATAATAAGAACACCGATGAGATGTAAATGAACTCAAGTAAGGAAAAATGTATGACAACTTGACAGTAGGCTATAATCCCATATTTTAGTCGCTTATTATACTCTAATTCACTACACTATATTTGTGTTTGAGCTTTAATTGATAGTGTTTTGCACTTATTGTGTGTTTTATGCCTTGTAAGAGTGATTCTGAGCTACGTAGATATTGTGAAACTAATTCAAGCTATTTGAAGCTTTGAAGTCTAAGTAAAAGCCCAAGGGATTAAGCCGGAATCGTGTTCGGGGGTCGAGGACCAAGTCTGGATGTCAAAAATCAAGTAAAAATCTGTACTCTGAGAAATCACCACAACCGCGGCGCGTGGGGCGGCGCGCCTGTGTAATTTTTGCAGAGCCAATGTCCTATTTCGGCTAGGAGAAGGTGATTTCCTCTGGGCCCGAACCTACTTGGTATAAATACATGGAAAAATATTATTTTCTGAACTTTTGACATACTTTCGACCTAAGGAGGCTAAGGAAGAGTTGGAAGAACACAAGCACAAGGATTTTATCATTCCTTCCTTACATATGACCCGAGTTTGGATTGAATTTATGTTTTTATATACTTTAATTTTATTTGTGATGCATTTCTCCATATCTATGTAGTAGTTCTCTTTAGGATTTGATGGATTTGGTGTATTGATGATTGTTTATGGATTATAACTCTAGTTTTATATATTGAAGCATTTTTGGATGATTTACTTATTGCATCTATATTCACTTGTTCATGTTATCGAGAGAGGCATAACTTGTGATATATTTGCATTAAATTGTGGGTTGAGTTCATTAATTCTTCTTAGTAATCAGAAGAGACTAGTTGAATCATTGATTAAACCTAGTTAGGCAAATAATCGAATGAGGTTCTCCTAAATATCAACCCATTACGCATTCTTGCATATCTTCACGTGCTTAAATTGGTTCATCTTTTGAGGTTAAGACTTAATCGAGAGAAGAGTTTTTGCTGAACGTTTTAACTAATAAATTAGTGAATTCGAGAGACTCACTTGAACAGTAGAAGTTAATTATCTAGAGTTAGATCCCAAATAATTATCTTGCACCTATCCTATCAAAACCCTATCTTTTTCCATTGATAACCTTCTTTGCTTATTCCTTGTTTCGATTGTCATTAGTCTATAGCTTTAGATTCTTAGTTAATTTTAGTTAGACATCTTATAAATCTCAACTGTTGATCATCTTGGATAGAAACCAATCTAGAAACAACGAGAATACTGTTTAAATCCAATCTGCGTGTATACGATATTATACTATAATATATTTGATTAGCGTTTAGAATTTGTGTGTTTTGCACTCATCACAATGCAAATAACCAAATCGCTCCCAATTCATGGGCGTACAACAAGAATTACCCCGAGGCACCACACCTCATAAACCACAAGTTATGGACCACCATTTTCAAATCTTACACATATGGCACCTCGTGCTACCATGTACTTTGCAGTCGTGATAAATATTAATTTAGATAAACGAAAGATATATTTAAACACCATAAAACATAATGACATTCTTGAATAAAGTAAAGTATAAATGAAATGATGAGTTTATTTTAGAAATTAAGTAAAGTAAAATAATATACAATTTGTACGAAACAAAGTATAAGATGACTTTAGATTAGAAATCAATAAAATTGAGTAAAAGTATCATTTTTAAATAAAGCAAAACATAAGTTAAATCAACAAATTAAATATAAAATTTGTTAAGGAAAAACATGATAACCATTTTAAGTGAGGTAAACATCTAACATGGTGATGAGTATATATTGAGAAATCAATTATAGTGAAAGTGCGATAACCATTTAGAATAATAAGGCACCGAGTGAGATAATGAGTTCTATCTTAAGAAGCACATAGAATAAAACATGTTAATAATTCTTTTATTTAAACCATTATGTTATCAACAACCCAACAGAATATGATATAGTGACTCCACACAATTAAATTCACACTGACAATCAATTCACCAAGTTATAACGGAGGCAAAAATTGGCATGTTAAAGTAACACAACAAACCACGTAAAGCAACTACAATCATTCCAACACCAAGATAACAACGAATAACCAAACACAATCAAAATGCGGATGAATGATTGAAGGAAGAACAATGACCGTTCAAATCAACAAGTTATTTCAACATGGAATGTACAATGAAAAACACAATCAAGGTACCGCATCGTATTCACATTTCACAATATCAATCACAATATTTCCTTATATCACCGCGTGAGACTTACGTTTAGTTGTGACAATCATTTTTCCATATACCTACATGCATTTTAGCCCACCTTATCTCACCGCGTGGCTTCAAGTAGTTTCCCTACTAGCAACACGCCTATCAAGTCTATTTTATCTCACCGCATGCGTATCAACCCCTAGCCTTATCCCTCGGCATGCGTATCAATATCACAATACAATCACAACGCGCACCACAAGTGCCCATACGTCAACAACGCCAATATTTCAACAATAAATAGCCCATGGCTCAACCACAACATGTGCACGAATTTCAACAATAATGAAATGAATTAGAATGCTCAACAAGGAAAGGTACCTCAACAATTAACAACTTTGCCTCAATGTGATAACGACTATTACAACTTCAACACCAATAACTCAACAAGTTGATATTCCACGAAATAACAGCTTCAATTAAAAGTGATTCAATAATTAAGAGGTAACAAGATAGTAAGGAAGACAATAACTTCAACTAAAGCATATAATAGCAAATAACATATAAGAGGTAGAACAAGTACAAACAACGTCAAATAGAGCACATAAGAATAGATTAACAATGAGAGGTAAAACATGTTATGACAATTCAATTAAAGGCATGAAAAGAGTCTAGATAATCTAAATAGGTCAAATATCACATATAGCCCATGTACCCACTCGTCACCTTGCGTACACGGCTTTTACATAACACAAATAGCACAATCAACCCAAAGTCTAATGGGTAGTTTCCCCCACACAAAGTTAGGCAAGATAGTCACCTCAACTAGGACAACTCAACCCTCCAAAATATCTTTTCCCCTAAAATTCACCTCCACACAGTACAAATCTAACCAGAATGATTTAATGACATTAAACAATGCAAGAGATACCTATTACAATAAATAAAGCTATGATCTTTATATTTTTCCCAAAAAGTCAACAAAAGTCAATGCCTTGGATTCCGAATCCAAGCTTATTCAAGCGAAGCCTGAACCAATACAAGCTCAAACGAACAAAAACCTACTCAATCAGAGTCCGATAGCTCAACCAATTCGCCAAAACATCGCACTTGGATGTTCTTAACCCAAGAGTCCAACCCACACTAGTTGGGTCCCATATCTCCCGAAATACTCCTCCAAAACTCGCCAAATTCGAGTATGTTATTCTCCTAATATAGAAGAGCAGTACCTCAAAAGGATTCGAGAAATAAACACTTATAACTCATTTTCATTTTTTAAAATTTTGGACATAACCCTAGGTCTTGATTTAAAGAATTTAATGGGTTTTCAATTAGAATCATGGATTAAAGCTTAAACCAAGGGAATGAATCAAAGAAAAATACTTAAATTATTGTTTAGACCATACCCCATGGAAGAAACTTGGAAAAGATCCTTGAATTCTCCCAATCCCAAACATTCAAGATGAGAAAAACTTCAGCAACATTAATAGCCAAAAATGCCCAGCTGTTCTACCTCGTTTCTTGTGCCAAACAATCCCAAAACTCACTTTTGATGCCTCCAATGATTCCATGGGAAATTCAGTCAAGTTAGGCTTTTGAATAAATCCATTTGACCAAATAATGAAGGAGATATGTTGGTTTCAATATTTGAAAATAGTGCAAATTTCTAAAGACGATTTCAGTGGGAATTTCGTAATTAATCTGAAAAATCAGGCAACCCAATTCTTAGTAAAATGACCATAAACTCCTCATACGATGTCGAAACTTGATGATTTCAGTTGCTATGGTTCCACTATTGCGATACGGATATAATGGTTTAGTCGAAACACGAATCAAAGGCCGTTTGCTCAATATGGTAACCTTTATGCTAAAATCGACATCGAAATCGAAAACAATCACCATACAACCCAAACTTATCCAACACTCATCTGAATTTAACCAAACTTTGTGGGCATGTCCAAAATTATCAAAAAAACTTATCGGAATAGTTAAAACCTGATTCCGTGTCCGTTTACCCAAAAGTCAAACATTGGTTAACTCTTCCAACTTAAAGCTTCTTAAAAGAAAATTATTTTTCCAAATCAATCTCGAACCGCTCGAAAACCGAAACCAATTATATACGCAAGTCATAATACATAATATGAAGCTAATCAAAGTCTCAAACTACCGAATGGAATGCTAAAGCTCAAAACGACCAGTCGGGTCGTTACATTCTCCCCCGCTTAAATATACGTTCGTCATCGAACGTGCCAAGAGTTATTCCAAAGCCATCAAATCGCCATATACACTCACCATACACATAAACATATGTGATCTCACATAACCCCAATCAATATAACCCCGACAACACCGTCTAACAGAGGATCCTCACTTCAACCTTAGTCCATACACCTTAAAACCTAAATCCCCAACATTCGGAACTCATTATATGGCTCGATTCTTGCATCTATGCACCGTATAACTCTGAACAAGCTATATCAATCCATAACCCTATCTCAAGGTATAATCACATGATATACCTATACCTCAAATACTCATAGCAATAACTTTCGATTGCAATAACTGCTCGATAACCAACTCACTCAGTAACAAACCTCGTATCAACTAAGACCTTGTTCTAAACCTTTGTACACTGCCAATGATGAAAGAAACATACAAAAACTCATAACAACCCATCATATTAACAAGTCATGGTGCTCTATTGCCTGATAAGAACCATAACGAATATCTAAGCAGACTAGTGACACAATTCTTGCAAACGTACCTTAATCAAATCCGATGGTGCTCATTTCAGGCCCAATAACCTCACCTCATCCAGTACAAGCTACTCGATCGACCTGTCACACAAATCCTATTTAGAGCCACATACCATGCAATCTGTGCACCAACGGACAATAATTCAAATATACCCGATGATGGAAAGAGAATAAAAATGAAGAAACCATCCCGCCAGCTCAACAGATACCACCAAGAAGCGCAATGCTATCAATCCACCACACAAGGGGAAACCTAACACATGAAATAAGCACAAAGGATCATATCCTAGCATAACGCTGTTGCGATGCATGACCGAATCCAACACCGGTCCACCTGGAATACGTTGAGCCATGATATTCACAATCAACAACCATAAGCATATCAACATCAAACATACAAAGCGCGTGACCTTAACTATGGAGATATGGATATAACTATATACCAAAAACATGAAAACCATAACCAAGGCACAATCAACCAATCAATCTCGCTCGAATTTCATGACAAAGCCCAAACATAACAGCATCGCAGCATAGGAGAGTAACACATGAGACATATTAGAACACGAATGTGATCCACCCTAACTGATAACATACCCCTCCATAATAACTGTACTGAGTAGATAAATCTGACCCGATTTAAAACACACATCCTTATTAGACCTACTAGTAGCCTCCAAATCAATTATGATCCTTCCGAAGTAGGTTGATAGCCTCAGAAAATCCCAAAATAACATATCTATAGTACATACCATCAGTTGCCAATCTCTTAACATAACTTCACCATTCACAACCATGGAACAATCTGCCTAGAGAACCCTATTAGTCTTCAAATCCATAAAATATAGAATCTCCATATCTGAATGTCTTGTTGGAACTTTCGAAATAAAGTGATAGACAAATATGTTAGTAGGGAAATAAGAAGAGAGTTAATGAAGCATTATGAGTAAGATGTGATACATGGATGACAACGGTAAATCAAAAAATGATAGTATTAAGAGTCTATAGTCAAGTGAGGGAAGAGACGAGAGGTGACAGGCCTTAAGACAACAAAAGAGTATAGGCCATACAGTTATATCCGCATTTCGAGAAATACGTTCGCAACTCTAACGCGAATACCAAAAGGAAAAGTTAGACCCTAGAGTAATAGAAATCATTGTGGGCTGGTGAATAAGATAAACTAAACATGAATTAGGGACTGAGTGATTTGATAAAGGTCAGCATCATGAGAATTTCAAATTGCATTCTGGTGATAATAGAATGGACGACAGAAGAATAACATTTAAAGGTCATTTAGGAAGACGCTTTCCTAATGCAAGCAATGTTAGCAAAGTTAATCTTAAGGGACTATGTGTGCTAGTTACACTAAGTGTCACCCTCGTGAGTAAGGAATTTCATTATCCTTGGTACAAAAGGATTACCGTAAGGCAGGTAAGGGTCATCGATGATGTGAAAAGACGCCAAAGAGGAAGAGGTAAAACATCTATAGGTAGATTGTCGTGGCTCCAAATATTAGTACTTCCCCAATGGGGGGAATATGGAGTAATATGGCATTAAGTCAGAATTAAGTGGTTCTAGTAAGTATAGAATAATAAAGGAAGAATGCAATAAGAATGAGAAAGGGATAAGGTTGCACTTACTCAAATCCAACAGATATGCTACGATTCCAGAACATTATGCAAACACGACGTCATGGAAAGTAAGTAAGGATTCTTGCCTGGGATGTTATTGATAAATCAGGAGCCAGTGATGGAGGTAAGTTAAGACAAATGAAATAACCCAAGAAATATTACGCTGAGTATTGATATGAGAATGGGCCAGCGAGTAGTTAGTAGTTGATTCAGGAAAGCCTAGTTATGGCTAGTCAAGAGGATACAAACAAATCAGCAGGTCGTGCAAGATAAATAAAGTAAAACCCAATATAGTGAATTTAGCCCCACAGTTATGACATTGTAATACTTGAGAAATATTTAGATAGGAGTTGGGGTAGTTAAAGGTACCGTATGAAAGTTACATAAATAAAAGAGAGTTTCACTGGGAAGACAGTCAAAACTTCAGATCATAAGTGGTATCAGAGCAGTTATGTCATAGGGAGACTACAAGCCGTGTCTAGTAAAGTCTTGTTTATGAGTGTGTTGTGCACCACACTTATAAGCAGGAGGCTACAGGGCATTTAGGACTGTCACTCTTTCTTCTTACTCTAGATCGTATGGTAGAGCTCAGTTATAAGAACTCAGTTTCCTAAACTCTATCTTATTCATAATATGACGATGCCTATATCCAGAAAGATGGTTGGTAAGAGATATAGCTGTGGAAGAGTTGAGTCAGAGGAACTCGATTTTTCATCATGCTTATGATGAGTGAATGTAAGGTCTCCAGCAGATCATGTGTGTACTAAGACGTGTGATCTTCTGGAAAAGATGCCCTAAGGCATGAATATCTATCCACCCATATGGTAAAAAGCAACGAGAGAATCAGAAGGTAGATACAAGTTTTAACAAGTAAAAGAAGCAAGATGAAGAATGGTACAAGGTACTCAGCTAAAGAAGATTATCATTACTTACCACTTAGGAAGGGAGATATAAGCATTTTGAGTTACCTTCAACAGTAATAGAGGTATATATCAGTTATGCCCTATGGTGGACAACAGGTGTAGTTTAAGAGAAAGACGGGATATCAGGATCCGGCTGGGGTTAGAGTAACCCAAAATGGTGGATGGATTGTTTGCGTTAGTTGACATTTCTAGTAGATATTGCAAATATGCTAATAGATCTCCTATTGAGTCACCCGGATAGTGCACTCTAAAATAGTACATCTGGATATGAGTACTACAAAGATAGGCACTGGAAGCCTTGAAGGGATAAATATTACCTTTGTGTGGCTCCCATCCCGGGTAGAGCGAGAATGTTAGGCAACCCGAAGAGCCAGGGGATGGAGCAAGGGGGGCTAACAACAAAAGAATGTCTTGTTGGAACTTTCGAAATAAAGTGATAGATAGAGATGTTAGTAGGGAAATAAGAAGAGAGTTAATGAAGCATTATGAGCAAGATGTGATACATGGATGACAACGGTAAATCAAAAAATGATAGTATTACAGAGTCTATAGTCAAGTGAGGGAAGAGACGAGAGGTGACAGTCCTTAAGACAACAAAAGAGTATAGGCCATACAGTTATATCCTCATTTCGAGGAATAAGTTCGCAACTCTAATGCGATTACCAAAAGGAAAAGTTAGACCCAAAGTAATAGAAATCAGTATAGGTTGGTGAACAAGATAAACTAAACATGAATTAGGGACTGAGTGATTTGATAATGGTCGGCATCATGAGAATTTCATATTGCATACCGGTGATAATAGAATGGACGACAGAAGAATAACCTTTAAAGGTCATTTAGGAAGACGCTTTCTTAAAGCAAGCAATGTTAGCAAAGTTAAGCTTACTGGACTATGTGTGTACAAGGCGTGTCTAGTAGAGTATTGTTTATGGGTGTGTCTTGCACCACACTTATAAGCAGGAGGCTACAGGGCATTTAGGACTGTCACTCTTTCTTCTTAGTCTAGATCGTGTGGTAGAGCTCAGTTATAAAAACTCAATTTCCTAAACTCTATCTTATTTATAATATGACGATGCCTATATCTGGAAAGATGGTTGGTAAGAGATATAGCTATGGAAGAGTTGAGTCACAGAAACTCAATTTTTCATCATTCTTATGATGAGTAAATGTAAGGTCTCTAGCAGATCATGTGTGTACTAAGACGTGTGATCTTTTGAAAAGAAGCCCTAAGGCATGAATATCTATCCACCCATATAGTAAAAAGCAACGAGAGAATCAGAAGGTAGATACAAGTTTCAACAAGTAAAAGAAGCAAGATGAAGAATGGTACAAGGTACTCAGCTAAAGAAGATTATTACTACTTACCACTCAGGAAGGGAGATATAAGCATTATGAGTTACCTTCAACAACAATAGAGGTATATATCAGTTATGCCCTATGGTGGATAACAGGTGTAGTTTAAGAGAAAGACAGGATATAAGGATCCGGCTGGGGTTAGAGTAAACCAAAATGGTGGATGGATTGTTTGCATTAGTTGACATTTCTAGTAGAAATTGCAAATATGCTAATAGATCTCCTATTGAGTCACCCGGATGGTGCACTCTAAAATAGTACATCTGGATATGAGTACTACAAAGATAGGCACTGGAAGCCTTGAAGGGATAAATATTACCTTTGTCTGGCTCCCATCCCTGGTAGAGCGAGAATGTTAGGCAACCCGAAGAGCCAGGGGATGGAACAAGGGGAGCTAACAGCAAAAGAATGTCTTGTTGGAACTTTCGAAATAAAGTGATAGATAGAGGTGTTAGTAGGGAAATAAGAAAAGAGTTAATAAAGCATTATGAGCAAGATGTGATACATGGATGACAACGGTAAATCAAAAAATGATAGTATTACAGAGTCTATAGTCAAGTGAGGGAAGAGACGAGAGGTGACAGGCCTTAAGAAAACAAAAGAGTATAGGCCATACAGTTATATCGTCATTTCGCGGAATAAGTTCGCAACTCTAATGCGATTACCAAAAGGAAAAGTTAGACCCAAAGTAATAGAAATCAGTATGGGCTAGTGAACAAGATAAACTAAACATGAATTAGGGATTGAGTGATTTGATAATGGTCGGCATCATGAGAATTTCAGATTGCATACCGGTGATAATAGAATAGACGATAGAAGAATAACCTTTAAAGGTCATTTAGGAAGACGTTTTCTTAAAGCAAGCAATGTTAGCAAAGTTAAGCTTAAGGGACAATGTGTGTACAAGCCGTGTCTAGTAGAGTCTTGTTTATGGGTGTGTTGTGCACCATACTTATAAGCAGGAGGCTACAGGTCATTTAGGACTGTCACTCTTTCTTCTTACTCTAGATAGTATGGTAGAGCTCAGTTATAAGAACTCTATTTTCTAAACTCTATCTTATTCATAATATGACGATGCCTATATCCGGAAAGATGGTGGGTAAGAGATATAACTGTGGAAGAGTTGAGTCCCAGAAACTCAATTTTTCATCATGCTTATGATGAGTAAATGTAAGGTATCCAGCAGATCATGTGTGTACAAAGACGTGTGATTTTTTGAAAAGAAGCCCTAAAGCATGAATATCTATCCACCCATAAGGTAAAAAGCAATGAGAGAATCAGAAGGTAGATACAACTTTCAACAAGTAAAAGAAGCAAGATGAAAAAGGGTACGAGGTACTCAGCTAAAGAAGATTATCGTTACTTACCACCCAGGAAGGGAGATAAAAAGTTTTTGAGTTACCTTCAACAGTAATAGAGGTATATATCAGTTATGCCCTATGGTGGATAACAGGTGTAGTTTAAGAGAAAGACGGGATATAAGGATCCGGCTGGGGTTAGAGTAACCCAAAATGGTGGATGGATTGTTTGCATTAGTTGACATTTCTAGTAGATATTGCAACTATGCTAATAGATCTCCTATTGAGTCACCCGGATGGTGCACTCTAATATAGTACATCTGGATATGAGTACTACAAAGAAAGGCACTGGAAGCCTTGAAGGGATAAATATTACCTTTGTCTGGCTCCCATCCCTGGTAGAGCGAGAATGTTAGGCAACCCGAAGAGCCAGGGGATGGAACAAGGGGAGCTAACAGCAAAAGAATGTCTTGTTGGAACTTTCGAAATAAAGTGATAGATAGAGGTGTTAGTAGGGAAATAAGAAAAGAGTTAATAAAGCATTATGAGCAAGATGTGATACATGGATGACAACGGTAAATCAAAAAATGATAGTATTACAGAGTCTATAGTCAAGTGAGGGAAGAGACGAGAGGTGGCAGGCCTTAAGACAACAAAAGAGTATAGGCCATACAGTTATATCGTCATTTCGCGGAATAAGTTCGCAACTCTAATGCGATTACCAAAAGGAAAAGTTAGACCCAAAGTAATAGAAATCAGTATGGGCTAGTGAACAAGATAAACTAAACATGAATTAGGGATTGAGTGATTTGATAATGGTCGGCATCATGAGAATTTCAGATTGCATTCCGATGATAATAGAATGGACGATAGAAGAATAACCTTTAAAGGTCATTTAGGAAGACGTTTTCTTAAAGCAAGCAATGTTAGCAAAGTTAAGCTTAAGGGACAATGTGTGTACAAGCCGTGTCTAGTAGAGTCTTGTTTATGGGTGTGTTGTGCACCATACTTATAAGTAGGAGGCTACAGGTCATTTAGGACTGTCACTCTTTCTTCTTACTCTAGATAGTATGGTAGAGCTCAGTTATAAGAACTCTATTTTCTAAACTCTATCTTATTCATAATATGACGATGCCTATATCCGGAAAGATGGTGGGTAAGAGATATAGCTGTGGAAGAGTTGAGTCCCAGAAACTCAATTTTTCATCATGCTTATGATGAGTAAATGTAAGGTATCCAGCAGATCATGTGTGTACAAAGACGTGTGATTTTTTGAAAAGAAGCCCTAAAGCATGAATATCTATCCACCCATAAGGTAAAAAGCAATGAGAGAATCAGAAGGTAGATACAACTTTCAACAAGTAAAAGAAGCTAGATGAAAAAGGGTACGAGGTACTCAGCTAAAGAAGATTATCGTTACTTACCACCCAGGAAGGGAGATAAAAGGTTTTTGAGTTACCTTCAACAGTAATAGAGGTATATATCAGTTATGCCCTATGGTGGATAACAGGTGTAGTTTAAGAGAAAGACGGGATATAAGGATCCGGCTGGGGTTAGAGTAACCCAAAATGGTGGATGGATTGTTTGCATTAGTTGACATTTCTAGTAGATATTGCAAATATGCTAATAGATCTCCTATTGAGTCACCCGGATGGTGCACTCTAATATAGTACATCTGGATATGAGTACTACAAAGATAGGCACTGGAAGCCTTGAAGGGATAAATATTACCTTTGTCTGGCTCCCATCCCTGGTAGAGCGAGAATGTTAGGCAACCCGAAGAGCCAGGGGATGGAACAAGGGGAGCTAACAGCAAAAGAATGTCTTGTTGGAACTTTCGAAATAAAGTGATAGATAGAGGTGTTAGTAGGGAAATAAGAAAAGAGTTAATAAAGCATTATGAGCAAGATGTGATACATGGATGACAACGGTAAATCAAAAAATGATAGTATTACAGAGTCTATAGTCAAGTGAGGGAAGAGACGAGAGGTGACAGGCCTTAAGACAACAAAAGAGTATAGGCCATACAGTTATATCGTCATTTCGCGGAATAAGTTCGCAACTCTAATGCGATTACCAAAAGGAAAAGTTAGACCCAAAGTAATAGAAATCAGTATGGGCTAGTGAACAAGATAAACTAAACATGAATTAGGGATTGAGTGATTTGATAATGGTCGGCATCATGAGAATTTCAGATTGCATACCGGTGATAATAGAATGGACGATAGAAGAATAACCTTTAAAGGTCATTTAGGAAGACGTTTTCTTAAAGCAAGCAATGTTAGCAAAGTTAAGCTTAAGGGACAATGTGTGTACAAGCCGTGTCTAGTAGAGTCTTGTTTATGGGTGTGTTGTGCACCATACTTATAAGCAGGAGGCTACAGGTCATTTAGGACTGTCACTCTTTCTTCTTACTCTAGATCGTATGGTAGAGCTCAGTTATAAGAACTCAGTTTTCTAAACTCTATCTTATTCATAATATGACGATGCCTATATCCGAAAAGATGGTGGGTAAGAGATATAGCTGTGGAAGAGTTGAGTCCCAGAAACTCAATTTTTCATCATGCTTATGATGAGTAAATGTAAGGTATCCAGCAGATCATGTGTGTACAAAGACGTGTGATTTTTTGAAAAGAAGACCTAAAGCATGAATATCTATCCACCCATAAGGTAAAAAGCAATGAGAGAATCAGAAGGTAGATACAACTTTCAACAAGTAAAAGAAGTAAGATGAAAAAAGGTACGTGGTACTCAGCTAAAGAAGATTATCGTTACTTACCACCCAGGAAGGGAGATATAAGCATTTTGAGTTACCTTCAACAGTAATAGAGGTATATATCAGTTATGCCCTATGGTGGATAACAGGTGTAGTTTAAGAGAAAGACGGGATATAAGGATCCGGCTGGGGTTAGAGTAACCCAAAATGGTGGATGGATTGTTTGCATTAGTTGACATTTCCGGTAGATATTGCAAGTTTGCTAATAGATCTCCTAGTGAGACACCCGGATGGTGCACTCTAAAATAGTATAGCTGGATATGAGTACTACAACGATAGGCACTGAAAGCCTTGAAGGGATAAATATTACCTTTGTGTGGCTCCCGTCCCTGGTAGAGCGAGAATGTTAGGCAACCCGAAGAGCCAAGGGATGGAGCAAGGGGAGCTAAAAGCAAAAGAATGCCTTGTTGGAACTTTCGAAATAAAGTGATAGATAGAGATGTTAGTAGGGAAATAAGTAGAGAGTTAATGAAGCATTATGAGTAAGATGTGACACATGGATGAAAATAGTAAATCAAAAAATGATAGTATTACAGAGTCTATAGTCAAGTGAGGGAAGAGACGAGAGGTGACAGGCCTTAAGATAACAAAAGAGTATAGGCCATACTTTTATATCCTCATTTCGAGAAATAAGTTCTCAACTCTAACGCGATTACCAAAAGGAAAAGTTAGACCCCAGAGTAATAGAAATCAGTATGGGATGGTGAACAAGATAAACTGAATATGAATTAGGGACTGAGTGATTTGATAATGGTCGGCATCATGAGAATTTCAGATTGCATTATGGTGATAATAGAATGGACAACAGAATATTAACCTTTAAAGGTCATTTAGGAAGACGCTTTCCTAAAGCAAGCAATGTTAGCAAAGTTAAGCTTAAGGGACTATGTGTGTACAAGCCGTATCTAGTAGAGTCTTGTTTATGGGTATGTTGTGCACCACACTTATAAGCAGGAGGCTACAGGGCATTTTGGACTGTCACTCTTTCTTCTTACTCTAGATCGTGTGGTAGAGCTCAGTTATAAGAACTCAGTTTCCTAAACTCTATCTTATTCATAATATGACGATGCCTATACCCAAAAAGATGGTTGGTAAGAGATACAACTGTGGAAGAGTTGAGTAAGAGGAACTCGATTTTTCATCATGCTAATGTTGAGTAAATGTAAGGTCTCCAGCAGATCATTTGTGTACTAAGACGTGTGATCTTCTGGAAAAGAAGCCCTAAGGCATGAATATCTATCCACCCATATGGTAAAAAGCAATGAGAGAATCCTAAGGTAGATACAAGTTTCATCAAGTAAAAAAAGCAAGACGAAGAAGGGTACGAGGTACTCAGCTAAAGAAGATTATCATTGCTTACCACTAAGGAAGGGAGATATAAGCATTTTGAGCTACCTTCAACAGTAATAGAGGTATGTATCAATTATGCCCTATGGGGGATAACATGTGTAGTTTAAGAGAAGGACGGGATATCAGGATCTGGTTGGGGTTAGAGTAACACAAAATGGTGGATGGATTGTTTGTGTTAGTTGACATTTCTGAAGGATATTACAAAGGTGCTAATAGATCTCCTTGTGAGGCACCCAGATGGTGTACTCTAGAATATTACAATTAGATGTGAATACTATCATGATCAAAACAATTCAGAAGATAGGCAGTGAAAGCCTGGAAGGGATAAATATTACCTTAGTGTGGCTAGCATCCCTTAGTAGAGAGAGAACATTAAGCAACCTCAAAGAGCCACTGGATGGAGCAAAGGGGAGCTACAAGCAAAAGAATGTCTTGTTCGAGTATTCAGAATAAAGTGATAGACATAAATGTTAGCGGGAAATACGAAAAGAGTTAATGAAGCATTATGAGTAAGATATGGTACATGGATAACAATGGTAGATCAAAAAATGACAGTATTAGAGAGTCTATATTCAAGCGAAGGAAAAGATGAGAGGTGACAGGCCTTGAGACAGCAAAAGAGTATAGGCCATAAAGTCATATCCTCATTTTGAGAAATAAGTTTGTGTCTCCAATGCGACTACCAGTAGGAAAAGTTAGACCCTAGAGTAATATAAATTAGTATGGGCTAGTGAACAAGATAAACTAATACCATGAGCCACAGATCGGAAGATAGCTTAATCCTACATAAAGGCCGATCAAAAGGAAGAGGAAACTAAAGAGTTACATCAACTAAGTAAATTAGTAGTCTGATTATTGGACCCAAAAAATTATAGAAATCATGATTGAGAACATAGTGGAATCATTCTTGATATCAGAGGTGCAAGAGAGATAGTACAACAACCATATTCTATAACGGCTCTACGATAAAGCCAGTTAGAGGAGTACCAGCCTCATAAGAAGTCAGTATGAAGCTCCCACCTGATTGTGTATGCACCTAGGGTGCAAGTGTTATAATAGAGCTTCAAGTCGTGGATGTAAATTATACCTATGTGGAAGGGAGGCCATGAAAGAGATAGAAGATGTGATGCGAGATTTTAAGGTAAGTAAAGTAAAGATAATAACATACGAGATACTCAGGTGAAGAAGGTTGTTAATAATCCATACTACATATAGAAGGCTAGAAGTGCTGGGATTCAGTATCCAGGAATGATAGCGGCATCAACAGTGGCATATTTTCCAGTTTATGGTTTCTATGTATCGAGAGGTCTAGTTAAGAGGGTAAAGAAGAGTTAGAGACGATGTGATGTCTCGCTTGATGTTCCAGAATGACATAATGAAATCTATGATGCAAGCAAGTTGAAGGAAGATTGCGAATAGTATAAATAGATATCTGTAGGTCGAAAGCTAAAGTATGGTAGAGCGACAAGCTTTTAAGAAGACATTAGTAAGGATAAGGAAAGGCGAGTGAGAAGGTGACGAGAATGGATAAGTCCTCGGGATTAAGCCCACAAGAACAAGAGAGCCGATGGTTTCTCTAAGTTATAGAAAGCTCAGCATAGCCTGAATAAACTCAAAGTAGTCTAAGACTAGTATATTTTAAAAGAGATGGAATGTTGCCGTGTGAGTAGAATGGTGGAGTATTTGTGATAAATGAAGGATGACATTTGGTCCTTCGATTGAGTAATGAATTGTATGAAATATGGTTATACCCACGTAACCAAGAGGGATTTCATGGACGTCACGGGACTAGAATACCCCCCATAAGATGAATAACATTAGAATGGAATACCCCCTATAAGATGAATCACATTGGAATGCTATGAAATACAGTTATGGAAGTATAGTATCGCCCCTAAGTGGATCAGCCTAATCATTTCAGATGTTCCCCGAGGAGACGTGAGCCCTAGTGGCGGTGTTACATAAGAGGCCATGTTATCAGTAGTAGATTCCAGATCAACATTGAGGTGAGTCAACAATGGATGGATAAAAGTTATAAAGTATGAGATGAGAATAGGCCATCATTCTTAAGATGAACGGTGATGAAGAAACATTAAAGGACTTAGATTTATACATATGGGATAAGCAACGAAAGCAACTTGGAGTTTGGTAGCAGACCTCAGTAACGATAAATCGAAGTAAGAGTTATTGTATAGTATGACCTACTTAGATGTAGTAAAGCTAATGACGCCCAGAGGGACAGCTTGTCGTAATTTTGTATATGTTAACAAAGTGAGGCCTAGAGAATGGCTAAAAACTTGAGGAAAAAGGATAGAAGAGTCGCATAGGTGCACTTACAAGGACAAAGTAGTACCGACTGTATAATAGAAGGTAGCAACAGTTACGAGATTGAAAGAATTCTAACCACGAGTCGTGGTGTGAGAAAGAGGCCTAAAGGGGGGAACGCCCGGGCCATTGGATTTATTCGCAGAACAGTTGTCTAGATGGCAGGGAGAGAATACTAAAGTATTCGGAAGACATAGGTTATGAAAATGATAAGTGCATCAGTCAGCATTCGAGGATGAATGTTCCAAAGGGGGAAATGATATTACGCCTCGCATTATTACGTCGATGTTGCACTCTGCAGTAATTTATTACGATGATGTTACACTCTGCAGTAATTTATTACGACAATGTTACGCTCTACAGTATTGTATTACGACGATGTTACACCCTGTAGTATTGTACGTCAAAGTTGTCATTTTGAGATAATATACAGTCCGAGCTAAAATACCCGGTATTTATGGACTAGTACCATACAAGGTACCATATGGCCATGATAGTAAGAAGTACAAGGTACGTTAAAAGTGAGTAGTTTTTCAAGTAAGTTGAGATAATTCTTCATTATTGGGTAATGGGATATTACCTAATTAATTAGGGAATTATATGGATAATTGGGTAATTAATGATTTTTAATGGCAGATTAATTAAAATCTTTGGATAATTAAAGATTTTGGGTGGCTTAACGCCACAAAAACGTGGCAGCATCCCCTATCACTCTTAAAGTGACTATTAAGTCTTACATAGGTGGCAAATTTAGAGGATTAAGTGCCTTACTCATCCACTAAGTGGGCCACACCAACTAAACGCTTAAACATGAGATGCCATAGTACTATGAGTTTCAAATAAACGTGAGATGCTATCTGATTATGAGTCTCTAAAGACTTAAATGTGAGTTTCTAAAGGTTTAACGTGAGTTTCTTCAAATGAATTCATGTGTGCATTACAAATTAAAGGGAATCTGTTATAGAGAGTTGCTGGACGTGAATTCTTCAAAGAGCAAAACAATTCCATACCAAAATTAGATAACGTGAGTTGTTGATTTTGTAATGAATTAAAAATTCTAAGAGAATCGGTTCAGGTATTTTAAGGCTATCCCTTCTTTCTTTTTGGCATGATCTATACGACACGAACGAAACGAGCAAATGCACAACTTTCATAAATGACTCTATTCATAGAAATATTAGAGTTCCCTATGTTCTTGAATTTCCATGTCTTATTATTCTATCATCTGTTCATGGGTCTCAAAAAAATACGTAAGTTGAAAAAGTTTACTTCATGGTATTAATCAGAGGCATAATGGTCTTTTGACATTCTGAGAGATTTTATTGACGTATTTCTCATGCATTGCATTTATTTATACATGTACATTGACCCATGACCAGACAACGTTATATACTCGTATATATATATATATATATATATATATATATATATATATATATACACACACACACACACACACACACCTATGCGTGGTATGATATTTATACGCATATGCATGACATTATAAAAATAAAATGATTCACAGGGCTATGCAGACGTACATGTCGAGTCTTTTACTCCATGTTTCTATCATGTCTATTTTTTACTGATTTTTATTCCTTACATACTCGGTACATTATTTTTATTGAGGTCCCTTTTGCCTGGGGATGCTACGTTTCATGCTCGTAGGTCTCGATAGACAGGTCGAGAGTCCTCCAAGTAGGCGATCAACTCAGTGGAAGATGTTGGTGCACTCCCTTTTGCCTGGGGACCCTCTGACTCTTGTAATGTTGTGAGTTTATTACATTGTATACTCAACGGAATTGTTTTCTGATGTCCTTCCTCGCCTATAATTATCGGTAGTTATTTACCTCCACACTCATGTGCTCGTATGGTTGCTTATGATCTGAAGTTTTGACTATCTTCCCAGTGGAACTCTCTTTTATTTATGTAACTTTCATACGGTACCTTTAATTACTCCAACTCCTATCTAAATATTTTTCAAGTATTATAATGTCTTAACTGTGGGGCTGAATTCACTATATTTGGTTTTACTATATTTATCTTCCACGACCTGCTGATTTGTTTGTATCCTCTTTACTAGCCATAACTAGGCTCTTCCTGAATCAACTACTAACTACTCACTGGCCCATTCTCATATCAATACTCCGCGTAATATTTCTTGGTTTATTTCATTTGTCTTAACTTACCTCTCACACTGGCTCGTTATTTATCAATAACATCTCGGGCAGGAATCCTTACTTACTTTCCTTGACGTTGTGTTTGCATAATGTTCTGGAATCATAGTATATTTGTAGGATTTGAATAAGTGTAATCTTATCCCTTTCTCATTCTTATTGCATTCTTCCTTTATTATTCCATAGTTACTAGAACAACTTAATTCCGACTTAATGCCATATTACTCCATATTCCCCGCTTTCGGGGAGTACTAAAATTTGGAGCCACGACGATCTACCTATAGATGTTTTACCTCTTCCTCTTTGGCATCTTTTCACATCATCGATGACCCTTACCCGCCTTGCGGTAATCCTTTTGTACCAAGGATAACAAAATACCTTACTCACAAGGGTGACACTTAGTGTAACTAGCACACATAGTCCCTTAAGCTTAACTTTGCTAACATTGCTTGCTTTCGGAAAGCGTCATCCTAAATGACCTTTAAAGGTTATTCTTATGTCGTCCATTCTATTATCACCGGAATGCAATCTGAAATTCTCATGATGCCGACCATTATCAAATCACTCAGTCCCTAATTCATGTTTAGTTTATCTTGTTCACCAGCCCACACTGATTTCTATTACCCTAGGGTCTAACTTTTCCTTTTGGTAATGGCGTTAGAGTTGCGAACTTATTTCTCGAAATGAGGATATAACTGTATGGCCTATACTCTTTTATTTTCTTAAGGCCTGTCACCATTTGTCTCTTCCCTCACTTGACTATAGACTCTGTAATACTATCATTTTTTGATTTACCGTTGTCATCCATATCACATCTTACTCATAATGCTTCATTAACTCTCTTCTTATTTCCCTACTAACATCTCTGTCTATCACTTTATTTTGAAAGTTCCAACAAGGTATTCTTTTGCTTTTAGCTCCCCCTGCTCCATCCTCTGGCTCTTCAGCTTGCCTAACATTCTCGCTCTACCAGGGACGGGGGCCACACAAAGGTAATATTTATCCCTTCAAGGCTTTCAGTGCCTATCTTTGTAGTACTTATATCCAGCTGTACTATTTTAGAGTGCACCATCCGGGTGTCTCACTAGGAGATCTATTAGCATATTTAAAATATCTACCAGAAATGTCAACTAACACAAATAATCCATCAACCATTTTGGATTACTCTAACCCCAGTCGGATCCTGATATCCCGGCCTTCTCTTAAACTACACCTGTTATCCCCCATAGGGCATAACTGATACATACCTCTATTACTTTTCCTAGTTTTTCTTCCCCTTTGTTGCGTGCATACTTTTCCTATTCTCTCATTGCTTTTTACCTTATGGGTGGATAGATATTCATGCTTTAGGTCTTCTTTTCAAAAAATCACACGTCTTTGTACACACATGATCTGCTAGATACCTTACATTTACTCATCATAAGCATGATGAAAAATTGAGTTTCTGGGACTCAACTCTTCCACAGCTATATCTCTTACCCACCATCTTTTCGGATATAGGCATCGTCATATTATGAATAAGATAGAGTTTAGAAAACTGAGTTCTTATAACTGAGCTCTACCATACGATCTAGAGTAAGAAGAAAGAGTGACAGTCCTAAATGACCTGTAGCCTCCTGCTTATAAGTATGGTGCACAACACACCCATAAACAAGACTCTACTAGACACGGCTTGTACACACATTGTCCCTTAAGCTTAACTTTGCTAACATTGCTTGCTTTAAGAAAACGTCTTCCTAAATGACCTTTAAAGGTTATTCTTCTATCGTCCATTCTATTATCACCGGAATGCAATCTGAAATTCTCATGATGCCGACCATTATCAAATCACTCAATCCCTAATTCATGTTTAGTTTATCTTGTTCACTAGCCCATACTGATTTCTATTACTTTGGGTCTAACTTTTCCTTTTGGTAATCGCATTAGAGTTGCGAACTTATTCCGCGAAATGACGATATAACTGTATGGCCTATACTCTTTTGTTGTCTTAAGGCCTGTCACCTCTCGTCTCTTCCCTCACTTGACTATAGACTCTGTAATACTATCATTTTTTGATTTACCGTTGTCATCCATGTATCACATCTTGCTCATAATGCTTTATTAACTCTTTTCTTATTTCCCTACTAACACCTCTATCTATCACTTTATTTCGAAAGTTCCAACAAGACATTCTTTTGCTGTTAGCTCCCCTTGTTCCATCCCCTGGCTCTTCGGGTTGCCTAACATTCTCGCTCTACCAGGGATGGGAGCCAGACAAAGGTAATATTTATCCCTTCAAGGCTTCCAGTGCCTATCTTTGTAGTACTCATATCCAGATGTACTATATTAGAGTGCACCATCCAGGTGACTCAATAGGAGATCTATTAGCATATTTGCAATATCTACCAGAAATGTCAACTAACACAAACAATCCATCAACCATTTTGGATTACTCTAACCCCAGTCGGATCCTGATATCCCGGCCTTCTCTTAAACTACACCTGTTATCCCCCATAGGGCATAACTGATACATACCTCTATTACTTTTCCTAGTTTTTCTTCCCCTTTGTTGCGTGCATACTTAGCTTAACTTAGTTCCCACGCATGCCAAAATTTTCGTGCAACTCATATGATCGCGAGTACCAACATAACATATGATGGAGATCGCCTCTCAAGAAGTTTAAACCCTGAGGCCGAGTACCAACTCATACGGCATACTCATTTTGAGAAATAAATTCATGACTCTAACGTGATTACCAAAAGGAAAAGTTAGACCCCTGAGTAATAGAAATCAGCATGGACTGATGAACAAGATAAACCAAACATGAACTAGGGACTGAGTAATAGTCGGCATCATGAGAATTTCACAGATTGCGTCCCAACGATAATAGAATTGTCAACAAAAGAAGATTCATGAGAAATTTAGAGAATGGTCATTCAGGAAGACGCTTCCCTAAAGCAAGCAATGCGAGCAAAGTTAAGCTTAAGGGACTGTATGTGCCAGTTGCACTATGTGTCACCATCGCGAGTACAAAATTTTGTTATCCTTGGTACAGAAGGATTATCGCAAGGCTAGTAAGGGTCATCGATGATGTGAAAGGACGCCAAAGATGAAGAGGTAGTACATCTATAGGTATGTCGTCGTAGCTCCAACTCTTAATATTCCCCTAAAGGGAGTGAATATGGAGTGATGTGGTAATAAGTCAGAATTAAATGGTTCTACTAATTATGGAATTGTAAGGGAAGAATGCGAAAAAAAACAATAATAAATGAAAAATGAAATGATTCACAGAGCAGTTCTATCCTAGGGAGTCTACAAGCCGTGTCTAGTAGAGTCTTGTTTATGGGTATGTTGTGCACCACCCTTATAAGCAGGAGGCTACAGGGCATTTAGAACTGTCACTCTTTCTTCTTATTCTAGATTGTGTGGTAGAGCTCAGTCATAGGAATTCAAATTCCTAAATTCTATTATATTCGTAATAAGACGATACATACATCTAGAAAGACAGCTGGTAAGAGATTGAATGTGGCTATGGAAGAGTTGAGTTAGAGGAACTCGAGTTTCCATCATTCCTATGATGGATAAATGTGAGGTCTTCCGCAGAACATGTGTGTACCTTACGTGTAAGCTTCTTGATAAGGAGCCTTAAGGCAAGAATATCTATCCACCTCTATGGTGAAAGGCAATGAGAGATTCAGAAGATAGATACAAGCTTCAACAAGTAAAAGGAGCAAGATGAGAAGGGTACGAGGTACCCAGTTAATGAAGATTATCGGTATTTTCAACTGCGACAAAAAAATATAAGCATTGTGACTTACCTTCAACAGTAACAGATGTATGTAGAATTGGCCACACCCATCTCAGTTATACCCTATTGGGGGCTAATATGTGTAGTTTTAGATAAGAACAGGATATCAGGATTTGACTGGGTTAGAGTAACCCAAAATGGAGGATAAATTGTTTGCGTTAGTTGACATTTCCGAAGGATATTTCAAATGTGCTAATAAATCTCCTTGTGAGACATCCAGATGGTGCACTCTAGAATAGTATATCTAGATATGAATACTTTAATGTTAAAAAAAGAAGAAGAAGAAATTCAAAGATAGGCATTGGAAGCCTAGAATGGATGAATATTACCTTAGCGTGGCTCCCATCCCTACTAGAGAGAGAATATTAGGCAACCCGAAGAGCTAGTGGATGGAGCAAAGGGGAGCTAAAAACAGAAAAATATCTTGTTGAAGTTTTCAGAATAAAGTAATAGACATAAATATTAGCCGGAAATAAGAAGAGAGTTAATGAAGCATTATGAGTAAGATGTGATACATGGATGACAATGGTAGATCAAAAAGATGATAGTATTACAGAGTCTATAGTTAAGTGAAGGAAAAATCAAGAGGTGACAGGCCTTGAGACGACAAAGTAATATAGGCCATAAAGTTATATCCTCATTTCGAGAAATCTTACTAACTTGATTTACTTCCATATATGATAACTAATGTGATTTACTTCCATATATGATAAGTAACGTGATTTACTTCAACAAGAATTCATACGAGACTTCTTAGCATAATAGCAACAGGATTTTGTCACGCCCCGAGCCTGGGGGCGAGACAGGCATCCGGTGCCTCATCTATCCTTGCGTACCAACTTGCGACTCAGGAACTCTGGACATATAATGTCATACTTTGGCCAAGGGCCACATTGCAAGACAATTTGCGAAGCAAAATATAAAACTCAATGGAAACTAACGTTGACTAAGTGTCAATATAAAGCTGGCCGGCAAGGCCGTCATAACTATTACAACTGACAAGCCAACAAAATATACATATAGGGCCTACAAGCCCAACATACTGCACTAACTGACAGGATATGTTTACAAGCCTCTATTGATGGATGTACCATGATCGGAACAGGGTCCTGACCTACCTATAACCTATATGCATATATACACAAGATGTACACAAAACTTCTAGACCCAGCAACTCCAAAGGACGTGGAGCTTACCGATAAAGCTGAACTCGGGCAACACCTACGCATGAAATGCAGCGGCCCCGGAAAAAGGGACGTCAGTACGAAATAATGTACCGAGTATGCAAGGCAATAATAATACTGAAAGCTAAAACTGAATTGATAATATAATAGCTGAAAGTACCTGGGAGTCAAAGATAATCTGAAGATATGCTCACCAGCTGATACTGACTCAACTCTCTCAATATAGTAAATTAAATAGTTGTCCGGCCCTATAAGGCTCGGTATATATATATATATATATATAACTACTCTGCCATAGTAGGCTCGCTCATAGGCGCTCGGCCATACTAGGCTTTGTATCTCGGCCAACTAGGCTCACTCAAGGCGCTCGGCCGCAGTAGGCTCGGTATATAACTTACCATTTGATCAGAGGTTGCCCAATAGGGGCCTGCCCATCAATTATAGCTCGATGGTAATGAAAATACTGTAATACTGCATATATATGCTCTCTACCCTCTTGACTAGAACAAGATAATACTCAATTGAATATGAAGTCCCGATAAGGAGAATATTGTAACTTACGAGACTAGTAAAATATACATAAATTCCGGAATATGAATTTCTCATTATGTCTTGTCATCAAACTCATGTAATTACGGGATCATGCCAAAATGAAAGAAGGGCTTAGCCTTAACATACCTGGAGTAGGGAAAAATCTGTGCGATATTCTTGATAAGGATTACACCGTACTTCCTTAAAATTACAAAATCTCACGTTGCTTAAGATACTATGAAATCTCTATTTGAATTATTGAAGCTCCGTACCCTTTCACACCCCAAAACCGAGGAGCGTGACCGGCGCTCAACCGAGTGAACCCGACCGAGCAAGCATGTTATATTCGTTCTACCCAAACTCATTCATGAATAAGGAGAATATATGTTTTCCTTAATTAAACAATAAAGTGATCATGTCTACAATTACCAATTTCTTACCATAAGTTTCACCATTTTTAAAGTCTCAAATGGACAAGTAATACAACCACATCATAGCATAGTTTATCTTTCCCACCACCAATACACAACCCACACTATGTCTATGGAGCCTCTATAGATAAAGCAAAGTACAATGATAATGCCGGCAATAAGGCCTCGGCTATACCTCAAACAAAATACACAAAGTACAAAAGATTAATGACCCCGGAATGAAGTGGGGCTCACCAAGTCAGCTGGGAAGAAGGTGCACTACTATCACTGATCAATATCTCCTACTGTGGAACCACCTTCATCCATTTAAATATGCAGCGCCCCTACAAAAAGGGATGTTAGTACTGTTGAATAGCACTAGTATGTATAACTAAACACCCTCTCAATAGAATGACACATAATACAACAAGATTATCATAATATCAATGAAAGCCTTAATCAACATCAAACCTCAATTCAGGATCAAGACAGTGTTCAAATTAATTTCCATATCTCACATTGGGAAATTTTTAGTATCAATATACCATTGTTCACAATACCAATGTCCATAATACCAATGCCACCGTACTTTTAGCACGGAGTCCGATCACGACCTGATCGGCTAGGCTATCTCATTAGAGAATCAACCATAATTACTATCAATACCAATACCACCGTAAATTTAGTACGGATTTCGATCACGACCCGATCAGCTAGGCTATCTCACTAGAGAATTTGCAATTTCTGTCAATATCAATACCACCGTCTTTAACACGGAGTCCGATCACGACCCGATCAGCTAGGCTGCCCATTAGGGACATCGACCACAATCACAATTTCAATTATAATTTCCAGCACAATTACCACCATGTGTGCGGCATGGTGTCCGATCACGACCCGACCGGCTAGGCTGTCTTATTTGAGACATCAACCTTTTTATATCAATCATCGCATTTCATAATACTTTCACATCTTTTCATTTCATTGGCACTAGTGGCCATAATTATACGATCATTCTTGGCACGTTAGCCATATTCAGTATTTCATGCTCACCTTATCAATTTCAAACATCATTATCATCATCAACAACAAATACAATTCCAATCAAGGATTGTAGTACACATGTGAGCAATTTAGAGTCTAAGGCGCATAGAGATATTTCAAAATTTTGGCATAATATCCTTCGTTTAAATTTGACTTAAAGTCGAAACATTATTAATGCACAACCCATATTTTAACACATCCTTAATTTGTAACATAACATGAATAAAGCATTTGAGATGCTTGTTGAACATATTTCTTTCAACCCAATCTTACTCAGAAGAGCCAGTTTCATAATGAATCACTCGGGACTTACATAATTTACATGAATATTGTGGGATTCAATTCTAAGAGAAGAGTTTAGCCAACATACCTCACTTGAGCTTCCTTACACTCTAAATATTCCGTAATTCTTAGCAACTTTAATCTATTTTAGAAACATAACAAATTGAACCAAAATTAGGAAGATGGTCATGGTTCTATCTCACTTGAGCATTTTATCAAACACTAGGTGTTACATTCTCCCCCGCCACGTGGGGGGCTTTATCCCCACCTACCATTTTCCACAAATCCTTAATTATATGGTTAATCTCCTATTAAACCAATAATTAATCAATTACTCACGCAATTAAGAATTATCTCAAATTACTTAAAATACTACTTATTTTTAATACACCCTTATACATCATACTATTATGGTCATATGATACCTTGTATGGAACTAGTCCATAAATACCAGGTATTTTAGCTCGTGCCATATTTTATCCCAAAATGTCAAACTTCGACGAAATTCATTTTCTTCGATTTGCTTACCCTCTCACCTTCATGAATTTACACATCACTTTTTCGAAATACCATAATGCTTATAATCCCAAAATAACCTCAAAATAATCTCATTCCGGGACTTACGTCGATTAACTTATGACGAAACTTTAATATATGAAAATGTAGGATGTAACATCTCATTCCCAAGTTTTCATCAATTCACTTATGGCATATTTTCACGTACGAAAATATGGGGTGTAACAGTATATAACGTCGTGACCTTTTCCCATATCCCATATACATATATATACATATATACGCATATATAATGCCATCTAGTCATGGGTCAATATACATGTATAAATGAATGCAATGCATGAGAAGTACGTCAATAAACTCTTTCGGAATGTCATAAGACCATTGTGCCTTTCAGATAAACTTTATCAAATACGTATTTTTCTAAGACCTATGAACAGAAGAAATAATAATAATAATAATTCACATAGGGAATCAAGAATATAGACACCCCTAGTACTTCTATAAATAGAGTCATTTATGAAAGTTGCGTATTTTTCTCGTTTCATTTGTATCATTTGGATTATGCCAAAAAGAAAGAAGGGATAGCCTTAACATGCCTGAGCCG
Source organism: Nicotiana tomentosiformis (assembly GCF_000390325.3). Classification (NCBI taxonomy): domain Eukaryota; kingdom Viridiplantae; phylum Streptophyta; class Magnoliopsida; order Solanales; family Solanaceae; genus Nicotiana; species Nicotiana tomentosiformis. The sequence goes on along the minus strand of NC_090818.1, from coordinate 75,100,089 downwards.
ATTCTTTTGACAATCCCCCTAACACACGTCAGTTGCGACAGCACGTAACAGCGAATCGAAGTAGGAAAATATTCCTATGATATTCTTGAGAAAAATTGCACCGTATTCCGTAAAATTGCAAAATCTCACACTGTATTCTGTTATGAAATTTCCAGTGAACTATGGAGCTCCATCCGTAGCATGGCCTTCATTCATAGTTGATGAGATTTTTCTTACAAATGGTTAGATTTTTCCAACCGTGAGGTGATGCAATTTCTATAAATGGTTGGTCTTTATGTGGGCCCCACATGTTTCCCAAAGTGTGCCATCTAGCAATGTGACTAAAGAGTCACTTAAATCAATATTCTTGGGCTGCCACGTTTGGGAGGGTTTATTAAGCCTTATCCAACATCTTAATTATTCCTTAATTCATTATTTATCTAATTAATCTCCCATTAACCAATAATCAATCAATCACCCATATAATTAAGAATTATCTTAAATTACTTAAAATACTACTCACTTTTAACACACCTTATATACCTTACTATCATGGTCATGTGGTACCTTATATGGTACTAGTCCATAAATACCGGGTATTTTAGCTCGGGCCGTATTTTGTCCCATAATGTCAAATTATGACGAAATTCATTTCTTCGATTTGCTTACCCTCTCACCTTTTCGAATTTACTCATCACTTGTTTGAAATAGCATAATGCTTATAATCCCAAAACAAATCTCATTCCCGAACTTTCATCAATTTATTTATGGCATATTTTCATGTACGAAAACATAGGGTGTAACATCATTCCCCCCTTTGAAACATTCGTCCTCGAATGTTGACTGATGCACTTATCATTCTCATAACCCATAGCATTTGCGAATACTTTAAAACTCGTCTTTCTATTTAGGCAATTGTTCATTGAATAAATCCAAAAGCCAAGGCATTCCCCCCTTTAGGCTTCTTTCTCACACCACGACTTGTGGTCAGAATCTTTCCAATCTTAGAACTTTTTTTACCTTCTGTCATGCAGCCTGTACGACTTTTTCCTTGTATGTGTACCTACTCTTCCCTCTAGGCTTTAGCCAATCTCTAGGCCTCACTTTGTGAACATATACAGAAATATGACAAGTTGTTCCTTTAGGCGTCATTAACTTTACTACATCTTAGTAGGCCATACTATCCCATAACTCTTATTTCGATTTATTGTTACTGAGGTCTGCTACCAAACTCCAGGTTACTCTTGTTGCTCATCCTATATGCATAAAGCTAAGTCTTTTAACGCTTCTGCATTACTGCTCATCTTATGACTGATGGCCTAATCTCATCTCATACTTTGTAACTTTTATTCATCCATTGTTGATCCACCTTAATGTTGATCTATAATTTACCATTGATAATTTGAAACTTCTTATGTAATCACTAGGGCTCACGTTGCATCAAGGAACACTTGAAGTGATTTTCTTGATCCACCCAGGGACGATACCGTACTTCCATAACCGTATTTCATAGCATCCAAATGTGATTCACCATATTTAATCATGTGCCATCCGTGAAATCCTTTTTTTTTTTTCAAATCATCACTCAATCGAAGGCCCAAACGTTATCCTTTATCTATCACAATTACACCCTTATTCTACTACCAGGGCAGCATTCCATCTCTTCTAAATGCTATTAGTCTTACACTCCTTTGAGTTTATTCAGGCTATACTGAACTTTCTATAACTTAGAGAAACCATTAGCTCTCTTGTTTTCATGGGCTTAAACCTGAGGACTTCTCCGTCTCATCACCTTCTCACTCGCCCTTTCTTATCCTTACTCATGTCTTCTTCTTTGTCGCTTTACCATACTTTAGCTTGCGACCTATACATGTCTACTTATACTACTCACAACCTTTCTTCAATTTGCTTGCATCATAGATTTCCTTATGTTATTTTGGAACATCAAGCGAGGCATCACATCGTCTCAAACTCTTCTTTACTCTTTTAACTAGACCTCTCGATACCTAAAAACCATAGGTTGGAAGGTATGCCACAGACGATGTCGCTATCATTCCTGGATACTGAATTCCCGCACTTCTAGCCTTCTATCTGAAGTACAGATTATTCACAACCTTCTGCATTTGAGTATCTCATACGTTGTTCACCTTTACCTTACTTACCTTAAAATCTCACCTCATATCTTCTATCTCTTTTATGACCTCCCTTCCACATAGGTATAATCCACATCCACAACTTGAAGCTCTATTATAATACTTGCACCTCGGTGGGAGCTTTATACTGACTTCTTATGAGGCTGGTGCTCTTCTAATTTGCTTTATCGTAGAGTCGTTATAGAATATGGTTGTTTTACTGTCTCTCTTGTATCTCTGATATTAAGGGTGATTCTTCTATATTCTTAATCATGATGTCTAAAATTTTTTGGGTCCAATAATTAGACTCCTGATTTGCTTCGTTGATGTAACTCTTTAGTTTTCTTTTCCTTCTATCAACCTTTGTGTAGGCTTAAGCTATCTTTCGATTTGCGGCTCCTGGTATTAGTTATTACTTTAGTCTTTCATAGCCTCTATGGAATATCCGTGATACCATCATCTAAAAATTTAATCCCTTATCTATGACCTGGACTCAATTCTTTCTTTCAACTTATACCAGAGTCTTCTACAATTGTATGATTGTCAACATATATGCTGCATGGATAATACTCCGAAATCTAAAGTGCATTCATAACGTCACTCACTCTGGATCACTGATCGAATAATTCTTTTTGTTCCTTCTCAGCTTTCTTTAAATGTAAGCTATTACTTTTCCTGGTCTTTCTGCCTCCTTGTTGCGTGCCGGAGTATCGTGCAACTCATATGATCTTGCCGTTAATTAGCCACGATAGGCGTCACTTTCGTATAGAGTGCTTAGAATGTTGTTGTGAGACTGTTATTACAAGACCATTTCCTCTTTCGGTCACTATGATTAGGTTGAAGCCTTTTTCCTTATTTCCTCAGCTAGTCTTTCATTGTAGTACTTAGGGAGGATCCTCTGATTCTTGTAAAGCTGTGAGCTTATTACATTGTATACTCGACAGACCTTTTGAAGTCCTTTCCTTTCCTATCATTATCCGTAGTTACTTACCTCCATGTCCTTGTGCTCGTAGGGTTGCTTCTGAACTTGATGTTTGACTGTCTTCCCAGTGGCACTCTCTTTTATTTTTGTAACACTCATATGGTACCTTTAACTATCATAACTCCTATCTGAATATTTCTCAAGTATTATAATGACATAACTGCGAGGCTGAATTCACTATATTAGGTTTTACTATGTTCATCTTTCATGATCTACTGATCTGTTTGTAACCTCTCGTCTAGCCATAACTAGGCTCTTCCTGAATCAACTACTAACTACTCGTTGGCCCATTCTCATATCAATATTCCGCATAATCTATCTTGGGTTATTTCCTTTGTCTTAACTTATGTCTCGCAATGGCTCCTTATCTATCAATAACATCTAGGCATGGACCCTTACTTCCTTTCCTTGAGTATCAATAATGTTCTGGAATAGTAGCATATCTGTAGGCTTTGAATAAGTGCAATCTCATCCCTTTTTCATTTTTTTATCACATTCTTCCCTTACCATTCCATAATTACTAGAACCACTTAATTCTGACTTAATACCATATCATTATATATTCCCCTCTTTAGTGGTGTACTAAGAGTTGGAGCTACAACGACCTACCTATAGATGTTTTACCTCTTCATCTTTGGCGTCCTTTCACATCATCGATGACCCTTACTCGCCTTGCAGTAATCCTTCTGTACCAAGAATAACAAAATTCCTTACTCGCGAGGGTAACACTTAGTATAACTAGAACATACAGTCCCTTAAGCTTAACTTTGCTCACATTGCTTGTTTTAGGAAAGAGTCTTCCTGAATGACCTTTAAAAGTTATTCTTCTGTCGTCCATTCTATTATTGCCAGAACAAAATCTGAAATTCTCATAATGCCGACTATTATCCAATCACTCAGTCCCTAATTCATGTTTAGTTTATCTTGTCCACCAGCCCATACTAATTTCTATTGTTTTGGGGTCTAACTTTTCCTTTTCACTTTTGTTACGACCTTAACCGATGGACCGCGGCGGGCACCCGGTACCTTACTCAACCGAGTACCAATGTAACGTAACTTTATTATTACATCATCTTACGTAAGTGGGCCAGAAGGGGCGTCATGAGATAAATAGAGTAAACCTGATAGAATACCCGACAGAGAACGACCCAACCTGATATAGAAACTCATATCTTTCACATACGGGCCTATAAGGCCAATGTGATCCATTATATATAAAAACATAGGCCGACAAGGCCATAAAAGTATCCGTATACATAAAATCTTTCTACAAGCCTCTAAGAGTACATACTTGTCATAAATGTTGGGACAGGGCCCCACCATACGAAACAATACACGTCTAAATCATACTGACCAAACAAGCAACTCCAAAGCAAATGGAGCGTACCAATATCTTCCGCTGAGCTGATAGCCTACTTGAAGGACTCTCGATCTATCTATCGGGACTTGCAGGCATGAAACGCAGCGTCCAAGGTAAAAGGGATGTCAGTACAAATAATGTACCGAGTATGTAAGGAATGAAAACCAGTAAACAATAGACAAGAGAGAAACATGGAGTAAAAGACTCAACATGTATATCTGAATAGCTCTGTGAATCATTTAATATTATAATATCATGCATATGCATATAAATATCATACCATGTGTGGCTATATGCTTTTATAACATCATCAAGCCTCTGAGGGCATCCCATCATATCATCTCGACCATTGTGGGCAAATATCAACGTATACCAGCTGATCAGGTGGTGGTGCGTATATAACGCCATAACCTTTTTTCATATCCTATATACATACAATATACATACATATACGTGTATATAACGCCATCTGGTCATGGGTCAATGTACATGTATAAATTAATGCAATGCATGAGAAGTACGTCAATAAAATCTTTCAGAATGTCATAAGACCATTATGTCTTTGATTAATATCATGAAATAAACTTTATCAACTTACGTATTTTCTGAGACCAATGAACAGATGATAGAATAATAAGATACATGGGAAATCAACAATATAAGCATCTCTAGCATTTCTATGAATAGAGTCATTTATGGAAGTTGTGTATTTGCTCGTTTCGTTTGTATCGTATGGATCATGCCAAAATAAAGAAGGGATAGCCTTAACATACCTGAGTTGATTCTCTTGACAATCTCTCTAACACACGTTAATTGCGACAAAACACGTGTCGGCAAGATCGGAGTATGGAAAAATTTGTATAATATTCTTGAGAAAGATTGCACCGTACTCCCTTATAATCGCGAAATCCTGTTGCTATAACATTACGTAGTATAACTTCTTTTGCTGAAAATCCGTTACTTGGTAGATGTAAAACATCTCCATTTTTGTGAATTAAAGAGATTCCATCGTTACTTTAGCAACATACATCCCTTAGTGAGGTAAGAAGACCCCTTATCTTTGTGGGGTTGTGGGCCCCGGCATTGCAAGGTGACTAAGCCACATAATATATATATATAAATGTGCCACCTTTCACTCATATATAAGAGTCATAATGTTAGGTCTTTGATCCTTGTCAGTTGCTGCCACGTTTGGGAAGGCATACCAAACTTATCCAAAATCATTAATTATCCAAGATCCAATATTAGCTAATCCCCCACCAAAATCATTAATTAAACAATTACCCACATAATTAAGAATTATCTCAAATTACTTAAAATATTACTCACTTTTAACATACCTTATACACCTTACTATCATGGTCACGTGGTATCTTGTATGGTACTAGTCCATAAATACGGGATATTATAGCTTGGATCGTATTTTATCCCAAAATGTCAAACCTCGGCGAAATTCATTTTCTTTGATTTGCTTACCCTCTCACCTTCACGAATTTACTCATTACTTGTTTGAAATAGCATAATACTTATAATCTCAAAATAATCCCATTCCCGAACTTATGTCGATTAACTTACGACGAAACTTTAACGTACGAAAATAGAGGATATAATATCTCATTTCCGAGCTTTCATCAATTTACTTATGGCGTACTTTTACGTATAAAAATATGGGGTGTAACATCATTCCCCCCTTTGGAACATTCGTCCTCGAATGTTGACTGATGCACTTATCATTCTCATAACCCATAGCTCCTGTGAATACTTTAATACTCTTCTTTCCATTTAGGAAACTGTTCTTTGAATAAATCCAAAGGCCAGGTCATTCCCTCCTTTAGGCCTCTTTCTCACACCACAGTTTATGGTCGGAATTCTTTCAACCTCGTAACTCTTCCTACCTTCTGTCATGCTGCCTGTACGACTTTTTCCTTGTATGTGCGCCTATGCGACTCTCTCTCCTTTTTCCTCCAGTTTCTAGCCAATCTCTAGGCCTCACTTTGTAAGCATATACAGAGCTTGATAAGATGTCTCTCTAGGCATCAATATGTATACTAAATTTCTTTGCTCGATACTTTGTTGAAATTATGAATATTGCTATATCTTATTTCATAGACCCTGTTATCCATTCGTATAACTTTATTGTATTTAGGTAGATCATACTATACCATAACTCTTACTTCGATTTATCGTTACTGAGGTTTGCTACCGAACTCCAGGTTACTTTCATTGCTTATCCCATATGTATAAATCTAAGTCCTTTAATGCTTTCTCATTACTGTTCATCTTAAGAATGACGGCCTAATCTCATCTCATACTTTGTAACTTTTGTCCATCCATTGTTGATTCACATCAATATTGATCTACAATATACCACTGATAACTTGAAACTTCTTACGTAATACCTTACCACTAAGGCTTACGTTGCATCGAGGAATATTTGAAGTTATTTTCCTAATCCACTTAGTGGCGATATTGCACTTCAATAACTGTATTTTATAGCTTCCCAATATGATTCACTTACATGGGTATTTTAATCTCGTACAATTCATGAAATCCTCCTCAAATCATTACTCAATCGAAGGCCCAATCGTTTTCCTTTATCTATCACAATTACACCCTCATTGTACTATCAGGGCGGCATTCTATCTCTTCTAAATGCCATTAGTCTTAACTTCTTTGAGTTCATTCAGGCTATACTAAGCTTTCTATAACTTAGAGAAATCATCAGCTCCCTTATTTTCATGGGCTTAATCCTGAGGACTTATCCATTCTCGTCATCTTCTCACTCGCCCTTTCTTATCCTCACTGATGTCTTCCTAAAACCTTGTCTTTTTACCATACTTTAGCTTGCGACCTACACATATCTATTTATACTACTCGCAACATTCCTTCCACTTGCTTGCATCATAGCTTTCTTTATGTCATCCTGGAACATCAAGCGAGACATCACATCGTCTCCAACTCTTGTTTACTCTCTTAATTAGATCTCACGATACTTAGAAACCATAGGTTGGAAGATATGTCACTGACGACGACGCTACCATTCCTGGATACTGAATCCCAGTGCTTCTAACCTTCTATATGTAGTATGGATTATTCGCAACCTTTTGCATTTGAGTATCTCGTACATTGTTCACTTTTACCTTACTTACCTTAAAATCTCGCATCACGTCTTCTATCTCTTTCATGACCTCGCTTTAACACAAGTATAATTCACATCCACAACTTGAAGCTCTATTATAATACTTGCACCTCTGCTGCATACACAATCCGGTTGGAGCTTCATACTGACTTCTCATGAGGCTAGTATTGTTCTAACTGGATTTATCGTAGGTATAATCTAGAATATGGCTACTGTACCATCTCTCTTGTACCTCTGATATTAAGGGTGATCCTGCAATATTCTCAATCACGATTTCTATAATTTTCTGTGTCTAGCCTTATAAGAGGTCAGTATGAAACTCCCATCGGATTGTGTATGCACCAAATGTGCAAGTGTTATAATAAGAGCTTCAAGTTGTAGATGTAAATTGTACCTATGTGGAAGGGAGTTCGTGAAAGAGATAGAAGATATGATGTGAGATTTAAAAGCAAAAGTAAACAACGTACGAGATACTCAAATGCAGAATGTGGTGAATAATCCATACTGCAGATGGAAGGCTAGAATTGCTCTGATTCAATATCCAGGAATGGTAGCGGCGTTGTCAGTGGCATATCTTCTAGCCTATGTTTTCTAGGTACCGAGAGACCTAGTTAAGAGAGCAAAGAAGAGTTAGAAACAATGGCATGTCTCGCTTGATGTTCCAGAATAACACAAGAAAATCTATGGTGCAAGCAAGTTGAAGGAAGGTTGCGAATAATATACATAGATACGTGTAGGTCGCAAGCTATAGTATGGTAAAGCGACAAGGTTTTAGGAAGACAGGAGTAAGGACAAGAAAGTGCAAGTGAGAAGGTGACGAAAATGGACAAGTCCTCGGGATTAAGCCAGTGAAAACCTGAGAGATGATGGTTTCTCTAAGTTAAAGAAAGCTCAATATAGCCTGAATGAACTAAAAGGAGTCTAAGAATGGGCGTTAGATTGAGTAATGACTTGAAGAGGATTTCATGAATTGTACGGGATTAAAATACCTATGTAAGGTGAATCGTATTGGGATACTATAAAGTACGGTTATGGAAGTATAGTATCACCCCTAGGTGTATCAATCTAATTACTCTAGATGTCCCCGATGAGATGTGAGCCCCAGCGGCAGTGTTACATAAGAGGTCAATTTATCAGTGGTAGATGATGGATAAAGATATTCCATAGTGCCCATAAAAGGTTAAAGTAATAACCAATATCGTGAGCCGCATATTGGGAGATAGCTTAAGCCTACGTGAAAGATGATCAGAAGGAAGAGGAAACTAAAGAGTTACATCAACCAAATAAATCATGAGTCTGATTATTGAACTCGGAAAATTATAGGAATCATGATTGGGAACATAGTAGAATCACTCTTAATATCAGAGGTAGAAGAGAGATAGTACAACAGCCATATTCAATAATGGCTCTACAATAAAGCCAGTTAGAAGAGCAGTTATGTCCTAGGGAGTCTAAAAGTCATGTCTAGTAGAGTCTTGTTTATGGGTGTGTTGTGCACTGTACTTATAAGCAGGAGGCTACAGGGTATTTAGGACTGTCACTCTTTCTTCTTACACTAGATCGTGTGGTAGAGCTTAGTTGTAAGAACTCAATTTCCTAAACTCTATCTTATTCATAATACGACAATGCCTACATCCAGAAAGATGGCTGGTAAGAGATATAGCTGTGGAAGAGTTGAGTCAGAGGAACTCAATTTTTCATGATGCTGATGAGTAAATGTGAAATTTTCAGCAAAACATGTGTGAAAGCTTCTTGATAAGGAGCCTTAAGGTAAGAATATCTACCCATATGGTGAAAAGCAATGAGAGATTCAGGAGATAGATATAACTTTCAACAAGTAAAAGAAGCAAGTTGAAAAAGGGTACGAGATACCCAGCTAATGAAGATTATCAGTATTTACAATTCAGGCTGAGGAATATAAGCCTTTTGAGTTACCTTCAAAGGTAGAATACAATATGTAGCACCAACTTATACATAAGACATATGGGCCTATAAGACCAAAATAATCACTCGTATATTGAACATAGACCGACAAAGCCATATAATATTTTATGTACATGACATCTGTCTACAAGCCTCTAAGAATACATAATTGTCATAAAGGTAGGGACAGAGCCCTACCATACCAAACAATACACATCTAAATCATACTGACCAAACAAGCAACTCTGGAGCAAATGGAGTGCACCAACATCTTCGGCTGAGCTGATCGCCTACTTGGAGGACTCTCGACCTATCTATCGAGACTTGTGGGCATGAAACGCAGCGTCCCCAAGCAAAAAGGACGTCAGTACAAAATAATGTACCGAGTATGTAAGGCAATATACTGAAAGCTGCAACTGAACTGATAATATAATAACTGAAAGTAACTGGGAGTCAAAGATAATCTGAAAATATATTTACCTGCTGATACTGACCCAACTCTCTCAATATAGTAAGTAAAATAGTTGTCCTGCCTTATAAGGCTCGGTATATATATAACTGCTCTTCCGTAGTAGGATCGCTCATAGGCGCTCGACCATACTAGGATCTGTATCTCGGCCAACTAGGCTCGCTCATAGGCGCTCGGCCACAGTAGGCTTGGTATATAACTTACCATCTGATCAGAGGTTGTCCAACAGGGACCTGCCCATCGATTATAGCTCGATGGTAGTGAATATACTGTAATACTGTATATATAGATTCTCTGCTCTCTTGACTGGAATAAGACAATACTAAATTGAATAAGAAGTCCCGATAAGGGAGAATACTGTAACTTATGAGACTAGGAAATATACATAAATTCGGGAGTATGAATTTCTCTTTATTCCTCGTTATCAAACACATGTAATTACGAGATCATGCCAAAATGAAGGAAGGGCTTAGCCTTAACATGCCTGAACCGATTCTCTTAGAATTTGCAATTCACGCTTTAAAGATTCAACAACCAACGTTATCTAATTTGGGTATGGAATTGTTTTGCTTTTTGAAGAACTCACGACCAGCCACTTTCTATAAGAGATTCCATTGATTTGTAATGTACACATGAATTCATTTGAAGAAATTCACGTTAAGCCTTTAGAAACATACATTAAAGTCTTTAGAAACTAATAATAAGATAGCATCTCACGTTTAGAAACCCATAGGAAGATTGCATCTTATGTTACTAATTGTTAAAAAGTCTTTAGTGAGTGTGGCCCACTTAGTTTATGAGTAAGCTACTTAATCCTCTAAATTTGCCACCTATATAAGACTTAATAGTCACTTTAAGAATGATAGGGTATGCTGCCACGTTTTTGTGGGGTTAAGTCATCCAATTATAAGAGAATACGGTACAATCTTTCTCAAAAAAATCAGTTGATGTATGTTAACGCTATCCCTTCTTTCTTTTTGGCATGATCCAAATAATACAAATGAAACGAGCAAAATACGCAACTTTCATAAATGATTCCATTCATAGAAATACTAGGGGTGTCTATATTCTTGATTTCCCATGTGAATTATTATTATATCTTTTGTTCATGGGTGTCAGAAAAATACGTATTTGATAAAGTTTATCCGACAGGCAGATTATTTTTATGATATTTCGAGAAATCTTATTAACATATTTCTTATGCATCTCATGCATTTATACATGTACATTGACCCATGACGAGACGGCGTTATATACGTGTATATATATATACACATATGGCACGACCATCTCATGTAGTAAGACTATTTTTACACGACCATTTCCTCTATAGGTCACTGTGCTTAGGTTGAAACCTTCTTCCTTATTTCCTCAACTAGTCTTTCGTTGTAGTACTTAGGGAAGACCTTCTGACTCTTGTAAAGTTGCGAGCTTATTACATCGTATACTGGACGAAATTTTTGACGTTCTTCCTTGCCTATAATTATCCGTAGTTACTTATTTCCACGCTCTTGAGCTTGTAGGGTTGCTCCTGAACTGAAATTTTGACTGTCTTTCCAGTGAGACTATCTTTTATTTTCATAATATTTATATGGTACCTTTATCTACCCTAACTCTTGTCTGAATATTTCTCAAGGGTCATGATATCATTATCTGTGAGACTGAATTCCCCGTGTTAGGGTTCACTATGTTTATCTTGCATGATAAATTGATTTGCATGTATCCTCTTGTCTAGCCATAACTAGGCTCTTCCTGAATCAACTGCTAACTATTTGTTGGCCGATTCTCATATCAATATTCTGCGTAATCTTTCTTTGGTTATTTCCTTTATTTTAACTTACGTCTCGCACTGACTTCTTATCTATCAATAACATCTCAGGCAGGAACCCTTACTTCATCTCCCTGATGTCGTGCTTGCATAATATTCTGGAATCATAACATATCGGTAGGATTTGAATCAGTGAAATCTCATCCCTTTTTGGGATTATAAGCATTATGTTATTTCGAACAAGTGATGAGTAAATCCGTAAAGGTGAGAAGGTAAGCAAATCGAAGAAAATGAATTTCATCACAATTTAATATTTTGGGACAAAATACGGCCCGAGCTAAAATATCCGGTATTTATAGACTAGTACCATATAAGGTACCACATGGCCATGATAGTAAGGTGTATAAGGTGTGTTAAAAGTAAGTAGCATTTGACGTAATTTGAGATAATTCTTAATTATGTGCGTAATTAGTTAATTATTGAATTAGTGGAGAATTACCAAGTTAATTAAGGAATTGGTAATTAATTAAGATATTGTGGATAAGCCTAAAAGGCTTCCCCACGTGGCAGCAAGATTTGGGCCAAATTAAGTGACACTTAAGTATAGGTAAGGTGGCACATTTTGGAGGAACTTTTTTGTGGCTTAGTCATCACAAGTGGGGCCCACACCCACTAATTTAGAAGCCTCTCTAAATCACTTAAAGAGGTGTGGAATCTCTACAATATGAGGAAGGGAGTCTTCAGCAAGTTCATACAAGAACATGTAAATACATGTAATGTGAGTACTTCAATAAAAATTCATACGAAACTATTTAGCATAATAGCAACGGGATTTTGCGATTCTAAGGGAGTACGGTGTAATCTTTCTCAAAAATATCATATAGATTCTCCCTACTTCGATCCACTGTTACGTTTTTATCGCAATTGACGTATGTTAGAGGGATTGTCAAGAGAATCCGCTCAGGTATGTTAAGGCTATCCCTTCTTTTCTTTTGGCATGGTCTATGATACAAATGAAACGAGCAAATGCACGACTTACATAAATGACTCTACTCATAGAAATGCAAGAGATACTTATATTCTTGATTTTCCATATGTCTTATTATTCCATCGTCTGTTCATGGGTCTCAGAAAAAACGTGAGTTGATAAAGTTTAATTCATGATATTAATCAAAGGCATAATGGTCTTATGAGGTTCCGAAAAATTTTATTGACGTATTTCTCATGCATTGCATTCATTTATACATGGACATCGACCCATGACCATATGGCGTTATATATGCGTATATAAATGTATAAATATGTATATGGGATATTGAAAAAGGTTACAACGTTATATACGCACCACCATCTGATCAGCTGGTATACGTTAATGATTTGCCCACAGTGGCCGAAATGATATGATGTGATGCCCTCAGAGGCTTGATGATCTTATGAACGTATATACCCATGTATGGTATGATATTTATATGCATATGCATGACATTATAATATTAAATGATTCACAGAGCTATTCAGATTTACATGTTGAGTCTTTTACTCCATGTTTCTCTTATGTCTATTGTTTACTGATTTTCAGCCCTTACATACTCGATACATTATTTGTACTAACGTCCCTTTTGCCTAGGGATGTTGTGCTTCTTGCCCGCAGGTCCTGATAGACAGGTCAAGAATCCTCCAAGTAGGCTATCATCTGAGCGGAAGGTGTTGGTGCGCTCTATTTTCTCCGGAGTTGCTTGTTTGGTCAATATGATTTAGACGTGTATTGTTTGGTATGGCGAGGCTCTGTCCCGACCTTTATGACAATTAAGTATTCTTAGAGACTTGTAGACAGATGTCGTGTACGTGAAAGTTTGTATGGCCTTGTCGGCCTATGTTCAGTGTACGAGTGATCATTTTAGGCATATAGGCCCGTATGTCTTATGTATAAGTTTGTATTACGTGTTTTATTCTAGTTATCCTACGGAAACCTTTCCGTCTCATTTACCTATGATAGTATGATACGAAAAGATACGTTATGTTGGTACTCGATTGAGTAAAGTACCTAATGCCTGTCGCAGCCCATCGGTTTGGGTCGTCACAAAAGTGGTATCACGACCAAAACTGATTGGCCGCGACGGGCACCCGGTGCCTTACCCAACCGAGTTCCAATATCACGTCTCCATTTCTTAAAAATGTGAGATTTCAAGGCTCTTCAGGAATTCAAAGTATGATATTCCATAGCGTCTTCAACACTTTAAAAACCCGAGATTTCAGAGCACCTTAATTAACGTGAGATTTTGCAATATTAAGGGTATATGGTGTAATCTTTCTCAAGAGGATCGACTCAGGTATGTTAAGGCTATCCCTTCTTTCTTTTTGGCATGATCTATACGATACGAACGAAACGAGCAAATGCACAACTTCCATAAAAAACTCTATTCATAGAAATACTAGGGGTGTCTATATTCTTGATTCCCCGTGTACATTATTATTATATCTTCTGTTAATGGGTCACAGAAAAATACGTATTTGATAAAGTTTATCCGACAAGCATATCATTTTTATGACATTCCAAGAAATCTTATTAACGTGTTTCATATGCATTTCACACATTTATACATGCACATTGACCCATGACCAGATGGCGTTATATACGCGTATATATATGTATATATATATATATATGTATATGGGATATGAAAAAGATTACGGCATTATATACGCACCACCACCTGATCAGCTGGTATACGTTGATGATTTGCCCATAGTGGCCGAGATAATATCATGGGATGCGCTCAGAGGCTTGATGATGTTATGAACGCATATACCTATGCATGGTATGACATTTATATGCATATGCATGGCATTGTAAGTATCAATGATTCACAGAGTTATTCAGATTTACATGTTGAGTCTTTTACTCCATGTTTCTATCATGTCTATTATTTAATAATTTTTATTTCTTACATACTCGGTACATTATTTGTACTGACGTCCCTTTGCCTGGGGACGCTGTATTTCATGCCCGCAGGTCCCGATAGACAGGTCGAGAGTCCTCCAAGTAGGCTATCAGCTCAGCGGAAGGTGTTGGTGCGCTCCATTTGCTCCGGAGTTGCTTGTTTGGTCAGTATGCTTTAGACGTGTATTGTTTGGTATGGCGAGGCTCTATCCCGACCCTTATGACAATTATGTATTCTTAGAGGCTTGTAGACATATGTCATGTACGTAAAAGATTGTATGGCCTTATCGGCCTATGTTCAGTGTACGAGCGATCATTTTGGCCTTATAGGCCCGTATGTCAAATGTATAAGTTTTTATATCAGATTGGGTCGACTTATATTGAGTATTTCCTTATGTTTATTCTGGTTAGCCCATGATGGCCCGTTTGGCCTATTTGCCAATGATAGTACGATAAGAAGGATATGTAATGTTGGTACTCGGTTGGGTAAGGCACCGGGTGCCTGTCACGGCCCATCGAGATTTTGCGATTCTAAGGGAGTACGGTGCAATATTTCTCAAAAATATCATACGGACTCTCCCCTACTTCGATCCACCGTTACGTTTTTGTCGCAATTGACGTATGTTAGAGGTATTATCAAGAGAATCCGCTCAGGTATGTTAAGGCTATCCCTTCTTTTCTTTTGGCATGATCTATGACACAAACGAAATGAGCAAATGAACGACTTCCATAAATGCCTCTCTTCATAGAAATGCTAGAGATGCTTATATTATTGATTCCCCATATGTCTTATTATTCCATCGTTTGTTCATGGGTCTCAGAAAATACGTGAGTTGATAAAGTTTATTTCATGATATTAATTAAAGGCATAATGGTCTTATGACGTTCCGAAAGATTTTATTGACGTACTTCTCATGCATTGCATTCATTTATACATGCACATTGACCAATGACCATATGGCATTATATATATATATATATATATATATATATATGTATAAATATGTATATGGGATATGGAAAAAGGTTACGGCGTTATATACGCACCACTACCTGATCAGCTGGTATATATTGATGATTTGCCCACAGTGGCCGAAATGATATGATGAGATCCCCTCAGAGGCTTGATGATGTTATGAACGCATATACCCATGCATGGTATGCCATTTATATGCAAAGGCATGACATTATAATATTAAATGATTACATAAGGCCTATAAGACCAAATTTAAACTGAACATATGACGATAAGGCCGTACAATCTTTCACGTACACGACATATGTCTACAAGCCTCTAAGAGTACATAAATGTCATAAAGGTCGGGACAGGGCCCCGCCATACTAATCAATACATGTACTAATTATACTGACCACATAAGCAACTCCGAAGCAAATGGAGTTGAGCTGATAGGCTACTTGGAGGACACTCAACTTGTCTATCAGGACCTGCGGGCATGAAACGCAGTGTCCCAAGTAAAAGGGACGTCAGTACAAATAATGTACCGAGTATGTAAGGAATGTAAATCAGTAAATAAAAGACATGAGAGAAACATGGAGTAAAAGACTCAACATGTAAGTCTGAATAGCTCTATGAATCATTTCATATTTATAATGTCATGCATATACGTATAAATGTCATACCATGCATAGGTGTATGCGTACATAACATCATCAGACATCTGAGGGCATCCCATCATATCATCTCGACCACTGTGGGCAAATCATCAACGTATACTAGCTGATCAGGTGGTGGTGCGTATCTAACGCCGTAACCTTTTTCCATATCCCATATACATATAATATACGCATATATAACGCCATCTGGTCATGGGTGAATGTACATGTATAAATGGATGAAATGCATATGAAATACGTCAATAAGATTTCTCGGAATGTCATAAGATCAATATGCCTTTAAGATAACTTTATCAACTACGTATTTTTCTAAGATCCATGAGCAGAAGTTATAATAATAATTCACATGGGGAATCAAGAACATAGGCACCCCTAGTACTCCTATGAATAGAGTCATTTATGAAAGTTGTACGTTTGCTCGTTTCGTTTGTAACGTATGAATCATGCCAAAGAGAAAGAAGGGATAGCCTTTACATACTTGAACCGATTCTCTTAAGAAAGATTGCACCCTATTCCCTTATAATTGCAAAACATACCTGATACCACTTTTGTCACAACTCAAACTGAAGGGTTACGACGGGCACCCGGTGCCTCACTCAACCGAGTACCAACGTAACATATCTTTCTTATCATACTATCATTGGTAACTGGGCCAACATGGCCACAACTCGTAATATATAGATAAGAGGGAAAGCACTGTATCAATGAACCATCTTTCTTAAAACATGAATACATATGGGTCGTCAATGTAACACCCCGAAAAATTTCGAAGTACTTAAGTGTAAAGCCCGGTAAAGTTTGCAAAGAAAATAATGTTTCATGGTAACACCTCGGACTTTTTGGGTTGAACAATGCACCGGAAAGTAAAGGAAAATACTTGGCGAAAAAGTGCATTTCTGCGGTCCATTATGCGATCGCAGAATCACTCTGCGGACCGCATAATGGCCGCAGAGTGAGGCAGTTAATTAGGTCAGTTGGAAGCAACTATGCGGAAGACTATGCGACCGCATAACTGTTATGCGGTGCATTATACGACCGCATAACAGTGATGCTGACTGCATAGTGACCTCATACACAGTCAGTTCTTTTGGCTATTTTGTAACCAATTATGCGACTGATATGCGGTCCGCATATCAGTTATGCGATCGCATACCTTGTTACGGAGCTCCATTTTTGGGTTTTTAAAACCCGACCCTATTTCGTTAAATACACTCTTTGGGCCCTTTTTGAGACATAATCTGATATTTTAGAGTGAGAGAGAGTGCCCTAGAGTGAGAAGGTGTTCTTCAATAATTTTGTTCAATTCTTGCTCAAGTTTTGGAAGATTAAGAAGGGAAGCTCACTAGGTCTTCATCCTAGAGGTAAGATTTTACACCCTAAACCCTAATTTCAAAATTTTCTGAAAATGGGTAACTAGCAAGATAATTTTTGGGCATGAGAGTTGTTTATTTTACATGCATGTGTTATCAAAGGGTGTAGGAAGATTGTTGAGCTAAAAATGGTAAAGATTAGGTTGTGGGATGATGGAATTCTCCATAAAAGGACCTTGGAACCTTAATGCATTGGGAGGCCGGGGAAGAAATGAAGAAAAAGTATCTTTACTTGTTTGAATAGCTATGTATTTACAAAGTTGTGTTCTATGGAAATTCTAAGAGTTTCTTTCTATGAATTATGTATCATTTGCACAATTGGCGTTAAGGGTGTTCCTTTCTGGTAATATATTGCTTGTGAGGCCACAGCTGGTGTTGTTTTGTGTTATGTTATGTCGTTGGATTATGTATATGTTGTTAGGATGTGTTTTTGGGGTTCTCTGGCAGGTGGATAGGCCTAGTTACAAGGGAGACTCTGGCGAAATATTTGGAAATTTATGGAGTTAGCAAAATTTTGAAACTACTGGGGAGTGTGAATTAACAGTTGGGCCACATTTGATGCTAATGATGGATTTTACCCTCATTTGAGGACGAATGATCCTAAGTGGGGGAGAATGTAACACCCCGGAAAATTTAGAAGTACTTAAGTGTAAAGCCCAGTAAAATTTTTGCAAAAGAAAAAACTAATGTTTTGCGGTGCCAAATTGGTTTTACGTGTTGAGGATTATAGAAATTCTTCACAAGCTCGCCGCGGCTCAGACTCTTTAGGTTGAACAATGCACTAGAAAGTAAAAGAAAAATTTGGGCAGAAGAAATGCACTTCTGCGGACCGCATAATGGTCGCAGAGCGAGGCAGGGATGCGAAGGTTTGGAGACCAGCTTTGGGGTACCTTATGCGACAGCAAACTAATTCTGCGGTGCATTATGCGACCGCAGAACAGGCCTGCGGGCCGCATAATGACCGCAGACCGAGTCAGTCATGCCCAGTTTTGGAGGCCAAATTATGCGGCCGATATGCGGTCTGCATATCAATTGTGCGATCACAGACCTTATTTCGGAGCTCATTTTTTGGGTTTTTACAACCCGACCCTACTTCGTTAAATAAACAAAAAGGATCATTTTGAGCAAAAATTCTGATGTTTTAGAGAGAATGGAGAGTGTTTTAGAGAGAGAGGAAACCGTAGGCTAATTTTCATCAATCTTTGCTCCAATATTGGAAGAATAACAAAGATAACCCATAAGGTCTTCATCCTAAAGGTAAGATTCTACACCCTAACCCTCAAGTTCGAATTTGTCTAGAATTGGGTAATTAGTAAGATAATCTTTGGGCATGGGAGTTGTTCATCTTGCATGCATGTGTTATCAAAGGGTGTAAGAAGATTGTTGAGCTAAAAATGGTAAAGAATGGGTTGTGGGGTAATGGAATCCTCCATAAAAGGGACCTTGAAACCTTAATGCACACTTAGTGTTTGATAAAATGCTCAAATGAGCTAGAACCATGACCGTCTTCCTAATTTTGGTTCAATTTGTGATATTTTTACAATAGATTGAACTTGCTAAAAATCCCGGAACATTTTAGAGTTTAAGGAAGCTCAGTTGAGGTATGTTGGCTAAACTCTTCTCTTAGAATAAAATCCCACGACATTCATGTAATTTATGTAAGTCCCGAGTGGTTCATTATAAAATTTGCTATTCCGAGTAAGATTGGGTTGAAAGATACATATTCAACAAGTACCCCGAATGCTTTATTTATGTTATGTTATCAATGGAGGATGTGTCAAAAACATGGGTTTTGCATTAACAATGTTCTACTTCAAGTCAAGTTCAAACGAAGGCTATTATGCCAAATTTTGAGAAGAATCTCTATGTGCCTTAGATTCTTAATTGCTCACATATGTACTACATGCCTTGATTTGAAATGTTATTGTTCTTGTTGATGATGTTGATGTTAGAAATTAAAAATGTGAGCCTGAAATACTAAATACGGCTAACGTGCCAAGAATGGTTTTATAATTATGGCCATTAGTGCCAATGAAATGAAAAGATGTGAAATAAGTATGAGATGCGATGATTGATATAAAAAGGGTGATGTCTCGAATAAGACTGCCTAGCCAATCGGGTCGTGATCGGACACCATGTCGCACACATGGTGGTAATTGTGGTGAAAATTGTATTTGAAATTGTGATTGTGGTTGTTGTACCCAATGAGATAGCCTAGCCGATCAAGTCATGATCGGACTCCGTGTTAGAGACGGTGGTATTGATATTGAGAGTAATTGTGGTTGATGTCACTAATGAGATAGCCTAGCCGATCGGGTCGTGATCGGACTCCTAAGAGTACGGTGGTATTGTTATTGTGAATAATGGTATGGTGAATGATGATATATCGGTACTAAGAATCTCCAACTTAAAGATATGGAAATTAAATTGAACACTGTCTTGATCCTAAATTTAGGTTTGTTGTTGTTTAAGGCTTCCATTGATATTATAATATTCTGGTTTGTATT
Organism: Nicotiana tomentosiformis; assembly: GCF_000390325.3. NCBI lineage: Eukaryota > Viridiplantae > Streptophyta > Magnoliopsida > Solanales > Solanaceae > Nicotiana > Nicotiana tomentosiformis. Next base: position 75,079,884 of record NC_090818.1, on the reverse strand, counting down.
ATTTATTATTCTATTGAGAGGGTGTTTTGTCATTCATACTAGTACTATTCCATATGTACTAACATCCCTTTTGCTGGGGGCGCTGCATCTTCAATGGATGCAGGTGGTTCCACAGCAGGAGACATTGATCAGTGATAGCGGTACATCCTCTTCCCAGCTGACTTAGTGAGCCCCACTTTATTTTGGGGTTATGTATCTTTTGTTCCTCGTGTATTGTATTTGAGATATAGCCGGGGCCTTGTTCCCGGCATTATCATAGTACTCTTTTGTATCAATGCGGAAGTGACAGCCTTGTCTCGATCGCGAACAAGGAAACCAGAACTCAGAATTCAATAGTCCAAAACATGGTGGAATGGTTCGAAACCCATCCAAAATACAGTCAAAGCCCCCAGAAACCCCGTCCAATCACATCAACCAATCCAAAAATGTTACAGACTTACTCGTGGCCTCAACTCCCACAAATAAAAACAAAATCTCTAATTGCACCTCAATTCAAGCCTAAGGAACTAATCCAAATTTCCAAATTCAAAACTTACACCGAACAAGTCTAAACAACTCGGAATAATCTCAAATTATGCATGCAAGTCCCAATTGATAAAACAGACCTATTCCAACTCTCGAAACCACAATATGAACCCGATACCATGAAAGTCATCCCTCGGTCAAACTTATCAACCTTCCAAACCTTCAACTTTCCAACTTTCGTGAATTCGAGCCGAAATAACCTAGGAACCTCCAATCCAAATCAGACATACTCCTAAGTCCAAAATCACCATATGAAGCTATTGGAACCATCAAAATACCATTTCGGGGTTGTCTACATAATAGTCAAACTCCGATCAACTCTTATGACTTAAGCATCTAATCTTAGGACTAAGTGTGTAAGGCCCCAAAATATTTCACCCAAAACTCGGGGTTTCGTGATGTCGAAGTAGACTTATTCATTGATGATTGAAGAGTTCGTTGGGGAGTTGAAGAAAATTTTTGGCAGTGCAGGGCATTTCTGCGATCCATTTTATGGTTGCAAAAATGATCTGCGGACCGCAGATCTACCGCAGACTGAAGCAGAAATCGAAGCAAATTTTCGGACCATTATGTGGTCCAGTATGCGGCCTTATAATCATTTTGCAGGCCACACAACCTATCGCAGATCCAGATGAAAATTTCCGGAGGGGAGTTCTACGGCGCATTGCGCTACCGCAGAATTCGTCTGCGGACCGCAGACTGGTTGCAAAGTGAGGCAGAAGTGCCCAGTTCTGGAGGGCCATTATGCGGTCTATTTTGCGGACCACAAAATCGTTATGCGGTTGCATATGCAACCGCAGATCTATGTCGGGGCTTCATTTTTCTAATTGTTTTTACCCGAACCTATTTTGATTAAAAGCCCTTGGGGCTCGTTTTGAAGGCAAAAACCTGTCATTTTAGAGAGAAGAGGAGAGTGTTCTATAGAGATAGAAGTAATCCCCAAGTGCTTTGTTCATCAACATCTTGTCCAAACTTTGAAATTCAACAAGAAATCTCACAAGATTTTCATCCAAGAGGTAAGTTTCTAACCCTAGCCTTCAATTTCGATTTTAGGTAGAATATGGATACTTGGGAGTATGATTCTTGGGTATGAGAGTTGTTATTTATGCATGGATGTAGCTATGAGGATGGTGGGAGGTAATTGAACTAGTATGAATAAACTCTTGGTATTGAATTAGTTGTGGAGTGAAGGAAATCTTGTGGAAGAACCTTGTAATTAAATTCACACACCTAGTGTTTAATAAAATGCTCAAATGAGTTGAAACCATGCATATCTTCCTAAATTGTGTTCAATTTTTCTATGTCTCTAAATAGATCGAAGTCGCTAGGATTTTCCAAATTGTGTAGTGAATTAAGGAAAGCTCAAAGCGAGGTATGAAGGCTAAACTCTTCTTCTAGTATCGGAATTCTCGAATCCTTGTAAAATTCTGTCATGTGTAGTCAAACTTGAAACGCTATTGATGTGGTTATTCAAACTAGTAAAATTGATTCTCGATTGGCATAACGTATTAGAATCCTTGTATGTTAATGATTCTCTATTTTTGACTTAATTATGTTATACCCCTTTCGGGAAGAAGATCTTGTATGAAATCAATGTGATTAAACACTTATTTCTTACATGATGAAACCTTATGAACTTACATTTGCTAAGGCCAAAGGTGCCAAATGGTTGATTTAAAAGGGAACTCTTTTGTACAAACTATTATTGTTTTGGGAATCCGAAATGTGGCATTGTGAATACACCTCCACCCGCATACATTGGGGTGAGGCGGCGGGGTCGCTTTGCTTAGAGTTGTGGTACTGTGAATACACCTCCACCCGCATACATCGGGGTGAGGCGGCATGTCCGCTTTGTGTAGAGTTTGTGGCATTTTGAATACACATCCACCCGCATACATTGGGGTGAGGCAGCAGGGCCGCTTTGTGTAGAGTTTCTGGTAATGTGATTGCACCTCCACCCACATATGTTGGGGTGAGGCGGCAGGGCCGCTTTGTGTAAAGGTAGTTGTAGAGGATCCCCGACTTATGAATTTATAAATGTTATTAAAAGCTCTTAATATATTTGCTATGGCTTTAACGGCTAACTAGGCCTTTTATTGTTACCATGATTCATCATATTCATGTTGTATTTCCAAGTCCTTGCATGGGTGTTTGGTTTTCGTACTAGTATAATTCGACATGTACTAACTTCCCTTTTGTCGGGGGGTTTTCTTCTTTAATGGATGCATGTGGTTCCATAGCAGGTGGTATTGATCAGTGATAGCAGCACATCCTTTCCCCAACTGCCTTGGTGAGCCCCACTTCATTCTGAGGTCCTGTATCTCTTGTTCCATGTGTATAGTATTTTGAGGTATAGCCGGGGCATTGTTTCCAGCACTATCATAGCACTATTTTGTTTATATTAGAGGATCCGGAGACATAGTGTGGGTTGTATCCTATTTTGGGAAGGTTGAACTAAACTTGTTGTAATTGTATCATCTGTCCCACTTTAACTACGAATTTATAGTGTACTTCTTTGGGAACTTGTTAATGACGTAACTGATGGAAGTGAACTGGTATTTTTCACATGACCTCTTAATGTTTAATTAATGATATAAATGTATCTTCTCTTTATTCATGGGCGATACGTGAAGAAGGTATTGTATAGGCTTGCTCGACTGGGGTATCTCGATTGAGCACCGGTCGCGCTCACCGAAGTCGGGGCGTGACAAACTTGGTATTAGAGCCAAAGGTTATAAAGTGTCCTAGGATGTCTCGGAGCCGTATCTAGTAGAGTCATTCTTATCGAGTCATTCTTATCGGTGTGTTGTTGACCACATCTATATTTAGGAGGCTACTCGGGCACTTAGGAATAATACCCTTATTTGATGTTCTCGATCGTGCGATAAAGCTGATTGTAAGATTGTTGCTCCTTTAACTCGTGCTTTACTCTAACTTTAAGTACATGGTGCCTAGGAAGAAGGTAAGAACTGGCCAAGGAGCCAATGTCACCCAAGGAGTGGCAGTTGATTCGATATTTGATGATGCGGGTGAACACCCGAGGGGTGAGGATATTCCCCAATTACTACACCGCCTGAATCTACTATTCCTGCTCAGACTGCACCAGTTCCTAGACCTACTGAGGGTGCAACAGTCCCTCCAACTGATATTCTAGTTCCACCTCCAGCTTCCAATTCTGGTGTTTCTGATGGGGATCTTAGGGGAGCCATACAGATGTTGGCTTAGATAGTGGCCTCCCATGCCTAGAGATCAAGTGTTGCACCTACTTTTTCTAGTCAGCCAGAGGATTTTGCTAGTTCTAGGGTGAATATGTTTCTCCAGTTGGATCCTCTAGTGTTCACAGGTACTGATCCTGAGGAGGACCTCAGGACTTCATTGATATGATGCACAAGACTCTCTGAGTTATGCGTGCTACTAAGACGGAGGGAGTGGAGCTGGCCTCCTACCACCTGAAAGGGGTGGCCTATTCTTTGTTTTAGATGTGTGAGGAGTCCCGTGAGGAGGGGAGCCCTCCGGCGAGGTAGAGTAAGTTCACCGATGCCCTTGTGGATCATTTCTTACCTACCTAGACTAAGGCAGCCCGTGCCACTAAGTTTGAGAGCCTGAAGCAGGGTAGCATCAATGTGTGGGAGTACCATATGGAGTTCGTGCGCCTGTCAAAGTATGCTATTCACATGTTGCCCACTATAGAGGCTAGAGTGCGCCGGTTTGTGCATGGCCTTAGCCCCTTGGTTATTAATTAGGCATCTATAGCTGCCTTGAATTCTAATATGAACTATGGGAAGATGGTGGCATTTGCTCAAGCTACAGAGGATCGTAAACTGAAAAATAGAAGGGAGTGTGAGGGTAGCAGCAAGGCTCGGACCGTGGGCAACTTGGATGGTTCTTCTGGTGGTGATAGGTCGACATTTAGGGGAGGGTCATCAGGGTCATCTCAGTCATTCGCTCAGTCTTCGATGAGTGCACAACCATCCGGGCACAATCAGGGCAACAGGGGACCCCGCCAACAGGGTCGTCCTAGAGGGAGATTCCATCAGCAGCGGAGGACCCTATGCCCTAAATGTGGGAGGATGCACTTTGGGGTCTGCTTCATGGACCTACATATATGCTACGGGTGCGGTATGAGGGGTCATGTTTAGAGGGATTGCCACTCGTCCCGCAGGATCATGGGCAGAGGTGCGGCGCAGCTAGCTAGTTCTGCAGCTACTACATCCACAGCACCTCCTCCAGCTCGAGGCACCCCAGCACCCGCAGGGCATTGTGCAGCTAGGGGTGGTGCACATAGTTCAGGAGAACCCAGCAGATTTTATGCTATGCAGAGGCATCGAGATTCAGAGGCTTCTCCAGATGTTGTCATAGGTATATTGACTGTCAAATCTCATTATGTGTATGCTCTTATTGATCCCGGTTCCACTTTGTCCCATGTCACTCCCTATGTTGCTATAGAATTTGGGATAGAACCGGAACAGCTCCATGAGTCGTACTCTGTATCTACTCCGGTTGGTGAGTCTATTGTGGCCACGCAGGTTTATAGGGATTGTGTTGTCAGGGTGCTTGGTCGGGACACCATGGCCGATCTCATTGAATTGGTGATGGTTGATTTTGATGTTATTATGGGGGATGGTCTGGCTTTATTCATATTTCACTAAGCTTGATTGTCGAACTAGAACCGTTAGGTTTGAATTTCCAAATGAGTCAGTGATTGAAAGGAATAGGGATGATGTGGTGCCGAAGGGTAGGTCTATTTCTTACCTTTAGGCCACGAAGATATTTAACAAGGGGTGTATCTACTATTTTGTCCAAGTTATGGACACCGATGCTGAGGCACCTACACTTGAGTCCATGCCTGCTGTGAATGAATTTCCAGGGGTCTTTCTGGATTAGCTCCCTGGGATCCCGCTAGACAGAAGATTGATTTTGGGATTGATGTGATGCCAGACACGCAACCTATATCTATTCCGCCTTATAGAATGGCACCGACATAATTGAAGGAGCTAAAGGAACAATTGAAGGATTTGTTAGAGAAGGGTTTCATCCGGCCAAGTGTGTCGCCTTGGGACGCACCGGTCCTTTTTGTAAGTAAGAAAGATGGGTCACTGAGAATGTGTATTGACTATCGGCATCTCAACAAGGTCACGATCAAGAATAAATACCCACTACCAAGGATAGATGACTTGTTTGACCAATTGCAAGGTGCTAAGTACTTCTCCAAGATAGATTTAAGATCCAGGTATCACCAATTGAAGATCATGGAACAGGATATTCCGAAAATAGCTTTTAGGACCCGGTATGGGCACTTTGAATTTTTGGTAATGTCTTTTGAGCTAACAAATACCCCGAAAGCTTTCATGGATCTTATGAACCGAGTTTTCATGTCGTTCCTCGACTCTTTTGTGATAGTGTTTATTGACGATATCCTTGTATATTCACTCACTCGAGAGGACCATGCCGACCATCTCAGGGCAGTTTTGCAGACCCTGTATTAGCACCAATTGTATGCGAAGTTTTCGAAATGCGAAATTTGGCTTTAATCTGTCACATTCTTGGGTCATGTCATCTCCAGAGAAGGAATTAAGGTCGCCCCTCAGAATATTTCAGCGGTGAAGAATTAGCCTAGACCTACTACCCCAACTGAGATTTGTAGTTTCTTGGGCTTAGCTAGATATTACTGGAAGTTTGTGGAGGGGTTCTCTACCCTTGCCTCTCCATTGACTAAATTGACGTAGAAGGTGGTTAAGTTCCAATGGTCAGATGCTTGTGAAAGGAGCTTCCAGGAGTTGAAATCGAGATTGACCACGGCACCAGTGTTGACTCTACCAGACAGTACAGATGAGTTTGTGGTATATTGTGATGCTTCAAGAATCGGACTTGGGTGTGTATTAACGCAACATGGCAAGGTGATAGCTTATGCTTCTAAGCAACTCAAGAATCATGAAAAGAACTATCCAACACATGACTTAGAGCTTGCGGCGGTAGTATTTACATTGAAAATATGGTACCATTATCTGTATGGGGTCCATGTAGATATATTCACGGACCATAAGAGCCTTCAATACATTTTCAAATAGAAGGAATTGAATCTGAGGTAGAGAAGATGGATTGAGTTACTCAAGGATTACGACATCGATATTCTGTATCATCCAGGGAAGGCTAATGTTGTAGCGGATGCTCTTAGCCGGAAATCTATAGGTAGTTTGGCTCACTTGGAGGCCTATCAAAGGCCGTTAGCCAAGGAGATTCATCGGTTGGCTAGTTTAGGAGTTCTTCTTGCGGATTCTAGTGAAAGAGGGGTGATTGTGCAAAATAGGGTTGAATCATCTCTTATTGTAAAAGTCAATGAAAAGCAATACAACGACCTATTGTTGGTACAATTGAAGGAGGGGATTCATAAACATAAGACCATGGCCTTTTCTCTTGGCATGGATGATGGTACACTAAGGTTCCAAGGGTGACTATATGTTCCAAACCTGGATGGTCTTCAGGAAAGAATCATGACCGAGTCTCATACTTCTAGGTATTCCATGCACCCGGGCTCTACAAAGATGTACCATGATCTTAAGGAAGTCTACTTGTGAAATGATATGAAGAGGAATGTAGCGGACTTTATGGCAAGATGTCCAAATTGTCAGCAAGTGAAGGCCGAACACCAAAGGCCGGGTGGGTTGGCAAAGAACATAGAAATTCTGATGTGGAATGGGAGATGGTCAATATGGACTTTGTGGTAGGACTACCTCGCACTCCTCGAAGTTCGACTCGATTTGGGTGATTGTGGATCGACTCACGAAATCAGCACACTTCTTACCTGTTAAGGCTACCGACACACCAGAATAGTATGCTCAGTTGTATATCAAGGAAATAGTCAGGTTGCATGGCACTCCAGTTTCTATTACCTCATATCGAGGGGCACAGTTCACAACCAACTTTTGGAAGAAATTTCATCAAGGTTTGTGTACTCAGGTGAATCTTAGTACAGCCTTTCACCCGCAGACTGACGGGCATGCAGAGCGAAATATTCAGACGCTTCAAGATATGTTGCAAGCTTATGTTCTTGACTTTAGGGGTAGCTGGGATGATCATTTGCTTCTCATAGAATTTGCCTACAACAACAGTTATCATGCTAGCTTTCAGATGACACCGTTCGAGGCTTTATAGGGTAGGAGGTGTAGATCTCCCATTGGGTGGTTTGAGATGGGAGAAGCAGCATTGATAGGGCTAGACCTCATGCATCACGCTATAGAGAAGGTTAAGATCATTACAAAACGGTTGAAAAGTGCTCAAAGTTATCAAAAGTCCTATTCGGATGTGGGTCGCAGGGATTTAGAGTTCAAAGAAGATGATTGGGTATTCTTGAAGGTTTTCCCTATGAAGGGTGTAATGCGGTTTGGTAAGAAAGGAAAATTGAGTCCGAGTTATGTCGGACCATACAGAATCATCCAGAGGATTGGCAAGGTGGCTTACAGGCTAGAACTACCTCCAGAGATGTCTTTAGTGCACCCAGTGTTTCATGTATCCATGTTGAAAAAGGTGGTTGGAGATCTGTCGCTTATTATTTCGGTTGAGACTATTGAGGTTAATGAAGAATTGATGTATGAAGAAATTCCAGTTGCCATTCTTGATAGGCAAGTTCGAAAGTTGAGGAACAAAGAAATTGCCTCCGTGAAAGTGTTATGGCAAAGCCAACAAGTCGAAGAGGCCACCTGAGAAGTTGAGGAGGAGATGAAGAAGATGTATCCTAATTTATTTTAATAGCTATGTAATTGTGTCCATGATGTAGAAATCTAACATTCTATAAACTATGTTTCCCCTATACGACTTATGTTGGGATTGCTCCTCCTTGGTAATGTAATGTTTAATGGCATTGTGGCCGGTGTTGTTTCCCTGTTGTTTTATATTGTTATGTTGTGGTTATGTTGTTAGGAATGGTTTTGGGATTCTTTGGCAGGTGGATAGGCCTCAATTACAGGGGAGACTTGTCATGCCCCGAACCTAAGAGCGAGACCAGCACCCGGTGCCTCACCCAACCTGGCGTACCAAATTGCGGCTAAGGGACTCTGAACATATAATGTCATACTTTGGCCATGGGGCCACCTTGCAAGATAATTTGCGAAGCAAAATATAAAACTGAATGGAAACTAGCGCTAACTAAACATCAATATAAAGCTAGGCCGACAAGGCCGTCATAGCTACTACAGCTGACAAACCATCAAATATACATACCAGGCCTACAAACCCAACATACTACACTAACCAACAGGATATGTCTACAAGCCTCTACTGATAGATATATTGTGATCGGAACAGGGCCCCGACCTACCCATAACATATATACAGATATACATAAGATGTACACAAAACTCTAGACCTGGCAACTCCAAAAGACGTGGAGCTTACCGATCAGGCTGAACTCGGGAAACACCTATTGAGGAGGTCTAACCGTCTGTCTGTCTGAACCTGCATGCATGAAATGCAGTGCCCCCAGAAAAGGGACATCAGTGCGAAATAATGTACCAAGTATGTAAGGCAATAAAATAACTAAATTCTGAAACTGAACTGATAATATGATAACTTGAATTAACTGGGAGTCAAAGATGGTCTGGAGATATACTTACCTGCTGATAGTGACTAAACTCCTTCAATATAGTAAGTAAAATAAATGTCCGGCCTTATAAGGTTCGGTACGTGTAACTGCTCGGCCGTAGTAGGCTCGCTCATATGCTCTTGGCCATACTGGGCTCTGTACCTCGGCCATCCTGGGCTCGCTCATAGGCACTCGGCCACGGTAGGCTCAGTATATATAACTTACCATCTGATCAGAGGTTGCCCAATAGGGGCCTGCCCACCAATTATAGCTCGATGGTGATGAAAATAGTGTAATACTGTATATATATATATATATATATATATATAGACCCTCTGCTCTCTTGACTGAATAAAGACAAAACTAAACTGAATATGAAGTCTCGATAAGGAATAATATTGTAACTTATGAGGCTAGAATAATGTGAATAAATTCATGAATACGAACTTCTCTTTATGTCTCATTATTAACACATGTAGCTACGAGATCATGCCAAAATGAAGGAAGGGCTTAGCCTTAACATACCTTATCACAATCTTTCCAATCACCAAGTTGAACTCACCTCTTCGCACCTTAATCTACAAGAATGATAATAATACTATCGTTAAGTTACGAAAGGTACAACTATCGCACAACGAACGACAAACTTATTTTGTATTAAAACGGGCAGCATCTCCCCTATAATCCTTACTTCCTCCAAATTCAAGATAACACCAACAATACAAGAACAGAACAATAACAACATATATACATCATTTTCCAGCCCTATATACGCCATCAAACACTACAAAACAGCCCAACACACCCCAATCTCTTCATACTCAAAACGACCACCGTAGTAGTGTCAAACGACCCGGAAATGTTATGACGAACGACCAGCCAACCACCCTACATTTATATGGTGTTTCTACACCCCCTTCCTCCTCCAAAACTCCACAAAACAGTAGTAAAACACGCAGCCCAACAGCAACACAAAACAGTCCACAAAACAGTCCGCTACAAGTGAATAACTCGAACTCACGGCTTCCGATCACCGTCCCGTGAGTTCTTACAAGTATAGAACGACTTGCCATGAATTTACAGCAGAAAAAATGGATGAAAGAGAGCAGTAAACGCACCTTATTTGTTGGATAACTCAGATCCTATCTTGGTTCTTCAAACTCTAGGTTTTACCTCCAATTAGAACTTGAAAGGGAGAGAAAATCAATTAGGGTTTGTGGGAAATATTTGGGAGGATTCTTTGCAGAGCTTATGTCTGGTTATTATGCTCTATTTTAAGTCTAATATATGAAGAAAATAGGCCTTTAAAAGGCCTCTTTGGACGACCCGAAATGGCCCATTTTTGGGCTTTCATTTAAGCAAGTAGGTGACACACCTACTTGTCACCTAGCAGCTTGCGCAGTATCGCAAACATGCCCATATCTCTCTACTCCGATGTCGTATTGACAAACGGTTTAATGCGTTGGAAAATAGACTCATAGATCTTTAATTTGATGGGTGGAACACCCCATAACTCTAAGTATATTGGGAGAAAATTGCAGTTACATTTGACCCAAAGTTTCAGTAAAACTTATGAATGTAACTTGTGATGACTTTCATCGACTTTTGTTCCACAACTCGCTTGACTTCAAAACATAACACACGGATGTCATACGACTAATATAAATCATAACATAATCTCCTTATCATGTTAATCACCCTAGTCTCACCCCAAAGGTACATGTTATAACATTCCCAACTTGTCGACTTTTGACAAAACATTATTTTATTTAATTGCTTTAGCTTCTGAACTGTCCAACCCTCTTTGTACTTATTGTTCATGATCTTCAATATTTGTAACCTCAGAGGTAACATGATTAACTTACTTTATATACTTTTAAATATTATCTCATTTTTGGTCCTACATTAGTTTTCTTACGACGCATTTTTACGTACGAAAATATAGGGTGTAATATCACTCCACCCTTGGGAACATTCGTCCTCGAATGTTTACTCTTAGAGACTTTGGAAAATTTTGCCAAAGTATCCTTCGTACACTAGGTTAAAACCAACCTGCACGCAGCCAGAAAACATACTATGCATGCCATACATGGCCAATCTTTATAAATAGCAGCAATTTGCCTCACCGACAGTAAATCATAAATATTGAAAGTGAAAAATAAAAGCTTACCTGATGACCTACTAGCCTACATAGAGCTATGTTGTAGCGTCCCATCTCGAACCATATCTTCAGTTTGAAATAGGTGGGGGTATTTAGACTTCATTTCTCCCTCCGATTCCCACGTCATCTCTTCTACATTCTTGCTCCTCCATAAAACCTTCACGGAAGCTACCTCCTTATTTCGCAGCTTGCAGATTTGTCGGTCTAGGATGGCAACTAGAATTTCCTCGTATGACCAGTCCTCTGTAATGTGTACATCATTCGTGGGCACCACTCGGGTAGGATCGCCAATGCACTTCCATAGCATAGATACATGAAAAACCGGATGGACAGACTCCAATTCTGAGGGCAACTCTAACTCATAAGCTACTTGGCCTACTCTCCGAATGATCCTATAAGGCCCAATATACCGTGGGCTAAGCTTGCCTTTCTTGCCAAACCTCATCACGCCCTTCATAGGTGATACCTTTAAGAATACCCAGTCATTAATCCTGAACTCTAAGTCTCGTCGCCGCACGTCAGAATATGACTTCTGACGACTCTGAGCTGTCAACAGTCGCTCCCGGATAACCTTTACTTTCTCTATGGCCTGCTGAACCAGGTCTGGCCCATGTAACCCAGATTCTCCAACATCAAACCACCCTATAGGAGATCTGCACTTACGCCCATACAAAGCCTCGTACGGAGCCATCTGGATACTGGAGTGGTAACTGTTATTATATGCAAACTCGATAAGAGGTAGATGTTCATCCCAACTTCTTTTAAAATCCAACACACATACTCGTAACATATCCTCGAGCGTCTGAATTGTGCGCTCGGCTTGTCCATCAGTCTGTGGATGAAAAGCTGTGCTGAGATTCACCTGAGTCCCTAGACCTCTCTGAAATGACCTCCAAAAATGTGCTGTAAACTTGAGCCCCACGGTCAGATATAATAGAAACTGGTACTCCGTGTAGCCGCACTATCTCCTTAATATATAACTTTGCATAATCTTCTGTTGTATATGTAGATCTGACCGGTAGGAAGTGAGCTGATTTCGTGAGCCTATCGACTATCACCCATATGGAATCGAACTTACGATTAGAACGAGGTAAACCCGTGATAAAGTCCATGTTTATCGCCTCCCATTTCCATGTCGGGATCTCTATAGTCTGCATTAGCCCTCCGGGCTTCTGGTGCTCTACCTTCACTTGCTGGCAACTAGTACATTGGGCGACAAACTCAGCAATGTTCTTCTTCATATCATTCCACCAGTACATATCCTTAATGTCATGATACATCTTCGTCGATCCAGGATGGATGGAATACCATGAATAATGTGCCTCTGACATAATCTTGTCTCGTAGCCCTGCTACATCTGGAACACACAAACGACCCCTGTATCTGAGAACCCCATCTCCCTTGAGCTCTAACAATGGCTTCTTCTGCTGCGAAACTCGCTCTCTCAACTCGACTAACTCTGGGTCCTCGTACTGCCTTTCCTTGACTTCAGCTATGAGGGATGATTATGCAGTGTTTTGGAGTACAACTCCACCATCCTCAGAATCTACTAACCGAACCCCCAACGAAGCCAATTGATGAATCTCTCTAACTAATTGTCTTTTCTCGGGCTCTACGTGTGCTAAGCTACCCATAGATCGGCGACTTAAGGCATCTGCTACAACATTAGCTTTCCCTGGATGGTAGAGAATGTTAACATTATAATCTTTCAATAACTCAAGACATCGCCTCTGTCGTAAATTCAACTCTTTCTGCTTGAAGATATATTGTAGGTTTTTATAATCAGTAAATACATCAACATGAACACCATATAAATAATGCCGCCATATCTTAAGTGCATGGACAACCGCAGCTAACTCGAGGTCGTGGGTCAGATAATTCCTCTCGTGCTTCCTCAACTGCCTTGAAGCATACACAATTACCTTTCCATGTTGCATCAGGACACATCCTAACCCGACACCTGATGCATCACAATACACGGCATAACCCTCTAGACCCTCTGGAAGTGTTAGAATTAGAGCTGAGGTCAACCTGTTCTTAAGCTCTTGGAAACTCTGCTCACAAGTCTCTGTCCATTGGAACTTAGTTTCTTTCTGTGTCAACTTCGTCAATGGTGCGGAAAGGGAAGAAAAACCCTCTACGAACCTCCGATAGTATCCTGCTAAGCCTAGAAAGCTACGAACCTCTGTCGGAGTGGTAGGTCTAGGCCAAGATTTCACGGCCTCAATCTTCTGAGTGTCCACCTTTATACCTTCATCTGATACAATATGCCCCAAGAATGCTACAGACTTCAACCAGAACTCACATTTAGAAAACTTAGCATACAACTTACGATCACAGAGGGTTTGGAGTACTGCTCGCAGGTGGTCCGCATGCTCATCCTCTGAACGGTAATAAACCAGAATATCATCAATAAATACTATCACGAACAGATCTAAAAATGGCCGGAATAGGTTATTCATCAAGTCCATAAATATGGCGGGTGCATTAGTCAACCCGAAAGACATGACAAGGAACTCGAAGTGGCCATATCGGGTCCTAAAGGCTGTCTTCGGAATATCTTTTTCCCAAACTCTGACCTGGTGGTACCCCGACCTCAAATCTATCTTTGAAAATCATCTAGCCCCCTGCAACTGATCAAATAAGTCATCGATCCTTGGAAGTGGATACTTATTCTTAATAGTTACCTTTTTCAGCTGCCTATAATTGATACACATCCTCAGCGAGCCGTCTTTCTTCCGCACAAATAGTACCGGTGCACCCCAAGGTGAGGTACTGGGCCTGATGTAACCTTTCTCCAGCAAATCTTTTTACTGCTCCTTCAATTCGGCAGGTGCCATTCTATATGGTGGGACGGATATTGGTTGAGTTCCTGGAAGCAAATCGATGCTAAAATCAATCTCTCGCTCTGGAGGAATACCTGGAAGCTCATCTGGAAACACATCTGCATACTCTTTGACTACGGAAATAGACTGAAGTGTAGGTATCTCAGCATCTGCATCTCTAACTCGCACAATATGATAAATGCACCCTTTTGCGATCATTTTCCTCGCCTTCAGATAGGAAATAAACCTACCTTTGGGTGTTGCTATATTACCTACCCATTCAAGGACTGGCTCACCCGGAAAATGAAATCTGACTGCCTTTGCTCGGCAATCAACTGTGGCATAGCAAGCTGCCAACCAGTCCATGCCCATGATAGCATCAAAATCCATCATCTCTAGCTCAATTAGGTCAGCTGAGGTCTGACGACTACAAATTGTCACCGTACAACCTCGGTAAACCCGTCTAGCAATAATCGATTCTCCGACCGGTGTAGATACTGCAAAAGGATCACTTAGTATTTTAAGCACTATACCAAACTTCCTCACGACAAATGGGGTAATATACGATAAAGTAGATCCTGGGTCTATCAAAGCATAAGCATCGTGAGAGCAAATGGTTAATATACCTGTCACAACGTCTGGTGAAGACTCCTGGTCCTGTCGACCCGCTAAAGCATAGATACGGTTCTGATTACCACCTGAACTAGAACCTCTACCTCTGCCTCGACCTCTACCAACCGAAGACTGAGACTCGCACCCTGAAGGATGCATGGACATAGATGATCCTATTGCTGAACTCGCTGGTTGTGCCATTCCCCCAGAATCTCTATTTGGGCAATCTCGCATCATATGCCCCAGACACCCACATGTATAACAAGCATCAGAACCTGCTCGGCATTGGCCTAAGTGTCCTCTACCACAGATGTCACATCGTAGAGGAAATGACCATGTCTGCGCAGAACCTCGCTGTCGCTGCAAACCCGACGCTCGTGAGCTCTCACCTGGTCCTGACTGAGTATAGCCGTCATACCTGTAACCCTATAACTGAGGTGGCGGAGGCCTAGGTGGCCGTCTGAAGTACTGGGTCCTATAACTACCCTGAGATTGCTCCTAAGACCTGGGAAATCTCATCCTCTTATGTTGCCCTTGCTCAGCCCTCTCTGTACCCTGCTGTCGACGCCTACCCCTTTCTATATTCTGGGCGAATGCCTGAATCCGGGAGATATCCATACTATCCTGCAATGCAGCGGTGGCACATGCCTCGATTAACTCTGGGGCTAACCCTGCTATAAACCTGTGAATCCTGTCCCGCATAGTAGCAACTATGGATGGTGCATATCTGGCCAATGAGTCAAAACGGAGACTATACTCTCGAACACTCATATTACCCTGCTTGAGGGGATAGAAACTGATCGACTCGAGCCTGTCGGATCTCCCGCGGTAAGTACTGGTCAAGGAAGGCATCTGAAAAATTCTCCCAAATAGCTGGAGGTGCATCACGTCCCCTGGACCTCTCCCATCCCTCGTACCAAAGGATGGCTATATCTCGGAGTCGAAAAGCTGCTAGCTCAAGTGCCTCTTTCTCCGTGGCATGCATAACACGAAAGATCCTGTGAAGTTGATCTATGAAATCTTGTGGGTCCTCCCTCTGATCTGTCCCCATGAACTCTGGGGGACTCAAAGCAATAAACTCTTAGACCCTTGAACTCCCAAACCCCTCAGAAGTTCCTGCACTAGCTGATGCCCTAGCCTGTTGCTGGGTAGCTACCAACTGTGTCAACAAATGCACCGCACTCCTTAAGTCCTGATCTGATGGAAGTGGAGGGGGAACTGGATGTGCGGTTTCCCTAGGAATCTCCGTAGTTGGTGGAGGAGCCGGTAATGGCTGAGTAGGGGTCTCCCCTTGAGCCTCAGACTGGGCCCCATCTACTGGGGGTACCCTGTTGGTCCCCTCACCTACTACTGTATCTCTCCTCTGGCTAGCCGTAGTCTTCCTAGTCACCGTCATCTATGCATGCAAACACCAACACATAAGTTTAATTCAAATTTCCTATAACTCAGTTCTATAGCACGATTTAGATTTCAAAGAAGGGTAACCAACTCCTAAATGCCCTGTAGTTCCCTGCTTATATAATGTGGTGTACAACACATCTATAAACAAGACCCTACTAGACACGGCTTGTAGACTCCCTAGGACAGAACTGCTCTGATAAGACTATGGCAAAATGCCTTGAAATCTAGGAGTTAGTCAAAAATTTGGAACTACTGGTGTGTGTTATAGCAGCTTTGTCAGATTGGGTGCTAATTTTGGAACTACTGGACCCCAGATCTGCCGTAGACTGAAGCAGAAATCCAGGCAAATTTTTGGACCATAATGCGGTCCAGTATGCATTCGCATAATCATTTCTCGGGCCGCACAACCCATAGCAGATCCAGCATGAAAATTTCCGGAGGGGAGTCCTGCGGCGCATTATGCGACCGTAGAAATTGTCTGCAGACCGCAGACTTGTCGCAGAGTGAGACAGAAGTGCCCAGTTCTAGAGGGCCATTATGCGGTCTATTTTGCGGACCGCAGAAGCATTATTTGATCGCATATGCGACCGCAGATCTGTGTCGGGGCTTCATTTTTCTATTTTTTTTACCCGTCCCTATTTTGACTAAAAGCCCTTAGGATCATTTTGAAGGAAAAACCTGTCATTTTAGAGAGAAGAGGAGAGTGTTATATAGAGGGAGAAGTAAGCCCCAAGTGCTTTGTTCATCAACATCTTGTCCAAGCTTTGAAATTCAATAAGAAATCTCACAAGATTTTCATCCAAGAGGTAAGGTTCTAACCCTAGCCTTAAATTTCGAGTTTAGGTCAAAGATAGGTAATTGGGAGTATGATTCTTGGGTATGAGAGTTATTATTTATGCATGCATGAAGCTATGAGGATGGTGGGGAGGTAATTGAACTAGTATGAGTAAACTCTTGGTATTGAATAAGTTATGGAGTGAAGGAAATCTTGTGGAAGACCCTTATAATCAAATACGCACACCTAGTGTTTGATAAAACTCAAATGAGCTGAAACCATGAATATCTTCCTAAATTGTATTCAATTTTGCTATGTCTCTAAATAGAGCGAAGTTGCTCGGATTTTCGGAACTGTGTAGTGAATTATGGAATGCCCAAAGCGAGGTATGAAGGCTAAACTCTTCTTCTAGTATCGGAATTCCCGAATCCTTATAAAATTCTATCATGTGTAGTCGAACTTGAAATGCTATTGATGTGGGGTATTCAAACTAGTAAAATTGATTCTCGATTGGCATGATGTGTTAGAACCCTCATGTGTTAATGATTCTCTATTGTTGACTTAATTATGTTATACCCCTTTCGGGAAGAAGATCTTGTATGAAATCAATGTGATTAAATACTTATTTCTCACATGATGAAACCTTATAAACTTAAACTTGCTAAGGCCAAAGGTGCCAAATGGTTGATTTAAAAGGGAACTCTTTTGTACGAACTATTATAGTTTTGGGAATTCGAAATGTGGCATTGTGAATACACCTCCACCCGCATACATTGGGGTGAGGCGGCGGATCCGCTTTGTGTAGAGTTGTGGTATTGTGAATACACCTCCACCCGCATACATCGGGGTGAGGCGGCAGGGCCGCTTTGTGTAGAGTTTGTGGCATTGTGAAAACACCTCCACCCGCATACATTAGGATGAGGCAGCAGGGCCGCTTTGTGTAGAGTTTGTGGCATTGTGAATACACCTCCACCCGCATGCATTGGGGTGAGGCTGCAGTACCACTTTGTGTAGAGTTTCTTGTATTGTGATTGCACCTCCACCTGCATAATTTAGGGTGAGGCAGCAGGGCCGCTTTGTATAAAGGTAGTTGTAGAGGATCCCCGACTTATGAATTTATAAATGTTATTGAAAGCTCTAAATAAATTTGCTATGGCTTTAAAGGCTTACTAAGCCTTTTATTGTTACCATGATTCATCATATTCGTGTTGTATTTCCAAGTCCTTGCATAGGTGTTTGGTTTTCGTACTAGTACTATTCGACATGTACTAACGTCCCTTTTGTCTGGGGCGTTTCATCTTTAATGGATGCAAGTGGTTCTATAGCAGGTGGTATTGATCAATGATAGCAGCACACCCTCTCCTCAGCTGATTTGGTGAGCCCCACTTTATTCCGGGGTCTTGTATCTCTTGTTCCATGTACATAGTGTTTTGAGGTATAGTCGGGGCCTTGTTGCCGGCACTGTCATAGCACCCTTTTGTTTCTGTTAGAGGCTCCGTAGACAGACATAGTGTGGGTTGTATCCTATTTTGGGAAGGTTGAACTAAACTTGTTGTGATTATATCATCTGTCCCACTTTAACTACGAATGTATAGTATACTGTTTTGGGGACTTGTTTATGACGTAACTAATGGAAGTGAACTGGTGATATTGACATGACCTCTTAATGTTCAATTAATGATATAAATGTATCTTCTCTTTATTTTAGGCGAGCTGGGTAGAAGGTATTGTACCAGCTTGCTCTGCCAGGGTATCCCGATTGAGCGTCGGTTGCGCTACCCAAGGTCAGGGCATGAGAAAGTGTCTCAATTCACTCCAATACTTCCCCGAAACCAAACCAACCACCCCGGCAAGTCCCATAACTAGAAAAACAGAACTGGAGCTTAAGTCAAGGCAGTCTTGAGCTTCTGAAAGCTCTCCTTACACTCATCAGACCACCTGAATGGGGCACCCTTCTGCGTTAATCTAGTCAATAGGGCTGCTATAGATGAAAACTCCTCCACAAAATGGCGATAATACCCAGCCAACCCAAGGAAACTCCGGATCTCAGTAGCAGTAGACGGTTTGGGCCAACTGTGAACTGCCTCAATTTACTTTGAATCCACCTTAATCCCCTCACTAGATACCACGTGGCCCAAGAATGACACCACGTCTAATTAAAACTTGCACTTCGAGAATTTATCATGTAGCTTCTTCTCCCTCAAAGTCTGGAGCACGATCTCCAAGTGTTTCTCATGATCCTCCTGGTTGCGAGAATACAACAATATATCATAAATTAAAACTATGATGAAGGAATTAAGATAGGGGTGGAATACGCTGTTCATCAAGTGCATAAATGTTGCTAAAGCATTGGTCAACCCAAAAGAATGAAGAAATCAAGATTGGGATGGAATACGCTATTCATCAAGTACATAAAGCTACTGGGGCATTGGTCTGCCCAAAAGATATCACCAGAAACTTGTAGTAACCATAGCGGGTCTTGAAAGCCGTCCTCGGAATATCGGGTGCCTGGATCTTCAACTAATGATACCTTGGTCTCAAATCAATCTTCGAGAATACCCTGGCACCCTAAAGCTGGTCAAATAAATCATCTATACACGGTAGTGGGTACTCTTTTTTTTATAGTAACTTTGTTCAACTGCATGTAGTCAATGCACATCCTCATAGAACCATCTTTCTTCTTCACAAATAGTACCAGTGCACCCCAAGGTGACACACTAGGTCTGAAGAAACCCTTATCAAGAAACTCCTATAACTATTCCATCAACTCCTTCAATTCTTTTGGTGCCATGTGATACGGTGGGATAGAGATGGGCTGAGTTCCCGGCACCAAATCAATACCAAAATCAATATCCCTATTGAGTGGCATGCTTGGCAGGTCTACAGGAAACACATCCGGGAACTCCCTCACTACTAAAACTGACTCAGCAGTTGTAGTATCAACACTAACATCCCTTATAAAGGGCAAGTATGCCAGAAAACCCCTTCTAAAGCATCTGTTAAACCTTCAAGAAAGACACCACTCTACTAGGACCATGATCTAGAGAGCCTCTCCACTCCAACCTTGGCAACTCCAGCATAGCCAATGTCACGGTCTTAGCGTGATAATTAGGAATATCATGATATGGTGACAACCAATCAATGCCCAAAAACACATCAAAATCTAACATGCTAAGCAACTAGAGATTAACTCTAGTCTCATAACCCCCAATGGTCACTATACAAGACCAATATACATAGTCCACCACAATAGAATCACCCATCGGTGTAGATAAATGAACAGGCATATCTAAAGAATCATGAGGCATATCAAAATAATGAGCAAAGTATGATGACACATGTGAATAAGTGGAACCAGGATATAAAAGCACTGAAACATCCCTGTGTCACACTGAAATAATTCACGTGATCACGGTGTCAGAAGCAAATGCCTCTGGCCTAGCGGGAAATTCATTGCAATGGGCCTGACCACTGTCTGACCGACCTCCCCCTCTAGGGAGACCTCAAACTGACTGAGCCCCACACCTAGCTAGTTGTGTAGCTGGCGTAGCTACTCGTGCTGAAATCATAGGTTGCGAGCTCGACCCTACTCAGAAGTTTGGGGGCAATCCCTCTTGAGATGTCTCAAGTCTTCACACTCGAAGCAACCCCTCCTATGAGACTACTAACCCTAATAACCTGAATAACTGCTTGTGTAACCCTAAGCAGATGGAGCATAGTAAAAACTCTATGCTGGCAGCGCACTGAATGATGACTGCATTAGGCGAGCATTGTATAAACGTTGGATAACAGATGAACCTAGAGGAATAAGACGAGCTGCCTGAGCGGTCCTAAAAGGACGACCTTTGTAGTAATGTGACTGGCCTCAAGATACGGAACTGCTAAAACCACCTTAACCACGGGGCCACTTGGCCTCCCGCTCCTCTCGCTGAAGCCTGCAACATGCTCCATGTAAGTGGTGTTGTGCCAACTGGCCTGCTTGACTCATAAGTCTACCACAATCTAGAGGATGTACCTGCCAGCTGAAAAGTAGTAAAGGCAACTTCAGTAGTGTCCACAATACCCACTGTGCAAAGAATCTGATGACACCGATCAGGAAAACTCCAAGCATCTTTTGAATCTCCTCCACTGAACTCGGGATGATCAAGCCTCTTAAATCTCTCCAACCTCTTCTGCTCCTCATCGAACATAGATGGGCCAACCTCGCCCGAGCAGCAACAACTGGCTGAACTGGTAACACCCCTGGTGTCTGATAACCCTGCGCTACCTGCTCCGGTGTATAGGTGGCAGGAGTGTGGCCTCCTCCCCTAGCCTGTGAGGTAGCTGGTGCAACTTGTACCATAATTGCCTGAGCCAAGCTCATGCACACACTCAAGATCTGTGCCAAGGCCTCCTAAAGTGTTACACCCCATGTGTTCGTATGTAAAAGTACGTCGTAAATCGGTTGACATAAGCTCAAAAAGGATGAAATTCCTCTAAAAGACTAATAAAGGTTTATCAAAGTCTTAATTATTTAAGGTGAATGATACTTGGAAAAACAAATGACATAATAGGTACTTGCCTAAGCTACTTGCTTACCCGCACTACTAGCTTGAGCTACTTAACATATGTCGTGATTATTAAATGAGTTAAAGATACATGTCTAAGTGAATAAGGGAAGCATGTGACACCTATTAATTAACCAAGCAGGTGACAAGTAGGTGTGTCACCTACTTGCTAAAAGGGAAGGCCCAAATTAGTCCACCTAAATGGACGTGTAGGTCAAACAAGAGGGCCCTTTTAGGGGCTGAATCAAGACATATCTTCTCATAATATCCAAGTAGTAGAAACATAAAGAGATCCAGAAAATACTCTCCCAAATTGATCTACTCCAAACCCCCAAGATATTGCAGATAATCTTTTTCTTCTTTCAATTCAAGTTAAAGGGTAATCTCCAATCTTGAAGGATTTGAAGTAAAGCAAGTTAATGGTCATCAAGGGAAAGATACTACCATTGTTTAATCCCAACAAGATCTGATCTAGGTAAGAAAATACTCCCTCCTTCATATATTTGAGTTTATCGAAGTTCTAGCTAGGTTGTTTGGTGAAGGACTTGTGAAGTAGTGGTTGGAAATTGAGTTTATATTGTTGTGATGTTATGGACTGTTTGGAGTAGTTTCATAATATTATGTGTCTTTCGCATGTGAGTATTGGCTTAGACATGTTGTTTTTAAGCTTATTGGTGCCTTAACTAAGTTGTAGGAGTAAGAATTGATGAAGTAATAATTTGAAAATCAATTTTGAGTTACTATAATTTGTGGACTATTATGAGTTCGTATTAATATTGTGTTGTGGCTTACAAATTAGTTTATATAACTTGAGTATATTGTGGTTGTCATTATTGAAATGTATTCGAGTTCTAGCTAAGTTATAGGGATGGAAAAGTGCAAAGTAGCACTTGGTTGTTGTGTGAGATTGTGTGGACTATTTTGGTGATGTATTATGATGGATATAAGGTTGGATATTTATGTAATATGTTTGTTGATATTCTGGACATGTTGGTCTTTTTGGTTGATTTGAGGAAAGGAAAATAATAAGGGGAGGTGTTGTCCTAAAACTCATAGACGAGCCTGTCGCTCATTTGTGTTGAATTCTAGCTTTCGTAAGCTTAACAATGATCCCTTATCGTTTGTTGTAAATTGAAGTACTAAAGGGTTGAACAAAAGTCCATGAGGGTAAGTAAACGACAAATGTATGTTAAGGTTAATTCTTCCTTCTTTTGGCATAATCCAGGTAACGAAAAGTAAATGTAAAGTTATTCCATAGTTCATTACTGTAAAAATGTAATTGAAAGCATGTCTAAGTATGTTCCTAAATCTCTATTTATGCATATGATAAATATGTTAATGTTCATAATGTAATGTTATATACATTTTTATTTACCATCGACCTACGGCCGGTCGGGCAGGCATGCATTTTCCACTGACCTAAGGCCAGTTGGGTAGTTAGGCATTTACCATTAGGCTATGACCGGTTGGGCAGTTACCACTGGTTGGCCAGTTATATATCATTATTGTCACACCCCTACCTCGGAGAGCACGACTGGTGCTCAACCGAGATACCCCGGTCAAGCAAGCCTTTACAATACCTTCTACCTAACTCACCCATGAATAAAGAGAAGAATCCATTTCATTAATTAGACAGTAAGAGGTCATGTGAATGACACCCGTTCATTTCCATTAGTTACGTCATTAACAAGTCTCCAAAATAGTACGTTGTACAATCATAGTTAAAGTGTAACGGATGATACAATTATAGCATTTTTAGTTTAACCTTCCCAAAAACGGATACAACCCACACTATGTCTACGAAGCCTCCAACAGGAATAAATGAATGCTATGATAGTGCTGGCAACAAGGCCCTGGCTATACCTCAAAACACTATGTACATGGAACAAGAGATACAGGACCCCAAAATAAAGTGAGGCTCACCAAGTCAGCTGAGGAGAGGGTGTGCTGCTATCACTGATCAATACCACCTGTATGGAACCACCCGAATCCATTAAAGATGTAGCGCTCTTAGCAAAAGGGACGTTAGTACATATGGAATAGTACTAGTATGTAAAACTATACGCCCTCTTAATGGAACGAGCAACAGTAAACGGAGAATAAAACATGAAATCAACAAGAGACTCAGACAGTAACAAGGTGTCAAGTTAGTGAAAAGGTAAATTTCAAGTAAGTTTTAGTAATTTAAGTTGGGAGATCTTTAGCACTGATATCCCATGGTGTTTTAGCACGGAGTCCGGTATCAGCCCGACAGGCTAAGCCATCTCACCCCGAGACATACACTCACAATACCACTATGTGCGCGGTATGGCGTCCGATCTCAGCCCGATCGGCTAAGCCGTCTCACCACAATGCCTTGTGGGTCGATATCACATCACATCTCGCTAGCATTAATCTCATCCCATTTAAGGGGAAACATCTCAAAACACCAATCTCATCCCATATAAGGGGAAACAGTCTCCTCACATTAACACGGGGATTTACCCCTCAGTCACTCCTACAGCGGCATGTGTAGTTTAGGGGTTAGGTTGTTCCGACCTACCCTTCCTCGATGGCTAAACGATACTCCCAAGGCATTTATTATTAAAAGGATTTACCATTCATTTCATATTCTTTTACAGGTCATTCATTTTATTAGTACCAATGGCCATAACGCAATATCATTCTTGGCACGTTGGCCGTACTTCATAATTCATGTTGACTATTTCACTTTCAAACATTATCACGGATTGTCAACAACAAACATTTCTATTCAAGACTTTAAGCACACATTTGAGCAATTTAGGGTCTTAGGCACATGTGATTTCTTACACAATTTGATATGATCACTTTCATTTGGGCTTGACTTGAAGTCACAATATTTTAATACATACTCATACTTTGAACATGCTCCCGAAGAATAACATAAAATGATAAGAATATTCCGAAACACATTTTGAACATATTCATATAAATACATCTTTCAACACCAAACTTATTCATAAAAGTCAATTCATAATGGACAACTCTGGACCTACAAGAACGTCGTGGGAATTTAATTCTAAGAGAGAAGTTTAGCCAAAATACCTTGCCACTTCACTGTATTTAGAGCTATAGCAAAATTGAACACAAATTAGGAAGGAATTCATAGTTCCATCTCACTTGAGCATTTTATCAAACACTAGGTGTGCATTAAGTTTTCAAGGTGCTCCTATGGTGGATTCTTTCATCCCACTATCAAAAGTTTATTTAAATGAGCTCAACAATCTTCCCAATACCCTTGATGGTATATGCGTGAAAAATAAATAACTCCCACACCCAAGAATTGCTTGGCTTATTACCTATTTTTAGTTAAAATCATGAAATTGAAGGTTATGGAATAGAACCTTACCTCTAGGACGAAGACCTAGTGAATTCTTCTTCTAAATTCTTCAACTTTGAGCAAGAATTGATGAATGATGAGCTTAGGAACTTTCCCTCTCACTCTATGGCTGTTTTATAAGAATGGGGTCGGGTTCAAAAATTAGAAAGAATGAAGACCCAATGCAGATCTGCAGTCGCATATGCAGCCGTATAACGCTTTTGCGGTCTGCAAAATGGGCCGCATAATGGCCTTCCGGAACTGTGCACCCCCGCCTCACTCTGAGATCGGTCTACGGTCTGCAGACCTATTCTATTGTCGCATAATGCGTCGCAGAACTTTCCTCCGGGATTTTGTTTGTGCTAGATCTGCGAGGGTTATACGGCCCACAAAATGATTATGCGGCATCATAATGGACCGCATAATGGTCCAAATATTTGCCCAGATTTCTGCTTCAGTCCGCGACAGATCTGCGGTCCGCAGATCAGTTCTGCGACCGTAGAATGGTCTGCAGAAACACCCAGTATTTCCAAAAAAAAAATCTTCAACTCTCCAAGGCCCTGTTCAACCCAAAAAGTCTGAACCGCGTGAATACATAATCCTACTTCGGCACCACGAAACCCCGGTTTTAGGTAAATTTTATGGGGGCTTATAATTATTTACCACCGGTTGGACAGTTATGCATTTACCATCGAGCTACGGCCGGTCGGGCAGATACCACTGATCAATTGGGCAGTCATATTACGATATGGATAATAGTCCCAAAAAGAGGCATTAAATATACAAGTATAATTAGTTTTCATATCATGGCCCTCAGTGGAACTTCAGAGGTTCAGGTTAACTCTTATATCTCTCCCATTTGGGTTGACTTATTGTTATGTTTCAGTTCTGCCTTACATACTCAGTACATTATTTGTATTGACATCTTTTTTGTTCTGGACACTGCATTCATGTCTGCAAGTGTAGGTAATTAGTTTAAAGAGCCCTCATAATATACAAGGTTAGCATTCAGAGAAGGATCGGTAAGACTCCACTTCATTTGGAGTGCAGCCGAGTCTATAAGTAATCATGTTAGAGTATTGCTACAGACTTATGGGTAGGTTGGGGCCATGTCCTGACCATGTTTCGATGTCAAATACTCTTACAGGTGTTGAATACATAGGTTCATTATGTACAGTATGCCAGAGGCCTTGACGGCCCGTGTATATTCATGTTTTGAGTACGATGGCTGGATGCATCGTTTGCCCACTTACAGTTATACATTATGAGTTGTGGCCATGTTGTCCCATGATAGTTACAAAAAGAATGAGTTGAACCAAGTCAGCCTATGTATGTTCTAGTTTTTATCGAACGATTATGAGTTACAGAGTGGTTCGCTCGGGCCAGTACGGCACCGGGTGCCAGCCACGCCTCACCTAGGTTGGAGTGTGACAAAGTGGTATCAGATTAGTTCATGTCCTATGGAGTCTATAAAGTAGTGCCTAGTAGAGTCTTACTTATGGGTATGTTACGCGCCCCACTTATAATTGAGAGGCTATAGGAATTTAGGAAATGTTACCCTTCTTTTGTTTCTAGATCATGCCATAGAGCTGAATCGTTAGAAGTCAGTATGAAGCTTCAGCCGGATTGTGTATGCACTAGCGGTGCAAGTATTATAGCATCACTTTAAGGAGTGGATGTAGATTCCACTTGTGTGGAAGGGAAGTTATGAAAGCGACAAAAGATACAATGCGAGATTTATAGGTAAGTAACGTAAAGGTGAAGAAGGTACGAGATACTCAAGTACAGAAGGTTGTGAATAGTCCAGACTTCAAATAGAGGGCTGGAAGCACCGTGATTCAGTATCCAGAAATGATAGTGGTATCGTCAGTAGCACATTTTCTAGCCTACGATTTTCAGGTACCGAGAGGTCTAGTTAAGAGAGTAAAGGGAATTTAGAGACGACGCGATGTTTCGCTTGAGATTTTAGAATAACATAAGGAATTATGTGGTGCTAGCAAGTTAATGGAAGGTTGCAAGTAGTATAAATAGAAATGTGTAGGTCGCAAGCTAAAGTATGGTAGAGAGATAAGGTTTTAGGTAGATAGGAGTAAGGATAAGAAAAGGTGAGTGAGAAGGTGACG
Source organism: Nicotiana tomentosiformis (assembly GCF_000390325.3). Lineage (NCBI taxonomy): Eukaryota > Viridiplantae > Streptophyta > Magnoliopsida > Solanales > Solanaceae > Nicotiana > Nicotiana tomentosiformis. The sequence goes on along the minus strand of NC_090818.1, from coordinate 75,052,997 downwards.
AGAATAGGTAAGGCCTCGGGATTAAGCCCATCAAAACAAGAGAGCTGATGGTTTCTGTAAGTTATAGAAAGATCAGTATAGCTTGAGGGAACTCAGAGGAGTTTAAGACTAGGAGTATTTAGAAGAAATAAAATGTTGCCCTAGTAGTAGAATAAGAGTGTAAGTGTGATAAATGCTAAGAGGATGACGTTTAGGCCTTCGATTGCGTAATGATTCAATGAGAGGGATTTCATGAATTGCATAGGATTAGAATACCCCCCATAAGATGAATCATGTTGAGATGCTATGAAATACAGTTATTGAAGTATAGTATCGTCCCTAACGTGGATCAGGAAAATAACTTCAAATGTTCCCCAATGAGACGCTAGCCCTAGTAATAATATATTACGTAAGAAGTTTCAAGTTATCACTAGTGGATTATAGATCAATATTAAGGTGAATCAACAATCTATGGATAAAGTTCGAAAGCTGTGAAACAGAATATATTAATCGTTGTAAGTTCGACAAAGTACCAAATAAAGAACTTAAGTACACTTGTAGATGCCCAGAGGAATAGCTTGTCATAGTTCTGTATATGTTCGCAAAGAGAGGCCTTGAGATTGGCTAAAACCTGGAGGAAAAAGGAGAGAAGGGTCGCATAGGCGAGCGTACAAGTACAAAGTGGTGCAGGCTACATGATAGAAGGTAGCAACAGTTACGAGATTGGAAGAATTAAGACCACAGGTTGTGGTGTGAGATAGAGTCCTAAAGGGGTGAATGTTGTTGCCTTTGGATTTATTCACAAAACAGTTGCCTAGATGGCAAAGATAGTATTAAATTATTTGTACGAGCCGTATGTTATGAGACTGATAAGCACATCAGCTAACATTCGAGGACGAACGTTCCAAAGGGAGGAATGATATTACACCCCATATTTTTGTACGTAAAAGTACGTCGTAAGTCAGTTGATGTAAGTTCAGAAAGGATGAAATCTCTCTAAAAGGCTAAGGAAGGTTTATCTAAGTCTTAAATAATTAAGGTGAATGAGACTTGAAAAAACAGATGAGATAATGGATACTTGCTTGAGCCACTTACTTACCCATCCTACTAGCTTGAGCTACTTAACATATGTCGTGATTATTAAACAATGGCGTGTCTAAGTGAACAAGGGAAGCATGTGAAACCTATTAATTAACCACGCAGGTGACAAGTAGGTTTGTCACCTACTTGCTAAAAGGAAAGGCCCAAATTAGTCCATCTAAATAGACATATGTAGGACAGCCAAGAGGGACCTTTTAGAGGCTGAATCAAGAATTATCTCCTCATAATATCCAACTAGTAGAAACATAAATATAGACACAAAATACTCTCCAAAATGGATCTACTTCAATCCCTCAAGACATTGTAGATAATCTTCTTCTTCTTTCAATTCAAGTCAAAGGGTAATCTCTAATCATGAAGGATCTGAAGTGAAGCAAGTTAATGGTCATCAAGGGAAAGATACTATCATTTTTTCATCCCTACAAGATCTGATCTGGGTAAGAAAATCCTCCCTCCTCATATATTTGAGTTTGTCGAAGTTCTAGCTAGGTTGTTTGGTGAAGGACTTGTAAATTAGGGGTTGGAAATTGAGTTGAAGTTATTGTGGTGTTATGGACTATTTGGAGTAGTTTCATATTACTATATGGCTGTTACATGTGAGTATTGGCTTGGACAAGTTGTGTTTAATCTTATTGGTGCCTTAACTAAGTTGTAGGAGTAAGAATTGATGAAGTAATAATCTAAAACTCCATTTTGACATGCTGTACTTTTGTGGACGGTTATGAGTTCATTTTAATGTTGTGTTGTGGCTTAAAATCAGTATATATAACTTGAGTATATTGTGGTTGTCATTATTGAAGTGTATTCAAGTTCTAGCTAAGTTATAGGGATGGAAAAGTGCAAAGTAGCATTTGGTTGTTGTGTGAGATTGTGTGGACTATTTTGGTGATCTATTGCGATGGATATAAGGTTGGATATTGATGTAATATGTTTGTTGATATTTTTTACATGTTGGTCATGTTGTTTTGATTTAAGTAAAGGAAAAGAATAAGGGGAGATGCTGTCCAAATACTCATAGACGAGCTAGTCGCTCATTTGTGTTGAATTCTAGCTTCCGTAAGCTTAACAATGCTCCCTTATCATTTGTTGTAGATTGAAGTACTGGCGGGTTGAACCAACGTCGTGAGGTTAAGTAAACAACAAAGGCATGTTAAGGATAATCCTTTCTTCCTTTGGAATAATCCAGGTAACGAAACGTAAAGTTATTCCATAAATGGTTCTACTCTTAGTAGTTAAGGATGTCTACGATATTCATTCCTCTAAAATGTAATTAAAAGCATGTCTAAGTATGTTCCTAAATCTCTATTGATGCATACGATAAAGATGTTAATGTTCATAATGTAATGTTATATACATCTTCATTTACTACCGAGCTACGGTCGGTCGGGCAATCATGCATTTACAACCAAGCTACAACCGATTGGGTAGTTACGCATTTACCACTGGGCTACGGCCAGTTGGGCAGTTATGCATTTGCCACCGAGCTACGTCCGGTCGGGCAGTTACCACTGATTAGTTGGGAGGCCATGTTACGATATGGATAATAGTCCCAAAGAGAGACATTAAATATATATGTGTAATTAGTTTTCATATCATGGCCCTCAGTGGCACCTCAGAGGTTCAGGTTAATTCTTATATTTCTCTCATTTATGTTGACTTATTGTTATGTTTTAGTTCTACCGTACATACTCGGTACATTATTCGTACTTACATCCTTTTTGTTGTGGACACTACATTTATGCCTGCAGGTGTAAGTAATCAGTTTAAAGAGCCCTCATAGTAGACGAGGTTAGCATTCAGCGAACGATCGGTAAGACTCCACTTCATTCAGAGTGCAGCCAAGTCGATAAGTAATCGTGTCAAAGTATTTCTACAGACTTATAGGTAGGTTACGGCCCTGTCCCGACCATGTTTCGATATCAAATACTCTTACAGGCTTTGTAGACATAGGTTCATTATGTACTGTACGCCAGAGGCATGTCGGCCTGTGTGCATTCATGTTCTGAGTAGGATGGCTTGATACAACGTTTGCCCACTTACTGTTATATATTATGAGTTATGGCCATGTTGGCCCATGATAGTGACAGAAAGAATGTGTTCAACCAAGTCAGCCTCTGTATGTTCTAGTTTTCATCGAACAATCATGAGTTATAGAATGGTTCGCTCGGGCCAGTACGGCACCAAGTGCCAGCCTCGCCTTACCTAGGTTGGGGTGTGACATGAAGACCAAGTATAATAATAGGTAGCGCCAGTGTCTGAGCTGGTCCCAATAGATCAACAGTATCCAGAACCCGCTCCTCTACTGGAGCGACTGGTGGCTCCATAGGTGCTACTCTACCTGTGGTGTGAGCCCCACTTCAGCTTCTACCTAGGCCCCGGCCTCTCGTGACCCTGACTGGTGGTACTAGTGCCTGCCCGCTCGATCCGGCGGAACGTGTCCTTACCATCTATGAGAGAATAGAAGAGTAAAGGTTCAAACTTTAGAATTAATAAATCCGCACAATAATAAAGTAAGAAAGTGAAGTTTCCTATCAATTTTGTAGCCTCTCGAAGTTAAGTACTGACGTTTCCGTATCAATCCGTAAGACTCTATTAAACTTGCTCATATACCTAGGGCTCTAATACCAACTTGTCATGACCAAAAACTACTAACTGGTCGTGGTGGCGCCTAACTCACTTGCTAGGCAAGCCAAACATAACAAAAGAGAAATATAAATACTGAATTAACGGAAGTAGTACAAGTCTAAGGCCAATAAACATAAACAACATGGTCAATACCTAACAAATTCCCTAGAACTAGTAAATACAGAGCCATGAGCTCTAAAACAAAAATATAAGTCTGAAATACCAAATAACAATAGTGTATGAATGAAATACAACAGAAAAAAATGAAAAGAGAGGCCAAAAGTGCGGTCGAAATGCACCTCTACCTCGTCTCTCCGGGATAATTCAGCAAACAAGTCTCGACTACTGGTGGCTCGGTCCAATACCTGGATCTGCACAATAAAGTGCAGAGTGTAGTGTGAGTATAATCGACCGCATGTACTCAACAAGTATTATAACTAACGTCGGTGAGGTAATAGAAGGAAGAATTATAAATGATACTCGCTAATCACCTGTATAGTTCATGAATTTCAACAAGTTGAGAACAATAATATGATCAAGTCATGAATCACGGATAAGATCACCTTGGTGCACACAATAACCTAACGTACACTACTCAGTCAACAATCCAGCATAGAAAGAAGATATGCAACAAATCAGGTAAACAACCTAGGATATTGCAAGTAAAGATGAAATGCAATAACCCAGTCAAACATTGGCCAACTTTTCCTCAGAATTTCCAATAACCGAACCAAACCACTTATCAACTTTTCTTAAACCGCGTGTACACCATCAAAAACAAACATGAGAGGTGACCCTAGGGGAACTGATCCATATCCACAAGATCTGCCCGGTGTTCACAAACATGAGAGGTGACCCTAGAGGTCACATGCCAATAATCATAATCCTCATATCGTGGTCACAGGCTCAATATAATAATCCACCTTGGCGTGTTCACAGGCTCAATATCATAATCTGCCCGGCATGGTCACAGGCTCAATATCACAATCTGCCCGGCGTGGTCATAAGCTCAATATTACAATCTGCTCGTCGTCGTCACAGGCTCAATATCACAATCCGGCTAGTGTGTTCACAAGCTCGATATCACAATCTGCACTGCGTGGTCGCGTGCTACCTCTCCAAACCATATCACATAGAAAGCAAATATACAAGAAAACATGTATATGATCAATGAATATAAATTTTCATACTCCTAGACTGCTATAAGTGACATGCTAAGGTGTATGCATGTGCAAAATATTCTATCATATCTCAAATCAGGCAATTTCATCACAAAAGTAGCAATTATCAGGTTCAAATATCTCACAGAAGTGTACAGATATAAGAAACATCACAACATAAAGCTTAGCAATCAAATCAAGGAATATCATAGCCTAAGCACTACCCCGACCATGTATAATACCGCAGAGCGTGCACAAAGGCTCAACCCCACACATGTATGCCACCCATAGCACGTAGGTATCATAAAACAACTCAGGAAACTAGTGCCTCAATCAAGTTTAGGTAAGATACATACTTCAAGCAAGTCAAATCAACCCTTTAATAAGGCCTATCCGCGTGAATCAACCTCCGGACATCTCGAATCTAGCCAAAATAATTTAATGTCATTAATAAAAGCCACAAGAAATGATTCCAGATAAAAAAGCTTCAATATTTAACTAAAATCAAAAAGTAAACCCAAAACTCAACCTCAGTACCGCATCCCGGAACCCGTCAAAACTCACAAATTCCGAAAACACAATCCAATACAAGTCCAAATATATGTTTTTCATCCAACTCTAACCTCAAATCGACCCTCAAATCATCAATTTATGCTTTAGCAAAGTTTTTACTAAAATCCCCAATTTCTTCCCTAAGATTCACCAATTAAATGTTAAAATCATGGTTAGAATCATGAAAAATGAACTCATCCGAGTCAAAAACACTTACCCCAATCCAAATCGTGAATATCCTGTCACGACCCAAACTGGAGGGCCATGACTGGCACCCGGGCCATACCTGCCGAGCACCAACGTACATTTATCTAACCTTTCATATTATCTATAAGGGCCAACGAGATCAACATAAATGGTAGACATGAATCATGAACAACCAACAATGATAGATAATGGCATGAACATACATAACATAAGTCGACAAGGTTGTCATAAAGCTATATATAAGGTACGAGCCGACAAGCTACCATGAGAGACTATACAACAAAATCAGCCGATAAGGCTATCCAAACTATACATGAATAGACACCTGTCTATGAGCCTATAAAGGAACATAAGTGCTGCAACATTGCCAGAACAGGGCCCCGACATACCCATAATGTCTATAACAAAAATGCATACCAATACCACGGCTTCGGAGAAGGGATCTCGCCAATAACCACTGAACTGGGCAGCCTACTATGGTGGGGGAGCTTTGTCTACCTATCTATCAGGACTTGCAGCACGATACGCAACATCCACAAATAAAAGGGACGTTAGTACGAATAAAGTACTGAGTATGTAAGGTAAGAAGCATAAATAAGAATAGAAATATAAAGAGGGATAGAGAATATACAACCTGTAATATCTGAGTGTCTTTGAGGGCGACTGATATGAAATGCATGACACACACACACACACACACACACACACACACACACACATATATATATATATATATATATATATATATATCTTTAAAAACATACGCCTATGTGGGTAAAATTATCATCATATCGTACTCGTGCCTCGAAGAGGATTCGGTAAAAATGTACCGGCCATCATATGGCTCGGTAGAATCATACCCAGCCACGTGGAGCTCAGTAAAACTCAACTAATCAGTGGTTGCACTATAGGTGTCATACCCAGCCGACTATAGCGCGGCTCGGTAGAGTAAAATAGATACATATATATAATGCATGTTGGACTCATGGGATCACGTTCTAAACCTTTCGGAGTGACGCAAGGTCGGTAACCTTATAGGAATCGGGAAATACCAACAACATTTGATACATAAGAATAAGAGGAGCAACATCAACCTCAATCTTTCCATAAGAGGAGAACAATGTGAGTACTGCTAGCTTCTAAGAGTGGAGTATCTTTGGAAGCTCATTCGTTACATGATGTACAATTGCAGTCATGCAAAAGAAAGAAATAAATAGCCTCACATATCTTGTATACACTGCCCAACCTCAAGCTATGCAAATCTCACGGCTCATTAGTATACAATAAGAGAAATGATACTATCGTTATCGTTTAAGCGTCGTAACTAGTATATATCAACTACAACCTATTTTACGATGAAACAGATAGCACCTCCCCTATTTTTATGACTTCCCACAAGTTACAACAATCACAAAACATCTCAAACAACATCAACAATAGCAACAACAATAATATAATCCAATATAAGCTTCTCCGATTATCTTAACAATCATATTGAGCGGCAAACTAGTTTTTACTAATAAAAAAACATAAATTGAAACCAACTCTTATTCCATAAATTGGTTCACAACCTTCAAAACATCATACATATATGTACAATACGATTCCTAGTTTAAAACATCCACAAAATGATTTCCAAAACAACCCCATATGCCTAACACCTAAAAAGGCTTAACAACAGCAGATACAACATTATAAAATTATTTTTTATAATTTCCAGCCACCACAAACCATATATTTGGCCAATAAACAGTCCAACCAAAAAGATAACCATGTCTCATGTTCTTTCAAGTGCTATCTTATGGTTTTTCACTCAAACAACACAACCAACACAAGATTAACCTTAGGAATAATCAAGAAGATGTTATAAATACCTTGGGAAGCAGCTACAACTCGAAACCATATCTCATCTTAGCTCACAATAGCCCTCAATCACACCACAACATCATAGAAGCATTCTCTTGTAGTCTTTAACACTTTTGATAAAGATTTGAGTTGATTTTCCTTGAGTTTGGTTCTTGGGATATTGGGATATGTTAGAGAAGGTTTTGGATAGCTTTTGGATGAATTTTGGGTAAGAAATGACCCAAAATTAGGCTGAAACATCTTTTAAAAGAAGTAAGATCGGTGGCCGACTCAAGTGGGTCCCAACAGGAGCTGTTTGCGCAGTCTCACAAAAATACAAATATCTCTCAACTCCGACATCGTATCGACAAACGGTTTAATGCGTTGGAAACAAGACTGTTCCCCACTCCAACCTTCCATGAATGCAACAGCTTTGTCGCAATCGCAAAGAAGGAAATCAGAACTCATAACTCGGTAGTCCAAAACATGGTGGAATGGTAACGAACCCATCTAAAACACACCTGATGCCCCCCCAGACTGCGTCCAATCACACCAACCAATCCCAAAATATAACTAGGACTTACTTGAGGCCTTAAATCACACTAAAGAACATCAAAACCATGAATCACACCTTAATTCAAGCCTAAGGAACTAATCAAAATTTCCAAATTCAAAACTTACGTCAAATAAGCCTAAACAACTCAGAATGACCTCAAATTTTGCATATGTGTCCCAAATGAAAAAACAGACTTATTACAACTCCCGAAGCAATAATCCGAACCTGATACTATCAAAGCCAACCCTCGATCAAACTTATCAACCTTCCAAACCTTTAACATTCAAACTTTTGCCAATTCAAGCCAAAACAACCTAGAAACATCCAAATCCAAATCTAAATCCGAGCATACGCCATAGTCCAAAATCACCATATGAAGCTATTGGAACAATCATAACTCCATTCCGATATCGTCTATATAAAAGTCAAACTCCGGTCAACTATTATGACTAAGCATCCAACCTTGGGACTATGTGTCCCAAATCACTCCAAATCTTCCTCGAAATCAAACCAATCACCCCGATAAGTCTCGTAATGAAAAATACACATATGTGAAGCATAAAATAGAGTAAAAGGTCTAAAATACTCAAAATGACTGGCCAAGTCATTATAGAGCACAAAAGCGTGTGCGTAAATGTGCACTGAGGGTGCAGGAGCGGAGTCCGCAGAAGTGGTGTTTTGTCGCAGAAGAGAAGATCCAGCAACTTAAGTGGATCTCAAGTTTGTGAGGATAATGTCGCAGAAGTGACCAAAATATCCGCAGAAATGGAAATCACTGGCAGGATATTATATTCGAGGGTTAGCTTCAGCTTTATCATATTTTGAGATTGGGAGCTCAGAATTGAGCGATTTTACCCACATCAATTGGATAAGTGTTCTTAACTCGAATTTGATTATTATTCATGATTCTATCTTCAATTTTGGCATATGATTGGTGAACCTAAGGAATGAAATTGGGGGTTTTATAAGAAATTTTTGAAAGTGACTAAATGGGATCTGAACCACGACTCGGAGTCAGATATGGATGAAATTTATATGGTTGGACTCGTATTTGAATGGCTAGTAAGTATTTGTGAGTTTTGTCAGGTTTTGGGAAGCAAGTGTGGGTTGACTTTTTGGTTGAGTCTATGTAATTGATTAAAGACTGAGCCTTTATGCTCTGTAATTATTTCCTTTGGCATTATTTGACATTGTGGTGTGTTATTTGACTAGATTTGACTCGTTCAAAGGCCAATTTGAGGGGCAAGGGATTCTTGGAGTATTAGTTCTCGCTCTTGAGGTATGTATCTTACCTTGGCTTGGTTTGAGGGTATTATCCCTATTGGATATGATATTTGTTATATGTTGGGGGTGACCCATGTGCAATGTGACGAGCATATATATGTGCACCGTGGTTATTGATCAGGGTAGACTTTAGGCTATTATACACCTTATTTTTCTATCATGCTTTGTTGATACCGTATTTACTCCACTTGTATGACTACGTGAGATATTATTCATGCTAAAAATCATGTCAAGGCTATATGCTTATCTGTTTGAGATATGATAGGGCTATTTTTTCTATGTTGAGCTATTATCCTTAACTACAGTCATATTTTCAGTCGTGATATGATATTTGCGTGTTATATCTCTATTTTTGTACACCTTTTTATATGATATCTCACATTTTGGTAGTGTCCTTGTGTGTGACATGGGTTTTAGCTGAGTTGTGGCACGTTGGTGCATTTCATCCGATATTTTGATAACTGGTGCACTGAGTGTTGTCATATTGAGTCTTGAGGAGATTGCTGAAACATCTTTTAAAAGAAGTAAGATCGGTGGCCGACTCAAGTGGGTCCCAACAAGAGCTGTTTGCGCGGTCTCACAAAAATACAAATATCTCTCTACTCCGACATCGTATCGATAAACGGTTTAATGCGTTGGAAACAAGACTCGTACATATTCAATTTGGTGGGCAGATCACCCGTAATTCCAAGTAAATTGGGAGAAAATCTTACTAAAATTTGACCTAAAGTTTAAGTAACATTATGAACGTAAGTTGCGACAACTTTTGTCAACTTTTCTTTCATCACTCATTTGACTTCAAGACTTATGATACAGATATTATATGATTCAAATACCTTAAAGCACGACCTCCTTAGCATATTAAGCACCTCTATTGTTACCCGAAAAATACAGGTTACAACATCCTTGATTCGTTAAACTTCTTATACTTGTTAACCACTCTTATACAACCTTGTATCATTTAAGACCAATAGGATTAACTTCTTATCATATCAAAGACAATATCTTCTCGGATTTACGTTGACTAACTTACGGCGTGATCTAACATACACGAATATGAATTGTAACATATCCTATCCAAGATATCCCAAATCTAAGCTCTATAACTCAAAATGTGATCAAATTATCAAAACCTTCAAAATAGAATACTTAAACAATCTACCCAGGCATATGCATCGCGATTGCGGGACATCCATCGCGATCGTGGAGAACAAAATTATCCACCCAGAAAAAGCCTTCGCATTCGCATCTACACCATCACAAATACGATAAAGAACACACCTTAACCTACGGGAACACGGCCTGGAACTCGCGAACACGTAGGCCAAACTCCTCCCGGCTACCAGCTGCTTCGCGATCGCGGAGCCCCGCTACGAACGCATAGAAGAGAGACTGTCCATCCCACTCCAACCTTCCGCGAATGCAACAGCTTTGTCGCAATCACAAAGAAGGAAATCAGAACAACTAACTCGGCAGTCCAAAACACGGTGGAATGGTAACGAACCCATCTAAAACACACCTGATGCCCCCCAGACTGCGTCCAATCACACCAACCAATCCCAAAATATAACTAGGACTTACTCGAAGCCTTAAATCACACAAAAGAACATCAAAACCATGAATCACACCTTAATTTAAGCCTAAGGAACTAATCAAAATTTCCAAATTCAAAACTTACGTCAAATAAGCCTAAACAACTCAGAATGACCTCAAATTTTGCGTATATATCCCAAATGAAAAAACGGACCTATTACAACTCCCGGAGCAACAATCTGAACCTGATACTATCAAAGCCAACCCTCGATCAAACTTATCAACCTTCCAAACTTTCAACATTCAAACTTTCGCCAATTCAAGCCAAAACAACTTAGAAACATCCAAATCCAAATCTAAATCCGAGCATACGCCAAAGTCCAAAATCGCCATATGAAGCTATTGGAACAATCAAAACTCCATTCCGATGTCGTCTACATAAAAGTCAAACTCCGGTCAACTATTATGACTAAGCATCCAACCTTGGGACTATGTGTCCCAAATCACTCCAAATCTTCCTCGAAATCAAACCAATCACCCCGACAAGTCTCATAATGAAAAATACACATATGTAAAGCATAAAATAGAGTAAAAGGTCTAAAATACTCAAAATTACTGGCCAAGTCATTATAGAGCACAAAAGCGTGTGCGTAAATGTGCACTGAGGGTGCAGGAGTGGAGTCCGCAGAAGTGGTGTTTTGTCTTAGAAGAGAAGATCCAACAAATTAAGTGGATCTCAAGTTTGTGAGGATAATGTCGCAGAAGTGACCAAAATATCCGCAGAAATGGAAATCACTGGCAGGATATTATATTCGAGGGTTAGCTTCAGCTTTATTATATTTTGAGATTGGGAGCTCAGAATTGAGCGATTTTACCCACATCAATTGGATAAGTGTTCTTAACTCGGATTTAATTATTATTTATGATTCTATCTTCAATTTTGGCATATGATTGGTGAACCTAAGGAAGGAAATTGGGGGTTTTATAAGAAATTTTTGAAAGTGACTAAATGGGATCTGAACCACGACTCGGAGTCGGATATGGATGAAATTTATATGGTTGGACTCGTATTTGAATGGCTAGTCAGCATTTGTGAGTTTTGTCAAGTTTTGGGAAGCAAGTGTGGGTTGACTTTTTGGTTGAGTCTATGTAATTGATTAAAGACTGAGCCTTTATGCTCTGTAATTATTTCCTTTGGCATTATTTGACATTGTGGTGTGTTATTTGACTAGATTTGACTCGTTCAAAGGCCAATTTGAGGGGCAAGGGATTCTTGGAGTATTGGTTCTTGCTCTTGAGGTACGTATCTTACCTAGGCTTGGTTTGACGGTATTATCCCTATTGGATATGATATTTATTATATGTTGGGGGTGACCCATGTGCAATGTGACGAGCATATATATGTGCAACGTGGTTATTGATCAGGGTAGAATTTAGGCTATTATACGCCTTATTTTTCTATCATGCTTTGTTGATACCGTATTTACTCCACTTGTATGACTACGTGAGATACTATTCATGCTAAAAATCATGTCAAGGCTATATGCTTATCTGTTTGAGATACTCTCGGGTGGAATTCCTGGGAGCTCATTAGAAAACACATCGGAAAATTCACTAACAACTCGAACCAATCGTAGGGTGGGAGGCTTTGCCTCTGTATCCTGCACTCTCACCAAATGATAAATACACCCCTTCGTAATCATCCATTGAATCTTATGGTGAGAAATAAACTTCCCTTTTGGTGCTGCAATATCACCCTTCCATTCAATGACGGGTTCTCCTGAAAAATTAAAGTGAACGACTTTTCCCAACAATCCTCGTTGGTATAGCACGAAGCCAACAAGTCCATCCCCATAATGACGTCAAATTATACCATCTCCAATTCATTCAAATCATCTAAGGTATGATGGCCATGAATAATCAAATCTTAGCCTCGATATACCCGTGTAACTAACAGAGACTCACCTACGGGCATGGACACTTCAAAACGCTGATGGATTCAAGCTCTTTACCACATTTACTAGCAACAAATGAAGAAATATATGATAAGGTAGAACCTGGATCTATCCGAGCATAAAAATAAATAGAGATACGGATTATATACCTGTGACCACATCCGATGATAACTCCAAAATTTGTCATCCTGACAATGCATAGATGCGGTTCTGTGGTCCACCTGGACTATACACTTCACTTTTACCTCTACCTCTTACTACCGACGACTATATACCTTGCTCATGAAGGCGTGTTGATGATGAAGAAGCTGCTGTATACCTCGTTGGCGGCATGATGTTACGACATATCTCATCGGGAATAAATTCATAATGTGACTAGGCTGCCCACACGAATAGCATAAATCAGAATCCTGGCAGCAATGTCTAATATGATTCCAACCGAATCGGCCACAATGCGGTGCTTGGGGCCTCATCTTACTAGGGTCTCCACTATTTATTGGGCTTTGTTCTCGGGGATTTTGACCCTAAATGGAATGAGTGGTTCGATCATAACGCTGACCCTAGGACTGTGTTGTTGTATTAGCCACTAGATAAGATGGGTGCCAGGGAAACGGAGGTCTGAACTCACCTCGAGACTCACCCATATCACCTATATTTTTCAAATATGGTCCCAAACCACCCACAAATCGATGTACTCTATCACTCATCTCGGTAACAACCGAAGGAGCATACTTGACCAAGGAGTTAAATTGCTTGCTGTACTCCCAAACACTCATGTTATCCTACTCCAAACGTAAGAACTGGTCTTGTTTAGCTCGCCGCAGCTCAATAGGCAAATAATGTTGTAGAAAGGCCTAAAAAAACTCCCTCCATCCTACTGGTGGAGAAAGGGGTCACGTAGATCATTCCCACATTTCATACCAAGTCACAGCAATATCCCGCAATCTATACGAGGAATGCTCCACAAACGACATATCAGTGGCATGCATAACTCGTAAAGTCCGCTACATTTGGTCTAGAAAAATCTGGGGATCTTCATTTGGATCTGTTCTTGTAAAACTGGGGGTCCAAATTTAAGATATCCCGAATTCTCGTACTATCTGCTCTATCTAAGGTGGCAGGGGCCTGTCGTTGGTCTTGAGAGGCTACTAATCGAGTCAAGAACTGCACATCACTCTTCATATATAGATCCTATCCAGGAACAACCGGGGGAGGAATTGAAGGCACGTTAGATTCTCTTTGCTATTTCGGGGGTATTGGGGCTTTCTCCAAAATAAGAGTATCAGTCTCACTGTGGGGTCCGTGTTGACCCAAAGGGGTGGGTGGCAACTGGCTGGTATCTTCTCATGCTTCTTTATTCAATCCCCAAATTGCTTGATGGCTCATGGTAGGCATTGCTATAAACATAAACAAGATGGAGGATTAGAAACGAATACGACCCTGCTCTAGCGCACGATCTAGATTAGAAGGAAAAATATTCACCCTAGATATCCCGTCGCCTCCTGTTTATAAGTATGGGGCACGACGTACCCATAAACAAGACTCTACTAGATATGACATGTAGACTCCCTAGGATAGACCTTCTCTAATACTAAATTTGTCAGACCCCAACCTTAGGAGGCGCGATCGGCACACGACTCCCGAGGGCCCATGCGAACTGATGCCCATACTTACACCTTTTTAATAGTGAAACACGGGCCAACGAGGCCTCCATGTAATAATGCCAGAAACTAAAATGTGAATGACTATGAAACAAACATTAAACATTAAGTACAACTTCACAACTGATGCCAACAAAGACATAACAAACCCTTACATACATCCGAACACTGGCCTGCAAGCCTTTAAGAGTGCTGAGAAAATATACATATATGTACAACTTGGTCAGGACAGGGCCCCACCGTACCCAAACTAACTGGAACATACACTTCGGTACCTATTGACTTCTGACTAGCTACTCCAAAGAAGTGGAGTGCGACAACCAACAACTGAAGAAAACACCCTACTGGGGAGGGATGCCACCAGGTCTATCTGTACTTATGAGCATGAGCATAACGCCCAAATAAAAGGGCGTCAGTACGAAAGATGTACTGAGTATATAAAACAGATAACGTATGTAAACCAAAGACATAGCATAAGAGATAGAGGTGCACAAGGTTAACCTGAACACCTTAGACAAGCCACCGAGTACGTATACTGCTATGACCATAAATCATGAATATATGCAAGCTTTTGTAAAAGACAAGATACTCATTGGGTCCATGCAATAGTTATAATACCTATATATATATATACAGCCACTCTTTGGGGCATATCATCACACATCACTCCATACACGGCCTCATAGAGGACTCAGTCGTACCCAACCTCAAAAGTTCTTGACAGTACATGGGTTCAATAGGACTCGGTGTACTCGGCCCCAAGAGGACTTGGTAGCCTCACATCACACCTCAGCGTACTCGGCCACACAAGGGCTTGGTTGCATCTCATATTATCTCTCATCATACCCAGTTGACTAGTGGTTGCACAGTAGGTGCCGCACCTGACCGTCTATAGCATTACTCGGTAAAGTAAAATATATATATATATATATATATATATATATATATATATATATATATATATAATTGCACTGCTAAGTCAAATCTGAGGAAATACCAAGATTAAACTCAGAATGTATCATGAATCATATTTTTCTAACCTCATGATATTACCTAGGAACACCTCAAACATGAAGGAATGCCACCGATAAGAACAATGTATAAGAACAGAAACAACATTATTGAAAGGGCCTTGGGTTAAACCAATCTTACAAAACAGGAACATTTGCAATGGGGAGAGACGTTTATACTAAGTCATGCCAAGAAAGAAGGTTGTCTTACATACCTTGTTGAAGAACGAACTAGGCTTTTATGGGGCTTAAGTCTGCCTCCAATGAATCTCTAGAATTAGTGCAATAAGATAATAGATATTATATTGACGATTCTTCATGCTAGATCCTACTAGATTCACCTTCGACTTAACCTTAGACCGTTTGGGTTATTTTAAAGGGGGTTTGATAGCATTTTAGGAGAACTGATGTTAGTGATATCTTCTAGAATGCGAGAGAAGAGGGTTGCACTACCTTTTTATACGATACCATGCCTAGGAAATTCTGCCGTCATCACATGCAAAATGGGATGCTCGACAACTGGTGCCCGTCTAATGAAATCACGTAATCCCCTTTGCCCCTACGTGTCGCCGGCCGATTGGTCGGGCTAAAAACCAAACTTATCAATCGTCAACTTTATGTGTGGGGTGTAACACCAACAACAAATATGCAGAAATAAACTTCAACAACAGTAAGAAATAATCTCAAATGGCAAAATAACATAAATAACTGAAGTCAAATAATGATACAACTGAAATCACCATAAACTCTGGTGTCACCGAGTACATGAGCTCTATAGAGTATTAAATACAAAGTCTGCACCAAATACAATACTGTTTGGAAAACTGAATAGTAATAACATGCTATAAAAGAGTAGACTTCAAGGCCTGAGAATGGAACAACAATGCTACATTGAAATCTCCAACAAATCCGAATACGGATCACTAGCAACCACCACAATCAGCAACACCTGCATGTGTACATAAAGTGCAAAGTATAGTATAAGTACAACCGACCCCATGTACTCAATAAGTATCAAGCCTAACCTCGGACTGAAAGCAGTGATGAGCTTGGCTAGGTCCAACACTCACTTTCAACATCCAACAACAACAATAACATCATAATAATGGAAAATGGAAAAGCAGCTCAAATAATATCAGGTTCAACCCTATCACAATAAGAGGAGAAATAAGCATGCTTTTCAAATATACCGGTCAAGGCATCAACATTCCACAAAAATCACATAAACAAGGATTTATCAAAGTAAACTGCGATTTAAAGTTCAAAACATCAAATAAAGACATCAAATACCAATTAGCATAAGGAAAAATACATCTCCATGCCTACATGACAAGTATACATGATAAACCAACAATATCACATTTTAATCATCAAGTATACAAAATCTCAGCACATTCATAGTGCATGGCATAAGTACCCCTCAATCATACTCTCAACACTCTCATAATTTCTATCATAATGCCCCTGGATCATCATACATGCACACATACACACTTAACATTGTACGGGTGACTGACATAAGTCCCTCACTAAGCGCATCTCGTGTGTCTGCACTCGCAGGTTATTACTTGACTCAGGAGGGGCGTATCTTGGCCAAAGCACTAATCACATCTAAGTCAATGATAAATATCACTCAGCCAAATATGGGACCTTGATGCAAGCGTCACCTCAATACCGATATCAACATGACTCTATGGCCTAAGATCAGTTATCAATCTCCTCAAGACTCAATATGACAACACTCAGTGCACCAGTTATCAAAATATCGGCCGAAATGCACCAACGTGCCACAACTCAGCTAAAAACCATGTCACACACAAGGACACTAACAACATGTGAGATATCATATAAAAAGGTGTACAAAAATAGAGATATAACACGCAAATATCATATCATGACTGAAAATATGACTGTAGTTAAGAAAAATTGCTCAACATAGCAAAAATAGCCCTATCTTCGAGTATGCCATGGACGTGCCACCAGATACACAATCGATATATATCCCTCCGTATAGGATGGCTCCTGTCGAGTTGAAGGAATTGAAAACTCAATTGAAAGATCTTTTAAATAAGGTCTTTATACGACCTAGTAATTCCCATGGGGAGCTCCTGTGTTGTTTGTTCGAAAAAAGATGGATCGTTGAGGATGTATATTGATTATCGACAGCTGAATAAGGTCACCATTAAGAACAAGTATCCGCTCTCGAGGATCGATGATTTATTCGATCAATTGCAAGGCACTAAGTATTTTTCGAAGATTAACTTCATATCTAGGTATCATCAGTTAAGAATCAAGGAAGAAGATATTCCGAAGATAACCTTTCAGTCCAAATATGGCTACGAATTTCTCATTATGTCCTTTGTCCTAACCAACGCACCAGCGGATTTTATGGATCTGATGAATCGAGTATTCAGGTTATTTTTGGATAACTTCGTGATCGTGTTCGTAGACGATATTTTAGTGTATTCTTGATCAGAACCAAGGCATGTAGAGCATTTACAAAAGGTCCTATGCACAATCCAGGATTGCAAGTTGTACGCCAAATTTTCCAAGTGCGAGTTCTGGCTGAACCCTGAGGCTTTTCTTGGGCATATAATATCAGGAGAGGACATCAAGGATGATAGTAAAAAAGGTTGAAGCAATTAAGAATTGGCCAAGGCCCACAACTCCCACCGAGGTACGCAGCTTCTTGGGCTTAGCCGAGTACTACCGAAGATTTGTAGAAAATTTCTCATCTCTAGCTACTCCATTAACAAAGTTGACGCATAAGGTAGTGAAATTTCGGTGGGTCGATGTTTATGAGAAAAGCTTGCACGAGTTAAAGGACAGTTAACCTCAGTGCCAGTTCTATCTCTTCTTGATGGGCCCAAGGGTTACGTTATATAATGTGATGCCTCTAGATTGGGATTGGGCAGTGTTTTAACGCAACACGGGAGAGTATTTGTTGTTGCTTCGAGACAACTAAGGAAACACGGACAGAATTACCCAACTCATGACTTGGAGCTAATAGTTGTTATATTTGCATTTAAAATCTGGAATCACTATCTGTATGGAGTTCATGTCAACATATTCACTGATCACAAGAGCTTGCAGTACTTATTCAAGCAAAAAGAATTAAATCTGAGGCAACGGAGATAGCTGGAATTGTTAAAGGATTATGATGTTGATATTTTATCAACCCTGGGAAGGCAAACATTGTTGCTGAAGCGCTAAGCCAGAAATCAATGGGCAGCCTACGACATGTGGAAGATTATAAGTTGGAAATGACTAAATACTTATATCCATTGGCTTTACAATTGCTATACACCAGTAGTGGAGGAGCCGTAGTTTGAAATGCTGTCGAATCCTTGTTAGTTGCGGAAGTAAAAGCACGGCAATTTGACGATCCGGCTTTGATAAAAATAAGAGGAAGAATTCCCTTTCAAAAAAAGAAAGTGTTTGAGCTATCCGAGGACGGATTCCTTAGATACCAAGACTGGTTATGTGTGCCCGATGTCCGAGGACTCTGAAGGCAGATCTTGGCAGAGATTCACCAATCCCGGTATTCTATTCATACGAGGTCAACCAAGATGTATCATGATCTTCGACAACTATACTATTGGAATGGAATGAAGAGGAACATTGTTGGATACGTCGCTCAGTGTCAAAATTGCCAACAGGTTAAAAGTGAATAGCAGAAACCAGGAGGATTGCTTCAAAATATGGAAATTCCAAGCTAGAAATGGGAGACGATCAACACGTATTTTGTTACCGGCCGCGATCATGCCGAAGATTTTATTCCATATGGGTTATCATGGATCGACTCGCCATGTCAGTTCATTTCTTACCAATTAAGACTGCTTTCACAACTGAACATTATGCTAAGTTATATATCAGGGAAGTAGTTTGACTTCATAGGGTTCCAATTTCCATCTCATTAGAAAGGGATGCCCAGTTTATGGCTAATTTATGGAGATCATTCCAAAAAGGATTGGGTACGATAATCAACCTCAGCACAGCTTGTCATCCACAAACAGACGGTCAGGACGAACGCACTATTCAGACACTCGACGACATGTTATGAGCCTGTGTTTTGGACTTCAAGGGAAATTGGGAGGATCATCGACCACTCATTGAATTTGCTTACAACAACAGCTACCATGCTAGCATACGGATGGCACAATTTGAGGCATTATATGAACGGAAGTGTAGGCCTCCTAGCGGTTGGTTCGAAGTTGGTGAAACAAAGTTATTGGGTTCTGAGTTAGTTCAACAGGCTGTGGAAAAGGTGAAAATGATTCGAGGTCGTTTATTGACTGCTCAAAGCAGTAAAAACTCATACTCAGATAACCGACGACAAGATTTGGAATTCGTTGTAGGAGACTGGATATTCTTAAGGGTGTCTCTTATGAAAGGCATGATTAAGTTCAGTAAGAAAGGGCAAACTCAGTCCCCAGTATTAGACCATATCGAATTATTCAGAAGGTGGTCAAGTGGCTTATAAACTTGAGTTGCCCCAAGAATCGGAAGCAGTGCATCTGGTACTCCATGTGTCGATGCTTCGGAAGTGCCTAATTGATCTATCATATATTACCCCTATCGAAGATATTCAAGTTATGGAAGACCTATCTTACAAAACAGTTCCAGTGGCTATCCTAGATCATCAAGCGTGTAAGCTGCAAACCAAAGAGGTTGCTTCAGTTAAATTACGTTGGAGAAATAATAACATAGAAGAAATGACCAGGAAAGCTGAGGAAGATATGAATTCCAGGTACCCCCATTTGTTCCATGCTATGGGAGGCAACAATGAGACCACTATGGCGGGCACAACCCTAGATGACTAAAGAGGTTTGCAAGGAATGACTACGATTCAACACTCAAGGATGAATATTCCGCAGGGGGGATGATGTTACACCCCACACATAAAGTTGAGGATTGATAAGTTTGGTTTTTAGCTCGGCCAATCGGACAGCGACGCGTAGCGGGACAAATGGGATTACACATTTTCATTAGACGCGTGCCAGCAGTCCCACTAGTTGCTGTAACCGGTGTGGGGCGACACATTTTGTATGTGAAGACGACGGATTTTCCTAGGCATGGTATAGTATAAAAAGTCAGTGCAACCCTCTTCTTTCTCATTTTAGAAGATATCACCAACAGTCTAAGGCTAAGTCGAATATGAATCTAATAGGATCTAGACGGTCAAGTACGGCACCTACTCTGTAACCACTAATCAGTTGGGTATGATGAGACATGATATAAGATGCTACCGAGCCCGGGTACGATTATGTGTGATGCGAAGCTACTGTGTCCTCTTGGGGCCGACTACACCTAGTCATGTTGAAGCCGGGTACTATCGAGACCTCCTGAGGCCGGGTACGATTGAGTCCTCTATTAGGCCGGGTATGGAGTGATGAGTGTGTGTGTGTGTATATATACCCCAAAGAGTGGCTGAATATATATATATATGCATGGACCCAATGACTGGCTTGACTTTTACAAAATCTTGCATACATTCATGATTCATAGTTATAGCAATATACGTCCCCGGTGGCTTGTCTACACTGTTCAAGTTAACCTTGTGCACCTCTATCTCTTATGTTATGTATTTGGTATACATACGTTATCCATTTACATACTCAATACATCTCAATACATCTTTCGTACTGACGCTCTTTTCTTTGGTCGATGTGCTCATGCTCATAAGTACAGATAGACCCGGTGACGTCCCTCCCCAGTACGGTGTTTGCTCTAGTTGTTGGTTATCGCACTCCACTTCTTCGGAGTTGTTGTTCAGAAGTCAGTTGGTACCAAAGTATATGTTCCAGTTAGTTTGGGTACGGTGGGGCACTGTCCCTACCAAGTGTTTGAATGTATGTAAGAGTTGGTTATGCCTTTGTTGGCATCAGTTGTTATGTTGTACTTAATGTTTAATGTTTCTTTCACAATCGTTCACATTTTAATTTCTGTTATTATTACTAGGAGGCCTCGTTGGCCCAAGTTTTATGATTAAAATAATATAAGTATGGACGTCGGTTCGCACGGGCCTTCGAGCGTCGTGTGCCGATCGCTCCTCCCAAGGTTGGGGTATGACAAACTTGGTATCAGAGTAAGTCTATCCTAGGGAGTCTGCAAGCCATATCTAATAGAGTCTTGTTTATGGGTATGTCATGCAACATACTTATAAACAGGAGGCTAAGGGATATCTAGGGAGAATACTTTTCCTTCTAATCTAGATCGTGCGCTCGAGTGAGGTCGCATGTATTCATTTTTATTGTTCCATATTGTTTATGTTTATAGCGATGCCTACCACGAGCCATCATGTAGTTATTCCACGATCGAATGAAAATTCATGAGAAGGTATCATCCAGGTGCCACCTGCCCCTATGGGTCAACACGGACCCCACATGAGGTTGATACTCAGGTTTTGGGGATAGGGCCAATACCCCCGAAACGGCAAAGAGAAGCTAAAGTGCCTCTGATTCCTCCCCCAGTTGTTCCTGAATAGGATCTAGATATGAGGAGTGTTGTGAATATTTTTACTCGATTAGTAGCCTCTCAAGCCCAACGACAGGCCCCTGCCACCTCAGATAGAGCATATAGTACGGCAGTTTGAGATTTCATAAATTTGGACCCCTTGATATTTACAGGAAAATATCCAAATGAAGATCCCCAGAATTTTCTAGACCAAATGCAGCGGACTTTATGAGTTATGCATGCCACTGATACGGAGTCTGTGGAGCTTGCCCCATATAGATTGCGGGATATTACTATGACTTAGTATGAAATGTGGGAACGATCTAGGGAACTTCTTGCTCCCTCAGTAGGATGGAGGGAGATTTCCGAGGTCTTTCTACCGCAGTATTTGCCTATTAAGCTCCGCCGAGCTAAACAAGACTGATTCTTACATTTGGAGCAGAGTAAATACGTGTTCGGTAGTACAAAATGCAATTTAACTCCTTGTCCAAGTATGCTCCTTTGGTTGTGGCCGAGATAAGTGATATAGTACATCGATATATGGATGGTTTGGGATCACAATCAACGAGTGTATAACTTCTTCTTTGAATCCGAACATGGACATTGCTCATATTCAAGCCTATGCGCAGAGCTTGGAGGATCAGAAAGGCAATAGTAAGCTGCTCGAGGGCATGATCGGGGCCAACATAAAAGAGCCCGGTCTACAGGTGATATGGGTGAGTCTCGAGGTGAGTTCAAACCTCCGTTTCCTCGGCATTCATCTTATCTGATGGCTAATAAAACAAAGTCCCATGGTCAGCTTCGTGATCGGACCATTCATTTCGGTTAGGACCAGAATACCCTAGGACGGAGCCCATAATTTAGTGGTGACCCTAGTAACATGAGACTCCTGATACCGCATTGTGGCGGATATGGTCAAAATCATTTTGGACATCGCCGCCAAGTTTCTGATTTATGCTATTCTTGTGAGCAACCTGGTCACATTATGCATTTTTTCCCAATGAGAGATGTGGGTAACATGATTCTGCCAACGAGATTTATAGCAGCTTCGTCATCATCAGTATGACCTCATGAGCAAGGTATGCAACCATTGGTATGAAGAGGTAGAGGTAGAGGTGGAGCGTCTAGTCCGGATGGACCACAGAACCGCATCTATGCATTGTCATCATAAAAGAATCTAGAGTCATCATCGGATGTCGTCACAGGTATATTATCTGTATTCTCTATTATTTCTTACATTAAAGCTCAAAGGATGATGAAGGGGTGTATTTATCATTTGGTGTGAGTGTAGGATATAGAGGCAAAGCCTCCCACCCTCTAATCGGTTCCAGTTGTTAGGAATTTCCTTACGTGTTTCCTGATGAACTCCCAGGGATTCCACCCGAGAGAGATATAGAGTTTTCCATCGACGTGTCATCTGATACACAACCAATATCTATCCCTCTACATAGTATGGCTCATGCCAAGTTGAAGGAATTGAAAGATCTTACAGATAAGGGCTTTATCCGACCTAGCACTTCCCCATGGGGAGCTCCAATGCTATTTGTTCGAAAAAAAGATTGTTCGTTGAGGATGTGCATTGATTATCGACATCCGAATAAGGTCACCATTAAGAACATGTATCCGTTCCCCAGGATCGATAATTTATTCGATCAATTGCAAGGCGCTAAGTATTTTTCAAAGATTGACCTCAGATTTGTGTATCATTGGTTAAGAATCAAGGAAGCTGATATTCCGAAGATAGCCTTATGGACCAGATATGGCCACTCTGAATTTCTCGTTATGTCCTTTGTCCTAACCAACGCACCAGCAGCTTTTATGGATCTGATGAATCAAGTGTTCAGGCCGTTTATGGATATCTTCGTGATCGTGTTCATGGACAATATTTTGGTGTATTCTCGTTCAGAAGCAGAGCATGCAGAGCATTTTCAAAAGGTCCTACGCACACTCCGAGATCACAAATTGTATGCCAAGTTTTCCAAGTGGATTTTCTTAGGCATATAATATCAGGAGAGGACATCAAGGTTGATAGTCAAAAGATTGAAGTAGTTAAGAATTCGCCAAGGCCCATAACTCCTACCGAGGTACGCAGCTTCATGGGCTTAGCCGGGTACTACCAAAGATTTGCGGAAAATTCCTCATCTATAGCTGCTCCATTAATGAGGTTAACACATAAGGAAGCTAAATTATGGTGGACCAATGTTTGTGAAAAGAGCTTCCAAGAGTTAAAGGACAGGTTAACCCCGGCGCTGATTCCAACTCTTCATGATGGATCCAAGAGGTACGTTTTATATTATGATGCCTCTAGAGTGGGATTGGGCAGTGTTTTAATGCAACACGGGAGAGTTGTTAATTATGCTTCGCGACAACTAAGGCAACACGGTCACAATTACCCAACTCATGACTTGGAACTAGCAAATGTTATATTTGCATTGAAAATCTAGCGTCACTATCTGTATGGAGTTCATGTTGACATATTCATTTATCACAAGAGCATGTAGTATATTCAAGAAAAAAGAATTAAATTTGAGGTAGCGGAGATGGCTAGAATTGTTAAAGGATTACAACATTGATATATTCTACCACCCCGGGAAGGCAAACAATGTGACTGACGCACTAAGTCAGAAATCCATGCAGCCTACGACATATGGAAGATTATAAGTTAGAAAAAACTAAAGACATAAAGGTTGGCTAATTTAATTATATAATTTCTAGACAGTGATAGTTGAGGAGCCATAGTTTGAAATGTTGTCGAATCCTCGTTAGTAGCCGAAGTAAAAGAACGGCAATTTGATGATCCAGCTTTGGTGAAATAAGAGAGCATTCCTTTTCCAAAGAAGAAAGTGATCAAGCTATCCGAGGACGGAGTCCTTAGATACCAAGACCGGTTATGTGTGCCCGATGTCGATGGACTCCGAAGGCAGATCATGGCAAAGATTCACCAATCCTGGTATTTTATTCATCAAGGGTCAACCAAGATATATCATGATATTCGACAACTATACTAGTGGAACAGCATGAAGAGGAAAATTGTTGAATACGTCGCTCAGTGTCCAAAATTCCAACAGGTTAAAAGTGAAAACCAGAAACCAGGAGGATTGCTTCAAAATATTGAAATTCCAACCTAGAAATGGAAGATGATCAACATGGATTTTGTTACTGAATTACCGTGATCACGGGAAAAATTTGATTCCATATGGGTCATCAAGGATCGACTCACAAAATCATCTCGTTTCTGACCAGTTAAGACTACTTTCATGGCTGAAGACTATGGTATGTTATATATCAGGGAAGTAGTTCGACTTCATGGGGTTCCGATCTCCATCATATAAGACAGGGGTACCAGTTTACGGCTAATTTTTGGACATCCTTTTATATCAGACAGGGGTACCAGTTTATATCTACTTTTTGGAGATCATTCCAGAAAGGATTGTGTACGAGAATCAATCTCAACACAGCTTTTGATCTAGAAATAGACGACCAGGCCGAACGCACCATTCTGACACTCGAGGACATGTTACGAGCCTGTGTTTTGGAATTCTATGGAAATTAGGAGGATCATCTACCACTCATTAAATTTGCTTACAACAAAAGCTACCATACTTGTATATGAATGGCACTGTATGATGCATTATACTGACAAAAGTGCAGACCTCCTATCGGCTGGTTCGAAGTTGGTAAAATAAAGTTATTGGGTCCTGAGTTGGTGCAACAAGCTGTGAAAAAGGTGAAAATGTTTCGAGGTCATTTACTGACCGCTCAAAGTAGGCAAATATCTTACTCAGATAACCGACGATGAGATCTCGGAGTTTTCTGTAGGAGACTGGGTATTATTATGGGTGTAGCCTATGAAAGGCGTGATACGGTTCCGTAAGAAAGGCAAACTCAATCCCCGATATATTGGACCATATCGAATTATTTAGAAGGTCGGTCAAGTGGCTTATAAACTTGACCTGCCACTGAAATTAGAAGCAGTGCATCCGGTATTCCATGTGTCGATTCTTTGGAAGTGCCTAAGTGATCCATCATTTATTACTAGTATCAAATATATTCAAGTTACGGAGGACCAATCTTATGAAAAAGTTCCGGTGGCTATCCTAGATCATCAAGTGCATACGTTGCATACCAAAGAGGTATCTTTAGTTAAAGTACTTTGGAGAAATAATAACATACAAGAAATGACCTAGGAAACTGAAGAAGATATGAATTCGAGGTACCCCTCCCCCCCATATGTTCCATGCTACAGGAGGCAACAATGAGACCACTATGGAGGGCACAATCCTAGATGACTAAAGAGGTTTGCAAGGAGTGACTACATTCAACATTCGAGGATGAATGTTCCGAAGGAGGGGTGATATTACACCCCACACATAAAGCTAAAGATTGATAAGTTTCGTTTTTAGCCCAGCCAATCAACCGGTAACACGTAGCAGGATAGGGGGATTACATGTTTTCATTAGACGCATGCCAGCTATCCCACCGGGTGCTATAACCGGGGCAAGGCGATCCATTTTGCATATGAAGATGGTAGAATTCTCTAGGCATGGTATAGTATAAAAAGGCAGTGCAGCCCTCTTCTCTCTCATTCTAGAAGATATCACCAATATTCGGTCTTCTAAAATGCTCTCAAATCCCCTTTAGAATTTCCAAGCAGTCTGAGGCTAACTCGAATGTGAATCTAGAAGGATCTAGCATGAAGAAGCTTGGAATCGTCATTATAATATCTATTATGTTGTTGTTGCAATAATTCTGGATATTAATTGGAGGATGAGTTAACCCCCATAAAATCATAGTGAATTCTTCAACGAGGTATGTAGGACAACCTTCTTTCTTGGCATGACTTTATTTAAACGTCACTTCCTATTCCAAAGGTTCCTGTGTTGTAAGATTCGTTTAACCCAGGCCCCTTTCAATAATGTTATTTTTGCTCTTGTAAATTGTTCTTACCGGTGGCATTCATTCAAGTTTGAGGTGTTCCCAGATAGTATCCTGAGGCAAATATGATTCGTGATACATTCTGAGTTTAATCTTTGTATTTCCTCGGAATTGACTTTGCATTGCACTTATATATATAAATTGACGGTCGGGTACGACACCTATTGTGCAACCACTAATCAGTTGGATATGATGATACATGATATGAGATGCTACCAAGACCTTGTGCGGACGGGTATGATGATGTGTTATGTAAGGATACCGAGTCCTCTTGGGGCCGATTACGCCGAGTCATGTTGAGGCTGAGTACTGTCGAAACCTCCTGAGGCCGGGTATGACCGAGCCCTCTAAGAGGCAGGGTATGGAGTGATGTGTAATGTGAGGCTACCGAGTCCTCTTGGGACCAACTACGCCGAGTCCTTTTGAGGCCGGGTACTATCGAGACCTCCTGAGGCTGGGTACGACTGAGTCCTCTATGAGGCCGAGTATGGAGTGATGTTTGATGATATACCCCAAAGAGGGGCTGAATATATATATATATATATATATATATATATATATATATATATATATATATATATTATAACTATTGCATGGACCCAATGACTGTCTTGACTTATACAAAAGCTTGCATACATTTATGATTCATGGTTATAGTAGTATACCTCCTCGATGGCTTATCTATGGTGTCTAGGTTAACCTTGTGCACCTCTATCTCTTATGCTATGTCATTGGTTTACATACATTATCTGTTTTACATACTCGGTATATCTTTCGTACTGACGCCCTTTTCTTTGGGTGTTGTGCTCATGCCAACAGGTATAGATAGACCCGGTGACGTCCCTCTCCAGTATGGTATTTGCTCCTGCTGTTGGTTGTTGCACTCCACTTCTTCGGAGTAGCTATTCAGAAGTCAATAAGTACCAAAGTGTATGTTCCGGTTAGTTTGGGTACGATGGGGCCATGTTCCGACCAAGTTGTACATATATATATATTTTTTCGGCACTCTTTAAGGCTTGTAGGCTAGTATTCGGATGTATGTAAGAGTTGGTTATGCATTTGTTGGCATCAGTTGTGAAGCTGTACTTAATGTTTAATATATTTTTCAGAATCGTTCACATTTTAATTTCTGGTATTATTACGTGGAGGCTTTGTTGGCCCAGGTTTTATGATTAAAAAGATGTAAGTATTGATGTTGGTTCGCACGGGCCTTCGGGCATCGTGTACCGGTCACGCCTCCATAAGTTGGGCGGGGACAGTTGGCTTGTGTAGCAAGCAGTGTTAGGAACATCACGGCTCCAGTGGGATGTTGGGTCATTACAAAAGTCTTGGTATTCTCCTAGTAAGACCTTATGTACAAAACCTTCCTTTTAAGTCTTGTTGGCCACGATCTATTATCCTCAATTTGCTTATTGATTAATTTCCTCCCCTAAAATTACTTAAATAAGCTTATTAATTTTGGGGGTATTACAAATACCATGCCTTTTGCAACCATTTCCTATTCCTGACCAAGGTTGAAAGCACATTAGCATATATTTCATAGCGGATCTACCAAAATCTCAAGAAGGACGTCATCTATGTGGTGGTAGATAGGTTTACCAAAATACTTCACTTCATGGCACTCACTCACCCCTTTACTACGACTAAGCTGGTCAATGTCTTCATGGAGAGGTTACAGAGCTTGCATCGGATTCTTGTAATAATTTCTAATATGGAAAGGGTGTTTCGCAACAGCTTTTGCAAAGATGTTGAAAGTTAATAAGAATATATCTATGAATATATATGTGCCTGTCATGACCCAAAATTCCAATCACGGGGCCATGATTGTGTCCAACATCCGCTTGCTAGGCAAGCCAACATTAGCTAAAGAATTAGCCGAATTAACAATTTTAAAGCAAAATATTAAGAATTAGATTAAAATACTCTAAAATACATATAATAAATCCATAAGTAACGATGTATATACTAATTCCAGAAATCCGAAGTCACAAGTACATGAGCGACTAGAATGCTACAATTAAAGTTTGAAATGAAATACAACTGTCCAAAATGAAATAAACAGTAAACATGATAGGAAGGAGACTTTAGGGATTGTGAACGCAGTGCAGCTCTATCTCAAGTCTACTGGATAGATCTGGTCCGAGCAATCTCCACTATGAGCCGCTAGGCCCAACTCTAGAATCTGCACAAGTAGTACAGAAATGTAGTATGAGTATAACTAATCCCATATACTATGTAGGTGCCGAGTCTAACCTCGACGAAGTAGTAAAAAGGCTATGACAAGACACTCATTATAAACTCGTACGAGTAATAAATAGAAGACAACAAAAATATAGAGATAATGGATAAACTTATAACAAGGGGACCAGAAGGTCAACTAACAGAGGGTCCTAGAATAACACCATCTTGTAACCTTATATCCCAGTATAGAAAATAAAACACCATAGCTACAAATAGTTACAACACAATATTTTTCGTTTCGGCGCGCAACTTGATCCTTTTACTAATACAACAACTATTGCGGCGAGCAACCCGATCCCAATATCATTTTATTTCCATTTTGTTGCTTCGCTCAATCCCTTCCCAATATCATTTCATTAAGATTAAGAACTCATTACAGCCAATTCTGAAATTATAACATACAAGGGAACTAAAGCGCATGTATTACCAAGGAAATACAAGTACAAACACAGAACAACCAACAACTCAAATCAATAAAATATCCTCACATCGTAAGATCACACGAATCCTAAGAAGTCATTAACACAAGAACACTCAAGGGTCCACACAATCGAATATAACATAATGAAGTACAACAAGTAACAAGTAAAGGCATGAAACAGTAAAGACGTTCATGTAATACAGGTGAGAGAATATAGAAAATAAAGCAGATAATAATCAAGGAATGAATAAATGGGAACATGTAACAAATAAATGACGAGTAACAAGTAAAGGCATAAATAACAAGTAAAGACATGAAGCAATCAAATTAAGTAACAAGATATAACATGAAATAAATGATGACATGATGATAAATAGCCACCACATGCTTGAACCTATGACAACGCATATACACTTGTTACCTTGCATATACGTCGTCCCCACACATAATTCACGTAACAAATATACCAAACAAGTCTGAATTTCCTCAAGTCAAAGTTAACTACGATACTAACCTTTTTCTGGAATATAAGCAATAATCAACCACGATTTTTCCTTTCGAACAGACCTCCAAACCAATCAAATCTAGTAAAATAACATTCAAACAATTCAAAAAAAAGCTTTAAAAACTACCCACGAATGAAAAAGATTCAATCATGACCATTATTTAAAAGTCAACAAAAGGTCAACCCGGACCCACGAGGTTGAAATCCGAGATTTGGACCAAATCCCGATTACCCATTCACCCCTGAGCCCGGATACGTGATTTGTTTTGAAATCTGACCCCAATTCGAGGTCTAAATTTCAATTGTACAAAATTCCTAAAATTTACCCAAAACCCCTAATTTCTACCTTGGAATTGATAGATTTGATGATTAAATTCATGAAAAAGTAATTAAAATTGATTAAAAACTAGTTGAAGTTGCTTACCAATGAATTTGAAAAGAAATTCATCTTCAAAAATCTTCTCTATGGAGTTTGGGGTTGAAAAATAGTGTAAAATGAGCTAAATCAACCCAGCTGCAGGTATCGCAAATACGAACTCTTGTTCACAATTGTAATGTTCGCAAAAGCGAACCACTGATTGCAAATGCGACTAGCGTCATAGCCATACCGTTGTCACAAATACAACATTCCATTAGCATTTGCGAAGACCCACCAGTTCGCAAATGTGGACAGGGCTTCGTAAAAGCGAAGCATCAGTCAGTCCTTTCAGTGTCGCAAATGTGACATATACATCGCAAATGCGACATTCACCCATATCGCAAATGCGATCAATTCTTCGAAAAAATAAAGTCCTAGCCCCTAGCTCCCTTTCGCATTTGCGATCCCGCAGTTACGATCCTGACAACGCAAATGCGATGCTCGCAATTGCAATCAGGTCTTCGCAATTGCAAGACCTGCAAGTTCACACCAGCAACAACGGAGCATCAACAGTTCCAAGTTCTACCAAAATACATCTGAAACACATATGAGCCCCTCGGGTTCCAATCCGAATATTCACACAAGTGTAATAACATCATCTAAACTTGCACGCTATCTCAAATCATCAAAATAACATCAAGAACCGATCATCAAAACTCAAGATTTTCAACTTGAAACTCAATTTTTGCCAATTTTCACATAATGCGCCGAAATGCCCTCGGGTCACCCCGGGACCACAACCAAACATGTCCAAAAATATCATACAAACCTACCGGAATCGTCAAAATACCGATCTGAGGTTGTTTACTAAGAACGTTGACTGTGGTTAACTCAAGCCTTATTTTAAGTCAAACATCATATTTTTCTTAAAATTTCACATAATAGCTTTCCGAAAAACCACACGGACCATACATGCAAGTCATAACGCGTCAAATTAAGCTACGGGAGGTCTCGGAACATAGAAAAATGAGCTAGTACTCAAAACGACCTATCGGGTCGTCACAATGCCTTGGCACAAATTACCACCCCAAACTGATGGAAAATTAAGAGGGTTAACGAATGCTTAGAAACCTATTTAACGTGCATGACTTCACATAGACCATCACAAGTAAGGAATAACTGGAACTTGCTGAGTAGTGGTACAAAAATAAGTACCACTCTAGCCTTAGTTGCTCTCCTTTGAGGCATTTTTTGAATATCCTTCATCACACATATCTTTAGTGCCTAATTTGGATTCCAAGGTGCCAGATGCTGAAGAATATGTGATGAGAAGACAATAAAAGCTAACAAATTCTTAAGGATAAACTCCATAAGGCTCAAGAAAGGATGAAACATTCCTAGCAGAAGTATAGAAAGTTTCAAGTAGATGAAATGGTCTTCTTGAAATTACAACCCTACAGACTAACTTCAATAACTTTGAGGAAGAATGTGAAGTTAAGCTCCAAATACTATGGGTTGTATAAGGTACTGGAGAAAATTGGCAAGATTGCCTACAGGTCAGAACTATTAACAGGATTCCACATTTTATTATTAAAATAGATGTTAGTCCAACCCAGAGGCGGATCCAGGAGTTGAAGGTTCCGAGTGCCATACTTTTTTATTGTAGACGTCTTGCGATTTACAAGGTTCAAAGATAAACATTTGTTCAGTTTGATCAACTTTGGACTTTGACTTATTTACTTTTTCGATTTAAATATAAAAATAGACCGAGCGAAAAAAATATAATAATAATGACAACTTGGCGCAAATTACAAAACTTCCAACAATATTACTATTAACATTATTTTTTTCTTTCTATAGAGTACTCTATAATGCATTCATTAATGATCGATCTATATGTAGAAATTTTTAAATTTTCAATTATAGCTAGCCATAAGAGATCAAGCACTCCTCTTTGAGCTCAAGAAATGAAAAGCCAAGGAGAATTCACTCCCTTTGTAAATTTTCATACATATACGAAAACGAAGTTTAACATGGTGGTGTCTGTTTACCCTCAAAATCGGATAACAATTAAATTTGTTAGTGGTTTAAAGGATATGCTGATTAATTTGATACTAAACGATAAACTTGATAGCAATTGAAATAAATAACGATAAATTAACTGCAAACCACACGAATTGGATAATATCAGCCTAGGAAAGTTGGTTGCCCTTGAGTTGAATGTACTTTGATCAACACCAAGACATCAAAGAATAAAAACTTAAAGAATAACGATAATGTATTACGTATGAATGTATGTTACAGTGCCCTTTCATGAGTCGCGAGGCCCGCTTTATATATTACAGGAGCCATACTTTTAGGGTATTATTCTATTATTCTATAAAAGATAAACAGTCCTTGATTCGCTGATTGTTGGTCCCTCTTTTTTGGTATGTTCCGTGATTTTTGCCGTAATGTTCGGTTACTTGCGGGAATTTCGGACCCTTGTGAGATAAGCTGGCAATATTTTCCTTGAGACTGTTATAACTGGGACCCGTTATGACCTCGCTAAACTTGATGAAAGCATGTTTGACCTCGGATTGGGGCCTCCTCTTCTGCTTGACCGGGTAAAACTTTGGATCCAAGCTTGGCTTGTGAGTGGTTATTTCCGGTGGTATCCTTTTCATATCGAGGTGGGACCATGCAAAACAATCTTTGTTATCTACAAGAAATTGAATGAGTTCTTTTCTGAGCTCGGGGTTTAACCCCGTACCCCAGGTATACCTTTCGATCGGGCAAGTGTTCACTTAGTACGACTTGCTCCAGTTCCTCGACCATTGATTTTGTAGCGTCGGAATCATCGGGGATTATAAAAGACCTGGGAACTCCATAGTTGTTGTTCTCGTCTATCCTTTGCTCCTCTGACTTTGTCGAGGTTGGTATCGGTGATTGCAAACATCTCCTTAGCGGCCACCTCATCTACGAGACCACCTCATCGACCGCGAACATCTCCTTAGCGGCCGGTTGTTCTCCGTAAACTATTTTGATTCCTTCGAGCATCGAGAATTTCAGCACCTAGTGTAATGTCGAGGGTATTGCTCTCATGTTGTGAATCCATGGCCTTCCGATCAAAGCATTGTATCTCATATTGTAAAACACCGGAAGAAAATTTCGAAGTACTTAAGCGCTATTAAGAAAGTTGATGTGCGTAATTATATTATTTTGTGTGCAGAAAAGGGACTATTATATGAATAATATCAATTGATATCACTAATATATGTATGCAGTGCACTAAGAATGGTTTATGGTCTAAAAAGAGCCCCAAGGCTAAGGCAAGTTAAAAATTTCATGATAGAATAAAGTTTCAAGTGAGTTCGCACAAGATCTAACTTCAAACGAGCATACCTCTCTTGATATGAAGAGTTATATGGTGTATTACCTATCAAATTAAAGCCTTTTGAGTCTAGTTTCCAACTCTTTAAACTGTTCGTCATTTGGATATTTCTACAAGAAGGTATGACCGAATTACCTAAGGCTGACAGAATGCGATTCTGCAACCAATTCTTCAACCATTATGCGATCGCAAAATGGTTATGCGGCCGCAAACCGGTCGCAGAATGGACCAGAACAGCCCAGTTCTGGGCACCAATTTGTGCGACCATTGTGCGACCCGCACATTAATTGTGCGACCCGCATATTAATTGTGCGACCCGCACATTAATTGTGTGGTCCATTGTGCGACCGCATAGCTGAGTTCGGAGGGTTAATTTTTCTCTTTTCATAACCCGACCCCATTTTGATAAATAGGCTTTGGGGCTTATTTTGGGATATTTTCCTGAGGGTTTTAGAGAGAGGTAAGAGCATTTTAGAAAGAGAAGGAGGGAACCTAACATTATAATCATCCAATCTTGCACCAATCGTCAAGAATCATGGAAGCTAATCACAAGATCTTCATCTAAGAGGTAAGGTTCCATACCCTAGTTTCCAATTTTGAATTTGGGTAAAATATGGTTGATTTGGAGTATGATTCTTGGGTATAAGAGCATTATTTTTACATGCTTGTACTAATAAGGTTTGTGGGAAGATTGTTGAGCTCAAATAATTAAAGATTGGGTTATGGAGTGAAGGAAATCTTGTAGAAGAACCTTGTAGTTAGATTTACACACCTAGTGTTTGATAAAATGCTCAAATGAGTTGAGATCATGAATATCTTCCTAATAATGGTTTAATTTTTGTTATGTCTCAAAATAGATTGGGATTGCTAGAATTTCTGAAACGTTGTAGTAATTTAAGGAAAGCTCAAAGCAAGGTATGTTGGCTAAACTTTCTCTCTTAGAATAGATATCCATAATGTTTCCATAAAATCAAGTATGATTGGCTCAAGATTCCTAATTTCTATATTCCGGGTTATTCCCTATAAACTTGTTTATTCCGAATGAGCCTTATGTCGAAAGATAGATGTTCAAAGTATGATTTGCATATTAAAATGTTGTGGCTTTGAGTCGTGTTTTAGATGAGAACTAGTATACTAATTGTGTGAGAAAATCTCAATATTCTTAAGACTCGAAATTGCTCATATGTGTACCTAAAGTCTAGATTGGAAATGTATTATTGTTGATAACCTATAAAGGTGGTTGGAAATGAAATAAGTGAATTGGGATATAAAGTGTGGCCAATGTGCAAGAGTGAAAGTTATACTTGTAGCTAATGGTGCCAATGAAATGAAATGATGTGAGAAAGGTTA
Organism: Nicotiana tomentosiformis; assembly: GCF_000390325.3. Classification (NCBI taxonomy): domain Eukaryota; kingdom Viridiplantae; phylum Streptophyta; class Magnoliopsida; order Solanales; family Solanaceae; genus Nicotiana; species Nicotiana tomentosiformis. The sequence continues at coordinate 75,017,890 of NC_090818.1, read as the reverse complement.
TGAAATGAGCCTCGACGCAAATGTTTTAAAATGACTTCGAAAATAGAATTGCCTAAAAGCTTTCGTACTCAAGTCATGCCATAAGTGGCTGTTTTAACAAATACTATGCTTTGTGAGTAATTCCAATGTATTTTGCGTTCTTACATATTCGTGAGTGAAAATTATGTATTATCCTTTTTGGGAAAGAGTATTTCAAGAATAAATGGTGTGTTACTTATTGATGATTTTAACTTGCGCATCAATAGCCAATTATATTACTCCATTTCTCCGAAAGAAATCTATTGTGCTTAAATTACTTATTTCTAATGAACTTAAAGTTGTGATTTTCGAAATATTATATGTATGTTGATATTATGATGATGATACATGAGAGGGAAGAAATGAAAGTGTGGAATATCAAATATGGCCATCGTGTCTTAAATAAAGAATCTTGTGAATGGCCAAAAGAGCCAAGGAAATATTGTTGTTGTGAATGACTAAAAATACTAGTGAAGATTTATACAATGTGAAAGATGATGAGGTAAATATATTTACACCTATGTTTTTTTTTTTTTGAATTATTCTCCTTATTTAGGATGAGATTGATGTGATAAAATTATTCCTCTTATTTGAAATTGAGATTTTGGTTGATGTCTTCAAATAAGACATCCTAGCCGATCAGGTCGTGATCGGACTCCGTGCTAAACTTACGGTGGTATTGGTAATTATAGTAATTGTGGTTGTTGTCTCTAATGAGATGGCCTAGCCGATCGGGCCGTGATCGGACTACGTACTAAATTTATGATGGTATTGATATTGACAGTAATTGTGATTGATTCTCTAATGAGATAGCCTAGCCGATCGGGTCGTGATCGGACTACGTACTAAATTTACGGTGGTATTGATATTGACAGTAATTGTGGTTGATTCTCTAATGAAATAGCCTAGCTGATCGGGTCGTGATCGGACTTCGTACTAAATTTACGGTGGTATTAATATTGACAGTAATTATGGTTGATTCTCTAATGAAATAGCCTAGCCGATCGGGTCGTGATCGGACTCCGTACTAAATTTACGGTGGTATTGATATTGACAGTAATTGTGGTTGATTCTCTAATGAGATAGCCTAGCCGATCGGGTCGTGATCGGACTATGTACTAAATTTACGGTGATATTGATATTGACAGTAATTGTGGTTGATTCTCTAATGAGATAGCCTAGCCGATCAGGTCGTGATCGGACTCCGTACTAAATTTACGGTGGTATTGATATTAACAATAATTGCGGTTGATTCTCTAATGAGATAGCCTAGCCAATCGGGTCGTGATCGGACTCCGTACTAAATTTATGGTGGTATTGGTATGGATAGTAATTGTGGTTGATTCTCTAATGAGATAGCCTAGCCGATCGGGTCGTGATCGGACTCCGTGCTAAAAGTACGGTGGCATTGGTATTGTGAATACTGGTATTGTGAACATTGGTATTGTGAACACTGGTATTGTGAACATTGGTATTGTGAACAATGTTATATCGGTGCAAATGATCTCCCAACCAAAAATTATATATGAAGTTCGTATTTTAAAAATTATTATGTTTTAACTAGACATTTGGATATTGTGGATTTTGACTTATTGTTTCTATGTGTTGCCTTTTCTTATATGGGCATTCTATTTTGAAAGAGGATTTTTAGCTATACATACCATTTCTATTCGACAGTACTAACTTCCCTTTTGCCGGGGGCGCTGCATCTTTAATGGATGCAGGTGGTTCTACAACAGGTGTCATTGATCAGTGATAGCAGTATACTCTTTTCAGCTGATTTGGTGAGCCCCACTTTATTTTGGGGTCATGTATTTGTTTCTCATATACTGTATTTTGAGGTATAGCCGGGGCCTTGTTGCCGACATTTCCATATGACTTTTTTATTGTACTTAGAGGCTCCGTAGACAGGTTGTGGGTTGTGGTTGATATTAGGAACTGAACTAGATATGTTGGTATTTGGAAATCATATTTTTTATTAATTCTATAAACTCGTAATATTTTGGAAATTATGAAAGAAGCTGCTAACGGGAATGAAAAAGAAAGTTGTTAATGAAATCTTTTTAGTGTTTGATTAATGGAGTACATCTCCTATTATTTCATGAATGAGTTTGGGTAGAATAAAATCTAACAGGCTTGCTCAGCCGGGTTTACTCGGTTGAGCGCCGGTCGCGCTCCCCGAGTTTGGGGCGTGACACATATCCCCTTCGATTACATAGAACTTGGATTCCTGAATGGTTCCGGTGACGTTCATTAGTAATATTATTTCCCCTTTAGTGGTTTCATAGTCCATATTGAACCCGTTTTGGACTCGGACTGTAGGTACGATCTGATCTGGTAGGCCGAGTTGTTCCACAACTTTCGATCTGATAATATTGGCCGAGCTACCTGGATCAATCAATACATGTTTAACTCGATATTTATTTATGAGTACCGATATTACCAGTGCATCATTATGGGGTTATGCGATTCCCTCTGTGTCTTTGTCGCTGAATGACAAGGTTCCTTCCGGTAGGTAATCTCGAGTATATTTCTCCCTTGTGATGGAAAGTTTGGTGCGCTTCAGCATCGGTCCCTGGGGGATGTCGACCCCACCGATGATCATGTTTATGATGTGCTGAGGTTCCTCTAGTTCGGTTCATTTATTAGAATCCCTGTTCCAGAAATGGTTCTTGGCCCCATCACTGAGGAATTCTCGAAGATGTCCGTTGTTGAACAGTCGGGCTACCTCTTCCCTTAATTGTCGACAATCTTCCGTTTTGTGACCATGAGTGCCGTGATATTTGCACATTAGCTTAGGGTCCCTTTGGGCTGGGTCGGATTACAAAGGCTGAGGCCATTTGGTATCTTTGATGTGTTCAATGGCGGACACGATAGCAGAGGCATCGATGCCGAAATTATACTCTGATAGCCTTGGCACTTCTTTAGGCCCGAAGGGACTGTCGAAGCTATTTTTGCTCAAGAGTCCTCAGTGGTTCTGCCCTCGGTCATTTCTTCTTCCATTTCTCATAGGGTTTCACCCGGACCCACTGCTTCTCCGGTCTCAATTGTATGGTTGATATCGACCCTGGTTTGATCTAGGTTCGTGATCAGTGTCCCTCTTAACTCGATCGATGATCCTGACGGTGTGTACGGATCGGGAAGGGGTACCAAACCTGTCATCTTCGACCCTGATTTTTGATTGGTACCGGTTGTAGACATCGGTCCAAGTGATTGCTGGATATTCTACCAAGTTTTGTTTTAACTGTTGTGAAGTCTGCGAGTTTCGAACGTTGAGTCCTTGGGTGAAAGCCTGAACGGCCCAATCGTCCGCGACCGAGGGCAAATCCATCTGTTCCATTTGGAACCGGGATACGAATTCTCTGAGCATCTCATTATCCCTCTGTTTTACTTTGAAAAGGTCTGAATTCTTGGTCTCGACCTTTATAGCCCCGGTGTGTGCCTTTACGAAGGAATCTGCAAGCATAGCAAATGAGTCAATAGAATTGGGAGGCAGGTTGTGAAACCATATCATAGCTCCTTTTCAATATGGTCTCCCCAAACTTTTTCAACAGCACAGACTTGATCTCATCATCCTCCAAGTCGTTCCCTTTGATGGCACATGTATAGGAGGTCGCATGCTCATTTGGGTATGTCATTCCATTGTACTTAGGAATCTCGAGCATGCAAAACTTCTTGGGGATCGACTTTGGAACGGCGCTCGGGGGAAAATGTTTCTGAATAAATTTCTTGGAATCCGGGATCTTCAGTATTGGGGGTGTTCTCGAGATTTGGTCGACCCTGGAATTTTAGGTTTCTACCTTTTTATCATTGCCTTCGATTTTCTTTTCCCCTGATTCTATATGTTTCGTCAATTCTTCAAGTAATTTTATGATTTCGGGATTAGTCCTCGATTCACTCTAGCTTGTTCTTTCTGAGGTTGGTTCGTTCTTGCGGATGGATTCCCGGGGGAGCTCTGGTTTATTCATGCTCGGTGTTCGACCTTGGCTCTACAATTGAGCTATTGCCGTTTGTTGAGCCTGTAGCATTTCTAAGATTATACGCAGGTTGATCCCATCATTTTTGCCGTCGTGCGTGTTTTGGAAAATCGAACGCACTTCCCCGCGCATGCTGTTTTTGGGTTCGGTGGGCTGGTTTGTGTCGATGTTCATATGCGAACAGGTGTCGATGGGAACCACCACTAGGATTCTACCAAGATCGACCAGTGTTGCTTCGTTATCGAGCGCTGCATTGTTGTTCCTGCCATGGTGGCCGTATTCTACGTCTATGTTAGGAGGGACAGGCTGTGGGTTTGACATTCCGACCCTGACCTGAAATCAAAAATACTTTAAAGAGCAAGTGTAAAATGGGGTGTGTTATGATGATTTGTATCAAATTGCCGCTATTATCCTTAGCCCCACGATGGGCGTCAAATTGTTTACCCTCAAAATCATATAATAATTGAATTTGTTAGTGGTTTAAAAGATATGCGGATTGAAATAAATAACGATAAATTAACTGCAAACCACACGAATTGGATAATATCAGCCTAGGAAAGTTAGCTGCCCTTGAGTTGAATGTACTTTGATCAATACCAAGACACCAAAGAATAAAAACTTAAATGATAACGGTAATGTATTGCGTATGAATGTATGTTACAATGTCCTTTCATGAGTCGCCAGACCCCCTTTATATATTAGAGGAGCCCTACTTTTAGGGTATTATTTTATTGTTCTATAAAAGGTAAACAATCCTTGATTCGCTGATTGTTGGTCCCCCTTTTTTGGTATGTTCCATGATTTCCGCCGTAATGTCCGGTTAGTTGTGAGAATTTCAGACCCTTGTCGGATATAAGCTGGCAATAATTTTCTTGAGACCGTTATAACCGGGACCGGTTATGACCTCGGTAAACTTGAAGGAAAATCTGGTGGTTTCGGTGACTAATTCAGCAAGGCAGGAATCGATCTTTGGGATTTTATCACCATCTCTCAATCCCAAATTGATGTGTTGGATGCTCGGTCAAATCCTGAGTTTGATTTTACCCGTATACAGTGTGCAAATAATTTGTCCATTTTAAGAGAGTAGTATTCAGATTAATCCTAATCCTCCATGATGTTTTTTCTTTTCTTTATTTACCCTTTCTTTCTAGGTGCAGAGTTAGTTGGTATAAAAACCAGAAAAGAAAAAGAAAAAAGTTAAAAGGAAAATGAATGATTAAATGGGAGAACAATATTAGTCCAAAACAATCTGTTAAAGAAAAATGCCAGCTAGTTGATCCATCAAAAATGTAAAACAAAATCTGAGTTTGAGAACAGAATAGAAGAAAATAATTAAAGAAATTAGAAGATGAGATGGGGAAAATGATTTCCAGAAAGTTGAAGAGAATTAATATTGTTCTTTCCTCTTATTTTCGTTGTTAAATGGATAAAGAAGGGAAAGAAGAATTAGAAAGGAAAGAGAAAGAGAAATTCTATCTGATGCAGCAGCAAAAATTTTGAAAAGTGCTGTTGTCGAAAGGGGTTTCGATCCTAGCCAGCAAGGAGGAAAATCTAGCCATTTGCCAATGGCACCATGGCATTGTTTCTTACTCTAGGTGGAAGTTTACATATTTATACCATTTCTTATATATTTACACATATAAACATGTATACGGTCGAAGTCGAGCTCGACTTCAACTTGGTAGATTAGGTTTGGAACATGGCGACCACGGACTGAAGATCGACCTCGAGTTTCACCGAGCTAGAACCCAAGGTCGAAAAACCTGCCTTCGAGGAAAATTGAGTCCGGTGTCGACCTTAGCCTCGAACGAGCTCGAGGATAACTAACAGAAGACAGAAATATCCACGACTGGACGGATATTACAGCGAGAATCTCGACACATATCAGTAAGGAACTGGTAATCAGCGAATCAAGAGATTTTTACTTTTTATAGAAATGTACCTAAAATAGGACTTTTCTATTATATAAAGGGGGGTCTGATAAGTCATTAAGGAGATTGTAACACGTATCCCTAAGTAATATACTGTTATTTCTAGTTCTTATTATCTCATTATTCTTTTTCGGCATCGATTAAAGCATTTATTACTCAGAGGTGATCAACCTTCAAGGCTAAGATTGATCAACTTGTGTGGTTTGCATTTACCTTTTCATCGATTATTTCAATATTAATCTGATTTCTCATTTTGTATCAAGTTAGATCACGTATCCTTAAAACCACGTATAAATTTAATTATTATCCGATTTTGAGGGTAAACAGTTTGGCATCCACCATGGGGCTAAGGATAATAGTGATTATTTGATACGAATTTCCATAACACACACTACTTTACACTTGCTATTTGAAGTGTCTTTGATTCCAGGATAAAATACAAAATGTCGAACTCTCAATCAGCACCCCTGCATGTTGATAACGATTCCGGTCATCAAGGTGAAAATAATAACATAGCGCCCGGAAATGAGGTACCACCTGCTGATCCCATTGAAATTCCGATCGCAGACCCGATTGATGCTAATTCACATGTGGCTATCGATGCAAACTTGCCTACCGACCCCAAAAATAGCGTTCGTGGCGGAGCTCGATCGACAACCTGAAACACACAAAATGTTGAATTATACGGGATTAGTCTACAGTTGATCTTCGAAATGTTACAGGCTCAACAGGCGAATTTCCAAATACTAGAGCCGTGCACCGAGCAGTGTCGAGCCAGATCCGCCCCGGGAAGTCACCCACATGGATGAATCGGTCATAGAAAGGTCAAATGAATATGAATCGGGGGCTAACCCATATATAATAAAGATGCTCGAGGAGCTGACAAAACAGATAAAATCAGGGGAGAAGAAAATCGAATCTAACGACGAAAGGGTGGAGACCAACAACTCCAGGGTAGACTAAATCCTAGGAGCACCTCCCATATTGAAAGGACTGGATTCCAGGAAGTTCGTGCAAAAACCTTTTCCTCCGAGTACGGCTCCGAAGCCGATCCCCAAAAAATTCCGTATGCCCGAAATACCTAAGTATAACGGAACGACCGACCCAAACGAGCATGTGACCTCTTATACATGTGCCATCAAAGGGAACGACTTGGAGGACGGTGAAATCGAGTCTGTTCTGCTGAACAAATTTGGGGAGACCCTATCAAAGGGAGATATGATATGGTATCACAATTTACCTCCTAGTTCTATTGACTCATTTGCTATACTTGAAGACTCTTTCGTAAAAGCACATGTTGGTGCTATCAAGGTCGAGACTAGGAAATCGGACATTTTCAAAGTCAAAAAGAGGGATAACGAGATGCTCAGGGAATTCGTATCCTTTTTTCAAATGGAAAGAATGGATCTGCTGCCGGTCGCTGATGATTGGGTTCTTCAAGCTTTCACTCAGGGATTCAATATTTGAAGCTCGGTGGCTTCACAGCAGCTGAAGAAGAACCTGATAGAATACCCGACCGTTACATGGGCCGACGTGCATAACCGGTATCAATCAAAAATCAGAGTCGAAGATGATCAACTCGAGGGCCTTTCGGGGAACCCTCGACAGAGTCAAGAGAGGCATCGATCGTAAACCGAGGTCAAACAAGGATCGGTACCAGCCATATGATGGAGATTGGAGAAGTAGTGGGTCCGGGTGGAACTCTATGAGAAACGAAAGGAAAAATTACCGAGGTCAAGTCAACCGGGGTCTCATGACCAAAACTGGCTTCGACGGGCCTAAGGAAGCACCGAGGCTATCGGAATACAACTTTAATGTCGATGCTGCCGCCATTGTATCAGCTATCGGGCGCATCAAACATACCAAATGGCCTCGGTCTCTACAGTCCGATCCAACCCAAAGAGATCCTAAACAGATGTGCAAATATCATGGCACTCACAGTCATAGAATGGAAGATTGTTGACAGCTAAGATATGAAGTAGCCCATCTATTCAACAATGGGCACCTTCGAGAATTCTTGAGTGACCGAGCCAGGAATCATTTCAGGAACAGGGATTCTAACAAATAGGCAGAACAAGAAGAACCTCAACACGTCATTAACATGATCATCAGTGGGGTCGATATCCCTAAGGGGCCGACATTAAAACGCACCAAAGTATCTATCACTAGGGAGAAACGAACTCGAGACTACATTCCGGAAGGAACTTTATCTTTCAATGACGATGATGCGGAAGGGATCGTGCAACCCCATAATGATGCACTGGTAATAGTAGTACTCGTAAATACAATCCGGGTTAAACGTGTGTAAATTGATCCAGGTAGCTCAGCCAACATCATTCGATCAAGGGTCATGGAGCAACTTGGTCTACAAGATCAAATCATGCCTGCAGTTCGAGTTCTAAACGGATTCAACATGGCATGTGAGACCACTAAGGGCGAAACAACGTTACCGGTAAACACCGCCGGGACCATCCATGAGACTAAATTTTATGTGATCGAATGGAGACATGAGGTACAAGGCTTTATTCGGAAGGCCATGGATCCACAACATGAGGGCGGTGCCCTCGACACTGCACCAGGTACTAAAATTCCCAACACCTAGCATAGTCAAAACAGTCTACGGTGAACAATCGGCTACAAATGGAAATGTTCGCGGTCGAGGAGGTGATACCAGCATCTGCAAGCTCAACACCAAAGGATCCGAAATAGATGGTCAAAGACGGGGCCAAATAGCAATCACCGATACCATCCTCGGCAGATTCAAACAAACAAAGGGAAGCCAAGGATGATGATTATGGGGTTCCCAAATCTTTTATTGCCCTCGATGATTCTGACGCCACTAAATCGACGGTCGAAGAGCTGGAACGAGTCATACTGTGAGAACGCTTGCCCGATCGAAAGGTATACCTAGGCATGGGGTTAAGCTCCGAGCTCATGGAAAAACTTATTCAATTTCTTATAACTAACGAAGATTGTTTCTCTTGGTCCCACCTTGACTTGACAGGGATCTCGCCGGAGATAACTACTCACAAGCTGAGCCTGGACCCGAAGTTTCATCCGGGTCAAACAGAAGAGGAGACCTCAGTCTGAGATCAAGCATGCTTTCATCAAGGACAAGGTATCTAAACTTCTTAATATAGGGTCTATTCGGGAGGTTAAATACCCGGATTAGTTAGCAAATGTAGTGGTAATCGCTAAAAAAGGGAATAAACTAAGAATGTGTGTAGACTACAAAGATTTGAATAAGGCATACCCCAAAGACTCTTTTCCTTTGCCCAACATCGACTGTATGATCGATGCCACGGCTGGACACGAGACCCTCAGTTTTCTCGACACCTATTCCGGGTACAACCAAATACGGATGGACTCGGGTGATCAGGAAAAAACTTCTTTCATCACTAAATATGGCACATACTATTACAACGTAATGCCGTTCGGATTAAAAATGCTGGTGCCACATACCAATGCCTAGTAAATCAAATGTTCGAGGAACAAATAGGAAAATTAATGGAAGTTTACATTGATGACATGTTAGTTAAGTCCCTGCGAGTAGAGGACCATTTAAAAGATTTGCAGGAAACCTTCAGCATACTAAAGTGATACAATATGAAGCTGAACCCGGAAAAATGTGCGTTTGGAGTTGGATCAGGTAAGTTCCTCGGATTCATAGTATCCAATCGGGGAATCAAGATTAATCCCGATAAGATCAAAGCCATCGAAGATATCACGATCGTAGACAACGTGAAGGCCATGCAAAGGTTAACCGGGCGCATAGCCGCCCTGGGGAAATTTATTTCGAGGTCATCCGACAAGAGTCACTGATTCTTCGCACTATTGAAGAAAAAGAAGAATAACTTCTCGTGGACCCCGGAATGCCAACGAGCTTTGGAGGAACTCAAGAGGTACTTATCGAGCCCACCATTCTTTCACACACCAAAGACAGATGAACAATTGTACTTGTACTTGGTGGTCTCAGAGAAAGTGGTAAGTGGAGTCCTAGTACGAGAAGAGTAAGGTGCGCAATTTCCAATTTACTATGTTAGTAGAACCTTAGGTGAGGCCGAAACTAGGCACCCTCACCTAGAAAAACTAGCGCTCGCTTTGCTAAGTGCCTCTAGGAAGCTAAAATCGTACTTCCAGTTTCACCCCATATGTGTCGTAACTACTTACCCGTTGAGAAACGTTATGCATAAGCCTTAACTCTCGGTCCGTTTGGCCAAATAGGCCGTAGAAATAAGTGGGTATGATATTGAATACCGACCTCGGACTGCCATCAAGTCAGAAACTTCCTCAGAAATCTGGACCCTCTTTACGGATGGCGCCTCAAACGCAAAAGGGTCCGGACTTGGCATCGTACTAAAGCCACCAACAGGTAATATAATTAGACAATCTATTAAGACTGTGAAATTGACTAACAACGAAGCCGAATATGAGGCCATGATTGCAGGCCCTGAACTAGCCAAAAGCTTGGGGGTAGAGGTGATCGAAACCAAGTGTGATTCCCTCATCGTGGTAAACCAAGTAAATGGAACATTCGAGGTCAGAGAAGAACGAATGCAAAGATACTTGGACAAGTTACAGGTGACATTACATCGATTCAAAGAATGTACTCTGCAACATGTACCTTGGGATCAAAACAGCGAGGTCGATACCCTCGCTAACTTGGGGTCGTCAGTCGAAGACGATGAGTTCAACTCGGGAGAAGTCGTACAGCTTATGAGATCGGTGGTGGAAGAAGGCCATGCCGAGATTAACTCAACGAGCCTAACTTGGGACTGGAGGAATAAGTACGTAGAATATCTCAGGACCCGTAAACTGCCCTCGGATCCAAAAATATCGAGGGCCCTGCGTACAAAGGCAGCCCGATTTAGCCTGTTCGAAGACGGAACTCTGTTCAGAATAACATTTGATGGACCACTTGCAATATGTCTAGAGCCGAGGGATATTGAGTACGTTTTGTGGCAAATCCACGAAGGTACATGTGGAAATCACTCGGGCACCGAATCGCTGGTCCGAAAAATAGTCAGAGCCGGTTACTACTGGATCGACATGGAAAAAGATGCGAAGGAGTTCATTTGAAAATGTGAAGAATGCCAAAGACACGCTCTGATGATTCATCAACCCGGGGAGCTACTACATTCGGTTTTGTCGCCATGATCGTTCATGAAATGGGGAATGGACATCGTTGGCCCCCTCCCATGGGCACCCGGTAAGGCTCAATTTATATTGTTTATGAGTGACTATTTTTCTCAATGGGTGGAAGCCAAGTGTACGAGAAGGTCAGGGAGAAGGAAGTCATCGATTTCATTTGGGACCGCATCATATGCCGATTCGGAATGCCGCCCAAGATTGTATGCGATAATGGGAAACAATTCGTCGGCAACAAAGTAACGAAATTCCTTGAAGACCACAAGATCAAAAGGATCCTATCAACACCTTATCACCCTAGTGAGAATAGACAAGCTGAATCTACCAATAAAATCATACTCCAAAACCTCAAAAATAGGTTAGCCGATGCCAAAGTAAGATGTAAGGAAGTGCTACCCGAAGTCCTATGGGCATACCGTACGACCTCGAAGTCTATTACCGGGGCTACCCCGTTCTCTTTAGTTTATGGCACCTAAGCTTTGATAATGGTCGAGGTCAGAGAACCAAGTATATGATTCCAATATGCAACAAAGAAATTAAATGATGAAGCTATGAGTACGAGCCTGGAGCTAGTAGATGAAAGGCGTGAAGTCGCCCTTGTCCGGTTAGCCGCACAAAAATAGCGGATCGAAAGGTATTACAATCGAAGGGCCAACCTTCGACACCTTAATACCGGGGACTTGGTACTAAGAAAGGTGACACTGAACACCCGGAACCCAAACAAAGGGAAATTGGGACCGAACTAAGAAGGACCGTACCAAATTATCGAGATCACTGTAAAAGGATCCTACAAACTCGGAACAATGAGCGGCGAGCAACTACCGAACAACTGGAATATAACTCACTTGAAGCGATATTACTCTTAAGGTACGGCCCTGTTCTTTCTTTTATTTACATCTTAAACTAACGCTTGCAGGTAGCCAACAAGGGACGATACGAGATTTTAGGTCTGAAAGCACGCGTTGCACTCTTTTTCCCTTGAATCGGTTTTGTCCCAAATGGTTTTTACGGCAAGATTTTTAACAAGGAAACAAGTAAATCGTCCTAACTTAGAATCAAAGGCCGATAATGAATCGGTGACGATGATCACAATAGCATTCGAGGACTCTCTTCGATCAACCCCGAGCACTAGAGGGCGTTGCCCTCTGATATCGACTTTAGCATGGAAATAGACTTCGGGATTGAAGGGTCTCAATCGATAGGATTCAATGTAAGGGCCAGGCAGTCAAATGAACTGTGCCCACATAGACTGCTCGAACCCTGACACAGAGCATGAACCCATGTATTACTATTATGCACAAGAATTAAGAAAAGTCTTTTCTTTACAAACATCTTATCCTTTAAAAAAAATTTCTTTGCATTTCTTAAGAATTCCCTACTTCTGATCCCCTAAAGGTTTCAAGCCCAAGGGCCGCCTTAAACCGAGTTCGAACAATCACTTAGGGATTGCCGTTCGAAAATAAACTCGGACGGTCCAAACTATTTGACCTCGGGAGCATAAGACCTATAAGGCAACCCCCCAATTTCAAAGGCTACGGCCACCCCCACTCGAGGACTGTTATCTTAGGCAAGCCCGGATAACTCGGAAAAGCAAGCCCACTGGGTGACACTGGAACTAAAAAGGCTACGGCCATATTAATACGGCTCGGAGACGTCCAAGACCCGTAACAAAAACAAGGCCTTCGAAAAAGAATTCATAACTGGTTCTAAAGGCTACCCTCGGCAGACTATAATCTAAATTGCTTACTTCGGGAGAAAGTCTTCTGGAACACCGAACTCCCAGGATGCCTTTAAACAGAATAATGTAAAGGCAAGGCTTGTTTGAACCTTCGAACATAACCTAATTATTTCATGCTAAGGCATTTCAATTTTTGTGAATACAAATAATAAAGCAAAGGGAAAAATTCAAAAGTTGTAAAAGGGAAAGAAAGCCTTATATATTCATATCCAAAATTCTTTTTACAAGGGCCAAATAGCCCCGATACAAAATTTTACAACGGCCTCAAAAAGCAAAAGACAAAAATATCCTAAATGGCCTAGTCTTTGTCGGGGGCCGCATCATCGCCTTCGGGGTCTCCGTCACCTTCGGACTCACCCGAATCTTCAGACCCCTCAGAATCGTCCTCCTCAGGGAAAGCCAGCTTCCTGGCCTGGGCTTCGAATACCTTGGCATTCTCGATTTCAGCCAACAGATCAAAACACCGAGCATGAACTCCCTCGAGGGCCTCCCTTCGGGATTTCCACTTCATATGCTCCACCATATTTCTCACTTGGTCCTGAGTCACCTCAGCATCAGCCTTGTGCTGGGCCACCCTCTCATTGGCCTCGGCCTCGTCCTTGACCACGGCAACCTCAGACTTGGCCACCTCAAGTTCCTTGGCCAAATTTTCTCGACCGGAGACCGCCGAGCTTAGTTGAGTCTGGAGCTCCTCGATCTTTTTGGCCTGTACCGAGGCCTTTTCCTTTACAGCCCAGAGCTGGACCTCAGTCAAAGCCAATTGTGCCCGGGCAGTCTCCTTTTATGAGGCCAAGCGGTCTATGTTTCTTTTCCATTCTTCGGCCTCAGCTTTCACCGTGTCCACCTCCGCCTGGAACTGCTCGATCTGGTCAAGTTTCTTTTGAACCTGCGGGTTCGGACCATTAGTCATTGTGTCTGACTCATCGTCACTAACTTTGAATACTATTCTTACCTGCTCGACCAGGATGGCATGCTCCTTCCGAACCGCTTCTAGCTCGGCCTGGAGTTTCTCACTGAGAAGCTTATAAACAGCCCTCTTCTCAGTGAGCTCTCGAGTTTCGACCTCATGATGGTTTAATTCTTCTTAATATCGGAGAAACGTCTCGTGATGAAGCACTGAGGCCTGCAAGCACAAAGAAAAGAGTTACGATTGTTTGCAAATTAATCTAAGTACGTAATAAAGAGGCATTCAAAATTACCCGATTAAACGCCTGTTGTGCTTCGTTGAAAAGGCAGGGCGCTTCCACCTCGTCCATCTTAGCTTTATCCTCTTCGGTCACCAGGCACCGAAGATAGCTGGAGAACCCTATGGGGGTAGAGAGAATCCGGGCATCCTCCGAAATGGACATGATAATCGACCGCTTCCGTTCAAGATCTGCACTCGAAGCTGGGAACCGATTTACTAGTCTCGGACTTGTAGAAGTCCCGCTGGCTCCCGAAAATGGTCTCTTCTTTGGTACCGGTAAGTCGCCCAACCCGGTGACGTCCTCCGAGGCGGTAGAATCTAAACCATCAAAGAAGTTGTAAAAGTCTGCTACCCCTTGGGGCCCTTCACCAAGGTGACCTTTCAGATTTTGGGCCTCGTTGATCATAGAGTCGGTAAACGAAGGCAACTCAGAGAGATCTATCACTCTAAGTGCGTCCTTCGAGGCATTGTCCTCTGCCCGAGAAACATTGTCCGCGGCCTCCTTATCAGTCTCCCTAACTTGAGGCAAAATGACCTCGCCCCTCTCTGGTTTTGAGGCCTCGGACACTGCCTCTCCATCGGCCCCCTGGTTCGGGGTGATTCGGTGCTGCCCCTCTCCGATTCGGGGCCCTTTCGTCCCTCGAACTGTGGTCGCACGCGGGCCACCAGTTCCGACGTTTCTTCTTCTTCTTCTTTGGACTCATCCCTTAACTGACGGAGTGAGTCCGATGGGAGATCTCGGGCACTAGTATTTTCGGTGGATTTGCGCACCAGCCTCCTCCTTGATTTCTTCTTCTCGGAGCTCAGAGAACTCGGATCCCGTTTTCTTTTCTTCTCTTTATCCTGCCTCGAAGGAGATGGTTTGGGGAGGATATCTTCATCACCAGAGGGTGGCCTCATTGCAACATCCTTGGGAAAACCTGCAAAAAATAGAAAAGGAAGTAAAGGCTCGACAGCACGAAGGAAACATAAGTGTTATTCAGTCGAGAGCGGAATCTTACCATGAGAACAGGCCTCCCACCGGCCCTTTGAAAGTTCGCACGATGTGCGCTCGGAATATGGTTTCTAGGACACGATGCCCTCGACCCACTCCTTGAGTCGAGGAACTGCATCCGGCATCCGAGCAACAGCTGCACCACCATGAAAAATCGGTGAGAAGGGAAGAAAAAGAAAAGGAGATAAATGAAATCTTGAAGGCAAGGTTATACTTAAGTTTCATATTCCATTTCTCGGGAAATGGCATATCCTCTGCCAGGATTAAATCTGAGGTCTTCACTCGAACAAATTGGCCTAACCAGCCTCGGTCCCGATTCTCGTCGATGCTCGAGAATGGAGCCTTACTAGCCCGGCGGGCAAATTTTATTAGTCCCCCTCGATAGAGTCGGGGACTGTACAGGCGCATGAGATGATCGATGGTGAAAGGACACCTTTCGATTTTGTTTACGATGAAGCGGAGGAGAATTACTATCCTCTAGAAAGAGGGATGAATTTGACCTAGAGTCACCTCATACCTCTTACAGAAGGCGATTATGACCGGATCCAAGGGGCCCAACGTGAAGGGGTAAGTGTAAACACTTAAAAACCCTCCACGTGGGTAGTAATCGCTTCCTCGGGCGAAGAAACCACTACATGCTTATCAGCCCAGTTGCAGTCTTCATTGACCTTGGAGAGGAAGTTGTCGCTAACTGAGCACATATATCTCGAGACCGATTCACACCGACTCGGTACCGAGGAAGTTTTCTCGACCTTGAAATCGGCACCGTTTGGTCCCCCCGTAGGAACGAACATCTTCATAGGAAGTTCCGGTGTCGGTTCCGATGTCGGTTCCTCAGTAGCAGCAGATGAAACATTTTCCTCTGCAGCCGATCGTGAGGCAGAAGGAGTTTCTTTTTGGGGAACGGACTTTGAAGTATTCGCCATTTCTTTGATAGGTGAAGGAAAGAGAGGAAATTTAAAGATTAAGTTTGATGGTAAAAACAAATCTGAAGTTCTTGTGAAAAGATTTCAGAATAGCCAAAGATTTAATACTGGAAAAGTGTTGAAATTTCTAAGAAACAAGAGTAGAGAAGATTTGGATGTAAAAAGTTTGAATGAATGAAGAAGGGGATATTTATAGTTCCCAAATAACGGTTCAAAGCCGTAAGTGGCCGACCAACGGCTGATGAGCATTTAATGCCATGAAGATGTGACTGACGAGATGTTTTATTCAATTTGTCGTTTCTGACGAGGAACACCGAGGAGAGATATCGGAGGCTCATATCGTTTCTCGTTGATTATTCTCCGAAAAATGAGGGGACTATCTGTATACGATCGAAGTCAAGCTCGACTTCAACTTGGTAGATTAGGTTTGGAACATGGCGACCACGGACTGAAGATCGACCTCGAGTTTCACCGAGCTAGAACCCGAGGTCGGAAAACCTGTCTTTGAGAAAAATTGAGTCCGGTGTCGACCTTAGCCTCAAACGAGCTCGAGGATAACTAACAGAAGACCGAAATATCCGCGACTGGACGGATATTACGGCGAAAATCTCGGCACGTATCAGTAAGGAACTGGTAATCAGCGAATCAAGAGATTTTTACTTTTTATAAAAATGTACCTATAATAGGACTCCTCTACTATATAAAGGGGAGTCTGATACTGTTATTTCTAGTTTTTATTATCTCATTATTCTGTTTCAGCCTCGATTAAAGCATTTTTGACTCAGAAGTGATCAACCTTCAAGGCTAAGATTGTTCAACTTGTATGGTTTGCATTTACCTTTTCATCGATTATTTCAATATTAATCTGATTTTTTATTTTGTATCGAGTTAGATCACGTATCCTTAAAACCACGTATAAATTCAATTGTTATCCGATTTTGAGGGTAAACAAAACATACAGTCTCGGCCGAAGCCTGCGGGTGACGTACCACCCCTCGGGCCTTTAATAGATCCGTCCCTGGTCCAACCATTGGCCATTTTACATAGATAAGTATTAAAGTAAGTCAACAAAGTAAGGGTAAAATGTGCTAGTACAGTGGTCTACTTGCCACCAGAAGAGGCGAGTGGGAAGACTTTGAGTTCATCAGGGCCAAATTTTCAGCCTTTGCAGCTAGCTTTATAGGAGAAAAAGAACTCCTTTAAGTGAAGGGAATTTCACGACTCACCATTTACAAAATATAAGTTAAGGATTAAGAGAAACGTAATGAGTTGGTTAAGTAATAAGCCTGGATAGGTGGACGGTGGAGATTCGTTTTTCATTTAGAGAGATCAAGAATCCAGATTCATGGGAAGAGCACTTATAAATACCATATCCAGGAAAAAGCAATGTAGATTTTGTTTAGCTAATTCTGCTATTTTTTTCTCTCCCACTTTTCCTATTTAAATTTCTCTATTCTCTCACTTGGTCCTTACCCACCTCTCTTTTCTTTCTACAATTCCAGATTAATTCATAAAGCTTGTCGGATATGGTAACTGGAGTAGTCATCGAATACTTAGTTACTTGTAATAGCAGTAGTTGTTCCCATTTTCTATTTGTATTTTTATTGGAACTCATTATTGGATTGAGCTGTTAATTCCAGTAAAAACGTGTTTAATTTATCTTAAATTTACTTAGTCGTGCATTGTACGTGACAGAATATCATTAGAGAGAACTCGATGCCTCTTTTATTGTTACATGCTATCTCTTCAGTGTTAATTATTATTATTTGAAGTTATTGTTCGTGTTATCCCCTTCATTCTTGATTATCATTACTTGAAGTTATTGTTCAAGTTAACTCTTTCCTTGTTGATTTCCACTATTTAAAGTCTTTGTTATACGTTATTTCTTCCATTGTAAGTCATTCTTATTTAATATCGTGGTCATACATTGAGCCCGTTTGGATGAGCTTATTTTAAGTGACTTTTAAGCCAAAATAGCCTTTAAGCCATAAGTTAGGAATTCTAACTTTTGGCTTTTGGCTTATTTTTGTCATTTTTGCTTAAAAATAAGTGTTTAAAAGTATTTTTTTACTTTATCCAAACATTAGCTATTTTGGCTTAAAAGTACTTAAAATAAGCCAATCAAAACGGACTCATTATCTCATTGTTGAGTTGTTAGTGTCGAGGTTGTGAAGGCCGCTAGCATGTTGAGGCAAAATTGTTATTGTTGAAACATCTTCCTTGTTGGGCATTTTACATTCATTGTTGTTTTTGTTATTCTTGAACCCATTGTGGTGGAGCCATGAGCTATTGTTGTGGAAATATTGATATTGTTGATTGTTGGCATATTGTGATATGTGGGCACTTGTGATGCGAGTTGTTATTGTGATGTGATATTAACACGCATGCGGCGGTATCAGGCTTGGGGTTAATGTGCATGCGGTTGTATAAGGAGGGACTTATATGCGTGTTGCTTGAAGGGGAACTATGTGAAGTCACGTGGCGTCATAAGATGGGCTAAAGTGCGTGTACCTATTTCGGGAAAACTATTTTCAAAACCTATTTCAAATGTAAGGCTCACGCGGCGGTATAAAGAAAGATTGTGATTGAAATTATGAAATGTGAATACGAGTATCACACCCAGACCTCGGGGAGCGCGACCGGTGCTCAACCGAGATATCCCGGTCGAGCAAGCCTGCATAATGTCATCTACCCAATTCACCCCTGAATAAAGAGAAGATACATTTAATTAATTAGACAGTAAGAGGTCATGTGAATAACACTAGTTCATTTTCATTAGTTTTGCCATTAACAAGTCTCCAAAATAGTACACTATACGTTCGTAGTTGAAGTGGAACATGAGATACAATTACAATAATTTTAGTTTAACTTTCCCGAAAATAAGATACAACTCACACTATGTCTATAGAGCCTCTAATAGAAACAAAAGAGCGTTATGATAGTGCCGGCAACAAAGCTCCGGCTATACCTCAAAATATTATTGTAACGATCCGCCCGATCGTTTTGAGAGTTATAGCCCCATTTCTCCCATTTACTTCTATTTTGTACTTTATAGCTGTTATGTTACTTGTCGCGGTAGTCGGTTCGGGTCCGGAGAGATTTCAGAATGAAATGAGACACTTAGTCTCAAGGTTGAAAGCTTAAGTTGAAATGATTAACCGGATGTTGATCTATGAGTAAATGACTCCTGAATTGAGTTTTGATAATTACGTTAGCTTCGTTGGGTGATTTTGGACTTAGGAGTGTGTCTGGATTGTGATTTGGAGGTCCGTAGTGGAATAAAGCTTGAAATGGCGAAAGTTGGATTTTTGAAAAGTTTGACCGGGAGTGGACTTCTTGATATCGGGGTCGAATTCCGATTCTGAAAGTTAGATTATGTGCGTAATGTCATTTGTGACTTGTGTGCAAAATTTGGGGTCAATCGGACGTGATTTGATAGGTTTCGACGTCGTTTTATATAAGTTGGAATTCTTTAGTTTCAATAGGCTTGAATTGGGGTGCGATTCGTATTATTGAAGTTGTTTGATGTGATTTGAGGGCTCGACTAAGTTCGTATGAGGTTTTAGGACTTGTTGGTGTAACAGATTGAGGTCCTGGGGGCCTCGGGTTGATTTTGGATGGTTAACGGATCGAAAGTTGGAATTGAAAGGTTGCTAAAGCTGGGCTCTGCTGGTGTAACCGCACCTACGGAGCTTTGATTGCAGGTGCGTACTGGAATGCACAGGTCCGAGTTTGGATGGGAGTGTGCAGGTGGCCGCAGGTGCGAGGGAATTGCCGCACCTGCGTGACCGCAGAAGCGGCAGGGGGACCGCAGAAGCAGAATTGGGCAGGTGAGCTTGGTCTGCAGAAGCGGCTTGGATGCTCGCAGAAGCGGAGTGAGGGACCGAAGGAGCAGAAGGAGCCGCAGATGCAGGTGAGAGGTCGCTTCTGCGACGCCGCAGAAGCGGTTAAGTTTCCGCAGAAGCGGAAGTGCTCAACAGAACACTTAAATACAAGGGTTTGCGATTTTGGTTCATTTTAAACATTCTGAGCTCGGGTTTTGGCGATTCTTGAGAGGATTTTCGAAGGGATTCTTGAGGTAAGTCCCTTGTGCTCATTTTCAATCAATAATCTTGCTTCCTTATTGATTTTTCCACCTAGTTGGTATGTATTTAAGGTGTAAATTGAGAGTTTGAGGTTAGGGATTTGGAGAGTTTGATTTGGGGATTTGGGTGGCGATTTGGTGTCATATTTTGATAATTTTCGTATGGTTGGACTCGTGGTCGAATGGGCTTTTGGGTTTTGTGACTTTTATCAAATTTCGAGATGTGAGTCCGGGGGCCAGCTTTTGAGTCGATTTTTGACTTTTGATTAATAACTTAGCATTTTCTTATGGAGTTGATTCCTTTAGCCCGTATTGATTATATCGAATTGTTTATGGCTAGATTCGAGGCATTCGGAGGCCTTTTCGCGAGGCAAGGGTGTGTTGGAGTAGAGATTTGCTCGGACTGAGGTAAGTAACAATTCTAAATTTGGTTCTGAGGGTACGAAACCCCATATTTTGTGTCATGTGTTTGGTTTTGAGGTGACGCACATGTTAGGTGACGGGCGTGTGGGCGTGCACCGTAGGAATTGTGGCTCGACCAAATTCTATGGAACTGTGTAGTTGAATAATCTGCTATTATCCGTATATTTTTTCACGTATTAGAGGAATTGAACTACAAATCATGTTAGAAGTCATATTTAGACCATGTGTTGACACTGTAGGGACCCACAAATATCGTGTACATATTGGATTATCTGTTAAATTATTGTTTTGTACTCAGTCACAGTTTTACTTGCATATCACATCTCGGTCTCTATTGTTCATTATTGATGCATTTTATCATTGTTGTTTGGGCTGCTTATCATGATTTCTGAGAGCCCGAGAGACTCAAGAGGTTGATGACTAAGTGAGGCCGAGGGTCTGATTGTGAGGATATTTATGGGATCGGGCTGCACGCCGCAGCATGTTTCATTGATATATGCCCTGATTGGCTTGTTATAGAGCTTGGGCTGAAGGAGCTCCTCCGGAGTCTGTACACACCCCCAGTGAGCGCAGGTACCTACTGAGTGCGAGTGCCGAGTGCTGAGCGACTGAGAGGAATGAGTGACTGTAATACATGAGTGATTGTGAGATTGGAGTGAATGGGAGGACTCAGTGAATGCTGCTCTTTGAGGATGCATTTGACTTCATTATTGTTGCATTCCAGCTGTCATATATCACTGTCTTGAAAATTCTGAGGGATATTATCTTCTATTTCAGTTGAACTTGACATGAATTAACTGTTTTGGCCTTAATTGTCAAACTTGAAAGCATGCCTACCTTCCTATGTTGAAATCACTGTAGTTGAACTTTAACTATGAAGCTCGTCACTACTTTCAGTTCTTTATTTAGTTGTTACTTACTGAGTTGGTTGTACCCACACTACATCCTGCACTTCGTGTGCAGATCCAAGTATTTCCAGACGCAGTGGGTGTTGATTTCAGCGCACAGTTGATCTTCTGGAGATTCCAAGGTAGCTGCCCCGCATTTCGCAGACCTTGTCTCTCCTTCCCTATCTTTCCGCTTATTGTATTTAGTTTCAGACTATCATAGACAGTATTGTTTAGTCTTGTGATGTATAGATACTCATGTACTCTGTGACACCCCGATAGTTGGGAACTTCAGCGTTAAATTTTGGGTTTCTATCCCAGATTATGAGAACTTTTATTATTTAAACTACTTTAATTCATTTTCTATTAAAAGTGTTGGGAATATTTCGAAATGTCGGCTTTCCTAGTACCATGATAGGCGCCATCATGATAGGTTAGAATTTTGGATCGTGACACCTATGTACAAAGGACAAGAAATACAGGACCCCGAAATGAAGTAGGGCTCAGCTGAGGAGAGGGTGTGCTGCTATCACTGATCAATACCACCTGCTATGGAATCACCTGCATCCATCAAAGATACAGCGCCACCGGAAAAAAGGACATTAGTACATATGGAATAGTACCAGTATGTAAAACTAAACACCCTCTCAATAGAACGAGTAACAGTAAATGGAGAAGGAAACATGAAATCAATAAGAGACTCAAACAGTATCAAGGTGTCGACTTAGGGGAAAGGTAAATTTCAAGTAAGTTTCAATCTTTTTAAGTTGGGAGATCTTTAGTACCGATATACCACCATGTTTTTAGCACGGAGTCCGATCTCAGCCCGATCGACTAAGCCGTCTCACCCCGAGACATCCACTCACAACACCACCATGTGCGCGGCATGGCATCCGATCTCGGCCCAACCGGCTAAGCCGTCTCACCACAATATTGTGTGGGTCGACATCACATTACATCTCGCTAGCAATAATCTCATCCCATTTAAGGGGAAACATCTCAACACATCAATCTCATCCCATATAAGAGGAAACAACCTCATCACATTAACACGGGGATTTACTCCTCAATCACCCCTACACCGGCACGTGTAGTTTTGGGGTTAGGTTATTTCGACCTACCCTTCCTCGGTGGATAAACTATACTCCCAAAGCACTTATTATTTAAAGGATTTACCACTCATTTCATAATATTTTACAAATCATTCATGTCATTGGCACCAATGGCCATAACGCAATATCATTCTTGGCACGTTGGTCGTACTTAATATTTCATACTCCCTTCTTTCACTTTCAAATATCATCATGGGTCATCAACAACAAGGCTTTTCAAATTAAGACTTTAAATACACATGTGAGCAAATAAGAGTCCTAGGCACATAGAGATTTCTTACACAATTTGGCATAATAATTTTTATTTCGGCTTGAACATGAAGTCACAACATTTTAATACATAACTCATACTTTGAACACGCTCCCGAAGAATTACATAATATGATAAAAATATCCGGAACACATTTTGAATATATATATATATATATATATATATATATATATATATATATATATATATATATATATATATATATATATCTTTTGACACTAAGCTTATTCGGAATAGTCAATTTATAATGAATAACTCGGGACTTACAAGAACATCGTGGGATTCAATTTTAAGAGAGAAGTTTAGCCAACATACCTCGTCTTGAGCTTCCTTAATTTACTACAATGATTTAAAAATCTTAGCCACTTCGATCTATTTGGATATATAACAAAATTGAATAATTAGGAAGGAGTTTATGGTTCCAACTCATTTGAGCATTTTATCAAACACTAGGTGGGCATTATGATTTCAAGGTCCTCCTATGGTGGATTCCTTCATCCCACTACCGAAAGTCTAGCCAATAGCGCTCAACAATCTTCCCACAAATCTTGATAGCACATGCATGCATAATGAACAACTCCCGCACCCAATAATTGCTTTTCTCATTACCTATTTTCAGTTAAATCCCGAAATTGAGGGCTAGGGAGTAGAATCTTACCTCTAGAATGAAGACCTAGTGAGTTTTCCTTGTTAATTCTCCAAGCCTTGAGCAAGAATTGATGAACAATTAGTTTAAGAACCCCCTCTCACTCTAGAGCACTTCCTCACTCTCAAAATATTAGATTTTTACCTTACAAATGGTCTTTAACGTCTATATATCGAAATAGGGTCGGGTTATAAAATCCAAAAAATGGACCCTTCGAACACAACTCTGCGGTCGCAGAGTGGACCGCAAAATAGATATGCGGTCCGCAAAATGGGCCACAGAAGTGATGTTAACAACTGGGTTGTTCGGGTCAGGTTTGCGGCAGGTCTGCGGTCGCAGAACTCCCCTACGGAAATCTTCATGTTGAATCTGTGATGGATTGTGCGGCCCGCGAAAGCATGATGCGGTCGCATATTGGACCACAAAATGACCCTCCAAAATTGGCCATTTTCTGTTGTACTCTGCGGCCGATCTGTAGCCCGCAGAGTGATTATGTGGTCGCATAGTGGACCGCAGAAATGCCCTGCTCTGCCAAAAATTTTCCTCAAACTCCCCAACGCACTGTTCAACCCAAAAAGTCTGTACCGCAGCGAGACTACAATCATCAACACATAAGTCCACCTTGGCATCACGAAATCCCTGGTTCTAGGTCAAAGTTTGCAGGGCCTTACAACGAGGCGGTACCTTGGTTGTGATTTTCATTGTACATTCCACGTTAGGACAACTTGTTGATTTGGACGGGCATTGTTCTTACTTCAATCATTCATCTGTATTTTTATTGTCTTTGGTTATTCATTGTTATCTTGGTGTTGGAACGATTATGATTTCTTGTGTGAGTCATGCATTCTACGTGATTTGTTGTGTTGCTTTAACATGCCAATCTGTGCCTCCGTTATAACTTGGTGAATTGATTGTCAATGTGAATTTAATTGCATGGAGTCACTATATCATATTCTGTTGAGTTGCTGGTAACATAATGGTCTAAATAAAAGAACTATTAACATGTTTTATTCTATGTGCCTCTTAAGATAGAACTTGTTATCTCACTCGGCGCCTTATTATTCTAAATGGTTGTCGCACTTTCACTATAATTGGGTTCTCAAATTATACTCATCACCCTGTTAGATGTTTACCTTACTTAAAATTGTTATCATATTTTTTTTTAATAAATTTTATATTTAATTCGTTAATTAAACTTATGTTTTGCTTTGTTTAAAAATGATACTTTTACTTAATTTTATTGATTTCTAAACTAAACTCATCTTATACTTTGTTTCGTACAAATTGTATATTATTTTACTTCACTTGATTTCTAAAATAAACTCATTATTTTATTTGACACCTTACCTTATTCAAGATTGTTATTATATTTTATGATGTCTAAATATATATTTCGTTCATCTAAATTAATATTTATCACAGTTGCAAAGTACATGGTAGCACGTGAGTTTTGCCGTGCAAAGATGATTGTTATCGTGGGCACGATGTACCATATGTGTAAGATTTAGAAATTGTGGTTCATGACTGATGGTTTATGAGTTGAGGTGCCTCGGGGTAATTCTTGTTGTAAGTCCATGCGTTGGGAGCGGTTCGATTATTTGAGTTGTCATCCATTTTTTTTTTCTTATTTGAGTTCATTTACAGCTCATCGATGTTCTGATTATGTTGTTTCTGTATTACTCGTTTACTACTTACTGCCATTTATGTTCCTATTACTTTATTATTGGTTGTAAATCAATAATTTTTCCGTCGTTGGTCTTACATTGATGTTCTTTCCATTGTTAGCTTATGTATATCTTAAACATGTTTCTATGTTTAGTAGGTGTCTTGACCTGATATCATCACTACTCTACCAAGGTTAGGCTTGATACTTACTGGGTACCGTTGTGGTGTACTCATGCTACGCTTCTGCATATTTTTGTGCAGATCCAGGTATTCTGATTGTGTTGTTGAGAGTTATGTCTACGCGGCAGGAGACTTCAAGGTATACTTGCTTGACGTTCGCAGGTCTCGGAGTCGCCATCTTATTACATTATACTACTGTTAAATTGTAATTCAAAACAGTATTGTGTTTAGAAATTCTAGTGTGTTTTAGTAGTGGCTTATGACTCCGTACTACCGATTTTGGAGAAATGTATAACTATTGAGCACTTGCGGCTATGTATGTCATTTAATGGTTTATGATAAATGATTAAATAGTTCAATTCTGTTATTAAATCAACATGTGTTAGACTTACCTAGTCTTAGAGACTAGGTGCTATCACGACATCCTAATGTGAAAAATTGGGGCCGTGACATATTAGCTCCTTAGATATGAAGAATATTGTTTCTATGTTAGTTTTATTATGTTTGGATTTTATAATTAAAAACAATTCATGACATTGAGGCATAGGAACAACTCATTTTTGTTCTAGTTTTACCATAAATGATTTTAAATGAATTTGGATATTAGTTCCTTTGATCCATTTGTTAGCTTTTCACATTTGCCTTGTCACGTAATCATGAGGATAATATGAAATTTGGCATGCTAGACTTGGTCATATGGCTCACAGGAAGTTTGTTGGCTAAGTTTGAACATGTGGATAAGTCCACTTGTGAACATAACCGAAAAATAAAGCTAACCAGAAAATCATTTGATAATAATACTAGGACTTTAGGACATCTGCCATCCTATAAATGTAAAAGTAAGGCGTAGAGCTTCTAATATCATCATATTATTTGATAGAAAGTACTCGTTTTGGTTATATATATTTGGTGTCACATTAATCTATGGCAATTAGTTGCTTTAAAAAATATGTGAATATGGTTGAAAATTAATTAAACGAGTTTTTATGATGAAAAAAGAATTGTTCATCAGTTGACCATTCCTAAAATTCTACAACAAAGTGTTGTTGCAGAGTGAAGGAGATAGAATCTCCTCAAATGGTAAGATCGATGATGGCTGAAGCAAATTTGTTTTTCTATTGAGGAGATACATTATTGATTGTTTGTTGCCTAAATTTATGACCATGTGCCAACAAAATCAGTTACACCTAATTCACATGAGCTGTGGACTAGTAGGAAACTAACCTAAAGCGTTTTGAGATTTTAGGATGTGTGGCCAAAGTGAACAATCCTCTCGTAACAAATTGGGTTAGAGAAGAAGCAAGTGTGTTTATATAAGATACTTTAAAACCTGAAAAGGCTACTTGTTCATGGGGCTGCAAGATAGTGGGAGCGTAACTGAATTTGAATAAAAAGATGTCATATTCTTAGGAATGAATTTTCTAAGAAGGGTGAGATATGTTAAGACTTGTCTACTTATAAATTGAGGATCAAAATCAAATAGTGTCTTTTCATTCGAGTGGGAGGGTTTTTAAGCGATGATGAATTAGTTTCGCATCAAGATCCACCTTTATCATTGGATGCGACTGAAAGTGATCCTGCTTCAAGTGGGAGCAAATATAAATATTCTCCAAGTGAGAGCGAGATGAATAGTTCTGGTCTGAGTAAGAGTGAAATTGATCTACATGGTAGTAATAAAAGATTACATGAATTAACCAATACATGGTATTAAATATGAAAATGAGAAATTTAGAAAGGCTCTTTCCTACCCTTCAAAGGATAAATGCAATGGAAGAATTAATGGAGTCTAAAAGAAGCAACCAAGTTCAGTAACTAGTTGGAATTCCAAAAGAAAACAAAACTTATTGGAACCAAATGGGTTCTCAAAGTTAAGCATATGGGTTGCGACACAATTGAGAAATAAAGACTCAACTTGATGCTAAGGGGTATACGCCACATAAGAGAAAGACTACACAATGAGACATTCTCACTTTTTATGTGGAATCGCCTGTATTTGTCTAATTCTGGCTATTAGTACTGGCTTGGATCTAAAATTGCATCAAATGGATGTAAAGACTGTCTTTCTCAATGAAGAACTATGTGAAGAATTAAATTGAATAACTTGAGGGTTTCATCCAAGAAGGCCACAAATATATGGTTTGTAGACTTTTTTGTAGTCTTTTTATGGCCTTAAACAATTTTCAAGACAGTGGTATATGTGTATTCCTAGTGTGATCACATCTATTGACTTAATAACGATTCATAAGGGATCATTACACTTATACCAAAAAGATCTTAAAACAACTTTGTAATTATGCTGTTATATGTTAATGACATATATATAGATAGAAAATAATTTAAAGTATATAAATAAGGCAAAGACCTTATTATCTCCTCACTTAGAGATGAAAGATATGGTTAAACATGCAAAACATTCTTGAAATAAAGATTTCGACAAAATATTTAAAGAAATTATTCTTTAAATGGGTCAACATTGTGACGGTATCAATACTCCGATCGACAAAGACAATGCTATATATGCTAGACTGTGTCCTAAGACCCAAAAAAAAGATACAAATGAGTAGAGTTCCTTATTCCAGTGTGGTGGGTAGTCTAATGTAAGATATGCTTGCTAGACCTGATTATCTACTTTTAATTGGCTTGTAAACAAATATGAAACCAACCTAGAACTAGCGCATCACAAAGCAGTTAAGAGAATCATGAGGTACCACAGGGGAACTTCTCATTATGCATTTTGCCATAAGGGCATAACATGAACTGAGGGGATACACTAATGCTGATTGTGGAGGAGTTATGAATAAGATTAGGTCCACCTCCAAATGTATTTTCTGCTTTGTAATGGCGCCATATCATAGAGAGGATGAAAAGTAGTCAATGTAGCTTTATCTTTGATGGGAGCTAAGTTTGTGGCTCTCTCCTCAGTAGCGTAGCAATTGTTTGGTTAAAAAAAGGGCCTTAGACTATTTGTTGGTACATCAATTAATATTGATATAGTCAGAGTACTTTTCTCTGTACTAATGTCTCGTAGTTGAGTTAATGTGTGTTGACACTCAATTTTGACCCTTCGTATTTAAAATTAATTTTTGCAGGCTTCCTAGTCATTAAATAATAAAATATAGCATTTTAGCATATTATTTAGCTTTAAATGTAATTTATTGAAAATTATTCATAATCACAAAATATAAGAATTTTTATCATTTTATTGCAATTAGTTAAATACCACTACTTTTGGACATTTTTTTTAATCTTAAAATAATTTATTGATATTGTCTTATTTTTCAAATAACGGGATATTCTATCAATTTATTGTCCTTTTAAAAATAAAAGTAATATTACTATATATTATTGTAGTCAAGTTGCTATTTTAAGCACCAAGGACCCTAAGAGCGACAAACTACTTCATCCATTGCTCGAACTTGAAAAGAAAAGCAGAGAGATATAGATATTAACAGAATCAATTGAAGTAACCAAAAAATACTATCGACATTTCAAAATACGAAAAAACATAACCCAAAACAAAAATAACAGAAGATAACATATGAATAGTTTCAAATATATGGAAAAAAATCTACACGTGATTATTCAAGCTTGGATAGAGGAAAAGACTGTAACAGCTTGCCCATATTACTGTTCATGGAAACCAACAATTCTTCTATGCACCAAATCAAACATTCAATTGGTTGGGCAGTTTTGTATCTGTGCTTTGTGTTAACCAATAAAGTACCGATTTGTGGTCTAATTTCGTTTATAAAGAGAGTCGCTTTAGATTCTATTTGTTAAGGTATTCCTTTGTGCTTCTGATAAAGAAAGTCCTACACGTTTTTGAAACTCCTTTTTAACGCATCAATGAATACATTAAAAAAGATTGACTATTGAAATATGCCACCACTTGAATTTGGTCTATATTGAGCTATAGAATAGACAAATGCAGTGAAGGCTGAATAATTAAGAAGTTTAAACTTAGAAAACTGACAGACTACAATTACTATGGGTCAGAAAGCTGCAATGCAAAAAAATTATAACCGTGGAAGATAAAGAAACCAACAATCAAGGCAACATAATTAATTAACTTAATTATTCTTACAAAAATTGATGGAATGGCTCAAGGATAAAATGATCACTCAGTTTTTTAAGGACATTTTAGTAAATTGACTTTGAAAGTAGATTATTCTTACTTTTAGTATAATAGGATGATATGATTGTTCTCACTTTTAGTATGCCGGGTAGTGTTGATGGGAGATGAGACAAGATCTTAAGCAAATTATCAAATGGATAATTTGAGAGCACATGTCTTAAAGATAGTTAGCATCGCACAAGTAATGACAAAGGATCATTATAGTATTTTAATGGTGAAAATAGATTTCACCTAATCTATCTTATTAAGAGGCCGGATGTGATTTCGCATTTATTGAGTAGAAGATCAAGGAACTCAGTTCAAATACATTCTATACAAAGCTCAATGCAATCTTATCTTTTTACTTTTTGATTTCGTTGTTGTTGTGCCCGAAAACCCTGTTATCGAAATTGTTGCTTCTGTTGTTTCGTCTAAGGTTATGACGGAGTTGAAGCAGGCGTTGTCGGGAGCTTCAAATAATGCAAACATACGAGATCCGATTCCTCCCGGGGTTCCCAGGAATCAAACAACGCATAGGGTCGACAACAACACTCCCAGGGGTGAAATTGGCTCTGATGGGGTAGGGGGGAACGGATCTGGCCTCAACAACGAGAATGATCCTTTCAAGAATGAACTTTTAAGGTTTATGAAGGAAGTGAACGCCCGCATGGACCAGATCCGGGCGCACCACTAGTGCTGAAAAGTCCGGACTCGAAAAAGTATACTCAATTGCCATACAAGCTAAGTGTGGCACCAGAGTTAATCCCGAAGCGGTTCAAAATGCCTGAAGTGCCAAAGTATGACGGAATTTCAGACCCCCAAGAGCATATTACCACCTACACAACGGCGGTAAAGGGAAATGATTTAGCTCCTCAGGAAATTGAATCTGTGTTGCTAAAGAAGTTTGGAGAAACCCTTACGAGGGGAGCCTTGACGTGGTATTTGCTGTTATGGAGCATTCCATAGACTCCTTTGAAATGCTCGCGGATTCTTTCATCAAGGCTCATGTCGGGGCTAGAAAAATACAGGCCCGAAAGGCCGACATATTCAGGATTGCGCAAGGAGAGTCCGAGCTGCTACGAGAGTTCGTTACCCGAATCCAGAAGGAGAGAATGTTGCTCCCGGCTATCCCGGATAAATGGGCGGCTGAAGCATTCACCAAGGGATTGAATACAAGGAGTTCAGACGCTTTCATGAAATTGAAGGAAAGCCTACTCGAGTTTCAAGCAACGACCTGGGCGGATGTCCACAACCGGTACGAATCAAAAATAAAGATCGAAGATGATCAGGTTGGTTTTCCATCATCAACCAAAGGACGAGAAAAGAATAGAGAAAAATCAAAGGCCGCAGCAAAGGTTTTCGGACAGCGGACAGGTTCGTCGATGACAGGAGGACTGATCGCGGTCGGAACAATCGATCACTGCAGGATAAACAAGTGTCGGGATCGCAGGATCCTTCTTACCCCAAGTTATTGGAATACAACCTCAACGTCAATATAGTGGAATTGATGTCAGCCATGAGAAACATCAAAGAAGCACGGTTCCCAAAACCGATGAGATCTAATCCCAGCCAGAGGGATCCCAACTTGTGGTGCGAATATCACGGGCGAATGGCCACCGGACAGGGGATTGTCGACACCTACGAGAAGAAGTGGAAATATTATTAAAGAATGGTCACCTTAGAGAATTCTTGAGTAACCGAGCTAAGAACAATTATGGTCGTAACCGGGACAACGCGGAATCCTCGAAAGCAAGAGAAGATCCCCTGCGACAAACAATCAACATGATCTTCGGAGGGAACGAGATTAACGAGGTCACCTTTTCAGCATCAAAGAAGATGAAAGTATCAATAATGCATAGCAAAAGGCTTCGGGAAGACGATATCACTTTTAGGGAGGAGGACGCAGACGGATTGTTGCTACCACACAACGACGCACTGGTAATTTCTTTAAATGTGCTAGATTTTAAGATTAAACATGTTCTAGTGGATCCAGAAAGTTCGGCTAATATCATACAATAGAGAGTATTGGAGCAAGCTAAACTCACTAGAAGCATTATTCCGACCATAATTTATTACTCACGAACGCTGAAGGAGTAATAAAAATAACTCTTTTCGAAGTAGTAGATGGTGATATGGGATACAACATCATTATGGGAAGGCCATGGTTGCACGAGATGAAAGTTGTACCGTCAACGTATCATCAATTGTTGAAATTTCCAGCGGCCGAAGGAATTAAGCAGATAAGGGGTGATCAATTGGCGGCAAGGGAGATGAATATAATTTCGGTCTCCAGTAGCAAAGGAAAGGAACACGTTGCATAATAATTACATGGACCAGAACCTACTCCCGAACTAGATGAAGTTAGCCAGGCATCAGAATATTGTCAGGTGCCGAGATATTTCCATGTTCCAGAAGAGACCGATGCAATGAAGTCCACAGCGGAAGAGCTGGAGCAAGTGGCATTGTTCGAAGAATTCCTAGAAAGGAAATTCCACTTGGGGATAGAACTGCACCCGGAACTCAGGTCTGACTTCATTAAATTCCTTAAATCTAACGCCGATTGTTTTGCATGGTGGCATGAAGATATGATAGCCATCCCGATAGAGGTAGTCGTACACAAGTTAAGCTTGGATCCCAACATACCTCTGGTAAGACAAAAGAAATGCCCGATTGCCAAAGCCAGCAATAAATTCATCAAAGAAGCGGTAATCCGCTTACTTAATATCGGTTCGATCCGAGAGGTAAGATATCCAGACTGAATAGCCAATGTAGTAGTAGTTCCTAAGAAGAACAATAAGTTTCGCATGTGTGTAGATTATAAAGATCTTAACAAGGCGTTCCCGAAAGACTCGTTCCCACTTCCAAACATCGATCAAATGATTGATGCCACAGCCAGGCATGAGTTAATGAGTTTCCTCGATGCTTATTCCGGGTACAACCAAACTAAGATGAACTCGGAGGATCAAGAAAAAACTTCGTTTATAACAAATTTTGGTATATATTGCTATAATGTGATGCCCTTCGGGTTGGAAAACGCCGGAGCCACTTATCAACGGCTCGTGAACAAAATATTTGAAAATCAAAAAGGAAAAACTATGGAAGTTTATATAGATGATATGCTCGTTAAGTCTTTAAATACAGGTGATCATCTTAAACATCTGCTAGAAACTTTCGACATCCTAAGGAAGCATAATATGAAACTTAATCCCAAGAAATGTGCGTTCGGGGTCAGCTCTGGTAAGTTTCTGGGATTTCTGGTATCACAAAGGGAAATTAAGGTAGACCTCGATAAGATCAAGGCCACAGAAGATATCCTGGACCAACTATCAAACGTGAAGGAAGTCCAAAGGCTTACTGGGAGATTGGAAGCTTTGAGCGGGTTCATTTCCCGATCATCGAAAAAGTGTCATCGTTTCTTCGCACTTCTCAAAAAGAAAAATAATTTCGAATGGACCCCGGAGTGCCAGCAGGCTTTTAAGGATTTAAAGAAATACTTTCCAAGCCCTCCATTGCTTTCAAAACCAAAAGAAGGTGAAACGTTGCCGGTTTATCTCGCGGTCTCGGAAGTCACGTAAGTGCGGTTTTAGTCCAAGAGAACGAAGGTACGCAATCTCCCATTTATTATGTTAGTAAAATTTTAATGGGAGTAGAAACTCGTTACCCACATTTGAAGAAACTGGCTTTAGCTCTCGTAGTCGCTGCTCGAAAGCTGAGGCCCTACTTCCAATGCCACTCGATAGTCGTGGTGACTACTTTCCCTTTGTGGAACATCCTCCATAAACCCGAGCTCTCGGGTAGATTGGCCAAATGGGCCGTCGAAATAGAATATAAACCAAGGACTGCAATTAAGTCGCAAGTCTTGGCTGACTTCGTGACCGATTTCAGTCCAGGATTATAGCCTCTGGCAACCAAGGAAGCAGTAATGGTGTCGGAATTGACATCAGAGGTTTGGACCTTATTTACGGATGGAGCTTCCATTTTAAAAGGGTCTGGGCTCGGTATAGTCTTAATCACACCTTCAGGGAAAACCTAAGGCAAGTCATCAGACGGTCCATTTAACTAACAATGAAGCAGAGTATGAAGCTTTGATTGCAGGGCTTGAATTGGCTCGGGGACTTGACTCCGAGGTCATCGAAATCAAATGCGACTCATAACTGGTGGTAAATCAGGTCTACGGGATCTTCGAGACCAAAGAGGAGCGCATGCAACAATACGTGGTAAAGGTTCAAGCTCTGTTAGCGCAATTCCGGGAGTGGTCAATTACTCATATCCCAAGGGAAGATAACGCAGAAGTAGACGCATTGGCAAACCTAGGATCATCGACAAAAATAAAGGGATCGGAGTCCTGGGCGGTAGTACAACTGATGAACTCAGTCCTGGATACAGATAGTTACTATGAGGTAAATTCGACTAATCTGGTGTGGGACTGAAAGAATGAAATCATCGATTATCTCGAACACGGGAAGTTACCTGAAGAACCCAAACTACCCCGGGCGTTGCACGCCAAAGCAGCGCGATATAGCTTCAAGAGAGGCCAATTGTATAGAAAATCTTTTCAAGGCCCGTTGGCCCGATGTTTAAGGGCATCCAAAGCTAATTATGTCATGAGAGAAGTTCACAAAGGGATATGCGGCAACCACTAGGGCGCAGATTTCTTAGTGCTGAAGTTGGTAAGGGCAGGATATTATTGGCCCCATATGGAACAAGACGCCAAAGACTTCGTACGATCATGTGATAAGTGTCAACGTTACACACCACTGGTGCATCAACTGGCAGAACCCTTACATTCGATTCTGTCCCCGTGGCTATTCATGAAATGGGGGATGGACATCGTCGGACCACTGCCACCGGCTCCCGGAAAGGTAAGATTTCTATTAATTTTGACTGATTATTTTTTTAAATGGGTGGAAGTAGGTCCTTATCAGAAAATCGGAGAATGCGAAGTGGTGGATTTCTTGTGGGAAAATATAATTTGCAGGTTCAGAATACCAAAAGAGATAGCATGCGACAATGGGCCACAGTTTATCGGCGCAAAAATTACAAAGTTCCTCCAAGATTTAAAAATAAAGAGGATCACATCTTCACCCTACCATCCGAGTGCAAACGGTCAAGCGGAGTCGACAAACAAAGTGATTATTCAAAACCTCAAGGAATGGTTGGAAACGGCTAAGGGTAACTGGCCCGACGAATTACCTGGAGTTCAATGGGCATATCGAACTATGGCCAAGTAGAGCACAGGGGAAACCCCTTTCTCCCTCGTGTACGGTGCAGAAGCTTTAATCTCGGTGGAAGTAAGGGAACCTACCTTGAGATATTTCTAGGCAGATGAAGAATCGAACAACGAAGCAATGTTAGACAACTTGGAACTGCTCGATGAACGCAGGGACTTGGCGCATGTAAGAATGGTAGCTCAAAAGCAGAGAATGGGGAGGTTTTATAATCGAAGAGCCAACCTCTGTTATTTGAAAGTAGGAGACTTGGTCCTAAGGAAAGTAACTCAAAACACCCGGGAGCTCAATGCGGGGAAGCTAGGTCCAACGTGGGAAAGCCCTTACCTGGTTTCAGCTATCACCGGGAAAGGTTCATACGAGTTGGAAAACCAAAATGGAGAAAAGTTGCCCAGCAATTGGAATGTGGCATACCTCAAAAGATATTATTGCTGATGAACATTATCCGATTAGAAAGTATGCGTTGCACTATTTTTTCCTTCGTTCAGTTTTTTTCCCAATTGGGTTTTTCTGGCAAGGTTTTTAACGAGGCAGCAACAGAAAGCATACTACGAAGACAGCAGCAATAAGACTTTTAATAGCAAGGCACACAAGCAAATATCCACTCGGGGATGGTTAGATAATCTTTTGCTCTAAAGAAAATTCCCACCGGGAAGTTAAGTTTGTTATTGAGCAAAGGTTACATGATCGTTCACGAGCACAAACCACTAGAGTATTGTTAGATAGTCCTTCGTACGATAGCATAAATTCCTAAAGGGAAGTAAAGTGTGTTACCAAGTTAAGGATTATCTAGCAATGCATTAGTGGAATCTTCGAAGATAAAAGACTTCCAGTGTTCTAATTTGCACTCTTCACATTCGAACACTGGGGGAAATAATATGAGAATACGGCAATAATGACTGCCACGTCGACCGAAAAATGAAAAATCGGAAATACAATTGCATCATCGGGGATCGGGGACTACGCGGCCAGCCCCGTAAAACAAGTTGTACAAGTTAGCCACAAGTAATGGCAATTTCTTTTCAGCATAGCAAATGCTTATGTATGTACTTTATGAAAATAGAAGGAATAAAATAAAATCCTTTTGTTTTTATCTTGTTTCTTGTCTGAACGATGAATTAACTTTGTCATTTGAAAGTTAAACAAGTACTTCAAATGCTAGTGTCGTAATGAACATGAGACGTCCTCTTCAAGAGCATTATAAATATAAGAGGGCCCTCTCTTATAAAAACACTCATGTTAAAGGGTTGGTTCCAGAAGAATTTATGTCCGGAATCAAAAATGCTTTCGGGGAAAGATACACCTGAAGTCGTATACAAAAGGACGCAAAGAGTAAACTTGCGCAAATACTTATCAAAGCCCTCACGAAAAAGGGCTGATGCCCAGAGCCAAAAATGCTTTCGGGGAGAATACACCTAAAGCTTCACATAATAAGGCGCAAAACAGCTTGCGCAAAATTCTTAAAAGGAAGAAAATGCAAAGATTAAAGACTTGCATGAATATTCAAATGAAAGGAAGACTCAAACAATACTTGAGCAAAAGATATTTTTATTTATAAAAACATGTCAAAATGGCACAGGTACAAGAATTGGAAAAAGAAAAGAAAAGCTAAACTGCAGTATCCGCGCCCCCGGGAGAAGTAGACAGACCCAACGATGGCTCAACATTTTCACCATTTTGGCCTTCAGCATCATCATCCTCCGATTCTTCTTCAGTTCCTGAGAACTCGGAACCGGAACCAGAAGGACCAGGTGCATCAGACCTCGCTCGGAGTCCACTTTTAGCAGCTAACTAAAGTTCACGGGCCTTAGGAATTTAGGCATCAAAATAAATGACACCAGCTTTGGCCTCTTCCAAGTCTTTTCTCCTCATGCTGTACATCGCTTAAGTTTTCTCAACAACAAGGGAAGCCGCTCGGCGCTTAAGTTCTTCTTTGAGTTGGGTTACCTCGGCAGAAAGGTTTTCCCGGGCGGACCTAGCAGATTTGAGGCTAACATCAAGGTCGCGGATAGTTGAACTAAAAAGCCTATTATGCTCGATAGTTTTCCTATACTTCTCTTTCAGCTGGGCATGTTTCGCCCCCGTAGTAGCAATCTCTTCAATTTTGGAGTTCAAGGCTGCCTCTAAGTTAGTTGATCACTCTTTCAGCGGAGGCAGCCTCGCATTCGGTTGCAGCAAGAATGACGTTATGGACTTCAACCCATTTGGCCCTGGCTTCGTCAAATCTAACCCTCAGCGGGCCAATTTCTTGGCTAAGGGTTACCACTTCTTCCTCACTTTGCAACAAACGAGCTTCCAATACAACAGCTTCAACAACTTTGGCTTCTAGTTCCGAAAGGCGAGCAACATGTTGCTCCTGCTCTGCCAAAAGTTGATCCCGTGCAGAGGTAATCTCTTCCTTTTCACGAATCAACCTTTGAAATCCCTCGGAAGCAAGAAAGTTGGCCTACACAGTAAGAAGGGTAAAATTCAGGATATGTTCACACCCAAAAATAGAAGGAGTAATAAAGGAAGAAAGGAACGTACCGTTGCGGCGTTGTGCATGGCGTTGTTCAACAAACACTCTCCCGAGAGTGCCTGAATCTTTTCCCAATCTTTCTCTGAAGCCAAAGGCTTCAGATAATTAGCAAGCTCCACCGGCCGGGATAGCAAGTTGCATCCGGTAGAGACCGAAAAAGTAACATTCCTCCTCCATTGTGGATCTTCAGAAGAGGCAGCATAATTTTGCCCCAAATTCCCATGAACTGGGGATTGTGGAATAGGAACACCTTCTTCATGGTCAGGTGCGGCCGGTGGAGATGATGTAGCAATTGCTGGTGGAAGAGTGGATGAAGATGGAAGCGATGTAGCAGTTGCTGGTGTTGGTGAAGATAGAGATGAAGCTGATGGAGTTGAAGAGTGAGAAGCAGCAGCATCAAATGCAATGCTAGTTGTTGGATGCTCGCCAACCAAAGACGGCATGGACCCGGTACTCAGCCCCACAGTATCGGGCACAACAATTGGGGCCTGAAAACGGGAATTGACATTATCTACCAAATCAAACTCTCCCCAAAGTGCTGAGGCATCATCCTCGGTTGGTGTAACTCTCTCAACAGGTCGAGCATCCATTTGAGACGATAAGGATCGTCGTCTTCTATGTAGAGAAGCTCCCTCATCACTAGCTTCTTCATCATCGTCGATAGTCACGGTGTCTATGACCGGCCCGGAAGGAGGGCCAGTCACATCGCTACCGGAGATGACTCGGGGGCATCGGTCCTCGCCCTCTTATTCTTTTCCCCGGCTGCAGAGAAGCGTCTTCTTTTTGGTTGTTTATCTTCCAGTCGGGGACTCCGTAAAGAAACATTTGCTCCCGAAGCAGGCCCGGAGCCACCTGTTCGAGTAAGCGCCTCCTGAAGCAGCCTCGTTGCATCAACGGGATCAACCAAGACATCCTCCTCGGGAACAGCAACAGAGCCCGCGGGTAGACCTAATTTCATAGACAGGTTAGAATGGATCAATCAAGTTCTTCACATGAAAAATTGAAACAAGGTGAGTTTGAATTACCATGATTCTTGGCCTTCCACCCGTATTTAGGGGCCAGTTCTTTTCACAAGCGAGTCTCAGGCGTCGTAACGTCCAAGATCTTTTGTACCCACCAGTCCAAACCTTCAACCACCGGTGGGATCCATCGAGTTGTTGAAATAGGAGAAGGATGGAGGATCAATACGGCTATAGAAAAATATTTAGTAAAAGGAAATACTAAACAAAGAGCTTACAAGTGTGGTTCCAAGCGCCCGGAAAGGATGGAGCTATTGCCGGAATGATGTCGTTGGTGGCAGCTGCAACAAACCGTTCCATCCACCTACGGTCGTTGTCATCATCCATGCTAGACAACAGAGCATAGTGGCAACGCTTGGAGAGGTTTATCATTCCCCCGCGGAAGATTTTGGGAGAATAGAGATTCATCATATGAGCTAAGGTTAGCTCCTCTCCAGTCTCCTGGCACAAACGCCGAAGGCAAGCAACTGTCCTCCCCACATAAGGACTTACTTACGGTGTCTAGCTCTCCGCTCAAAGAGAACGCACCCAAAGTAAAGGGATACGTGTAAAAATATGTAAAAACCTCCTTGGGTAGGGTGACTCGCTCTGATAGATCAGGAGCAGTAATATCCAAGTCATGGCAACGGCAATCTTCCATCATAGCAGGAATGCTAAAAGGACGTATGGAAGAAGGATACCTACTGACGACCCATGTATGAGAGTTAGCAGTAGGGAATTTCTCTTCGAAGTCTTTTGTGGTAATAAGACTTCTAGGGATGATGGAGCCCACTGTTGGAGGAGCAGAGTCCTCGGCCTTGTTCTTGCTTTTTAAAAAACCGGTACGCTTTGAGGAAGAAGCCATTGTATGGAAGAAGGAGAAGGTTTTTCGTTTGAAGAGAATTAGAAAAAAAAATGAAGAGCAAGATGCAAGTTAGATAAGGGAAGCTTGAAAAATTATGAAGTATAAGGGAGAAAGTTGATACGTATAAGTAAAAGTTTTGGCGGCTAAATTCATGGCCATGATTACCTCGATAATCGGTAAAAGTTGTGTTGAATCATGGGATGACGCGTGTTCGGACATTAAATGCGAAGAGACGTGCGTCTAATCAACCGTCAGAAGCCTTTAGAGAGAATTATAATAATTCCCGCCAAAAGAGTGTTTCTACCAACTTTCCGGTAACACAAAGTTATGTCACCGGAAAGTAGGGAGACTATTTGTATATGGTAAAATATGCTATGGCACGTGGCCGTCCAAAAAAGGGACACGTGGAACCCAAGACGGGGGGATGGCCAAAGACCGAAGGCAACCGTTTCGTTTGTCACCGGAAAGAATAACACTCATAAAGGTGTGATAAATGCTCTTCGCCCGGTAGCATTTAGTAGAGAATATTCCATGGCATTAAGAGCAATTACCCGTTACAGGGAATTTGGCATTTATGTTCATCGTTACACAATTTCATCAATGCCCCTCATAATTGACATTAAAGAAGGTCACGATCATAGGACCTCCTTCATAGCTATAAATAGTGAGCTCAATTGTCATTATAAAGGACACGAATTTTCTGGCAAACTTACGCTACATTCTATACAAAGCTCAATACAATCTTATCTTCTTACTTTTTGATTTCGTTGTTGTTGTGCCCGGAAACCTTGTTCCCGGAACTGTTGCTTCTGTTGTTTCGTCTATATCCTAAGGCTAAGTATTGCATAATTCTTCGATTATTTTATTATTTCAGGATCAAATTAATTCATTTGTCTAGAAACCACATATAAATTCAACTGTACCATTTTACGGGTAAACAATATGGTATATGAATATCATCTGTACAACATTATCTTGTAAGATAAAGACATACACTCCATGGGAAAGGAGAAAATGTTGTAGCACATGTTTTCATACAATGTGTGTAAATGTCGACCAAAACGGTTAACATAAGTTTTATCTCGACTTATTGTTGTGTGAGACCCCAAATTGAGTACCCTCACGACTCCTATCAGTGGTTGAAAGCTTGATTCGATGTTCGCTATCTTAGCATACTACCAAATGACCATGAGAGATTCGGTTTAGCGGAGCATGACAAGAAAAGCGACTTGAATTCAAGTTAACAGACTCGTGAGAAGAGGAAGATCACTGATGGAATCTCATTTCGTAGTGTTTGCTGGTACCGGTTTATGACTTACGGGTCATGAT
This sequence comes from Nicotiana tomentosiformis, assembly GCF_000390325.3. Lineage (NCBI taxonomy): Eukaryota > Viridiplantae > Streptophyta > Magnoliopsida > Solanales > Solanaceae > Nicotiana > Nicotiana tomentosiformis. Next base: position 74,977,652 of record NC_090818.1, on the reverse strand, counting down.
TGTGAACACAAGAAACTGTGATACATGAGATTTCGAGAAGGTATCGATGTAATTCAAGTGATCTAGGGAACTGAGCACACTTTGTATGATCTACTTGAAGATTTTCATGACAACGAGAAGCTATATATTCCTAATAGATGTATAGACGTGCTCTCATAGTATGTTGGTTGCACAGTCTATTTATCTAGTATGAAATGATGCAAAAGAATTTAAAGGAGAGTATGTTTTCCTTAGCTTGGTGGAGTTAGCGCACTCTCTTGTGTGTTAGTAGGAGATGTTGGAAAAAGCTATTGGGCCGGATCCACCCAAAAGGGTGCTAATTGGCCCCTTAGCCCATTAGCTAGTGCTCCTCCTAAAACTTATATATAACAGCATTATAGGTATTGGAAAAGACAACGCTTTTCCATTCTATATGACGACGGCTAGGGTTTATGAAAAAAAACTCTTTGCATCTCTGAGGGGATATCTAGGTTGTCGAAACCAATGAATTTTTCACTTTGAATTGACCGGTAATTTAAGACGTGGTTGAAACAGACGATCAGCTTCCGCGAGAAAAACTCGTAAGTCTCCTAGCTAGTATTTATAGGTTAAATACTACATTGCCTTTCTCATCATTGTAGCCATCAATATAGCATTTTCAAGCTTCACATGGTCCATACAACTTCTTCGGTAACAGGTGGAGGACGAAGTGCAAAAGAGAATTTTGGTTAAAAGAGTCGGGTTGCTTAATTTCTCCTCAAGATAAAAAAAAAAAACAAGAGACAAAATGGTAAAAACTCCTAGTACTTGTCAGATTACGTTTCGCTTAAATCACCGTCTTTTATTGTACTGAAGATATAGTAGAAGTAAGTCGAAACTAGCAAGCTGGTTTATGAAAACCAATGGAAATGGTTGGAAGACAACGAATGATTCGTCTCTTATTATAATTATATAGTAGTAATATATTTGAAACCACATAATTTGGATGACGTAGAAAATTCCCCAAGGTTCTTTTCAGGCAACCACAAAAGCACTAGATGAACCTGTAAAATGCTTAACTGAACCCAAAAGAGCCTTTGCAGCACCAAAATGTCTGATTTTATATACACCTGAAGCAGCTAAATCCGGTATTCTCCATTCGATTGTCGCCTTACTTCGAGTGCTGAGTTTAGCAGGTCTTGACCATATAAAGCGAAGGCAGAAGTCATCATCATCATAAGCAGGAACCCAAGTGTCCTTTCCTTGAAGAATCTCAACAAGAGCAAATGTACCCTCAGTCATGAGATCATTTCTGGGGCATGCTGACCAAAAAGAAACAGTGACAAGGTCACCCCTCTTGAAGGCAGAACTTTGAGGAACATCGGTAATTAAATCCCCAAATTTGGAACCAAGTGGTGTCGCATCCATTACAACTGGCGGCAACAAGCTTATCTGCTTTCCTAGCAAATTAGGGGGTTGAGGGCCTGCTTGCAAGGTCTGTCCTGTGATGAGAGCAGCTGCTAGCGTCTTGAACTGTTGGATGTAAGCGCTAAGTGTATGTGGACCATACAGTGTAGACGCACCCTAAAAAAATTTCACAAAGAAAGTTTAGATCAACAGTACAGCAACTTATTGAACATTTGAAATGCTAGTTCCAAGGGACAACCAACCGATGATATTAACATGCCAAAAGAGATTCTTTAATTTTTAGCCATAATGTCCTAATTTCAGAAGAGAAAAGCAGAAAAACAAATTTTTGGTGTTGCTAAAACCACAAACATTCTGATAACAAATCAACTCCTCAGAGATCTTCTCCAGATATATTGACAGACTGCCTAATAAGACCGGGGGAAAATAAGCTAGCAGCAGAGAGCGATTGCAACTAAAATGACGAACCTAGATTTCAGAGTTTGAAGAGCATCAAGGTGTAGTCATAGGAGTGTGCCGTATAAAGAAACTTTTTTATGAAATGAGAATCATAGACGTTTTATTTCCCACACAAGAAAATCCATTTTCCTTATGCTTAATCTCATTGTGAATAGATATCACTGGAGTCAGTTTTATTGTTGACTGTATTTACAACCTTACTTTATGGGATACCAATTCCTTTTATTTTTTCCTTGATTCTTCAAATTGGATGGGGATAGAGGGTTTAATTGCTTTAGGTTTAGTAATGTACAACGAGTATAGAAGGCTGTACTAATGTGCAATTATATAAGACTTCCTCTGAACATTTATAATATAATGCACTGTATTATCTAATCAACTGACCTCATATCTCTGTATCTGGTACTCCTCAAAGGTCGTTATATATTGCGAATATGTATTAGTCAACCCAGCTATCACAACATGAATATTGCTATCAAACTCCTTGGTACCCCCACTTGCGAGCACCATCTTCACAGCATCTCGCAGACGTCTTCCCGCCATGGTACTGAATTCTGTTTTGTGCATAAAAAGAAGATTTATGTGAAGTGTGAGAAGAAATCTAAGAATCTTCTGCATAAGAAATCACCAGAAAAAACATCTTTCTTTCTAGATGCCCTAGGTGATACTGAACAATTTGGCAGAAATTTCAAGGATGATAAATGCATTATTTTAATGGAAAGATGTCACATTTACCTCTCTACTGTCGGAAATAAGCTATATCTATCTTTCGTTTCAATTTCTTAGATGACACCCCCTCTACTGTCGGAAATAAGCTATATCTACCCTTCTTTTCAATTTATTAGTATAACTACCCCTACCGTCATACTTTTGGATCATATTTGCCCCCCAACCCATTAAATGGCTTGGTTCCATCTTAAAAAAGACACGTGGCTGGCCCTTTTTGGATAAAAAGGACCCACCCCAGTTCTAATTTAAACCCACCCAACCCATACTAATGATCCACCTCTTTGCCCCCCCCCCCCCACAACAACCCCCCCAACAAAAAAAACAAATACAAATACAAATAGAAATACTCCAGAGTTATCATCTTCCGTTTCAGTGCCGCCACCACGTAGCTTCAACTTATGGAATTTCATTAAGCGTGAAAATGCTGCTTTCTTTTCCTTTTATAGACTTCGATAATGTCATGAAGCGGCAACCACAAGAGGATCCCAAGCATCTACACAGTGAGGGCTGTTCTTCCGAGGATAAGCATGAGCCGCAGAGTTCCTTCTCTTTGAAGATTGATAATATTACTATCATCAATTTTCTAGTTTTCATTTTATTACTTTTCATTTTCTCCCATGGTGAGATTTTATTCTTTAGTGGGGATATTGTTCATAGAGATGTGAGTCATCAAGAAGAAAAAGTCGGTATAGGGTTGCTTTTCTATTTTTGTGTTGAGTACATCAATGGTGTTGTTTAGTAAACTGGAGTTCATAGACTTGCTGATAATTCTAATGGTAGACAAATTGCTGCATCTGAACTTAAGTAGATGAACAAAGAAGAAGGGAAGGAATTTAAGTGAGAGGGGTATTTGGATGGGGCTGGGTTAATAATTAGGGCTGAGTGAGTTTTAATTTAAATTTGGGCGAGTCTTTTTAACTCATTGTAGGTGTGCCACGTGTTAAATATATGTTTAGATGCAAGATTTAACGGGTGGGGGCAAATATGATCCAAAAGTATAACGGTAGGGATAGTTATACTAAGAAACAGAAACGGAGGGTCAATATAGCTTATTTTCGATAGTAGAGGGCTAAATATGACCCTTTTCCGTGATATTAATTACTTCATTACAGTATGCAGCGCCCACAGAGAGTCAGCATTTAATGGAAAGGACAGAATTAAGGTCAGAGGAACCTACTAAAGATCACTTGTAAGGGTTACTCATTCAATATACAATAAATTATTATATGGTAGCTGATGGAACCAAAACGAAGCGGAAAAACATGTACAGTATGTAATCAGTTCAAGGTAAGGAACTGGGAAACTAAACCATATAAGCATTCTTGCTAGTTCGAGTTATGTCTAAAGAAAACCCAATGAGAAAAGAGATTCGAATCATTGGTTGATACCTCCAGGTACACTGAGAATAACCAGCTGCCCTATTCTTAGAATCTGAACAGGAAGTATTGAAGGCTGCAAAAAAAAAAGGACAAAGGAACTGATCATTGAACATTATGAACAGGAAATCATGTAGAAGGCTTCTGGTATTGTAGTAGGTGGTTTTCTCATTTAGCAATTGTTCCAAGTGTTGAAGCCAAAAGGCCAAGTATGGCAAGTAATTAGCAAGACAAATGAATCATATGTTACCAGCAATTCATAAAATACCATATTGTTGAGCAGGACAGCCCATCACTCTCTTTCTTTTATCAAACTCCAAATGTTTCTTTTACTCACTTAGCAACAGTACTGAGTCCAAACCTTCTCATCATTAGCACGAAATACAGACAGCACAATTATTTCTCCCTCTCCTCTTATATGTGCACGTGCATATGGTTAGAGTGAGATTAAAATGGTAAAGTAACACAGTTTATGGATTTCAAGTTGTACAGGCTAAGTTGTCAACTGATAGTGGTAGGATAATAAACAAATTTCTACTTCTGCCCTCAAATTTTGAAATGTGAACAATAGAGCAAGCAATATGTGTTCAATAATGCTAAAGTATTTTAACATATTTGAGATTCTGAACAATGTTTTTTGAATCAGGCACTGGTTTAGCAACTTAATAGGAAACCCTTCCTGACAAAAAGATCAAGTATTCAATTTAGCTTCAAACCACAAGCACACAAGTATTTTACCCATAGAAACTTGAGGCAGAAGAACAGATATTTGTTAAATATTTTACAAAGTATGGGACAGAAGAAGAAAGCTGCTTACTGCCCAATCATAGGGCTCCTTCATTTCACCCGTATCAAGCAAAATGGGCTTGGGATGTTGACACTTTATTTGTTCACTGCCTGGTGTTTTAAGCAAGTTTCGCACCAACCTCCAAAAAACATTTCCCTGAAAATTTTTTCCAGAAGATGAGCAAACATAAAATAAGATCATTCACTCTGATTGATATAGGTCAAATAAAGAAGAGAATTCTTTTCAATACCTTGTCATCTCCCTGCTGAAAATCAAATGCTCCAGGTCCATCAGTTGTACCGGCAGCAAATGCAAACCCCATTGCAGCAGGACAGGTTTTAGCCGTCTCAATACCCGCACCCTCTTTTGGAATTGTCACCTCGAGATTGGAGAAGTCCACATAGGTGTGACGAAAGTCAACCTTCCCTTTTACTTGCTCTGTTACTTTATTGAAAAGCTCCACAGCTCTTTTAAATTGTCTCTCCCCAATGATGCGTGTGCTCTCAAATTCATCTGGGTATCTGCCACATAAGCAAAGGATGGCATTATGCTCAAAATACCAAAATAGGACTACGCAAAGATGGAAATTTTCCTAAACAAAAGTAATAGATTAACACATACCCTGGTCCTCGACCATAACATAACTCGTTCTTTCCACCACAAGTACTATGATTGAAGTCACAAGGCAGCCCTGTGTCTATGCAGAACGCACCGAGCACATTGGGACTGACATCACCACAGTTGGTTTGACAAAAAGCAGAAACAAATCTCGGCCTATCAGCCAACCTGAAGGCACTCCTGACACGTCTGGCGACACTCATCAACCTGGTGACTGGCTTACCTGGAGAAGACTGGAAAGAAGCAGCAAGTTCTAGTAGCTCATGATCTGCATGTTGTTAAAATCTGATTAACGAGTGTCTTAGTTATGAAACGATTAACTTTCTCAACTTCTTCACCAGCAATATAGTATTTTTTGCTTCTGGGCTTGCTCTTATTTACATTATTCTATTTATCCCAAATAGCAATAAGACCTACAATGTTATATGGTATTGAATGTTGGGCCGTTAAAATCCAACATATTCATAAGATGAGTGTTGCAAAGATGCGGATGCTAAGATGGATGTGCGGTCATACAAGATTAAATAAGATGAAGGTGCAAGTAGTACGAATTGAGGATAAAATGAGAGAAGGTCGCTTGAGATGGTTTTGGTCATATCCTGCCTTGGCCTACATATGCACAGGTCCATAGGTGTGAAAGTATGGTGATAGAAGGTGTTAAAAGGGGAAGGAGTAGACCTAAAATTACGTGAAAAGAATTTGTATTGAAAGATCTACAAATTCTTGAAACTAATGCAGACTTAGCTAGAGAAAGGATATAATGGAAGAAAATGAAGCATCCTAGAAATCTCAACTCTATTCAAGGACAAGGACGAAGCTTTGGAATCTCAAATAGGGCCTTTAATAAGATCTCAAGCTAAAGAGTTCCAAAACAAGGTCACTGGACTTCAAGTGCAAATAAAGAAGTTGTTAATTGGGAGGAAGAGCTCAAGGATAAAGGATATGAATCAGCTAGGTGTTACAATTATTTTATGTCCCAAATTCATGTCCATGAAGAGGTGGATTGGAGCCCAAGAGACATCCTTTGAAGAAGATCCAAATCAGTCCACTTTTGGATCAATTTAGTACCTAAAATGTGTCCAAACTTGCAGCCCAAGAAGTCTTAACTGAAGCCACGTTTTTAGAACTTAAAAAGGACTTACTTGCTGCACAAGAAGGGTACAATGAGCGTGCTAGAAGTTGGTGCCAAGTTGCTTGCAAGTTGTCTTGAAGATTTTCAAGATTTTCAAGATCCTATCCAAGATTGGTTTGGGACTTTCAAGATCATATCCTAGATTGATTTTAACTTATTTCCATATATTTTGTTACTAGCTTTATTGCTATCCTAGGTAGTTAAGGTCATGTTTTCATTTTCCTAAGATTGTTGGAATTACTTTGCAAGATTGACTTGGTTTTTGTTTCCTAGTGTTTTTCCTTTTCTTAAGGTAGTTGGACTTGTTGTCCAAAGTAGTTTAGGACTGTATTTCCTTATTTTTTTAGACTTATTTTCATGACCCCCTCCTACCTATATAAGAGGTGTCTTCTTTGTTTTTAGACATAGATTGTTTTTAAAATTAGATTATTACAGACTATCATCAATAAAAATTGTGAGATTCTTCTTGCACTCTTGTGTGTCGCTACTCTTGGATTTATTCTTCAGCCTTCAAGACTCAACTTCAGGTGGCAAAATTAAACTCTTTCTGAAATCTTAGATCACTTCTAGGTACTCAAGAAAGGCGATAGATTTAGGTTTATTGTTGTTCTTGTTATTCTAAAAGATCGGGTTTTACAATCTACTCGTCTTTAATTTTCTATCAAAGGCGGTTAGTTCTTCGTTGGCTAATTGGTGTTGTTAGGATTCAACAACAAGAATAGATCTCTTAAATTTTAGAAACTCTTTCTTGAATTCAATCTATCTTTAATTTTCGTTTCTTTATTTTCTTCTAGCTTCTGCACGTTTCATGATTTTCTTGATTTTTCCTTTAGTAATTCTTGGACCCCTAACGAGATGTTATCAAGTGGTATCAGAGCATCGGGTAACCAAGATTTCAACCTTGATAATCTTGGGAGGTTCTTGAACAAAAAAAAAACAAAAAAACGAAAATATCTGCCAAAAAAAAAAGAAAATCAAAAGTGTTATTGCTCAATTAGTTTCAGAGTTCAAATGTCATTTGGTTTCCAAGTCAAGAAAGGAAACAAGAAGATGGGATCCTAATTCTTGAAGATTAAAGTAACTTTTTCCTTATTCTTTTGGCTTAAATTCTTTCCTTTTTCTTTTCCTACTAACCAATTCCTATTCTTTCTAGGTTTGGTCTTTCACTTTCCTTTACTTTTTGTTTTTCTAACTCCTTATTTTTATCACTACGGGTTATGACTAGTAATGTTCATTAATAAATCTAAAGATTAACAACAAAGAATTGCTTTGAGTGAAAAAAGGCAAGAGATGTGAGATACATATTTGAGAAAAAGCCAAACTTGAGAGATACATATTTCTTCTAATCTTTGTTCAAGATGCCTCAAACAGATAGGTAGTTATGAAGAAAGGAGGCGAGCTATGACTCAACAACTTGAAAAGTCGAACTTACAGTATGCCGAATGGAAAGAAGAAGATGGTAGCGAAGATGAGAGATTGACCCTACGTGTTGGCGGAATTAAGGGGGGAAACAATGTAACTTGAATAACATGGTCCATCAATTCCGAATGATGTCCACATAAAATGGCAGAGATGAACGCCACCATAGCTGAGCTAAGGAGGGCAAACCCCGTTAATATAGATGACTTAAGGAGGGTCAATCGAAACTCGAGGTCTCAAGTTAGGAGACAAGTTGTTCGAGCTCCTAATGTCCAACAAGAGGAGGATCAGTTTGGCGACTTTGAGGATGAGTTTGAAGAAATTCATCAAAGAAGAAAGAAGGGAACCACGAGCTAGAGTTGAGGATGACAACATTAGTAGCATCAAGATGAAGATACCATCTTTCAAGGAAACAAGAGATCCAGAGTTATACCTTAATTAGGAGAGAAAAATTGAAGCCTCTTTAACTGCCACAACTATTCTGAGGGTAAGAAGGTTAAACTTGTTGTTGTTGAGTTTTCTAACTATGCTGATGTTTGGTGGTAAAAGCTTACTAGGGACAGATTGCAAGAGGAACAAGCACGCATTGCTACTTGGACTTAGATGAAGAGGGTGATGAGAAAGAGATTTAAGCCATCACATTTTCAGAGAGAGATACAACAGCATCTTCAAACTTTGAAGCAAGAGTCCATGTATGGCTATGATCCAAGCTCATTGTAAGGAGGAGGAGGCTACTATGGCTGATGTTTGGTGGTAAAAGCTTACTAGGGACAGATTGCAAGAGGAACAAGCACGCATTGCTACTTGGACTTAGATGAAGAGGGTGATGAGGAAGAGATTTAAGCCATCACACTTTCAGAGAGAGATACAACAGCATCTTCAAACTTTGAAGCAAGAGTCCATGTATGGCTATGATCCAAGCTCATTGTATGGAGGAGGAGGCTACTATGGCTGATGTTTGGTGGTAAAAGCTTACTAGGGACAGATTGCAAAAGGAACAAGCACGCATTGCTACTTGGACTTAGATGAAGAGGGTGATGAGGAAGAGATTTAAGCCATCACACTTTCAGAGAGAGCTACAACAGCATCTTCAAACTTTGAAGCAAGAGTCCATGTATGGCTATAATCCAAGCTCATCGCATGGAGGAGGAGGCTACTATGGCTAGATTTCTTAATGGTTTAAATAGAGATATTGTTGATGTAGTGGAGTTACAACAATATGCAAATTAGATAAGTTAGTTGAATTGGATGTAAAGATAGAAAGACAAAACAAAAGGAGATAGCAATCTAGCTCATGGAGAAGCCGGCCTACTACTACTCCAAAGAAGCAAGGGCCGAAATCTAAGGAGAAACCTACTCCCAAATTCCATAAAGACAAGGCCAAGAGCAAATTGGAATCCAAGGAGTGGAGTAAGAGAGTGCATGTTGATATCCCTAATAGAGGAAAAATGAGAGGTTGTGTTGAGTGAAGAGATTGGGCTGTCAAGTAAGGAAAAAAGTGAGCTTCAGAGAAGAAAAGAGAGAAGGACATGAGATAGAAAAAGGTTGTGAGGTAGAGAGAGAAAAACAAGAGGATTTGAGTGAAGAAAAAGGAAAAAACTTTGGTGAGAGAAAAGAGGCTAAGAGTGAGAAAAGAATTAGTCTTGTGATAAAATCAAAAGGGAGTATAAGTGAGGAAATTGTTTACTACCTAACCCATTAAATCTCTTGTTTTAGTTCGTGTGTTTTTGTGCAGCCAAGTATTGAAAGACCTTTTGAAAAGGGAGGTGAATCGCAAAAGATGGTGGCAAAGGATCCAATTGGATTCCAACATGAATTTGGTGAAGTCAATTCTTGTTAGACGGTAGAAGATAAAAGCTTGGTTAAATTCTTTATTATTGAACCTTTTGACTATTTTGATTCTTATTTACAGGTTTATGACATGGAGTTCCCTAAAGTCATTGTTGTAACGACCCGACCGTATGGTGATTTTGGTCTTAGGAGCGTGCCCGGACGTTGATTTGGAAGTCCGTAGGTCGTTTCGGCGTCAATTGGCGAAAGTTGGAAATTGGATGATTTTTGGGAAAATTTGACCGGGAATGGACTTTTTGATATCGAGGTCGGATTCCGATTCCAGAAGTGGGAGTACTGTTATGTCAATTATGACTTGTGTGCAAAATTTGAGGTCAATCGGACTTGATTTGATGGGTTTCAGCGTCGAATGTAGAAGCTTGAAGTTCTAAAGTTCACTAAGCTTGAATTAGGATGCGATTCGTGGTTTTAGCGTTGTTTGATATGATTTGAGGCCTCGAGCAGGTTCGTGTTATGTTTTGGGACTTGTTGGTGTGATTGGACGGGGTCCCGGGGGCCTCGGGTGTGATTCGGAGTGGTTTCGGACCAATTCTGGATGTTTTGGCTGTTGTTGTTGCTAGTTCTGGTTTTGTCCTTCGCGAACGCGAAGGGAGTCCCGCGTTCGCGAAGAAGGGTTTTTGGGCGGTTGATTTTTGTTCATCGCAAACACGACACAGGGGTCGCGAACGCGGAGAAGGGCCTGAGGAACCTACGCGAACGCGAAGGGGCGATCGCGAACGCGTAGAAGGAAAGGGGGAGCTGGGCCTGGAGCAGGTTGCCGTTCGCGAACGCGGCTCTTGGACCGCGAACGCGAAGGGGCAGGGGTCTGAGGCTTCGCGAACGTGGCGTAGGTGACGCGAACACGAAGAGGAATTTTGAGGCAGTGGCATTTGGCCTTCGCGAACGCGAGACGTTTCACGCGAACGCGAAGAAGGGTCGCCTGGGCAGTGTATAAGTTTGCCAAAACGGGTTTTGGCTCATTTTATCTCAATCTTCCATGGGAGCCAAACTAGGGGCGATTTTGGAGGAGCTTCTTCGTCACCCATCACAAGGTAAGTGATTCCCACCTATTACAAGTTAAATACTTGGTTTATATATGGATTTAAACATAGAAATTAGTAAAAATTTGGGATTTTATAGGAAAACTTAGAAATTGGTATTTTTGGATTTTGACAACGAAATTGGACATGGAATTGAGCATAAATCATATATTTGGGTTCGTAGTGTTATGGGTAATGATTATCTTCGGAAATTTTCGGAATCCGGGCACGTGGGCCCGAGGGTGAGTTTATCAATTTTCTGAGCGGAGTTAGAAATTGTTATAAATTGATTTATTATGAGTATTGGAGTATATGTTCATGGAATTTCACATTTATTTCCTAGTTTTGGAGCGACGGGCGCCGGTTTGAGTTGTTAGAAAAGCTTTGGAGCCGGTTATGGAACTGCGGAGTGAGGTAAGTATCTTTTCTAACCTTGTAAAAGGGAATTAACCCCATAAGTGAATTGATTTAATATGTGCTTCTATTTGTGGGGGCTGCGTACGCACGAGGTGACGAGAGTCCGTACGTAACTACTAATTATGCTTATGTCCGGGTAGTCTAGGACCCAAATCATGCTATACTTGCGATGTTTGCACCCTACTTGTTAATTTAATCACTTAAATCATATTGGAACTTGATAAAGGAATTGTAAAAGGTTAAATTTCATTTCCTTGAGTTTTGGACGGGTCACTTGACCGTTATGAGAATTGGTGTTTCTTTGAATATTAGCCTCTTAATAATCTTGAATCGGTTGCTTATAAAGTATTTTCTCTTCTCGTGGAGCGGGCTGAACGCCTCGGTAGCAGATAGATGCATCTATGGTTCGTGTCGTTCGACCCTCGGCAGTGCACAGTTTATATATTTGTATGTTGGATTGGGCCGTACGACCTCGGCATAATTCGTGCGTAATAATTCTTGGAGTCCAATTATAATTGATATTGTTTCATTGGCTTGAGAGATTAATTTGTTAAATGATGGAAATTAATTTGGGATTTACTATCAGTGAAAGAATTGTTTATCTATTTCTTGTTATTGAGTTTTCAGCTGTATTTACATAATCCATGCTTAATTATAATTTCGGTATTTTATTGTTAGCCCATAGTAAGTGTCGAAGTCGACCCCATCGTCACTACTTCTTCGAGGTTAGACTAGATACTTATTGGGTACACGTGTTTTACGTACTCATGCTACACTTGGTGCACATTTTGTGCAGGTACATATATGTCTAGTGGTCTTGTGGGCGCAGAGGCGCGACTATTGCGGGGACTTAGGTGAGTTGCATCCCATGTTACGAGTTCGCAGCACAAAGAGTCTCCATCAGAGTTATTTACATTCGCCTGTCTAATTTGTATTCCAGACAAATGTTGTATTTTATCATATTTCCTAGTTGATGCTCATGCACTTGTGACACCGGGTTTTGGGGGTTCCTACTGGATGTTTAGTATGGTAGTTCACGTAATTATCATTGTTTCATCCTGTAAATTCTATTTCATACTATTTAATTAATGAAAAATATGAGCTCAAAAGGAATAAAAATAAGTAATTAAGTGGATCAATCATCGTTGGCTTGCCTGACGGCGGCGTTAGGCGCCATCACGACCTATAGTGGATTTGGGGTCGTGACAATTGCTAAGTTGGACCGATGCATAAAAGAATACAAGGTGATGATGTTACATTGGTAAATAAGCCCAAGTATAGTATGTATAATTGGTTTATTCGCATTCTTGGGCTTTCTAGAACACGTAAGGTATCTTTGGAGGTAATGAACTGTACTCTTATTTCTTATGTTGGTGACTTTATTATTTTTGAGGATGATGATATTTTGATGCATATCAAGTCCTTAACTGTAATATCTAAATTCAAGTGCAAGAGTAATTTGCTTCCTTTTGAAATTGAGTATGACATAAATGATTATGTATTCCAACTTGGTGGAAAGAGGCATGAAATATATGAGAAGAGGCTTGCGAATGCGTTAAATGTTTCTTCATCTCTTATTCAAGTGTCTAACGATTTTCATGTGATAAATTGCTAGAATATGATTTTTGTTATGTGATGGGGAGTCATTCTTCAAGTCATATTGATTATGAACTTGTAAAAGTGTTTGCTACTAGTAAAGAGGATATACATGATTATTGTGACGCTAGTGATCAAATACTCTTTCTTGAACCTATCTATGACTCATTTTGTGACAGTTTGAGAAATTGTTTAGAATCCACTGATGTTGGGAATATTATTGGGAAAAGTTATGATCGTAATGTAATGAAATTTCTATTTGGATTTATGGGTTCTTCTAGCCTTCTTGAGAATTTATGTGCTTCTTTAAATAGCTTACATGCTATATCATAAAAGTGTCTTATTTGATACAAGTTGTAGAGATACTTGGTTAAATGGATGCTTGGCCAATTTTTTGTAATTTCTTTGTCATACACAATTTTGGACTACTTATTGGCAAAATTCAATTGGACATACAAGTCTCATTCCTTAGTGCATCTAAGAGAGATTTTTGTTATATTTATCTGAGTTGGTATATTTTTATTGGGATGATGTTGTCCATATGCTTCATAGGGGAGTATTTATACCTATCATGCTTAATTGAGTTAAGTGGACACATGGTCATTATCTTGTTTTATTCCTACAATTTTTTAGATTAGTGGATGCCATTTACTAGGGCATGTCTTCTTTTTCTTGCAAGGCCGAAATTTCGAGGACGAATTTTCTTCAAGAAGAGGGAAATGATAGCATCCTAGGAACCTCAACTCTATTCAAGGACAAGGATAAAGCTTTGGAATCTCAAAGAGGGCCTTTGCCAAGATCTCAAGTTAAAAGAGTTGCAAAACAATGTCATTGGACTTCAACTGCAAATAAAGAAGTTGTTAATTGGGAGTAAGAGCTCCGGGATAAATGATATAAATCAGCAAGGTGCTACAATTATTTTATGGCCCAAATTAATGTCCAAGAAGAGGTGGATTGGAGCTCAAGAGACATTCTTTGAAGAAGGTCCAAATCAGTCCATTTTTGGACCAATTTCGCACCTAAAATGTATCAAAACTTGCAGCCCATGAAGTCCTACATGAATTCACGTTTTTATAACTTAAAAAGGACTTACTTGCTGCCCAAGAAGGATACAATAGGCGTGTTAGAAATTCAGTGCCAAGTTGCTTGCAAGTTGCCTTCAAGATTTCCAAGATTTTCAAAATCCTATCCAAGATTGATTTGGGACTTTCAAGATCCTATCCTAGATTTGGCTTTAACTTATTTCCATATATTTTGGTACAAGATTTATTGCTTTCCTAGGTAGTTAAGGTTATGTTTTCGTTTTCTTAAGATTGTTGAAATTACTTTGCAAGATTGACTTGGTTTTTGTATTTTAGTGTTTTTCCTTTTCCTAAAGTAGTTGGACTTGTTGTCCAAAGTAGTTTAAGACTTTATTTTCTTGCTTTTTTAGCCTTAATTTCGTGATCTCTCCTACCTATATATAGGGTGTCTTATTTGTTTTTAGACTTAGATTTATTATAGAGATTCTTCTTGCACTCTTGTTTGTGGATACTCTTGGATTTATTCTTTTAACCTTCAAGACTCAACATAAGGTGGTAAGAATAAATTATTTTCGAATACTTAGATCATTTCAAGGTATTCAAGAAAAGCGATAGAGTTAGGTTTATTAGTAATTGTGAGGCCCCAATTCTTGACTAGAGGGGACACCAAAGGCCTCTGCCCTTCCATCTCTTGGATAGATAGAGAGGGAGGGCATAGCTTTTGGTTTTTTCATGCTGTCAAAGAGTTGAACAGCGGTGTTTTCGTGTGGTCAAAGATTTGAACAATGAAAATAGATGGTGAGTGCCTGATCGAATTGATCAGGTCATGTAGGAACAAGGTTCAAGTCTACCGATCTGTTAGGATACCTCAGCTGCATTCTTCTTCAGTGGATCCCTCTTGTTCCTGTTTAGTCAACTTCATTTCTGAAGTTGTTTCTATTTCTACATCTGTTTCTTCCTCACTTTCCACCCTTTCTTCTGTTCTTGAAGTCTTTTCTAGAATTTCCACATATCCTTTATTTATTGTTTTCTGTTTCTTGTTCAATCTTTGTTTTTGCTATCAGCATTTCTTTAAGTTCTTTATCCAAGTCTTGGTTCTCTAACCGACTAACCCGATTCTTATCGAGACATTTTAGGACGTCCCTAAATGGAAAGAATGTCATATGAATTCATATGGAATAGAGGAAGTAATATGAACTATGTCATATAAATTCATATGGAATAGAAGAAGTAATATGAACTTTTTATGAAGGAAAAATATTCCATTTAAGAAATGACATCAAGAACTTTGAAAGAACCGAAGACGAAAAGGGTCAAATATTTTAGAATAAAAGGGGTATTTTATTTTCTTTTGATGATAAATAGGATGGAAGTCGAGGGGTACAACTATTCTTATAAACTATGTTAAGTCCTGCAAAGGGGAGACAAACTCAGCAATTACTTTTTGCCTAGAAGTATTTAGTAAAGCATAAAGAGTTTAAGTTCCTATTTTGTCCAATTTTGTGGTAGTTGGAATGTACTTCTATTTCCTAACTCTTCCGTACAAAATAGCTAAACAACCTTTCCATTTTTTTTCAACTTTTGCCCCTTTGATTTTTTCTCTCCTGTCAATTCAAACAACCCGAGCATTAACTCCAATGTCTAGGTAAATAGTCAATCCTGGGAATTTCTAACGAAGCATTGATAATTATGTTTACAGTTAGACACGACTACTTGATAAAAGTCATACATGTTGGGGAAAAAACCTTCCAGTTCTCATAGATATGATTCAGAGTCCTATGTTAATCAACCGACATGTTTCGCAAGACTTTTGAGTTCAGGTCTTTTCCAGCAAAGTCCATCAAATTCAATAAACCTATTAGCTTTGGCACCTCAACCTTCTGCAATTACCTCTTCCTCCAACCCCCACATTCCCTCCCGAACACCTAAAAACACCCTATCTCTCTACTTCAACCACCACAACTGTTCTCCCCAACCTCCACGAGGATTGGGAGTCTGGTAAAGCAACTAAGGACAGTATTAACAAAAACGGCACGACCGCTGAGCTAACTACTGGAATGGTAGCTCATGGGTATTTGAATTCAGAAGGAATTTTAACGACTGGGAGATAGAAAGGGTGGAGATGTTACTGAAGATTGCTGACAGCATTGCTTTGGATAGCCTGCAGTATGGTTCTTTGGTGTGGAAAGGCACCAGAGACTGGAAATTTACCGTTAAGTTAAGCTACCAAATATTGGTAAGGAGTATGACTGGCATTTATGGAAGTAGTGTGGAATGGCCATGGAAAATGATTTGGAAGACAAAGGCTCCAGTGAAAGTTCCTTGTTTTGGCTGGGTGGCTGCACATGAGGCCTGTTGACGCAGGATAAGCTGCAGACAAGAGGATTTAATGTATGTCACAGTTGCTATTTGTGCAAAGAGGAAGGGGATCAGTGAACCATTTATTACTACATTGCAAGTATTGTGTGGCAGATTTAACCTGTACAAAGTTCAATGGGTTACGCAAGCAAACGTCAGACAAGTTCCCTGTAGCTGGAAGAACTAAAGAATGAGGAAGCGACAAAAAAAGATATGGATGACCATTCCATTGTGCATAGCGTGGAGCATTTGGCTTGAAGAACCGAAGATGCTTTGACAGAAAGGAGGAAAACGTTTATTTAGTTAAAAACAGATGTATCCATTATTTGAAAAGTTGGTGCACTGCTGTTTTTGAAAATGATTCGGATGTAAGAACGTTACCAATAAAATTTCCTTTTACCTATCAAAAAAAAGAAGCAGCTAAGGACAGGAAACTTAGTTAAATCGTGTTACAATGTGTTTGGTTACTTCAATAACGGGACTAGAATAGCACAAGTCAAACAAGTCCAAGGTTAATGTTAATCCAGATAATATTGAGGTTTAAAGGAAATCAAACCCAATCGATTCACATAAAAGGTGCAAAATTCGCAGAGGAAAGTGCAATGTAAGTATAATTACTAGTAATTACAATTCAGCACTTTAGCTCTACTGTGATAATTCGTAATATGGAAAAGGAAAAGATCACTTACGCTTTCCATGAACAGTTGGTATGATGTTTGAGACTCTTCGGGGAAGTTCACGCACTTGAGATATGTTAAAGTTTGACGTTTCAGTACTTTTCTGATTGAACCAATCTTCCATAAACCGGGCAGCAGCTCCTTTGTTATCCCCACTAATCAAAGAGTTAGTTCGACTCATAGAAGTTCCATGAGTTGCAAACCAATTAAAGCTGCCTACTGGACCCCATTCATCATCAACAAACTTTAAAAGGGTCATTTCTTTGTCAACATCATACTTATATTTACTACGTTCCCCAGCAGGGTTATTCAAATAAGCACTAGGGCTACGATTCACACCAGCATCCAGTAGCTCCCCTGACAGCCAAAACTGAATTAGTATAATGCTGAGAAGAACTTGTTAATAACCCAAGAACTGTTAAAGTTTCTGCCATGGAATATATAGTTTTTTTTACTGTTGTAAAACTTGAAAAGAACACAAGCAGAAGCAAAAACACCAGTATTTGAGCAATTTAGTCAAATGCACACAACCCATCCACTAAAAAAAGCTGATTAAATAATACTAGTAATAAATATAACAGTAACAGATATTCTTAAAAAAAAAAACACCATAGTCCAGACGGATAAGATCAAAGAAAAGACTAAATATCAGCATGCTAATTCAAGTAGGTAAACAGTATGTTTACCCAATATACTTTCTCCTGGCAGCACTTAGCAATTCGGTTACATAATAGCATAAACAGAATGCAATAAACAACTAAGAGGACGGCAAACAACCATCAGAACAAAAAGTAAAATGACACATGATGAACAATTTTTAAGATGTAATAGGAGAAAACTAAAGCTGCAACCCTATGTCTCATTATCCAGCAAAAGATACAGAAGAAATCAACATCATCTTACCTTTATTGACAAATATTGATCCAGGTCGGAGGTTTTCATGAGCTTGTATGATACTTTGCTCAATCCCATCAACTAGAGCATCAAATGATTGACGGACAAAACCAAGAGATGTTACAATATACACTACGTATTGTAGATAACCACCAGGGCCAGCATGGGTGTGAATCCCACTAATAGCAACATTTTGTTCTGTGTAAAGGTTCCCATACCTGCAAAAGCAGCAGATACCACAAAATTTGTAATCAAACAAGAATAGTGCTTATTACACTATCAACCATGAAACTGAATCCAGTTAACATAACAAGATGTTAAGTTTTTGCATCTTGTCATGCTTGACAGATCCAGTTAAGGAGGGCATGAGTACCTAGCCTTCAATCTCTCAAGAACTTTGATGGTTACAAGCTGCGAGGCCATGCAAGCATCAAGGTTCACAAAAGCAACACGCCTCCCCTGAGGTTCAGCTACAATGAAGGTACGGGCTCGCAATCTGAAGTGGATGCCTGATGCAATCTGTTCCATGTTAGCATATCCCATCATGTTGACATCAGCAGCCGGCCCAGTAATATCATAGCTTCCAAGCCCGACTAAGTAATTAGAAGCTTCCGCTGCTCCCTTTCCATTCACTTGTGATAATAGCAACACCAACAGAGCCAACCAAATCATCCCTCCTGTGGATCTCCAAAACTCAATTTTGAGACAATCAGATACTCCCATCAAGTTAACGACACTGGCTTGCAGCTTAATCAGTTCAACACATCCTCCTAATCCTATGACAAAATAACAAGCTTTTGAAGATTCAACATACAAAATAATTGATTGCAGCTAAAGATCTATCCATTATCAGCTGGAGGAATGGGAAATCCTCCAAGATAGAAGGAAAACTTCACACTAAGCAGTTACAAGCTTTAGAAGTAAAATTCAAATCCTGTTAGCGATGAACAAGTAGTTAGGAAGACAAAAAAAACCAAAACATTCCATAAAAATGCAAGTTTTACAAGTAATATCAACACACTCGGGCCGGGCCCACGGGCAATTACCAACCACCATACAGGATATTAGTAATACCAATAGCAAGATGCCAGCATTTAAAAGTGAAGTGTAAAAGTTAAATTTAATTGAGATGACATAAATAAAGGTTTGAAGCCGACTACTGAAAGTATATGATTTATCACATGAAATCAATCAAATGGTACAACTGAAAGCAAAAAAACCGGACATCCAAAAACCCTTATTTAAAACTGAGCTAAGAAGTTACCCAGCAAATTGGAGAAGAAAGAAGATCTTCCTTCCACCTCAATAGGAGAATCTGAGGAAGAGGCGGTGCTAATAATAGCAATTCTCAGCTAGTCCGAGAGATATATATGATGAAGCAGAGTGGGAAATTTGTATGTATTATATATACGAAGGGGGAGAAAAAAACAGAACGGCAGTTGCGGAGGAGTGAAGTATGAGTTGCATATACTTTTTGGTTTGCATTTACACGTATTTATCCTACAAAATATAATTTTACGAAGCTTCCTTCAATTTCCTGCTACTGGGAATGTGACGTGTCTTCTTAATCAGATCCGGGTCCCTAGGTTTGCTGTAATCCATTCCCAAACAACCTTAAAATTATACTTATATTTATTTCATAGAAAGCTGTATACTGGTTAAATCGAGTTCATCGTGCATCCTAACCTCCGACAAAATAAGTCAGGCTCGAGATATGACAACAAGAGACCAAAATCGAGCCAAAGACTCACCGGGCCAGAACCCGGGGGCATGACGCCTGCCTTCGAGAATATAGCGGACATGGTCTCGGAATCGGTCTTAGCCTCGATCGACTTCGAAAGACATTGTCGGACAATCCAGCATAGCCAACAGAAGGCCAAAATATCCGTAACCGGCTGAATATTACGGCGGGATCTCGGCACGTATCGGTAAGGAACCGACAATCAGTGAATCAGAAGATTTTTTACCTTTTATAGAGTTGTACCTAAAATAGGACTCTCCTACTATATAAAGGAGGTATGATAATTCATGAAACACACTGTAACACAACTCAAAAGCAATTATATTATTATTTTCTTCGTTTCCAGCTCTTGTTCTTTTTCGTCTATACTGGTCTCAGTGAGCTCGGTTCGAGAGTGGCTATTTCATTAAAGCTGAGACTATCCAACTCGTGTGGTTAGAATTTATTTTGTCTTTGTTTATTCAATAGCAACTTAATTTATCGCTTTGTATCAAATTAATCCGCGTATCCTTAAAACCACTTACAAATTTAATTATTATCCGATTTTGAGGGTAAACAGTTTGGCGCCCACCGTGGAGCTAAGGATAATAGCGGCAATTTGATACAAATTCTCGTAACACACCCTATTTTACACTTGTTCTTTGAAGTGTCTTTGATTCCAGGTTAAAATCGAAACGTCAAACCCCCAGTCTGCCCCTCTAAACATGGATGCGGAGTCCGGCCACCATGGTGAGAACAACGATGTAGCACCCGGTAACGAGGTGCCCCCAGTCGATCTCAGCGGAGTTCCGATTGCGGACCCTATCGACGCCAGTTCGCATGTGGCCATCAACACAAATTTACCTACCGATCCCGAGAACAACGAGCGTAAGGAAGTCCGATCAATTTCCCAGAATACGCACAGCGGTGAAAATGATGGGATCAATTTGTGGGTGATCTTCAAAATGTTATAGGCTCAACAGGCAGCAATATCCCAGTTGCAGAACCAAAGCCGAGCACCGAGCAGGGTTGAGCCCGAGCCATCCCGGGAAGTCACCCGCAGAAATGAACCGATCATAGAGAGGCCGAATAAAAATGAATCGGGGACTAACCCTGAGATCATAAAAATGCTCGAGGAATTGACAAAACGGATAGAATCGGGGGAGAAGAAAATCGAAGCCAATGACAAAAAGGTGAAAACCTACAATTCCAGGGTCGACCAAATCCCAGGAGCACCTCCGATATTGAAGGGCCTGTATTCCAAGAAGTTTGTTCAAAAATCGTTTCCTCCGAGCGTAGCGCCGAAGCCGATCCCAAAGAAGTTGTACATGCCCGAGATTTCTAAGTACAATGGAACGACCGACCTAAATGAGCATGTGACTTCCTACACATGCGCCATCAAAGGGAACGACTTGGAGGATGACGAGATCGAGTATGTCGTGCTGAAAAAGTTTGGGGAAACTCTGTCCAAGGGAGCTATGATATAGTATAAAAATCTACCTCCTAATTCTATTGACTCGTTTGCTATGCTCGCAGATTCCTTCGTAAAAGCACACGCCGGGGCTATCAATGTCGAGACCAGAAAGTCAGACCTTTTCAAAGTGAAGTAGAGGGATAATGAGATGCTTAAGGAATTCGAGTCCCGATTTCAAATGGAACGGATGGACTTGCTTTTGGTCGCAGGCAATTGGGCCGTTCAAGCCTTCACCCAGGGACTCAATGCTCGGAGCCCGTTGGTTTCACATCAGTTGAAACAAAATCTAGTGGAGTACCCGGTCGTCACTTAGGCCGACGTGCATAATCAGTATCAATCAAAAATCAGGGTCAAAGACGATCAACTCGGGGCCCCTTTCGGGTCCGTTTATCCCGTCAGAACAGTTGACAGAGTCAGGAGAGACGTTGATCGTGAACCAAGAACGAACAGGGATCGATATCGGCCATACATTGGAGACCGAAGGGGTAGTGGATCTGGGCGAAACCCCGTGAAAAGTGAAAGAAGAAGTGATCGAGGTCAAAACAACCAGGGACTCATGAGCAAAAATAGTTTCAACAGGCCCATCGGGCCGAAAGAAGCACCAAGGCTATCGGAATACAATTTTAACGACGATGCCGCCGCCATCGTATCCGCCATTGGACGTATCAAAGACACCAAATGGCCTCGACCCCTATAGTCCGATCCAGCCCTAAGGGATCCTAACTTAATGTGCAAAAATCATGGCACCCATGGTCACAGGATAGAAGATTGCTGACAATTAAGAGAGGAAGTAGCCCGACTATTCAATAACGGGCATCTCCGAGAGTTCCTGAGCGATTGAGCCAAGAACCACTTTAGGAACAGAGATTCTGGTAAACAGATTGAATAAGACAAACCTCAGCACGTCATTAACATGATCATCGGTGGGGTCAACATTCCCCAGGGGCCGATGCTGAAGCGTACCAAAGTATCTATCACAAGGGAAAAATGGACTCGGGATTATGTGCCGGAGGGAACTTGTCCTTCAACAACGAAGACGCTGAGGGCATCGTGCAACCCCACAATGATGCACTGGTAATATTAGTACTTATGAATAAATCTCGAGTTAAGCGTGTGTTAATTGATTCAGGTAGCTCGGCCAACATCATCAGATCGAGGGTCGTGGAACAGCTCAGCCTACAAGATCAGATCGTGCATGTGGTCCGAGTTTTAAACGGGTTCAACATGGCATGTGACACCACTAATGGGGAGATAACGTTACCGATGAACACCGCGGGGACCGTTCAGGAAACAAAGTTCTATGTGATCGAAGGGGACATGAGGTACAATACTTTGTTCGAGAGAACATGGATTCACAATATGAGGGCGGTACCCTCGACTCTGCACCAGGTGTTGAAGTTCCCGATGCCGGAAGGAATAAAAACAGTTTATGGAGTACAAACAGCCGCAAAAGAGATATTTATGGTCGACGAGGTGGTCCCGATATCCACACTTTTGACACCGAAGGAGATGGGTCCGGTCACCAAGGGAGAAACCAAATAGCAACTACTGACACCGACTCTATCCCAACCGGAGAAGGAGGAGATGGATGAGGACGACGACTACGGGGTTCCCTGGTCTTTCATAGCTCCCGACGATTCCGACGCTACCAAATCAACGGTTGAGGAACTGGAGCAAGTCGTACTGATCGAACACTTGCCCGATTGCAAGGTATACCTGGGCACAAGGTTGAATCCCGAGCTCAGGAAAAAACTCATTCAATTTCTTATAGCTAACGAAGATTGTTTCGCTTGGTCCCACATTGATATGACAGGGATCCCGCTGGAAATAACCATTCACAGGCTAAGCCTGGACCCGAAGTTTCACCCGCTAAATCAGAAGAGGAGACCCCAGTGTGAGGTCAAACATGCTTTCATCAAGGACGAGGTATATAAACTCCTTAAAATAGGGTCCATCCGGGAGGTTAAATACCCGGACTGGTTAGCAAACGTAGTAGTAGTCCCCAAAAAGGGGAACAGATTAAGAATGTGTGTGGACTATAAAGACTTGAATAAAGCGGGTCCCAAGGACTCTTTCCCTTTGCCTAGCATCGATCGCATGATCGATGCAACGGCCGGCCACGAGATCCTTAGTTTTCTCGATGCTTATTCCGGGTACAACCAAATTCGGATGGACCCGGGTGATCAGGAAAAAACTTCCTTCATCACCAAGTACGACACCTACTACTATAATGTGATGTCATTCGGACTAAAAAATGTCGGCGCCACTTAACAACACCTAGTAAATCGGATGTTCGAAGAACAAATAGGAAAATCAATGGAGGTTTACATTGACGATATGTTGGTTAAGTCCCTGCGAGCAGAGAACCATTTGAAACATTTGCAAGAAACCTTCAGCAAATTGAAGAAATACAATATGAAGCTGAACCCGGAGAAATGTACATTCGGAGTCGGGTTCGGTAAATTTCTCGGATTCATGGTATCCAACCGGAGAATCGAGATCAACCCCGATAAGATTAAAGCCATCGAAGATATCACTGTTGTGGACAACGTAAAGGCCATACAAAGGTTAACTGGACGCATAGCCGCCTTAGGACGATTTATTTCGAGGTCATCCGACAAGAGCCACTGTTTCTTCTTACTGTTGAAGAAAAAGAATAACTTCTCATGGACCCCGGAGTGCCAACGGGCCTTGGAGGAGCTCAAGCGATATCTATCGAGCCCACCGCTGCTTCACACACCGAAGATAGACGAATAGCTATACCTGTATTTGGCAGTATCGGAGATAGCGGTAAGTGGAGTCCCGGTCCGCGAAGAGAAAGGTACGCAATTTCCAATTTACTATGTTAGCAGGGCTCTTGGCGAGTCCGAAACTAGGTACCCTCACCTAGAAAAGCTTGCGCTCGCTTTGCTAAGCGCCTCTAGGAAGCTAAAACCGTACTTTCAATGTCACCACATATGTGTCATAACCACTTACCCATTGAGGAATGTAATGCATAAACCCGGGCTCTCGGGACGGTTGGCCAAATGGGCCGTAGAGATCAGTGGGTATGAAGAGAGTTGTTGTTGAACTCGAGGACTTCTTCGGGAATCTAGACCATCTTTATGGACGGCGCCTCGAATGCGAAGGGGTCCAGACTTGGAATTGTCTTGAAACCACCCGCAGGTAATATAATTAGACAATCTCTTAGGACTGTAAAATTAATAAACAATGAGGCAGAGTATGAGGCCATGATTGCAGGTCACGAACTGGCCAAAAGCTTGGGGCAGAGGTGATCGAAGCTAAGTGCGACTCCCTCCTTGTGGTGAACCAAGTTAATGGGACGTTCGAAGTCAGAGAGGAACGAATGCAAAGATACCTGGATAAACTGCAAGTAACATTACATCGATTCAAGGAGTGGACTCTACAACATGTGCCTCGGGATCAAAACAGTGAGGTCGATTCCCTTGCTAACTTGGGATCGTCGGTCGATGACGATGAGTTCAACTCGGGAGCGGTCGTACAACTCATGATATCAGTAGTGGAAGAAGGTCACGCCGAGATAAACTCAATAAACCTAACTTGGGACTGCAAAAACAAATATGTAGAATATCTGAAGACCAGAAAACTGCCTTCGGACCCTAAGGAATCGAGGACTCTGCGTACGAAGGCGGCCCGGTACAGCCTGTCCGAAGATGGTACATTGTTCTGGAGAACGTTCGATGGCCCACTCACAATATGTCTAGTACCCGGAGACAACGAGTATGTTCTAAGGGAAATCCACGAAGGCACATACGGAAATCATTCGTGCACCGAATCATTAGTTTAGAAAATAATCACAGCCGGGGTCACCCCATTCTCTTTATTTTATGGCGACGAAGCTCTAATACCGGTCGAAGTCGGAGAACCAAGTCTCAGGTTCCGACATGAACCCGAATAATCAAACAACGAGACCATGAATACAAGCTGGAACTGTTAGATGAAAGGCACGAAGCCGCCCTCATCCGAATGGCCGCCCAAAAACAATGGATCGAGAGGTATTACAATCGAAGAGCCAACCTTCGAAACTTCAATGTCGGGGACTTAGTGTTGAGGAAGGTCACATTAAACACCCGGAACCCGAACGAAGGGAAGCTTGGTCCGAACTGGGAAGGTCCATATCAAATTATCGAGATCACCGAAAAGGGGTCGTACAAACTCGAGGCAATGAACGGTGAGCGACTACCGAACAACTGGAACATAACTCACTTGAAACGATATTACTACTGAGGTACGACCCCGTTTACTTCTTTTATTTATTTATATTTTGGACTAACACTTGCAGGTAACCGTCAAAGTACGATACAATTTTTTAGGCCTGAAAGCACACGTTGCACTCATTTTCCCTTGAACCGGTTTTGTCCCAAATGGGTTTTCCGGCAAGGTTTTTAACGATACAACAGTGGATCGTGCTAACTTAGGATCGAAGATCGGTTGTCAACAGTATCCAAGGCTTCTCTATGATCGACCTCGAACACTAGGGGGCATCACCCTCAGATAACGATTATGGCAAGGAAAGAAACTTTGTGCTCAAATAGTCTAGGCTCGATCGATAGGATTTACTGTAAGGGTCAAGCGGTCGAATGAATCGTGCCCATAGACTGCCCGAGCCCGGACACAAAGCTTGAACACATATGTAACTTTGTATATTACGCACAAAATTGAAAGGAAGTTTCTACCTTGCGGATAAATAATTTGCCCTTTAAAAAATTTGCTTTCTTACATTTGATCCCTAAAGACATCGAACCCAAGGGCCACCTCACTCGGGGACTGCTGCCCAAGGCAGATTCGGATAGCCCGGTATAATGAAGCCCGAGGGCACAAAGCTTATTTGGTAGTGCCCGAACTTTAAAGGCTACGGTCACCCTCATTCGAGAACAGTTATCTCGGTTAAGCACGGATAACTCGGGGTAACAAGCCCACTGGGCAACACCCGAACTAGAAAGGCTACAACCGTCATAAAATGGCCCGGAGACGTCTGAGGCCCGTAATTTCTAAACTGGTTCAAAAGGCTACCCTCGGCGAATTATAATCTAAAAAATTCTAAGTACGTTAGGGAAAGTTTTCAGCCATACTGAGCCCCCCATGAGTTTTAAACAAAATAATATCGAGAGTAAGGCCTGTTCGAACCTCCGAACAAGACCTAATTACTACGAGCTAAGGCATTCGATATCTTTACAATCACAAGGAAAAAAGCGAAAGGAAACGAGCTTAAAACCTATCGAAGGGAAAAAGAGCCTTATATATATATATATATATATATATATATATATATATATATATATATATATATATATATATATATATGAAAAGATCTTTACAAAGGCCAAACGACCTTGACAAAAAAGTACAAAAGTACAAAAATAAGATAAAATCTTCAAGGTACTTAGACGGCTTGATCTCCACCGGAGCTCGCCTCGTCGCCGAGACCATCGGAGTCTTCTTCGTCCTCTCGGCTTCGAGCCCCTTAGCATTTTCGACCTCGACCGAAAAATCAAAACCCCGAGCATGAACTTCCTCGAGGGCCTCCCTTCGGGACTGCCACTTCACATACTCGACAATATATTTTGGGCGGTCCTGGGCTGCCTCGGCATTGGCTTTATACTGGGCTACCATCTCGTCGACATCGTCTTTGGTTACTTTAACCACCGACTTGGCCGCCTTGAGCTCCTTGGAAAGGGTCTCTCGATCAGAAACAACCGAGCTTAGCTGAGACTTGAGCTCCTCAATCTTTTGGGACCATGCCTCAGCCTTCTCCCTCGTCGCTCGAAGCTGGACCTCCGCCGAGGTCAACTGCGCCTGGGTAGTCTCCTTTTCCAAGGCCAGGCAGTCCATCGTGCCTCTCCACTTTTCGGCCTCGACCTTGACTGCATCCATCTCGGCTCGGAGTTGGTTGATCTGATCAATCTTCTGTTGAACCTATGGGTTCTGACCATTAGACATCGTGTCCAGCTCATCGTCACTAACTTTAAATATTTTACCTGTTCAACCAGGTCGGCATGATCTTTCTGAGCCGCTTCCAACTCAGCTCGAAGGCTCTTAGCCTCTCCTTCACGCTGCTCGCTGAGAAATTTGTACGTGTCTCTCTTCTCAGTAAGCTCTCTGACTTCGGCTTCGAGTTGGTTCAGCTCATCCCGGTACCGGAGGAAAGTTTCATGGTGAAGCACCGAGGCCTACAAATACGAAGAAAAATATTAGAATTATTAATGAATCAATTCAAGTATAAAAGGAGAAATTGAAATCATCGAGATTTATCTAAAGTTACCCGGTTTAGCGCCTATTGTGATTCGTTGAACAGGCAGGGCACGTCAACCTCGTTCATTTTGGCCTGGACTTCTTCGGTCACCAGGCACCGGAGGTAACTAGCCACCCCTACGAGGCGGAAAGAACCTGGGAATCCTTCAGAATGGTAATGACAATGACACCTTCCGATCAGGATCCACACTCAAGGCAAGGAACCAGTTGACCAATTTCGGGATCGAGTTAGGCCCGCCTGCCCCCAATGTCGGACTCTTCCTCGATACCTCTATGTCACCCAATCCGGTGATGTCTTCGGTGGCGGTGGAATCCACGGGCAGCGGAAGGGGTCGTCTGCTCCGTGGGGCCCTTGTTGGGGCGCTCTTTCATCGTTTGGGCCTTGTTGTACATGGACTCGGTGATCGAGGTGATTCGGTGATGTCTATCACACTTAGTGCTTCCTTCGGGGTACTGCCCGCATCCTGGGAAGCCTCGGCCTTGATCTCCTGATCGACCTCCCTGGCTTGAGGCAGATCTGCCTCACGAATCTCTGGTTCGGAGGCCCCCTACTTTTCAAGCTGCGACGGATCGCGGGCCACTAGAACAAAAGGTTCTTCTTCTTCGGATTCGTCCCTCAGCTGATAGAGCGAATGCGAAGCTAGTGCTCGGGCACTGGTTTTTCTCTTGACTTGCGCACCAGCCTTCTCCTTGTTTTCTTTTTATCCGAGCTTGGGGAACTCGGTGCCCTCTTCCTCTTCTTCTCTTCTACCTGTCTCGGAACAGTGGACTCAGCAAGAAAGTCCTCGCCATCGACTGGAGGCTTCAGCTCGACATCCTTAGATAAACCTGCAAAAAGAAGTAAAGGGAGTAAGGACTTAACGTAGAAAGGAGAATCCTAATACTACCTACTCGGGAAAGAAGTCTCCCCATGGGAACGATCCTCCCAACGGCCCTTCGAGAGTTTGCGCCACGGGCATTCGGAGTAGGGCATCTGTGATACGATAAACTCGACCCACTCCTTGAGTCGAGGGACAACATTTGGGAGCTGAGTGACGGCTACACCACCACAAAGCACCGATAAGGAAAAAAGAAGTAAGTATGAAATCGAGCTTCGAAAGTAAGTTATACTTACGTGATGTATTCCACTTCTCGGGGAATGGCCCACACTCAGCTGGGATCAAGTCCGAAGTCCTCACTCGGACAAAACGGCTTTATCAGCCCCGATCCCGGTCCTCATTAATACTTGAGAACGGGGATTTACTGGCCTGGCACATGAGCTTTATCAGTCCCCCCCGGAAGATTCAGGGATTGTATAAGCGAAGAAGATGGTCGATGGTGAACAAGCACTCATCAATTTTATTCACAAAGAATCGAAGGAGGATCACAATCCTCCACAGTGAAGGATGAATCTGATCGAGGCATACCTCATATCGCTTATAGAAATCTATAATGACCGGGTCCACCGGGCCCAATGTAAACAATTAAGTATCCCTCGACATAAGTGGTAATGGCCTCATCGGGATCGGGGATAACTATGTCTTTATCGACCTAGTTGCAATCTTTTTGGACCGTAGGGAGGACCTCTTCGGTGATCGAGCAGATGTATCTCGAGACCTCCTCACACTGGCCCTGTACCAAGGAAGGCTTTTTGACCTTGAAATTGACGTTCACTGAGCGTCCCCCGGGGATGAACATTTTCAAAGGGGGTTCGGGTACTGGTTCGTCGACGGCCGCATGCGAAGCGGTCTCCTCGGCCTCAATAGCCGGCCGCGAAGATGAAGGAGTTTCTTTCTGGGGAGCGGTTTTGGAAGTTTTTGCCATTTCTTTAGAGAATGAAAATGGAGGAAAATCTGAGAAAGGAGAAGAAATAAAGGAAGTTGAAGGATTAGACTTTTTGGCTTGAGAATGAAGATGGGTAAAAACTCTTGCAAAGGACCTCGAATAACCGGGGTAAAAGTGCTAAAGAGTATTGAAATCATAAAGGTACGAGGGTAGAAGGTTTGGATGTAAAGTTAAAATGAACAAATGAGGGGGTATTTATAGTAGTTCAGCGGCTTTTCGCTTCCAGGGATGGCTGACCTACGGCTGACATGCATTTAATGCCATTATGACTTGATTAACGAGACGTTTCGATTGTTTTGTCGTTTCTGTCACGATGTATCGAAATAAGAATCGGAAGCTCATGTCGTTTCTCGTCTTTTACTCACCAAAAAATGAGGGGACTATCTGTATACGGGTGAAATCGAGCTCATGGTGCATCCTAGCCTCTGACAAAATAAGCCAGACTCGAGACATGGCAACAAGAGATCGAAATCGAGCCAAAGTCCCATCGGGCCAGAAACCGGGGGCATGACGCCTGCCTTCGAGAATATCGAAGCCATGGTCCCGGAATCGGTCTTAGCCTCGATCGACTTTGAAGGACATTGTCGAACAATCCAACATAGCCAATAGAAGGCCAAAATATCTGTAACCGGCCGAATATTACTGCGGGGGTCTCGGCACGTATCAGTGAGGAACTGGCAATTAGTGAATCAGAAGATTTTTTACCTTTTATAGAGTTGTACCTAAAATAGGACTCCCCTACTGTTATGACCCATAATCCGCTAAAGATCGTGATGGTGCCTAACATCGACATTAGGCAAGTCAACGGTAATTGATCAAATAATTACCCATTTTAGTGTTTTGGAATCATAATTTTCATTAATTAAATAGTATGAAATAGAATTTACAGGGTAAAGGGTAATATTTACACAAACTACAATAATGAACAACCCGTAGGAACCCTCAAAATCCGGTGTTACAAGTGCATGAGCATCAACTAGGAAATATAATAAAATACAACATATGTTTGGAATACAAATTAGACAGGAGAATATAAATAACCCTGATGGAGACTCTGCAGGCTGCGGATCGTAACATGAAATACAGCTCACGATAAAGTCCCCGCAATAGTCACGCCTCGGCACCCAAAAGAGCGCCAGACATATATGTACCAGCACAAAAAGTGCAGCAAGTGTAGCATGAGTACGTAAATCAATGCGTACCCGGTAAGTATCTAGCCTAACCCTAGAGAAGTAGTGACGAGGGATCGACATCAACACTTACTAGTGGTCCAATAAGACAGATACAGTAGAAGTAAACAGGTGTGAGTCAGAGTAAATAACCGAAGTATCAAGTATAATACATGGCACAATCCTCCTCTCAGCAATAACTCAAACTCTCAGCTAGTAGTTACCTCCTCAATCGGAGTATATATATATTTTGGACCTTACCAAATAGGTCGTCACAGTCCAATCAGGAAAAGCTCATAGATATGCTGGCTTCTTGCCAATTATTATGCATGATTTCATAAGAATATTTTATAGAAATACCGAGGCGTACTGTCCGATCCATCATAACATTGCCGAACCATAGATACATCTATTTTATTGCCGAGGCGAATGATCTGCTCCCATGAGAGTGTGGTACATAATCCTGTCGAGGCGTACGACCCGATCCATCATACTGTGCGCACTGCCGAGGGTCGAACGGCACGAACCATAAATGTATCTATCCCGCCAAGGAGAACGGCCCGATCCCATTAGAATAAGAAGCTTGACGGGTCCTTGACCCCACTCACGAATAGACGTGTAAGTTATAAATTTTTAGGGAAACCTTTCGATGAGAACACATAATGCGGGAGAAATTCGTAAGAGGAGTACAACCATTTTGCGGCAAATCATGAAGCCCATCGAATCTCTACAATAGCAAGTCTATCACTCTACACAAGTCTAGTCTCAAGTCGCAATATAAAATAAAGGAATTTAATAGGCAAGAGACAATTCAAATAGTACAGTTATAACATGGCGGGAACCTAAGTCTACCCGGACATAACATGAATCTAGTTACGCACGGACTCTCGTCACCTTGTGCGTACGTAGCCTCCGAAACAAGTAGCACATAACAAATACATCATCTAGGGGTAGTTTCCCCCTCATAGAGTTAGACAAGAGACTTACCTTGCTCCGAAGTTCCATAACCGGCTCCAAAGCCTCTCTAACACCTCAAACCAAAGCCCGTCGATCCAAAACTAGTCAAACAAGGTGCAAACCAATCAAAATATACTCCAATGCTCATAATAATTCAATTCATAATAATTCCCAACCCCGCTCGAAAAGTCTATAAAATCAGCCATTGGGCCCACGTGCCCGGATTCCGAAAATTTTCGAAGATAAACATTACCCATAACATTACTAACTCAAATATGTAATTTATTCCAAATTCCATGTCCAATTTTGCGGTCAAAATCAGAAAATACCAATTTCTAGGTTTTCTACCAAAATCTCACATTCCTACTAATTTCCATCTCTAAATCCATATACAAACTATGTATTTAACTTGTAATAGGTTGGAGTCACTTACCTTGTGTTACTTGATGAACATCTCCCCTTGACGCTCTCCAAAATCGCCCCAACCAAGTGAAAATGGAAGAAAATGGGCCAAATCCCATTTTTTATAAAAACACCTCTGCCTAGACGACCTTCCGCTTCTGCGGCGAAGTCCACACTTCTGCGAAGTCATGCCCAACAGCCCTGCCCGCTTCTGTGCTCCCGCAGGTGTGGGAAATGCTTCGCACCTGCGGCCTCTACACTGATCACCTCCAGTCGCTTCTGCGACTCACTTCCTCGCTTTTGCGAGGTTGCTTCTGTGACGCCTTACTCGCAGGTGCAGTTCCGCTTCTACGAACACTCGACCGCATTTGCGGTCTAGCCTTCCCCCAGCAAAATCCGCATCTGTGCTTTCCTTGCCACTTCTGCGGAGTCGCATCTGCGGCCCTGTTTCCGCAGGTACGATTGCACCAGCAATTGGCCAAAACCAGCATTCCTCAACTTCAAATTTCGATCCGATTCCAATCCGAAACTCACCCGAGGCCTCCGGGACCCCGTCCAATCACACCAACCAGTCCCAATACATGACTCGAACCTGCTCGAGGCCTCAAATCACATCAAACAACATCAAAACTACAAATCTACGACCAAAATCCTTTTTAAAATTTTTCAATCTTCTAAACTTCGACGAACGCATCCGAACCATACCAAAACATTCCGGAATGACGCCAAACTTTGCGTACAAGTATGAATCACAATATGAACCCATTCCAATGCTCGAAATCCCAAACGGACATCGATAACACCAAACCTACTTCAAACCAAACTTAGGAAATTCTAAAACCTTCCAAATGGCAACTTTCCACAATAAGCTCCGAAATGCTCCCGGGCGACCCGATACTCAACTCGAACATACGCCCAAGTCCAAAATCATCATACGAACCTATTGGAACCTTCGAATCCCGATTTCTGGGTTGTTTACTCAAAAGTCAAATCTTAGTCAATTCTTCTAACTTAAATCTTCCGAAATTAGAATTTTCTTTCCAAATCAAATCCAAACTTTCCGAAATTAAATTCCGACCACATGTACAAGTCATAATACCTGAAGTGAAGCTACTCAAGGCCTTAAACCCCTGAATGATGTGCTAAAGCTCAAAATGACCGGTCGGGTCGTTACATTCTCCCCCACTTAAACATACGTTCATCCTCGAACATGCTAAGAACTGCTCCGGAGTTGTCCAAAATCACTGTGCAACACCTTGTGCACCCACCCATGCCACCACATTCTAGTTGAACACATTAGCTCGATCCAGACTGAAAATCCTCCCTATAACCTTAGCTAATCAAGCTTTAGAACCAAGTTCCGACTTCCGAATTTCTTTACAAGGCCTGATTCTAACACACGGACACCGTACCAATCACCACACGCTGTACCAAAACATGATTACGCATCTATGCTGAAATCACACCATGCACCACATAAGTCGGTTGTCCATAATAACATCCCCGACCACAATGGCTGAAATTCCACGAATTCGATGCCTACAATACACCTTATATCTCATGTGAGCCCTGTTCCAAATTCTCGCAATATTGCCACGATGAAAGAGACGTGTAGAAACTCATAACCACCTGCCGAATCAATAGATCATGGAGTCTCTCCCCCTGACCAGAACCATTACCTCATTCTGAACTGAATAATGATATTTTCTCTTTAATGTACCTTATATAAATCTGATTGCACTAATTTCAGGCCCAATAATCTCGTCTTACCCAGTACAAGCTGCTCGGGCAATAAGCCACCTCAAACACCATCTAGAATCTCATATGATACCACCACCACGCCAATAAGCTACAAACTCGAATGTGATACATAAGGAAAAACGAACTCTGGAAAAAGAACTACCCGACCCGCGTAATGAATAAAATGGCCGAAGAGATGCTATGAATCTTTCTCAGAGAATGAGAAACAAATACACAAAATAAGAATAGGGGACAGTACTCAACATCTCATTGTTGCGTCATGCAACCCGATCCAAATATGATACCGTTGCGGCGTGCAACCCGATCCAAATAATATACCCGTGGAGGCGTGCCACCCGATCCACAGATAACAATAAATAAGGATGTACCCATCAAGTCATAATGCATATACCTACGGAATACCGAATATCGGCTACAAGCACGCCAAGTGCAAAAAAGATACAACTTTGGGGAGACAGATAGCGCAATACGCCACAAAACCTAAGCATGACTAAGGTGCGATAAATGACATGCATCTCGAGAGCCATCCAGCTCATATAACACCACAAGCTACACGGTACCTCAACATATGTACGAATAATCAAGACGTCTCAATCCGGCACAACCCCCCGCAGTTCACAACCAAAGGAATAGAGCGCCTTCCAAGCATAAACTCTCACATTAACGATAGTACCAAAAGACTTCGTACTTGGTTTCGATATTTAACAATCAAGTGACTAGCGTGCCACACTCATACAATTTCCCCGTGGGGTACGCTCCCATGACCTTCCGCCCAGGTATCCAAGTTCGCACATCCGTACCACCAACTGTACAAATTCTGTAAAGCACATCAAGAATCCGCAAATCAATACACAATGCTCCTTCCACAGAACACCATTCTCAGGCGACACTAGGATAATGTCAGCTTACTCTAAGCATTAAATTCTTCCCGGCTCATCCGAGCTCGTGACATTCTTGTCAACACCGAACTGCAACCTTGGTCCTCAACTTTCAAATTCACATGCCGCTCACTACACCTATCATGCCGCTACGCAAGAATACATCATAACCTATGAACTACCAGTAGAATAACACTTCATTGGCTATAAACCTTTCACTTAGCTCATTTCCAAAAAGCCCATGCAACACGTAACTGAATTCCCAAACCACAGAAAATACCACCTCAAGACATGATCTTAACCGCCATGACTCTTCCGAAATCCATTTACACAACAAGGCCATTTAAATCAAGTACCTCCTAAATCAATCAAGTTATGGTGGCTGTCAAGCTCGCACGTACAACCACAACCACATGTATGACTTCACATGCCGAAGGAACTGATCGTTGCCACAATCACGCCGACTCAACCATTACTAATCGACCCAACTTCTTTCAATTTACCTTTGACCTGACTTAGAAATATAATAGCTCTATTCACAACATAACGAACTCAATATGCACTCATCCCGAGTGACCCGAATCGTGAGACCACATCGTCTCAATATCCATGAATCATCTCATACCTCTTTACGCGCACAATATAATCTTCAACTTGTACACCCATTCTGCAAGACCTTCCGCGAATCCGAAGCTATCTCTTCACTTCCTCCAATACTGCACCGCATACCCACTGATAATATAGAACATTCCAAGTCCCAGTCGTAATCCAGTGTGAAAACTCGATCCTTAACGACACAACATGCCTGAAATCCTTAAGCACTGCAATTTAAATTCTGGAGCCCACTAGGACCGTTGTTGAGAGTCACCCACTCTGACCTGATCCCGAATATAACCAAACTTCAATGCTCTGCTAGCACATGAACACCCCCCTCAAAGAAGCAACCAGCTGAATTCTTTTCCTTATACATTACATCCATAAGAAGCATAAATTATAGGTCTTCCCGAAACCTACACCTCAATCGATAAGGCGAAGTATAGCATACATTCATCAAGTTCTTTGCTGAATTACCCCTGATGGTTCCTTTTCTTAGTCATAAATAATCCACCAACGCATTGATAACCAGAAACCGCACAAGCAGACAACCACGCGATCCACTCATAGACGGTGGGGCTCCCCTACTTAGGTTTAAGCTACCATAACATAATGTAGAGCCCACAACGATTCCTCTTTCTTATTTACCATGATCTCGTACCGTTAATCTGCCAGATTTCTCCAAGTCTTTTGTTAAGCTTTTCATGAACATTCTGAATCATCAGTCACAATCACATATTCGACCTCTTACTGGGTAGCAAGTAGTATTCATCGTAGAAGCTTTATCAACATTACGCAACCGCTAACCTGCTCATAGGAGATAACCCACCTGTGGAATTTCTTATCGACCTTTTCCAACGATGATGCACTAGGTACAACCACCACGAAATTAGTAAACTCTCCTGAGCCCAAGCTCGCCCACCAACTATACCATTCTGTTCATTCCCCATTGACATCAACTAAAAGTGCGATAACACATTCCAACTCGAAGCCATGTTGCATCGGAAACGATAATCAAATCTTCACATCCCTCTTTATTTCAAGCAAACTCCTTTCTGCCATATTCAATCTTTCTCAGTACAGTAACCACCATTCCAATTATAATCTGTGGACCTAGTCACTTTCCACCATGCCTCCCAAATCGCTCTAATCTTCCTCAAGGTACGTGGCTATCCTACCACAGAATCCATATGCTACTCTGCCACTCCCACTTCGGTCAAACCATCTCATTTAAGCAACTTCTTGATCTCCGCTTCTCATGCTTGACTTGCTAGAAATTCATCCGCCGCGAGATACCTCCCGCCATGTCCTTCCTCATACTTTGCCACCCAAATGTTGCCTCAAATCAAATCCATACATATAGCAGCGGAACTAAGGAATTGCTACCAACTCTAAACCTCCTAGAAGATCATCTTCCTCGAGCCATCAACATAAGAAATACCAATTCGATTCTGAACCACTGCACACCGTTAACTCTGACAATCGCCCCTCAGGCACCATTTCATAACACCCTGCCTTGAAGGCAAAATCCAAGAAGACCATAACACCGGCCAACCGTAATACGTTCAAACAAGGACGGTGACACCGCATCACAATGAAAAGTCCACCACGCTTGAAAATATCAAGTCTCATTACTTTATCAACCAAACCTGGACATCTATAGTTCAATTGCCTTTCATCCGCATGAATTAAATGTTGAACCCCTTAATCATGCACTGAGAAATCCTTTCTTCAAGCCATTCACTACCTCAACACATAAATGAGCACCTTACCATTACACCAACATTGTGCGATAACAACGCATGAACATCATAGCAACCTGTGCATAGCCTCAAAACCATAGAAATTACAGATACTGAACTAAAACTATAGAACACCCTTCCGCATCTTGGGGTACCCAGCATTGCATCTTGTCATGCTTGACAGATTCAGTTAAGGAGGGCATGAGTACCTAGCCTTCAATCTCTCAAGAACTTTGATGGTTACAAGCTGCGAGGCCATGCAAGCATCAAGGTTCACAAAAGCAACACGCCTCCCCTGAGGTTCAGCTATAATGAAGGTACGAGCTCACAATCTGAAGTGGATGCCTGATGCAATCTGTTCCGTGTTAGCATATCCCATCATGTTGACATCAGCTACCGACCCAGTAATATCATAGCTTCCAAGCCTGACTAAGTAATTAGAAGCTTCCGCTGCTCCCTTTCCATTCACTTGTGATAATAGCAACACCAACAGAGCCAACCAAATCATCCCTCCTGTGGATCTCCAAAACTCAATTTTGAGACAATCAGATACTCACATCAAGTTAACGACACTGGCTTGCAGCTTAATCAGTTCAACACATGAAATCAATCAAATGGTACAACTGAAAGCAAAAAAATCGGACATCCAAAAACCCTTATTTAAAACTAAGCTAAGAAGTTACCCAGCAAATTGGAGAAGAAAGAAGATCTTCCTTCCACCTCATTAGGAGAATCTAAGGAAGAGGCGGTGCTAATAATAGCAATTCTCAGCTAGTCCGAGAGATATATATGATGAAGCAGAGTGGGAAATTTGTATGTATTATATATACGAAGGGGGAGGAAAAAACAGAACGGCAGTTGCGGAGGAGTGAAGTATGAGTTGCATATACTTTTTGGTTTGCATTTAATTTCCTGCTACTGGGAATGTGACGTGTCTTCTTAATCAGATCCGGGTCCCTAGGTTTGCTGGAATCCATTCCTAAACAACCTTAAAATTATACTTATATTTATTTCATAGAAAGCTGTATACTAGTTAAATCGAGCTCATCGTGCATCCTAACCTCCGACAAAATAAGTCAGGCTCGAGATATGGTAACACGAGACCGAAATCGAGCCAAAGTCTCACCGGGCCAGAACCCGGGGGCATGACACCTGCCTTCCAGAATATAGCGGCCATGGTCTCGGAATCAGTCTTAGCCTCGATCAACTTCGAAAGACATTGTCAGACAATCCAGCATAGCCAACAGAAGGCCAAAATATCCGTAACCGGCTGAATATTACGGCGGGGTCTCGGCACGTATCGGTAAGGAACCGGCAATCAGTGAATCAAAAGATTCTTTACCTTTTATAGAGTTGTACCTAAAATAGGACTCTCCTACTATATAAAGGGGGTCAGATAATTCATGAAACACACTGTAACACAACTCTAAAGCAATTATATTATTATTTTCTTTGTCTCCAGCTCTTGTTCTTTTTTGTCTATACTGGTCTCAGTGAGCTCGGTTTGAGAGTGGCTATTTCATTAAGGCTGAGACTATCCAACTCGTGTGGTTAGAATTTATTTTGTCTTTGTTTATTCAATAGCTACTTAATTTATTGCTTTGTATCAAATTAATCCGCGTATCCTTAAAACCACTTACAAATTTAATTGTTATCCGATTTTGAGGGTAAACAGTAATTTATCGCTTGTATCCAATTAATCCGCGTATCCTTAAAACCACTTACAAATTTAATTGTTATCCGATTTTGAGGTTAAACAGTTTGGCGCCCACTGTGGAGCTAAGGATAATAGATGCAATTTGATACAAATTCCCGTAACACACCCTATTTTACACTTGTTCTTTGAAGTGACTTTGATTCCAGGTTAAAATCGAAATGTCAAACCCCCAGTCTGCCCCTCTAAACATGGATGCGGAATCCGGCCACCATGGCGAGAACAACGATGTAGCACCCAGTAACGAGGTGCCCCCAGTCGATCACAGCGGAGTTCCGATTGCGGACCCTATCGACGCCAGTTCGCATGTGGCCATCAACACAAATTTACCTACCGATCCCGAGAACAGCGAGCGTAGGGAAGTCCGATCAGTTTCCCAGAATACGCACAGCGGTGAAAATGATGTGATCAATTTGTGGGTTATCTTCAAAATGTTACAGGCTCAACAGGCAGCGATATCCCAGTTGCAGAACCAAAGCCGAGCGCCAAGCAGGGTTGAGCCCGAGCCATCCCAGGAAGTCACCCGCAGAAATAAACCGATCACGGAGAGGCGGAATAAAAATGAATCGGGGACTAACCCTGAGAACATAAAAATGCTCGAGGAAATGACAAAACTGATAGAATCGGGGGAGAAGAAAATCGAAGCCAATGACAAAAAGGTGAAAACCTACAATTCCAGGGTCGACCAAATCCCAAGAGCACCTCCGATATTGAAGGGCCTGCATTCCAAGAAGTTTGTTCAAAAACCGTTTCCTCCGAGCGTACGCCGAAGGCGATCCCAAAGAAGTTCTGCATGCCCGAGATTCCTAAGTACAATAGAACGACCGACCCAAATAAGTATGTGACTTCCTATACATGCGCCATCAAAGGGAACAACTTGGAGGATGACGAGATCGAGTAT
The DNA here is from genome assembly GCF_000390325.3 of Nicotiana tomentosiformis. NCBI lineage: Eukaryota > Viridiplantae > Streptophyta > Magnoliopsida > Solanales > Solanaceae > Nicotiana > Nicotiana tomentosiformis. Next base: position 74,938,503 of record NC_090818.1, on the reverse strand, counting down.
GTCATGCTGAAAAAGTTCGGGGAATCTCTGTCCAAGGGAGCTATGATATAGTATAGAAATCTACCTCTTAATTCTATTGACTCGTTTGCTATGCTTGCAGATTCCTTCGTAAAAGCAAACGTCGGGGATATCAAGATCGAGACTAGGAAGTCAGACCTTTTCAAAGTGAAGCAGAGGGATAATGAAATGCTCAGGGAATTCGAGTCTCGGTTTCAAATAGAACGGATGGACTTGCTTTCGATCGCAGGTGATTGGGCCATTCAAGCCTTCACCCAGGGACTCAATGCTCGGAGCCCGTTGGTTTCACATCAGTTGAAACAAAATTTGGTGGAGTACCCGGCCGTCACTTGGGCCGACGTGCATAATCAGTATCAATCAAAATTCAGGGTCGAAGACAATCAACTCGGGGCCCTATTCGAGTCCGTTTATCCTGTCAGAATAGTTGACAGAGAGAGACGTTGATCGTGAACCAAGAACGAACAGGGTGCGATATCGGCAATACAATGGAGATCGAAGGGGTAGTGGATCTGGATGAAACCCCGTGAAAAGTGAAAGAAGAAGTGATCGAGGTCAGAACAACCAGGGACTCATGAGCAAAAATAGTTTCAACAGGCCCATCGGGCCGAAAGAAGCACCAAGGCTATCGGAATACAATTTTAACGTCGATGTCGCCGCCATCGTATTCGCCATTGGACGTATCAAAGACACCAAATGGCCTCGACCCCTATAGTCCAATCCAGCCCTAAGGGATCCTAACTTAATGTGCAAATATCATGGCACCCATGGTCACAGGATAGAAGATTGCTGACAATTAAGAGAGGAGGTAGCCTGACTATTCAATAACGGGCATCTCCGAGAGTTCCTGAGCGATTGAGCCAAGAACCACTTTAGGAACAGAGATTCTGGTAAACAGATCGAATAGGACGAACCTCAGCACGTCATTAACATGATCATCGGTGGGGTCGACATTCCCCGGGGGCTGATGCTGAAGCGTACCAAAGTATATATCACAAGGGAAAAATGGACTCGGGATTATGTGCCAAAGGGAACTTGTCCTTCAATGATGAAGACGTTGAGGGCATCGTGCAGCCCCACAACGATGCACTGGTAATATCATTACTTATGAATAAATCTCGAGTTAAGCGTGTTTTAATTGATTCAGGTAGCTCGGCCAACATCATCAGATCGAGGGTCGTGGAACAACTCAGCATACAAGATCAGATCGTGCATGTGGTCCGAGTTTTAAACGGGTTCAACATGGCATGTGAGACCACTAACGGGGAGATAACGTTACCGGTGAACACCGCGGGGACTGTTCAGGAAACAAAGTTCTATGTGATCGAAGGGGACATAAGGTACAATACTTTGTTCGAGAGAACATGGATTCACAACATGAGGGCAGTACCCTTGACTCTGCCCCAGGTGTTGAAGTTCCCGATGCCGGAAGGAATAAAAACAGTTTATGGAGTACAAACAGCCGCAAAAAAGATGTTTGTGGTCGACGAGGTGGTCCCAACATCCACACTTTTGACACCGAAGGAGATGGGTCCGGTCACCAAGGGAGAAACCAAATAGCAACTACTGACACTGACTCCATCCCAACTGGAGAAGTAGGAGATGGATGAGGACGACGACTACGGGGTTCCCAGGTCTTTCATAGCTCCCGACGATTCCGACGCTACCAAATCAACGGTTGAGGAACTGGAGCAAGTCGTACTGATCGAACACTTGCCTGATCGCAAGGTATACCTGGGCACAGGGTTGAATCCCGAGCTCAGGAAAAAACTTATTCAATTTCTTATAGCTAACGAAGATTGTTTCGCTTGGTCCCACATTGATATGACAGGGATCCCGCCGGAAATAAGCATTCACAGGCTAAGCCTGGACCCGAAGTTTCACCCGGTCAATCATAAGAGGAGACCCCAGTGTGAGGTCAAACATGCTTTCATCAAGGACGAGGTATATAAACTCCTTAAAATAGGGTCCATCCGGGAGGTTAAATACCCGGACTGGTTAGCAAACGTAGTAGTAGTCCCCAAAAAGGGGAATAGATTAAGAATGTGTGTGGTCTATAAAGACTTGAATAAAGTGGGTCCCAATGACTCTTTTCCTTTGCCTAAAATCGATCGCATGATCAATGCAACGGCCGGCCACGAGATCCTCAGTTTTCTCGATGCTTATTCCGAGTACAACCAAATTCGGATGGACCCAGGTGATCAGGAAAAAACTTCCTTCATCACCAAGTACGGCACCTACGGCTATAACGTGATTTCGTTCGGACTAAAAAATGTTGGCGCCACTTACCAATGCCTAGTAAATCGGATGTTAGAAGAACAAATAGGAAAAACAATGGAGGTTTACATTGACGATATACTGGTTAAGTCTCTGCGAGCAGAGAACCATTTGAAACATTTGCAGGAAACCTTCAGCATATTAAAGAAATACAATATGAAGCTGAACCCGGAGAAATGTGCATTCGGAGTCGGGTTAGGTAAATTTTTCGGATTCATGGTATCCAACCGGGGAATCGAGATCAACCCCAATAAGATCAAGGCCATCGAAGATATAACTGTTGTGGACAACGTGAAGGCCGTACAAAGGTTAACTGGACGCATAGTCATCTTGGGACGATTTATTTCGAGGTCATCCGACAAGAGCCAATGTTTCTTCTCACTGTTGAAGAAAAAGAATAACTTCTCATGGACCCTGGAGTGCTAACGGGCCTTGGAGAAGCTCAAGCGATATCTATTGAGCCCACCGCTGCTTCACACACTGAAGATAGACGAATAGCTATACCTGTATTTGGCAGTATCGCAGATAGCGGTAAGTGGAGTCCTGGTCCGAGAAGAGAAAGGTACACAATTTCTAATTTACTATGTTAGCAGGCCTCTTGGCGAGTCCGAAACTAGGTACCCTCACCTAGAAAAGCTTGCGCTCGCTTTGCTAAGCGCCTCTAGGAAGCTAAAACCGTACTTTCAATGTCACCACATATGTGTCGTAACCACTTACCTATTGAGGAATGTAATGCATAAACCCGGGCTCCCGGGATGGTTGGCCAAATGGGCTGTAGAGATCAGTGGGTATGAAGAGAGTTGTTGTTGAACTTGGGGACTTCTTCGGGAATCTAGACCATCTTTATGGACGGCGCCTCGAACGTGAAGGGATCTGGACTTGGAATTGTCTTGAAACCACCCGCAGGTAATGTAGTTAGACAATCTATTAGGACTGTAAAATTAACAAACAATGAGGCAGAGTATGAGGCCATGATTACAGGTTTCGAATTGGCCAAAAGTTTGGGGCAAAGGTGATCGAATCTAAGTGCGACTCCCTCCTTGTGGTGAACCAAGTTAATGGGACGTTCGAAGTCAGAGAGGAACGAATGCAAAGATACCTGGATAAACTGCAGGTAATGTTACATCGGTTCAAGGAGTGGACTCTAAAACATGTGCCTCAGGATCAAAACAGTGAGGTCGATTCCCTTGCTAACTTGGGATCGTCGGTCGATGACGATGAGTTCAACTCGGGAGCGGTCGTACAACTCATGAGATCGGTAGTGGAAGAAGGTCACGCAGAGATAAACTCAACAAGCCTATCTTAGGATTGAAAAAAATATGTAGAATATCTGAAGACCGGAAAACTACCTTCGGACCCTAAGGAATCGAGGACTCTGCGTACGAAGGCGGCCCGGTTCAGCCTGTCCGAAGATGGTACATTGTTCTGGAGAACGTTCGATGGCCCACTCACAATATGTCTAGGACCCGGAGACAACGAGTATGTTCTAAGGGAAATCCACGAAGGCAACTGCGGAAATCATTCGGGCACCGAATCATTAGTTTAGAAAATAATCACAACCGGGGTCACCCCATTCTCTTTGTTTTAAGACGAAGCTCTAATACCGGTCGAAGTTGGAGAACCAAGTCTCAGGTTCCGACATGCAACCGAATAATCAAACAACGAGATCATGAATACGAGTTGGAACTGTTAGATGAAAGGCGCGAAGCTGCCCTCGTCCGAATGGCTGCCAAAAACAACAGATCGAGAGGTATTACAATCGAAGAGCCAACCTTCGAAACTTCAATATCGGGGACTTAGTGTTGAGGAAGGTCAAATTAAACACCCGGAACCCGAACGAAGGGAAGCTGGGGCCGAACTGGGAAGGTCCATATCAAATTATCGAGATCACTGGAAAGGGGTCGTACAAACTCGAGGCAATGAACGGTGAGAGACTACCGAACAACTGGAACATAACTTACTTGAAACGATATTACTACTGAGGCACGACCCTGTTTACTTCTTTTATTTATTTATATTTTGGACTAACACTTGCAGGTAACCGTTAAAGTACGATACAATTTTTTAGGCCTGAAAGCACGTATTGCACTCATTTTCCCTTGAACCGGTTTTGTCCCAAATGGGTTTTCCGGCAAGGTTTTTAACGAGGCAACAGTGGATCGTGCTAACTTAGGATCGAAGATCAGTTGTCAACAGTATCCGAGGCTTCTCTATGATCGACCTCGAACACTAGGGGGCATCACCCTCAGATAACGATTATGGAATGGAAAGAAACTTTATGCTCGAATAGTCTAGGCTCGATCGATAGGATTTACTGTAAGGGCCAAACGGTCAAATGAATCGTTCCCATAGATTGCTCGAGCCCGGACACAAAGCTTGAACACATGTGTAACTTTGTATATTACGCACAAAATTAAAAGGAAGTTTCTACCTTGCGGATAAATAATTTGCCCTTTAAAAATTTTTCTTTCTTACATTTGATCCCCTAAAGACATCGAGCCCAAGGGCCACCTCACTCGGGGACTGCTGCCCAAGGTAGATTCGGATAGCCCGAGATAATGAAGCCCGGGGGCACAAAGCTTATTTGGCAGTGCTCGAACTTTAAAGGCTACGGTCACCCCCATTCGAGAACAGTTATCTCGCTTAAGCACGCATAAGTCGGGGTAACAAGACCACCGGGCAACACCCGAACTAGAAAGGCTACGTCCATCATAAAACGGCTCAGAGACGTTTGAGGCCCATAATTTCTAAACTGGTTCAAAAGGCTACCCTCGGCAAATTGTAATCTAAAACATTCTAAGTACGTTAGGGAAAGCTTTCAGTCATACCGAGCCCCCCACGAGTTTTAGATAAAATAATATCGAGAGTAAAGCCTGTTCGAACCTCCGAACAAGACCTAATTACTACGTGCTAGGGTATTCGATATCTTTACAATCACAAGGAAAAAAGCGAAAGGAAACGAGCTTAAAACCTATCAAAGGGAAAATATCTTTACAAAGGTCAAACGGCCTTGACAAAAAAGTACAAAAGTACAAAAATAAGATAAAATCTACAAGGTACTTAGACGGCTTGATCTCCACTGGAGCTCGCCTCATCACCGAGACCATCAAAGTCTTCTTCGTCCTCTCGGCTTCGAACCCCTTAGCATTTTTGACCAAGGCCGACAAATCAAAACCCCGAGCATGAACTTCCTCGAGGGCCTCCCTTCGGGACTGCCACTTTACATACTCGACAATATCTTTTGGGCGGTCCTGGGCTGCCTCGGTATCGGCTTTATACTGGGCCACCATCTCGTCGGCATCGGCTTTGGTTACTTCAACCACCGACTTGGCTGCCTTGAGCTCCTTGGCAAGGGTCTCTCGATCAGAAATAGCAGAGCTTAGCTGAGACTGGAGCTCCTCAATCTTTTGGGACTATGCCTAAGCCTTCTCCCTCGTCGCTCGAAGCTGGACCTCCGCCGAGGTCAACTGCACCCGGGTAGTCTCCTTTTCCGAGGCCAGGCGGTCCATCGTGCCTCTCCACTTTTCGGCCTCGACCTTGACTGCATCCATCTCGGCTCGGAGTTGGTTGATCCGATCAATCTTCTGTTGAACCTGTGGGTTCTGACCATTAGACATCGTGTCTAGCTCATCGTCACTAACTTTAAATATTTTACCTGTTCAACCAGATCAGCATGTTCTTTCCAAGCCGCTTCCAACTCAGCTCGAAGGCTCTTAGCATCTCCTTCACGCTGCTCACTGAGAAATTTGTACGTGTCTCTCTTCTCAGTAAGCTCTCTGACTTCGGCTTTGAGTTGGTTCAGCTCATCCCGGTACCGGAGGAAAGTTTCACGGTGAAGCACCGAGGCCTACAAATACGAAGAAAAATATTAGAATTATTAATGAATCCATTCAAGTATAAAAGGAGAAATTGAAATCATCGAGATTTATCTAAAGTTACCCGGTTCAGCGCCTATTGTGCTTCGTTGAACAGGTAGGGCACGTCAACCTCATTTATTTTTTCCTGGTCTTCATCGGTCACCAGGCACCGGCCGTAACTGGCCACCCCTATGGGGGCGAAAAGAACTTGGGCATCCTCTAGAACGGTAATGACAATGGACCGCTTCCGATCAGGATCCACACTCGGGGCCGGGAACCGATTGACCAATTTTGGGATTGAGTTAGGCCCGCCTGCCCCCGAGGTCGGACTCTTCCTCGGTAGCTCTATGTCACCCAATCCGGTGACGTCTTCGGTGGCGGTGGAATCCACGCCATCAAAAAGGTAGCGGAAGGGGTCGTCTGCTCCGTGGGCCCCTTGTTGGGGCTCTCTTTCACTGTTTGGGCCTCGTTGTACATGGACTCGGTGATCGAGGATGACTCGGTGATGTCTATCACACCGAGTGCCTCCTTCGGGGCACTACCCGCATCCTGGGAAGCCTCGGCCTTGGTCTCCTGATCGACCTACCTAGTTTGAGGCAGATCTGCCTCACAGATCTCTAGTTCGGAGGCCCCCTACTTTTCAAGATGTGACGGATCGCGGGCCACTAGAACAAAAGGTTCTTTTTCTTCAGATTCGTCCCTCAGCCGATAGAGCGAATGCGAAGCTGGTGCTCGGGCGCTGGTTTTTTCTCTTGACTTGCGCACCAGCCTTCTCCTTGTTTTCTTTTTCTCCGATCTTGGGGAACTCAAAGCCCTCTTCCTCTTCTTGTCTTCGGCCTGTCTCGGAACAGTGGACTCGGCAAGAATGTCCTCTCCACCGACTGGTGGCCTCAGCTCGACATCCTTGGATAAACCTGCAAAAAGAAGTAAAGGGAGTAAGGACTTAACATAGAAAGGAGAATCCTAATACTACCTACTCGGGAAAGAAGTCTCACCATGGGAACGAGCCTCCCAACGACCCTTCGAGAGTTTGAGCCACGAGCGTTCGGAGTAGGGCATCTGTGATACGATAAACTCGACCCACTCCTTGAGTTGAGGGACAACATTTGGGACCCGAGCGATGACTGCACCACAAAGCACCGATAAGGAAAAAAAAGTAAGTATGAAATCGAGCTTCAAAAGTAAGTTATACTTACGTGATGTATTCCACTTCTCGGTGAATGGCCCGCACTCAGATGGGATCAAGTCCGAAGTCCTCACTCGGACAAAATGGCCTTGTCATCCCTGATCCCGGTCCTCATTAATACTTGAGAACAAGTATTTATTGGCCCGGCACACGAGCTTTATCAGTCCCCCCCGGAAGATTCAGGGACTGTATAAGCGAAGAAGATGGTCGATGTTGAACGAGCACTCATCGATTTTGTTCACAAAGAATCGAAGGAGGATCACAATCCTCCACAGTGAAGGATGAATCTGATCGAGGCATACCTCGTATCGCTTACATAAATCTATAATGACCGGGTCCACCGGGCCCAATGTAAACAATTAAGTATCCCTCAACATAAGTGGTAATGGCCTCATCGGGATCGGGGACCACTATGTCTTTATCGACCCAGTTGCAATCTTTTCGGACCGTAGGAAGGACCTCTTCAGTGATCAAGCAGATGTATCTCGAGACCTCCTCACACTGGCCCTGTACCAAGGAAGGCTTTTTGACCTTGAAATTGACGTTGACCGAGCGTTCCCCGGGGATGAACAATTTTAAAGGGGGTTCGGGTACTGGTTCATCGACGGCCGCACGCGAAGCGGTCTCATCGGCCTCGATAGCCGGCCGCGAAGAAGAAGGAGTTTCTTTCTAGGGAGTGGTTTTGGAAGTTTTTACCATTTCTTTATAGAATGAAAATGGAGGAAAATCTGAGAAAGGAGAAGAAATAAAGGAAGTTGAAGGATTAGACTTTTTGGCTTGAGACTGAAGATGGGTAAAAATTCTTGCAAAGGACCTCGAATAACCGGGGTAAAAGTGCTAAAGAGTATTGAAATCATAAAGGTACGAGGGTAGAAGGTTTGGATGTAAAGTTAAAATGATCAAAGGAGGGGGTATTTATAGTAGTTCAGCGATGTTTCGCTTCCAGGGATGGCCGACCGGCGGCTGACATGCATTTAATGCCATTATGACTTGAATAACGAGACGTTTCGATTGTTTTGTCGTTTCTGTCACGATGTATCGAAGTTAGAATCTGAAGCATGTCGTTTCTCGTCGTTTACTCACCAAAAAATGAGGGAACTATCTGTATACGGGTGAAATCGAGCTCATGGTGCATCCTAGCCTCTGAAAAAATAAACCAGGCTCGAGACATGGAAACAAGAGATCAAAATCGAGCCAAAGTCCCACCGGGCCAGAACCCGGGGGCATGACGCCTGCCTTTGAGAATATCGAAGCTATGGTCCCGGAATCGGTCTTAGCCTCGATCGACTTCGAAGGACATTGTCGAACAATCCAACATAGCCAACAGAAGGCCAAAATATCCGTAACCGGCCGAATATTACCGCGGGGGTCTCGGCACATATCAGTGAGGAACCGACAATCAGTAAATCAGAAGATTTTTTACCTTTTATAGAGTTGTACCTAAAATAGGACTCCCCTACTATCACGACCCAAAATCCACTAAAGATCATGATGGCGCCTAACATCGCCATCAGGCGAGCCAACGGTAATTGATCAAATATTTACCCATTTTAGTGTTTTGGAATCATAATTTTCATTAACTAAATAGTATGAAATAGAATTTACAGGGTAAAGGGTAATATTTACACAAACTACAATAATGAACAACCTGTAGGAACCCTCAAAATCCGGTGTTACAAGTACATGAGCATCAACTAGAAAATATAATAAAATACAACATCTGTCTGGAATACAAATTAGGCAGGAGAATATAAATAACCCTGATGGAGACTCTGCAGGCTGCGGATCGTAACATGAAATACAGCTCACGGTAAAGTCCCCGCAATAGTCGTGCCTCGGCACCCAAAAGACCGCCAGACATATATGTATCTGCACAAAAAGTGCAGCAAGTGTAGCATGAGTACGTAAATCAACGCGTACCCGGTAAGTATCTAGCCTAACCCCAGAGAAGTAGTGACGAGGGATCGACATCAACACTTACTAGTGGTCTAATAAGACAGATACAGTAGAAGTAAACATGTGTGAGTCAGAGTAAATAAGCGAAGTATCAAGTATAATACGTGGCACAATCTTCCTCTCAGCAATAACTCAAACTCTCAGCTAGTAGTTGCCTCCTCAATTAGAGTATATATATATATTTTGGACCTTACCAAATAGGTCGTCACAGTTCAATCAGGAAAAGCTTACAGATATGCTGGTTTCTTTCCAATTATTACGCATGATTTCATAAGAATATTTTATAGAAATACCGAGGCGTATTGCTCGATCCATCATAACATTGCCGAACCATAGATACATCTATTTTATTGCCGAGGCGAACGACCTGCTCTCAAAAGAGTGTGGTACATATTCCTGTCGAGGCGTACGACCCGATCCATCATACTGTGCGCACTGCCGAGGGTCGAACGGCACGAACCATAAATGTATCTATCCCGCCGAGGAGAACGGCCCGATCCCATTAGAATAAGAAGCTTGACGGGTCCTTGACCCCACTCACGAATAGACGTGTGAGTTATAAATTTTAAGGGAAACCTTTCGATGAGAACACATAACGGGGGAGAAATTCGTAAGAGAAGTACAACCATTTTGCGACAAATCATGAAGCCCGTCAAATCTCTACAATAGCAAGTCTATCACTCTACACAAGTCTAGTCTCAAGTCGCAACATAAAATAAAGGAATTTAACAGGCAAGAGATAACTAAAATAGTACAGTTATAACATGGCGAGAACCTAAGTCTACCCGGACATAACATGAATCTAGTTACGCACGGACTCTCGTCACCTTGTGCGTACGTAGCCCCCGCAACAAGTAGCACATAACAAATACATCATCTAGGGGTAGTTTCCCCCTCATAGAGTTAGACAAGAGACTTATCTCGCTCCGAAGTTCCATAACCAGCTCAAAAGCCTCTCTAACACCTCAAACCAAAGCCCGTCGATCCAAAACTAGTCAAACAAGGTGCAAACCAATCAAAATATACTCCAATGCTCATAATAATTCAATTCATAATAATTCACAACCCCGCTCGAAAAGTCTATAAAATCAACCATTGGGCCCATGTGCCCGGATTCCGAAAATTTTCGAAGATAAACATTACCCATAACATTTCTAACTCAAATATATAATTTATTCCAAATCCCATGTCTAATTTCGTGGTCAAAATCAGAAAATACCAATTTCTAGGTTTTCTACCAAAATCCCACATTCCTACTAATTTCCATGTCTAAATCCATATACAAACCATGTATTTAATTTGTAATAGGTTGGAGTCACTTACCTTGTGTTGCTTGATGAACATCTCCCCTTGAAGCTCTCCAAAATCTCCCCAACCAAGTGAAAATGGAAGAAAATGGGCCAAATCCCGTTTTTATAAAAACACCTCTGCCTAGACGACCTTCCACTTCTGCAGCGAAGCCCATGCTTCTGCGAAGTCGTGCCCAATAGCCTTGCCCGCTTCTGCGCTCCCGCAGGTGCAGGAAATGCTTCGCACCTGCGGCCTCTGCACTGATCACCTCCAATCGCTTCTGCGAGGTCGCTTCTGCGACGCCTTACCCGCAGGTGCAGTTCCGCTTCTACGGACGCTCGACCGCATATGCGGTCTAGCCTTCCCCCAGCAAAATCCACATCTGCGCTTGCCTAGCCACTTCTACAGAGTCGCATCTGCGGCCCTGTTTCCGCAGGTGCGATTTCACCAGCAATTGGCCAAAACCAGCATTCCTCAACTTTAAATTTTGATCTGATTCCAATCCGAAACTCACCCGAGGCCTCCGGGACCCCGTCCAATCACACCAACCAGTCCCAATACATGACTCGAACCTGCTCGAGGCCTCAAATCACATCAAACAACATCAAAACTACAAATCGACGACCAAAATCCTTCTTAAAACTTTTCAAACTTCTAAACTTCGACGAACGCATCCGAACCATACCAAAAAATTCCGGAATGACGCCAAACTTTGCGTACAAGTATGAATCACAATACGAACCCATTCCAATGCTCGGAATCCCAAACGTACATCGATAACACCAAACCTACTTCAAACCAAACTTAGGAAATTCTAAAACCTTCCAAATGGCAACTTTCCACAATAAGCTCTGAAATGCTCCCGGGCGACCCGATACTCAACTCGAACATACGCCCAAGTCCAAAATCATCATATGAACCTATTGGAACCTTCAAATCCCGATTCCGGGGTCGTTTACTCAAAAGTCAAATCTTAGTCAATTCTTCCAACTTAAAGCTTCCGAAATTAGAATTTTCTTTCCAAATCAACTCTGAACTTTCCGAAATTAAATTCCGACCACACATACAAGTCATAATACCTGAAGTGAAGCTACTCAAGGTCTTAAACCCCCGAACGACGTGCTAAAGCTCAAAATGACCGGTCGAGTCGTTACATTCTCCCCCACTTAAACATACATTCGTCCTCGAACGTGCTAAGAACTGCTCCGGAGTTGTCCAAAATCACTGTGCAACACCTTGTGCACCCACCCATGCCACCACATTCTCATTGAATACATTAGCTCGATCCAGACTAAAAATCCTCCCTATAACCTTAGCTAATCAAGCTTTAGAACCAAGTTCCGACTTCTGAATTTCTTTACAAGGCTTGATTCTAACGCACGGACACCATACCAATCACCACACGCTGTACCAAAACATGATCACGCATCTATGCTGAAATCACACCATGCACCACATAAGTCAGTTGTCCATAATAACATCCCCGACCAAAATGGCTGAAATTCCACGAATCCGATGCCCACAATACACCTTATATCTCATGTGAGACCTGTTCCAAATTCTCGCAATACTGCCACGATGAAAGAGACGTGTAGAAACTCATAACCACCTGCCGAATCAATAGATCATGGAGTCTCTCCCCCTGACCAGAACCATTACCTCATTCTGAACTGAATAATGATATTTTCTCTTTAATGTACCTTATATAAATCTGATTGCACTAATTTCAGGCCCAATAATCTCGTCTCACCCAGTACAAGCTGCTCGGGAAATAAGCCACCTCAAACACCATCTAGAATCTCATATGATACCACCACCGTGCCAACAAACAACAAACTCGAATGTGATACATAAGGAAAAACTAACTTTGGAAAAAGAACTACCCGACCCGCATAATGAATAAAATGGCCGAAGAGATGCTATGAACCTTTCTTAGAGAATGAGAAACAAATACACAAAATAAGAATAGGGGACCGTACTCAACATCTCACTGTTGCATCATGCAACCCGATCCAAACATGATACCATTGCGGCGTGCAACTTGATCCAAACAACGTACCCGTGGCGGCATGCCACCCGATCCACAGAAAACAATAAATAAGGATGTACCTATCAAGCCATAACTCATATACCTATGGAATACCGAATATCGGCTACAAGCATGCCAAGTGCAAAAAAGATACAACTTTGGGGAGACAGATAGCGCAATACGCCACAAAATCCAAGCACGACTAAGGTGCGATAAATGACATGCATCTCGAGAGCCATCCAGCTCATATAACACCACAAGCTACACGGTACCTCAACACATGTACAAATAATCAAGTCGTCTCAATCCGGTACAACCCCCCACAGTTCACAACCAAAGGAATAGAGCGCCTTCCAAGCATAGACTCTCACATTAACGATAGTACCAAAAGTCTCCATACTTGGTTTCGATCTTTAAAAATCAAGTGACTAGCGTGTCACACTCATACAATTTCTCCATGGGGTACGCTCCCACGACCTTTCGCCCAGGTAGCCAAGTTCGCACATCCGTACCACAAACTGTACCAATTCTGTAAAGCAGATCAAGAATGCGCAAATCAATACACAATGCTCCTTCCACAGAACACCATTCTCAGGCGACACTAGGATAATGTCAGCTTACTCTAAGCATCAAATTCTTCCTGGCTCATCCGAGCTCGTGACATTCTTGTCAATACCGAACTGCAACCTTGGTCCTCAACTTTCAAATTCCCATGCCGCTCACTGCACCTATCATGCCGCTACGCAAGAATACATCATAACCTCTAAACTACCAGTAGAATAACACTTCATTGGCTAGAAACCTTTCACTTAGCTCATTTCTGAAGAGCCCATGCAACACGCAACTAAATTCCCAAACCGCAGAAAATATCACCTCAAGACGTGATCTGAACCGCCATGACTCTTCCGGAATCTATTTACACAACAAGGCCATTTGAATCAAGTACCTCCTAAATCAATCAAGTTATGGTGGCTGTCAAGCTCGCACGTACAACCACAACCACATGTATGACTTCACACGCCGAAGGAACTGATCGTTGCCACAATCTTGCTGACTCAACCATTACTAACCGACCCAACTTCTTTCAATTTACCCTTGACCTGACTTAGAAATATAATAGCTCCATTCACAACATAACGAACTCAATATGCACTCATCCCGAGTGAACCGAATCGCGAGACCACATCGTCTCAATATCCATGAATCATCTCATATCTCCTTACGCGCACAATATCATCTTCAACTTGTACACCCATTCTGCAAGACCTTCCGCGAATCCGAAGCTATCTCTTCCCTTTCTCCAATACTGCACCGCATACCCAATGATAATATAGAACATTCCAAGTCCCAGTAGTAATCCAGTGTGAAAACTCGATCCTTAACCACACAACAGGCCCGAAATCCTTAGGCACTGCAATTTAAATTCTGGAGCCCACTAGGACCGTTGTTGAGAGTCACCCACTCTGACCTAATCCCGAATATAACTAAACTTCAAGGCTCTGCTAGCACATGAACACCCCCCTCAAAGAGGCAACCAACTGAATTCTTTTCCTTATACATTACATCTATAAGAAGCATAAATTATGGGTCTTCCCGAAACCCGCACCTCAATCGATAAGGCGAAGTATAGCACACATTCATCAAGTTCTTTGCTGAATTACCCCTGATGGTTCCTTTTCTTAGTCATAAATAATCCACCAATGCATCGATAACCAGAAACCGCACAAGCAGACAACCACGCGATCCACTCATAGACAGTGAGGCTCCCCCACTTAGGTTTAAGCTACCATCACATAATGTAGAGCCCACAACGATTCCTCCTTCTTATTTACCATGATCCCGTACCGTTAATCTGCCAAATTTCTCCAAGTCTTTTGTTAAGCTTTTCATGAACATTCTGAATCATCAGTCACAATCACATATTCGGCCTCTTATTGGGTAGCAAGTAGTATTCTTCGTAGAAGCTTCATCAACATCACGCAACCGCTAACCTGCTCACAGGAGATAACCCACCTGTGGAATTTCTTACCGACCTCTTCCAACGATGCTGCACTAGGTACAACCACCATGAAATTAGTAAACTCTCCTGAGCCCAAGCTCGCCCACCAACTGTACCAGTCTATTCATTCCCCATTGACATCAACTAAAAGTGCGATAACACATCCCAACTCGAAGCCATGTTGCATCCGAAACGATAATCAAATCTTCGCATCCCTCTTTATTTCAAGCAAACTCCTTTCTGTCATATTCAATCTTTCTCAGTACAGTAACTTCCATTCCAATTATAATCCGTGGACCTAGTCACTTTCCACCATGCCTCCCAAATCACTCTAATCTTCCTCAAGGTACGTGGCTATCCTACCATAGAATCCATATGCTACTCTGCCACTCCCACTTCGGTCAAACCATCTCATTTAAGCAACTTCTCGACCTCCGCTTCTCATGCTTGACTTGCTAGAAATTCATCCACCGCGAGATAACTCCCGCCATGTCCTTCCTCACACTTCGTCGCCCAAATGTTACCTCAAATCAAATCCATACATGTAGTACCAGAACTAAGGAATTGCTACCAACTCTAAACCTCATTGAAGATCATCTTCCTCGAGCCATCAACATAAGAAATACCAATTCGATTCTGAACCGCTACACACCGCTATCTCTGACTATCGCCCCTCAGGCACCATTTCACAACACCCTACCTTGAAGGCATAATCCAAGAAGACCATAACACCGGCAAACCGTAATACGTTCAAACAAGGACGGTGACACCGCATCACAATGAAAATTCTGCCACGCTAGATAATATCAAGTCTCGTTACTTCATCAACCAAACCTGGACATCTATAGTCCTATTGCCTTTCATCCGCATGAATTAAATGCTGAACCCCTTGATCATGCACTGAGAAATCCTCTCTTCAAGCCATTCACTGCCTCAACACATAAACGAGCACCTTACCATTACACCAACATTGTGCAATAACAATGCATGAACATCATAGCAACCTGTGCGTAGCCTAAAAACCATAGGAAGTACACATACTGAACTGAAACTACAGAACATCCTTCCGCAAGGCGGCGATAATATTCTGCCCGAACACGCAGGGAAAAACATCCTGCACCACGTCTGTAGTACCAGTACAACTCTTGGATGTCCGATTGACAACAAGAGCTTCACGTCGCATAAGATTGAGTAGGAAGGAAATAAAGGCACAAGCCTCAATGGAATCAAACCGCACGATGAGGAAATCAAGAAGGAAAGTTCTCCTAATAGCCTTGTAGCCTCTCGAAGATAAGCACAGACCTCTCCATACTGATCCGCAAGACTCTACTAGACTTGCTCATGACTCGTGAGACCTAAGTGAACCTAACACTCTGATACCAAGCTGTCACGACCCAAAATCCACTAAAGATCGTGATGGCGCTTAACACCGTCGTCAGGCAAGCCAATGGTAATTGATAACTTAATTACTCATTTTAGTGTTTTGAAATCATAATTTTCATTAATTAAATAGTATGAAATAGAATTTACATGGTAAAGGGTAATATTTACCCGAACTACAATAATGAACAACCCGTAGGAACCCCCAAAACCCGGTGTCACAAGTGCACAAATATCAACTAGGAAATATAATAAAATACAACATCTGTCTGGAATATAAATTAGACAGGAGAATATAAATAACCATGATGGAGACTCTGCAGGCTGCAGATCGTAACATGAAATGCAACTCACGGTAAAGCCCCGCAATAGTCGCGCTTTGGCGCCTAAAGGACCACCAGACATATATGTAACTGCACAACAAATGCAGCAAGTGTAGCATGAGTACGTAAATCAACGCGTACCCAGTAAGTATCTAGCCTAACCTCAGAGAAGTAGTGACGAGGGGTCAACATCAATACTTACTAGTTGTGCAAAAAGATAGATACAGTAGAAGTAAACATGTGTGAATCAGAGTAAATAAGCGATGTATCAAGTATAATACGTGGCACAATCCTCCTCTCAGCAATAACTCAAACTCTCAGCTAGTAGTTACCTCCTCAATCGGAGTATATGTGTGTGTATATATATATATATATATATATATATATATATATATATATATATATATATTTTGGACCATACCAAATAGGTCGTTACAGCTCAATCAAGAAAAGCTCACAGATATGCTCGCTTCTTGCCAATTATTACGCACAATTTCATAAGAGTATTTTATAGAAATGCCGAGTCGTACGGCCCGATCCATCATAACATTGTCGAACCATAGATACATATATTTTATTGCCGAGGAAAATGGCGCGCTCCCATGAGAGTGTGGTACATAATCATGCCGAGGCGTACGACCCGATCCATCAAATGTGCGCATTGCCGAGGGTCGAACGGTCACGAACCATAGATGTATCTATCCTGCCGAGGCGAACGGCCCGATCCTATTAGAATAAGAAGCTTGACGGGTCCTTGACCCCACTCAAGAATAGACGTGTGAGTTATAAATTTTAAGGGAAACCTTTCGATGAGAACGCATAACGCGGGAGAAATTCGTAAGAGGAGTACAATCATATCGTGGCAAATCATGAAGCCCGTCAAATATCTACAATAGCAAGTCTATCACTCTACACAAGTCTAGTCTCAAGTCGCAACATAAAATAAAGGAATTTAACAGGCAAGAGACAACTCAAATAGTACAGTTATAACATGGCGGGAACCTAAGTCTACCCGGACATAACATGAATCTAGTTACGCACGGACTCTCGTCACCTTGTGCGTACGTAGCCCCCGTAACAAGTAGCACATAAAACAATACATCACTTAGGGGTAGTTTCCCCCTCAAAGAGTTAGACAAGAAACTTACCTCGCTCCGAAGTTTCATAACCGGCTCCAAAGCCTCTCTAACACCTCAAACCAAAGCCCGTCGATCCAAAACTAGTCAAATAGGTGCAAACCAATCAAAATATACTCCAATGCTCATAATAATTCAATTCATAATAATTCCAACCCCGCTCGAAAAGTCTATAAAATCAACCCTCGGGCCCACGTGCCCGGATTCCGAAACTTTTCGAAGATAAACATTACCCATAACATTACTAACTCAAATATGTAATTTATTCCAAATTTCATATCTAATTTCGTGGTCAAAATCCAAAAATACCAATTTCTAGGTTTTCTACCAAAATCCCACATTCCTACTAATTTTCATGTCTAAATCCATAGACAAACCATGTATTTAACTTGTAATAGGTGGGAGTCACTTACCTTGTGTTGCTTCTGAACATCTCCCCTTGAAGCTCTCTAAAATTTTTCCAACCAAATGAAAATGGAAGAAAATGGGCCAAATCCCATTTTTATAAAAATACCTCTGCCCAGACGACCTTCCGCTTCTGCGATCATCTTGGCCGCTTTTGTGGCGAAGCCCACGCTTCTGCAAAGTCGTGCCCAACAGCCTTGCCCACTTCTGCTCTCCAAGTACCGCATATGTGCTCCCGCAGGTGTGGGAAATGCTTCGCACCTGCGGCCTAGGCCCTGATCACCTTCGGTTGCTTCTGCGACTCACTTCCTCGCTTCTGTGAGGTCGCTTCTTCGACCCCTTACCCGCAGGTACGGTTCCACTTCTGCGGACACTCGACCGCATCTGCGGTCTAGCCTTCCCCTAGCAAAATTCCGCATCTGCACTTGCCTAGCCACTTCCGCGGAGTTGGATCTGCGGCCCTATTTCCGCAAGTGTGATTGCACCAGCAATTGGCCAAAACCAGCATTCCTCAACTTCAAATTTCGATCCGATTCCAATCCGAAACTCACCTGAGGCCTCCGGGACCCCGTCTAATCACACCAACTAGTCCCAATACATGACTCGAACCTACTCGAGGCCTCAAATCACATCAAACAACATCAAAACTATGAATCGACGACCAAAATCCTTCTTAAAATATTTCAAACTTCTAAGCTTCGACGAACGCGTCCGAACCATACCAAAACATTCTGGAATGACGCCAAACTATACGTACAAGTCATGAACCACAATACGAACCCATTCCAAGGCTCGAAATCCCAAACGGACATCGATAACACCAAAGACTATTTCAAACCAAACTTAGAAAGTTCTAAAACCTTCCAAATGCCAATTTTCCACAATAAGCTCCGAAATACTCCCGGGCGACCCGATACTCAACCCGAACATATGCCCAAGTTCGAAATCATCATACGAACCTATTGGAACCTTCAAATCTTGATTTCGAGGTCGTTTACTCAAAAGTCAAATCTTAGTCAATTCTTCCAACTTAAAACTTCCGAAATTAGAATTTTTTTTCCAAATCAACTCCGATCTTCCTGAAATTAAATTCCGACCACACGTACAAGTCATAATACCTAAAGTGAAGCTACTCAAGGCCTCAAACCGCTGAACGGCACGCTAGAGCTCAAACCGACCGATCGAGTCGTTACACTTACTATATAAAGGGGGTATGATAATTCATGAAACACATTGTAACACAACTCAAAAGCAATTATTTTATTATTTTCTTTATCTCCAGCTCTTGTTCTTTTTCGTCTATACTGGTCTCAGTGAGCTCGGTTTGAGAGTGGCTATTTCATTAAGGCTGAGACTATCCAACTCGTGTGGTTTGAATTTATTTTATCTTTGTTTATTCAATAGCAACTTAATTTATCGCTTTGTATCAGATTAATTCGCGTATCTTTAAAATCACTTACAATTTTAATTATTATTCGATTTTGAGGGTAAACAAAAATAAATTATAATTCTTACATTTTTGCAATCCAATTGCGAAGAAATGCAAGAGATGGGCTAAAGTGTGATAGCAGCAGAGCGATAGACGGGCGCCACAACGACCAACCGGATTCGGAGTTTGATGGATACCGTAAATAATTTGTTTCCTTCTCTTGCTTTTACTTTATTTTATTAAGAGTACTAAAAACGGGGGGGGGGGGGGGGGTGACATATACTACATAAAGCCTGTTTGGAAAGCCACCTTGGAAATGGATTTTGGTGTAATTTGGTATAATTACATAGTTTGGCATATTTATTTGGCCAAGTAATTACTTGGTAGAATTGGGTGTAATTGGAAGGGTGTATATACACTCTCCAATTCTCAAGGGGAAGTGAGAATTTGTGGTAATTACAATGTGTAATTACAAGGTTGCCTTTTAATTTCTTTTCTTTTTGTTTTTATTTTAATTTATTTTCTTTATAACTTTTTATTTCTATTATTTTAATTTTTAAATTTTATTTTTACTTTTTAATTTCTTTTAAAATTTTAAAATATATTTTTCTTTGTACATTATTTATCTTTTATTTCTCTACCTTTACGTCTTGTGATTCCATGTAATTGTTTATATTTTATTTTATATTTATTTTATTTTATTATTTTTAAAATTACGCCTCATAATATTAGAAATAATGAGTCATTAACAAACTTGGCATATAATGAGTGATGCAATTAAAGTGAAATTTCGTCGTTGAATGTGGTTATAAACTTATTATGTTTCCTAATCTTAAGTTGTAGTGGAACTTATTATTATTATGTTGGAATTTGACATATGTTAAACTATTTTTTTTTTGAATTTTAAAAATTATCTTATATTCATGGTTTCAATTTATTTGTTCTAGTAGTAATTTTTTTTTAAGCTAACCAAAACTTTTATTAATGAGTGGAAAGAGCTGCTACATTTGGGGGGGGGGGGGGAGGGGGGCATTCACCTGACCCTTTCGTATCCTTTGTGAGCTTGGTGCACATGCTCTGTTGCTAGTAACTACAAAGAAAATACATAGACTACTATCTATCAGCACACCTTAAGGTGGTTCAATATATATCTCTAAAGTTTTCCCTTATTTTAGTAGTATTGGTTCACATTGCATGTTGTTTATTTTTTAGTTAGAATTGGTAGATTAGTTTTGTCAAACACTTGAATAATGTTATGACATTATATTTATAAATATTAATTTATTTTATAAAACATGAATTCCATGATGTTCTTACAAAACGTATACTTTTAATTTTTTTAAGTATCTAAACTAGGTATTATTAATTTAAAATATATATATAAATTAATTTTATAATATTAGTTATAAATATATGATTACTAATTAATGTATATTCACGAAAAATGTACATCTTAAATACCAAATATGTCACGACCCAATTTCACCTATAGGTCATGATGACGCCCAACACTATAGCTAAGCAAGCCAACTAATAAATTAAACATATATCGATAAAATTTAAATCCAAGAAAAATAATAAGACACCAAATTCTATCAATGTGTGTGCCAAGACTTGGTGTCACAAGTGTATGAGCATCTAGTAGATTATACAAAAATCCAAATACTGTCTGAAATGAATATAGACAAAATTAAAAATACAAGAAGAGGCACTGGTAGCTGCAGGACAGCTCAGAAAGGCAGCTCACTACTACGCCCCTGGATAATGAGGATGTGTTATGATAGATCCTCCACTAGTATCTGTCTCAGATCCTGCACAAAAAGTGCAGCAAGTGTAGCATGAGTACATAAACAACGTGTACCCAGTAAGTATCAAGCCTAATCTCGAAGTGGTAGAGACGAGATGGCCGACTTTGACACTCACTAAGGGTCAACAATAATAAATGGAATAAATTATAATTATTCAAATCAACATGATTCACAGAGTTAACAATAATTTTATTCATTTAGCAGAAATAATAAAAATCCTTCAAATGCAACAATTTCCAATCTATTAATTAAATCCTTCAATTTCAATAACAATTCCAATTTATCAAATAGCTATACAAGCTGCAATTTAATTTCAATAAATTTTTAATTTACCAAATAACTTTACAAACTACAATTCAATTGTCCAAAAATTGTGTTATTATTATTATTATCAAGCACGATTTCTGCCGAGGTCTTACGACCCGATCCAGAGTTTCGTGTACACTGCTGAGGGATGTGCGGCACGATCCATAGATGCATCTATCCTGCCGAGGCGTTCGGCCCGCTCCACAAGAAAGGAGGACATTTTCTTATGTACCTCCAGAATGAGAGTATGTTTATTATAAGATAAATTCAGGAGGAAGAACAATTTCTTTTAACAATTAATTAATTTAAACAGAAAAATCAAGTATAAGAGATTTCTATCCTTTAATATTAATTAAACAAAGAATATAATTTACACAAGTAATTCATGCTTTGAGTCCTAAACTACCCGAACTTTAGCATTAATAGTAGCTACGCACGGACTCTCGTCACCTCGTGCGTACGTAGCCCCCACAATTAGCAACAATTATTTAATTTTAATCACCTATGAGGTAATTTTCCACTCACAAGATTAGACAAGAGACTTACCTCGTCTTACTCCAATTTAATCCACTAGTAGACCCTTTCCTCGATTATTCAACTCTGTCTGGCTCGAATCTAGCCAAAATAATTCGATACAATCATTAAAATTTATAGGAATCAATTCTATAAGAAAATACTACATTTTCAATAAAATTCCGAAATTAATTAAAAATTCGTTTGTGGGGCCCACGTCTCGGAATCCATCAAAAGTTATGAAATTCGATAACTCATTCAATTACGAGTCCAACCATACCAGTTTCACTCAAATCCGACTCCGAATCTATACCGAAATCTAGAAAATTCATTTCTATGAGATTTCAAAATTTTTTCCAAATTTCAATCTTAAAACACTAATTAAATGGTCAAACCAATGATATATTTGTGTATATAGACTAAATCCGAGTTAGAATCACTTACCTCAATATCTTTCCTTGAAAATCTATCCAAAATCGCCTCTGCTCAAGCTCCAATTTGTTAAAAATGACGAATGGGACGAATGCCTTCTTTTTATAAAACTACCTAGGTAGCCTTCGGAATTGGGCCTCGAACTGGGCTTCGATCGTGGCTTCGATCATGGCCCTCGAGCCTAGGCCTCGATCATGGCTTCGATCACAGGCTCGAGCCTGGACCTCGGTTATGGCCTCGATTATGGAATCGAGCCTAGTCCTTCGATCATAGCCTTGATCATGGCATCGAGCCTGAGCATTCGATTGTGGTCCTCGATCTTGGGTCTCGATCATGGCCCTCGAGCATTGCCTTCGATCATGGCCCTCGAGCTGGACCTTTGATCATGGCCCTCGAGCTGGACCTTCGATCATGGCTTCGATACACAAGCTCGAGCCTGAGCCTCGTCAACCCTGGGCTCGATACCTGGGCTCGATCACAGCCCAGAATGTCCATTAGAAGAGGAAAAATTGCAGCAGCTTTTTAAGTCCAACTTTTGATCTGTTAACCATCCGAAACTCAGCCGAGGCCCTCGGGACCTCAACCAAATATACCAATAAGTCCTAAAGCATCATATGAACTTATTTGAAACCTCAAATTACCTAAAACGACGTTAAAATCACGAATTATGTTCCAATTCAAGCTTAATGAAACTTAGAATTTCCAACTTCTAGATTCGATGTCGAAACCTATCAAATCAAGTCCGATTGACCTCAAATTTTGCACACAAGTCATAAATGACATAACGGAGCTATGAAAATTTTTGAAACAGGATTCTGACCCCGATATCAAAAAGTCAACTCTCCGATTAAACTTCCAAACTTAAATTCTTGTTTTAGCCATTTCAAGCCTAATTTCACTACGGACTTCCAAATAAAATTTCGATCACGCTCCTAAGTCCAAAATCACCATACAGAGCTGTTGGAATTATCAAAATTCTATTCCGGGGTCGTTTGCACATAATTCAACATTCGATCACTATTTGAACTTTAACTTTTAATTTTTCATCAAAATTCCATATCTCTGGCTAGGGACCTCGAAATTTGATTCCGGGCATATGCCCAAGTCCCAAATCATGATACGGACCTACCGGAACTGTCAAAACACTAATCTGAATCCGTTTGCTCAAAATGTTGACCAAAGTCAACTCAGTTGAGTTTTAAAGATCTAATTCACATTTTAATCTATTTTTCACATAAAAACTTTCTGAAAACTTTTATGGACTGCGCACACAAGTCGAGAAATGATAAAAGTGCTTTTCGAGGTCTTAGAGCACAAAATTAATTATTAAATTTAAAGATGACATTTTGGGTCATCACATTCTCCACCTCTAAAACAAACGTTCGTCCTCGAACGGGTTTAGAATTATACCTGAAGTGCTGAATAAGTGTGGATATCTGCTCCGTATGTTTTTCTCGGCCTCCCAAGTCGCTTCCTCGACTGGTTAGCCCCTCCACTGGACTTTTACTGCAGAAATCCTCTTGGACCTCAACTGTCGAACCTGTTTATCAACAATGACAACTGGCTCCTCTTCATAACCCTCGATATTATCTAGCTGAACTGTGCTGAAGTCTAACACATGTGATAGGTCGGCATGATACTTCCGGAGCATAGATACATGGAAAACTAAATGAATTCCCGATAGGCTGGGAGGCAATGCAAGCTCATAAGCAACCTCCCCAACTTGTCTCAACACCTCAAATGGGCCTATATACCTTGAGCTCAACTTGCCCTTCTTCCCGAATCTCATGATTCCCTTCATCGGTGAAACCTTCAAGAGAACTCTTTCACCCATCATAAATGATAAATCTTGCGCTTTCTGATCTGCGTAACTCTTCTGTCTAGACTGTGCTGTATGAAGTCGCTCCTGAATCAACTTTACCTTTTCCAAGGCATCTTTCACTAAATCAGTACCGTATAATTTGTCCTCACAGGGCTCAAACCACCCGATGGGCGAACAACATCGCCGACCATATAAAGCCTCAAATGGAGCCATCTCGATGCTGGATTAGTAACTGTTATTATAAGCGAACTCGGCCAAAGACAAGAAACGATCCCACTGACCTCCAAAGTCAATCACACATGCCCTGAGCATATCCTCCAAAATTTGAATTGTCCGCTCTGACTGCCAGTCGGTCTGCGGATGAAAGGCTGTGCTGAGCTCTACATGGGTCCCCAACTCACTCTGTACTGCTCTCCAGAAATGTGAAGTAAACTGAGGGCTTCTATCTGATATAATAGAAATTGGCACACCGTGCAACAGAACTATCTCCTGGATATATATCTGGGCCAACCTATCTGACCCAAATATGCCGACTTGGTCAGCCTGTCAACAATGACCCAAATTGCATCAAACTTCCGCAAGGTCCGCAGCAACCCAACTACAAAGTCCATAGTGATGCGTTCCCATTTCCACTCCGGTATAGTCATCTGCTGAAGTAGGCCACCTAGCCTCTGGTTCTCATATTTAACTTGCTGGCAATTTAGACATCAAGCTACATACTCAACTATGTCCTTTTTCAGTCGCCTCCACCAATAATGTTGCCTCAAATCACGATACATCTTCGTAGCACCTGGATGAATAGAATACTGAGAACTGTGTGCCTCCTCTAGGATCTTTTTCCTCAGTCCATCCACATTAGGGACACATAGACGATCCTGGAGTCGCAGAACACCATCCGCTCCAATAGTAACTTCCTTGGCACCACCCCGTAGTACTATTTCTCGAAGAACCATTAAGTGTGGATCATCATACTGGCGAGCCTTGATCTGCTCATATAGTGAAGACTGAGCTACAACACATGCAAGAACTCGGCTGGGCTCTGAAATATCTAGCCGCACAAGTCTGTTAGCCAAGGACTGAATATCCGAAGCCAACGGCCTCTCCTCTGCTGAAATGAAAGCCAAACTACCCATACTCTCCGCCTTTCTACTCAAGGCGTCTTCAACGACATTTGCTTTGCCCGGATGATATAGGATAGTAATATCATAGTCTTTCAGTAACTCCAGCCATCTGCGCTGCCTTAAATTTAGGTCCCTTTGCTTGAACAAATGCTGCAAAATGCGATGATCAGTGTAAACCTCACAAGACACCCCATAAAGATAATGCCTCCAAATCTTAAGAGCGTGAACAATCGCAGCTAACTCCAAATCATGTACTGGATAATTCTTCTCATGGGGCTTCAACTGACGCGAAACATATGCAATAACTCGCCTTTCTTGCATCAATACACAACCCAAACTAATGCGTGAAGCGTCACAATACACTGTATACATCCCTGAACCGGAAGGCAACACCAATACTGGTGCTGTAGTCAATGATGTATTGAGCTTCTGAAATCTTTCCTCACAATCATTGGACCATCAGAACAGAGCACCCTTCTGGGTTAATTTGGTCAAAGGTGCTGCAATAGATGAAAAACCTTCCATGAACCGACGATAATAACCTGCTAAACCCAGAAATCTCCTGATCTCAGTCGCCGAAGTGGGACGATGCCAATTCTGAACTGCCTCAACCTTTTGGGATCAACCTTAATACCATCACCCGATACAATATGCCCTAAAAATGCTACAGACTCTAGCCAAAACTCACATTTAGAGAACTTAGCATATAGCTTTTGTTCCCGCAATGTCTGAAGCACTACTCTCATATGCTGCTCATGCTACTCCTTACTGCGCGAGTAGATAAAAATGTCATCAATAAAGACAATGACAAACGAATCAATATATGGCATGAATACCCTGTTCATCAGATCCATAAATGCTGCCGGGGCGTTGGTTAAACTGAAGGACATCACCAAAAACGCATAATGACCATATCTAGTCTGAAAAGCAGTCTTCGGAACATCTAAATCCCGATTCTTCAACTGATGGTACCCCGACCTCAAGTCGATCTTAGAGAATACCCTAGCACCCTGCAACTGGTCAAATAGATTATCAATACGGCAACAAGTACTTGTTCTTAATAGTGACTTTGTTCAGTTGACGATAATGAATACACATATGCATTGTTCCATCCTTCTTCTTCACAAATAATACCGGTGCACCCCAAGGCGATACACTCGGTCTGACGAACCCTTTGGCTAGTAACTCCTCAAGCCGTTCTTTCAATTCTTTCGGAGCCATGCAATACGGTGGGATAAATATAGGCTGGGTATCTGAAGCCAAGTCAATACAGAAATCAATATCACGATCAGGTGGCATACCTGGAAGATCTGACGGAAATACATCGGAGAACTCCCGAACTACAGGAACTGAATCAATAGCCGAAGTCTTTGCAGTAGTATCCCAAACATAGGCTAGATAAGCCAAACAATCCTTCTCAACCATGTGTTGAGCCTTTATAAAAGAAATAAATTGATTAAATGAACTAACAGGCGAACCCTTCCACTCCAACTTAGGCAATGCTGGAATAGCCAAGGTAATAGTCTTGGCATGACAATCTAGAATTGCATGATATGGAGATAACTAGTCCATTCCCAGAATAATTTCAAAATCGGTCATCTCAAGCAATAGGAGATCTGCTCTAGTTTCATAACCACAGAATGTAATAATACAGGACCGGTAGATCCGGTTCACAACAACAGAATCACCCACAGGAGTGGACACATAAACAAGAGTACTCAAGGAATCACAAGAAACACCCAGGAATCGAGCAAATAGAGATGACACATATGAATACGTGGATCCTGGATCAAATAATACTGAGGCATCTTTGCCGCAAACAGAAATAATACCTGTAATCATGGCATCTGAGGCCTCTGCATCTGGTCTGGCCGGAAAAGCATAGAACCGAGCTGGAGCGCCAACTGGCTGGCCTCCGCCTGGCTGACCTCCACCTCTAGGACAACCCCTACCCACCTGTCCTCCACCTCTTGGTGGTTGGACTACTGGTGGAGCAACTGGTGTGGTAATCATAGGCTGCTGACCCTGCTGCACTTGTCTACCCCGCAGACTGGGGCAGAATCTTCGTATGTGATTGGGATCCCCGCACTCGTAACAACGTTTTGGTGCGATAAGCTACTGACTAGAAGTCTAGCCCTGGTGACATGAATACCCACTAGAAGAACCCTGAATAGCTGGTGAGCGATAAGAACTCTCTGGTATAACACTAAGATAGGGTCGCACTGGAGCACCTCGAGGAGGCAGTGGTGCTGGATATGGGGGCCTGCTGGACTGCCCTCTTACGAACTGACCTCTGCCCCCAGACGGAGCACCTTTGAACTCTCTAGAATACCTAAATCGCTTATCTCTAGTAACCTGCTCTCGGCTACATTGACGTACACCCTCAATCCCCCGGGCTATCTCTACGACTAGCTCATAAGAAGTACTTATCTCAACCTCTCAAGCCATAGTGGCCTGAATGCCAGTATGTAAACCCGTAACAAACCTCTGCACTCTCTCCGCCTCAGTAGGGAGTATCATAAGTGCATGGCGAGATAACTTAGAAAACCCCGCCTCATAATCGGTCATTGACATCTGACCCTGCTGGAGCTGCTCAAACTGAAACCTCAACTCTTCCCTCTGGGAGGGTGGAATATACCTGTCCAGGAAGATACAGGTGAACCTGTCCCAAGTCATGGGAGGAGAATCTGCTGGTCTGCCAAGAACATAAGACTGCCACCATCTACAAGTTGTGCCCTCTAGCTGAAAAGTAGCAAAGTCTACCCCATGAGACTCCAATATCCTCATGTTGTACATTCTATACTTGCACCGATCAATGAAATCCTGGGGATCCTCATGTCGCTCACCCCCAAAAATAGGAGGATGTAGTCTAGTCTATCTGTCCAATAGTTTCTGAGGATCGGCGGCTACAACTGGCCTGGGCTCAGGTGTAGCTGCTGCCACTGGCTGGGCTCCACCCATGGGTAGTGCACCCTAGGTCTGATATACAGCAGCTGCCTGTCTATGAGCCTGCGCAGTAGGGGTCTGCGCTCCCCCGCCTGCCTGAGATGTGGCTGGTTCTGCCGAAAATAAACCGGCTTGAGTCATATTTTCCATGAACCGCAACATACGACCCATGATATCCTGAAATCCCGGTGCAGATGTGAAATCCACCGGAGGTGGCTCTGCCACATGCATCTCACCCTGCTTCTCAATATTGGGATTCTCTGCTGGACCCACTGGCGGCATAACTGGAATAGCCCTGGGACGTCCTCGCCCTCTACCACGGGCTAGAGCCCTCCCTCGGCCTTTGCCTCAGCCTCTAGCAATTGGGGGAGTAGCTCTTCCCTGGTCTGGAACCTCATTAGAGCGCGTTCTCACCATCTCTGAGAGAATAAAAGAAGGATATTTAGTACTACATTAACTGCACGATGGAATATAAAGAAAGGTAGTTTCCTAACACCCTATAGCCTCTCGAAGATAAGTACAGACGTCTTCGTACCGATCCGCAAGGCTCTATTAGGTCTGCTCATATCTTGTGAAACCTACATGAACCTAGTGCTCTGATACCATGTTGTCACGACCCAATTTTACCTATAGGTCATGATGTCACCCAACACTATAGCTAGGCGAGCCAACTAATAAATTAAACATATATCGATAAAATTTAAATCCAAGAAAAATAATACGACACCAAATTCTACCAATGTGTGTGCCAAGACCTAGTGTCACAAGTGTATGAGCATCTAGTAGATTATGCAAAAATTCAAATACTGTCTGAAATAAAAATAGACAGAATTAAAAATACAAGAAGAGGCACTGGTAGTTGCAGGACGGCTCAGAAAGGCAGTTCACCACTACGTCCCTGGATAACGAGGATGTGCTATGATAGGTCCTCCAATAGTATCTATCTCAGATCCTGCACAAAAAGTGCAGCAAGTGTAACATGAGTACGTAAATAACGTGTACCTAGTAAGTATCAAGCCTAATCTTGAAGTGGTAGAGACGAGATGAACGACTTTGACACTCAATAAGGGTCAACAATAATAAATGGAATAAATTATAGTTATTCAAATCAGCATGATTCACAGAGTTAATAATAATTTTATTCATTTAGCAGAAATAATAAAAATCCTTCAAATGCAATAATTTCCAATCTATTAATTAAATCCTTCAATTTCAATAAAAATTCTAATTTATCAAATAGCTATACAAGCTGCAATTCAATTTCAA
Organism: Nicotiana tomentosiformis; assembly: GCF_000390325.3. NCBI lineage: Eukaryota > Viridiplantae > Streptophyta > Magnoliopsida > Solanales > Solanaceae > Nicotiana > Nicotiana tomentosiformis. Next base: position 74,909,007 of record NC_090818.1, on the reverse strand, counting down.
TAAATTTCCAATTTATCAAATAATTTTACAAGCTACAATTCAATTGTCCAAAAATCGTGTAATTATTATTATTAGCAAGCACGATTTCTGCTGAGGTCGTACGGCCCGATCCAGAGTTTCGTGTACACTGCCGAGGGACGTGCGACACGATCCATATATGCATCTATCCCGCTGAGGCGTTCGGCCCACTCTACAAGAAAGGAGGACATTTTCTTATGTACCTCCGGAATGAGAGTATATTTATTATAAGATAAATTCAGGAGGAAGAATAATTTCTTTTAACAATTAATTAATTTAAACAGAAAAATCAAGTATAAGAGATTTCCATCCTTTAATAATTTTATCTAACAATTAATTAATTTACACAAGTAATTCATGCTTTGAGTCCTAAACTACCTGGACTTTAGCATTTATAGTAGCTATGCACGGACTCTCTTCACCTCGTGCGTACGTAGCCTCAACAATTAGCAACAATTATTTAATTTTAATCACCTATGAGGTAATTTTCCCCTCACAAGATTAGACAAGAGACTTACCTCGTCTTACTCTAATATAATCCACTAGTAGACCCTTTCCTCGATTATTCAACTCTGTCTGGCTCGAATCTAGCCAAAATAATTCGATACAATCATTAAAATTTATAGGAATCAATTCTATAAGAAAATACTATATTTTCAATAAAATTCCGAAATTAATTAAAAATTCGTCCGTGGGGCCCACATCTCAGAATCCAGCGAAAGTTATGAAATCCGACAACCCATTCAATTACAAGTCCAACCATACCAGTTTCACTCAAATCCGACTCCGAATCGATACCTAAATCTCGAAAATTCATTTTTATGAGGTTTCAAATTTTCCCCCAAATTTCAATATCAAAACACTAATTAAATGGTGAAAGCAATGATATATTTGTGTATATAGACTAAATCCGAGTTAGAATCACTTACCCCAATGTCTTTCCTTGAAAATCTATCCAAAATCGCCTCTCCTCAAGCTCCAATTTGTTAAAAATGGCGAATGGGACGAATGCTTTCTTTTTATAAAACTGCCCAGGCAGCCTTCGGAATTGGGCCTCGATCGTAGCTTCGATCATGGCCCTCGAGCCTAGGCCTCGATCGTGGCTTCGATCACAGGCTCGAGCCTGGACCTCGGTCATGGCCTCGATTATGGCATCGAGCCTCGTCCTTCGATCACAGCCTTGATCATGGCATCGAGCCTGAGCCTTCGATTGTGACCCTCGATCTTGGGTCTCGATCATGGCCCTCGAGCATTGCCTTCGATCATGGCCCTCAAGGTGGACCTTCGATCATGGCCCTCGAGCTGGATCTTCGATTATGGCTTCGATACACAAGCTCGAGCCTGAGCCTCGTCAACCCTGGGCTCGATATCTGGGCTCGATACCTGAGCTCGATCACAGCCCAGAATGTCCAACAGAAGAGAAAAATTGCAACAGCTTTTTAAGTCCAACTTTTGATCCGTTAACCATCCATAACTCACCTGAGGCCCTCGGGACCTCAACCAAATATACCAACAAGTCCTAAAACATCATATGAACTTATTTTAAACCTAAAATCACCTAAAACGACGCAAAAACTACGAATTATATTCCAATTCAAGCTTAATGAAACTTAAAATTTCCAACTTCTACATTCGATGTCGAAACCTATCAAATCAAGTCCGATTGACCTCAAATTTTGCACACAAGTCATAAATGACATAACGGAGCTATGAAAAGTTTTGGAATTGGATTCCGACCCCAACATCAAAAAGTCAACTCCCCGGTCAAACTTCCAAACTTAAATTCTTGTTTTAGCCATTTCAAGCCTAATTTCACTACGGACTTCCAAATAAAATTCCAATCATGCTCCTATGTCCAAAATCACCATACGGAGCTGTTGGAATCATCAAAATTCTATTCCGGGGTTGTTTGCACATAATTCGACATCCGATCACTATTTAAACTTAAACTTTTAATTTTTTATCAAAATTTCATATCTCGGGCTAGGGACCTCGGAATTTGATTCCGGACATACGCCCAAGTCCCAATCACGATACGGACCTACCGGAACTGTCAAATTACTGATCCGAGTCCGTTTGCTTAAAATATTGACCAAAGTCAACTCAATTGAGTTTTAAAGATCTAATTCACATTTTAATCCATTTTTCACATAAAAACTTTCCGGAAAATGTTACGGACTGCGCACGCAAGTCGAGGAATGATAAAAATACTTTTCGAGGTCTTAGAACACATAATTAATTATTAAATTTAAAGATGATATTTTGGGTCATCACAAAATATAATATCATTTATACTTATAAAAATTTATATTCATATATTTATTATATTAACTTTTAAGTTTTGATAATTGATTAATTTAAAATTTAATCTAATTGTGTAACACACTTGTGCAACCAAACAATAAACTTGCAATTACATTATAATTACACTATGACAAACAAACAGGTCGTCGTAATTACACAATTGTGTAATTACTAGGTTGTGTAATTGCTACCCTAGTAATTACACCAATTCCAAATACCTGGTGGCTTTCCAAATAGACCCTTATATAATACCATCCAATCCCAATTTCAATATGATTTCTGGGGTTCAAAATTTATTACTCTATATTTTCACTTATACTACTCTCTCCTTTTACTTTTATTTCTTGAAGATGAGAAATTGACAATTTTCTCCAATCTCAGTCCACCAGTCATCTTGATGATCACATAATGAGTGGGCATATCTTTCATAATGAAGTCTTGCTAAAATGCTTAAAAGTTAGTAGTGGAGTTAAAAATATTGATAAGTCCTATATATCTTTTTGTGTACAACACATAGTAACAATAATTGGGCATATGAATAAATGGCAATTAGGATGAGATCTCTCTAAGAACTAATTTTCTAGGAATGAATTGACAACTCTCATACATGAAACATGGTATTTTCCATAATTCTCAAAACCAGAAATTCAACTTACAAATAGAATAGCCAAGGCACATTGCTTAAGAAGCAAAGACTACTTGCAACTCTAGTAACAATACATGTATCTGATAGGGTATGTGCATTTGGGCACTGTCGGGATATATACTATTAACTATGAGTTTGGTTTAGATATAGTATTTATTATGAAATATTTATTTATTCAATTTTAATAAAATTTTAAATAGATCATATATTAGTCTGTGTCCTTTGCTTATATAGTAGACGATTTAGTATATAGATTTTAGCTTATACACGGAAGATTAAATCATCGGTACTCATAAGTATAAAGTTTGAGTTCGTAATCTAATGATGGAATTGGACAAACCATCATGAATGATTGTAGCACAAGATTAAATATAATTATCTTGATTATGGGAATGGTTTAGTTCCAACTTCTTGTGCTAGTACATTTTGTATGTATTGAACGGACCAAGTAGAGATAAGTATTGTATACTGACTTAATAAAATAATCTCTCTAGCCATTAAATGTACTTATACTCTTAATCTTGATATAATTATTATTAATTATGTATATTATTATTGTTTTGATTTATTAAAAGGCGAGATCCTTTCATGAGTCAATATGCCTGGTAAATTGGATAATAATAATGTTCATTGGCAAAGTAATAGTTAGTTGATAGAATCTATGTCTCGATTTATAGATTGTTGATACACCTTTATGAAAGCTTATAAGTTTTCATGTGTAAACCCGGCCGGTGGATTTTGTATCTGACACATAAATAAGTTAAGCGAAAGTCTAAAGGAAATAATAAATAAATTAAATTGTCAGTAATTTAATTTAATTGATTAGTATATGAATCTTAACATGGGGAGTTAAATAAGATTTAATGGATGAATTTTGAAATTGAATAAGGAGTGCAATTACGAATTTTTAGTGGAATAATTCGTAATTAATTATGGTGGATATTAATTTCGAAAATTATAAATTAATTCCATTATTGGAAGCCTTGTTAATTAAATTTTGTGGTCCCTGCTGTGCCTAAATAATAGGAAATAAAGGAATCCTTTTTCTGATGCGCCTGCCCCTGTAAGTCCATCTCCTCAGCCAAATGCACTAGGTCAGGAGATGAGACATGCTATTAAGTATTAACTCGATTAGTATGCGCATGGGCTTGGCGTCAGGAAGTAGGTATTGGTCATGCAGATAGAGCCATCAGTGTGAGGGTTCGTGATTTCATTAATTTGGACCCTCCGGTATTCACTAGAGCAGATCCAAATGAGGACCCTCAGGTATTTATCAATAGGATGCAGAGGACTTTGAGGGTAATGAAGGCCAATGCGACTGAGTCAGTTGAGCTAGCTTCCTATAGACTTCAAGATGTTGTTGTTAATTGGTACGAGTCTTGGGAGTTGTCCAGAGGTGAGGATGCCCCTCCAGCAGTATGGCAGGAGTTTATAGAGGCTTTTTTTGTCATTATCTATCACCAGAGCTTAGGCGGGCCAGAATTGATAGGTTCATGACCATTCGGCAAGGTAATATGAGTGTTCGGGAGTACAGCCTTCAGTTTGATTCATTGTCTAGGTATGCTCCCACTATTGTATCTAAGATGGAGGATCGGGTTCACCGGTTCGTGATGTGATTGGAACCGCATCTGCTTAATGGCTGTTTGTCGGTCTCACTTCAGTCAGGCATGGATATTTCTCGTATTCAGGCATACTCTTAGGGTGTAGAGGAGCATAAGCAGAAGCAGAGGGCCGATCGGGAGCATGATAGGGCCCAGAGTAAGAGAGCGTGATCTTTGAGTCCTTTTGGTGAGTTTTGAGGTGGTCAGAGACAACAATACCCGAGGTAGACAGCCCAGCCACCGGTTAGCACACCCCTTCAGTTTGTTGATAAGAGATTTGATCGTTCCACACATTCAGGGCCTGATCAAAATTCTAGGGCCTCAAGTTCTCAGTATAGGAGCGAATCAAGTCAGATGAGGCTGCCCTTGCCACGATGTGCTCAGTGGGGGTAAGCAGCATGACGGGAAGTGTCGTATGGGGTTGGGTGTTTGTTATACTTATGGTTATCCAGACCACGTTATGAGGGATTGTATGAACGGGAAGTGCTCAGCAGGATCTGTAGTTGGTTCGTCATCATCAGTACGCCCCCCCTATGCAAGGTTCACAAGCACCAATCGGTCATGGTAGAGGCAGAGGTGGAGCATCTAGCTCGAACGGTCCTTAGAACCGCATTTATGCATTAGCAGGATGACAGGATCAGGAGTCGTCACCTGATATTATTATAGGTATATTATCAGTCTCCTCATATGATGTATATGCACTAATTGACCCAGGTTCCACCTTAGCATATGTTACTCTGTTGGTTGCTAGTAAGTTTGGTATAAAACCTGAGTTGGTTAAACCTTTTGAGGTGTCCACACCTGTTGGGGATCCAGTGATAGCTAGGCGGGTATATAGAGGTTGTATATTAGTAGTTCATAGTCGATCTACAACAGCAGGCCTAATCCAGTTAGATATGGTAGAATTTGATGTTATAATGGGTATGGATTGGTAGGCTTCTTGTTATGCCAAAGTTGACTGTAGATCAAAGATGGTCTGATTCCAATTTCTAGGGGAGCCTGTTTTGGAATGGAAAGGTAATACGGCATCGCCGAGAGGTAAATTTATTTCCTATCTCAAGGCAAGGAAAATTATTAGAAATGGCTATATTTATCACTTAGTTCGGGTTCAGGATGTGAAAGTAGAGTCACCAACCATTCAATCTATCCCTGCGGTTAATGAGTTTCCCGATGAGCTTTCGGGTCTTCCGCCAGAGCGAGAAATTGAGTTTGCTATTGACCTATTGCCAGATACTCAACCAATATCTATTCCTCCCTATAGAATGGCACCCACAGAGATGAAAGAGTTGAAGGAACAACTAAAGGACTTGCATAAAAAAGGCTTTATCAGACCTAGTACATCACCGTGGGGAGCACCTGTGTTATTTATGAGGAAGAAAGATGGTTCCTTGCGGATGTGTATTGATTATAGATAGTTGAATAAGGTGACGATCAAGAATAAGTACCCGCTCCCGAGGATTGAGGATTTATTTGATCAGTTGCAAGGTGCCAAGTGTTTCTCGAAGATAGACTTGAGGTCCGGGTACCATAAGGTAAGGGTTAAGGAGAAGGATATTCCGAAGACAACATTCATGACCAGATATGGGCATTTTGAGTTTCGTGTTATGTCATTCGGTTTGATTAATGCCCCAGCAGTATTCATGGATTTAATGAACCATGTGTTTAGACCCTTTCTAGATCTATTCGTGATTGTATTTATTGATGATATATTGATATATTCTTGTTCCGAAACTGTGCATGCAAATCATTTGCGTACTGTGCTCAAATTTCTACAAAAAGGGAAGTTGTATGTAAAATTCTCTAAATGTGAATTGTGGTTGAAATCTGTAGCTTTCCTGTCATGCCCCAAAGCCGAGGAGCGCGACCGATGCTCAACCGAGTGAACCCGACCAAGCAAGCCTATTAGATTTCATTCTACCCAAACTCATCCTCGAATAGAGATAATACATATTTTCATTAATTGGACGAAAATGTGTTCATGTCTACAATACCAATTCATTTCCAATAGTTTCATCATTTTTAAAGTCTCAAATGGACTAGTAATACAACCATAACATAACATAGTTTGTCTTTCCCCAGCACCAATACACAACCCACACTATGTCTACAGAGCCTCTACAGATAAAGAAGAGTTTAATGATAACGCCGGTAACAAGGCCCCGGCTATACCTCGAACCGAATACACAAAGTACAAAAGATACATGACCCCGGGATGAAGTGGGGCTCACCGAGTCAGCTGGGAAGAAGGTGTACTGCTATAACTGATCAATATCTCCTGCTGTTGAACCACCTACATCCATTTAAAGATGCAGCACCCCAAGTAAAAGTGACGTTAGTACCGTCGAATAGCACTAGTATGTATAACTAAACACTCTCTCAATAGAATGACAAATAATACAAACAAGATTATCATAATATCAATGAAAGCCTTAATCAACATCAAACCTCAATTTAGGATCAAGACAGAGTTCAAATTAATTTCCATATCTCACATTGGGAGATTTTTAGCATCGATATACCATTGTCCACAATACCAGTACCACCGTATTCTCAGTACGGAATCCGATCACGACCCGATCGGCTAGGCTATCTCATTAGAGACACCAACCACAATTACTCTTAATATCAATACCACTGTCTTTAACACGGAGTCCGATCACGACTCGATCGGCTAGGTTATCCATTAGGGACATCAACCACAATTACCATTTCAATTACAATTTCCAGCACAATCACCACCATGTGTGCGGCATGGTGCACGATCACGACCCGACCGGCTAGGCTGTCTTATTTGAGACATCAATCTTTTTATATCAATCATTGCATTTCATATTACTTTCACATCTTTTCATTCCATTGGCACTAATGGTCATAATTATAAGATCATTCTTGGCACGTTGGCCATATTCAGTATTTCATGCTCACCTTATCAATTTCAAATATCATTATCATCATCAACAACAAATACAACTCAAATCAAGGTGTGTAGTACACATATGAGCAATTTAGAGTCTAAGGCACATAGAGATATTTTACAAAATTTGGCATAATAGCCTTCATTTGAACTTGACTTAAAGTCGAAACATTGTTAATGCACGGCTCCTATTTTAACACATCCTCAATTGGTAACATAACATGAATAAAGCATTTAGGATGTAACCCCACAGGTTTTGGAAAAGGGATTTAACCCTTAAAATATGTGCTATAAATACATAAGGTTTTCCACCTAGAAGAAGTAAGACATGGTGGCCGAATTTTAGCCATATTTTCCTAGAAATTTTCCCCATACGAAATTGCTATTTTCGAATATTATTTGGGTAACACAGTAGAAGACTGTAGAACGTTCGAGGATCATGATTGTGCAAGTGGTGGAGATTCTATTGAGAAGTTATGGAACTGAAGGCTCACGTGATATAAGAGATTTGTTCATGCTTCAAGAGGTAACCCGTGAAACCCTGTATATGCTAGTTGTCTAGATTACATGTGATTTTGATACTGGGATTGCTTCCGTGTAACGACCCGGCTGGCCGTTTTGAGTATTACAACCTTGTTCCCCCATTTACTGCTCCATTTGTGCTTTATAGATATATTATGACCTATCGGATTAGTTAGTTTGGGCCCGGAGAGATTTCGGAATGAATTGAGACACTTAGTCTCATAATGGAAAACTTAAGTTGGAAAAGTCGATCGGATGTTGACTTATGTGTAAACGACCTCGGATTGGAATTCTGATGATTCCAATAACTCCGTATGGTGATTTTTTTACTTAGGAGCGTGTACGGAAAATTATTTGGAGGACCGTAGTAGAATTAGACTTAAAATGGCGAAAGTTGAATTTTTGGGAAGTTTGACCGGGGGTTGACTTTTTGATATCGGATTCGGAATCCAATTCTGGAAATTTGAATCGGTCTGTAATTTGAAATGTGACTTGTGTGCAAAATTTGAGGTCAATCGGACGTGATTTGATAGGTTTCGGCATCAGTTGTAGAAGTTGAAGTTTCAAAGTTCATTGATTTTGAATTTAGGTGTGATTCGTCGTTTCGATGTTGTTAGGTATGATTTGGGGACTCGAGTAGGTCCGTATTATGTTATGAGACTTGTTGGTATATTTGGTTGAGGTCTCGGGGCCTTAGATGAGTTTCGGATGGTTAACAGATCAATTCTTGGACTTGGAATTTTGTTGGAAATTTTCTGATATCTGTATCTGGTTTCCTTCTATGCGATCGCGTGAGAAGATCTGCGATCGCGTAGGGTTAATTGGGGGCTGCTGAGTTTTGTTTTATGCGATCATGTGGGGAAGACCGCAATCGCATAGCTCGAAAGAAGGAATGCATTGCGAACGTGTAGATCAAGCCGCGCTCGCGAAGAGGAGGTGAGGCAGCTGGAGTTCGCGAGCATTATTCTATGCGAACTCGTGGGCCATCCGCGATCGCGTAGGCTTGGGAAGCTCGTGCTTCGCGTTCACGTGTGATGTTATGCGGTCGTGTAGAGATGTTTTGGGGGCCGTGTATTTTGGTCTTCGCGATCGCATAACCTTGTCCGCGATCGCATAGGGTTATTTTGGGCAGTGGAAATATTGTACTTCGCGATCGCGGGACTGGTCCGCGATCGCATAGAAGAAATGACGGGGCAGAGAGTTTAAGTTCTGAAAATGTGACTTCGTCCCATTTTCCATTTTTACCGATTTGGAGTTTGGATAGAGGCAATTTTTGGGAGATTTTCAGAGAAAACAACAGGGTAAGTGTTCTTAACTCAATATTGGTCAAATTACCCGAATCCATGGTTGTTTTTAACATTTAATTGGTGAATTAAGTTGGAAAATTGTGAAAACCCTCTTGGTTTAATTTGAAGACTTGAGGGTCGGGTTGATGTCGGAATTTGATAAAATTTGTATGGTTGGACTTGTGATTGAAGGGGCATTCATATTTTGTAACTTTTGTCGGGTTCCGAGATGTGGGCCCCACGGGCGATTTTTGAGTGTAATTTTGGATTTTGTGGAAAAATTAGTATTTGAATGGAATAAATTCCTATAATTTGTGTTGACTGAATCAAATTAATTGTGACTCGATTCGAGCCGTTCGGAAGTTGATACGCGCAGAATGGAATTTCTGGAGCATTATTTAGCTTGCTCGACATTGGATTCGGCTTGTTCGAGGTAAGTAACTCTTCTAATCTTGGAGCTGAGGGTATGAACCCTGAATATATGTATTATGTGAATTGTTTGGAGGTGATGCACATGCTAGGTGACGGGCGTGTGGGCGTGCACCATAGAAATTGTGACGTAAATGTTCCTTGGATTTTTGTAGTCAAATAATCTTAGCATTTTCCATGCAGTTTTATGTGTTAAATAAATTGAGCTGAGGATCATATAAAAAGAAAATCATGTTGAGGCTATGTGCCAGTATTATTGGGACCCACAGAGGTCATATTACTATGAATTATTTGTTTTAAATTGAAAATTTATACTCAGTCATATTCATTTAATTACATATCATATCTCAGTCTCTGTTGTTATTTATTGATACATCATATCATCATTTTCGGGCTATTTTCATGACATTGTGAGCCCATGAGAGAGAGACTGGAGAGATTGATGACTGAGTGAGGCCGAGGGCCTGATTGTGAGGATAATTATGGGATCGAGCTGCACGCCGCAACATGCCATATTGGCTTTATATACTTTATTATTATGGGATCAGGCTGCACGCCGCAGCAGGCCAGATTGGCTTATTATAGCACGTGAGTTGTCCGTGCAGCACGTGAGTTGTCCGTGCAGCACGTGAGTTGTCCGTGCAGATTATAGCGCTTGGGCTGGAAGGAGCCCCTCCGGAGTCTGTACACACCCCCAGTGAGCGCAGGTACCTACTGAGTGCGAGTGCCGAGCGCGAGTGCTGAGTGATTTGGGAGGATTGAGTGACTGTGAGGTATGAGTGACTGTGAGGATTGAGTGATTGGGAGGACTGAGTGATTGAGAGGATTGAGTGACTGGGAGGACTGAATGAATTGATATTCTGAGAGTATGCATATGGTTTTATCACTATGTTGTATTGTATTGGCATGCACATTGATATGTAGGCATAGAGATGTACTTTCCTCATGCCATTTGAAAATGAAATTTCCTATTGTGGAAGAAAGTTTTTGGAAAAATTACTGTTTTCAACTTACTCATATTTTTGGCAACTTCAGTAAATGATTTGTGTTTTTCACTGATGTACTTGAAAGGTAGAACTATTTTCAGAAATCATGATTCAGCTGAGCATTTAATATCTGGGTTACTCCTTTTATTACTTGCTTTATGTTGTTATGATTTGTTGTTGCTTATGGGAGTTGGACTTTGACCTTGGTAAAAGCTTGTCACTACTTTCAACCTAAGGTTAGGTTTGTTACTTATTAAATACATGAGGTTGGTTGTACTCATACTACACTTCTGTACCTTGCGTGCAGATATTGGATGTTGATGTTGTTGTACTCGATGAGAGCTGGAATTGAAGACGTACCTGCATTTCGGTTGCAGCTGCCTCTTATTCATGGTAGCCTTAGATTCATAAAACTCTGTTTATGTACCTTTCAAACAGATGATGTATTTACTTCATACCAGCTTTGTAAACCCTGTTCTTAGAAGCTCATGATTTGTATTACCAGTTCTTAGGAAAATGTATTGGTTTCATATATTTTCTTTTAATTAATTGCCTTACTAAATTCATTGGAATTGGATAGTTGATAATTGGCTTACCTAGCGGGTTAGGTTAGGTGCCATCACAACTAGTCGGATTTTGGGTCGTGACAAGGTGGTATCAGAGCTCTAGGTTCATAGGTTCTACAAGTCATGAGCAAGTGTCTAGTAGAGTCTTGCGGATCGGTATGATGACGTCCATACTTATCTTCGAGAGGCTACAGGGCATTTAGGATAATCTCCCATCTTTCTTTCTTTATCGTGCGTAATTGATTCAGCTTGAAATATAACTCTTTGAATTCCTTCCACGCATTCGTGTGCGCATGTGAGTGCTCGGAATCAGCCGTGTATCGCCGGCTTGTGATTTTAGGGATGACGTGCGAGATGTGTATTCTGTGTTTCGGTGATGGGCCAGTCTGGAGGACTTGAGGCCAGGTTTTGACCGTAGCTTAGGATCGGTAGCTTCAGTTGTAACTTGTACATTTGGACTCATATGTCTGGTAGTATCCCTATGAGTGGAAAATTTATGGCTTGATGAGCGGTCGAATGGTTATATGATGAGGATGACGCGATTGCGAGATGTGTTAAGATGGATTGAATATGACGAGAAGTGTTTCCTTGGAATGTAAAGAGGGCCATTGGGTGCTTGATTTTCATTTTGATGTGACGTACAGTCTCGAGTATGAATGTTTTGAAGGACCTTTCACGTTGTTAAATTTAGGGACAGATTAAATTCTCATGTCTGGTTAATGAGTTTGGATTCGGATAGACTAAGTGATTGCATAGTAATTATGACGGCGAAAGGGTACAACAAGGTACCAATTTGAGGCTAAGCAAGTGGATTATCCCTTGCGGAGTAATCTACGTAGGTGTGTTCCTTCTAATGTGATTGGAGAGTTTCTTTTCTGCCAGCGGGGAGTATGTGTGGAGGTTTGAATTTGAAGCTGGTTGAGAAAGTTGACTTGACTGTCAAGAGAATAGATGCGAGTTTAGTGGATTATTGAGGTATTTTATGGTTGGCATTGTATGAGCTTGAGAAGAATTTTCGTTGGACTGACTGTAGTATTATGGCAGCAATAAAGTATTGGTATTGTGAGTTATGAAGTGTTTTAATCTATGGCTTTGAGCCAAGTGGGGGAGCCCGCTATTGAAAATTCAATTGATGGTTATATGTTAAATTTTAGTTTGGTCTGAGGCATACTTGTGGATTAGTTATGACTTGCAGAGGTTGAGATCGAGGATGACTCGAGTACTAGAATTTCTAAATACGAAATATATTGCGCTTTATGGGTATATGAAAATCACGGGGTGAGTGCGTTGTTATTTGTGAATAGTGTGGTGCGCACGGAGTTTGAATTTGATCAGTGGTGTTAAGGCAGGATTACCTCTTTGAGTGTTGCTGTGCTAATGTGGCACATGTCTTTCAGCCCATTTGGGCAGTGCAATTTAGATTGGAGCAAAGTGGGTGACTCTCGAGAAGTTGCTAATGAGTTCAAGAATGCATACGTGGCAATTGAAATTTTTTCTAATTGGTATATCGCTAGAATCGGATAGTTACATTGGATGGTGTTGGGACTTGCGGTAATTCTATATGACTATGGATTCTACATTTCAGTATAAGAAAACGGAAGAGGAATAATTTTAAATTCACATAAGGTGTTTTCAGAATGGGTGTTTCGATTGTGGTATTTATAGGGGTAATTATGATGTAGTGAGACTCTACAGATGTTTTGGTGGCAATATTCTTGGGTTTTGGTGACCTACGTGGTTTTGTCGAGTTAGAGGAATTTAGTTCTAATAGCTTGGTTATGTGCAGTTGGATTTCAAAGTGTTCTTGATGGTTTCTACCATGGTTGGACAAGATATTTTCTACTGGTCTGGGAAACGTGTTGTGTATTGTGATTTCCTCCGGGAAGGAAGCAAGAGGAAGGTTTCTAACTAACTGGGTATGTATTTTGCTTGTGACTCAGAGTGTTAATGAGGTTCTCATGTTTTCATTGGATGGCCTAATAGAGGCTGTGCATAGAGTGAGATTGGGATTTGCATGTGCAAGCATACGATTCAGTTTCGAAAGGAAGGTCATGAGTTTATGGAGCACAGTCGATTTCAGATATTGGCACTAGTGGTATTACCTGAGAAGAGTGTACATTCAAAAGGGCACACTGTGTTTCGACTTGCGGATGTTTCGTTGGTATTGCGGTATTCATCTAGTTGATTGACTGATGATATTCATATTTTTGCTATGTGGCACGGGAGATCTATAAGTATTCCTCATGGGATGATCGTGCACGAAAGATGTGTTAGTCATTCTAGTGATGGAGTTGGGATCAGTTACGGTGATTCATGTGCTCGATGAATTTGGAGACTGGGAGTTCTCAGAAGTATATTGTTTCGGGTTGCGACCTATTTGAGATGAGTTTTTTATTTTAACTCAGTGGAGGCACTAGTTGCGTTAATTATTTGTGATAGCTACACACTATAAGTGCGCATATAAGTGAGGTTTGAGCTAATGTGCGGGCATTGGGGCAGGTATTTATACTCGAAAGAATGCTTAGGCTATGATATGCCTAGAGTTGACTGTTAAGCATAAAGTTATAATGTTTCTCGTGTTCTTACCTTTATTGAGAACTATCTGGGCTACACTTGAGGTTACAAAGAGGCTAATTCCCTGAATAAACGGGGTAGTCACTATTTCTACATTAAATTGCCGATTTGAAGTGTGATAGCAGACTTTGCACATGCTTACACTATGACGTGTTATTTATACCAGTCTAGGAGCATGAAAATCTTATTTCATTATCATATACAATTGTACTTGTTTAATTGCTCCTGTATGATATGCTGGGACTAGAGGCCTGTGACCATGGCGGGTGATTCATATTATTGGTACGTGAGTTGTCCATGCCGTGTGTGGGAAATTTATTTCTATGATAATTTATCTGATTCATTAATTTCCTTCCTCTACAATTGTGCATATGCACCTACGGTTATCCTCTTCACGAAATTTGAGGAGTTGGTTGTAACATTGTGGTTGTGGTGGTGCTTGTTGAACTTGCAATATGGTTCTCTTCCTTGAGACATCTCCCATATTTGGGTACACGGATTGCGCAGTGGTGGCTGCAGTTATATTGATGTGGTGTGTTTGTGGGATTGTTGTGTTTAATAATATAAGGTCATTGGACCTAGAATGGGTACTATCAGGTTTGATTACGGTATATTCGGGAGTATAATATTGAAAGTCAGCTTAAGAAGTGATTATAGTTATAGTTGGGGCGAGAGAGCTCCATGACTTGTTGATCTGATAAGGCGTCATGAGATTTCCGCGTGTTTCTTTTATTATCAACAGTGTATGAAGGTGTTGGGATGAGGTTTTGTTCGATATGGGGTTTAATGCTAGTACTTGATTGGTTTGGAGTAGTTACCGTGATCAGGAATGGTGCTACGAGCGGGCGAGTTATGTAATATGTTGGGTGATTATATCTCTGGTTATAGTTATAGATCGATACAGCTTGTTCAGACTTATACAATGTATAACTGTGAGATTCGGGTCTTATAAGAAATTCTGAATGGTTGGGAATTGAATTCGAAGGTTTTTGGGCTAAGGTTAAATTAAGGATTTTTAGTTGTATTGTGTTGTCAGGCCTATGTGGAATAGGGTGACGTGGGATCACCCCCGGGTACGTGCGTGGTAAGATAGAATAGTGATTTGATGGCTTGGAAACAACTCTTGGCATGTTCGAGGACGAACGCATGTTTAAGTGGGGGAGAATGTAACAACCCGACCGGTTGTTTTGAGTATTACAACACCGTTTCCCCATTTACTGCAATGTCTTGAGCTTCTGAAAGCCCTCCTCACACTCCTCTGTCCACCTGAACAGAGCACCCTTCTGGGTCAGCCTGGTCATAGGTGCTGCAATAGATGAGAATCTCTCAACAAAACAACGGTAATACCCCGCCAACCAAGAAAACTACGGATCTCCGTAGCCGATGATGGTCTAGGCCAACTCTGCACTGCTTCCACCTTCTTCGGATCCACCTTGATCCCATCACTCGATACTACGTGGCCCAAAAATGCCACCGAGTCTAGCCAAAACTCACACTTAGAAAATTTCGCATACAACTTCTTTTCTGTCAAAGTCTGAATCACAGTCCTTAGGTATTGCTCGTGATCCTCCCGAGTCTGAGAGTACACCAGAATATCGTCAATAAATACAATGACGAAGGAGTCAAGATAAGGCCGGAACACACTGTGCATCAAGTGCGTAAAAGCTTCTGGGGCATTGGTCAGCCCAAACGACATCACAAGGAACTCATAGTGACCATACCGAGTCCTGAAGGCAGTCTTCGGGATATCTGGCTCCCGAATCTTTAACAGATGATAGCCTGAACGTAAGTCAATCTTGGAGAACACTCTGGCACCCTGTAGCTGATCAAATAAATTATCAATACGAGGCAATGGATACCTCTTCTTTACTGTAACTTTGTTCAGCTGGCAATAATCAATACACATACGCATAGAACCATCCTTTTTCTTCACAAACAAGACAAGAGCACCCCAAGGTGACACACTGGGCCGAATGAAGCCCTTATCAAGAAACTCCTGTAACTGCTCCTTCAACTCCTTCAATTCAGGAGGAGCCATACGATATGGAGGAATAGAGATGGGCTGAGTGCCCGGCAACAAATCAATGCCAAAATCAATATCTCTATGCCCGAAAGATCAGCTGGAAACACATCTGGATAGTCCCTCCCTACTAGAACTGACTCAGCTGTAGGGGTATCAATACAGACACTCACATAAGCTAGATATGCATCACACTCCTTCTCAACCATTCGTTGAGATTTAAGAAATAAAATGACTCGGCTGGGAGTATACTCTAAGGTACCTCTCCACTCTAATCGCAGTAAACCTGGCATAGCCAGTGTCATGGTCTTAGCGTGACAATCAAGAATAGCATAATGGGGCGACAACCAGTCCATGCCCAAGATAACATCAAAGTCTACCATGCTGAGTAATAATAAATCGGCTCTAGTCTCAAAACCACTAAGAGCAATCAAACACGACCAATACACGTGGTCCACAACAAGGGAATCTCCTATAGGAGTAGACAAATAAACATGGGAACTCAAAGAATCCCGAGATAAGCCCAAATGTGGGGCTAAATAAGAGGACACATATGAATACATAGAGCCTGGGTCAAATAATATCGACGCATATCTATGACAGACTGGAACAATACCTGTAATGACAGAGTCGGAAGCAATTGCTTCTGTACGAGCCAGAAGAGCATAATACCTGGCCTGGTCTCCCCCTCTAGGGCGACCTCAACCTCCCCGACCTCCACCTCGAGCTGGCTGAGCAAGTGGGGCGGTAGATGGTGCTGGAATCATAGCCTGAGGACCCGGTGGAGCACGTGGTGGCTGAAAAGTCTGTGGAGGTGCAACCCTCATAAGTCTGGGGCAATCCCTCACCATATGGAAGGTGTCGCCACACTCAAAACAACCCCTCAGAGGGCATGGCTACTGTGACTGACTCGGGCCAGGTCTGTTGGACTGGCCTCTAAAAGCACTCCGAGCAGGAGGCACACTAGATACTGGCGGTGCATAATAAGGCTCCAGGGGCCTAGAAGGTGCTGGAACACTACTGGCAGCTGGAAGAGCTGAATGAACGCGATGACTTACATGATCCCTACCATGGCGAGCTGCTGGGGCACGAGCTCCAAAATAAGAACCAGTCTCTCGAGACCTCTTGGCCTCTCTAACCTCTCGGTCTCGGGCAAACATGCCCTCTGATATCCTGGCAATACTCACAACCTACTGATAAGGGATATCCATCTCCAACTCCCTGGCCATACTAATCCGGATACTGGGGTGGAGTCCCTCAATAAACCGTCGAACCCTCTCTCGAATTGTGGCAACCAAGGCCGGCGCGTGTTGGGCCAAATCACTGAAGCGGACTGCATACTCTGACACAGTCGTAGCACCCTAGCGCAACTGCTCAAACGCTGCACGACATGAGTCCCTAAGGCTATGAGGGACATACTCTCTCAAAAACATGTCCGAGAACTGAGTCCATGTAAGTGAAGTTGCCTCATCCGGACTACTCAACTCATAAGCATGCCACCACTAATAGGCTGATCCTCTAAGCTGGAAAGTGGTAAAAGAAACCCCACTCATCTCCGCTATGCCCATAGTACGGAGAATACAATGACACTCCTCTAGAAAACCCTGAGCATCATCTGTAGCCAATCCGCTTAAGGTAGGTGGGCGGTACTTCTTGTACCTCTCAAGTCTGAGCTGCTCCACCTCAAAAGCGGTTGTCCTAGTCTCATGCTGAACCGGAGCTATCGGCGGCATAGGAATGAACTCTAGGGCCTGATCAACCTGGACCCTCTACTCAGGAGTGTGGGCTGCGGGAGTCTGTGCCCCTCCCCCGGCCTGAGATATGGCAGGAGCTAATGGAATCAATCCAGCCTGAGCTAAGGTACTGAACATGCTCATGAACTGGGTTAGAGTCTCTTGGAGGGCTGGTATAGCAATAGGAACCTCCGGTGCCTGCCCTCCAGCTGGAGCTGCTAGGGGCTCCTCTATCGCAGCTCGCGCGGGTGCTCTGGCTGCACCGCGTGGTCGTCCTTTACCCTGGCCCCGGCCTCTAGTGGCTCTAGCAGGGGGCGCGAGTGCCTGGTCATCAGATCCTCCGGTACGGGTCCTCACCATCCGTGAGAAAGAATAGATTATAGAAGTTTAGATTTGTTTTGATGCCAACAAATTTCGCACGACAAGGAATCAAAGAAGCATAATTTTTCCTAACAGTTCCATAGCCTCCCGAAGATAAGTACAGACGTCTCCGTACCGATCAGTGAGACTCTAATAAACCGGCTTGTGACTCATGCCACTTATGAACCTAGAGCTCTGATACCAACTTGTCACGACCCAAATTCTCCCTCCGTGAATCGTCGTGATGGCACCTAGTCTCTACGACTAGATAAGCCTAACACTTGCGGAAATGAAATGAAAAACATGAAAATTAACAACTAACAGTAACAGATATTTTAATAAACAATTGAGATGCCGCTCGACATATACAATAATGAACTCTCGAAATATACATGACACTCCCAAGACCCGGAACACCGTAAGTCACAAGCTTCTACGAAGTTCTAAGTGTTCTATACATCAGTGTCTATAGAAATAAGAGAAGAATCAACATAGGGGATAGAGGGGGACTCCGAGGATTTGTGGGCGTGGCAGATGTACCTTGAAGTTCTCTGAAACCAGCAGCGACTGCAACTAAGGACGAGGCTGGTAAAAGGAACCTAGATCTACACACGAAAAACATTTGCAGGAAAGGGCGTGAGTACACCACAACGGTACCCAGTAAGTGCCATACCTAACCTCGACTGAGTAGTGACGAGGTCAGGTCAAGGCCCTACTAGTATATAATAAATGAGCAGGAGAGTATAACAATATAATAAGAGACTGGAATTTAAACAAGGAGAACATAGCAAAGTAGCAACGCAGAACACAGGGATAACAGCAAGGGATCTCCCAATATACCGTCTCGTAGTCCCAAAATAAAAGTGCAAGGAGATCTCTCGAGGTACCGCCTCGTAGTCTCAAAAGTAAATATGCAGGGAGAACTCCCGAGGAACCGCCTCGTAGTCTCAAAAGTAAATGTGCAGGGAGATCTCCCGAGGAACCGCCTCATAGTCTCAAAAGTAAATATGTAGGGGGGGATTTTTCAGGATACCGTCCCGTAGTCCCAAAGTAAATACGCAGTTCAAACAAATGAATATAACAGTTACAGCAAGAAACCTATAATTTAGACTAAGTACAAGTCAAGAAAGAAGCGGGATTTACTAAACATGCTGCAAGGAGTTTAAATATTCAATTAGGACACGTAGACATGCTATTCTAGGCTAACAGGATAACTACACATGCTAGTATACTCAGATAAGATGAAAATGGGCTATTACTTGGTAAAGAAGATCGGGTCTTTCCACAAATAGCCCGTGTACGCACTTGTCACCTCGCATACACGACGCTCACATATCATAACAACACCATATCCTAAGGGGAGTTCCCCCACACAAGGTTAGGCAAGCTATTTACCTCGAACCAAGCTCAAACAATCGGTAACAATGGCTTTTCCACGAATATCCGGCTCCGAATGGCCCATAAATACAATTATAAGAAATTAATCTAGTTAATGAAATCAAAGCTAAAGCAAGAAATTAGAAAATCGCCCCAAAAAGTCTCCTGGGCCCACGTCTCGAAATCGGGTAAAAGTCACAAAATATGAACACCCATTCACTCATGAATTCACTCATACCAAAATCACTCAAATCCGATACCAAAATCTCGATCAAAATCCCAAAGTGTGGCTTAAGAACTTTTCTCAACTTTCCCCTAAATTTTCAACCCCAAATCCGAAATTAAATGGAGAAGACAACTATATATTAATGGAATACAACCGAAAACGAGTTAGGAATCATTACCCCAAAGCTTCCTCTGAAAATCCCTCGAAAAATCGCCAAATCCCGAGCTCTCAAGTCCAAAATGAAGAATGAAATCAAACCCTCGCACTTAGCCCTTTTTCTTCCAGAGATCTCGCTTTTCCGAGTCTTCAACCGCATCTGCGATACCGCACCTGCGGAAATACCATCACAGGAGCGAAAATCACTTAAGGGGGACTGGGTCCGCATCTACGAACAAGGGACGCATCTGCGCTCCTCATCCGCTTCTGCGAATCTATCGCCGCACCTGCAGCCCCAGATTGACAGGGCCTAAACCGCTTATGCATCTTCATGGCCGCTTCTGCGGCACCGCATCTTCGGCCCAAAGTGCGCAGGTGCGATTACACCAGGTGCAACAGCTTTAGCAATTGCATAAGTCCCAAACTCAATCTGTTAAGCATTCGAAATACACCCGAGGTCCCCGAGACCTCAACCAAACATACCAACCAGTCCTAAAACACCATACGCACTTAGTCGAGACCTCAAACCACATTAAACAATGCTAAAATCACTTATCATCCTCCAATTCAAACTTAAAGAACTTGAAACTTCCAAATTCGATAACTGAGGCCGAAACCAACCAAACCACGTTCGATTGACCCTAAATTTTGCACACAGGTTATATTCAACCCTATGGACCTACTCTAACTTCCAAAATTGGGATCTGACCCCGATATCAAAAACTCCACTACCGGTCAAAATCTCCAAAACTTCAACTTTTGCCATTTCAAGCCTAAATGAGCTACAGACCTCCAAAGCACAATCCAGACACGTCCCTAAGTCCAAAATCACCTAACGGAGCTAACAAAACCGACAGAACTCCATTCCGGAGTCGTCTTCACACAGTTCCGACTGTGGTCCAAATCCTAAGGCTTAAGCTTCCTTTATGGACTAAGTGTCCCAAAATACTCCAAAAACTTAAACGAAACCTCCCGGCAAGTCACAATAGCAGAAATAGGTATGGGAGAAGCAATTAATAGGGGATCGGGGCTATAACTCTTGAAATGACCGGCCGGGTCATTACATATATAGAAGATGATTTAGTGTATGGAGTTTAGCTTATACACGGAAGATTAAATCATCAGTTCTTATAAGTATAAAGTTTGAGTTCGCAATCTAATGATGAAATTGGACAAACCATCATAGATGATTGTAGCACAATATTAAATATAATTTATCTTGATTATGGGAATGTTTTAGTTCCAACTTCTTGTGCTAGTATATTTTGTATGTATTGAACGGACCAAGTAGAGATAAGTATTTTATACTGACTTTATAAAATAAACTCTCTAGCCATTAAATGTACTTATACTCTTAATCTTGATAATTACTATTAGTTGTGTATATTATTATTTTTTTGATTTATTAAAAGACGAGATACTTTCGTGGGTCAATGCCTGGTAAATTGGATAATAATAATGTATATTGGCGAAGTAATATTTAGTTGATAGAATCCGTGTCTCGGTTTAGAGATTGTTGATGATACACCTTTATGAAAGCTTATAAGGTTTCATGTGTAATCACGACCAGAGGATTTTGTATCCGACACATGAAATAAGTTAAGCGAAAGTCTAAAAAAAATAATAAATAAATTAAATTATCAGTAATTTAATTTAATTGATTAGTATTTGAATCTTAACATGAGGAGTTAAATAAGATTTAATAGATGAATTTCAAAATTGAATATCGAGTGCAATTATGAATTTTTAGTGGAATAATTCGTAATTAATTATGGTGAATATTAATTTCGAAAATTATAAATTAATTCCGTAATTGGAAGCGTTGTTAATTAAATTCTGTGGTCCCTGCTGTGCCTAAATAATAGAAAATAAAGGAATCATTTTCCTGGTGAAAAGGAAAACCTAACAGATTTTGGAAAAGGATTCTAACCATTAAAACTTATTCTATAAATACATAAAGTTTTCCACCTAGAGGAAGTAAGTCACGGTGGCCGAAATTTCAGCCATATTATCCTAGAAATTTTGCCCACACAAAATTACTATTTTCGGATATTATTTGGGTAACACAGTAGAAGACCGTGGAACGTTCGAGGATCATGATTGCGCGGGTGGTGGAGATTCCATTGAGAAGTTATGGAACCGAAGGCTCACGTGATAGAATAGATTTATTCATGCTTCAAGAGGTAACCCGTGAAACCCCGTATATGCTAGTTGTCTAGATTACATGTGATTTTGATGCTAGGATTCCTTCCGCTGCTTATAATAATCCATCAATTGGTATCAGAGCCAGGTTGGGCATATACTATTAACCATGCATTTGGATATAGTATATTATAATAATTGTCATGGTTAAAAGTGGGAGATCGTTGGGATATATATTATTAACCATGAGTTTGGTTTAGATATAGTATTTATTATGAAATAATTATTTATTCAGTTTTAATATAGTTTTAAATAGATCATATATTAGTCTGCGTCCTTTGCTTATATAGTGGATGATTTAGTGTATAGAATTTAGCTTATACACGGAAGATAAATCATCGGTTCTTAGAAGTATAAAGTTTGAGTTCGCAATCCAATGATGGAATTGGACAAACCATCATGGATGATTGTAGCACAAGATTAAATATAATTTATCTTGATTATGGGAATGGTTCAATTCCTACTTCTTCTGCTAGTACATTTTGTATGTATTGAACGGATCAAGTAGAGACAATTATTTTATACTGACTTAATAAAATAAACTCTCTAGTCGTTAAGTGTACTTATACTCTTAATCTTAATATAATTATTATTAGTTGTGAATATTATTATTGTTTTGATTTATTAAAAGGCGAGATCCTTTCGTGGGTTAATATGCTTCGTAAATTGAATAATAATAATGTACATTGGCGAAGTAATAGTTAGTTGACAGAATTCATGTCTCGATTTAGAGATCGATGATACACCTTTATGAAAGCTTATAAGTTTTCATGTGTAAACCCGGTCGGTGAATTTTGTATCCGACACATGAAATAAGTTAAGAAAAAGTTTAAAGGAAATAATAAATAAATAAAATTTTCATAATTTAATTGAATTGATTACTATCTGAATCTTAACATGGGAAGTTAAATAAGATTTAGTGGATGAATTTCGAAACTGAATAAGGAGTGCAATTACGAAATTTTAGTGGAATAATTCATAATTAATTATGGTGGATATTAATTTCAAAAATTACAAATTAATTTCATAATTGGAAGACTTGTTAATTAAATTCATTGGTCCCTGCTGTGCCTAAATAATAGGAAATAAAGGAATTCTTTTCCTGGTGAAAAAGAAAACCCAATAGGTTTTGAAAAAGGATTTTAACCCTTAAAATTTGTGCTATAAATACATAAGATTTTACACCTAGAGGAAGTAAGACATGGTGGCCGAAATTTCAGCCATATTTTCCTAGAAATTTTGCCCACACGAAATTGTTATTTCCGGATATTATTTGGGTAACACAGTAGAAGACCGTGGAATGTTCGAGGATCATGATTGTGCGAGTGGTAGAGATTCCATTGAGAAGTTATGGAACTGAAGGCTCACGTGATAGAAGAGATTTGTTCAGGCTTCAAGAGGTAACCCATGAAGCCCCGTATATGCTAGTTGTCTAGATCACATGTGATTTTATGCTGGGATTCCTTCCACTGCTTATAATAATTCATCAATTGGTATCAGGGCCCACTCACATCTAATTAGATAACTAGGTTTTTTCATGAAACAAGAATATCGTGTTTATGTGCATTTTTTAATTACATGGATATGTATATTATTTTCTGAAAAACTGCACTGTTGTTATGTGAATTTACTGTGTAAATATTTTGGATTATTCTTGTAATAATGAGATATATGTTTTTTATTGTTATTTGATTGGGATGATCTGAAGTTGTTTGGTACCCTAGAAAAATGCTAAACCCGATTTTGACCGAATTGTAGGTGTTTTCGGAAGTCAACGAACTTGATGGACTCCGCTTGCGCCTAAATTTGGTGGGTCCATCGGAAACGACGTGGTGAGAAAAACTCACCGTGTTGCAGTGAATCATGTTGTTTTTCGACTTTTTGAGATCGTTTGGATGGTGTTTTGGACGTTTTTCTATTTTTTGGAAATTATTTTTTAATAATTATAATTTATTTTTAATTCAATGGTGGTGGGGTGACTCCGCATGGTCACCATGATTAAATACTAGTGATATAATGGGGTTACACATTGACTATTAGTAAAAAGACATGTTGCTGTATTGAATTCAATAATAGAGGTGTAGGATTTTATTAACTAGGTCTTACAAGGTATACTTGATATTGTGTGATGATATAATCATTTTGTAAGAAAGTGAAATCCTCTGTTTGATATCCTTGATGACTAATGATTGGTGCGTTTGGCATATTTGTGCATAAAACATTTCTCAAGTTTTGGTTTATGTTTTCATGCCATACGTGATTACTAGTCTTGGATTTTTGATGGAAACTTTTGTTCTCTGGTTGGAGGTTGTAATTAAGTGAAATATGAACAGTTTTTGTATGGCTTTTAAGTTGTATTCCATATTCTTCTGTTAAATAATTTTTATGAGCTACATGTCACCCATAAATTGAGAATTTTGTGAGTAATAAATAGTTGCCACTAAAGTGGTTTGCTTATTTGAACTCATGGAAAATTCTTAATAAATTTATACATGTGTAATTATGTCGATTCATGGATTGAGCATTATGATTAATAAGTAGGATCCTCAAAAATGGTCTATTTATTTGAGCCATTGAATATGCTTAATAGAACATGTGAAAATTGTCCTTGATAAATCTACACTAATAGTGGAGGTTCTAACTAGACAAAGAGTTTTATCTTTGGGTACTAGTGACACCAACTCCATCCATGAGAAGTGATATTGGGTTTTTACCGAAATGGGAGAAAATATAATATCTTGGGTTCTTGTGTATTTAATAAAAGGATAATTTATTTCAAAAGGAGATATTATATATCCTAAAAATAGGAAGAACATAATATATAATTATAAGGAGAATGAAAATCAGTATCATATTTATTTTAATTCATGAAACTATTTAAAACGGTTATTTTCTGAGTTTGGTTACACGCTGGTGGTCATGAATTTGACGAACTCCGATTGACATGAAACTTGGTAGATTCATCGAAAATGATCTAGTGAGAAAAATGCGGTGAATCATGCTATTTTCGGCATTTTGAGGTCGTTTAGATGGGGTTTCAAACAGTTTATTAAATTGAATTTGATATAAATATGAAAAATTATTCTTTATATATCGCTATATTTGTGTTAAATCTGGAACATGATGACACATGATAATTTAACTTGATATAATATATAGCAAGAATGCAAATCACATGGATTTAATCCTAAATACGCCAAAAATAATTTATTCAAATTTGGTCTAGTTTTTTGGCGATCGTAAATTTCACGATCTTCGAATGACCTGAAATTTGGTAGAATCATCGGAAAGGATTAGTTAAGAAGAACTCACTGCTCTGCAGTGAATCACATCGAATTTTGACGATTCAAGATCGTTTAGATGAGTTTTCTTGGAGGTTTGGTGGATTAAAATGTGATTTATATACGAAAATCATTCTTTCTGTCATTTTATTTATGTCTAATCTGGAACATGATAACATATGTTGATTTGATATGAATTGGTATATGATAAGAATGTAAGTCATATTTTAAATTCTTAAAAAAATGCTTGAAATGGTAATTTTTCAAATTTGATTGCAGTTTTGGAGATTGTGATTTTAACGGTCTCCGATTGATTTGAAATTTTGGTATGTCTATCAGAAATAGCCCAGTGATCAATACTCACTGCTATGCAGTGAAAAACGTTAAATTTAGCATTTTAAGACTGTTTAAATGAGGTTTTGAGCATTGTTTTTAATTATGGAACTTAATCCTCAGAGAAACGTTCGTGGTTGTGATCAAGTGGTGATAGGAATTAACCCCTATGGTCTCCACTTTTTATTTATAGTGAGATAATAAATTTACGCATTGACTTTAGATCTTTCTCTATATCGGATAAATTTATTATGAACTCACTGGGTATTATTACTAGTTATTGATAACCTGTATGAACTCTTTATCTGAGTTTGAGGGTTGAATCAATTTTGTAATTAAAATACAATCAAGATTAAGTGATGATAGAAATATATTTCTATGGCCTTCCACTATTAATTTCAAGTGAGTAATAAATTTACGCGTTGACTTTAGGTCTTCTTCCATATCGGATAAATTTATTGTAAGCTCACTAAGTGAAATACTAGTAATTGATATCGTGTACTTACTCTCCTTATGAGTATACATGTTGGATCAATAGAACTAAAGCTATTAATTATGATGTTCACTTGACTTAAATTAACAGTATACTCTCCATCTGAGTTGGGTCTGTTTTAATTATAGGAGTGAATAATCTGACATTACATATGTATGTTGCATGAGTAATTCTTTTCCCATCGAAAGTGCTATTCAAGATGCATGAATACATATATGTGTAGTGTGGTTAAAATTTGCGTATTAAATGGTTATATACAATTGACTGAAAATAATAGTATACTCTCCGTCTGAGTTGGTTATATTTATTTTTGGATTGTATAATTCTTGCATTATATAATATACTTTGCATGAATGATTCTTTTCCCATCGAAATTTATTATTCGAGATGCATATATGTATATAAATATTGAATGCAGTCTGAATTTTGTTATTCAGTGTTTTGACTTATTATGATCTATTTAATATTTTTATCTCAACTCCACAATGACTTTATGCAATTTATCGTATTACTTGTTAAAATTTTCTTTTGATAGTGATAAGACATTAATTTAAAGGATGCAATATATGTACCTTTTGTTAGAAGGAATTTAATTCCGGTTTCAGGGCAAAATAAGAGATGGATATTTTTTTTTTCCGAATAACTCTTGAGTTATTGAGCTTGATAAATGTTTTATTTATTGTGGTACATGAATGCATGACCTTGTTATTGTATATAATGTCTCTCCTAAACAGAACAATATTAGTCTACCTCATAAGAGAATATGTTCTTCAAAATTGAGTAAAACTTATATGTGCACTTTTGTCTAAGTCATATTAATCTGGATAGGATTTTAAGTTGGTCAAGGATAGACCTTAAGGTTCATTGAATGTAGAGGCACTACCAACTTGTGGATCCTGTTTGGAAGGAAATTTGACTAAAGTATGTTTCCCTTCAAAGGAAATAAAGCTAGTGATAAGCAAGAATGAATCCCTTCTGATTTGTATGGTTAAATGAACATACTGGTAAGGGATAGTTTTGAGTATTTTTGTGACATTCATAAATGATTACTCAAAATATTTATATATTTATTTGATGCACCGTAAGTCGTAATGATTTAAGTAATTCAAGGTTTTTAAGACTTGAAACGGAGAAGCACCAAGGAAATATATTAAGTTACTACAATTTGATTGTAGTGGCGAGCACCTCTCTAAAGAGTTCTTTTGTTACTTATCAGAATAAGAGATTACATCTCAATTGTCTACACCGTAAACTCCATAATAGAGTGGTGTGGTAGAAAGAAGAAATAAGTCTCTTTTGGACATGGATAGATTAATGAAGCGTTATTCAGATTTGCCTTATTCGTTTTTGGAATATTTCCTAGAAACTGCAAATTACATTCTGAATTTATTTCCTTCTAAGTTAGTACCTGTGACATCTATAGAACTGTGGACTGAATATAAGCTCAGTCAACGACATGCTTAGATATAGGATTGTCCAGCATATGTGCTGAAAGGGAAAGCGGATATGTAAGTTGGAACTAAGAATGGATAGGTGCATGTTTATTGAATATCCAAGAAAACGAATGGATGTTTATTTTATTGTCCTAAAGAAAATAAGGCAATTGTTAAAACAAATACAGTTTTCTAGATAAGGACTGCTTAATATACCATGTTCCTAGAAGTAAACTAGTTTTATAGGAACTAGGCAAAGAAATAACTAGTTGTTCAAGAACATCAAAACCCAAACGTTGGAATTGACGTTCCTTTACATTTAAGTAGTGGGAAAATGTTAATAGGCAGAATATGCCTTTATCGAGTGGGAGTGATGTTTGAACAGCAAACACTATAGCAAAAAGTCGCTAATATTTTAATACCGTGAGGTAATGGAGGTAATATTAGTAGTACTTCGTCATAGTGGGAGAATACTTAGGCAAATCATAGTTCAATGTACACTCTTGGGATAGATTTGGTAACATGATCCCTGAAGAGTTTAATACCAAACTAGATAGTGACGACAAAGAACTACTGGACAAAGATTGCATCAAAAAATAACTTGGCAAGATTCTTTAACAAAACCTTATTTGGTGAAGACTTTTAATAGTCATGTAAAAAGAATGCCTCAGAAAGTTATAGATGCATGGTTATGAGTCTATGTGGGATATTATTGGGACATATACTATTAACCATGCGTTTGGATATAGTATATTGTAACGACCCGACCAGTTATTTTGAGCATTTGCACTTCGCTCGGTAGTACGAGCATGAGTATCTCTGTATGATGTATTATGACTTATGTAAATCATCGGTTTTGGTTTTCAGGTTAATCGAAATCGATTTGGAAGAATGAATTTCATGGTTTAAGCTTTAAGTTGGAAGAGTTGACCAAGTTTGACTTTTTAGTATTTGATCTCAGATTGGAGTTTTGATGGTTCCGTTAGGTCCGGATGGTGATTTAGTACTCTGGCGTATGCCCGGATTTGCATTTGGATGTTTATAGAAGGTTTCGGCACAAATTGACAAAAAATGGAAATTTGAAGGCTTGAAAAGTTCAAAAGTTTGACCGGAAGTTGACTTTGATGATATCGGGTTCCGATTGTGGTTCTAGGAATTAGAATAGCTTCGTTATGTCATTTGGGACTTGTGTGCAAAATTTGGGTTCATTCCGGATTGATTTGATATAATTCGGCGCGCGTTTTGGAAGTTCAAAGTTCAAAGTTCATTTAAGTTGATTTGAGATGTGATTCATCGTTTTGATGTTGTTATGTATGATTTGAGGCCTCGAGTAGGTCCGTGTTATGTTATGGGACTTGTTAGTATATTCGGACGGGGTCCCGAGGGGCCCGGGTGAGTTTCGGGCGAGGTTCGGACCATTTCTCAATTTGTGTTTGGTTGCTGGTAGCTGCTGGAACTTGTGTTCCGCACATGCGGTTAAAATTGCGCTGGTGCAATGGTCGCAAAAGCGAAAAAGGGATCGCAGGAGCGGGTTTGGAGCTAGAACAGAGCTCCATAGATGCGTGATATGGGCCTCACCAGCGGAAGCGGTGCCGTGGGCCGTAGGGACGAGGTATGGCGCATGTGCGATGGCAGAGCCGCACCTGCGGGCGCGCAGGTGCAAAGTGAGGTTCTGCAGAAGCGATGGATGATGAGTTTGGTTTGCTCGTAGAAGCGAGATATTTAAGGCAGAAGCGGTGGTCGCAGATTTGACATTGTGACCGCATATGTGGAAACTGCTGGGCAGAAGCTATAAAAATTGAGGTTTGGTTCTTTTATCGTATTTTGAGATGTTGGACTCGGATTGAGTTTTTGAATTTTGAACATCGATTCGGAGTAAGATTTGAGTGACACTAGTATGGTTGGACTCGTAATTGAATGGGTTGTTGGATTTTATAAGTTTTATCGGGTTCCGAGGTGCGGGCCCGGGTTGGACTTTTGGGTTGATTTTTGGATTTTGATTAAAGATTCGACCTTTATCGATTGAGTTTGTTTTCTTTGGCATTAATTGATGTATTTGAGTTATTTTTGGTTAGTTTCTAGCCGTTCAGAGGTCAGAACTCCTGTGATGGCATTTTTTGAGCATCGCTTGGCTTGCTCGGTATTGGATTTGGCTTGTTCGAGGTAAGTAACACTTCTAAACTCGGAGCTGAGGGTATGAACCCTGATTATACGTGTTATGTGTTAGGTGTTGAGGTGACGCACATGCTAGGCGACGGACATGTGGGCGTACACCGTGTGAATTATGACTCCGTTATTTCTGTGGTACTGTGTAGTTACTTGATCTTATTTGTAATCGTGAAATGTCTACGCACTAGAGCTATTGAGTTGTGATCCATGTTAGAAACCATGTCTAGGCTACATGCTTATTCTGTTGGGACCCACTGAGGTCATTTTTGCTGTTGAGTTATTTTCTTACATTGCAATTTCGTACTCAGTCATGTTCATTCAATTGCATATCATATCTCATTCTCTGTCACCATTTATTGATACATCACATCATCATTGTTTGGCTGATTTTCATGACATTGTGAGCCCGAGAGGCTGGAGAGATTGTTGACTGAGTGAGGCTGAGGGCCTGATGGTGAGGATATTTATGGGATTGGGCTGCACGCCGCAACATGTTCTATTGATTTATGCCATGGTTGGCTTCTTATAGCACTTCGCCTGAAGGAGCCCCTCCGGAGTCTGTACACACCCCAGTGAGCGCAAGTCACCTACTGAGTGTAAGTGCAGAGTGCGAGTGCCAAGCGATTGGGAGGATTGAGTCACTGTGAGGACTGAGTGATTGAGAGGACTGAGTGAATTGATACTCTGAGAATATGCATATGGTTTTATCACTGAGTTGAATCTCATTGACATGCACACTTGACATACAGGCATAGAGATGCATTTTTCTCATGCTGTACGATATTGCGTCATTCATGACTTCTAATACTCATTGCTGTCATGACCCAAAATTCACTAAAGGTCGTAATGGCGTCTAACACTGCCGTCAGGCAAGCCAACGGTAATCTAACAAGATTTCTTACTCATTTTAGTACTTGAAATGAAAATTTCCCTTTAATTAAATTGTATGAAATAGATTTTTTATAGAGTAAGTGATAATATTTACACAATTACAACAACAAACAACTCGTAGGAACCCCCAAAATCTAGTGTCACAAGTGCATGAGCATTTTCT
Organism: Nicotiana tomentosiformis; assembly: GCF_000390325.3. Lineage (NCBI taxonomy): Eukaryota > Viridiplantae > Streptophyta > Magnoliopsida > Solanales > Solanaceae > Nicotiana > Nicotiana tomentosiformis. Next base: position 74,878,324 of record NC_090818.1, on the reverse strand, counting down.
AAGGAATATAATAATAATACAATAGCTGTCCTGAATGTAATAAGACAGAATAAAATAAATAGTGCAATTGAGACTCGGTGGACTGCGATGCATAGCCTGGAATGCAGCTCACATAAAGTGTCCTCAATAGGTGCACCTACGCGCCAAGGTGATCATCAATGAACCTGTCAGATCTTGCACATTTATTGCAGAAGTGCAGCATGAGTACGCAAATCAACGCGTACTCAGTAAGTATCTAGCCTAACCCTGGAGAAGTAGTGACGAGGGGTCAACATCGACACTTACTAGAGGTCCAAATAAATAATATGATAATTCATAACAGATATAGAATGTACATCCATAGTGAAGTAAATCTGTAATCTCATAATTTTTTAATTATTTCCTTTAAAGTATAAATTTCTCGATCTTGCAATCTAGCTTAATAGCTCAGAAAATGCCAAGTGTCAATACCAAATAAATAAAGAATACCATAAAATGTCGGGCATCAGTGGGAGGTTTATCTCGTGAACATTCGGACGACTAGAGATATAACGCACGATTCCGCCGAGGTCGTTCGGCCCGATCCAGAATAACGTGTACACTGCCGAGGGACGTGTGGCACAATTTATAGATGCATCTATAGATTGCCGAGCCGTTCGGCCCACTCCACAAGGAAGGAAAGAAGTTACCAAATTATGAGACATGTGTTTACATTACCGTAAATGAGCACAGAACAAATATAATCTTTACCGTTTCTCAAATAACACGCCCACAACTCAAGGTGTTAAGGCTCGGCCTAGTATACATATATTTATTTCTAAATAAAATTCAATTGTAACTTTAATTAATTAAGCCAACAGAACGAGTTCAAATAATTCAATTGTCACATAATAAAGTCCTAAGTCTACCCGGACATAAACATGTTTTAGCTACGTACGAACTCTCGTCACCTCGTGCGTATGTAGCACCCACAACTAGTTGCACATAATAATAAATATCACCTAGGGGGTTGTTTCTCCCTCACAAGGTTAGACAGGAGACTTACCTCACTTCGAAGTTCCATATCCGGCTCCAAAGCTCTCCAACACCTCGAACCAAAGCCCGTCTCCTCAAAACTAGTCAAACAACGTGTAACCCAATCAAAATATACCCCAATATGTATATTTTAACAATTGAAAATGATTCCCAACTCTGCTCAAAAGCCAACAAAGACAGCCCTCGGGCTCACGTGCCCGGATTCCAAAACTTTTGAAGATAAACTTTTCCCATAACACCACAAACTAAACTATATAACTTATCCCAAATTCCATATCCAATTTCATGGTCAAAATCTAAAAATACCAAATTCTAGGTTTTCTACCAAAATCCCAAATTTCTACTAATTTCCATGTTTAAACCCATATACAAACCATGTATTTAACTTGTAATAGGTGGGAATCACTTACCTTGTGTTCCTCGATGAAAATCTCCCCTTAAAGCTATCCAAAATCACCCCAACCAAGTGAAAATGGAAGAAAAGGGCCCAAACCCCATTTTTATAAAACCTCACTGCCCAACGACATCTCGTATCTGTGGAACCTTAGCCGTTTCTGCGGCTCCCCCTCAAGTCCCTCAACCTCCGCATCTGCGGCCCCTCCAACGCTTATGCGCCTTTGCTTTTGCGATACTTCGTCCGCAGGTGCAGTCCCGCTTCTGCAGAATTTCGACCACATCTTCGGTCCTAGCCTCCCCCAACAAGGCCCGCACATGCGCTCCACTAGTCGCATCTGCGATCACGCAGGTGCGGGTATTTCTTCGCACCTGTGACCTCAGGCAGTTCAACTACCAGCTGCTTCTGCGGCGCGACCCTCGCTTCTGCGACTCAGCTTCCGCAGAAGTGATCACACCAGCAACCAGAAAAACCCAGCATTCCCTTAGTCCAAAAATTGATCCATTAACCATCCGGTATCTACCCGAGTCCGTCAAGACCTTAACCAATTATACCAACGCGTCCCAAAACACATTACGAACTTAGTTGAGGCCTCATATCGCACCAAACAACATCAAAACTCCTGATCGACGATCAAATCCTAAGCTTTCGAATTTTCAAACTTCAACGAACACGTCCGAACCATACCAAAATATTTTGGAAAGATGCCAAACTTTGCGTACAAGTCTTGAATCACAATACGAACCCATTCCAAGGCTCTGAATCCGAAACGGACATCGATAACATCAAAGCCTACTTCAAACCCAACTTAGGAAATCTTTAAACCTTCAAAATGCCAACCTTCCATGATAAGCCCCGAAATGCTCCCGGGTGATCCGATACTCAACCCGAACATACGCCCAAATTTGAAATTATCACATGAACCTATTGGAACCTTCAAATCCCGATTCTGAGGTCATTTACTCAAAAAGTCAAACCTTAGCCAATTCTTCCAACTTAAAGCTTCCGAAATTAGAATTTTCTTTCCAAATCAACTCCGAACTTCCCGAAGTTCAATTCCGACCACACGTACAAGTCATAATACCCGAAGTGAAGCTATTCGAGGCCTCAAACCACTGAATGACACGCTAGAGCTCAAAATGACCGGTCGGGTCATTACATTCTCCCCCACTTAAACTTACGTTCGTCCTCGAACGTGCCAAAAACTGTTCTGGAGTTGTCCAAAATCACGATTTAACACCTCATGCACCTACCCGTGCCACCACATTCTAGTTGAACACATTAGCTCGATCCAGACTGAAAATCCTCCCTATAACCTTAGCTAACAAACTTTAGAACCAAGTTCCAACTTTCGAATTTCTTTACAAGGCCTGATTCTAACACACGAACATCGTACGAATCACCACACACTGTACCAAAACATGATCATGCATCTATGCTGAAATCACACCATGCACCACATAAGCCGGTTGTCCATTATAACATCCCCCGACCACCATAGCTGAAATTTCACGAATAAGATGCCTACAATACACCTCATGACACATATAAATCCTGTTCCAACTCTCACAATACTGCCACGATGAAAGAGACGTGTAAAAACTCATAACCACCCGCCGAATCAATAATTCATCGAGTCTCTCCTCCTGACCAGAGCCATTACCTCATTCTGAACTGAATAACGATATTTTCTCTTTAGTGTACCTTATATAAATCTGATTGTACTAATTTTAGGTCCAAAAATTGCGTCTCACCCAGCACAAGCTGCTCAGGCAATAAACTATCTCAGACATAGCCAAAAATCTTATATGACGCCCACAACGCGCCAACCAGCTACAACTCGAATGTGATACAAAAGGAAGAACGATCTCTGGAGAAGCATTACCCAGCCTGCGTAACGAATAAAACGGTCGAACAGATGTTATGAACCCTCCTTAGAGGATGAGAAACAAAATATGCAATAACCTTCTAGGGATCCACAACGGCCCTATTAATGACACATAAGAACAGTCGTCCCATCCGAAATAAACTCATATGGTCCACAGCCCAAGGGATAGAACGCCTCTCAGGCATAAACTCTCGCATTAATGATAGTACCATAATCTTCATACTTGGCGTCAATCTTTAACAATCAAGTGACTAACATGTCTTACTAATACAGATTTCCTCATGGGATACTCTCGCTAGGTAGCAAAGTCTGCACATCCATACCACCAACCATCCTAATCTGTAAAGCAATTCCAGAACCCACAAATCAATACACAATGCCCCTTCCACAGAACACCATTCTGAGGTGACACTAAAGAAAATGCCAACTTACTCCGAACATTAATTCATCCCTGCTCATCCGAGCTCGTGACATTCTTGTTGACACCAAACCGCGACCTTGATCCTCAACTTTCAAATTACCATACCGCTCATTGTACCTATCATGCCGCTACGCGATAATACACGCATTCACCATAACCCTTGAACAACTAGTGGAATAACCACTTCATTGGCTAGAAACCATTCACTTAGCTCATTTCAAAAGAACCAATGCAACACGCAACTGAATTCCCAAACCGCAGAAAATACAAACCTCAAGTCGTGACCTAAACCGCCATGACTCTTCTGAAATCCATTTACACAACAAGGCTATTTGAATCAAATACCTCCTAAATCAATCAAGTTATGGTGGCTGTCAAGCCCCCACGTACAACCACAAACCACATGTATGACTTCACACACCGAAAGAACTGATCATTGCCACAATCATGCCGATTCAACCATTACTAACGGACCCAACTTCTTTCAATTTACCATTGACCTGACTTAGAAATATAATAGCTCCATTCACAACATAACGAACTCAACCCGTACTCATCCTGAGTGACTGAATTGCGAGATCACATCATCTCAATACCCATGAATTATATCATACCTCCTTACGCACACAATAACATCTCCAACTGGTGCACCCATTATGCAAGACCTTCCGCGAGTCCGAAGCTATTTCTTTCTTTCCTCTAATACTTCACTTTAATTCTTGAACCCACTAGGACCGTTGTCGGATGTCACCCACTCTTACCTGGTCCCGAATATAACCAAACTCCAACGTTCTACTAGCATATGAACACCCTCTCGAAGAAGCAACCGGCTGAACTCTTTTCCTTGTACATCACATCCACAAAAGCAAAAGCTCCGAGTCTTTCCAAAAACCTGAACATGCTTCGATAAAGCCGAATATAGCACACATCCATCGAGTTCTTTGCTCAATTACCCCTGATGTTCCTTGGTCTTAGTCATAAATAATCCGCCAATGCACCGATAACCGAAAACCACACAAGCAGACAACCACGCGATCCAATCGTTAATGATGGGGCTCCCCCACGTAGCTTTAAGCTACCATCACATAATGCAGAGCCCACAACGATTCCTCCTTCTCAATTACCATGATCTCACACCGTTAACCCACCAAACTTCTCGAAGTCTTTTGTTAAGCTTTTCATGAACATTCTGAATCATCAGTCACAATCACATATTCGACCTATTATTGGGTAGCAAGTACTATTCTTCGTAGAAGCTTCATCAACATCGCAAGTGCTAACCTTCCCACAGGAGATAACCCACCTGTGGAATTCCTGATCGACATCTTCCAATGACGCTGCATTGGTTACAACTACCACGTAATCAGTAAATTCTCCTGAGCCCATGCTTGTCCACCAGCTGCACAAGTCTGTTTCTTCCCCGCCGACATCAACTGAAAGTTCAACAATACTTTCCAAACTCAAAGCTATGTTGCATCTGTAACGATAATCAAATCTTCACACCCCTCTTTATTTCAAGCAAACTCCTCTCTGCCATGTTCAATCTTTCTCCGCACCGTAACCATCATTCCAATTGTAATCCGTGGACCTAGTCACTCCCACCATGCCTCCCAAGTCGCTCTAATCTTCCTTAAGGTACGTGACTATCCTACCATAAAATCCATACGCTACCCTGCCACTCCCACTTTGGTCAAACCATCTCCTTTAAGCAACTTCTCGACTTCCGCTTCTCATGCTTGACCTGCTAGTAATTCATCCATCGTGAGACACCTCCTGCCATGTCCTCCCTCATACTTCACTGCCCCAATGTTGCCTCAAATCAAATCCATATATGTAGCACCGGAACTAATGAATTGCTACCCACTCTAAACCTCCTAGAAGATCGTCTTTCTCGAGCCATCAACATTAGAATTACCAATTCAATTCGGAACCGCTACACACCGCTATCTCTGACAAACGCTTCTTAAGCTCCATTTCACTATGCCCTATCCCGAAAGCAAAATCAGAGAAGACCATAACACCAGCGAACCTTAACGCGGTCCCAATAAGGATGACGATACCACATCACAAATGAGAATTCCACCACGCTCGAGAATACCAAGTCTCGTCACTTCACCAACCAAACCTGGACATCTATAGTCCGATTGCCTTTCCTCTGATGGAATTAAATGCTGACCCCCCCCCCCCAAATCATGCACTAAGAAATCCTCTCTTCAAGTCATTCACTACCTCATCACATAAACGAGCACCTTACCATTACACCAACATTGTGCGACAACAACGCATAGACATCATAGCAATCCGTGCACAGTATCCAAACCATAGAAAGTATGGATACTGAGCTGGAACAAAATAACATCCTTCCGCAAGGCGACGATAATAGCCTGACCGAACACGCAAGAAAAAACATCCTGCTCCACATCTGCAATACCACTACAACTCCTTGACGCCCAATAGATAACAAGCTCTTCGCGTCGCATGAGATTGAGTAGGAAGTAAATAGAGACACAAGCCTCAATGGAATCAAACCACACGATGAGGAAATCAAGAAGGGAAGTGCTCCTAACAGCCCTGTAGTATCTCGAAGATAAGTACGGATGTCTCCGTACCAATCCACAAGACTCTACTAGACCGTCTCATGACTCGTGAGACCTAAGTGAACCTAACGATCTGATACCAAGCTCTCACGACTCAAAATCCGCTAAAGGTCGTGATGGCTCCTAACACCGTCGTCAGGCAAGTCAACGGTAATCTAACAAGCTTTCTTACTCATTTTAGTAATTGAAATCAAAATTTCCCTTTAATTAAATTGTATGAAATAGATTTTTTATAGAGTAGGTGATAATATTTACACAATTACAACAACGAACAACTCGTAGGAACCCCCAAAACCCGGTGTCACAAGTGCATGAGCATTTTCTAAGGGATATAATAATAATACAACAACTGTCCCGGAAGTAATAAGATAGAATAAAATAAATAGTACAATGGAGACTCGGTGGACTGCGATGCATAGCCTGGAATGCATCTCACATAAAGTCTCCTCAATAGGTGCGCCTACGCCCCAAGGTGATCATCAATGAACCTATCATATCCTGCACATTTAGTGCAAAAGTGCAGCATGAGTAGGTAAATCAACGCGTACCCAGTAAGTATCTAGCCTAACCCCGGAGAAGTAGTGACGAGGGGTCGACATCGACACTTACTAGAGGTCCAAATAAATAATATGATAATTCATAACAGATATGGAGTGTACAACTATAGTGAAGTAAATCTGTAATCTCATAATTTTCCAATTATTTCCTTAAAGTATAAATTTCTCGATCTTGCAATCTACCTTAATAGCTCAGAAAATGCCAAGTGTCAATTCCAAATAAATAAGGAATACCATAAAATGTCGGGCATCAGTGGGAGGTTTATCTCGTGAACATTCGGACGACTAGCGATATAACACATAATTCCGCCGAGGTCGTTCTGACCGATCTAGAATAATATGTACACTGTCGAGGAACGTGCGGCATGATCCATAGATGCATAAATATACTGCCGAGGCATTCGCCCCGCTCCACAAGAAAGGAGAGGAGTTACCGAATTACGAGACACCTGTTTATAATACCGTACATGAGCACAGAACAAATATAATCTTTACCGTTTCTCAATTAACACGCCCACAACTTAGGGTGTTAAGGCTCGGCCTAGTATACATATATTTATTTCTAAATCAAATTCAGTTGTAACTTTAATTAATAAAGCCAGCAAAATGAGTTCAACCAATTCAATTATCACATAATAAAGTCCTAAGTCTACCCGGACATAAACATGTTTTAGCTACGTACGGACTCTCATCACCTCATGTGAACATAGCACCCACAACTAGTTGCACATAACAATAAATATCACCTAGGGGTAGTTTCCACGTCACAAGGTTAGACAGGAGACTTACCTCGCTCCAAAGTTCCATAAGTGGCTCCAAAGCCTCTCCAACACCTCGAACCAAAGCCCGTCTCTTTAAAACTAGTCAAACAACGTGCAACCCAATCAAAATATACCCCAATACGTATAATTTAATAATTGAAAATGATTCCCAACTCCGCTCAAAAGCCAACAAAGACAACCATCGTTCCTACGTGCCCGGATTCCGAAACTTTTCGATGATAAGCTTTACCCATAACACCACGAACTAAAATATATAACTTATCCCAAATTCCATGTCCAATTTCATGGTCAAAATCCAAAAATACCAAATTCTATGTTTTCTACCAAAATCCCAAATTTCTACTAATTTCCATGTTTAAACCCAGATACAAACCATGTATTTAACTTATAATAGGTGGGAATCACTTACCTTGTGTTGCTCGATGAAAATCTCCTCTTGAAGCTCTCCAAAATTGCCCTAACCAAGTAAAAATGGAAGAAAAGGGGCCAAACCCTATTTTTATAAAACCTCACTGCCCAACGACATCTCGCATCTGCAGAACCTTAGCCGTTTCTGTGGCTCTGCTTCTGCTGCTTCGAGTCCACTTCTGCGGCTCCCCCTCAGGTTTCTCAACCCCCGAATCTGTGGTCCCTCTCGCGCTTCTGCGCCTTCGCTTCTGCAATACTTTGTCCGTAGGTGCGCTTCCGCTTCTGTAGAATTTTGACCACATCTTCGGTCCCAGCCTCCCCTAGCAAGGCCCGCACTTGCGACCTCAGTTAGTTCAGCTCCCAACCGCTTCTGCGGCGTGACCCTCGCTTATGCGATGTCGCTTCTGCGACTCCGCTTCCGCAGAAGCGATCGCACCAGCAACCAGAAAAACCCAGCATTCCCTTAGTCCAAAAATTGATCCGTTAACAATCCGGTATCCACCCGAGGCCCTCGGGACCTTAACCAGTTATACCAACATATCCCAAAACACATTACAAACTTACTCGAGGCCTCAAATCGTGCCAAACAACATCAAAACTACAGATCAAAGATCAAATTCTTCTTTAAGCTTTTGAATTTTCAAACTTCGACAAACACGTCCGAACCATACCAAAATATTCCGGAAAGATGCCAAATTTTGTGTACAAGTCAAGAATAACAATACGAACCTATTCCAAGTCTCAGAATCCCAAACGGACATCGATAACATCAAAGCTTACTTCAAACCCAACTTAGGAAATCCTTAAGCCTTCAAAATGCAAACCTTTCAAGATAAGCACCAAAATACTCAAGGGTGATCTGATACTCAACCCGAACATATGCCTAAATTTGAAATCATCACACGAACCTATTGGAACCTTAAAATCCTGATTGTGAGGTTGTTTACTCAAAAAGTCAAACCTTAGCCAATTCTTCCAACTTAAAGCTTCCGAAATTAGAATTTTCTTTCCAAATGAACTCCGAAATTCCCAAAGTTTAATTCTGACCATACGTACAAGTCATAATACCCGAAGTAAAATTACTCTAAGCGTCAAACCGCCAAATAACGCGCTAGAGATCAAAACGACCGATCGGGTCATTACATTGACATGTAGGCATAGAGATGTATTTTCCTTATGCCATTTGTAAATGAAACATTTACCTGTTGAAAGATTTTGGGAAAAGTCACGCGGAGGTTGGTACGAGCAGGATGGCATTTTTGGAGCATCGCTTGGCTTGTTCAGTATTGGTTTTGGCTTGTTCGGTATTGGTTTTGGCTTGTTCGAGGTAAGTAACACTTCTAAATATGGAGCTGAGGGTATGGACCTTGATTATACGTGTTATGTGTTTGGTGTTGAGGTGACGCACATGCTAGGTGACGGGCGTGTGGGCATGCATCGTGTGAATTGTGACTCTGTTATTTCTGTGGTACTGTGTATTTACCTGATCTTATTTGTAATCGTGAAATCTCTATGCACTAGAGCTATTGAGCTGTGATCCATGTTAGAAATCATGTCTAGGCTACATGCTTATTCTGTTGGGACCCACTGAGGTCATTTCTGCTGTTGAGTTATTTTCTTACATTGCAATTTCATACTCAGTCATGTTCATTCATTTGCATACCATATTTCAGTCTTTGTCACCATTTAGTGATATATCACATCATCATTTTTGGGCTAATTTTCATGACATTGTGAGCCTGAGAGACTGGATAGATTGATGACTGTGTGAGGCCGAGGGCTTGATGGTGAGAATATTTATGGGATCAGGATGCACGCCGCAATATGTTTTATTGATTTATGACATGATTTTCTTGTTATAGTACTTGGGCTGAAGGAGCCCCTCTGGAGTCTGTACATACCCCCCCAGTGAGCGCAGGTCACCTACTAAGTGCGAGTGCTAGTGCCGAGCGATTGGGAGGATTGAGTGACTGGGAGGACTGAGTGAATTGATACTCTGAGAGTATGCATATGGTTTTATCACTGAGTTGCATCGCATTGACATGCACACTTAACATACATGCATAGAGATGCATTTTTCTCATGTTATACGATATTGCGTCATTCATGACTTCACATACTCATTGACATGTAGGCATAGAGATGTATTTTCCTCATTCAATTTGAAAATGAAAAATTTACCTGTTGAAAGATTTTGAGAAAAATCACAGTTTTACAAAACGTACTCATATTTTGGTAATTTCGTTAAAAGATTTGGGTTTTCACTTATATAATTGGAAAGCAAGCCTATTTTTCTGGAACTGTGAACGAGCTGGGCATTTTATCTCTGAGCTACTTCTTTTATTACTTCCATTATGTTGTTATGAACTGTTGTTGGCTATTGGTGTTGGACCCTGACTCGTGTTCTAGCTCGTCACTACTTTCAACCTAAGGTTAGGTTTGTTACTTATTGGGTACATGGGGTCGGTTGTACTCATACTACACTTTTGCACCTTGCGTGCAGATGTTGGATGTTGAAGTTGCTGTGATCGACAGAGCTGGATTTGAAGACGTACCTGCATTCCTGTTGTAGCTGCCTCTTGTTCATGGTAGCCTTAGATTTATAAAAAATCTGTTTATGTACATTTCGAACAGATAATGTATTTATTTCATAACAACTTTGTAAATTCTAATCTTAGAAGCTCATGATTTTTACTACTAGTCTTTGGGGAATGCATAAGATGCAGATATTTTCTTTTACTTAATTATCTTATTAAATTTTATTGGAATTGGATAGTTGTTAATTGGTTGTTGAGTTAGGTGCAATCACGACTAGTTGGATTTTGGGTTGTGACATATATTCTAACAATTGTCATGGTTAAAAGTCTAAGTGGAAGATTATTAGGGATATATACTATTAACCTTGGGTTTGGTTTAGATATAATATTTATTATGAATTAATTATTTATTCAGTTTTAATAAAGTTTTAAATATATCATATATTAGTCTGTGTCCTTTGCTTATATAGTAGATGATTTAGTGTATAGAGTTTAGCTTATACACGAAAAATTAAATCATCGGTTCTTATAAGTATAAAGTTTGAGTTCGCAATCTAATGATGGAATTGGACAAACCATCATGGATGATTGCAGCACAAGATTAAATATGATTTATCTTGATTATGTGAATGGTTTAGTTCCAACTTCTTGTGCTAGTACATTTTGTATGTATTGAACGAACCAAGTAGAGACAAGTATTTTATACTGTACTGACTTAATAAAATAAACTCTCTAGCCATTAAATGTACTTATACTCTTAATCTTGATATAATTATTATTAGTTGTGTATATTATTATTGTTTTGATTTATTAAAAGGCGAGATCCTTTCGTCGGTCAATATGCCTGGTAAATTGGATAATAATAATAATGTACATTGGCGAAGTAATAATTAGTTGATAGAATCCATGTCTCGGTTTAGAGATTGATGATACACCTTTATGAAAGCTTATAAGTTTTCATGTGTAAACCCGCCCGGTGATGAAAGCATATATTAAGGGGGTATAGGTGATGAAAGCTCCGACCTGCCTCCGCCATACGTGCTGCCACCAAGCCGTATCGAACGAGCTAGCTTAGGACAACCTCAAGGGCCTGCCTAGATGACTCAAAGGAGTGTCAAAGGTATCCATACGAGTTTGGGAACTCTATGGACGGCGCAACGCCTTCGGGCTATCGTTGGGAATCAAAGTGGTGCTGGAGACTTGATGTGTGGGACGGCCAACCCCGCGGGCTGCCGAATGTTGGAACGAGACCTCCGTGCCGATTGGATACTTGATGCACCTGTCATAGGGGCATCATGTGTCGACTTATGAGCATGGCTTGGGTTCAACCATGCAAGCAAGGGTCCGTTTGCCTAAAGGTGCAGTTGTGGGGAGACAGTGCACTATTCGCGGATGCACTAGGCGAGTGTCAAGCTTGAGGATTGGGCTGTGCACGCGGGAGCGATGCTCAGTCTTGGGTGAAGGACAAGACATGTCCTAAGCCAATCCCCCAGGGCGCACATGGATTGTGATCCTAAGATGAAGCTCCACGACATGTATAGGGCCAAGGGCCTAGACATCTTACGGGCGGCACAAGTTGGGGTGAGCCTATGAGCGAGCCCCACCAACAGGCACAGGATCGTGCTTGGGAATCCTGAAAAAGGAAACAGGCTGGCCTACAGCGAGGGGAACTGCAGGCGCCACACGGGGGAGTAGGTGCCGCTACCCAATGTAAGGATTTGGGCCCGTGACACATGGTATCAGAGCTGATTAAGGCCATAATATGCCATGGCACAATGTCAAGGCAAAGGGTGGATATGGCGAGTGCATTTTGGATGTCAGTGCGGAGATCACGTCAAAGAAGAGATTGATGTTCATATGCCACCAGAGATCGAGAACCCGATACTGATGGTCAAAGAAAGAAATGGGTGATTCCATTGTCTTTTGAGAGTCTAAGGTGCTACTGAATGAGGTGATATGCCGATGAGTCGGATGGCCAAGAGAAAGCCATGTTTGCCAGGTCGTGCAACCATATTGCGAAGAGTGGGAGCCATGGACTATAAACTTGGGCATGATCATAGCGGAGATCTTGCCAAGGATGCGTGCAACACATCAAGTTGAGTGTCTTTCCTTCGGGATAGACTTGTGAGCTGCATGAGGGCATTGCCAAGGTGAGGAAACGGATTCGAGGGTATAGCGAAGCTTCGGAACTGGGCGAATTTCTAAGTTAGAAGGTATCATCATTCTGGAAAGAAGTATGTCGAATGATCGGGGACCGTGAGTGTCCAGGTGTGAGGCACACCAAGCCGGGATGTCGTGCTAGCAGGACCAAGAGGGTGCCTGTCTATAGGGCGAGTATTGAAGTACTACCGGGAGCATTGGCTACTTGCTGAGGAAGTGACAGCTAGAAAACAAAGAGCTTTGTTCGGAAATACAGCGATGCTATGACTTTGGGAATGTAGTACTCACCAAAGGTCGTCCCAAGAGCTGGTCGAATGCCAAGTGGGACGACAGCGCTAAGATGTATCCTTCACATTGAGTGTGGGAGGATCCCGCCTATGCAAGAGGCATATGGGTAAAGTCGTGGGTCTGGAAGCGAACACATCTTCAATGTAGTGAAGGCAATTAAAAGCTACGGGAGCGGAATTCTACGGGAGCTATGCCAAGAGGGCATCTTAATGCTACGGGAGTGAAAGGCTACGGGAGCCATGCCAAGGACATCTTAAGGCTACGAGAGCAAAAGGCTATGGGAGCGGCGTCAAACGAGCACATTGATATGCTAACCTGTGAAGGAAAGCTTCAGACGGACATGAAGACCGTGAGGGTCATGGTGTGATTGACTAGTGTGGGTCAATCACAAAGTTAGACACCAGAGGGTGCAAGTGCGGAGGCACTTTCCAAGCGAACACCGAATGGAGGTGAAGTGTAGAGGCACGCTTGGAAGATACTTGGGGGAGAAGTGCATGGGGCACGACTCCTTTTGAGAAAGGACTTCGAGGAAGTCCAACTCATAGGACAAAGGGAGCTGAAATGGGCATACCTGAGGGGGCAAACTCTGGGATGTCTTAAGCCATGATGTGTCATCGGGGACGATGACATTATGAGTGTGGGAGGATGTCACAACTCACAATTTGGAGTTGTGAGTTCGGCCAAGAACTGGTGAAAAAAGGTCCTTTTGATGGTCTGACGTAGAACTGTCTACTTGGGCAACTTGGGCTTTTTAATTTTAAGCATATATAAGGGGAGTATAGGTGATGAAAGCTCCGACCTGCCGCCCCCATATGTGCTGCCACCAAGCCATATCGAACGAGCTACCTTGGGGGCAACCTCAAGGGCCTGCCTAGTTAACTCAAAGGAGTGTCAAAGGTATCCATACAAGTTTGGGAACTCTATGGACGGCGCAACGCCTTCGGGCTAGCGTTGGGAATCAAAGTGGTGTTGGAGGCTCGATATGTGGGACGGGCAGCCTCGCGGGCTGCTGAATGTTGGAACGAGACCTCCGTGCATGACGCACCTGTCATAGGGGCATCATATGTCAACTTGTGAGCATGGCTTGGGTTCAACCATGCAAGCAAGGGTACGTTGGCCTAAAGGTGCAGTTGTGGGGCGACACTGCACTATTCAGGATGGAAGTGTGTCGCGAAGGCAATGTATGGGCATGGCATGAAAGACGCGCATGACAATGGCCAAGGGCTAAAGGTTGCCTTACTCGGGCGAGGCACGAGCTAGTCGCGGATGCACTAGGTGAGTGTCAAGCTTGAGGATTGGGCTGTGCACGCGGGAGCGATGCTTAGTCTTGGGCGAAGGACAAGACATATCCTAAGCCAATCCTCCAGGGCGCGCATGGATTGTGATCCTAAGATGAAGCGCCACGACATGTCTAGGGCCAAGGGCCTAGACATATTACGGGCGGAACAAGTTGGGGCGGGCCTACGGTCGAGCCCCACCAACAGGCACATGATCGTGCTTGGGAATCCTGAGAAAGAAAACAGGCTGGCCTGCAGCGAGGGGAACTGCAGGCGCCGCACGGGTGAGCAGATGCCGCTACCCAATATAAGGATTTGGGCCCGTGACAGGAGGCTGTAATAGCAAAACTACCCTGCAATTGAGGTGCAGTTGACATGATTTGTATTTGCAAGAAGATGATTATGTGTTACCTCTTAATTTTTGAGGCGTTGTTGCAAACAATATTGCTTCTTTCTCAGGCATTGTCATGTGATAATAGATCTGACGGCTTTTGGCATCACGAACTTCCTTCACCTTGCGAGGCCTTTTTGTTTGGGAAGATGCATCAATACAAGAATTCGCTTTTGCAAGTGTCAATACTAAAATCACTCTAAGAACCTGTGACATTACGATCATTTTATTTCATTAGACAAAGAAATATGCATAAAGGAACATTTAGAACAGCACAAAATGTAACTGCTGTAATCATTTCTTATTTTATTTACTACAAATAAAGAAAGAAAATAAACATATACCACTTAACATAGAAAAATAGCAGTAAGGCATAACAATATACTTTTAACACTTAATTAATTGGAAGTTACTTCCACTCTAGATGGACAACAGGTATATGCATTTGATCAAGGCGAAAGTTGTGAAAAGACACTATTTGAAGCAAGTAGCTTCTAGATGTCACTCATGATTAGCTGATGGCTGGAGTTAACATGTAGATCATCTTCTCGTCTTCTCATTCTTTTTCTATTTTTCTCCGATAAATAGAAGGTTCTATTCCATTGTAATTGATCCCAAATCAATAAGAATTCTCTCTCTCTACTTTTCTTTGTAATATTCTTCTTATTATTTTATTATTTTATAACACTTTATCAGTATGGGACTCCAACCAATTGAGTAGAAACTTTGGGATACGTGCATGGTGCTCAATTTATATATAATATTGAGCATAATGATTGTCAATTGTTCCATGAACTTCCCTCGGGAATAAATTCTAGATTTTACGTTAGTATTTTACCTTATTTTTCTCTTTTAAATTCTTGACATTCTATAATTTAATTTTAAATACAAGTAAAGACAATAAATTTTGATTATAACTCTAATGGAGTTTGTAAGAAATTACAACCACCCGAAGTGGTATAATTTTTATGTCTTGCCATGATCAAATTCATGTATGATTGTGAGCACAAAAAAGTGCATACCCGTCATATTGAATTTGCTTCATTCTCGTTCCCTTAAGAGAATGTGATAAGTCTAAAAGAAGACAAAATATTATCGTTAAGGTATCAATGGATGTGGACGTGGAAATAAACGAAATTATAATCGTCATCATTGTGGTAATGAGAATAATAAGGATTCTCAAAATAATCCTTCACTCTGTGAAAGTAATGTTTGTTATCCGTTTGACATGAAATTTTGTAAAGCACATATAGATGATTATAGTCCATTCATGATGTGAATGTGATAACATGTGATTTATGAATACATATTCATTCTTGGAAGAATATGAGTGTGCTAGTGGCAGTGAATATACCACATTAACCTCTAGAAAGATGTTTGAGATGAAATAAGAAAATAATTTTATTATTATCGCATGAATGGTCGTTGATCACGTACCTATTGTGATTATGCCAAAATATTATGGTAATATGATTATTAAAGGACAACAGTAATGCAAGAAACAGATCTTGCATATAATTTTGACCATGACCATAATGGTATAACTTTTTCTTTGATAGATATATTCACCATATAGATGTTGATGAATATGTGATAGTACAAAATCAATTGAGAGCTCTAGAAGAGCTAATTACACTATTTTAGAGAAATAAAATTGATTATCAATAATGTTTTGTGTCATAGTAGGTCTCAAAGAAACTTATTGACTTTTAAAGTATTCGCGAAAGTAGTTGGTTATATTGAGGCTATAAATAAAGGAAAGATTTAATATCTGCTATTACTATAACTTGTAGCGGGATAATATGTATGTAAAAAGTTACATGCTTTATTCTCCAGTTTGCACTACACAAATAAAATAATGTCACAATAAAGTAGAAGTTTATTGATATAAAAACTCATATCATAATAAACTTGGAGTTTATTGATAATTGCACATGTCATGGTGTAAACCTGAAATTTATCAATATTGATAATTTATCCAATTGGCATAACTAGTTTAGCCATGTTAATTTAAGTGTAATGTGCAAAAATAAAAGAGAATTCACATGGGTAAATATTAAAGAACTAGAAAGTTCTTTACAAATTATCTTGTGTTGCTTGTTCTCATTAATTAATAGACCGACTAAAATTGGGATTGAATCCCATGAATGATGAAAATATCAAAGGTGAATATGGGCCCGTTCACCTGTCATGTATACCACATAAGATACATCTATGAGATGGTTACATGTGTGATTATTATTAACCCGCAACCTGATATTTGTGAGGTAAATTGCTCAATAATTTAATTTAGAGCATAATTTTCAGATTTTCTATTCAAGACAGTTAATCTTGATAAGTTGATTTATATCACAGTTGGTTTAGCAAAATAATTTATTGAGTGCCTCCACTTAATAGCTAAACTATTGCTTATGAGAACAAATAATCTATATTAGTTGATATACGTTATATAGAAAGTATATTACATTCTTCTCTCACAAGTAGTTCGGGGTCATGGACCAAATAATTCCATCTTATTATTATGAGTACAATTCACTTTACCCCCTTAATCTTTAAGGGTTGGAAAATAATACCCCCCTCCCCCCTTCCCCCCCACCCCCCCCCACATTTTGAATGAGAAAGGGAACTCCCTTATGCAATAACTTTCCGGTGAAATAATATTTTTTTAATAAAGATATTTTCTTTTTTGAATAGATAATTTTTATAATAACCAAGTTCTTTTATATAGCCAAAAGCTCAAGATATGACAAACAATTAGGATCTATATAATTTATGGAGTTCCCCTTTAGCCTTCTTTTTGCATAATTTAAGATATGATATAATGCAAAAACGCCTCCATATGAATTTTCAAATGTGACATTATCAACGATAATTTATGTTCAATAAAGATATTTTCAAAATAAGTAAAGTTTAATAATTACTTTAGTATAATAATTTTTATATACAAAGAAAATACATAAATAAAATAATACTCATAGCAATAATTCTTTCATCTAATACAGAATTGACTATTTCGGTGTACTTTTTTCCCGTCAAATTGATATGCTAAAGCATCCATAGTGTATGCGCGTTCAGCATGTTTCCTGAATTTTGTATGCAAGATTTTTTTTCTTTATTGCAAAAGTTTTAGCAATCACCTCAATATATTAGAAAAATATCTTAAATTTTACAAGCAAGAAAGACGAAATTCAAGTATTGGTTTGGATGAAAAGTATTATACTTCCCCTTTAAAGGGATAAAGAGAGTAAAAATCTTTATTTTAAAAAAGAAACTCTCGCAAAAAAAAAAAACATAAGGGGGTTCCCTTTCCCATTCAAAATATGAGGGGTGTAACGACCCGACCGATCGTTTTGCTTTCTAGATCCCCGTTCCCTTAATTACAACTCCCCATATGTACTTTTACTATTTTATGACTAGCGATGATAGTTAGTTCGGGTTTGGAAGGGTTCGGGTTAAAATCGCAACACTTAGTTCCTTGATATTGGCTTAAAAGGGTTAAGTTTGACTTGGGTCAACATTTGTAGTAAAACGACCTCAGAACCGGGATTTAACGGTCCCAATAGGTTTGTATGAGGATTTTGGACTTGGGAGTATGTTCGGATCGGGTTTCGGATGAACCGGGAGCGTTTCAGCACTTAATATTGAAAGTTGGCGTATTAGAGGTTTTCAAGTTCTTTAAATTTGGTTTGAAGTAGATTTTGGCGCACATAATCCGTATGGTGATTTAAGACTTGCACGCAAAATTTGGTGTCATTCCGAGTAGTCTAAGTATGATTCGGCACATTCAGAGCAAGTTAAAAACTTGAATTTCATATTTTGATTCAATTTGGTTTTGGGGTGCGATTCTTAGTTTTGATGTTGTTTTATGAGTTTCAAAAGTTCGAGCAGGTCCGTATTATGTTTATGGACTTGTTGGTGCAGTTGGACGAGGTCCCGGGGGGCTCGGGTGCATCTCGGACCACCCGGAGCTAAGTCCAAAACTGCTGGTGTGCTGGTTCTGATTTCCTTCTTCGCGAATGCGGAAGTACCCTCGCATTGAAGGATTTGGGAACTGTAAGCTTTAGCTCTTCGCGTTCGCGAAGATATGGTCACATTCGCGGAGGCTTGGAACCATTGGCCTTCTTGTTCGCGGTTGACTCATCACGTTCGCGTAGAAGACCTGGGCCTAGGCAAATTCGTTGCCCTTTGCGTTCGCGAGTGGATACACATTTTCGCAATGTGTGCGCGACTCAGTGCATCGCGATCGCGAGTGGCTTCTCGCATTCGCGAAGAGGACCTTTTCTGGGTTCATGAGCTTTGCCTTCGCGATCGCGAAGAAGGCAGACCTGGGCAGTAACTTAATAAAAATCGGGATTTTGGCCATTTTGTTCACTTCCCTCATTTATTGGCTGATCTTGGAACTTTTTAAAGAGGGATTTTCACCTAGCATCATGAGGTAAGTATATTCTACACAATGTGAGTTTAACACCTAGATTATGGGTAGATCTTAACAAGAAAATTGTAGAAATTTTAGCATTTTGTTGAAAAACCTAAGTTTTGATAAAAATGGGATTTAACCACGAAAATGATTATGGAATTGGGTGAAAATTATATATTTGAGTTCGTGAGGTTATGGGTAACAATTATCTTTGAAAAATTCTAGAATCCGGGCACGTGGGCCGGGGGGGGGAGGATAAATTTTAGGAATCTTCCAATTTGGGTTGGGTAATTGCTCTAATAGCTAAGTTATTAACTTTTGAGTGTATATTGATTAATTTATATAACATTTATCTAGCTTCGGATTGTTCGACACCAAGTTGAGGCCTTAGAGTGAATTTGTGGGCCGGAAAATGAGCTTTGAGACGAGGTAACTCTCTTGCCTAACCTTGTAAGTGGGAATTTAGCCCATAGGTGTTTGAAATTACCCCCGTGCGTAGCTACTAATTTTGCTTAAGTTCGGATAGTTTTAGGACCCAAATCATGAAGTACTTGTATTGTTTGCACTCTACTTGTTAATTTAAGTGCCTAAATTATATTGAAACTTGATAAAGGATTCGTAAAGGCCGATTTTCACTTACTTTGAGTTTTAGCGGGTTACCTGACCATTAATAGAAATCGTACTTCCTTGTGTATTAGGCTTGTAATAGCTTTTAAATAGGATGTTCATAGAGTATTCTCGCTTCTTGTGGAGCGGACCGAACGCCTCGGCAGTATAATAGATTCATCTATGGTTCGTGTCGCTCGATGCTTGACAGTGTGCACATTATTCTGGATCGGACCGTACGACATCGGCATAAATCGTGCATGTAAATTCTTGGAGCCCGAATACACTTGATATTATTTTTATGAATTGAGAGGTTATAAGTTATTTATTGGCCCGAAATTTATTTGGAGTTAGTATGTGTTAGTTGAAAATTTTTGGAATTTACTATCAATTAAAGAATCATTAATCCTTGTTTGCTATTATGTTATTGTTATTAGTATTATTCACATATTCCATGCTTATTTAGTATTCCTCTATTTTATTGTTGGCCCATAGTAAGTGTCGATGTCGACCCCTCGTCACTACTTCTTCGAGGTTAGACTGGATACTTACTGGGTATATTTTGTTTATGTACTCACGCTACACTTATGCACTAATCGTGCAGGATCTAAGGCAGGTGCATCTGGCAGTCATTCCGGCATGCACCCCCGTTACCCCGAGGCTTAGTGGTGAGCTGCTTTCTGAGTCCGTTCTGCACCATCCGGAGTCTCTCTTTTGCATTTATTTTCTGTCTACTCTATTTCAGACAATAGCTTAGTATTTTGTATATTCTACTAGTTGCTCATACACTTGTGACACCAGGTCTTGAAAATATGCTAGTAGACTTTATGGCTTTTGAGCTTTTATTTCACTGCAATTGCTCTTTCATTAGCTTTCGCTTTACTTTATTAACTTTTACACTTCTCATTTTCTTAATAAATAAAATTCAACAAATTTGAAATTATTTAAAAGAATAATACATGGTTAGTCACTGTTGGCTTGCCTAGCGGTGACGTTGGGTGCCATCACGTCCTATAGGAGAAATTAGGTAATGACAACATGGTATCAGAGCACTAGGTTCACGTAGGTATCACAAGTTATGACCAAGCCTAATAGAGTCTTGCGGATCGGTACAGAGACGTCCGTACTTATCTTCGAGAGGCTATAGGGTGTTAGAAAACTACTCTTTCTTCATCTCCTATCATGCAATTGATGTTGTGCTAAGTATACACCTCTTATACTCTCACAGATGGTGAGTACGCGCGACAGATGTACCCGAGTGGATCGGGTGAGTTACGGACATGGTTCGGATCATTTTTCCTCTTGTTGCCTTGTTGAAGAGTTGCTGGTACTGGTGTAGCCACAACTGCGGAGTCTTGGCCGCAGAAGTGACTTCACAGATGCAGGTTGTCCATCGCAGAAGCGAGGTGAGAGTTGGGGGAGGAAGACCTCAAAAGCGGATTTTTGTAGCGCACCTGCGTGCGCGCAGATGCGAGATTTTGAGTGCAGGAGCGGGAGTTGGCACAGATGCGAGTCCTTCTATCGCTCCTGCGATGTCACAGGAGTGGATATTTTTTTGAAGGTGTGAAGGCCATTTCTCCAGTGCCTCTCCACATAAGTGGAATGTTTGTCAAAAAAGCGACGCCGCAGAAGCGGCTAAGTGTGTCGCAGATGCAACGATGCCTGGGTAGATTCTATATATTTTGATGTTTTGGTTCTTTCATCATATTTTGAGATTGGGAACTCGGATTGAGACGCTTTTTGAAGCAAATTTCATCACAAGGATTGGGGTAAGTGTTTTATACTTGGTTTGGATTTTATTTTATGAATCCATCTTCATTTTTCGGAATTGGTTGATGAATTTTAAAGAGAAAATTGGGGGTTTTGTCTAAAACTTCATAAAGCGAATTTTTGAGTTTTGAATATCGATTCGGGGTCGGATTTGAGAGAAACTAGTTCTCGAGCCTGGGTCTGACGTTTTGGCTGATTTTGGGCTTTTGATTAAGGATTCGACCTTTATCATTTGAAATTGTTTTCTTAGGCATTAATTGATGTATTTGAGTTGCTTTTGGCTAGTTTCGATCCGTTCAGAGGTCGGTACATGCGGGATGGTATTTTTGGGGCATCGCTCGACTTTCTCGGTATTGGATTTGGCTTGTTCGAGGTAAGTAACACTTCTAAACTTGGAGCTGAGGGTATGAACCATGATTATACGTGTTATGTGATTTGCTTGGAGGTGACGCACATGCTAGGTAACGAGCGTGTGGGCGTGCACTGTAGTAATTGTGACCAAATCGATTCCGTAGAGCTGTGTAGTCAATTATCTTGTATTTTCCATGTGTTAGAGAAATTGAGTTGTGCCTCATGTTAGAAATCATGCTTAGGCAAATACTGGTATTATTGGGACCCATTGAGGTCATTTTTGCTGTCAAATTATATGTTTAAATTGTAATTTCGTACTTAGTCATGTTCATTCATTGCATGTCATATCTCAGTCTCTGTTGATAATTATTGATATATCATATCATCATTTTGGGCTACTTTCATGACATTGTGAGCCCGAGAGACTGGAGAGATTGATGACCGAGTGAGGCCGAGATCCTGATTGTGAGTGATATTTATGGGATGGGGCTGCATGCCGCAACATGTTTGATTGATTTATGCCTGGATTTGGCTCATTATAGCGCTTGAACTAAAAGAGCCCCTCCGGAGTCTGCACACCCACAATGAGCGCAATTGATATTATATTAAGGGATGGATCTTACCTGGGCAAGGATCATGCCTAATTATTTATATTGAGGGATGGATCTTCCTTGGGCTGGATTGGTCCTATACAGTACTGAATGACTGAATGTCAGTTATTATATATATATATATATATATATATATATATATATATATATATATATATATATATATATATATATATATTTGGGATGGATCTTCCCTAGGCTGGATTAGCCATATACAGTAATGAGTGACTGTGCGTGAGTTGTCAATTATATTTGGGCTGGATCTGCCCTGTACAGTGCCGAGTGACTGAGTGTGCTAAATATTGAGCGTGATGAGTGGAAATGCGAGACAGTGAGATTGAGTACTCTGAGAGCACGAGTACATGAGTTCTTTATTGAGATGCATTGCATTTGACATGCGTACTTGAGATACAGGCATAGAGATTCATTTTCCTCATGCTATCTGAAAATGAAACATCTTGTTTATTGTTGAAAGGTTTTTGGAAAAATCACAGTTTTCAAACTTATTCATATGCTTTGGTATTTTCGGTAAAAGATTTGGGATTTACTGTTATACTTGAAACGCATGCCTATCTTTCCGTAACTGTGAACGAGTTGAGCATCTTACCTCTGAGTTATTTTCATGTACCAGTTGATTATTATTGTTATAACCGTTGCTGGTTATTGGAGTTGGACTCTGTCCTTTGTCCCAGCTCGTCACTACTTTCAACCTAAGGTTAGGTTTGTTACTTATTGAGTACAGGGGTCGGTTGTACTCATACTACACTTCTGCATCTTGCGTGCATATTTTTGACACTGATGTTGTTGTGTATGACAGAAGCTAGCATTGAAGACGTACCTGCGTTCCAGTTATAGCAGCCTCTTGTTCATGGTAGCCTTAGACTTATGAAAATATGTTTATGTACATTCAGACAAATGATGTATTTATTTCATACTAGCTTTATAAACTCTAAATCTTAGAAGCTCATGATTTGTACTACCAGTCCTTGAGAATTATTTGTATAATTGTTCAGTTGTATTAACATTTCTTCTCTTAATTAATATCATTGGAACTAGTTTGTAGTTAACTAGCTTACCTAGCGGGTTGGGTTAGGTGCTATCACGACTAGTTGGATTTTGAGTCGTGACAAGGTGGTATCAGAGCTCTAGGTTCATAGGTTCTACAAGTCATGAGCAAGTCCCTAGAAGAGTCTTGCGGATCGATATGATGATGTCCATACCTCTCTTCGAGAGGCTACAGGGCATTTAGGATAAACTTCCCATATTTCTTTCCTTATCGTGCGACATTGATTCAGCTTGAAGCATAACTCTTTGAATCCCTTCCATGCATTTGTATGCGCATGTGAGCGCTCGGTATCAGATGTGAATCGCCGTCTTGTGATTCCATGGATGCGGTGAGATATGTGTTTTCTGTGTGCTGATGATCGGCCGGTCTAGAGAACTTGAGGCTGAGGTTTTGACTATATCTTGAGCACGGTGATTTCGGTTGTGTGAGCACGTGCTTTTGGACTTATATGTCCGGTAGTATCCTTATGAGTAGAGTTGTGGCTCGATGAGTGGTTGGATGGCTATATGATGAGTAGGATGTGACTGCGGAATGTGTTTAGATGGATTGAATGTAACGAGAAGAGTTTTCTTAAGATGTAAAAAGGACTACCGGGTGCTTAATTTCTGTCTCGATGTGATGCATAGTCTCGAGTTATGAGTGTATTGAAGGATCTTTCATGTTGCTTAATTATGGAGAGAATTAGATTCTCATGTCTTATTGATGAGTTCAGACTCAGGAAGATTAAGTGATTACATAGTAGTGCGGTTGTGAAAGGGTGTAGAGAGATGTCAGTTTGAGGCTAAGCATGTGGGTTATATAACCTGCAGGGTAATCTACGAATATGTGGTCTTTATGATGTTGTGTGGAGACTTTCTTTCTACCAATGGGTTATATTTGTGCGATTTGAGTTCGGGTTGGTTGAGAAAGTTAACCTGACCGTCACGAGGATGAATGCGAGATTTGCAAATGATTTGAGGTATTAGATGGTTTGTGTTGCATGAGCTTATGAAGGATTGAGTTAAACTTCGGTGGGCGATTATGGTAGTAATAGAGTATGTGTATTATGAGTTATCGAGTGTTTTATTCTATGGCTTTAAGCCAAGTAGGGGAGTCTGCTATCGGCGATTTGATTTCATGGTTATGTGTTATACTGATTTCGGTTTGAGGCATAGTTGTGAATCAGATATGACTTGTAGAGGTTGAGATCGAGGATGACTCGAGTAAAGGAATTTTTGGATACAGGTTATATTACACTTTACGGGTATATGGAAATCATGGAATGAGTTGAGTTGTTATTCGTGATGGATGTAGTGTGCGCAGTGTATGAATTTGCTCGATTGCGTTAAGGCAGGGTTACTTCTTTAGGTGTTGTTGTGCTATTGGGGCACATGTCATTTAGCTCGTTTGGGCGGTATAATTGAGATTTGAGCAGAGTGGATAACTCTTGAGAAGGTTCTAATGGATTCAAGATTAATATGTGGCAATTGAGAATTTTTCGAACTTGTATATGGCTAGAATCTGAGATTTGCATCTGATGGTGTTGGGACTTGCGATATTTCTATATCATTATGCATTTTACATTTCAGTATTAGAAAGGTGAAGGAAATGGCTTTAGATTCACAGAAGGTATTTTCAGAGTGGGTGTCTCGGTTGTGGTACTTTTGGGGTCCTTAAGAGGGAATACAGCGGCTTACCGGCCTTAGGGCGATGTAGTTTTATGCTAGGATCTCATGGGCTGAGTTTTTGTTAAGGATCGTGGTGTTCTGGCAAGGGAAGTGTCCATTTGAGGGTAATTCGGAAGGAACTCAGAGAAATAGGACAACTTGGTAATAGCTTGGATCAACACGGTAATGGATATGATCGGTTCTGATAGCTGGGTTATGTGCAAATGGATTTCAAAGTGTTCTCAATGGTTTCTACCACAGTTTGAGGTGTATATTTCCTGCTGGCGTGAAGAGCATGTTGCGTGTTGTGATTTTCTCCTCTATGAGATCAAATGGAAGGTTCATGGCTAATAGAGTATGTAGTTTGCTTATGACTTAGAGTTGATTATGAGATTCTTGTACTTTCCATATTCATGATAGATGTGGTTTGTTGTGTGGGATTAAGATTTGTGTTTGCAAGGTCACTGTTTAGTTTTGAATGGAAGGGCATGAATTCTTAGATAACATGGGCGGTTTCAGATGACTAGATGAATGATATTACTACTTGGTATTTCCCAAGGAGAGCGTACATTTAAGAAGGTGCACTAAGTGTTGACTTACGGATGCTTCATTAGTATTGCGGTACTCGCCTGGTTTATCGACTGTTGATATTCAGATTTTGCTATGTGGCATGAAAGAATTATAGAAATATTCCTCATGGGATGATCATGTATGAGAGATGTGTTAGACATTCGGACGGTGGAGTTGGGATCAGATATGGTGATTCATGTGTTCTACGGGTTTGGAGACCGGGAGTTCTCAGAAGCAGATTGTTTCGTGGTTGTGGACTGTGAAGATGTGGCCAAAGCTAGCCACATGATAGTATATGTTATGGTTAGGTCATTGTGGATATTTAGAGGATTATTTATCTATTTGTGGATGACCAGAGTTGATTTGGGGCCCATTGGTAGGCCCAACAAGGATGTCTATTCTACACCGGGTCGGATTGGCCGACTCCGTACTGCTATTGTTGGGGGATATTCCATTCGGTTAGAGTTGATCTTATTCATGTTATGATATGATCTATGTGTTACTCCTCTATGCTACGAGGGGTTTTGATTTGTTAGTTATAAGCACACATGGTGCGGTTCTGTTTGGGTATTGTAACGGAATTTGAACGACATGGTTATTGGGGTGTCGAATGGTTGATTGCGCCTTAGTTATGTTCTCTCCAGACTATGGTATATTGTGCTATTTGCTTCTCCGTGGTTATGGTCATACACTTCGGGTATTTGATGTCGAATTACGTGTAATTGTTGATTTTGAGCATGGTGGCTTGAGGTATTTCATAAGGACCCATGTTTGGATGGGGTCACGCATTGCAGCTGGGTTATGTCGGGATATATTCCTTTGTGTTAGATTCATGTGTCTTGGTTCTACTATAGTCTAACACTTCACGTCAAAATCCCAAAGCACTTGAATTGTATAACTTTAACGCTTTCACGTCAAAAAGCTTCAGCAAAGTTCATGGATTGCAATAGCAACATACTGCTTCAAAACATATCGTACAGAGACCATTTTTACTATATAGCGTGAAATTTTGCGATTCTAAGGGAGTACGGTGCAATCCTTTTCAAAAAATATCACACGAATTTTTTCCCTACTCCAAGTATGTTAAGGCTATCCCTTCTTTCTTTTTGGCATGATCAATACGATACAAACGAAACGAGCAAATGCACAATTTCCATAAATGACTCTATTCATAGAAATATTAGGGGTGTCTATATTCTTGATTCCCCGTGTGAATTATTATTATATCTTCTCTTCATGGGTCTCAGAAAAATACGTAATTGATAAAATTTATCCGACAAGCATATTATTTTTATGACATTCTGAGAAAATCTTATTAACATATTTTCATGCATTTCATTCATTTATACATGTGCATTGACCCATGACCAGATGGCGTTATATACGTGTATTTATATGTAAATATATATATGTATATGGGATATGAAAAAAAAGTTATGGCGTTATATACGCACCACCACCTGATCAGCTAGTATACGTTGATGATTTGCCCACAGTGGCCGAAATGATATGATGGGATGCCCTCAGATGCTTGATGATGTTATGAACACATATACCTATGCATGGTATGACATTTATACGCATATGCATGACGTTATAAAAATAAAATGATTCACAGAGCTATGCAGACGTACTTGTCGAGTCTTTTACTCCATGTTTCTCTCTTGTCTATTATTTACTGATTTTCATTCCTTACTTACTCGGTACATTATTTGTACTGATTTCCCTTTTGCTTGGGGACGCTGCGTTTCATGCCCGCAGGTCTCGATAGACAGGTCGAGAGTTTTCCAAGTAGGCGATCAACTCAGCGGAAGATGTTGTCACACTCAATTTGTTCCGAAGTTGCTTATGTGGTCAGTATGATTAGGACATGTACTGATTAGTATGGCGGGGACCTGTCCCAACCTTTATGACATTTATGTACTCTTAGAGGCTTGTAGACATATGTCGTATACGTAAAAGATTATATGGCCTTTTCGGCCTATATTTTGAGTTTATAAATAATGATGTTGGCCTATTAGGCCCGTATGTCATGTGTATATGATGATGTAATAAAAAAGACACGTTATGTTGTTACTCGGTTGAGTAAGGTACCGGGAGCGTTTCGGCACTTAGTATTGAAAGTTGGCGCATTAGAGGTTTTCAAGTTTTTTAAATTTGGTTTGAAGTAGATTTTGGTGCTATCGAGGTCCGTTTGGGATTCTGAGCCTGGGAATAGTTTTGTATGGTGATTTTAGACTTGCACGTAAAATTTGGTGTCATTCTGAGTAGTCTAAGTATGATTCGGTGCATTTGGAGCAAGTTAAAAGCTTGAAGTTCATAATTTGATTCAATTTGGTTTTGGGGTGCGATTCTTAGTTTTGATATTGTTTTACGAGTTTCGAGAGTGTGAGCAGGTCCGTATTATGTTTATGGGCTTGTTGGTGCAGTTGGATGGGGTCCCGGGGGGCTCGGGTGCATCTCAGACTGCCCGGATCTAAGTCCAAAACTGTTGGTGTGCTGGTTCTGGTTTCTTTCTTTGCGAATGCGGAAGGACCCTCGCGTTCGCGGTGAAGGATTTGGGGACTGAAAGCTTTTTCTCTTCGTGTTCGTGAAGATAGGGTCATGTTCGCGGAGGCTTGGGACCATTGGCCTTCGCATTCGCGGTTGAATCATCGCATTCGCGTAGAAGACCTGGGCCTGGGCCTGGGCAAATCCATTGCCCTTAGAGTTCGCGAGTGGATACACGCGTTCGCGATGAGTGGGCGGCTCAGTGCATCACGTTCGCGAGTGGCTTCTCGCGTTCATTAATAGGACCTTTTCTGGGTTCGTAAGCTTAGCCTTCGTGATCGCAAGTGCTTGTCCGCGATCGCGAAGAAGGCAAACATGGGCAGTAACTTAATAAAAATCGGAATTTTGGCCATTTTGTTCACTTCTCTCATTTATTGGCCGATTTTGGAGCTTTTTAAAGAGGGATTTTTACCTAGAATCTTGAGGTAAGTGTATTCTACAAAATGTGAGTTTAATACCTAGATTATGGGTAGATCTTAACATGAAAATGTAGAAATTTTAGCATTTTGTTGAAAAACCTAGGTTTTGATAAAAATGGGATTTAACCACGAAAATGATTATGGAATTGGGTGAAAATTATATATTTGAGTTCATGAGGTTATGGGTAACAATTATCTTTGAAAAATTCCAGAATCCGGGCACGTGGGCCGGGGGGTGAATTTTAGGAATCTTCCAATTTGGGTTGGGTAATTACTCTAATAGCTAAATTATTAACTTTTGAGTGTATATTGATTAATTTATATAACATTTGGCTACCTTCGGATTGTTCGGCACCAAGTTGAGGCCTTAGAGTGAATTTGTGGGCCGAAAAGTGAGCTTTGAGACGAGGTAAGTCTCTTGCCTAACCTTGTAAGAGGGAATTTATCCCATAGGTATTCAAAATTACTATTTGCTTCTAATTGTGGGGGCTATGCACGCACGAGGTGATGAGAGTTCGTGCGTAGCTACTAAATTTGCTTAAGTCCGGGTAGGTTTAGGACCCAAATCATGAAATACTTGTATTGTTTGTAATCCCCTTGTTAATTTAAGTGCCTAAATTATATCGAAACTTGATAAAGGATTCGTAAAGGCTGAATTTCACTTGCTTTGAATTTTGGCGAGTTACTTGACCTTTAATAGAAATTGTGCTTCCTTATGTATTAGGCTTGTAATAGCTTTTAAATCGGATATTCATAGAGTATTCTCTCTTCTTGTGGAGCGGGCCGAACGCCTCGACAGTATAATAGATGCATCTATGGTTCATGTCGCTCGACCCTCGATGGTGTACACATTATTCTGGATCGGGTCTGTCACGCCCCAACCTCGGGGAGCGCGACCGGCGCTCAACCGAGTGAACCTGGTCGAGCAAGCCTAGTAAACCTTTCCTACCCGACTCATTCATGGTCCAAAAAGGGAACGCGTCACTACTTGTAAAACAGGGGAGAGATCATATACAAATATATAAACGTTGCTAGTTCATTTTTTATTATATACATTATGTCATAGTTAAGTTCCCAAAAATACAACTCGATCCAACGACACCCCAACATACGTACATGACCCACATAAATGTCTACGAAGTCTCTAAGGACACAAAAGAGCAACATGACAATGCCGGCAACAAGGCCCCTGCTATACCTCAAAATATGAAAACTTATACAAAAGAAAGGACTACATGACTCTTGGGAGAAATGGGGCTCACCAAAACTGCTGTGAGGAGAGAAAGAGAGGACCACTATCTGCGATCGGCACTATCTGCGATGGAACCACCTACATCCATTCAAAGATGTAGCGTCCCCGGCAAAAGGGACGTTAGTACTGTCGAATAGTACTAGTATGTAAGGCAAACACCAATCTCAGTAGAATGAACAGTGAAACAAAGAGAAGGCAGTCACAATAATCAATAAGTACTTCATGAAAATACAAGAAAACACCAAATAAGGATTACACAATTCCCAATTCAATCTTTTCATCTTTTTAGGTTAATAATCTTTAGTGCCAAAGCCACAACTCATAATGCCACCGTGTTTTTATACGGAGTCCGGTCTCGGCCCGACCGGCTAAGCCATCCCAAGTGAGACATATCCATATCCACAATGTAAATCAATAGTTCCAACACAAATGCCACCATGTGTACGGCATGGCGTCCGATCTCGGCCCGATCGGCTAAGCCATCTCACTTGAGACATAACCTCTTCCAATTGTTCACTCAATTCACATCTCTTTCCCATCTTTCATTACATGGCACAAACAGCCTCATTTATTAAATAGTTCTTGGCACTTGGGCACATTTTACAATTCAGGACTTTCCCTTTTATTTCAATCAAATAACGTCATCATTCGTGTCGATAAGTACCATCATATAAGGCATTGCATACATAAGGGAAGGAATTTGGAAAATCATAGATACGTCCTTAAATAGCATAATGACATGGTAAATATCTAAAACAATGAGGAAACATAAATCTTTCAACCCAACACACTAAGGCAAACAATTCTAGTAAGATCATGTCGGAACTTAGACCAATCATTCGGACACCAGGAGTTTGATTCTAGAAAGAAAAGAGTTAGCAATACATACCTCAATTGCGCTTCTTTAGACTCTACAATTTTCCGGAACCCTTAGCGGCCTTAATCTATTTAAGCAATATACAAATTGAACTTAAAATTAGGAAAACATTCATGGTTCTAGTTCACTTCTTATTTTTCCCACACTCTTTATCACATGCATGCAACATAAACAACCCTCACACCCATGGACCATCTTATTAATACCCTATTATAGCTATGTTTGAAATTAAGAGATGGGGTGATGAAGTCTTACCTTTTTGGATGAAGAAATTGAGTGCTCTACTTGAGTATTTCCAAGCTTTGGGTGATGGATGAAGATTGATTTATGAAAATTAGTTCCTCCCTCTAGAACCCTCTCTCTCTCACACTAGAAATATCAGAAATGAGCACAAAATAGACTAAATGGGGTGTTTTAACGGAATGGGGGTTGGGTTTTAAATTAAGAAAAATGGTGCCCCGATACAGGGGCCTGAACTTACAGCCTAGGTATGCGACCAGTATGCGGTCCGCATACTCGTTCTGCGGTCCATAATGCATCGCAGAACTCCCTCTGCAAAAACTCAAGAGGGATTATGCGGTCCACATATCAATTATGCGGTCGCATAATCGACCGCAAAAATGACCTCAAGTTGGCCAAACTTGGCCAAACTTACTGCTTCACTCTGCGACCACTATGCAGTCCGCAGAGTGATTATGCGGCCGCATAATGGGCCGCAGAAATGCGTTCTTCTGCGAAATATTTTCCTCTCAGTCCATAGGGTACTATTCAATCCAAAAAGTCTGAACCGCTGCTCGAAAGCTCGCCGCGAAGAATTTTCTACTATAGTAACGCAGGAATCTAACTTGGCACCACAAAAACCCAAGTTTTTTATTTAAATTTTTACGGGTCCTTACAGAGTCGTACGACCTCGACATAAATCGTGCGTGTAAATGCTTGGAGCCTGAATACACTTGATATTATTTTTATGAATTGAGAGGTTATAAGTTATTTATTGGCCCGAAATTATTTGGAGTTAGTATGTGTTTAGTTGAAGATTTTTGGAATTTACTATCAGTTAAAGAATCGTTTAATCCCTGTTAGCTATTGTGTTATTATTATTATTCACATATTCCATGCTTATTTAGTATTCCTTTATTTTATTGTTGGCCCATAGTAAGTGTCGATGTCGACCCTTCGTTACTACTTCTTCGAGGTTAGACTGGATACTTACTGGGTACATATTGTTTATGTACTCACGCTACACTTCTGCACTAATCGTGCAAGATCTGAGGCAGGTGCATCTGGCAGTCATTCCAGCGCGCCCCCGTTACCCCGAGGCTTAGTGGTGAGCTTCTTTCTGAGACCTTTTTGCAGCACCCGGAGTCTCTCTTTTGCATTTATTTTCTGTTTACTCTATTTCAGACAGTAGCTTAGTGTTTTGAATATTCTACTATCTGTTCATACACTTGTGATACTAGGTCTTAGAAATATGCTAGTAGACTTTATGGTTTTTGAGCATTTATTTCACTACAATTGCTCTTTCATTAGATTTCGCTTTACTTTATTAACTTTTACCCTTCTTATTTTCTTAATAAATAAACTTCAACTAATTTGAAATTATTAAAAAGAATAATACATGGCTAGTTCACTGTTGGCTTGCCTTGTAGCCACGTTGGGTGCCATCACAACCTATAGGAGAAATTGGGTCGTGACAAGGGGGTATTGCTTTTCAACCCTTAAAGGTTAGGAGGGTAAAGTGGATTTTACTCTATTATTATTGATGTGCGGTGTATATTTTAATTAACACCATAACGCACAAAGGTGAATTTCCAAAGTTGTGGAAGCAAGTTAGTTTTTCTAACATGAGGGGGAGACGGGATAAACAATTGAGAAAACGTTACGTGGAATGAATTATTATTTGTATATCTAGATCCTTGAATAAGATAATATGAGCTTGAAGTTCATAAAAAGATAATCCATCTGCAATGCAAAGCATGCCAGACGCATTTGCTGACCTAAAGAAAGTAACTATATTTTTACTGCAAATGCTCCTATTAGAATAAGTCCTAGAAAGACAAAATCTGTGGCACGCTTAAAGCATATAGACAAATCGGTTTCAAATAAAATTCTTGATAAAGAAGATGAGCAAATGATCAAAATAATCATAATAAGGAGGCAAGTGATCTAGAAGATCACATGACATAACACTTAATAAAATCTTAGGAGAGGTTCAGATGCCTGAAAATATAAATGAAGAGATCTCTATGTTATGTCTTTATAAAAAAAAAAAAAGGAAGTTGGAACCGATATAAAATGTTCGTCGACTATATCTATAATAGCACTAAGTATAGATGGGGATCTTAAGTTTATCGAATACAGACACAAAAATATTGGCCAAATGAAAGAGACACAATTCGAATATAATTTGTTTCATACGAAAGACATATAGTTTTGGACATGCATTTCAAATACTTGAAAGTATAAAGTCAATGGTGTGTTCAATTGCTTTTATCTATCTTAGATGTCTAGCATGACATGAAAACTTGATATGCATCTAAAATCTATTTAAATGGCTTATATGACTTAACTTATATGACAATCCC
The DNA here is from genome assembly GCF_000390325.3 of Nicotiana tomentosiformis. Classification (NCBI taxonomy): domain Eukaryota; kingdom Viridiplantae; phylum Streptophyta; class Magnoliopsida; order Solanales; family Solanaceae; genus Nicotiana; species Nicotiana tomentosiformis. The sequence continues at coordinate 74,844,890 of NC_090818.1, read as the reverse complement.
TGAAGGCTTCAAATCGCTTAAAGTATATACAATTTGGGTTTGAAGTACCATATCCTAAGTGTAATTTATGTGTCACGCCCCAACCTCAGGGAGCATGACCGACGCTCAACAGAGTTACCCTGGTCGAACAAGCCTGCACAGTGCCGTCTACCCAACTGACCCATGAATAAAGAGAAGAATACATTTCATTAATTAACACCAAGAGGGTTCATGAACAACACTAATTCCAACACCATTAGTTACTTTATTTATAAAGTCACAAAATACACACACTTTCATAGTTCGAAGTAGAAGATGTAACACACATACAACATTACTATCTTGACTTTCCCAATACCAATACACAACCCACACCATATCTACGGAGCCTCTAATAGATATAAAAGAGTACAATAATAGTGCCGGCAATAAGGCTCCGACTATACCTCAAAATATAATACACATGGAACAAAAGATGCATAACCCCGGAATGAAGTGGGGCTCACCAAGTCAGCTGGGAAAATAGTGTACCGCTATCACTAGTCAATACCTTCCGTTGTGGAACTACCTGCATCCATTAAAGATGCAGCGCCCCCGGCAAAAGGGACGTTAGTTCATTTCGAATAGTACTAGTATGAAAACCAAAACATCTTTTCAAGGACATGGAAATACAACATGAATATGATGAATCATGGTAACGATTATAGAACTTAGATATCCATAAATGTCAAAACAGATTTATTAAGAACTTCCAATAACACTTATAAATTTCAAGTCAAGAATCCTCTACAACTACCTTGACACAGAGCGGCCTTGCCGCCTCACCCCAATGTATGCAGGTGGAGGTACAATCACAATACCAGAAACTCTACACAAAGCGTCCCCGCCGCCTCACCCCAATGTATGCGGGTGGAGGTGTATTCACAATTCCACAACTATACACAAAGCGTATACGGGTGGAGGTGTAATCACAATACCACAACTCTACACAAAGCGGCCCGCCGCCTCACCCCAACGTATGCGGGTGGAGGTGTAACCACAATGCCACAGCTCGAGTTCCCAAAATGATAATAATATGTACAAAAAAGTTCCCTTCTAATCAACTGTTTGGCACCTTTGGCCTTAGCAAGTGTAAATTCATAAAATTTTATCATATGAGAAATAGGTGTTTAATCACATTGATTTCATACAAGATCTTCTTCCCAAAGGGGGTATAACATAATTAAGTCAAAAATAGAGAATCATTAATACACGAGGATTCTAACACGTTATGTCAATTGGGCATCAATTCTACTAGTTTGAATACCCCGCATCAATAGCATTTCAAGTTCGACTACACATGATAGAATTTTATAAGGATTCGAGAATTCTGATACTAGAACAAGAGTTTAGCTTTCATACCTCGAAAGAGCTTTTCGTAGTGCCACAATAATGTCCCAACATCCTAACGATGCCAATCTATAGAGGAGGGGAGAATTACAAGCATGATTAGAGAAATTTGTATGGCAAGGGTTGTCACAACTATGACCCAACCTTTCCCTCAACTAATTCAACAACAAAACCACCCAAGATTGTTCAACAGCTTCCCCACAATCCCTATTAGCTCATGCATGTGATAAATCTACCTTTATTACCCATAATCAGCCCCAAACTCAAAATTGAAGAATTGAGAAAGAAATTATTACCTCTTTGAAGGCCTAACAAGTTCCTTTTGATGAAATCCCAAGGTTCGATCAAGGTAGAGTAGTGAAATCCTTAACCCTCCCTTTCCTCTCTCTAGAATAGTTCTCTCCTCTCTCTAAAATGACCAGTGATCCCCTAAAAATGAACCCTTAGGCTAGATAAACGTAATGTTATAAAATTAAAAATATGAAGCCCCGACACAGATCTACGATTGCATAAGCGACCGTATAATGCTGTTGCGGTCCGCAAAATGGGTCGCATAATGGCCCTCCGGAACTGGGCAAGTTTGCCCCACTCTGCGACCAGTCTGCGGTCGCATAATGCGTCGCAGAACTTCCCTTCTGGAAATTTTTGTGTTGGGTATGCGATGGGTTATGCAGCCAGCAAAATGATTATGCGGCCACATAATGGACTGCATAATGGCCCAAACATTTGCCTAGATTTCTGCCTCACTCTGTGGCAGATCTGCGGTCCGCAGATCAGTTGTGCGATCGCAGAATGGACCGCAGAAATGCCCTGCACTTGCAAAAAATTTCTTCAACTCCTCAACGCACTGTTCAACCCAAAAAGTCCGAACCGCGGTTCGTCAACACATAAGTCTACTTCGGCACCACGAAACCCCGGGTTTTAGGTAAAAGTTTATAGGGCCTTACATTATGCACATATGTATATTTCTATAACTATAAGCATGATAATGTGATAGCGAAAATTTTTGCCTCTATGGAGATATTGAAAAAGCCATTCCACGAGATTATATGAAGACATTACATATCTATCAAAATGATAATTTCAAGGTGCAACATATTCATACAAGTTGATATGACTGATTTGTTTATCGAATCTCTACCAACGATCTTTTGAAGATGGTGCACATGATTGCAATGCGAAGGTTCAAAGATGTGAATTGATTGTCTCATCAGGGGGGAGTTAATACGCGTTGTACTCTTTTTTCCTTACAAGATATTGTCCCACTGAATTTTCCTTGTAAGGTTTTTAACGAGGCAACCAAAAGGCATATTTCTAAACATGTGTACTCTTTTTCCTTCGCTAGAATTTTTCCCCCACTAGGTTTTATTTTCGTTAAGGTTTTAATGAGGTACATTATCTGTTGAATAGACATTCAAGGGGGAGTGTTATAAATAGAATTGTATTTAAGGTGAATGTCTAATTTTAGAGAGATTTTAGAGTTTGTAACTTGGCGGCTAAATCACTTTTCCCCTATAAATAGAAGGTTCTATTATATTATAATTGATCCCAAATCAATAAAAATTCTCTCTCTCTACTTTTCTCTGTAATACTTTTCTTATTCTTTTATTATTTTATAACATAGTACTAATTTTGGGGCCTTAAAGTATTGGGGGTCTAGAGCAAGTGCTTGACTTGCTTTAGGCTTGGGCCGGCACTGACTTCAAGATAATGTTTATAGATGTTCATCCAAATTAAACATACAAAATATATTGAAAAATATGAAGAATTGGTTACGTTTCCAGCTGAAAATTTCGTTGTTCCTTCCTAAAATGCATGTTAGGAAATTACATTTATTTTTAGTTTTCGTAGTTTAATTGGAACTTTACTTTACAAAATCCACATCACAAGAACTTTTTTAAACACTAATAATAAAACTTTAATAACCGAATAAACATTGCCTAACCTTTTTTTGGTTTAAAAAATGATAAAAATTTACTCCTTTTACCACAAGTTAGTTGGCTTTACAACTCTTTGCATAACCAAATCCGTGTCCTTTTAACTACTTTTTTTTCTATTTTCAAATACTTTAACTATACAGTTGTGATAATATTCTTTTTTATTTAACTTATAAAGTATTAAATTATTTCAAAATGTCAAGAAATTTTATATTCTATGAGATTACTATGATTTCACACCAAAACTGAAGACCTTCGCCACCTTTATCAGGCCCCATCGGGGAGTTTGATTCATGGAATAAGAATTTGGTAGGTGCGCAGGGGGCTCATTGCGTGGATGCCAATCCACAAGAAATTCTTGTGCTATGCTGGTGATGCATAAAATAAGTTATATTTGATATGTACCGTTTATGATTGCATTTTAATCATTTGTTAATTTCTAATTACATAATTTATACTCCCCGTTTCAATTTAGATGACACATTTTCCTAATTAATCCATTAAAAAAAATTACAATTGGAAATAATTCAACTTTAAACTCTTCATTTTACCCATTTTATCCTTAATGATAAGCTTTTATAACCACACAAATGTCATGGCCCCACAAAACTTTTACCCTTTAAGATTTTAAGACCACAAGTTTCAAAAGTCTTTTTTTTAAACTCCGTGTCAAGTCAAACTATCTCATCTAATTTGAAACAAATGAAGTATTATAATTCATGTTATAATTTTAAATTAGGATATTTGAGTGATTGTAAATTTTCGTTACCACTTCAAAAAACTTTAAATAGCCCAGTTAATTTCTAAATTTGGTGGACATAATTACAACTTATAATAGTGATATTTTCCTAGTTTACCTAGAATGCTTTGGTAATTTTGATTTATTTCAGAATGTTAAGAGATTTTCTGACTTGGTACACTTAATTATTCATTTCACTCTAAAACTTAAGAATTCAATGAAATGTTAAGTTAGCAAGGATATCTAAATTTTGAGCAATAAACCTAATGTAAATTTGTTAGCTTTCATCAAGGAGTCTTACAAGTTGTAATTTATAATAAATTATTTTAATGATCTTAAATAAGCACTAAATAAGATTTTCAAAGCGATAATTTTTTTAAAAAAATATTGGTTGATATATGTTGGAATGGATTTTTAAGAAAAATTGAAGATGAGTTTCGAATATGGAAGCTGGTATTTTTTTACCCCTCAGAAAACTGCAATATTTTTTTCAAGTGAAGTGCATGTACATACACAATTTTAATTTTAAAATATTTTTTATAAATGAACTTCAAAAATTACTTTCTTTTCAATATGTTCAAACTCTCTAACCTTAACAAAATAAAATAAAGTTAGTGGGCGTTTGTACATAAATTGTGAAATTCTGAAAAAAATAAAATTCTTTTTCAAGTGAAAATGGTATTTAAAAATTAGAGTAGTTACGATTCACAACTTTTGTCTAAACCAAACAGTACTATAAATTATTTGTTTTGATTTTCAATGAAAATCTCCATAATTTTCTCAAGCTAATATAGTCTCATAAAATAAGTAAGCTGATTTTATATTTGATTTATGCGGTTTAAACGGTTTAGACTTGTCACGACCCAAAATTCACAAGTCGTGATAGCACCTAACCCAACCCGTTAGGTCAGCCAATTAGCAGCTAATACAATAAATGTGATCAACAATTGATATATCTGGATTCCAAACAATAACCCAAGGACTGGTGGTACAAGACATGAGCTACTAAGATTGGATTATTGCAAAAACAGATGTGAAATAAATACAACTTCTATTTGAAATGTACATAAATAGAATTCAACTCTAGAACTACCCAGGGACAAGTGGTAGCCACATCCGGAAGGCACGGACATCTTCATAGTCAGCCCTCGTCATCCACCGCAGCTCCGCTCCAAAATTCTGCACACAAGGTGCAGAAGTGTAGTATGAGTACAACCGACCCCATGTACTCAGTAAGTATCTTGACTAACCTCGGTGAAGTAGAGACGGGATTTTTTAGTTAAAAGATACTCACTGATATAACCTGTAAAGTAAACTAGCAATAGAACGATACTACAATATAACAGAAAAGAGTACACGAAACGAACATGCGAAGCAATAAATAAGCACTAGAAGAGATCACAGTTTAGCATTTTCTAATATCTTGACCAATCCTTTCCTTAGAGCGATAACCAAATAAACCACGATAGTAACTCCCTAACTTTCATATTGTGAGAAATGTACTCAAGATATCAAGTCAATGCCACGGCAACACCCTTCGGGCATTTATTTCATCCTCACTAAATAAACATATAAAAGTACCAACCGGGTGAAAGAAATGACAATAATAATAATGACAAAGTGAAAAATACATATGTGTACAATATCGAACAAGGCAGTACATATGGTCAACGGTAGAATACTAGGTAGGAGGCATAGAAATAATGACAGCAATTAGGAAAGAAGAATATAAATTTCACTAACTAGCATGGTAGAAGGCCTAGGTGTAGATATAACAAACAAGACGGAAAGCATGATCTTTATGAGCTAACACCTAGAAGGCATGAATAACTAACATGATAGAAAGCTTATACGAAAGTGCAACAAATGAGGAACGGCATGGAAGTAGATAAAACAACAAAAAGGGAAACATGATATTTGCAAGTTAAACAAACAGAAGGCATGGGTAATACAACAATAATCGAGATAGAGAACAAAAACAGAACAACAACGACAAGTCACATAGAAAACTTAGGTACAACAGTAACAGCTCAAGGTAAAGGCATGAACGTATATACCATGAAAAGATATCACAACATAATGCATGTCCCTTGTATTCGCCTACACGAAAACACCCTTCATGCCATGAACCCATGATAATATAAAAGTATGATAATATAAATAAAATGGTACGGCATCACCCTTCGTACTTTTATACTCATCCTCACATGTTAATGTAAATGAGAACACGATAATATGAATGAAACGACACGGCATCACCCTTCGTGCTTTTACTTTCACCCTCACATGATAACGTAAATTAAATGGCACGATATCACCTTTCGTGCATTACACTCTTCCTCACATTATAATATATATGCAATGGCACGACATCACCCTTCGTGCTTTATGCTCTTCCTCACCAAGCATGTGTATACCAATGACAAGCAAGGTAGGAAGCATGAATAATATCAAGGAGAGTGTTTAAGCGAATATTCCAAATGAACATCAATCACAGCTTTCCAACCAATAACAATTCAACAAACCTCAAGTACTTTATTATTCAAGTATTTCGACAAGTCTAAAAAAATGATCTTTAACTCAAGTATTGTTACGACCCAATTTCTTCTATAGGCCGTGATGGCGCCCAACGTCGCCGCTAGGTAAGCCAACGGTGAACTAACCATGTGATTGTTCTTTTTAATAAATTTTCAAGTAGTTGAATTTCATTTATCAAGAAAAATAAGGAGTAAAACAATTTAATAAAGTAAAGCGAAAGCTAATGAGTGACAAAATGCAGTGAATTAAATGCCCTAAAACCATAAAGTCTACTAACGTGTGTTTCAAGACCTGGTGTCACAAGTGTATGAGCAACTAGTAGAATATATAAAACTCTAACTACTGTCTGAAATAGAGTAGACAGAAAATAAATGTAAAAGAGAGACTCTGGGTGCTACAGAAAGGTCTCAGAAAGCAGCTCACCACTAGGCCCCGGGGTAACGGGGGTGCGCGCCGGTATGACTGCCAGATGCACCTACCTCAGATCCTACACGATTAGTGCAGAAGTGTAGCGTGAGTACATAAACAATATGTACCTAGTATATATCCAGTCTAACCTTGAAGAAGTAGCGATGAAGGGTCGAGATCGACAATTAATATGGGCTAACAATAAAATACAGGAATACTAAATAGGCATAGAATATTTGAATAGCAATATTAACACAATAGCAATAGTGATTAGATGATTCTTTATCTAATAGCAAATTCCAAAAGTCTTCCACTAACACATAGTAATTCCAAATAAATTTCGAGCAAATAATTAAATTATAACTTCTCATTTCATGAAAAATAGTATCAAGTGTATTCGGGCTCCAAGCATTAACACGCACGATTTATGCCGATGTCGTACGACCCGATCAAGAATAATGTGTACACTGCCGAGGGTCGAGCGGCACAAACAATAGATGCATCTATTCTACTGCCGAGACGTTCGGCCCGCTCCATAAGAAGAGAGAATACTTATGAACATCCGATTTAAAAGCTATTACAAGACTAATACACAAAGAAGCACAATTTCGATTAATGGTCAAGTAACCCCTCCAAAACTCCAGTAAGTGAAATTCGGTCTTTACAAATTCCTTATCAAGTTTTAATATAATTTAGGCACTTTAATTAACAAGTAGGGTGCAAACATTACATGTATTTCATGATTTGGCTCCTAAGCTACCTGGACATAAGCATAATTAGTAGCTACGCACGGACTCTCGTCACCTCGTGCATATGTAGCCCCCACAATTAGAAGCAAATAGTAATTTAAATCACCTATGAGGAAAATTTCCTCTTACAAGGTTAGGTAAGAGACTTACCTCGTCTCAAAGCTCACTTTCCGGTCACAAATTCACTCTAAGAACCCAACTTGGTGCCGAACAAATCTGAAGCTAGCCAAATATTATAATAATTAATCAATATGCGCTCAAAAGCTAATAATTTAACTATTAGAGTAATTACCGAACCCAAATTGGAAGATTTCTCAAATTCACACCCGGGCCCACGTGCCCGGATTCCGGAAATATTTGAAGAAATTGTTACCCATAACCTCACGAACTCAAATACATAATTTTCACCTAATTCTATAATCATTTTCGTGGTTAAATCCCATTTTTATCAAAACCTAGGTTTTTCAACTAAACCCACAATTTTTACACTTTATATGCTAAGAATCTACCCAAAGTACATGTATTAAACTCATTTCATATAGAAATTACTTACCTCAAAGTGCTAGGTGAAAACCCCTCTTCAAAGAGCTCCAAAATCGCCTAAGAGATGAAAGCGATGAGCTAAAAATGCCTAAAGACATTAAATGAACCTCACTGCCTCAGCGATTCTTGCTTCTGCGGATGCTCGTCGCACCTGCGGTCCAGGCCTGACCAGCCTCTTCTCGCATCTGCGGAAATTCCTCCGCTTCTACAGGCCACTGACCAATCGCCCAAAATCGCTTCTGCAGCCAAATGCTCGCACCTGCGGCCAAAATCTCGCAGATGCGGACGCACCATAACTAGGGCACCAGCAGCTCTTTCAAGTTCAAACTTGATCCGCGCATCGTCCGAATAGCACCCGAGCACCCGAGGCCTCGTCCAAACATACCGACAAGTTCAAAATCACAAAACAGACTCGCTCAAACCCTCAGAACACGTGAAATAGCATCAAAACTAAGGATTACACTCCAAATCAAATCAAATTAACTTATGAACTTCAAGTTCTTCCAACTCATTCCGAGCCATACTTAAACTACTCGGAATGACACCAAATTCTGCATGCAAGTCTTAAATCACTATACAGAGCTATTCTCAGGCTCGGAATCCCAAATAGACCTCCATAACACCAAAACCTACTTCCAACCAAATTTAAAGAACTTTAAAACCTTCAATGTGCCAACTTTTAACTTTAGGTGCCAAAACGCTCCCGGGTCATCCAAACCCCGATCCGAACACACGCCCAAGTCTAAAATTATCGTACAAACCTATTGGGACCGTCAAATCCCGGTTCCTAGGTCGTTTACTCAAAATATTGACCCAAGTCAAACTTAACCCTTTTAAGCCAATATTAAGGAACTAAGTGTTCCGATTTTAACATGAACCCTTCCAAACCCGATCTAACCATCCCCGCAAGTCATAAAATAGTAAAAGCACATATGGGGAGTCTTATTTAAGGGAACAGGGTTCTAGAAAGCAAAACGACCGGTCGGGTCATTACATTCTCCACCTCTTAATCAAACGTTCGTCCTCGAACGGATCTAGAATCGTACCTAGAGTACCGAATAAATGAGGATATCTGCTACGCATGTCCTCCTCGGTCTCCTAAGTCGCCTCCTCGACTGGTTAGCCCCTCCACTGAAATTTTACTGCAGAAATCTTCTTGCGTCTCAACTGGCGAACCTGCCTGTCAAGAATAGCAACTGGCTCCTCCTCATAACCCAAGCTCTCATCTAACTAAACCTTACTATAGTCTAACACATGCGACCTGTCGGCATGATACTTCCTGAGCATAGACACGTGGAATACTGGATGAACTCCCAATAGACTAGGAGGCAAAGCAAGCTCATAAGCAACCTCCCCAACTCGTCTCAACGCCTCAAATGGACCTATGAACCTTGGGCTCAACTTGCCCTTCTTCCTGAACCTTATGATTCCCTTCCTCGGCGAGACTTTCAAGAGAACCTTCTCGCCCACCATAAATGATAAATCACGCGCCTTCTGATCCTTATAACACTTCTATCTGGACTGTGTTGTGCGAAGTCGCTCCTGAATTAACTTTACCTTTTCCAAGGCATCCTTTACCAAATCAGTACCATATAACTTAGCCTCGCCGGGCTCAAACCATCTGATGGGTGAACGACATCGCCGACCATATAAAGTCTCAAATGGAGCCATCTCGATGTTGGATTAATAACTATTGTTGTAAGCAAACTCGGCCAAAGGGAAGAATCGATCCCACTGCCCTCCGAAGTCAATCACACATCCTCTGAGCATATACTCTAAGATCTGAACCGCCCGCTCTGACTGCCCGTCGGTCTGTGGATGAAAGGCTGTGTAGAGCTTTACCCGGTTCCCCAACTCACTCTGTACTGCCCTCCATAAATGCGAAGTAAACTGAGGGCCTCTATCTGATATGATGGAAATAGGCACACCATGTAACTGAACAATCTCCTGTATGTAAATCTGGGCCAGTCTCTCAAAAGAAAACGTGGTCACGACCGGAATGAAGTGTGCTGACTTAGTCAACCTGTCAACAATGACCCAAACTGCATCAAACTTCCTCAAGGTCCGGGGCAACCCAACTACGAAGTCCATAGTGATGCGCTCCCATTTCGACTCAGGTATAACCATCTGTTGGAGTAGGCCATCTGACCTCTGATGCTCATACTTAACCTGTTGGCAATTTAGCCATCTCATTAAATACTCGACCATGTCCTTCTTCATCTGCCACCACCAATAATGATGCCTCAGGTCGCGATACATCTTTGTAGCACCTGGATGAATAGAATACCGAGAACTGTATGCCTCCTCTAAAATCTTCTCCCTCAATCCATCGACATTAGGGACTCATAGATGACCTTGGAGTCGTAGAACATCATCTTCACCGATAATAACCTCCTTGGAACCACCCTGTAGTACTGTCTCTCTGAGAACTAATAAGTGCGGATCGTCGTACTGGCAAGCCTTGATATGCTCGAATAGTCAAGACTGGGCGACGACACATGCAAGAACTCGGCTGGGCTCTGAAATATCCAACCTCACAGGTTTATTAGCCAAGGACTAAATGTCCAAAGCTAATGGCCTCTCCTGTGCTGAAATAAATGCCAAACTACCCATACTCTCCTCCTTTCTGCTCAAGGCATCCGCAACTACATTTGCCTTACCCGGATGATAAAGGATGGTAATATCACAATCTTTCAGTAACTCAAGCCACATGCGCTGCCTCAAATTGAGATCCCTCTGCTTGAACAAATGTTGCAAGCTGCGATGGTCGGTGTAAACCTCATAGGACACCCCATAAAGATAATGGCTCCAGATCTTAAGAGCATGAACAATCTTGGCCAACTCCAAATCATGTACGGGGTAATTCTTCTCCTGGGGCTTCAACTGACGTGAAGCATATGCAATAACTCGCCCCTCCTGCATCAATACACAACCCAGGCCAACACGTGAAGTGTCGCAATACACAGTACACATCCCTGAACCGGAAGGTAACATTAACACTGGTGCTGAAGTCAAGGCGGTCTTGAGCTTCTGAAAACTCACCTCACAATCATCGGACCATCGGAATGGAGCACCCTTCTAGGTCAATCTAGTTAAAGGTACTGCACTAGATGAGAATCCCTCCACAACCGACGATAATAACCTGCTAACCCCAAGAAGCTCCTGATCTCGGTCGTTGTGGTAGGATGAGGCCAACTCTGAACTGCCTCGATCTTCTTGGGATCTACATTAATACCCTCACCTGATACAACATGCCCTAAGAATTCCAAAGAATATAACCAAAACTCACACTTTGAGAACTTAGCATATAGTTTCTGTTCCCGCAAGGTCTGAAGCACCACTCTCAAATGCTGCTCGTTCTCCTCCATGCTACTCGAGTAGATCAAAATATCATCAATAAAGACAATCATAAATGAATCAATATACGGCCCGAATACCCGGTTCACCAAATCCATAAACGTTGTCGGGGCGTTAGTCAAACCGAAGGACATCACTAGGAACTCATAGTGGCCATATCTAGTCCGAAAAGTCGTCTTCGGAACATCCGAATCATGAATCTTCAACTGATGGTACCCTGATCTCAAGTCAATCTTAGAGAACACCCTCTCACCCTTCAACTGGTCAAACAAATCATCAATATGCGGCAACGGGTACTTATTCTTAATGGTAACTTTGTTCAACTGGTGGTAATCAATGTACATCCGCATAGTCCCATCTTTCTTCTTCACGAATAACACTGGAGCGCCCCAAGGCGTCACACTCGGTTTGATAAAACCCTTTGCTAGCAACTTCTCAAGTTGTTCTTTCAACTCCTTCAACTCTTTCGGAGCCATGCGGTACGGTGGAATAGAGATAGGTTGGGTACCTGGAGCCAAATCAATGCAGAAATCGATATCACGATCTGGTGGCATGCCTGGAAGATCAGAAAGAAACACATCAGAGAACTCCCGGACCACGGGCACTGAATCAATTGCCTGAGTCTCTATAGTAGTATCCCGAACATAAGCTAGATAAGCCAAACAATCCTTCTCGGCCATGTGTCGAGCCTTCAGAAAAGAGATAATCCGGCTAGATGCACTGACAGATGAACCCATCCACTCCAATCTAGGCAACTCTGGCATCACCAAGGTAACAGTATTGACACGAAAATCAAGGATGGCGTGATATGGAGACAACTAGTCCATGCCTAGGATGACCTCAAAGTCGGTCATATCAAGCAACAGAAGATTGTCTCTAGTCTTATAACCACAAAAAGTCACGATACAGGACTGATAGACCTGATCCACAACAACAGAATCGTCCACTTGAGTAGACACATAAATAGGAGTACCCAAGGACTCATGAAGAACACCCAGGAAATGAGCAAACAGAGATGAAGCATATGAATATGTAGACCCTGGATCAAATAGTACCGAAGAGTCCCTACCGCAGACAAAAATAATACCTATGATCACGGCATCTGAGGCTACTGCATCTGGTCTGGCTGGAAAGGCATAGAACCTGGCTGGAGTGCAACTTGGCTGGCCTCCACCTCTAGGATGGCTCCTACTCACCTGCCCTCCGCCTCTAGGTGGGCGGATGGTTGGTGTGGTAGCTGGTGCTGTAATCATAGGCTATTGTCCCTGTTGTACTGCCTTGCCCCAAAGCCTGGGGAAGAACCTCCTCACATGACCAAGATCCCCGCACTCGAAACAACCTCTCGGTACGGTGGACTGCTGACCTGAAGTGTGACCCTAATGGCCTGAAGGCCCACTAGAGGAACCCTGAATAGTTGGGGACGGTAGGAGCTCTCTGGAATGGCACCGAAATAAGGCCGCACTAGAGCACCCCAATGAGGCGACGATGCTGGATATATGGGCCTGCTAGACTGACCCCTCACAAGCTGACCTCTGCCCCCAGTCGGGGCACCACTGAACCCTCTAGAATATCTAAACCGCTTATCCCTCATCTCCTGCTCTCGGCTCCGCTGACGAACACCCTCGATCCTCCGAGCTATCTCCACAATTAGCTCGTACGAAGTCCCCATATGAACCTCTCGGGCCATAGTGGCCTGGAAACCAGAGTGCAAACTCGCAACGAACCTCTGCACTCTCTCTGCATTAGTAGGAAGTATAATAAGTGCTTGGCGAGACAACTCAGAGAATCTCGCCTCATAGTCGATCACCGACATCTGGCCCTGCTGGAGCTGCTCGAACTGAAATCGCAACTATTCCCTTTGAGAGGATGGAATATATATGTCCAGGAAGAGGCATGTGAACTGGTCCCAAACCATGGGAGGAGAACCTATTGGTCTGCCAAGAAAATAGGACTGCCACCATCTACGGGCCTGCCCTCTAGCTGAAAGGTGGTAAAGTACACCCCGTGGGACTCTAATATCCTCATATTGTGTAGTCTGTCCCTGCACCAATCAATAAAGTCTCGGGGGTCCTCATGTCGCTCACCTCCAAAGACAGGAGGATGAAGCCTGGTCCATCTGTCCAATAGCTCTTGCGGCTCGCCGACCGCAGCTGGTCTGGGCTCAGGTATAGTTGCTGCAACTAGTTGGGCTCCGCCCACGGGTATTGCGCCTGGGGTCTGATATACGGCAGTTGCATGCCCTAGAGCCTGAGCGGTAGGGGTCTGTGCTCCCCCTCCTGCCTGATATATTGTTGGGTCCGCTGAAAATAAACCAGCCTGAGTCATAGAGTCCATGAACCGCAACATACATCCCATGACCTCCAGGAATCCCGGTGCGAACATGAAATCCACTGGGGCTGGCTCTGCTGCAGGCACCTTGCCCTGCTCCTCAATAAAAGGATCATATACTGGATCCACTGGTGGCATAACTGGGGAAACTCAGGGACGTCCTCGTCCCCTACCACGAGCTGGAGCCCTCCCTCGGCCTCTACATCGGCCTCTAGCAATATGGGGAGCAGCCCGTTCTCACCATCTGTGAGAGAATAAGAGAAAGATACTTAGCATAGCATCAATTGCAAGATAGGAGATTAAGAAAGAGTAGCTTCCTAACACTCTATAGCCTCTCGAAGATAAGTACAGATATCTTCGCACCGATCCGCAAGACTCTATTAGTCCTGCTCATAACTTGTGAGACCTACGTGAACATAGTGCTCTCATACCATGTTGTCATGACCCAATTTCTTGTATAGGTCGTAATAGCGTCGCCGCTAGGCAAGCCAACGGTGAACTAACCATGTGATTGTTCTTTTTAATAAATTTCAAATTAGTTGAATTTCATTTATCAAGAAATATAAGGAGTAGAAAAATTTAATAAAGTAAAGCGAAAGCTAATGAGTGAGAAAATGCAGTGACTTAAATGCCCCAAAATCATAGTCTATTAGCGTGTATTCAAGACCTGGTGTCACAAGTATATGAGCAACTAGTAGAATACACAAAACTCTAACTACTGTCTGAAATAGAGTACCCAGAAAATAAATGCAAAAGAGAGACTCCGGGTGCCGCAGAAAGGTCTCAGAAAGCAGCTCACCACTAGGTCCCGGGGTAACGGGGGTGCGCGCCGGTATGACTGCCAGATGCACCTGCATCAGATCCTGCACGATTAATGCAGAAGTGTAGCGTGAGTACATAAATAATATGTACCTAGTATGTATCCAGTCTAACCTTGAAGAAGTAGCGACGAGGGGTCGAGATCGACAATTAATATGGGCTAACAATAAAATACAGGAATACTAAATAGGCATAGAATATGTGAATAGCAATATTAACACAATAGCAACAGTGATTAGATGATTCTTTATCTAATAGCAAATTCCAAAAGTCTTCCACTAACACAAGTAATTCCAAATAAATTTCGAGAAAATAATTAAATTATAACTTCTCATTTCATGAAAAATTGTATCAAGTGTATTCGGGCTCCAAGCATTAACACGCATGATTTATGCCGATATCGTACGGCTCGATCAAGAATAATGTGTACACTGCCGAGGGTCGAGCGGCACGAACAATAGATGCATCGATTCTACTGCCGAGGCGTTCGGCCCGCTCCATAAGAAGAGAGAATACTTATGAACATCTGATTTAAAAGCTATTACAAGGCTAATACACAAAGAAGCACAATTTTGATTAACGGTCAAGTAGCCTCTCCAAAACTCAAGTAAGTGAAATTCGGTCTTCACAAATTCCTTATCAAGTTTCAAATTTAGGCACTTTAAATAACAAGTAGGGTACAAACATTACATGTATTTCATGATTTGGGTCCTAAGCTACTTGGACATAAGCATAATTAGTAGCTACGCACGGACTCTCGTCACCTAGTGCGTACGTAGCCCCTACAATTAGAAGCAAATAGTAATTTAAATCACCTATGGGGAAAATTTCCTCTTACAAGGTTAGGTAACAGACTTACCTCGTCTCAAAGTTCACTTTCCGATCATAAATTCACTCTAAGAACCCAACTTTGTGCCGAACAAATCCAAAGCTAGCCAAATATTATAATAATTAATCAACATGCGCTAAAAACCTAATAATTCAACTATTAGAGTAATTACCGAACCCAAATTGGAAGATTCCTCAAATCACCCCCGGGCCCACGTGCTCGGATTCCGGAAATATTTGAAGAAAATTATTACTCATAACCTCACGAACTCAAATATATAATTTTTACCAAATTCCATAATCATTTTCGTGGTTAAATCCCATTTTTATCAAAACCTAGGTTTTTCAACTAAACCCACAATTTCTACACTTTATATGCTAAGAATCTACCCAAAATATATGTATTAAACTCATCTCATATAGAAATTACTTACCTCAAAGTGCTAGGTGAAAACCCCTCTTCAAAGAGCTCTAAAATCGCCCAAGAGATGAGCCAAAAATGCCCAAGTCCAGACATTAAATGAACCTCACTGCCCCAGCGATTCTCGCTTCTGCGGATCCTGGGGCGCATCTGCGGTACCGTACCTACGGAAAATCCATTACAGGTGCGGTCCTAGCCCAGTCCACCTGCGTTCGCTTCTGCAGACGAGCTCCCGCTTCTGCGATAGCTCGTCGCACCTGCGGTCCAGGCCTGGCCAGCCTCTTCTCGCATCTGCGGCCCTTCCATCGCAGAAGCGAGGCCGCTTCTGCGGAAATTCCTCCCCTTCTGTGGGCCACTGACCACTCGTCCAAAACCGCTTCTGCGGCCAAAGGTTCGCACCTGCGGCCAAAATCTCGCAGGTGCGGACGCACCAGAACTGGGGCACCAGTAGCTCTTTCAAGTTCAAACTTGATCCGCGCATCATCTGAATAGCACTCGAGGCCTTGTCCAAACATACTAACAAGTTTGAAATCACAAAACGGACTCGCTCGAACCCTCGGAACACGTGAAATAACATCAAAACTAAGGATTACACTCCAAATCAAATCAAATCAACTTAGGAACTTCAAGTTCTTCCAACTCACTCCGAACACGCCGAACCATTCTTAAACGACTCGGAATGACCCCAAATTCAGCGTACAAGTCTTAAATCACCATACAGAGCTATTCCCAGGCTCGAAATCCTAAACAGACCTCGATAATATCAAAACCTACTTCCAACCAAATTTAAAGAATATTAAAACCTTCAATGCGCCAACTTTCAACTTTAGGCGCCGAAACGCTCCCAGGTCATCCAAAATCCGATCGGAACACACGTCCAAGTCCAAAATCATTGTACGAAGCTATTGGAACCGTCAAATCCCGGTTTCGAGGTCAAACTTAACCATTTTAAGCCAATATT
This sequence comes from Nicotiana tomentosiformis, assembly GCF_000390325.3. Lineage (NCBI taxonomy): Eukaryota > Viridiplantae > Streptophyta > Magnoliopsida > Solanales > Solanaceae > Nicotiana > Nicotiana tomentosiformis. Next base: position 74,827,894 of record NC_090818.1, on the reverse strand, counting down.
AAGGAACTAAGTATTCCGATTTCAACCCGAGCCCTTCCAAACCCGATCTAACCATCCCCGAAAGTCATAAAACAGTAAAAGTACATACGGGGAGTCCTATTTAAGGAAACAGGATTCTATAAAGTAAAACGACCGGTCGGGTCGTTACAAGTATAGAATCCGATATCTCAAGAATACCGGCCGTAGCGATGTATTAATGATTAAACATAATAATGACCGAATTTAACACATCAATGGTTTCATAAAAATTCGTCAAATATTAATCAAGTTATAATGAGCTAAATCTTGGTTCCTAGCATTTAATTTCATATTCTTGGTAATCTAGAAGTCAAGTAGGGCATGAAACGAGAAGGTCACAAAATTCTACAAGGCACAATTAATCGTATGATCTACTCCCGAGCATGATTAACCCTGGCACATGCATATAAACTAGTCACCTCATATATGCATCACCCCCGCATGTGGCAAACAATGGCAATTAGTAGGAAAAATTCCCTCAACAAAGTTAGGCAAGACACTTACCTCAATTCGGCCAAATCAATACTCAAATTAGCTTTTCCTTGGCAAATTCACCTCCACTCAACTCAATCTATCCAAAGACGACTTAAATACATTAAACAATGCAAGAGAAAACAATTCCAATTAACAAAGCTATGATCTTTATACAATTTCTAAAAAGTCAACAAAAGTCAACCCCGGGCTTGCTGGGTCAAAACCCGAGTCCAAGGGTAGGTTTTGACTACCCATAGTCCCACGAGTCCATATACGTGTTTTGTTTCCAAATCCGAGTCCAATATGACTCTCAAATCCCAAATTTTCATTTTTTCAAAACTTTGACAAAATCTCCAAATTTTCCCCTTAAATTCTCATAAATTTGATGTTAAATATAATGTATAATCATGAAATATAATTGAAAGTTGATTAAAATTACTTACCCGATAGTTTGGTAGGAAAATCCTTCCACAAAATCGCCTCTCATCGAGGCTAGGGTTCAAAATATATCAAAATGAAGCTAAGTCTCGGAATTACTCAGCTATATGCAGGCAGCAGATGTCGCATTTGTGACATGGGATTCGCAAATACGAACCCCACGAAAGCGGACAAGGCGTCGCAAAAGAGAACCAGGAGGAGTTCTGCTAAAGTCGCATTTGCGACCAAAATATCGCAAATGCGAAGACAGCTGTCATCGCAAAAGCGGCAGAAATCTTCGCAAAAGGGAACAACCCAAACTCGCAAATGTGAGGAATGTCTTTGCAAATGCGAACTCTTTCCCAACATCCCAATTTCGCAAATGCAAGGGCTAATTCGCAAATGCGATAGTCGCATTTGCGACAAAAACATCGCAAATGCGATGGAACAAGTACCAGCATCAAAAATTATATAAAATCATTTCAAAACTAATCTGAAACTCACTCAAGCCCCTAAGGCTCAAACCAAACACCCACACCAGTCCAAAAACATAACACGAACTCGCTCGCACGATCACAATATCAAAATAACCTCTAGAATCACGAATCGAACGCCAAAATGCATGAAAATCTTCATGAACTTAGAGAACCCCTAGAATCGCAACCACGCGTCCGAACCATATCAAATCAACTCCAAATGACGCCAAATTTTGCAGGCAAGTTCCATATAACGAAACGGGCCTATTCCAAGTTCCGAAATCAAAATCCGAGTCATATAGTCTTAAAGTCAAACCATGGTCAAACCTAGGAAAATTCTAAACCTTTAAATTGTCAACTTCCGCCAAATGATGTCGAAATCCTCTAGAAACATTCAAATGCAAATCCGGACATATAACCAAGTCCAAAAATATCATCCGGACCTATCGGAACCATCAAAACTCCGATCCGAGGTCAAATACTCAAAGGTCAAATCTTGATCAATTCTTTCAATTTCGAGCTTCTCAAATGAGAGTCACTCCTTAAAATCATTTCCGAACCACTCAAAACCCCGAGCCGATGATGCACGCAAGTCATAATACACTAGGTGAAGCTATACATGACCTTAAACTGCCGAACCAGACGCAATTGCTCAAAACGACCAGTCAGGTCGTTACAAGACTTTAGACTACCTCAGTAGAGCAGTGTGTATAAATTTAAATTTTTTTACACAATTAGTCTTTAATAAATACCTATTACCTAGGGTAACATAATATATGATCCACCTTTAAAATTGAAAATTCGATTGAGAAAGAAGTTCAAGTAAATTATATCTATTCAAAATATTTACAACAGCCCCAAATTCAAAAATTTGGCTGCCCGATGAACATTACAGAAGTAAAGAGTAACCAAAGAGAAAAAAAAAAAACAATGATGGACCTGGGAAACTTGAAAGGCTGCAACATGGAGAGTCGAATTTTATCAAATGGGATTTAGGTAATTCCACGTGAAATGGAGGAATCTAATTGGATAAAAAAACATCTCACTGTAGTTTCCAACTTTCCATATAGATATTTGAGTGACTAGACCGAATTGCCCCTGCTTATCTCAACATACATCACCGCATTATCCTAAAGCTTTTATGAAGACGTAGGTCCCAACTGAGACTCTGTTTATCATTTGCAAGAATATGAATTTTCACATAGCCATGTGTGTTGTACAAATCTGTTAAAATATGGGGCCCATTTGGGTCACGTGGCTAAAAGTTAATTATAGTTTTATATATTAGCACTATAATTTATGCATACGTTGTTTTTCCGTACTACTGCATTTATATTCTTATTTAATTCTATGGTTATTTGTGTGCTAACTTTGTTTTTAATCACATAACCTAAAAAAATTATAATTTATTGTTGGCATTTGGACAATATTGATAAAGTTGAAAAAATAAATTACTTGAAGTTAAAAAAAATATAGTTGGAAGTTAAAGTTGTGTGTCACGACTCAAAACTTAACTTGTCGTGATGGTGCCTAACGTGGTACCAGGCAAGCCGACACCTCAAAATATTTCCAACACTTTTAAGTAAACAATGAAATAACACAGGTTTGAATAATTAAAATTCTCATAAACTGGATAGGAAGTCAAAACTCAATACGGAAGTTCCTAAAACCAGGATATCACTAAGTACATGAGCGTTTATACAACACAAGTCTGAAAATACTGTCTATGAAAAACTTAAACTAAATACATAAAGCTGAAAGATAGGGAGGGAGAGTCAAGGTCTGCGAACGCCGGGCAGCTACCTTGAAATCTCCAAAATGATCAAGCTGCTCAGATAATGAACATCCACCGTATCCGGAAACACCTGAATTTGCACACAAAGTGCAGGGTGTAGTGTTAGTACAACTAACTCAGTAAGTAACAAGACTTACTATTGGACTGAAAGTAGTGACGAGCTTCACGGATATAGTTCAATTATAGAAAATACAATACAGAAAAATAAGCATGCTTTCAAGTTCGACAGTTTAAATCTAAAATAGTTAATTCATGCCTAATTCAATTGAAACAGGATATAATATCTCTCAGAAATTTCATGACAATGATATATGCCAGATGAAGTACAACAGTAATGAAATCAAGTGCATATTCTCAGAGTGACAGTGACTCAGTCCTCCCATTCACTCCAACCTCACAGCCACTCATTTCTCTCAGACACACGACACTTGCGCTCGGCACTCGCACTCAGTAGGTACCTAAGCTCACTGTGGGTGTGCAGACTCCAGAGGGGCTCCTTCAGCCCAAGCTCTATAATAAGCCAATCGTGGCATTAATCAATAAAACATGCTACGGCATGTAGCCCGATCCCAATAAATATCCACACAATCAGGCCATCGGCCTCACTCAATCATCAATCTCACCAGTCTCTCGGGCTCTCAATAATCATGATAATTAGCCCAACAACGATGATATAATATATCAATAAAGGACAACAGATACTGAGATATAATATGCAAGTAAAAACTGTGACTGAATACAAAGTGAAAATTTAGCAGATAATTCGGCATGTAATACGACCTCTGTGGGCCCCTACAGTATCAACACATAGTCTAAGTATGATTTCTAACATGATTTGCAATTTAATTTCTATAACACATAGTGAATATACGGATAACAACAGATTATTCAACTATACGGTTCCATAGAAATTGACCAAGTAGCAATTACTATGGTGCACGCTCACACACCCGTTACCTAGCATGTGCGTCACCTCAACACCAATCACAAGACACGTAATTCAGGATTTCATACCCCCAGAACAAAGTTTAGAACTGTTACTTACTTCAACCGTGTGAATCCCTACTCCAACAGGCCCTTGCCTCGCGAATCGGTCTCCAAATGCCTCGAATCTAGCCACAAACAGTTCGATACAATCAACACGGGCCAAAGGAATCAATTCCATAAGAAAATACTAAGTTATTAATCAAAAGTCAATAGTCGACTCAAAAGTCGGCCCTCGGGCCCACGTCTCGGAATCCAATAAAAGTCACAGAATCCGGAAGCACGAGTCTAATCATACCAAATTTAACAAAATCCAATACCAAATCGACACCCAAATCCCTAATCTAAACTCTCCAAATCCCTAGCCTCAACTCCCAAAATTACACCTCAAAACCATACAATATAGGTGGGGAATTTAATGAGAAAACATAATTATTGAACAAATTTAACCACGAGTGACTTACCTCAAGAAACCCCTCGAAAAGCCTCTCAAATATCGCCCAATCCCGAGCTTGAAATGTTAAAAATGAAGAAAAATCGCGAACCCTTGAATTAATATGCACTGCCAGTGGCTCCGCTTATGCGGTTCATTTAGCCACTTCTACGGCACCGCTTTTGCGGTCAGGGATCCGCACCTGCGGACTTATACTCCACCCCCGACCTGCCGTTTCTGGGGCCAAGGTCTCGCACCTGCGAGACCGCACCTGCGGCTCCGCATCTGCTTCTACGCGCCCAGAACCAAGTTTCAAATTCCGTACTTGCGACCACAATTTCGCTTCTGCGGACTCGCAGGTGCGCTCCTCCTTCCGCACCTGTGATACACCCAAGGCCAGACCCATCTTGCTTCTGTGCCACTGCAGTCGCACCTGCGGCCAATCTCCTCGCAGGTGCGATCACACCAGAAGGCTCCCAGTTTCAGCAATGCTCTAAGTCTCATTTTCGATCCGTTAACCATCCGAAATCAACTCGAGGCCCCCGGGACTTCAACCAAACACACCAACAAGTCCTGAAATATGATACGAACTTAGTCGAGCTTTCAAACCACATCAAACAATATCAAAAACACGAATCACACTCCAATTCAAGCATAATGAAAACTAAGGAATTTCAACTTCTACAAACGATGCTGAAACCTATCAAATCACGTCCAATTGACGTCAAATTTTGCACACAAGTCACAAATGACACCACAGACCTACTCCAACTCCCGGAACTCCAATCCGAGCCCAGTATCCACAAAGTTCACTCTCGGTCAAACTTTCAAACTTTTAATTTTTGCCATTTCAAGCCTACTTCAACTACGGACCTCCAAATCACAATCCAGACATACTTCTAAGTCCAAAATCACCCAACGGAGCTAACGGAACCATCGAAACTCTATTCCGGAGTTGTTTACACACAAGTCAACATCCGGTCAACCATTTCAACTTAAACTTTCAACCTTAAGACTAAGTGTCTCAATTCATTCCGAAACCTCTCTGGACCCGAACCAACTACCCCGACAAGTCACATAGCAGCTGTAAAAGAATAAATGAGCAGTAAATGGGGAAACATGGCTACAATTCTAAAAGCGACCGGTCGGATCGTTACAGTGTGTTTGGATATAAATTCCATTTGAAAATAAGAAATTGAATAATTATTATTTTAATTGAAATAATCCTAAAAATGTTTAAAATAACGGTTTGCCACCATTTACATTGCACCCACTGAACTATGCAACAATGTTTTAACTTGCAGCACCAGTGCTGAAAATTGCTTGTTCAAATTTTTATCTGATTCCCTAAAATATTAATATTTCTTTAGTACGATGAATTAACACTATCTTTGATTTACTTTAAATTAACACTGGAATTATTTAAGAAATGCATCATTTTGGCCAACTTTTGGTAATTTTGATCAAGGAAATTAGCATTCACTATGCAATCAACTTTGATTCAATAGGGATAATTTAAAAATACTTGCAAATTTAATTAACTATACTAATTATTTTTCAAATAAGTTCAACCATAAACTATGATGAAGAAATTGTGTTACACTATTAAGTATCTCAATCATGCAAAATGAGACTAAGAAAGTATTAACATGATCACCTTATTAATTTCTCAGTTCAAATTATCAGATTCTATATAAAAATTGGAATAATGCATATGCATATTTCACTATTTTAAGATCATGTGTTACCGAACTAGGTGATTACTTATGTAGAATTGTTACAAGTATTGTTGGGCACAGGTCGACGGCATCTAGTATCCAATATGTTGCTATCAGGTTCTAGAAGTTGCTTGACAGCTGTATCATAGTCTTGCTAAATTAATGGACATGATTTAATCCATCAAGAATGTAATGGGCGGTGATGATCATTGGATATTGTCTTTAACTTGGGACATAATAAACTTCGAGCTATCTCATTCGTCGACTTCCCATCAGTTCTCTTCTTCGTTCCTTCATCCTTCTTCATCGTTGTCCCTTTCTACAAATCATCGCCATTATTTTGTGAGCTCGAAATCCTAATGCCAACAAATAGTGTGTATTAGTAATGCTGAGATTTTTAATGATGAAATTATTTCTTATCGTCTGTTTGATTTGACGTATTAAAAAAAATATGCATTGTATATTTTTTTTAAAATTATTTGTTTACAAAAATACCTCTTTATACATGCTTAACCAGGTATTAAAAATTATGATATTGTTAATGTCATAATTTGCTATATATAAGAATAGTACTGAATAGGGTGTATAACGGACATAAGTATTAGTTATACATAAGTTGAAAAACACTACTCCCACGCGTCGGGCTACATAGAGGCAGCAATGACCTGGATACACATGAAATGACATAATTACCCTCTGATTAACTTTTAATTCCAAGAAAGCACTCATGTTGACCATGAGGTGCATGTATTCTCTTTTATTATGAAATAGGAAAAATCCTTAGCATTAAAAAGAGTGTCAAGAATATCAAAATGAGGAATGATAATGTGTACGGAAAAAATCAGGGATAGAGTTACTCCTGATTTTTCGTTGAAGAAGCGAGGAATAACGTTACTCGTTACTAGCTCGAATGAGACCGAAGGTGCCCACAGACCAGAACTATGGGCGGACGAATGATACGTCGGGAATCGAGCATGGCCGAACCCGGGAAGAATCAAGCTCGAGTGAAAAGAAGAATCGAGGGTAAAGGAAAGACGGTTAAGGTGGACAAATGGGGAGCCGAAATATCTACCATCAGTTAGATATTGCAGCACGGATCATGCTCGGTATTAACTACAGATCATATTTTCGTGGGAGGAAAGGAAGAGAAAGATTCTTACCTTGTTTAGACTTGTATTAGGGTTAAAATTCTTCTACTATATAAAAAGGAAGACCTCTTTATTATTTTACACTGTTACTCGCACACATATCAAAGCAATAAAATTTACTTTGGCTTTTAGCAATTGTTTAAGCATTCTTCAATTGTTCATCTGTTTATTTGAATCGGAGCCCTATCTCGAAGGCTCAATCGAGACCGACTATTGGCACTTAAGTTGAATCCAAGGCCTAATTACTACGTCAATTCGGTTTGATCGTCTCATTTCATTTCAATTCAATTATTTACTGTTCTTTGATTATTTGTGCTAAATCAAATCACATATCCTTTAAACCGAGTATAAATTTAATTGTTATCCTTTTTAAGGGTAAACAGTTTGGCGCCCACCATGGGGCTAAGGATAGTAGTGGTGATTTTTTAATACGAATCTTGATAACACACTCTATTTTACACCTGTTCTTTGAAGTTTGATTTTAGGACTATTTAATATGTCATATTCTCAATGTGCTCACTTAGGTGTTGACGTCGAGTCAGGCCACCACGATGAAAATAACAATGGGTCCCGAGCAATAGCATACCCCCTATCAACCCTAATGGCATCCCGATTGCTGATCCAATCGATGTCAATTCACAGGTTGTTGTCAACATCAACCTACCGATTGATCCCAATAATAGCATTCACGGGGCACCTTGGCCATCGGTTCGCAAGGCACCCGAAGGGGGAGGCGATGGAGTTAGCTTACGTTTGATATTTGAAATGTTGCAAGCTCAACAGGTTGCCATAACACAACTACAGAGTCAAATTCACGCGCACAACACGGCTGAACCTGAACGGGTTGGAGAAGACACTCGGAAGGAAGAACGAATTATCACAGAACCCGACGGGTCCGGATTCAGAGAAATTTCTAAGGTGATGAAAATGCTCGAGGAACTGACAAAACGGGTGAAATCCGGCGAAAAGAAGATAGAGGCGAATGACAAGAAAGTAGAAACTTACAACTCGAGGGTCAATCAGATCCCGGGAGCACCTCTGATATTAAAGGGACCAGATTCCAAAAAGTTCATTCAGAAGCCTTTTCCCTCGAGCGCGGCACCGAAGCCAATTCTGAAAAGGTTCCGAATGCCTGATATTCCCAGATAAAATGGGACCACAGATCCAAACGAGCATGTGACCTCTTACACATGTGCAATAAAAGGCAATGATCTTGAGGATGATGAGATCGGGTCGGTATTGCTGAAGTAATTCGGGGAAACATTGTCCAAGGGAGCGATGATATGGTATCACAACTTACCTCTAAACTCTATTGATTCGTTTGTTATGCGTGCAAATTCCTTTGTTAAAGCTCACGCCGACGCTATTAAAGTTGAGACGAGGAAATCGGATCTGTTCAAAGTCAAGCAAAAGGATAACGAGATGCTTAGGAAATTCGTGTTGAGATTCCAGATGAAACGAATGGACCTAGCCCTAGTTGCAGGCGTTTGGGCCATTCATGCATTTACTCAGGGGCTCAACCGCCGAAGTTTGGTTGCGTCTCAACAACTGAAGCAAAATTTGGTAGAGTACCTAGCGGCCACCTGGGCCAATGTCCACAATATGTATTAGTAAAATATCAAAGTCGAGGACGACCAATTAGGAACTCCCTCGGGGTCGGTTTATCCCAATAGAGCGAACGACAAGTCTAAAAGAATAGTGGATTAGGAGTCGAGGCCACCTCGAGACTGATACAGCCTTACAACTCAGATAGATGGGGAAACAAACCTAGTCACTGTCCGACCAGGAACGACAGAATGAACGATTATGGTCCGAGCAATTGAGGGTTGGTGAATAGAAACGGTTTCGACAGATCCCCCAGAGTCAGAGATGCCCCGAGGCTATCAGAATATAACTTCAACATGGATGTAGTAAGTATAGTTTCATCCATCGGTCGCATAGAGGAGACCAAATGGTCGAGGCCACTCCTAGCATAGAGGGATCGCATTTTATGTGCAAACATCACGATACTCACGGGCACAAAACCGAGGATTGTCGGCAGTTAATGGAAGAAGTGGCTCGTTTGTTCAACAATGGGCATCTTCGTGAATTTCTAAGTGAGCAGGCCAAAAACCATTTCAAGAACAAGGATGCCAACAAGCAGATCGAGCAGGAAGAACCTCAACATGTGATTAACATGATTATCAGAGGAGTAGATATTTCACAAGGACCAATGATAAAACACACCAAAGTTTCTATCACGAGAGAAAAACGAACTCAAGATTATGTTCTGGAAGGATCCATCTCGTTTAGTGACGAGGATGCTGAGGGTGTCATTCAATCTCATAACGATGCACTGGTAATATCTATACTCATTAATAAATCTCGAGTTAAGCGTGTGTTAATTGATGCAGGTAGCTCGGCCACATCATCCGATGGAGAGTCGTGGAACAACTGGGGTTGTTGGATCAGATCGTACCAGCAGTTCGAGTACTGAATGGATTCAATATGGAGTGTGAGACAATGAAGGGTGAAATCACCCTACTGGTCAACATGGTTGGGACCATTCAGCAAGCAAAGTTCTATGTGATCGAGGGGGATATGAAGTACAATGCCTTGTTCAGAAGACTGTGGGTTCATAGCATGAGGGTGGTACCATCGACCTTGCACCAAGCGTTAAAATTTCTAACTCCAGGTGGGATCAAAACAGTCTACGGGGAACAACCGACCTCAAAGGAGATGTTCGTCATCGAAGAAGTGATCCCACCACCCGCGGTCATAATATCAGAAGATAAGGGACTGATCGAAGAGAAAGGCATTAAATAGAAATCACACGTCTCGGCCTCGACCGAGCCGGAAAAACGGGAGGAGCGTCTAACCAATAAAGAAGATGATTTCGGGGTCCCGAGATCCTTCGTAGCACCTGATGATGCTAATGCCACCAAGTCAACAATTGAGGAACTGGAACAAGTCATATTGTTCGAACATCTGCCAGATAGGAAGGTATACCTAGGCACGGGGCTAACCCCCATTCTCAGGAAACAACTCACTGGTTTTCTTAAAGCTAATGCCGATTTCTTTGCCTGGTCCCACTTAGATATGACAGGAATCCCACCGGATATAACAACTCACAAATTGAGTTTGTATTCAAAATTCCAGCCGATTAAATAAAAGAGAAGGCCACAATCCGAAGTCAAGCACGTATTCATCAAAGATGAGGTATCTAAACTTTTAAAAATAGGTTCCATTCGGGAAGTTAAATACCCAGAATGGCTAGCTAACGTAGACATCGTACCTATAAAGAGAAACAAACGTAGAATGTGTAGATTATAAGGATTTGAATAAGGCATGTCCAAAGGACTCATTTTCTTTGCCTAACATCGACCGAATAATCGATGCAACGGCAGGGCACGAGACGCTGAGCTTTCTCGACGCGTATTCTGGGTACAACCAAATACGGATGACCAAGAGAAAACTTCTTTATAACTAAGTTCGACACTTATTGTTATAGCGTGATGCCATTTGGGTTAAAAAATGCCGGTGCCACATATCAACGTCTAGTTAACCGAATGTTCAAGGAACAAATAGGGAACTCAATGGAGGTTTATATTGATGATATGTTAGTTAAGTCCCTAAGAATAGAGGACCATTTGAAACATTTGTAGAAAACCTTTGACATACTGAGGGAATATAATATGAAGTTGAACCCGGAGAAGTGTGCCTTCAGAGTCGGCTCGGGCAAGTTCCTTGGCTTTATGGTATCTAACCGAGGAATAAAGATAAACTAGGATAAGATAAAGGGAATAGATGATATCACCGTGGTCGACAACATCAAGGCAGTGCAGAGGCAACCGGGCAAAATAGCCGCATTGGGCCAATTTATTTTCCGGTCATCGGATAAAAGCCACCAATTTTTCTCGTTACTAAAGAAAAAAAGTAACTTCGCTTGGACCCCGGAGTGCCAAAAGGCTTTGGAAGAACTCAAACAATACTTATAAGCCCTCCTTTGTTGCACACCCTGAAAGCGAATGAGCAGCTATACCTTTACTTGACGGTGTTCGAGGTACCGGTAAGTGGTGTCCTAGTTTGAGAAGAAGAAAGTACGAAATTTCCTATATAATATGTTAGTAGAACCTTAGGTGATGCCAAAACGAGGTATCCACACTTAGAAAAATTGGCGCTTGCCTTGCTAAGCGCATCTAGGAAACTAAAACCATAATTGCGATGTCGCCCTATGTGTTTCGTGACCTCGTACTCGTTAAGGAATGTTATGCATAAACCCGAACTCTCAGGCCAGCTAGTAAAATAGGCCATAGAGATTAGCGGGTACGATATTGAATACAAACCCTGAACAACTATAAAGTCCCAGATATTGGCAGAATTCATGGCCGATTTCACACCGACCATGATCCCCAACGTCGACAAAGAATTATTACTTGCCTCGGTGACTAGCTCGGGGGTCTAGACCCTATTCACGGACAGTGCCTTCAATGTGAAAGGGTCCGGGTTGGGTATCGTACTAAGACCCTCCACAAGTAGCATAATAAGGCAATTAATTAGAACCGTGAAATTGACTAATAATGAAGCCGGATATGAGGCTATGATTGCAGGTCTAAAATTGGCTAAAAGCCTGGGGGCCGAGGTAATCGAAGCCAAGTGAGATTCCCTCCTCGTTGTTAACTAGGTCAACAGAACATTCGAAGTCAAAGAAGACCGGATGCAGAGGTATTTTGATAAAATGCAAATAGCGTTACATCATTTCTTAGAGTGGACGATACAACATATACCTTAAGATCATAACAGTGAGGCTAATGCATTGGCTTATTTAGGATCCTATGTAGACTCCGAAGAATTTAACTCCAGAACGGTGGTACAATTAATGAGCTCAGTAATAGAGGTCGGTCATGACGAGGTAAATTCAACAAGTTTGACTTGGGATTGGAGAACAAATACATGGACTACCTTCATAAGGGGAAACTGCCATCGGATCCTAAAGAATCAAGGGCCCTTCAAACTAAAACTGCCAGGTTTTGCTTGGTTGAAGGACAACTGTACCGAAGGTCATTTTTCAGATCGTTAGCAAGATGCTTGGGGACCAAGGAGATCGATTACGTGACGAGGGAAGTCCACGAGGGGACTTGCGGAAACCATTCGGGAGCGAAATTGTTGGTTCGGAAATTGATCAGGGCCAGGTATTATTGGAAAGAAATGGAGAAGAATGCGACGAATGCCAAAGGCAAGCCCCGATGATCTACCAACGGAGGGAGCTGCTTCACCCAGTCCTTTCCCCTTGGCTGTTCATGAACCGGGGAATGGATATCATAGGTCCTTTACCACGGGCACCCGATAAGGCTTAGTACATCTTGCTCATGATCGATTACTTCTCCAAGTGGGTTGAAGCACAGATATTTGAAAAAGTTTGAGAAAAAGAGGTTATCGACTTCATCTGGGATCATATAATCTGTCGGTTCGGGATACCGACCAAAATTACGTGTGACAACGGGAGAAAATTCATCAGCAGCAAGGTCAATAAGTTCTTTGGAAATCATAAAATCAAAAAGATTTTATCAACCTTATCACCCGAGCGCGAATGGTCAAGCAGAATCGACAAACAAAACCATACTACAAAACCTGAAGAAGAGGTTGACCGACTCAAAACAAAAGTGGAAAGAAATTCTGCCCGATGTACTATGGACGTATCGAACAACTTCGAGGTCAAGTATTGGTGAGATATCGTTCTCTCTAGTCTACGACACAGAAGTTTTGACTCTGGTAGAAGTGGGAGAACCGAGATTAAGGTTCCAATATGATATGAAAACATCGAACGAGAGGCCATGGCCACAAGTATAAACTTAGCAAACGAAATGCGAGAAGCCGCCCTAGTCTGGTTAGCAGCTCAAAAGCAGCGAACGGAAAGATATTACAACTGAAGGGCAAACCTTCGACACTTCCAAGTCGGGGACTTGGTATTGAGGAAATTAACACTACATCCCAAGAACCCGAATGATAGGAAATAGGGCCCGAACTGGGAAGGACCATACAGAGTCACTGATATAATCGAAAAAGGCTCGTACCAGCTTGAGTCCAAAAATAGCGTACAAATTCAAAACAACTGGAATGTGGCACACTTGAAGCGGTACTACTGTTGAGGTATGGATACCTAAATTTCGTTGAGGTTTATTATCCTTTGCACTAACTCGTGTAGGCACTCAATCGAGGTTAGGTCCAAGAATTAGGTCTGAAAGCACGTGTTGTACTCCTTTTCCCTTTGACCGATTTTTCCCCAAGTGGGTTTTATGGCAAGGTTTTTAATGAGGCAACAGTAAGTGTGCTACTTTAGTTTTGAAGACCGGTGAAGCACCAGGTACTGGGGACTGCCCGCATTAGATCATTAGCACTCGAGCCCTCAAAATTTGGTTTCAAGTGCTAAGGGACTATCACACCTTGGATCGAGATTTGAAGATCTGAGTTCGGAAACTTCGAAGATAATTTTACTCGACATCAAAAGCCAAGGCTTGAATAGTAGGATTCGTTGTAAAGGTCAAACGATCAAGTGAATCGTGCCCGGATAGTTCGTTCTTGCCATGGCAGATAGTTTTTGTATCTTCGATTATTTACACTATATTTGAAGTAATAAAGTGAGAAAATTCACCTTACATAAGCCCCGAGGGCACGAGACTGGAGGCATGAAACCAAAGGCAGTAAGAGTCCATGAGACCGTGCCAAATTATTTAAAGACCCCTAAGCCTACGGGTCTCTCTAAACCGGGGACTGCTGTCCGATAGTAAGATTGGAAAAATCAGGTTACTAAACCCCGAGGGCACCAAGCCTACAAGGCAAGGCCTAAATATGAATGGCCACGACCAACTTAAGGTACGAAGCCATTGGAGCTTCGATCCCGATGTATAAACGACACGGAGACGTCTTAGATCGTAAGTATAAAAAATAAGGTCCTTACACATCTTAAGTCTAAAAAGACTATTTCCGATCTAATCGAATCAACCGGTTTTGAATTACGGCCAAGAAAAGGGCCACCTTTGACAAAGATTAACTGTGTCCAAATAAATGATTGGAACGTTTTAATTAAGACTTCGTTTCATTTTTGTTAGATCCTCCGCAGTCAAAGCAACTCGAAGCCGTTGCTTGACCCAGACTTTATTCGGGCATCAGAAGTTGAACAATTTGAGAAATGTCAAACTTTATGCAAGGCATTGATGATGTATTAAGTCCGTGACACAAGTTATATATTCTAAGTCCTAAGCAGAAGCAAATGCAGAAACATTAAAGGACATAATGTATAGACGAAGGGTAAATTCTCATATTTGTCAAAAAATATTTACAGAGGTATGATAAAATGGCCCCAAAATACAAAATATACAATTGCAGAAAAACAAAAATAATAATAATACAAAACTAACTAAGGCATTTGCTGCCTAATCTTCATCGGAGCCCAGCTCGCTAGCTGACCCTTCGGGCTGATACTTTACTTTGGCCTCAGCTTCGAACCTCTTGGCCTCCTCAAGCTTGGCTGCTATGTTGACGTTCTAGATCTCATCGAGAGCTTCCCTCAGTGATAGCCACTTCACATACTCAGCCTTCGTTATAATATGAGCTTCAACTATCTCGACATCAGTCTTATACTGGGCCAACATGTTATGTACTTCTGGGACCTCATTCGAAGCCACCTCTAATTTGGACTTCAATGTAGTATACTCATGACCAAGAGCATCACGCTCTGTGATAGCCGAGGCAAGTTGTTCTTGGAGTTCCTCATTCATCCAATACTATTTGTCGGCCTTTTCCTTCATCACTCACAGCTGCACTCTCGTCGATGCCAAATCCTCTTTGGTGGCATCCCGCTCTGATTCTAGGCTATCCATTTTTCCTTTAAGCTCATCAACTAAAGCCTTGACCTCGTCCATTTTGGATCTAAGCTGGTCTATAAAAGTTATTTTATCCTAGACCTGTAATGTTGCGGCGTTAGCATTGGCGTTTATCCTCTCATTATCAATCTCGAGCACCCTTACCTTTTCAACTAGAAGGGCATGGTCCTGTTTTGCTTTCGAGGCCTCCTTCTGGACTTTCTCCAGTTCAGTTTGGAAGGCATAGCGGTCAGCCATGTCCCTAAGGACTTCATCCTTCTGCTCACCAAGAGCTTTGTACATCTATGTTTTCTGGACCTGCTCCTTGGGCTCAAATTCGAGGTGACTCACCTCCATCCTGGACTGGTGAAATATTTCACACCGAGGCCTGAGATATAGAAAGAAAATTGTTAGGAAACCATTAAGGCAATGGGAACTCATTAAGATGAAAAGGGAAGAAGGTATACCCAATTCAGCGCCTGCTGAGCCTCATTGAAAAGGCTTGGCCCGTCTATCTAGTTCATCTTTACTTGGTGTTCATCGGTTACAAGGAACTGAGATAGCTGGCCACTTCGAGTGGCCCGGATAACATGCTAGTATCCATCGGTACTGTGAACATGACCATTTGTTTTCATTCAGGGTCCACACTCGGGGAGAGAAACTACTTCTCGAGCTTTGAGCTCGAACTCAGACCACCTGATCCCCGTTGCATGGCCCTTTTTGAGATCTCCTGATGGCCAAAATAAGAGTAATCCTCCAGCATGCCGACATCCAGACCCTCCAAAAATGACTTAAGGGCATCATCCACAACTCGAGATGTTTCGGTCGGTTTCTCTTCGGCAACCCGAGCTTCATCTAAAATGGCCTCCATACAAGGTGGTGAATCTTAAATATGGATGATGGCGTCGCTTTCAGAGGTGGCCCTTCTCGGGACCGGAGGGGCTTCTTGCGAAGCAGCAGCCACATGTTCTTCTTCGAGTCCTCGAGCTAAGGAGGATTCAACCCTACAAGCATCCTCCTCTGGGTCCTCCAACTCTTGGTCGACATCAATCGGCTCGTGAATGAAGAACTCAATGTCCTCGTCATCTTTGGGAAAATATATGAGCTGATGAAGAGCTTCGGAATCTGGGACTCGGGCACCCGAAGTCTTTTTGGTGCTCTTTCTGACCTTGAGCACAATTCTTTTCCTCTTCTTGGCCTCGGCAAGAGCGTCCGAGGAGTCTGGAGATCTTTTCTTCTTCTTCTTCTTCTTCATTTTCTCCTCCTTCTTCGCAGAAGCTTTGACAATGGGCTGTAGAGAAGCAGAGGGTTTTGTAGATGGGGTTGAGGTCACGGCATCAATGATTTCTTGAAGTTTGGTGGTCTTAGGCAAACCTGTGAAAAAAGGACTTAGTCATAATGATGACAGCATAAAAAATGACCCAGAGAAACATTCAATCAAAAAAGGGAGGGCAGTCATCATGAGAACGAGCCTCCCACTTGCCTTTGGAGAGCTTACGCCACTTACGCTCGAAATAGGTAAGTTGCTTACATGTACCCTCAACCCACTCCCTAAAATGTGGGACCGCATTGGGAACTCGGGGGACAGCTACATGTCAAATGAAACATGTCTTGAGAATGCAAAATAGATACAAGAAAGTACTTTGACGGCTTAAGAGGAAGTAAACTTACGGTTTGGGTTTCATTTCTCGGGGAACGAAATGAACTCAAAAGGAATGAGGTCCTCGGTCTTTATGCGAACAAACCTACCCTACCAACCTCAGTCCCTGTCTTCGTTTATACAGGAGAAGGGAGCTTTCTTTGCCCGACGGGCAAGTTTGATTAACCTTCTCGGAAGATTCGGGGGCCATAAACTTAGAGCATGTGATCGACCGTGAGTTGAGACTTCTCCGTATCATTCGTAATGACAGAGAAGGGTCACGATCCTCCAAAAGGGTAGGTGAACTTGCCGAAGGCAAATTTCGTACCTTTTGGAAAACTTGAGGACCACCGTATCAACAGAACCAAATGTGAAAGGATACATGTAAATACTTAAGTATCCTTCCATGTGCGTCGTGATGTCCTCATCAAGATTGAGAACGACTATGTCCTTGTCTTCTCATTTACAGTCCTCTTGGACAACCTTGAGTGTCTCCTTGGTAATGGAGCAAATGTACCTCTACGTCTCCTCACCCCAATCCCCTTGTGCGGAGGCTTTCTCGACTTTAAAGTCATTATCTATGGAGCAGCCACCGGGGATAAAATTGGTAAGAGGAGGTCCCGGGGCTACTACCGGAGGCACTGCCTTGGTGCCTTTGGCCGAAGAAGGAGTCATCAGTGCGGTGTTTTGGGGTAAAAAATTTGAAGTCTTAGCCATCTCTGTCTGGGAATATGAATATTTGAAGGTTTGATATAAAGTTTTGAAGATTTGGTATGAAGATTTGAAGGTTTGGAGATGAACTATGAAGATATGAAGATGTGAAGAACATGTTATGAAGATTTGAAGGATTGGTGAACAGATTAGGGTATAAAAAACTCTAGGGTAACTCAAAGAAATTTGAAATTAGAAAGTAAAAAAGTGAAAATAGGAAACCAGAACTTTTATAGGGAAAGTGTAATGAATGCATGAAGTTTCACATTCGGTAACTACCGGGGATGATCAACCGGTGGTTGGCGCGTGTCCAAAATCAGAGCAACGAGACTGATGAGATGTTTCGGTTTGTCAACTTGCAATGGGTGTGCGGGGGAAGGAACCGGGGTCAATTAATCACTTCTCATCGCTCCTATAATCTACTCTCCGAGAAGTGAGGGGACTATCTGTGTACGGATAAAATCAGGGATAGAGTTATCCCCGATTTCCCGTTGAAGAAGTGAGGAACAACGTTACTTGTTGATGACGTCCAAATCCACTACTAAAAAGTAAATGGACGCTATCGCATGCAATATAATTTACCCAACTATGAGTTGGGGTTGAATCCCACAAAGAACAATATGTAGGCGATTAGGCGTGTAAGAGAATTATCACTTATTATGCTAAGCCAAACACTTAGAAAGGTTTTGAGAAAATATTTATAACTAATTACGAAAATGTAAAGTAACCTAGAAAACAAGTAAAATGATCAATGGCTACAAGCATATATGCATTCGGAATTACACTCAAGTAACGATCTAATGTATTTCATGATTTTACAAATATGAGTGAGTTTATGTTAATTAGCCTCGGGTAATAATTCTATATTAGCTTCTTCCGAAGACTAACAAGACTTCCTAATTGAATTATCCCTAAAACAATTAAGAGATTAAGCACACCCGAATATGGCTACAAGTTGTTCAATCCTATCCCTAGGTAGAATCTATAAAGTGAGGGTTAACGCCTCAAGTTCTTGTTAATTAATCTTTCCCAACCCCAAATTATCTTTTCCAAAATCAATTCGAAGTTAATGGGCGAGTCCTAGAGTTAGTTAATCCATTTGGAAACATTTAAGAACAAGAATAATTAAAGAAACAATAACTCACTTCAATATAAATAAAAATCGTTCAATACATTAGTACAACAAGATATTTAATCCACACTTTAAATGTGAATATTCCATAAACAAGATTCAAGGGTTGAAAAAAAAATACTACACACTTAGATATACAATACAAAGTAAGGAAATGAAGAAATGAACATAAATGGGTAAGAAATTCTCAACCAAAAGCTTCAAATCTTCAAGACCCAAGTATGTGTGCAAGAACCCTAGCTCCAAAACTTGTCTTCTCTAGTCAAGAGACTGAAAATAATCCAAAAATATCCAGAGATCGGCCAAAAATATTTTACAAATGAGCTAGATCGTGTATTAAATGGTTTGGGGATAAAGGATGTAAAATTACAGAAGAGCTTAGAACTGAAGCGTGATCTTTGCATTTGCGAAGCTATGTTCACATTTGCGAACCCTGAATTTCTTGTTGACTATCGCATTTGCGATGAAGGACTTCACATTTGCGAAGGTTGACTGTCTTGTTTCACTTCGCATTTGCGGACCTTATTTCGCATTTGCGAACATTATTTGACTCAGTTGGATTCGCAATTGCGATTCACATGTTCGCATTTGCGAACATTGACTTTCTTAGTTGACTTCGCAATTGCGAGCTACTGCTCGCATTTGCGACCCTTGAGGCCAATTTCCAGATTTCTGCTTTTGAGCCCCTATTTGATTTATTTTTGCTTGGTTTCTTCTCGATCACTTCTAAATCACATAAAACCTATAAAATAGAAGTAAACAACATTAAACATACTATTTTATCAATCAAACATAGCAAAAATCTAAGATTAAAGACGAGATAAGTTGGAAATTACCAACTTATCAAACCCCCAAACTTAAATTATTGCTTGTCCTCAAGTAATCAAAGCACAAAATCTCCTTCCAAGTATTTAAATCAATAGTGCATCAATATCATACCAAGTCAAAAGGTCTACTTTAAGTACAAACACATGACTTTGATTGGTACCAACAATTAATCCAAAGCATATGAACACCAAAAACTTCTCATAAATTTTATTACAATTCAAGTGCTCAAACACTATGTTAATCAAAGTAGCAATCAAGTTATGACACTAAAGCTTCAAAATTTGCCTCTTTATCGCAAATAACTTTCCCTTGTTTATTCCTCCCAATTGAAAATGGGATTAAATTCACAACTCAAATCTCATGTGCCCTCACACTTAAGAGAGAATCCCACTCATAAATTGTAATTCAAAATATATATGGGATATCAAATGGAAATAATTAACTCTTTCTCACAAAGATATTCAAATACACACAAGTAGTACCATAGGCTTGCCCTTCATGTATTTCTCCACTAATGTAGACAAACTTGGTTCAAAATCAATTAGGACTTAAAGGGTTTTAGTTTAGGCTTTTGGTTAAGGTAGGGCACAATTTTGGTTAGAGTGACTCAAAACCTCCCTAAGAATCAAAGTACACTTCCTTCAAGAACTTTTCCTCCCTTTCTTCATTTTTCATTTCATCACCTAGTCTTCCATTTATTCACAATTCCTTATTTTTCCTTCTTTTTTCTTCTTTCTTACTCATTTTTTTAAATCAAGGAAGGTTTCACTATATATATATATATATATATATATATATATATATACCTTTCACCTTTTAAGCAACTTTCACATCATAACTTTTCCAATCTTCACCCCCAAACTTAGGCTTTTAGCCTATGTTTACACTTTCAAAGTACTTAGGGAGGTAGGATGCTAAAAGATAGATCAATAAAGAACAAAGGGTTAAATCTTGTAACATAGTTGCCAAAGAAAAAGTTTAAAAGCTCAAAAGGGGTTGACTAGGGATAATATGCAAGGGTAAGAAATTTAAGGCATAATAACGGTCCAAGAAAGGCCTAACATCATTTTTCAAACCAAGTTATTCTAGGATTTCGTCTTAAAGCACATTCCGGACAATTTCTAGACTACAAATAATGCAAAAGAACTCACAATAAATCTCACCACACATGGCATATGAAAACTCGAGTAGAATACAAATCCAAACTCCAATTGAAACTAATGAACTCAAAGAAGTTACATACAACCTAAGAGACTATTTAATGAATCAAAGAGCCAAAAATTGAGTCTAAAAGTCATTACAATGATCTTTACTTCAATCATTTTTATTTTTTAATGATTAAGAATTCATATGCCGAGGTTTAAATCATGTTGGTACCAAGCAAGCTACAAATTGGCCAATAGGCATAAACCCCAACTCATACCACTTATTCTCCTAAATTAACAAAAAACTATATCTAAACTACAAGACTAATTCCCTTAAGAAGGTCGCCAAGCTATCCATCATTAGGAAAGGTCGACACACTAATTTACCAAAAAATACCCGGTTCAAAAAGAAAATTGGCATCATCGAAAAAAGAACCGTGGTACAAAGAAAACCAAGGGTATTGCCAACAAAATAAAACATACTATTTAAAAAAAAATCAAGAAGCTAATAAACATCAATTAAATAAAACATACTAAAAAAATCAAGAAGCTAGTAAATATACTAATATAACACATCACATGATAACAAAATATCAATCTACCATATCAACAGTTATACAAGAAGCCACCCCTAACTAGAAATCCTGCAATGTCCTCAATGCAACTAAACAAAATAGAGTAAAATGGTGGAAAGTGCTTCCTGAATACTACATCACGTGCTCTCCTCGCTGTCGGACTCAGTCGAAACCTCTTCCTTTTCATCGGACCAATGAACTGGAGCATCATCATTATCTTCCGGCTCGGTCGATGGCACTGACTCTTGAGGCTTTAGAACTTTCCATAGCCCTTTCACACCCTTCCACATGCAGGTGAAGAATTTGTCTCTCTTTTTCTCCCTCTTCTTCATCCTGGTGTGTGCATTTACGAGCTTGGCATGAGAATTACTCAAAGTATCGTGCGCTGTGGCCAAATCAGTGTATGCTTTCTCCAGCTGCTTAAGGTGACCCCCCTGATTGTTCTGATCATCAAGATACTTTTGAAATTCTTTCTTTGAAATGCATACAGAGGGTCCCTCAGATGTTTCCCTAAGTCCCTGTGGAAGGCCAGCTACTAGGTCGCGAATCTGTCGGATTTCCTCAGAAAGCATAACAAATGGTCCCCTTGCAGAAGATGATGGCTGGCTACCCTGGTCGGTCTAAGAAGACGATCCTAACTTTCTCTTTTTGCTTTTCATGGCGCCACCCTCTCCTTTTTTATTCAATGGAGCAATAGGTTTTCCCGAATCTATCCAGTTGTCTTCCGCATCCTCCTCAACCCCTGCAAGGTGGCACAACTCAGTGATAAAAGATGGGAACATCAGTGATTGACCATTCTGCCTCAGATAATCCCTCACCTTATTGATGAAAATCGCACCAATGTTAACCCGAATATCATCAATAATGGAAGTGATCATTTGAGCTCTTATTGTTGGTACATTCCATATATTTCCCGTAGGAGAGATGCGACTGCATATGATGGCTAGCCATATCTTTACTTCAACAGTGAATTATTTAGATGTGATCCCTCTTTTTTCAGCTGCCAATGGAACATCCACACTCGGGCACAATTTGGAGACTAACCACTCGCCTGAGGCACAATATTTCTCATGGAATGGTTCCATGTCATGGTCCTGCAGGTGATAGATTCGATTCACAACTTCAGCTATGAAATTCACCATTTTGCCACGAATCCTCATGATTGGCTTTCTTAACTTGATGGCTGGAAGATTAGAAAAGAATTCCCTCACGCATTGCTCATTTGATTTGCAAGGCTGAGGGGAAAAACAGGTCCATTCCATGGCCACAAGCCTCTGATGGAACTCGGGAAGAGGTTCTAGGACTTTTTCCAGCAATATACCACTTTCCAGGAGCAACTTCTTCGTAATCAACTCGGTATAGTACCCTTCCTAGCATTCCAATGACAAGAACCGGTGTTGGTCATAGTTCTCCACCACTTCCAAAGGGTAGTCATTCGCAGATTCGTCGGAGTTAGAGCTCATTTTCAGCTTATGGTACCTGTAAACAAAGTATTGGAGTGAAGACGTGGTATGGCTATGAAATAAATTGCAAAATGAGTTCAATATGCCAAAGAAATGATTGGACAGTCTGATGGTAGACTATAATCACGTGTTTTAGTCGCTTATTTCTCTCTAATTCACTGCACTTTACTTGTGTTTGAGCTTTAATTGGAAGTATTTTGAATTTATTGCGTATTTTATGCCTTGTAAGAATGATTGAGAGTTATGTAAATGTTGTGGAACTAATTCGAGCTATTTGGAGCTTTGAAGTCTGAGTGAAAGCCCAAAAAAATAAGCCGGGATTGTGTTCGAGGGTCGAGGATCACTTCTGGACGTCAAAAATAAAGGAAGAAGCAACAGCTGAAGAAATGCACTAGTGCGACGCACTGGGCGACTCATAGTGCGACACAGTAGGATAAATTTATGTAAGAAGATTGACAAAGTTCAGAGGATGAGTTTCTGAGGTCTGACAGAAAAATACACTAATGCTAGGCATAGTGCATGGCATAGTGCGTAGCATCAGTACAAAATTCTGCCAGACAAGCTAAGTTTAGAGAGTTTACGACATAGAAAATTGCACCAATGTGACACACTAGGCGTAGCATAGTGCGATACATCAAAAGCATTAAGTTTGCAAGTTTTCCTATTTCGGCTAGGAAAAGGGTGATTTCGTTTGGGCCCGACCCTACTTGATACAACTACATGGGAAAACATTATTTTTTGGACTTTTAACATACTTTAAACCTAAGGAGGCTAAGGAGGAGTTGGAAGAACACAAGCACAAGGATTTCATCATTCCTTCCTCACTCAAGACCCGAGTTTGGATCGAATCTATGTTTTCCTATACTTTAATTTTATTTGTCATGAATTGCTCCATATCTATGGAGTAGTTCTCTTTAGGGTTTGATGGATTTGGTGTATTGATGATTGTTTGTGGATTATAAGTCTAGTTTATGTATTAAAGTGTTTTTGGATGATTTAATTATTGCATCTATATTGACTAGTTCATGTAATCGAGAGATGCATAACTTGTGAAATCTTTGCATTATATTGTTGGTTGAGTTCATTAATTTTTCTTAGTAATCGAAAGAGGCTAGTTGAATCATTGATTAAACCTAGTTAGGGGGATAATCGAGAGAGGTTCTCCTAAAGACCAATCCACTACGCATTCTTGCATATCTTCACGTGCTTAAATTGGTTTATCTTGTGAGGTTAAAACTTAATCGAGAGAAGAGTTTTTGCTGAACGTTTGAACTAATAATTAAGTGAATTTGAGAGACTCACTTGAACATTATAAGTGAATTATATAGAGTTAGATCCCAAATAATTATCTTGCACCTGCCCTATCAAAACCCTATATTCTCCCACTGATAACTTTCTTTGCTTATTCCTTGTTTTGATAGTCATTAGTCAATAGCTTTAGACTCTTAGTTAATTTTAGTTAGAGATAATATAAATCTCAATTGTTGATCATCTTGGATAACAATCAAGCTAGAAACTACGAGAATACTATTTAAATCCAATCCCTATGGATACGATGTTATACTATACTATATTTGATTAGCGAGCATAATTTAGGTGTGTGTTTCGAGCTCGTCAAAGTTTGGCGCCATTGCTGGGGATTGTCAATCAATAGTGTTTGAAATAGTTTATAGTGCTAATTCAGAAATTTTTATTTTTATTTTTAGTGTTTCCTTTTTATGTTTGGTGTTCTTTGACTGTGCGCAGGCTACAGGTTAGGTTGGTGCATGACTCGAGCTTCTGCGAAAGAAGTGCTACCATACGAACCAGATATAGAAAAACAACTGCGACATCAGAGGAAGGAAAGAAATCTCACCGAGACATCAGCAAAGGTTGGGCAATCCTCAACCAAAGAAGATATGGCAGGAAACAGTGATGATAATATAGATTTGGCTGCGAGAGAAATAGTCCAATGACGAGAATAAGCTGCACGTGATGTTAAAGAAGCAGCTATTAGAGATGCACAGATTATCTACGAAGAAGAGAGGGGTCGTAGAATTGCTCAAAATCAACCCTTGGGTGTAGACCAATTACGAAATATAGCTCCCATGCCTGGGAGACCACTTAGCAATTATGCTAGACCGGTCTACAATCAAGGTTTATCAAGTGTTAGACCACCTCCAATTGCAGCAAATAATTTTGAGTTGAAGCAAGGGTTGCTTCAAACTCTTCAGAATTATTGTGTCTTCAGAGGGAAGCCAAACAAAGATCCAAACACACATCTAATGGATTTCGAGGAGATTATGAACACCTTTCAATACAATGGGATGTCACAAGATGCAATGTACTTAAGGGCATTCCCCTTTTGACTCAAAGATGATGCAAAGTAGTGGCTTCGGAGCTTGCCCACGGGATCAATAATAACATGGGAGGAGATGACCAGAAAATTCCTTGACAAATATTTCTCTTCAGCTATGACGGGCAAGTTTAGAAGAAAAATCCATAACTTTTGCCAAAAATATATGGAAACTGTTTTTGAAGCATGGGAGAGGTTTAAGGAGATTGTTCGCAAGTGTCAACATAGCGGAATTGAACTCTGGATGCAACTCTAGGACTTTTGGGATGGACTGACACCAACCTCACGTATAACATTGAGCAATGCAGCTAGAGGCCCATTGATGAAGAAGACTCCAGAGGAGATAGTCACAATTCTTGATGAGTTATCTGAAGATGCAAATTAGTGGCCCTCTGAGAGTGCTGAAAGAAGAAGATCAACTGGTGTTCGCCAGGTTAATGCTAACACATCTGTGCAGGTACAGCTTAATGCTATGGCCAAAGAGATAAGGAAGCAGACCTTAGCCTCGATACAAAGTGAGACTTACACAGCTTGTGATATATGTACAAGGGGACACCCTACTCATGAGTGTCAAGCCTTAACTGAGGAAGTAATTACTGTGGGAAACTACAATTTCAATTTAATGGGTTAGAGGCACCCCAGTTTTTCATGGAGTTCACTTGGAGGTACTGCGAATGCTTTGCAGCAAAATAATACTAGACCGCAGGGACAAGGAGCTCCAGTATACCAAAATCAGCAGAGGCAGCTATTTCAGCCTCAACAACCCATTTGGCCTAGTCTAGAGAATCTAATGAAGGCTTTCATTATCAAGACAGATGAGAGGCTGGACACTCATGGAGCAGCTATCAAAGAATTGGGCACTGGTTTGCGAAACCTGGAGAGACAAGTGGGATAGATTGCAACAATATTATCTGAGAGGGTTCCAGGCACTCTCCCCACTGACACTGAAAAGAATCCCAAAGAAATACTGAATGTTGTAACTCTGAGAAGTGGGCAAGTGTTGAAAGATCCCAACCTGGTCCAAAAAGAGGTGGTACTTGAAAAAGAAAGTGGGGAGCAACTGAAGAATGATGTTGATAAAAAGAATAAAGGACCGATGAAAACTGAGAAGAAGAAGAAGGAAGAAAAATCGAGAAGGGAGGAACCTGAGAAGAGCGAGCATATGCCTACTTTACCTTTTCCACAAAAGCTATATAGAGAAAAGTTGGACAAGCAATTTGAGAGATTTCTAGATGTGCTAAAACAGGTTTATGTAAATTTTCCATTCATAGAAGTTCTCTCACAAATGCCTGCCTATGCCAAATTCTTGAAGGAAATCCTGACAAAGAAGAGGAAAATAGAGGAGAACTCGGTGGTGAAGCTCCCAGAGCATTGCAAAATAAGCTCCCACAAAAGTGTGGAGATACAGGGAGTTTTACTATACCTTGCTCTTTAGGCTCTATTAATTTTGATAAATCTTTATGTGATTTCGGTGCCTCAATTAATTTAGTGACTCTATCTATTTACATGAAACTAGAGAAATAAATCAGAGAGATAAGGTCTGTACCAATATCTTTGTAGCTGGCAGACCAAACGACTATAACACCTGAGGGGATAGTGGAAGATGTGTTAGTTCGGGTGGATATGTTCGTATTTCCTGTGGATTTTATAGTGGTGAATATGGACAAGAACAAGGAGGTCCCCCTCATCCTAGGAAGACCATTATTAGCGACGGGTAGAGCTATGTTGGATATACACGAGAGAAAACTCATACTTAGAGTGGGTGAGGAGATTGTGACTTTTGAGATGAATGTAGAAAAGGGGGCACAAAAGGACAAACCAGTTGCGAGTGTTAAGTGGAAAGTAAAGGGCTCGAAAGAGAAAGCTGCGGTGAGTGAGAAAGATAAGTGTGGGGTGTACCCCAAGAAGGCTGAGAAGAAACTGTCTGCATGGATGTGCACATTAGTTTGAAGGCGAGGAATGGAGCCCGACTTTGACTCAGACCCCGACTAGATGTTCAAGGAAGTTTTCTTTACTTTATGCTTTTTAATTGTGTGTCATGGGGACATGCCACAACTTAAAGTGTGGGGTGGGTGATATTTGTATGTATGTGTGTGTTTTAGTTTTCTTTTTGTTAGTTGTAGTAGTTAGAGATAGAAAACATTGAAAAAAAACCATAAAAACTGAAAACTTTTCAATTTTTCCCGACGATAGATATCATTCGACAGGTTTCTTGAGGGATTAAAGTCAAAAGAAAAAGACAAAAAAAGATTTTATTTTTTAGGTTGTGTAATAATTCCCCCTTGGTTTTTCTTTATGCCGCGGTTCTTTTCCAAGAGTTTTATTTGAACCGGGTTTAGATAGTTATTAATTTTGAAAGTAATATCTCTTGACTTTATTATGCCTTGAGAGTAATAAGTGTTTTAGTTGTGACGCTTAGGATCAGTTTTTGAACTCTTGCACAAGTACCTTAAATTATATGATCTTAACTTTGCTTAACTGCTTTGGCTAGAATGTCTTGATAGTCCAGTCCTGAGTGAGTTATGTGCCATGTGTGTGTGAGGTTTTGTGTATTCTGTGCATTGCATTTGATGTCTAGAGCTTGTCCCGTGTGTTTGCAAAGAGAAATAGTAGTTTATTCAGTCTTGGAAGTGATATAGGCATTTCTTTGTTGAGACAGTTATAAGCTTTTACCCACCTAATTGTTATGTATCTTAGTTAACCCCTTTGAGCCTGTAATCCTGTTTGCTTGGAAACTACATTACAAGCCTTACCCATTTGTTTGATTTGACCATCTATTTGAACCTTTTACCTCTCGTGAGCACTTGAATTTGTTATAAACTTTGTAAAAATTGAAGTGTGGGGTGGTTGGTTTGGCTTTTGAGTGGAATTATTGAAATAAGGAGAAATGTGCATTGTTTTGAAGAAGTAAGAGTCACTTGAATTGAAAATGAAAGAAACAAATAAGTGTATGATTGTGAAAAGTGTTCTTTGATAGTGGTAACTTGATGTAATTGTGCTTAAAGAATTAGGGAGTTAATGTATATTGATGTGAAGGTGGAGTTTTAGTTTGACATAAGTGTGGGGTTTTGAACGAGTAATTATGTATTAAAGTACTTAGGGAGGTGTAGTCACTCTTATATCCAACTGTATCCTACTCGTCCCGCAGCCTACATTACAAGCAATAAAAGTCCTACTTGATCTTTGACTGAATGAGCTCAATTAGTAGAGTAGTACACTACGGACAAGCATATTTTACGTCTTTTGTGGAATATGAATGTTGTTTCTGAGAGTGAGCGAATTCTTTCTATCTTGAGTTCCTAATTATTCTTAAATTTTATTGTGTGTGGAACTACTCTCTATTGTTGTGTGAGGGTACTTGATTCATGAAGGAAAGGTAATATCGTTGACCTCTGTGTTAGAGTAAGTGAGCGGGTTGTGAAAAATGCATGGTGCTTTTGAGTCAAATCTTGAGGCAAGGATGTTACGGTATTGTGCTTAATCTGTTTTAATTATTCTTGGTGTGATGAGTTATGAGGGTTATTAAAAATGTCGTGTCTATATGAAGTGTAGTTTGATTGCTTAAGGAAGAGCAATAGTTTAAGTGTGGGGTGTTGATGGTAAGCTATAATCACGTGTTTTAGTCGCTTATTGCACTCTAATTTACTGCACTTTACTTGTGTTTGAGCTTTAATTGGTAGTATTTTGCATTTATTGCGTATTTTATGCCTTGTAGGAATGATTCCGAGTTATGTAGATGTTGTGGAACAAATTCGAGCTATTTGGAGCTTTGAAGTCTGAGTAAAAGCCCAAAGGATTAAGTCGGGATCGTGTTCGGGGGTCGAGGATCACTTTCGGATGTCATAAATCAAGGAAAGCAAGAGCTAAAGAAATGCACTAGTGCGACGCACTAGGCGACTCATAGTGCGACGTAGTAGGTTAAATTTATGTAAGAAGATTGACAAAGTTCAGAGGATGGGTTTCTGAGGTCTAACAGAAAAATACACTAATGCTAGGCATAGTGCGTGGCATAGTGCGTATCATCATTACAATATTCTGTCAGACAAGCTAAGTTCAAAGAGTTTACGACCGAGAAAATTTCACTAATGCGACGCACTGGGTGTAGCATAGTGCGACGCATCAAAAGCATTAAGTTTGCAAGTTTTCGTATTTCGGCTAGGAAAGGGTGATTTCGTTTGGGCCCGACCCTACTTGGTATAAATACATGGGAAAACGCTATTTTATGGACTTTTGACATACTTTAGACCTAAGGAGGCTAAGGAGGAGTTGGAAGAGGACAAGCACAAGGATTTCATCTTTCCTTCCTCACTCAAGACTCGAGTTTGGATCGAATCTATGTTTTCCTTTACTTTAATTTTATTTGTGATGAATTGATCCATATCTATGGAGTAGTTCTCTTTAGGGTTTGATGGATTTGGTGTTTTGATGATTGTTTGTGGATTATAACTCTAGTTTATGTATTGAAGCATTTTTAGATGATTTAATTGTTGCATCTATATTCACTAGTTCATGTAATCGAGAGAGGCATAACTTGTGATATCTTTGCATTATATTGTTAGTTGAGTTCATTAATTCTTCTTAGTAATTGATAGAGGCTAGTTGAATCATTGATTAAACCTAGTTAGGAGGATAATCGAGAGAGGTTCTCCTAAAGACCAATCCACTACACATTCTTGCATATCTTCACGTGCTTAAATTGGTTCATCTTGTGAGGTTAAAACTTAATCGAGAGAGGAGTTTTTGCTGCACGTTTGAACTAATAATTGAGTGAATTCGAGAGACTAACTTGAACATTACAAGTGAATTATATTGAGTTAGATCCCAAGCAATTATCTTGCACCTATCCTATCAAAATCCTATATTCTCCCACTGATAACTTTCATTGCTTATTCCTTGTTTCGATTGTCATTAGTCAATAGCTTTAGACTCTTAGTTAATTTTAGTTAGAAATCATATAAATCTCAATTGTTGATCATCTTGGATAGCAATCAAGCTAAAAACTACGAGAATACTGTTTAAATTCAATCCTTGTGCATACAATATTATACTATACTATATTTGATTAGCGAGCATAATTTAGGTGTGTGTTTCGAGCTCGTCACAGTAAAAAACCAGCCTTAGAAAATATTTCAGGATTTTTAGGTCTGCAGAAAACAACTCTTTGATGTCGCAATTGCGACATATTAATTGCGAAGGCAGCAGACATCTTTAGAACTCACAGTTGCGAGCTCATCTTCACAAATGCGAAGGTTGCCGGATATGACTTCGTTCGCAATTGTGATTACCTCTTCGCAAATGCGAAGAGGCTATCGCAATTGCGATCTCGTCGTCCCCAATAGCCTCTCAAACCTAAAACAGTTCAGCCCAAAATTTTCGATCAAAGGCATATTTCTAGAGAACCCAATCAGTTTTTAGGCACAAAATCATGCAATAAACTTCACACACAACCACGAATTGAAGCAATTTGAATGATTCAGCCAAGAATCTCATTCAGGCCTTTCATCGAACACTAAGTAAGCACACAAAATCACTCCTAATTTAACAAAGCCATGGGTACTCAGACTTCCCCATTTTTCAAGAAAAGAAATAAGCTCACACTCTCAACCAACCTCCCCCAGAAATCAACACATGATTTGAGCATTTTTCAAACAATTTCGTACAAAAGAAAATGACCAACTTTGAACCCTAACCGTTGAGAGATAAAGGAGAGAAGAAGAAGAAGAAGATACTACAAATCATGAAGAGTACAAAGAGTAAGCTTTCATACCTTGATACTTGCAATTAGGAGTAAAAAATGGTGGAACTTGAGAGCTGGGAGAGTGAGGGAGATACTAGTCGTTCAATTTTAGGGCCTCAATTCTTTTTTTGGATTTTTTGTCAAGTGTTCAGCAAAACCCCGTATAAGTGCCCTAGAGGTCGCAATTGCGACTGAGAGATTGCAATTGTGAATGGTGAAAAGTTAGCAGTGTTCGCAATTGCGACTGCTTCTTCGATTTTGCGATAGGCTTCCAGTTCGCAAAGCGAACATGTGGTTGCAATTGCGACAACTCAGGTCTGGACTGTTATTTCTTTATTGCTCAATCTCCTTGCTTGTTGTCCCAAACACTTCCAAACTTCCTGAAACTTGGTAGATTGATCAAAAATAAAAAAAATAAGATAAACTATTCTAAAAAAAAATTGAAAAACAAAGTAAAAATTTTAAAAATGACTAAAAACTTGAAAATGATGGGTTGCCTCCTACCAAGCGCCGCATTTAACGTCGTGGCACGACGTGAGTCAATTTTATCACTTTTCTCTCTACTTGGACGATATGAATTGGGCACCTAACTTGGAATTAAGCTTGTGACCATGAGCAACGGGGGGTGGTAAGTAGATGATCAAGTCAAACTTTAATTTCTTCGTTTTGCATTTCTTAGCTTTCATGCATGTCATTTTGCCTTCTTGTACCTTCAAATTGTAAGATGTATAGCCCTTGCCTCTCCTCTTTGCACTCACATATGAATTCACATGGTTCAATTCCCATATCACCATACAAGTCCAAAGTTGAAAAATGCTTGGAGTGAGATAATTGCCTCCGAACTTGCAACTTTTTCCAGATTTTGGCATCCTCTTTTTTCCCCGAACTAGAGTCATTTTCAACCATCTTTTCAACTACATCGGTTGACTCTAATTCCATATTTTTATTGGCATCACCAACAAGTATGGAGTCGGTTGGCGGATGTTCAATTCTTGATTCCTCAAAATAAATCTCACTTTCTTCCTCGAAGTTGGACTTTTCTTGAACTCTTTCCACTCTCTATAGTTGGTGGGCATAATGAGCCTCAACCAATATTTTCATTTGATCTTCCAAGGTGAAGGTATTCTCATCATTTTGAGTTAGTACTTGTTTCAAGTCTTCAAGTGCCAAGTTGTGCTTCTCCTCATTTTCAAGAATAGCCTCCAACATGAGCATCATCCTCTCATTTTTAGAATTTGAGAGTTGTTCTTGGTTTTGATCAAGTGCCAAAGAAGGATTTTCGGCTTCAACCTCTAAGGAAGGTTCTTGGCTATCATTCACTTCCAAGGCTTTTTGGACCTCTAAAGTTTTAAGCATTTCTCTCATTTGTAAGTTCAACCTTTCAAGTGCCAAATCATTTTGGAGACTAGTTTCCAAAAGTTCCTCCAAGTTATTTTGCTCTTTGTTTCTTCCTTCAAGTAGGCATTCCATCACGAGCTTGAACTCTCCATTTTGACCATGATCACTTTCTTTTACTTCCATTCCCTATAATTATCATCATAAAAAGTAGAATCATCATAGCGGGGGTTGGGGAAGGGAAGGACAAATAAGCACAATTAGTCCAATGACCATTTTGACCACCACACTTATCACATATACTCCACTCATAGGTTTGAGATTGTGCACACAATCTGTCCCGGGAGAATTTAAACAATTTTACCACGAGTGTGGTCCTCCACAATAAGGACAAGGGTCATTAAAGTATGAATAACTATCATCCGACCAATTTTCATTATGCGATGCCATTTTTCAAAACTAAGAAATAAACAACAAACAAACAAAAGAACAACAAGAAAAATAAACAAAGATAAGAAATAATTACACAAATATTCACAAGTTTGGACCAAAGCACGTACGCTTACTTCTCAAACAACCTAAATACGCCAAATTGTTCCACGGCAATGGTGCCAATTTTGATGACGTCCAAATCCACTAGTAAAAAGCAAACGGACACGTTCGCATGCAATATAATTTACCCAACTATGAGTCGGGGTTGAATCCCACAGATAGCAATATGTAGACGATTAAGCGTGTAAGAGAATTATCACTTATTATGCTAAGCGAAACACTTAGAAAGGTTTTGAGAAAATATTTATAACTAATTGTGAAAATGTAAACTAACCTAGAAAGCAAGTAAAATGATCAATGGCTACAAGCATGGATGCATTGGAAATTCTTCTTCTTAATTTTCTCCTCCTTCTTTGCAGAAGCTTCGACAATGGGCTGCAGAGAAGCAGAGGGTTTTGTAGATGGGGTTGAGGTCACGGCATCAATGATTTCTTGAAGTTTGGTGGTCTTAGGCAAACCTGTGAAAAAAGGACTTAGTCATAATGATGACAACATAAAAAATGACCCAGAGAAACATTCAATCAAAAAAGGGAGGGCAGTCATCATGAGAACGAGCCTCCCACTTGCCTTTGGAGAGCTTACGCCACTTACGCTTGAAATAGGTGAGTTGCTTGCATGTACCCTCAACCCACTCCCTAAAATGTGGGACCGCATTGGGAACTCGGGGGACAGCTACATGTCAAACGAAACATGTCTTGAGAATGCAAAATAGATACAAGAAAGTACTTTGACGACTTAAGAGGAAGTAAACTTACGGTTTGGGTTTCATTTCTCGGGGAACGACATGAAATCAAAAGGAATGAGGTCCTCGGTCTTTATGCGAACAAACCTACCCTACCAACCTCAGTCCCTGTCTTCGTCTATACAGGAGAAGGGAGCTTTCTTTGCCCGACGGGCAAGTTTGATTAACCTCCTCGGATGATTCGGGGGCCATAAACTTGGAGCATGTGATCGACCGTGAGTTGAGGCTTCTCCGTATCATTCGTAATGACAGAGAAGGGTCACGATCCTCCAAAAGGGTAGGTGGAAAATTTCGTACCTTTTGGAAAACTTGAGGACCACCGTATCAACAGAACCAAATGTGAAAAGATACATGTAAATACTTAAGTATCCTTCCATGTGCGTCGTGATGTCCTCATCAAGATTGGGAACGACTATGTCCTTGCCTTCTCATTTACAGTCCTCTTGGACAACCTCGAGTGTCTCCTCGGTAATGGAGCAAATGTACCTCCACGCCTCCTCACCCCGATCCCCTTGTGCGGAGGCTTTCTCGACTTTAAAGTCATTATCTATGGAGTAGCCGCCGGGGATAAAATTGGTAAGAGGAGGTCCCGAGGCTACTACCGGAGGCACTGCCTTGGTGCCTTTGGCCGAAGAAGGAGTCATCAGTGCGGTGTTTTGGGGTACAAAATTTGAAGTCTTAGCCATCTTTGTCTGGGAATATGAATATTTGAAGGTTTGATATAAAGTTTTGAAGATTTGGTATGAAGATTTGAAGGTTTGGAGATGAACTATGAAGATATGAAGATGTGAAGAACATGTTATGAAGATTTGAAGGATTGGTGAACAGATTAAGGTATAAAAACTCTAGGGTAACTCAAAGAAATTTGAAATTAGAAAGTAAAATGTGAAAATAGGAAACTAGAACTTTTATAGGGAAAGTGTAATGAATGCATGAAGTTTCACATTCGGTAACTACCGGGGATGATCAACCGGCGGTTGGCGCGTGTCCAAAATTAGAGCAACGAGACTGATGAGATGTTTCGGTTTGTCAACATGCAATGGGTGTGCGAGGGAAGGAACCGGGGTCAATTAATCACTTCTCATCGCTCCTATAATCTACTCTCCGAGAAGTGTGGGGACTATTTGTGTACGGGTAAAATCAAGGATAGAGTTATCCCCGATTTCCCATTGAAGAAGTGAGGAACAACGTTACTTGTTGATGACGTCCAAATCCACTACTAAAAAGTAAATGGACGCTATCGCATGCAATATAATTTACCCAACTATGAGTTGGGGTTGAATCCTACAAAGAACAATATGTAGGTGATTAGGCGTGTAAGAGAATTATCACTTATTATGCTAAGCCAAACACTTAGAAAGGTTTTGAGAAAATATTTATAACTAATTACGAAAATGTAAACTAACCTAGAAAACAAGTAAAATGATCAATGGCTACAAGCATAGATGCATTGGGAATTACACTCAAGTAACGATCTAATGCATTTCATGATTTTACAAATATGAGCGAGTTTATGTTAATTAGCCTCGGGTAATAATTCTATATTAGCTTCTTCTGAAGACTAACAAAACTTCCTAATTGAATTATCCCTAAAACAATTAAGAGATTAAGCACACCCGAATATGG
Organism: Nicotiana tomentosiformis; assembly: GCF_000390325.3. Classification (NCBI taxonomy): domain Eukaryota; kingdom Viridiplantae; phylum Streptophyta; class Magnoliopsida; order Solanales; family Solanaceae; genus Nicotiana; species Nicotiana tomentosiformis. The sequence continues at coordinate 74,792,770 of NC_090818.1, read as the reverse complement.
CTACAAGTAGTTCAATCCTATCCCTAGGTAGAATCTATAAAGTGAGGGTTAACGCCTCAGGCTCTTGTTAATTAATCTTTTCCAACCCCAAATTTTCTTTTCCAAAATCAATTTGAAGTTAATGGGCGAGTCCTAGAGTTAGTTAATCCCTTTGGAAATATTAAAGAACAAGAATAATTAAAGAAACAATAACTCACTTCAATATAAATAAAAATCATTCAATAGATAAGCACAACAAGATATTTAATCCACACTTTAAATGTGAATATTCTCATAAACGAGATTCAAGTGTTGAAAAAAATACTACACACTTAGATGTACAATACAAAGCAAGGAAATGAAGAAATGAACATAAATGGGTAAGAAGTTTTCAATCAAAAGTTTCAAATCTTCAAGACCCAAGTGTGTGTGCAAGAACCCTAGCTCCAAAACTTGTCTTCTCTAGTCATGAGACTGAAAATAAGCCAAAGATATCCAGAGATCGGCCATAGATATTTTACAAATGAGCTAGGTCGTGTATTAAATGGTTTGGGAGTAAAGGATATAAAATTATAGAAGAGCCCGGAACTAAAGCGTGATCTTTGCATATACGAAGCTATGTTCGCATTTGCGAACTTTGACTTTCCTGTTGACTATCACATTTGCGATGAAGGACTTCGCATTTGCGAAGGTTGATAGTCTGGTTTGACTTCGCATTTGCGGACATTATTTCGCATTTGCGAATATTGTTTGACACAGTTGGATTCGCAATTGCGATTCACATGTTTGCATTTGCGAACGTTGACTTTCTTGGTTGACTTCGCAATTGCGAGCTACTGCTCGTATTTGTGACCCCTGAGGCCGATTTTCAGATTTATGCTTTTGAGCCCCTTTTTGACTTGTTTTTGCTTGGTTTCTTTCCGATCACTTTTAAATTACATAAAACCTATAAAATAGAAGTAAACAATATTAAACACACTATTTTATCAATCAAACATAGCAAAGATCTAAGATTAAAGATGAGATAAGTTGGTAAATTACCAACTTATTACTCGTTACTAGCTCGAATGAGACTGAAGGTGCCCACAGACCGGAACCAGGGGCGGACGAATGATACATCGGGAATCGAACATGGCAAACCCGGGAAGAATCAAGCTCGAGTGAAAAGAAGAATCGAGGGAAAAGGAAAGACGCTTAAGGAGGACAAATGGGGAGCCGAAATATCCTACATCAGTTAGATATTGCAGCACAGATCATACTCGGTATTAACTGCAGTTCATGTTTTCGTGGGAGGAAAGGAAGGGAAAGATTTTTACCTTGTTTAGACTAATATTAGGGTTAAAACTCCTCTACTATATAAAGAGGAAGACCCCTTTATTTTTTGACACTGCTACTGGCACACATATCAAAGCAATAAAATTTACTTTAGCTTTTCACGATTGTTTAAGCATTCTTCAATTGTTCATCTGTTTATTTGAATTGGAGCCCTATCTCGAAGGCTCAATCGAGACCGACAACTGGCACTTAAGTTGAATCCAAGGCCTAATTACTACGTTAATTCGGTTTGATCATCTCATTTTATTTTAATTCAATTATTTACCGTTCTTTGATCATTTGTGTTAAATTAAACCACATATCCTTTATAACACGTATAAATTTAATTGTTATCCGTTTTAAGGGTAAACAGATAACATAAAGGTACCTTTTTTGGATTTCTCTCGTCTTATTATATCAACAAATATCTAAGGATGATGTTAATTTTATCCTTCCTTTATATCAAAAGACTGTTAAATCTCCATATAATGCTTCTATAAAAAGACTTAAATCAGATAATGGTAGAAAGTGCATCTCCCAGAAACTGCTGCGGGATAGAGAGATAATCAAATTTATACTCTAACCTAAAAAGTAAAATAGAAGTATTATGGTGATGCAATTATCAAGTACTTTATAGCTAAAATGTATGGGATCACATATATTCCTATCACTTCCTCCCTCACTTCACATAATCTAGCCACAATTCATTTCATGTTCTTTTCTTCCCTCAACTTCATTCTCTTATGCTTTTATTTTAGTATTTATTTGACAAAGAACTTATTCTTAATAAAAGTAATAGGGCAGGCTTCTTAAATTAAAAAATCAAAGATTAAAAATGACATGCTCTTTTTTCATATTTTATTGAAAAATCACATCAAATATAAATTGTAAAAGTATTGCATATAAATTTACAATATAAAGTTTATCCAAGTTTAAAAATTACCTATCAATGTATAAAAATTACTAAAGTATTTAAATTGAATGCAATGTGAAAAACTTTATTTCAAGTTAGTTGCAGTTTAATAGTTGTACATTCAGCCAGTATAATTTAACTGTATAGATTCTTATCCATTGAGAATTATTATACCTTCTACTTTACCCTCTCATATGTATTATTCACGAGCTTGCCTTATCTGCTATAACGGGGCATAACAGGGCACGACGATAACAGGGTAGGGGAGCATTTAAATGGGGTAGAGCAAGGGGGAGGGAACAAAATTATAAAATACTGCATATAAACTTACAATATAAAGTTTATCCAAGTATAAAATTACGTATCAAGTTTAAAAATTACCACATAAAAGATAAATTATAAAAGTACTGCGTATAAACTTACAATATAAAGTTTATCCAAGTTTAAAATTTACCTATCAGTGTATAAAAAATTACTAAACTATTTAAATTGAATGCAATGTGCAACAAATATTTCAAATTAGTTGCACATTCAGCCGGCATAGTTTTACTGCATAGATTCTAATCCTATCAGAAGTTATTATATCTTCGACTTTACCCTCCATATGTATTATTCATGAGTCTGCCTTATCTGTTATGACGGGGTAAAACAAGGCAGGGCCATAATAGGGTAGGATAGGAGAGCATTTAAATAATGTAGGGCAGGGCAGGGCAGGGCAGGGGGACAAAATTAAACTTTTGGAAAATAAAATTAATAGGGCAGGCAGGTGATGGGTCAAGGATAATTTCAGCTCAAAGGACTTGACCATGTAGAATTCTTGTTTCTAATAAGCAGAAATATCTTCTTTCGAAGCACTATGTTTACTCTATAAAAATGTTATACAACTACATGATATTCTACAAGTTTCTACTTATTATATAATATGTGAATTCTCCAAACTTGTACAAAGAAGCAGATAAAGTTTTTTTTTGTCGGGCAAATTTCTTTTGTCACGATCCGAAATCTCAACCGCAAGACCGTGATGGCTCCTATTGTTCACTTGCTATGCAAACCAACATTAGCTACACATTAATTATTTTTTTAGCAATTACAAAAGTAGTTAAATAAGAAATAAAAACTGTAGAACTTAAAATAGATATAATAATTTCCAATACGCCGTCTAGTCAAATTCCGGAATTTGGTATCACAAGTACATGAGCTACTAAAACAAAATACTACAACCAAGGTCTGAAATAAAAATACAACTGTCTGAATGAAATAACAATGCACGAAATAAGAAGGGGACTCTAGGGTCTGCGAACGCTGTGCAGCTCTACCTCAAGTCTCCGTGTAAGAAAGTCTGAGCGAGCCTCCACTAACCACTGCTGGGACCAACACCAGAATCTGCATAAGAAGTGCAGAAGTATAGTACAACCGACTACACGTACTCCGTAAGTACTGAGCCTAATCTCGACGAAGTAGTGACGAGACTATAACAAGGCACTTACTGTAAACCTATGAGAGTATGAATGAAATAATAGCAGAATAGAGAAAACATGAATCAACATAAAAGCTGGACTAGAAAATACGTAACGGAGGGCCCCAGAATATCACATATGCTCAATTCACAGTACAACGCATATATAGAACAACAGTCAAGAACAGTCATAACATGTCTTCTCCGTTGCGGCACGCAACACAAATATAAATACAAATATCGTCGCGGCGTGTAACCCGATCCAAAACAGTAATATCAATATCCGTTAGAACGTGCAACCCGATCCCACACAATAATACCAATATCTGTTGCAGCGTGCAACCCGATCCCACACAATATAAAATAAATGTACAAATTACAACCAACTATGGCATACCTCATAATAAAACACAACAAGGGATTTACTTATTTAAAGACATAAAGCGGATAAAAATAGCTATCTAACAACACACAAATTCATAAATCAAGTAAAGACAGTCAATAAATAAAGATACGGATACATGAAAATAAATAGCAAATTAAGGAATGTAACGTAATAAAAGCATGAATTTAGCAAGTAAGGGCAAATAACAATTAAAATATTTAACAAGTAATAACATGGATTAAAGGAAGGCATTAAATAATTGAAGAAAATAAATAAATATCTCAACCCGCATGCTTAACCCATGATTACGTATATACACTCGTCACCTTGCATATACGCCGTCCCCACACATAAATCAAGTAGCAAATAGACAAATCAAGTCCTAATTCCCTCAAGTCAAGGTTAACCACGACACTTACCTCTTTCTGCAATGAAATCAATGATCAATCACAACGTTTTCTTTAGAATAAGCCTCCAAACCAATCAAATCTAGCCAAATATAGTTCAAACAATTCAAACAAAGCTTTAGAAACTAACCATGAGTGAAAAAGATTCAATCTTTAATGAAATTGGAAAAAGTCAACTAAAGTTAGCCCGGGGATTGCTTGGTCAAAATCCGAGATTCAAACCAAAACCTGATTACCACTCACCCTCGAGCCCGATTATGTGATTTGTTTCGAAATTCGACCTCAATTTGGGGTGTAAATATCAATTTTATAAAATTCCTAAATTCTATGCAAACCCCCTAATTTCTACCATGAAATTCATATATTTAAGGTTAAAAATCAATGGTGTTTATGAAAATACATTAAACTAGTTAAAAAGTACTTACCAATGAAGTTGGGATGAAAATCTATTCAAAACCCTCTCTAGTCCGAGCTCTAGGTTTCAAAAATGGTGTAGAATGACAAAATCCCGACTTAGAGTTTTTAAATAATTTGGCTTCAGGTGTTCTTCATGTTTGCAAAGTTTACACTGCGTTCGTGAAGGAATCCCCCCGACAAGACTCCGTGTATGCGACCAAAGGCGTTCGCGATGAATAACTCCCCTGCTTTCCCCCAGCTAATCCAAAGCTACGCGTTCGCGAGTGGTCTGCCGCGTTCGGAAAGGGTAGTCACCCCAAGCCTACGCGTTCACGACCTACCTCTCGCGTTCGCGAAGAGTATCCAGCCCCAACCCCAAAATTCTCCTTCGCGATCGCCATAGAGGCTGGCGATCGCGAAGCACTGAATACTAGAAGAAAAACCAGCAGTTCAACAAGTCCAAAAATGGTCCAAAACTCACCCGGGCCCCTCAGGCTCCAAACCGAACATGCACACAAGTGTAATAATATCCTACAAACATGCTCGCTACCTCAAATCATCAAAATAATATCAAATAACAAGAATCGAACGTTAAAACTCAAGGATTTCAACTTGATAACTCATTTTTACCATCTTTCACATAATGCACTGAAACACGCTTGGGTCACCCCCGGACCCCAACAAAATGTGCATATAAGTCCAAAAATATCATACGAACCTATCGGAATCGTCAAAACACCGATCTGGGATCGTTTATCAAAATTGTTGACCGTGGTCAACTCTAGTCTTATTTTAAGTCAAAAATCATATTTTTTTTATAATTCCACCTCCGACAATAACACGGACCACTCACATAAGCCATATAACATCAAATGAATCTGTGAGAGGTCTCAGAACATGGAAATAAAGGCTAGTACTCAAACGACCTATCTGGTCATTGCATTCTCCATCTCTAAAAGAAACATTCGTTATCGAATGGACATAGGAAAGTACCTGGACTAGAAATAAGATATAGGTATCTACTCCGCATATCGGACTCGGACTCCCACGTAGCCTCCTCAATCGGCTGACCCCTCCACTACACCATCGCAGAAGGAAAACTCTTGGATCTCAACTTATGAGCCTGCTGGTCTAGAATAGCCACCGGCTCTTCCTCATAGGTCAAGTTCTCATCAAGTTGCACCGTGCTGAAGTCCAAAACATGTGACCTATCCTCATGGTACTTCCGAAGCATGAAAACGTGAAATACCGGATGTACTCTCTCCAATATCACAAACGGGCCAAAAAACCTCACGCTCAGCTTGCCCTTCTTCCCAAATCGCATCACGCCCTTTATAGGCGACGCTCATAGAAGAACCTTCTCACCCACCATGTAAGCTACATCTAGAACCTTCCGATCCGCATAACTCTTTTGCCTGGACTGAGTTGTACGAAGTCGCTCCTGAATTACCTTAGCTTTCTCCATAGCATCACGGACCAAATCAGTGCCCAACAATCTAGCCTCTCTGAGCTCAAACCAACCAATCAGCGAATGACATCGCCTCCCATATAAGGCCTCGAACGGAGCCATCTAGATGCTCCACTGATAGCTGTTGTTGTAGGTGAACTCCGTTAGAGGTAAAAACTGGTCTCATGAACCTCCGAAATCAATAACAAAGGAATGTAACATGTACTCCAAGATCTGAATAGTGCACTGGGACTGTCCGTCCATCCGAGGATAACACGCGACACTCAGCTCGACCCATATGCCCAACGCACGCTGCATAGCTCTCCAAAAATATGTGTCTTGATTAGAAGTAATAGAGATGGTCATGCCATGCATGCGGGTAATCTCTCGGATGTAAATCTGAGCCAACTGCTCTGAAGAATAGGAAGTCATCACCGGAATGAAGTGTGCGGACTTAGTCAACCAGTCCACAATAACCCAGACCACGTCATATTTCCTCAAGGTCCGTGGTAAGCCTACCACAAAATCCATAGTGATGCGCTCCCATTTCCACTCCTGTATCTCTAATATCTGAGTCAACCCTCCTGGTTTCTGATGCTCATACTTCATCTGTTGACAACTCAAACACCGAGATACATAAGAAACAATATCTTTCTTCATTCTCCGCCACCAATAGTGTTATTTTAAGTCACGGTACATCTACGTGACACCTAGGTGAATGAGATAGCGCGAACTTTGATCCTCCTGAAGGATCAACTCTCTTAACCCATCAACATTTGGAACACAAATCCGACCTTGAAGCCACATAACACCATCATCACCAATCACATCCTCCTTAGCACCACCCCGCTGCATCGTGTCCCTCAACACCAATAGGTGAAGATCATCAAACTGTCGAGCCTTGTGTAACACCTCAGAAAATTTTGAAGTACTTAAGCGTTATTAAGAAAGTCGATGTGCGCTAATGATATCAATTTATCATGATAATATATGTATGAGGTGCATTAAGAATGTTTTATGGTCTAAGAAGGGCCCCAAGGCTAAGTCAAGTTGATAATTTTATGATGGGATAAAGTTTCAAGTGAGTTCGCACAAGTCCTAACTTCAAATGACCATACCTCTCTTGATATAAATTTTTATATGGTGTATTACCTATCAAATTAAATTCCTTTGAATCTAGTTTCCAACGCTTCAAACCGTTTTTCATTTGGACATTCCTACAAGAGGCTGCCAGAAAGCGATTCTGCGACCATTATGCGATCTCAAAATGGTTATGCGACCGCAAACTGGTTGCAGAATGGACCAGAACAGCCCAATTCTGGGCACCAAATTGTGCGACCCACACACCAACTGTGTTGTCCATTGTGCGACCGCATAGTTGAATTCGGAGGGTTAATTTTTCTCTTTTCATAACCCGGCCCCATTTTGATAAATAGGCTTTGGGGCTTATTTTGGGGTGTTTTTCTGAGGGTTTTAGAGAGAGGTAAGAGCATTTTAGAGAGAGAAGGAGGGAACCTAACATTATAATCATCCAATCTTGCAACAATCTTCAAAAATCAAGGAAGCTAATCATAAGATCTTCATCTAAGAGGTAAGATTCCATACCCTAGATTCCAATTCCGAATTTGGGTAAAAGATGATTGATTTCGAGTATGATTCTTGGGTATAAGAGTATTATTTATACATGCTTGTACTAATAAAGTTTGTGGGAAGATTGTTGAGCTTAAATAAGTAAAGATTGGGTTGTGGAGTGAAGGAAATCTTGTAGAAGAACTTTGTAGTTAGATTTACACATCTAGTGTTTGATAAAATGCTCAAATGAGCTGAGATCATGAATATCTTCCTAATGATGGTTCAATTTTTGTTATATCTCAAAATAGATTGAGATTGCTATAATTTCTGGAACATTTTAGTAATTTAAGAAAAGCTCAAAGCAAGGTATGTTGGCTAAACTTTCTCTCTTGGACTTGAATTCTATAATGTTTCCGTAAGTTTCAAAGTATGAGTTGCGTATTAAAAGGTTATGGCTTTGAGTCGTGTTTCAATGAAAGATAGTATGCCAAATTGTGTGAGAAAATCTCAATATTCTTAAGACTCTTAATTGCTCATATGAGTACCTATAGTCTTGATTTGGAAATGTCTTATTGTTGATAATCTATAAAGATGGTTGGAAGTGAAATAGGTTAATTGGGGATATAGAGTGTGGCCAACGTGCCAAAAATTTAAGTTATGATTGTGGCTAGTAGTGCAAATAATTTGAGAAGATGCGATAAAGAATATGACATGAACCTCTACTCAATTGTTTAAAAATGACTTCGAAGATAGAATTTCCTAAAAGCTTTTGTACTCAATTCATGCCCATTATTGGTTGCTTTAACTAATGTTTTGCTTTATAAATATATTTAGTGTGATTCGAGTTCTATATACTCATGTGTTGAAATTGTACATTATCATTTCTGGGAAAGAGTATTACAAGAGTAAATGGTGTATTGACTGTTTATGATTTTTCTTGTGTGTTTCTATTGTTGGTTGGTATACCTCATTCTTTGGGAAGAAACCATTTGTGTTTGAAGTTCCCATTTCAAATGGATTGGAAGTATATGATTTCTGAAATTTTCTATATGTTGATATTTTATGGTGATCTTTGAAATTGAAATAGGTGAAAGTATGGAATATGAAATACGTCCATTATGCCAAGAATAAACAATCTTGTGAATGGCCTAATGAACCAAGGAAATATTGTCGTTGTGAATGACTGGAAATACTAATGAGAATTTATACAATGTGAAAGATGTTGAGGTGAGTACAATTGTATTTATGATATTTCTATTTTCAAATCAAATCAAAAATATTTTTGGGAGCATCATTAGCAAAACCGAGGAAGGGTGGGTCATAAGGCCCACACCTGAAACTACACGTGCCAGTATAGGGGTGGATTGTGATTATTGCCCTTATTTGGGATGAAATTAGAACCTTTGGGAAATTGTGATTTTATTCCCCTTAATTGGGATGAAACTGGAACCTTTGTGGATTGGAAAAGTCAACCCACACGGTATATGTGGGAAGGCGGCCTAGCTGATCGGGTGGAGATCAGACGCCATGTTGCGCACATGGTGGTACTACTCTTGGTAACAACTTTCTTTCGCATCACCTGTCAAACCACATTGTCCGTGGGGAGATGGACTAGCCGATCGGGCATGATCGGACTCCGTGCTAACAAAGATGGTGGTATATCAGTGCTAATGATCTCCCAACCAAAATTATATATGAAGTTCGTATTTTGAAAATTATTATATTTTAACTGGACATTTGGATATTGTTAATTGTGACTTGCTGTTTCTATGTGTTGCCTTTTCTTATATGGGCATTCTATTTTGAAAGAGGATTTTTAGCTATACATACTAGTGCTATTCGACAGTACTAACGTCCCTTTTGTCGCGGGCTCTACATATTTAATGGATGCAGGTGGTTTTGTAGCATGCGACATTGATCAGTGATAGCAGTACACTCCTTTCAGCTGATTTAGTGAGCCCCACTTCATTTCGGGGTTATGTATCTTTTGTTTCTCATGTACTGTGTTTTGAGGTATAGCCGGAGCCTTATTCCCGGCATTTCCATATTACTCTTTTATTGTACTTAGAGGCTCCGTAGACAGATTGTGGGTTATGGTTGATGTTGGGAATTAAACTAGAAATATTGGTACTTGGAAATCATATTTTTCATTAATTCTATAAACTCGTAATATTTTGGAATTTATAAATGAAGATGCTAATGGGAATGAAATGGAAGTTATTAATGAAATTTTTTTCAGTGTTGATTAATGGAGTACATCTCCTCTTTATTCATGGATGAGTTTGGGTAGAAGAAAATCTAACAGGCTTGCTCGGCCGGGTTCTCTCGGTTGAGCGCCGGTCGCGCTCCCTGAGTTTGGGGCGTGACAAACTTGGTATCAGAGCCTAAGATTTTAAAGTGTCCTAGGATGTCTCGGAGCCGTGTCTAGTAGAGTCCTTCTTATCGGTGTGTTATTGACCACATCTATAATGAGGAGGCTACTTAGACATTTAGGAATTTCACACTTCTTTGATACTCCAGATCGTGCGATAGCGCTCAAGATAGGAATATAATATCCTCGTTATGTCTCATTTTGTTTTTCCAGATGAGTAATCCACTAGTTCGAAATAGTGAGGAGGGAATGACCGCGCCATTGAATCTGGGGGAGATTACACAAGAGTTCGTTGGGAGAATGTGTCGCGCCGTGGAAGGGTTGGAAGAACTTGTTACTAAGGGAAGTGTCCTTGTTGCTACCAATGTCACCGCACCACCGGATCACGTGGTGAGAGAATCTGACAAGCGAAAAAGGGTTGTTGGTACTAATGAGCCGAATTGTTTGGTTTGCAAGAAGCATCACTTAGGGAGATGTTGGATGACTCTTAAAATATGTTATGGTTGTGGAAAGAGGGGGCACAAGAAGAACAAATGCTTAAGGTTGGGTACACCCATCCAGTTGTGTCTGTCATGCAGGAAGGAACATTTGCTGTCATGTTGTGAGTATGCTCAGCAGCGCGTTAGGGGTGATAGCTTTGGGCAATACCAAAGGCCCACACAGCAACCTGGTGCTAGAATTATTACTCCCGCATTGGAAGCTTGGAGGAAGGATAATGGGTATGCTTATGATGTATGCAAAAAGGGTAAATATCAGGTTAGTGAGACGAATCAGTTTAGCGGACCTCATCCCCATTATGTGAAATGTGGGAGATGTCATCTGGGAGTATGTCACTATGGTACCAAAGTATGCTACAAGTGTGGTATGATGGATCACTTTCAAAGAGATTGTTATTTGTCTCGCCAGAGCTTGGGCATGGGTATGGCCCAGCCAGCCTATTATGTAGCTACTACATCCACAACACCTCCCCCAGCTAGAGTCACTATACCACCCGCATGGCGTGGAGAAACTAGGGGTGCTATTCAGAGCTCGGGAGGGCCCAACAAGTTTTATGCTATTAGGAGGCGTCAAAAGTTTGAGGCTTCTCCAGATGTGGTTATAGGTATATTGCCTGTCCAATCTCATGATGTGTATGCTCTTATTGATCCCGGTTCCACTTTGTCATATGTCACTCCTTATGCTACTATGGAAGCTGGGATAGAACCGGAACAACTTTATGAGTCATTTTCTGTATCTACTCTTTGAATGAGACGCATTATTCGTGAAGCCACTCTATCACAAATTCTCTTGTTTACAACCTCTTGAGGAATTGAGCTCTATAATTATGTCCTTAAATTGAGTTATAACTCTAGGATTAATACTTCCCACGTGCTTTCCTAACTTCCCAACAAAGGACTATATCTGATGAATTTCTTATGGAATCTTTTGATTCGAATGAATAACATCTGCTCATTTGTGCCTATGCACGCACCATAGTAATAATTACCTACGTGGTATCATATCTAATGTAAGACAGCCTAGTGTTGGGATCCTTCTTAAGCAACTCTTTCTTTCTCCGGTATATATGGCTCATAAGGCTTGAACAATCACCCTACTCCTTTGTGAGTATTATCATGAATCCTTTCCATGGTCTAGTAACATGAGAGAATATCTTAGCTCCTATCATGTGCGTACATGTCAATTGAAATGGGCCACTTGTCCGCATAAAGCTTCTGAGAAATTTTAGGTTTTCATAAATTCACCACAGGAAGATCTATTTGTTCGCCCATCTCACTATGAATTTCATGTCCACCTAGATTCTGCCTTAGTGAGTAACTAACATTGTTACTAGTATTGTAGTTGCACATGAAGTGACCTAGTATTGCAACTTGAGAAGTGTTATGGCAAAGTGTTCATAGCTCATAGCTCATAACTCATAGCTCATAGCAAAGTGTTTATTCTCTCTAACCAATACATGATTTCATCCCAACTTTAAGATGTCCTATTTACATGATTCCACTTGTATGAGATTGAAAGTTAAGAGGCCTTGTGATGAGCATATTTAATTGAAGGACAAATTTGTCGTATCTCTAGTTCTCTCATATATAATCAACTATCGAAAAAGGGGTTAAGCTGTCAAAATGATAATAATATCACAAGTGTTCAACTTCTTTTTCATCCTTGTAGGCTTGTGGCATAAATTCCTTGTGCTAGTTACTGTTAAGAGCATAATGCAACTTTATGTATTTTGAAACCTATATCATATTTAGGGTGCTGGAATATTCTCACTTCAAGTTAAACTAATTTTCCCTACAATCCAGGAGATGACTGGTGTCATGTACTTGGCCATTTCTCTTTGAGGCCTACTATTGTCAAATAAAGCACGTATGGAATAGAATAATTGTTGCTGTCCTTTTATTTATGACTCATTTCTTTTAAATCTCAGAATCATGTACATGGTTCCCATATTATCAATGCCTACTAGGAAACTCTATGACTCGTTTGTTGAACCAATGATTTCACCACAACAAATCACCATGTCAGCGTTATTGGTAGTGACCTTCATGTCTCTTAGGATATAACCTCCAAAAATGCTGTGCTCAGCACGTTGATGGATTCTTCAATAGTTCCAGCCCAATCTCGAACCTTGTTGTTCCTATTTATAGTAAACCTATGGGGTTGAAGGTTCAAACATGTCAAAGAAGAAGCATCATCCCGTGATCAAATATATTGGATAGAAAATTTTATGGTCATATTCAAGCTAGCTCATATTAGACTAATTGTTGGAGGTCGCCAAAGGTTTTGTTTGGGTGTTCGGCGTAGAAATTTAGAATGGAAGAAAGTGAACGGGTTATTCTAAAGATTTATCTATGAATATATTGTGTGAATTGTTAACGAAGGTAAAGTATATGTAGTCACATTAGGCCTTAAGAAATCTCGAAAGGAAATAGGCCAAACTATGAGTATGATGTTTCCCTATTATTGTTAACTGTGTACCCGGTGTTTCATGTGTCTATGTCTAAGAAGGTGAAGTTAATGGATAATTGGATTATGAGGAGCAACTATTTGCTATCCATGTTAGATAAGTCCGGAAGTTAAGATTGCCTCCGTCAAGTGCTATGTCTAAGTCTGTGAGTCCAAGAGATCACCTCATAGGCTGAAAGTGTTGAGGAAAGGAAATATTCTCACTTGTTTGTACAACCAAATGGTTGTGGTTCAAAAACATACCTTCTATGCATTATGGTTTAAATGTGTACATTTCATGTAAAGATACCACTTTTGTTAATGTAATGCCCTAATGTTGAGGTAGGCGTTGTTAATATATACTGTGATGCGTTGTTGAGGAATGGATATATTGTTAGGATTGATTTCTGGGATTCTCTGACAGGTGGATAGGCCCAGTTACAGGGGAAACTCTATCGAAATATTTAAGAATTTATAAAGATAGCCAAATCTTAAGGTCCATAAGTAAGTAGAAATTTTGGAAAGGATGTATAAGACCGATGTAGTCATAAGTTCCTACGTATAATCGTTGGAGGTAAAATGATGGTAATTCTATTCTTAGAAGGGACTTGTAAAACATTCGAGGACGAATATTCTTAAGTGGGGGAGAATGTAACACCCCGGAAAATTTCGAAGTACTTAAGCGTTATTAAGAAAGTCGATGTGCGCTAATTATATTATTTTGTATGTAGACAAGGACTATTATATGAATGATATCAATTGATCATGATAATATATGTATGAGGTGCATTAAGAATGGTTTATGGTCTAAGAAGGCCCCAAGGCTAAGTCAAGTTGAAAATTTTATGATGGGATAAAGTTTCAAGTGAGTTCGCACAAGACCTAATTTCCAACGATCATAACTCTCATGATAAGAAGGCCCCAAGGCTAAGCCCTTTGAGTCTAGTTTCCAACGCTTCAAACCGTTTGTTATTTGGACATTACTACAAGAAGTTATGACCAAATTACCAAAGGCTGGCAGAATGCAATTTTGTGACCATTATGCGATCGCAAAATGGTTATGCGACCGCAAACTGGTCGCAGAATGGACCAAACAGCCCAGTTCTGGGCACCAAATTGTGTGACCATTGTGCGACCCACACACCAATTGTGCGGTCCATTGTGTTACCGCATAGTTGAATTCGGAGGGTTAATTTTCCTCTTTTCATAACCCGACCCCATTTTGATAAATAGGCTTTGGAGCTTATTTTGGGGTATTTTTCTGAGGGTCTTAGAGAGAGGTAAGAGCATTTTAGAGAGAGAGGGAGGGAACCTAACATTATAATCATCCAATCTTGCACCAATCTTCAAGAATGAAGGAAGCTAATCACAAGATCTTCATCTAAGAGGTAAGGTTCCATACCCTAGTTTTCAATTTTGAATTTGTGTAAAAGATGGTTGATTTGGAGTATGATTCTTGGGTATAAGAGTATTATTTATACATGCTTGTACTAATAAGGTTTGTGGGAAGATTGTTGAGCTCAAATAAGTAAAGATTGGGTTGTGGAGTGAAGAAAATCTTGTAGAAGAACCTTGTAGTTAGATTTACACACCTAGTGTTTGATAAAATGCTCAAATGAGCTGAGATAGTGAATATCTTCCTAATAATGGTTCAATTTTTGTTATGTCTCAAAATAGATTGGGATTGCTACAATTTTCGGAACGTTGTAGTAATTTAAGGAAAGCTCAAAGCAAGGTATGTTGGCTAAATTTTCTCTCTTGGAATTGAATTCCATAATATTTTCGTAAGTTTGAAAGTATGGGTTGCGTATTAAAAGGTTATGGCTTTGAGTCGTGTTACAATGAAAGATAGTATGCCAAATTGTGTGAGAAAATATCAATATTCTTAAGACTCTTAATTGCTCATATGTGTACATATAGTCTTGATTTGGAAATGTCTTATTGTTGATAATCTACAAAGATGGTTGGAAGTGAAATAAGTTAATTAGGGATATATAGTGTGGCCAACGTGCCAAGAATTTAAGTTATGATTGTGTCTAGTAGTGCAAATGATTTCAGAAGATGCGATAAAGAATATGAAATGAGCCTCGACTCAATTGTTTAAAAATGGCTTCGAAGATAGAATTGCCTAAAAGCTTTTATACTCAATTCATGCCCATTAGTGCTTGATTTAACTAATGCTTTGCTTTATAAATATATCTAGTGTGATTCGAGTTCTATATACTCATGTGTTGAAATTGTACATTGTCATTTCTTGGGAAGTGTATTACAAGAGTAAATGGTGTATTGACTGTTTATGATTTTTCATGTGTGTTTCTATTGTTGGTTGGTATGCCACATTCTTTGGGAAGAAACCATTTGTGTTTGAAGTTCCCATTTCAAATGGATTGGAAGTATATGATTTCTAAAATTTTTTATATATTGATATTTGATGGTGATCTTTGAAATTGAAAGAGGTGAAAGTGTGGAATATGAAATATGTCCATCGTGCTAGGAATAAAGAATCTTGTGAATGGCCTAATGAGCCAAGGAAATATTGTCGTTGTGAATGACAGGAAATACTAATTAGAATTTATACAATATGAAAGATGTTGAGGTGAGTACAATAAGGGGAGCATCATTAGCAAAACCGAGGAAGCGTGAGTCATAAGGCCCACACTTTCATCGAGGAAGGGTGAATCAAAGCCGTGTGGTTGGGATCATTCCCCTTATTTGGGATGAAATTGGAACCTTTGGGAAATTGTGATATTATTCCCCTTAATTGGGATGAACTGGAACCTTTGTGGATTGGAAAAGTCAACCCACACGGCATATGTGGGAAGGCGGCCTAGCTGATCGGGTGGAGATCAGACGCCATGTTGCGCACATGGTGGTACTACTCTTGATAACAACTTTCTTTCGCATCACCTGTCAAACCACATTGTCTGTGGGAAGATGGCCTAGCCGATCGGGCATGATCGGACTCCGTGCTAACAAAGACGGTGGTATATCGGTGCTAATGATCTCCCAACCAAAATTATATATGAAGTTCATATTTTGAAAATTATTATGTTTTAACTGGACATTTGGATATTGTTGATTGTGACTTGCTGTTTCTATGTGTTGCCTTTTCTTATATAGGCATTCTATTTTGAAAAAAGATTTTTATCTATACATACTAGTTCTATTCGACAGTACTAACGTCCCTTTTGCCGGGGGCGATGTATCTTTAATAGATGCAGGTGACATTGATCAGTGATAGCAGTACACTCTTTTCAGCTGATTTGGTGAGCCCCACTTCATTTCGGGGTCATGCTTGTTTCTCATGTACTGTGTTTTGAGGTATAGCCGGGGCCTTGTTGCCGCATTTCCATATTACTCTTCTATTGTACTTAGAGGCTCCGTAGACAGATTGTGGGTTATGGTTGATGTTGGGAATTGAACTAGAAATGTTGGTACTTGGAAATCATGTTTTTCATTAATTCTATAAACTCATAATATTTTGGAATTTATAAATGAAGCTGCTAATGGGAATGAAATGGAAGTTATTAATGAAATCTTTTCAGTGTTGATTAATGGAGAACATCTTCTCTTTATTCATGGATGGGTTTGGGTAAAAGGAAATCTAACAGGCTTGCTCGGCCGGGTTCTCTCGGTTGAGCGCCGGTCGCGCTCCGCGAGTTTGGGGCGTTACACCTTGATACGCTCCAACAATGATAACTGTGCAACAACACATGCAAGAACACGGCTAGGCCCCGAAACATCTAGCCTCATGAACTGATTGGCCAAAACCTGAACATCCATAGCTAGTGGCCTCTCCTATGCCGGTAAATATGCCAAACTGCCCTTGCTCTCAGCTTTCCTACTCAATGCATCAGCCACTATATTGTCCTTCCCCGGATGATATAATATGGTTATATCATAGTCTTTCAACAACTTTAACCATCTCCGCTACTGTAAATTATGGTCCTTCTGCTTGAACAGGTGCTGGAGACTCCGATGGTCGTTATAGACCTCAAATAGAACGTCGTATAGATAGTGCCTCCAAATTATTAGTTTCGTGAACAATGGTTGCCAACTCTAAATCATGCACATGGTAATTCTTCTTATGAACCTTCAACTGTCGAGATGCGTAGGCAATCACCCTACCATCCTGCATCAATATCGCGCCAAGCCTAATACGCGATGCATCACAATACACGGTATAAGATCCTGGACCTGTAGGCAATACCAACACTGGGGCTGTAGTCAATGCAGTATTGAGCTTCTGAATGCTCACCTCACACTCATCAGACCATCTAAAAGGAGCACCCTTCTAGGTCAATCTAGTCAAAGGAGCTGCGATGTATGAATAACCATCCATGAAACGGCGATAATAACCCGCCAAACCCAAGAAGTTCCAAATCTCTATAGTTGATGCTGGTTTAGGACAGTTCTAAAATGACTCAATCTTCTTCAAATCCACCTTAATCCCCTCACTAGACGCCACATGGCCCAAGAATACCATCGAATCAAGCCAAAACTCACACTTGGAGAATTTAGCATTTAGCTCCCGACTGCGAGAATACACCAATATATCATCAATGAACATGACGATGAAGGAATAAAGATATGTCTAGAACACACTGTTAATCGAGTGCATAAAAGCTGCTGGGGTAGTGGTCAACCCAAATGACATCACCAAAAACTCATAGTGGGCATAGTGAGTCCTGAAAGTTGTCTTCGAAATATCTAAAGCCCGAATCTTCAACTTATGATATCCCGATCTCAGGTCAATCTTCGACAACATCTTAGCACCCTAAAGCTGGTCAAACAAATCATCAATACATGGTAATGGGTACTTGTTCTTGACTGTAACTTTGTTCAGTTGCCTGTAGTCAATACATATCGTCATAGTGCCGTCCATCTTCTTCACCAATAGAATTGGAGCACCCAAGGCAAAACACTTGGTCTGATGAAACCCTTATCAAGCAACTCCTAAAGATGTTCCTTTACTTCCTTCAACTCCACTGGTGCCATGTGATGTGGTAGAATATAGATGGGCTAAGTGCCTAGCACAAAGTCAATACCAATCGATGTCCCGATCAGGCAACATGCCTAGTAGATATGCTAGATACACATCTAGAAAGTCTCCCACTACCTGAGCTGACTCAACGGTTGGAGTGTCAGCACTAACATCCCTCATAAAGGCTAAGTATGCCAAGAAACCCTTCTCAACCATCTGTTGTGCCTTTAGAAAAAACACCACCCTACTAGGAACATAACCCAATGAACATCTTCACTAAAATCTCGGCAATGCCAGCATTGGCAACGTCATAGTCTTAGCGTGACAATCCAAAATAGCGTGATATGATGACAACCAGTCCATGCCCAAAATAATATCAAAGTATACCATTCTTAGTAACAGAAGGTCTACCCTAGTCTCATAACCCCCAATAGAGACCGCACACGAGCGATAAACATTGTTTACCACAATAAAATCTCCCACAGCGTAGACACATAAACAGGAGCACTCAAAGAATCACGAAACACATTTAGATATGAAGCAAACTAGGATGATACATACAAATAAGTGTAACCTGGATCAAATAAAATTGATGCATCTCTATGGTAAACTTGAAGAATACCTGTGATGACCGCATCAGACGACTTTGCCTCAGGTCTAGTAGGGAATGCATAGAAACGGGGCTGAGCCCCGCCACTCTGGCCTCCACCTCTCAGACGACCTCTCCTTGGTTGGCCTCTACCTCTAATGGCCTGACCACCACCTCGGGCTGCCTGACCTCTGCCACTAGCTGGTTGTGCAGGCAGTGGAGCAATTGGTGCTCGAATCATAGCGCAAATACCCTGATATGGCACACTGCTCTGAAATATGGGACAATACCTCCTGATATGATATATACCTCCATACTTAAAATCACTCTTTCAGCTGGCATGGCTGTGTAATCTAGGACTGACCCTAACGGTCTGGATAACCATTGTCATAGCTCCGAATCGACGGTGCACTAATGGGAGCTTAAGGTGTACTGTAGGCTAGCTACTCAACCACAATTGCTTGAAGCACTGTGTGATGCCTGAAGTACTGGCTGAACCGGCCTGATAAGATGGCCTCTACCAAAAGAACCTCGGGCTCCATATGCGGCACCACTAAAACCACCAAAATGATGAGGCTTTTCTCAGAGGTCACCTTTCTCCCCTGACCACAAACACTCTCAATCCGTCTAGCAATCTCTACAACCCGGGTGGAGGAAATATCATCCTCAGTATCTCTGGCCATCTGTAGTCTGATACCATAAGTAAGGCCATTAATGAATTTCCTCACCCTCTCCATCTCAGTAGGGATCAAGACAACTGCATGGTGAGATAATTCCATGAATCCGGTCTCGTACTGGGTAACAGTCATGCTACACTTCTAGAGGTGCTCAAACTGGCTGCGGTAGTCCTCTCTCATAGTGAAGGGGATGAACTTCCACAAAAATAGCTATGAGAACTGATCCCAAGTGAGTGAAGGTGAACCTACTGGTCTTCCTTGAACATATTCCTTCTACCACCTCTTGGCGGAACTATGCATATGAAACACTACGAAGTCAACTCCATCGGACTCCACAACACCCATGTTGTGTAGTACCTTGTGAAAATGGTCTACGAATACTTGTGGGTCCTTAGAAGGTGTACCACCAAAATGAATAGGGAATAACTTGGTGAACTTGCCCAATTTCTGTAGTCCCTTGGACGACATAATAGATTCCTCCCCGGGCTATGTAGCAATGACATGCTGAACTGCTCAAACTGCTGGAACTGCCAAAGTTTGATATCTATGAGCCATCTTCTCTAGAGTGTGAGTGGTATGAGTTTGGGCTCCTCCCCCAGCATGAGAGACAACTGGTGCCATAGGAAATACTCCGGCTTGGGCCACACTCTCCATAAGGCCCACTAGATGGACTAGAGCGTCCCGAAGTACATGAGTGGCAATAAACCCCTTTGGGACATGAGCTGGTCTAACTGACGCAGTCTGAACAGGGATATCCTACTCTTCTCGATCAGAGGCTCTACTACAGGTGTTGCTACGCACGCTCTAGGCTGAGCTCTCCCCTTTCTATGGCCTTACTTTGGCCTCGGCCCCTACCCCTAGTAATGGCTGCAACCTAGGGCTCTAGCTCCTGTTCAACTATGGATGTTGTATGTTTCCTTACCATCTATAAGAGAACAAGAATAGAATGATACAAACTCACTGATAGAATAAAATTGCACGACAGAGAAAGAAAGAACTTAAATTTTCCTAAAGCTCTTAGATAAGCAGAGACGTTTGCGTACCGACCCTCCAAACTCTACTAAGCATGCTCATGACTTGTGAGACCTAGGCACCCTAGTTCTTTGATACCAACTTGTCAGCACCCGAAGTCCCAACCGCGAGGCTGTGATGACGCCTTATATTCACTTTCTAGGTAAGCCAACATTGGATACACATTAATCATTTTTAGCAATTATAAAAGCAATTAAACAAGAAATAAAAATTGTAGAACTTCAAATAGATATAATAATAATTCCCAATACGTCGTCTAGTCAAATCCCGGAATCTGGTGTCACAAGTACATCAACTACTAAACCAAAATACTACAACCAAGGTCTAAAATAAAATTACAACTGTCTGAATGAAATAACAGTGCAAGGAATAAGAAGGGGACTTCAGGGTCTACGAACGCTGTGCATCTCTACCTCAAGTATCAATGTAAGAATGTCCGAGCGAGCCTTTACTAACCGCTACTGGGACTAACATCAGAATCTACACAAGAAGTGTAAAAGTGTTGTATGGGTACAATCGATCCCATTTACTCTGTAAGTGCCGAGCCTAGCCTCTACGAAGTAGTGTTCTGGTACCTGGTGCATCGCACCAACTTTGGATGGTGCAAAGGTGCAAGGGCTGCACTGGCTATTTCATGGCGCATATGCGAAGAGGGGTTGGTCAGGATAGATCCGCACCTACAGTTAGGGGACCGTAGATGCGAGGTCGCATGCGAAGGATGCGTCTAGAAGCGATGTTAGACTAGAGCTAGGAGGGTTGCAAATGCACTGTTCTGAGTGCAGAAGCGATGTCGCTTCTGCGGCTAAGTGACCGCATATGAAGAATCACTTGTCATGCTATATTAAATTGGATTTTTACCCATTTTCACTATTGTTGAGTTTTGGAGCACGTGAAGAGGAGATTTTGGAGATGAATTTCACCCATATCTTGACGGTAAGTAATTTCTACTTAATTTGGATTATATATCTCGATTACCCATAGATTTCTATACCAAAAATATAGATTTTAAAGTGTAATTTGGGGTTCTTGTGTACAACTTAATAGCGTGTATTTTTGGGTTTTGAATACCATTTTGCACTTGTATATGAAATCTAATCACATATTTTGACTCAGCAAGTTACAAGTCATTGGGATTTTGTATTGGTTTCGAATTTTGTGTATGCGAGGCCGAGTTGACTTTTGTTGACTTTTCTTCAAAGATCAAAGCTTTATTTATGGGGATAGCTTTTTGTACTACACTAGTTTTAATCATACTTCACAAAAGTTTCAAAGGGAAACATATTAGGGGAATGGGATTTTTACACATAACAAAAGAATCAAAACAAGGTAATTAGCAAGAGGTTTCTTAACTAGTCATGAATGGAATGAAATTGCATAATTTGAAGGACTAACTAGTTGAGGGTGACAATAATAAACAAAAAATAGAGGTCCAATCCGGAATTAGTGATAGCGGAAGAGGGCGAGGGAGCCTAAGTACTAATACCTTGAAATATACGGTACATCAGAGTTCATGAGAACCTCAAAGGGTTATGAGCATTGCTTGTACCAAAGGAGGTCAACAAATGAGAACCAAATGGTCTTTTCTTTCAACCAACCAATAAAATACAAACAAAGAATCGTGATGAAACACAGAAAGAGCCAAATAATCAACAACAAACTTCGAAACCCAAAAGAGTGACAACAATTAGTGAGTTTGAGAGTGAGTGATATGAGGGATTCTCCGTCTTCTTTAAAAGGGAAAGAGGAGGGGTTTACATAGTGTATTGAGTAGATAACATATTGTCACGACCCAAAATCCCACCAAAGGTCGTGAGGACACCTAACCTAATTGCTAAGCAAGCCAACACCCAATAACAATAACAAAAGCCAAATTATTTAGTCATTTACAAGATATGATAGAAATATGAAAGTAGGAATAACCTCAAAACCGGTATCAAAATACAAATATATTATACATGGTCTAAACACGACCAACACTATCTAGCAATGCCCAACACCTGGTGTCATAACATCACAAGCATCTAATAAGAGTGAAATGTATCTATTAAATAACAATATCTGTCTGTAAGAAACAAAAGGAACGAAATAGATAATCAAGGGAGGGGGACTCCGTGTGCTGGGGATCGAGTAATTAGACAGCTCACTACGAAGTCTCTGATGCAAGTCTCTATGTATCTGGACGAGTATGACTGGTTGCAGCCTCAGAATCTGCACAAAATGTGCAGAAGTATAGTATGAGTACTATACCATGGTACTCTGTAAGTATCAAGTCTAGCATCGAAAAAGTAGTGATGAGGGGTTGACACTAACACTTACTAGCAGTTTAATAAGAAAGTAAAACCATAAAATTGAACAATAGCAAAGGAATGATATAATCAAATAGGTACAAGGCAAAGGCACAGTAATATCTGATATTTATACATGCTTTTTAGGCAAAGGAAACACAATGCAAAGTCAAATATCTCATTTACATCAAGAATCATGATATAAACCAATCAATACGTCTATATCAGAGCTACTTCATGAATCTAGAATGCATATGCATGATCATAATCAAATATCAAAACCTCATGTACCAATTCGTACGCTCGACATTGGTCATATAACCAAACTAGCACCAATATAGGTGCCTGCTCTCACATGGCCCAAAGTAACAGGGTAATCACCTCATTCCAGAAGGACAGATCTATATCCAAGCACTATTGTGGTGTACCATCTAATTTTCTAATAATACTTAAATCGATAATTAATATTCGCTCTGTCCTTAGTGCAAAAATCCTCAACCTTCCTCAGTATCCAACTCTCAAACTAAAGTATATGCATAAGTGATGATGTAATAATGACACTAGGACATAATAATAAAATACGGATGAATATTAACATGAATAAGAGATGACTATGGCTAATAATGTAATTTAACTTTCCATAAAAGTTCAATATGTTCATTTATTTTCCATAGGTCTGATCATGATATTAAACATGAGCAACAAGAGACAACAATCAACAAAGCATAAATCAATTACGCCAATTGCATGAGTATGCTTAAGTAGTAATCCCAACACAGTGAAAGAAATCCGTCAAGTTCAAATCAACAAGACATAACTCTAGCATGGTCTCAAATCATGGTTAAGATTCATCACGTAGTCGTAGAATCACTGAAACATGGATAACAATTCATAAAGTCTCAACAAACATAATACAAGCCTAAATCTAATTGGATATGGTCTTAAACTAGTCACGCATATACGCTCATCACATCGCATATACGAAGCACCTAAATCAAGTAGCAAATAGCACATAAATCACCTATGGAAAAAATTCTCTCTTACAAGGATAGACAAGAAACTTACCTCTACCGGTAACAAGTTCAACCTTCCAAATTAGATTTTCCTCTCAAATCAACCTCTACAAGACTCAAATCTAGTTAAATATAACTCAATAACGTCAAACAAAGTTGTATGAATCAATTCCAAATAATAAATCTTCAACCTCTAAACAAACCCCCAAAATTCAACGAAAGCCAACCTGGGCCCACATGGCCAAAACCCTAGTTAATGGGTAAATCCTTACTACCCATAACGTTACGAGTCCAAAACTGAGATCAGATTCCAAAACCGAATCCAGATCAACCCTCAAATCCCCAAATTACCCTATCTTAAACTGAAGACAAAAATCCCAAATTTCACTTTAAAATTCCAAGTTTTAGGTGTAGAAATCTATGGGGAATCAAGATGTAAAGCTAAATACAAGTGAAAATTCCTTTCCTCCAATGTAGTAGTGAAATTTCTCTTCCAATCTCCTCCTTCGAAATCTAGGGTTCAAATTATGAGAGAATGTGCAAAATCCCAAAATTCCAACTTAAAATAGTCTGCTCATGCATACATTTCGTGAACGCGACATCACCTTCCCGATTGTGAAGGCCAAAGTAGCCTCTAGCTCTTGCTCCACTGTGCGAACGCGATGCCTAACTCTACCAAACCCGCGTGAACGCGAGCCTAGCTCCACAAACATGAAGGCCAAACCTCCACTAGACTCCACACCATCGCAAACACAACCGCTCACATGCACCGTGCACATGCGAACACGATGCTCCTACACCCAGACCCCACGAATATGAATCCATACACGTGAACACGAAGAGAAAAATTCCAGCCAGCCAGTCCTTCTCTGTGTTCACGAGATGCACTCTGTGATCGCGATGCATTACAGCACACCAGCACATTAGCTGCTCCAAAACTACACAAGCGCATGTCCACTCATACCAATAAGTCCATCTACTAATTCAAACTTATCCAAAGTCTTAAAAACCACAAATAACATCAAAACCAAGAATCGATGATCAAAATCCTTCTCTTAACTTTCAAACGTTCCAACTCCACCGAACGCCACCGAATCACACTTAGACATTTTGGATCACAGCCAAAATTTGCATCACAAGTTCCAATCAACTAAATGAGCCTATCCAAAGTCCGTGAACACCAATCAAAGTTTGATAACATCAAAGTCAACTTCCAGTCAAACCTATGAACTCTCCAAATCTTCAAATATCCAACTTCCGGCAAATAAAGCCAAAACATTATATGAAACTCCAAATCCAAATCCGAGCATATGCTTAAGTCCAAAATCACCGTATGAAACCATTGAAACCATCGAATCTCGATTTCGAGGTCGTTTACTCAAAAGTCAAACCTTGGTCAACTTTTGCAATTTAAGATTCCAATAATGGAACTAACTATTCCGATTCATTCCCAAACCTTCCCGAAGCCAAACCAACCATCTCCGCAAGTCACAAAAAACAAAAAACCTATATAAAGCATCAAATAGGAGAACGAGGATTAAATACACAAACAACCGGTGGTGTCGTTACATTCTCCTCCTAATAAGCAAATGGTCATCCTAAAAAAAGTTTAGAATTATACATGGAATGACAAAAAGATGAGAATATCTGGTTCGTATATCATGCTCAGTCTTCATGTCGCTTTCTCGACCGGTTTACCTCTCCATTGAACCTTCATTGATGTAATCTATTTCGATCTCAACTTTTCAACCTGCCTATCCAAAATGACCATTGTCTCCTCTTCATAAGTCATATTCTCATCCAACTTCACTGAACTGAAATCCAACACATGTGACTTGTCTTCAAAATACTTCTGAAGCAGGAAAAATGAAACACTAGATGAACTCCTAACAAGATGGATGGAAAAATAAGTTTGTAAGCCACCTCACCTATTCTCTCTAACACCTCAAATGGACCAATACATAGATGGCTCGACTTGGCATTCTTCCTAAATCTCATCACGCCCTTTACAGGCAAAATTCAAAAGAACCTTCTCACCCTCCATAAAAGCTACATCATTAACCTTCTTATCAGCATAACTCTTCTGCCTATACTACACCGTATGAAGCTTCTCTTGAATCAAATTCACCTTCTCCAAAGCATCACAAATCAAATATGCGCCCAACCACCCAGCCTCACCATGCTCAAAACAACCAACTAGAGAACGTTGTCGCCTCCCATATATGGCCTCATACAGAGTCATCTTGATACTAGATTGGTAGCTATTGTTGTAAGAAAACTCTGCCAATGAATGAAACTGAACCCACTAGCCTCCAAAATCAATTACACAAGCTCACAACATATCCCCAAGGATCTAAATGGTCCACTCGGACTGCCCATCCTCTAAGGGTGAATTACAATGCTCAGCTCCACCTGTGTGCCCAACTCACACTGAACAACTCTCCCAAAGTGCAATGCAAACTGAGTGCCCCAATCCGATATGAGAGAAATGAGCATACCATGCAAACAAACAATATCTCTAATATAGATCCGATACAATTTTAATGAAGTGTAAAAAGTCATGACCAGAATGAAATGCGCACACTTGGTCAACCTGTCCATAATGACCAAACAACATCAAACTTCCTCAACGTCTGTGGCCATCCTACAACAAAGTCCATAGTAATGTGCTCCCACTTTCACTCTGGTATCACCAACCTCTAAGTCAAACCACTAGGTTTCTGATGCTCGCATTGACCTACTGAAAATTAAAACACCGCAAAACATGTCCACCAATATCTTTCTTTATCCTCCGCCACCAATAATGTTGCTTCAAATCATGATACATCTTTGTAGCACCTGGTTGAATAGAATACCATGAACTATGAGCCTCCTTAAGAATCAACTCCTCAACCCATCCATATTAGGAACAAAAATCTGACCCTGAAGTCACAATATACCATCATCACCAATGACCATCTTCTTAGCACCACCTCGCAATGTCGTGTCCTCAAGGACAAGAAAACGGGAATCATCATACTGGCGAGCCTTAATGCGCTTAAACTAGGATAACTTGTAAGGACCCGACCAGTCATTTTGAACTATAGCATATCGTTCAGCGGTTTGAGAGGTTAAATTATGTATTATGTCTCGTTTATGTGGTTGGTTTCGATTTTCGAGAGGTTCAAAGTTGATTTGAAAGAATAATTCTCAATTTGGAATCTTGGAAGAGTTGACCTAGGTTTGATTTTTGACCAAACGGCCTCTGAATTAGGATTTGAAGGTTCCTATAGGTTCGTAAGGTGATATCGTATTTTAGGGTTGATTATCAAGTGTTAGGAGAGCGATTTAACACTTATTGTCAGAATTTTGCATTTTGAAGGTTTTTGAATTCGTTAGATTTGACTTGGAGTGGACTTTGGTATTATCGGACTCCGGGTGGTGTTCCGGGATTCTGAATAAGTTCGTTTAGTTAATCAAAACTTGTGTGTGAAGTTTGATCGTATTTTAGAATGTCTAAATGTTATTTGGACACATTCGGTGAAGTTTGAAGGTTTGAAAGTTAAGAGAAGGATTTTGATCATCAATTCTTAGTTTGGATAATATTCGTGCTATTTTGACCCCTTGGATAAGTTAGGATATGGTATTAGGACTGGTTTGTATGGTTGGACGGGGTGCCGCGGGCCTCGCGTGTATTTTGGAGTTGTTTCAAACCATGCCAGAGTGTTTTACTGCTGCTCGTTATTGGTTTTGGTTTTGTTCTTCGCGAACATGGTGGGAAGAATGTGTTCACGATGAAGGATTTGGGTTGGAGTTCATTTGTGCTTCGAGTTTGTGATGGAGGAGACACGTTCACGGCTGGGTAGTCGCGTTTGCAAAGGAGAAGATGAGACAGGAAGTTTGGCCTTTGATTTTGCAAAGGTATGGTCGCGTTTGTGTAGGGAAGGCCTGGCAAGGCATCGTGTTCACGGGCCCTTTCTCAAGCTAAAAGAGGTCTTTTGGGAAGCTGCAAATTTGGCCTTCACGATCGCGAGGCAACTTTTGTGATCGCAAAGAGAAAGGACTGGGCAGTGTATAAGTTGCAAAATCAGGAATTAGCACATTTCATCTCATTTATCTCATTTGAAGCCGAATGTGTGGTTATTTTGAAGGGCCATTTCACCCACCTGTTGAGGGTAAGTGTTTCTAACCCACTTTTGATTATATTTCATGAATATGTATGACTGTAGACTTGTAAATTCATGATTTGAGGTGGAAAATGTGGGATTTTATGAAGATTATCTAGAATGGTATTTTTGTATTTTGACCACTAAATTGGGTATGGACTTTAGAATAAATTATATATTTGAGTTTGTGGTGCTATGGGTAATATTTGTTTTTGAGAATATTAAGAATCCGGGAGCATGGGCCTGGGTGGTTGATCATTATTGACTTTTGTGTGGGGTTAAGCATTTGTTTCTGATTGTTAAATTATGAGTTTTTGAGTATGTTTTGATTGGTTTCCACGTTCTTTGGCTAGTTTCAAATCTTATGGCATTTGTTTGAGATGTAAGAGAGGCATTGGAGCCGATTATTGGATTCTGGAGCAAGGTAAGTCTCCTGTCTAAACTTGTAAGAGGGAATTTACCCCCGTATGTGCTATATTTTCTACGTGCTTTGTGTTATAGGAGCTACACACATATGAGGTGACAAGCATCCATGTGTATGCTAGATACTTGATCATGTCCGGGTAGACTTAGACTCACACCATATTTTAAATGTGCTACTCGAGTTATTCTTACATGTGTAAATGCTTTAATTTGTGTTTTAGTCTGAGACTAGACTTGCGTAGAGTATCGAACTTTGCTATTCTAGAAACTTGGCACACTATGTGATTAGCTATGGAAATTATACTTTCTCTTATGGATTACTCCCGTGTGTTACTCATTTGTCCAGAAGGTTCTTTATTTCTTAACTTGCACATATATTCGTGAGTTGGGCTGATGACCCATCGAAAGTTTCACTATTTTTGTGGGATCGGGATGATTTCTTCAGTACTACTCTAATGGGAACAGACCATTTTCCTCGGTAGGATTATGAGATGCTCTTATGGATCGAGCCATTCTGACACACCCCAAAGCTCGTTGGGACAGATAGGCACTCGAAACCTCTACAGGCCCAAGAGAACTAGTCATTGAACCATGCTTAGCATGTGGATACCATGAGTTTGACATATAAATACCAAGTAAGAGCAAAAACACTTTATATTAATGACCCATAAGATAGGCCCAAAATGTGTACATACAATACTAGGCATTGAGGCTACTACTCCCATTAATGATCAAGTTTTTAATGTGCCATACCTTAACATAGGTTTGCAAAGACTCTATTGTACATATGAACAATACTTACGTCGGGACAGGTCCCCGCCTTACCCTTAAATCCTTATATAATACCAAAACTTATATACATGACTCGATATGGCCCCGAACATTATGGAGCTTACCCAAAATAGCCATGTATGCCATGCGCTCTCTTCTAGTAGAGATCTACTAGCTGGAGTACCTGTGCCTGCAACATCCCTAATATGGACGTCAGTATGGAAGAATGTACTGAGTGGGTAAGGCACAAAGTAACATGTTGGAGATGAAAGTATTCATAGAAGTACTAATGTACTTATAAAAAGACGCCACCTTTATATGTACCTTAGTCATTCTATACCATAGTTTTAAGCATGTACATATGTCCCACGAACGGTATGGAATTAGCCTCGAAGGCATCCAATGTAAATGACCAAACTAATGTGGCATGAATATGACCTGAGCTAGGCTCATTGGCCCCTGAGATTATGTATCGATAATCATAACTCGGGCTAGAATCTTTGGCCCCTGGGATGGTGCAGTTATATTTATCCGAGATAGGCAATAATGGCCCCTGGGATGATGTAAATGTGATCATGTACTCATAGCTTCTTTTAATGATGCATTTAACTTTTATTACCTTTACTAAGTGATCACGTAATCTTTGTACTTTAAAATCTTATGCACACAAGAGATACCAATGACATGTATGATGGAGACATATACTATATATCACAAAAAGAACAAAACTCATATGTGACACAATAAAACTTACTATAGCTCTATGAGTGATCTTTATATCAAGAATACTTATGTGACTATATCTTGAAGAAGTAGCCTTAGGCTCGAATATCATGAAAACAAATTTAAGACTTTACAGAGACCTCTTGAGGACAGGTACAATATGATGAAAGCATGATACTTTACAGAGTCCTCTACGAGGTCGGGTACGATATGAGATGATATGCCCCAAAGAGTGGCTGAATAATATTATATTACATCTAATGCATGGGCCCAATGAGTGGCTGAATAATATTATGTTACATCTAATGCATGGGCCCAATGAGTGGCTTAATTTTTATGAAATTTGCATATCCTTATGATTCATGGTTATAGCAGTGGATGCACTCAGTGGCTTGTCTCCATTATTCAGGTTAAAATTGTGTATTCATATCCCTTATGTTATCATTATCAGCCTTACATATTCAGTACATCTTTCATAATGACGCCCATTTCTTCTGAGCGTTGTATTCATGCCCATAGGTATAGATAGACCGGGTGATGTGCCTCCTCAGTAGGGTGCCCGTTTCAGCTGTTGGTTGTCGCACTCCGCTTCTCCAGAGTAGGTAAAAAGAAGTCGATAGGTACTGGAGTACATACCTCTGTCATGTTGGGTGGTGAGGCCTGTCCCGACAAAGTTGTATATTTAGGTACTCTTAGAGGCTTACTGACTGGTCTTCAGTGTGTAAATAAATGTTTGTTATGACTCAGTTGGCAATGGTTATATATATTTATACATATACAATGTTGAATTTACTTTCGCCTATCAGTTGTGAATAATTTTCTCTTATAATAAATTTGAAGGCCGTATTGTCCCAAATTTCACATTGGAGGACTTAAGCGTTGATGTTGGTTCGCACTAGCCTTTGGGCGCCGTGTACCGGCCGCACCTCCCAAGGTTAGGGTGTAACAGAAATCTCCCCCGCTAACTCGAACTCGTGACATTCCTCTCAAAACTGAACGACGACACTGACCCCTCAAATCCCAAATTCCACACAGCTCACTACATCCACCATGCTATCATATGAAAATACGAGAATCCCGTTATAATTTCTGAAATACAAGTAGAATAAGCACTCCATCAATTAGAAACCTTTCACTTAACTCACCATAGGAGAAACATTACAACACATAAACAACTTCCCATAACCATAGAAGACGTCAATCTCATGTCGTGGTCTAAACCGTCATAAACTCTTCGGGACCCATTTGCACATAATTAAGCCATCATAATTGGATCCCTATAAATCATCAAAAATTATGTAGTCTTCCAAGCCTGCAAGTATTGCCATGAAACACATGTATGGCCTTATCACACAGAAGGAACCGATCATTTCCCATACCATGTTGATCCTAGCCACTGCTAATCTAACCCCACTTCTTTAGATTTTCTTCTTGATACGCAGTTCACATCGCATTTATGGAGAGATGTGCAGCGTGAGTTATGCTCTAGATGAGTTGAGTACAACATTTTACCCCCAAACAGAAGGGCAGTCCGAGTGCACCATTCAGATCATGGAGGATATGCTACGTGCCTATGTTTTGGAATTCGAGGGTTCATGTGATCAGTTTCTACCACTTATAGAGTTCGCCTATAACAACATCTACCAATCGAGTATTAGATGAGTCCTTATATGGGAGACAATATCATTCTCCAGGCAGTTGGTTTGACTCGGGAGAGGCAAGGTTGTAAGGCACTGATTTGCTCCAGGATGCCTTGGAGAAAGTCAAGTTGATTCAGGATCGGCTTCGTACAACACAGTCTACACAAAAGAGTAATGCTGATCGGAAGGCTCGTGATGTAGAAATTATTGTGGAAGAAGGGTTTTGCTTTGGGTTTAACCCATGAAGGGTGTGATGAGGTCCGGGAAGAAGGAAAAATTAAGCCCTAGGTATATTGGTCCTTTTGAGATCCTTGAGAGTTATTTCTCATTCCTTTTGTTGATATTGAGATTTTGTACACATTTTGGTTGAGCCTTGGGCTATACGTTGTGGTAACATTGGTATTGTTGATTCTGGCAGTGTTGTGGCATATGGGTACATGTGGTGCGAGTTGATTACTGTGTTGTAATAATGATGCGCCTACGACGGTATAAGGATAGGGTTTTATGTGCATCCAGTGAGATAAGGTGATATTTATACGCGTGTTGCTAGTATGGGAATTCCTTGAAGCCACGCGGTGAGATAAGTGGGCTAAAGCGCGTGTAGCTATTTTGGAGAAAATATTTTTAAAATAAATGCAAGGCTCACGCGGCGATATAAGAAAGATTGTGATTGGGACTTGTGAATTGTGAACATGAGTTGGAGGTACCTCGGTATGATTCTTGTTGTACATTGTATGTTGGAAAGGCTTGATGATTTGAACGGTTGTTGTTCTTGTTTCCTTATTTCTATCCATATGTGTTCTGATTGTAATTGGTTACTTGTTGTCTTACCACATGTACTCTCTTGTTGTCATTTGTTGCTTTATTTCCGTTGTTAGTCCTGTATTGATAAGTTGCTTTATTGTCCTTTAATTGCCTTTATCTTCCGTTATTAGATTATATTTTATTCTGTTCAGGTTTCTTTTTTTCTAGTAGGTATCTTGACCTGGCCTCGTCACTAGTCTACCGAGGTTAGGCTTGATACTTACTGGGTACCATTGTGCTGTACTCATGCTACGCTTCTACATATTTATTTGCAGATCCAGGTACCTCCGCTCGAGCCGGACGTCGATGATTTGGATCAGTTACTTCGGAGACTTCAAAGTATACCTGCTTGACGCTCGCAGGCTTTGGAGTCAACTTTTGCTTTTGGCTATACTATTGTTTATTTTCGGTTCAAAATAGTATTGTATTTAGAGATTCTAAGTGTATTTCTGTTAGAACTTATGACTCGGTTCCACCAATTTTGGGAGATATTTGATAGCTGTACCGTTTGGATTTTATTATGATAGATTAATAGTTTAAATTGATATCTAAGTTGTTACTTCTGCTAATTCTCAATGTATGTTGGGCTTACCTAGTCTTAGAGACTAGGTGCCGTCACGACATCCTAAGGCGAGAATGTAAAGTCGTGAAAAGTTGGTATCAGAGCTCTAGGATTGTCACGACCCAAGCCGAACGACCGCGACGAGCACTCGATGCCTAACTTGGCCGAGTACCAACGTAAATTAACCTTCTTATCATACTATCATGGGTAAATGGGCCAGAAGGACCGTCATGAGATAACCAAAATAAAACATAAGGGAATACTAGACATAGTACATCCCAACATGATTTAGAAACTTATACATGTGACATACGAGCTTATAAGGCCGACAAGATTATTTGTACACTCAAAACATAGGCTGACAAGGCCATACAAGTATCCATATACATCACAGCTATCTACAAGCCTCTAAGAGTACATAAATGTCAGAAAGGTCGGGACAGGGCTCCGCCACACCAATCAATACATGCCCAAATCATACTGACCAAATAGGCAACTCCGGAGCAAGTTTAATGCACCAACACCTTCCGCTGAGCTGATAAACTACTAGGAGGACTCTCAACCCGTCTATCGGGACCTGCGGGCATGAAACGCAGTGTTCCCAGGCAAAAGGGACGTCAGTACTAATAAAGTACCAAGTATGTAAGGCATGAAAGCAGTATATAAAAGACATGAAAGAAACATGGAGTAATGAACTCAACCTGTAAGTCTGAATAGCTCTGAATCGTGAAACATTTATAATGTCAAGCATATGTTATAAATGTCATATCATGCATAGGTATATGCGTACATATCATCATCAAGCCTCTGAGGGCATCCCATCATGTCATCTCGGCCTCTGTGGGCAAAATCATCAACGTATACCAACTGATCAGGTGGTGGTACGTATATAATGCCGTAACCTATCCCCACACACCATATCCATATAATATATACGTATATAACGCCATCTGGTCATGGGTCAATATACATGTATAAATGAATGCAAAGAATAAGGAAGTAAGTCGATAATATCTCTCGGAATGTCATAAGATAAATATGCGTTCGATTAATATCATGAAATAAATTTCATAACCTTATGTATTATCTTATACCCATGAACAGATGATACAATAATGAGACATATGGGGAATCAAGAACATAAGCGCCCCTAGTACTTCTATGAATAGAGTCATTTATGAAAGTTGTGCGTTTGCTCGTTACATTTGTATCATATGAATCACTCCAAAAGGAAAGAAGGGAAATCCTTAACATACCTTATAGAAATCTGTCCAATAGCAATGCTAAACTTAGCTCACTACACCTTAATCTACAACAATGACAGTGAAACTATTGTCAAGCTACGAATGACTTTCTCATTTATATAACAAAAGTAACTTAATCTGTAACAAAACAGGCAGCATTTCCCATGATTTTACTGCTTCCTAAAGCCTACTATAGGTGAGACAACAACACAATATAATTAGTAACTCAAAAATAACCTAACTACAATTCGGGACCTTTAATATAACAAAAGGCCCAAATATACCATAACACACCCAATCAACAAGTTATCGATTAGCCTGAAATTGCAACGACGAGCGACCAGTCCACTATCCTAGAACATGTGTCGTTTATCCACGCCCTTTATCGTTTCAAACTCCACAAATCAGCAGCACAAGAAGCCAACACGAGTGGACTACAAAACAGTCCACTATAAGTTGAATAACTCGAACTCACGGCTTTCGATCACCGTCCCGTGAGTTCTGACTATTAGGAAATGAATTTATCAACCTTCCTTGAGATTTAAAAAGATTAAATACAAAAATTAGGTATTTTCTTAACCATGAAGTACCTTCCAAAACTCAAATTACAAAGAAAAAGAGAGGCGGTATAATGATACTTACGTCGTAGGGATTGTTCTAATGTTATCGCTTCTTTAATTTGTGAAAGGGAGGTTGATCTTGCATGGAATTTCTTGGAACAGCCTTGGAGAGCTTAAGAGTCTTTTGGTGTAAGTACTCACTGTATATTTACGAGATATAAGGGAAAAAGATCACTTATAAGCCCACCACCTCAATTCTCCAAGCAGGTGGGTAAGCTGTGTGCTTGACAGCTTGAGCGATGCAACTTCGGACACTTGTATCTCTCTACTCCGACATCGTATTGACAATCGGTTTGCAGAGTTGGAAACTATACACATGGAGATTTAGTTCCATATAAATATCTTCTTATAAATCTCAATACATTGGGAGATAACTACCTCACAACCTGGCCTATAAACCTGCCAGTTTTTCCAAAGTGCGGCGACATGACTTGGCGACCCTTTTTTAAAAATTCATATTTCTTTACCCCAATATCGTATGAATAATGGTTTGTACAGTTTGAAACTAGGTTTCAATACCTTTATTTTTTATGAGATATGTCCCAAAATGACTTCATAAAGCTTATGATTTTAATTTCTCAAAATGGCTCGTTACAAGGCAAATCTTAACTCGATTTTTTTGTAAGTTAAATCCGATTTTTTCCAAACTTTATATTGATATCCAAACATCATATATAGTCAAATTATGACTTTAAACTTATTTAAATCATGATTAACAAGTCTCATATTCATTATACGTCATATTGGGATGCACAGGGTGTAACACTTGTGATGACCTTTGCCAACTTTTATTCCACAACTCGCTTGACTTTAAAACGTAATACACGAATATTATACGAATATAATAACTCATAACATAACCTCCTTATCATGTGAAGAACCCTAGTCTCACTCCAAAAGTATATGTTATAACATTCCCAACTTGTCAACATTCAACGAAACTTATTTTCATCAATTTGTTTAGCTTTTAAGCCTTTCAACCCTCTTGATACTTGTTATCCATGATCTTAAAGATTTGTAACCTCCAAGGTAACATGATTAACTTACTTTATATAATTTCAAAGATGATCTAATTTCTAAGCTTACATCAATTGACTTACGACGTACTTTTACGTACGAAAACATGGGGTGTAACATCATTCCCCCCTTTGGAACATTGGTCCTCGAATGTTGATTGATGCGCTTATCAGTCTCATAACCTATAGCTCTTGTGAATACTTTTATATTGTCCTTGCCATCTAGGAAATTGTTCTGTGAGTAAATTCAAAGGCCAGGGCATCCCCCCCTTTAGGCCTCTTTCTCATACCACGACTTGTGGTCGGAATCCTTTCAATCTCATAATTGTTGATACCTTCTATCATGTAGCATGTACGACTATGACCTTGTAAGTGCGCATATGCGACTCTTTCCTTTTTCCTCAAGTTGTTAGCCAATCTTTAGGCCTCACTTTGTGAACATATATACAGATGTATGGCAACCTATCCTTCTAGGAATCTATAGGTGTACTAAAGTTCTTTGCTCCGTACTTTGTCGAACTTACGACTATTGCTATATCTTGTTTCATAGCCTCGGTTATCTATGCTTATGGATTTACTACAACTATGTAGGTCATTCTACACCATAACTCTTACTCTGATTTATTATTATTGAGGTCTGCTACCCAACTCTAAGTTACTCTCTCGCTGCTTATCTATATGTATATAAATCTAAGTCCTTTAATACTTCCTCATTACTGTTCATCTTAATAATGACGGCCTAATCTCATCTCATACTTTGTAACTTTTATCCATCCATTGTTGATTCACCTTAATGTCGATCCATACCACTGAAAACTTGAAACCTCTTATGTAATACAATTTCACTAGGGCTCACGGTGCATCGGGGAACATTTAAAGTGATTTGACTGATCCACCTAGGGACAATACTATACCTCAATAATCATATTTCATAGCATCCCAATGTGATTCATCTTATGGGGGGGGGGTATTCTAATCCTGTGCAATTCATGAAATACCTTTTCTTAAAATCATTACGTAATCAAAGGCCTAAATGTTATCCTTTTAACTATCACCATTAAACCCTTATTCTGCTACCAGGGCAGCATTTCATCTCTTATAATTTCTCCTAGTCTTAGACTCCTCTGAGTTCATTTAGGCTGTACCGAGCTTTCTATAACTTACGGAAACCATCAGCTCTCTTGTTTTGATGGGAATAATTCTGAGGCCTTACCTATTTTTGTCATCTTTTATTCACCTTTTCTTATCATTACTACTATCTACCTAAAACCTTGTCACTCTACCATACTTTAGCTTGTGACCTACACATATCAATTTATACTACTCGCAACCTTCCTTTAACTTTCTAGCAGCATAGATTTCCTTTCGTGCCTTCTTAGTTGTCTTCAAACATAAGCGATTACTTTTCTTGGTCGTTCCGCCACTTTTTGCATGGATACTTGGCTTATCTTAGTGTCCACGAATACTGGAATTCCCTGTAACTCATATAATCTCAAATATCACATTTGATTTTTACTTCTCATTCATTAGCCATGATATGGGCCACTTTCTTACTTTCCGTTTATAATCTCAATGTTGTTGTAAGACTGTTGTTACAAGATCATTTCTTCTTCAGGTCGATATGCTTAGGTTGAAGACTTCTTCCTTATTTCCACAGCTAGTCTTTCATTATAGTACTTAGGGGAGACCCTATGACTCCTCTAAAACTGCAAGCTTATTACATCGTATACCTTAATGAATTTTTAATGTTCTTACTCACCTATAATTATCCTTAGCTACTTACCTCCGCGCCCTTGTGCTCGTAGGGTTGCTTCTGAACTAATATTTTTAACTGTCTCCCCAGTGGCACTTTCTTTTATTTCCCTAACACTTATACGGTACTTTTAACTACCCCAACTCCTATCTGATTATTTCTCAAGGATCACGATGTCATCATATCTATGAGTCTGAATTCCCTATGTTGGGGTTCACTACATCTATCTTGCACGATTTGTTGATTTATATACATCCTCTTGTCTAGCCATAACTACACTCTTCTTGAATCAACTGCTAACTACTCATTGGTCCATTATCATATAAATATTCCGTGTAATCTTTCTTGGGTTATATCCTTTGTCTTAACTTACCTCTCACGCTGGCTCCTTTATTTATCAATAACATCCCGGGGATAACCCTTACTTCCTCTCCCCGATGTCGTGCTTGCATAATGTTCTGGAATTATAGCATATCTGTAGGATATGAATAAATGCAATCTTGTTCCTTTCTCCATTTTACCGCATTCTTCATTTACTATTCCATAGTTACCTTATCATCTTTGGCATCTTTTCACATCTTCACTAACATCTTACTCGCCTTACGATAACCCTTATGTACCAAGGATAATTGAAGTTCTTACGCACGAGGGTGACACCTTTTGTAAATGGCACACTTAGTCCCTTAAGCTTAACTTTGCTCACAGTGCTCGCTTTAGGGAAGCGTTTTCCTGAATGACCTTTAAAGGTTATTCTTTTGTTGTCCATTCTATTATCGCCGGAATGCGATCTCTGAAATTCTCATGATACTGACTATTATCAGATCATTCGGTCTCTAATTCATGTTCAGTTTATCTCGTTCACCAGCCCATACTGATTTATATTATTCCGAGGTGTAACTTTTCCTTCTGGTAATCAGGTTCGAGTCACTAACTTATTTCTCGAAATGAGGATATGAATTTATGTCTTACACTCTTTTATTAGTTTAAGGCATGTCTCCTCTTGTCTTTCACTTCACTTGACTGTAGACTCTGTCATCCTGTCATATTTTGATTTACTGTTATCACTCATTTATTATATCTTACTCATAATGCTTCATTTACTCTCTTCTTATTCTCCTGCTAATATTTCTGTCTATCACTTTATTCTGAAAACTTCAACAAAACATTCTTTCACTTTTAGTTCCCCTTGCTTCATCTCACTGGCTCTTCGGGACACCTAACATTGTCTCTTTTTTTTACTAGGGGCAGGAGTCATACTAAGATAAATATTTATCCCTTATAGGATTCCACTGCATATCTTCTAAAATTTCTGAACATTCCAGTATTCATATCTGACTGTACTATTCTGGAGTACACCATCTGGGTGTCTCACAAGGAGATCTATTACCATGTTTGGAGTATCCTTCGAAAATGTTAGCCAATGATAACAGTCCATTAACCATTTTGGGTTACTCTAACCCCAGCTGGATCCTAATATGTCATTCTTTTCTTAAACTATATCTGTTAGCTCCAATAGGGCATAACTGAGTTGGGTGTGGCCAATTGTATATATCTCTGTTACTGTTGAAAGTAACTCAGAATGCTTATATTTCTCTGCCTGAATTGTAAATACAGATAATCTTCACTAACTAGGTACCTCGTACCCTTCTTCACCTTGCTTCTTTTACTTGTTGAAACGTGTATCTACCTTCTGATTCTCTTATTGCTTTTTACCATATGGGTGGATAGATATTCATGCCTTAGGGCTCCTTATCAAGAAGCTTACATGTCTTAGTACACACATGATCTGCTGGAGACCTCACATTTACTCATCATAAGCATGATGCAAAATTGAGTTCCTCTTGCTCAACTCTTCCACAACCACATTCAATCATTTACCAACTGTCTTTCTGGATATAGGTATCATTGTATTACTAATAAAATAGAATTTAGGAGTTTGAATTTTTACAACTAAGCTCTACCACACGATCTAGAGTAAGAAGAAAGAGCGACAGTCCTAAATGCCATGTAGCCTCCTATTTTAAGTGTGGTGTACAATACACCTATAAATAAGACTCTACTAGTCACGACTTGTAGACTCCCTAAGATAAAACTGCTCTAATACCACTTTTGTCATGGCCTAAACCGAAGCGCCGCGATGAGAACTTGATGCCTAACTCGGCCGAGTACCAACGTAACATATCCTTCTTATCATACTATCATGTGTAAATGGGCCAGAAGGGCCATCATGAGATAACCAGAATAAAACACAAGGGAATACTAGACATAGGATGACCCAATATGATATAGAAACTTATACATGTGACATACGGGCCTATAAGGCCGACAAAATCATTTGTACACTCAAAACATAGGCCGACAAGGCCATACAAGTATCCATATACATGACATATGTCTACAAGCCTCTAAGAGTATATAAACGTCATAAAGGTCAGGACAGGGCCCCGCCATACCAATCAATACATGCCCAAATCATACTGACCAAATAGGCAACTCTGGATCAAGTGGAGTGCACCAACACCTTCCGCTAAGTTGATAGCCTACTAGGAGGACGCTCAACCTATCTATCAGGACCTGTGGTCATGAAACGCAGTGTCCCCAGGCAAAAGGGACGTCAGTATAAATAAAGTACCGAGTACGTAAGCCCTGAAAGCAGTATATAAAAGACATGAAAGAAACATGGAGTAAAGAACTCAACCTGTAAGTCTGAATAACTCTGAATCATAAAACGTTTATAATGTCATGCATATGCGTAGAAATATCATATAATGCATAGGTATATGCATATATAACATCATCAAGCCTCTGAGGGCATCCTATCATATCATCTCGGCCTTCGTGGGCGAAATTATCAACGTATACTAACTAATCAGGTGGTGGTGCATATATAACGCTGTAACCTTTTCCCATACCCTATATACATATGATATACGCGTTAATATCTGGTCATGGGTCAATGTACATGTATAAATGATTGCAATGCATAAGGATGTAAGTTGATAAGATCTCTCGGAATATCATAAGATCAATATGCCTTCGGTTAATATAATGAAATAAACTTCATAACCTTATGTTTTATCTGAGACCCATAAACATACGATATAATAACAGGACACATGGGGAATCAAGAACATAAGCGCCTCTAGTACTTCTATGCATAGAGTAATTTATGAAAGTTGTGCGTTTGCTCGTTACGTTTGTATCATATGAATCACGCCAAAAGGAAAGAAGGGATAGCCTTAACATACCTTATAGAAATCTGTCCAATAACAATGCTAAACTCAGCTCACTGCACCTTAATCTACAACAATGACACTGAAACTATTGTCAAGCTACGAATGACTCTCTCATTTATATAACGAAAGTAATTTAATCTGTAACAAAACGGGCAACATTTCCCCTGATTTTACTGCTTCCTCAAGCCTACTATAGGCGAGAAAACAACATTATACAATCAAGAACTCAAAAA
Source organism: Nicotiana tomentosiformis (assembly GCF_000390325.3). Lineage (NCBI taxonomy): Eukaryota > Viridiplantae > Streptophyta > Magnoliopsida > Solanales > Solanaceae > Nicotiana > Nicotiana tomentosiformis. The sequence continues at coordinate 74,751,837 of NC_090818.1, read as the reverse complement.
CAAACTTACTACAATTTTGGGCTTTTAATACAACAAAAAGCCCAAATATACCATAACACACCCAATCAACAAGTTATCGATTAGCCTGAAATTGCAACGACGAGCAAGCAGCCCACTATCCTAGCACATGTGGCATTTCTCCATGCCCTTTATCCTTTCAAACTCCATAAATCAGTAGCACAAGAGGCCAACACGAGTGGACTACAAAGCAGTCCACTACAAGTGGAATAAATCGAACTCATGACTTTCGATCACCGTCCCATGAGTTCTGACTTTTAGGAAACGCATTTATCAACCTTCCTTGAGATTTAAAAAGCATAAATACAGAACATAGGTATTTTCTTAACCATTAAGTACCTTCCAAACTCAAATTACAAAGAAAAAGAGAGGCGGTATAATGATACTTATGTCGTAGGGACGTTCTAATGTTATCGCTTCTTGATTTTGTGAAAGGGATGTTGATCTTGCATAGAATTTCCTTGAAAAGCCTTGGAGAGCTTGAGAGTCTTTTGGTGTAGGTACTCTCTGTATATTGAAGAGATATAAGGGAAAAATATCACTTATAAGCCTACCGCCTCAATTCCCCAAGCAGGTGGGTAAGTTGCTTGCTTGGCAGCTTGAGCGGTGCAACTTCTGACGCTTGTATCTCTCTACTCCGACATCGTATTGACAAAAGGTTTGCAGCTTTAGAAACTAGATACATGGGGCTTTAATTTCATATAAATATCTCCCTCTAAATCTCAATATATTGGGAGAAAAAAGCCTCGCAACTGGCATATAAACCTGCCAGTTTCTCTGAAGAACGGTGACGTGACTTGGAGACCCTACTTTAAAAATTCATATTTCTCTACCCCAGTGTCGTGCAAATAAATGGTTTGGACTGTTGGAAACTAGATTCCAAGACCTTCATGTTTTTATGATATATGTCCCAAAATGACATCATAAAGCTTACAAATATAACTTCTCAAATGGCTTGTTATAAGGCAAATCTTAACTCGATTGTTTCGTAAGTTAAATCCGATTTTTTCCAAACTTTATATGTTATATTCAAAATTCAGATATAATCATATTATTACTTTAAATTTATTTAAATTATGATTAACAAGTCTCATATTCATTATACGTCACCTTGGGACGCACATGGTGTAACACTCCTAATGACCTTTGCCAACTTTTGTTCCACAATTCGCTTGAATTTAAAACGTAATACACAACTAGCATACGGATAAAATAAATCATAACATAACCTCCTTATCATGTTAAACACCCTAGTCTCACCCAATATTACATGTTATTAACATTTCCAACTTGTCGATGTTTGACGAAACTTATTTTATTCAATTTGATTAGCTTCTAAGCCTTTCAACCCTCTTGATACTTGTTATCGATGATCTTAAAGAATATTAATCTCCATGGTAACATGATTAACTTGATTTATATACTTTTAAAGATGATCTCATTTTCGAGCTTACATCAATTGACATACGACGTACTTTTACGTACGAAAACATGGGGTGTACCAAGGTCCATAGGTGATACGAGTCACCTATGGGACGTATGTACTTATCTTAAGGTGAGACGTATGTACTTATCTTCGAGATGATATGAAACTATTAGGAAAATTTTAGTTCTTTGATTCCTTATCTAGCGAATTTTTATTTTGAAATCTGAGCCTTCGTCTTTATATTCTCTCACGGATGGTGAGGACATGCACTGCTGGATCAGATGATCATACACCCGCGCCCCTTCCTAGAGTCGTGAGAGGCTGGGGCTGGGATAAAGTCCGAGGAGGGGCGCGTGCTGCAGCTCGAGCACCTTCTCAAGCAGCGATTGAGGAGCCACCAGTAGCTTCGGTTGGGGGACAGGCACCCGAGGCACCTATTGTTACCCCTGGACTTCAGGAGACCCTAGCACAGATTTTGAGCATGTTCTGCACTTTAGCTCAGGCGGGATTGATCCCCCATGCACCAACTACATCTCAGGCTATGGGAGGAGCTCAGACTCCCGCGGCCCATACTCTATAGCAACCGGTCTACATTGATCAGGTTCTAGGTGTCATGACATCACAACCCGTTATTCCGGTTCAACCTGATGTCAAGCTAGAGGCATATGTGGAGGAGCAGAGGAGACTTGAGAGGTTTAAGATTTATGATCCTCTTACTTTCAGTGGCGTAGATACTGAGGATGCGCATGGTTTTAGAAGAGCCATCATATTCTTAGCACCATGGGTATTGTGGAGGTGAGCGTAGTTTCTTTTACTATAGTTCAGGTGTCAGGAGCAGTGTATCGGTGGTGGCAGGCTTATGAGGAGGGTAGGCCAGTTGATGCAGCCCCACTCACTTGGGCTCACTTTTCATAGAAGTTTTTGAGAGAGTTTGTTCCCCAGACCCTTCGGGATGCATTGTGCACCATGTTTGAGCAATTGCATCATGGGACTATGTTAGTGTCAGAGTATGCCATCAGATTTAGTGAGTTGTCCCGACATGCACCTGCCTTGGTTTCTATAGTCAGAGAGCGAGTCAGTTTCAGCAGGTTGTAGAGATCGCTCAGAGAATGGAGGGTATGCGGGGCCGAGAGAGGGAGGATAGGGAGGCCAAGAGGCCTCGAGGTACTGGAGGATTTAGTGGTGGCCACGTTGCAGTTTCAGCTCATCGTGGCAGAGGATGTGTGAGTCGCCCAGTTCAATCAGCACTTCTAGCTACTTGCAGTGCTCCGGCTATTCTGAGGTCTCAAGTGTCCCATTATGCATAACCACTTTCCAGTGCAACTCCTGCATGGGGTGCCTTCAACGGCCAGTCTATTCGATCAGGCTAGAGTCAGTTTCAGCAGCCACGCCCACCGAGAGCTTGTTTCGAGTGTGGTGATACCAGACATAGAGTGAGGGACTATCTCAAATTATGGAGGGGTAAACCACCATAGACTACACAGGCTCCACGGATTCTACAGGGTCCACAGGGTTCAGAGGCCATGGTTAGGGGTGGAGGTCGGGTGGGTAGAGGTCGCCCTAGAGGGGAGGCCAAGCTCGTTTCTATGCTTTCCTGATAGGACGGAGGAGGTTACATCGGATGTTGTTATCACAAGTATTGTTTCGGTCTATCATAGGGATGCATAAGTCTTATTTGATTTGGGTTCTACTTATTCATATGTGTCGTCTTACTTTGCTCTGTATTTGGATATATCTCGTGATTCTTTAAGCGCTCATGTATATGTGTCCACGCTTATGGGAGATTCTATATTTGTAGATCCTATTCAGTCATTATTGGCGATTATGAGACCAGAGTTAATCTATTTCTACTTGGTGTGGTAGACCTTAGCATGATCCTAGGCATGTATTGGTTGTCGCCCTATAACGTTATTCTATATTGTAACGCCAAGACCCTGACATTGGCTATGCCAGGTTTGCCGTAGTTGGAGTGGAGGGGTATATTGGATTATATTCCTAGCATAATGATGTCAATTAAAGATTACATATGAATGGTTTAAAGAATTAGAAGCAATATAGTGTCTGTATATAGAGGGATTGTTATACACGAATAGGTTAATATTGTAACATAATGTACAATTTGCAGAATGATAAGATTTATTCGACCTAAAGAATGCTACGACTTCCAATACTTACACATTTGTGTACACGAAACTGATAAAGACCCACAAAGATAGTTATGTTGCTCTCAAGTTAAGTAAGGTTGATGATATATGAGGGTGATGTTAAGAGACGATCTATGTTACCTATGGAGTTGTAAACTACATAATATGACAAGATTAGCAATAAGAATATAGTCGATAGAGCGTAACTCCCACAACTCATGTAACGTATTGATGAATGGATATGTATATGTATAACGAGTAGCATCACTATCACGCCCCGAACTCGGGGAGCGTGATCGGCGCTCAACCGAGTGAACCAGGCCGAGCAAGCCTGTTAGATTTCCTTTTACCCAAACTTATCCATGAATAAAGAGGAGATGCACTCCATTAATCAAAGACTGAAAAGATTTCATTGACAACTCCCATTTTATTTCCATTAGCAGCTTCATTCATAATTTAAAAAATATTACAAGTTTATAGATATAATAAAAAATATTTTCCAAATACCAATATTTCTAGTTATATTCCCCACATCAAACACCAACCACAACTTGTCTACGGAGCCTCTAAGTACAACAGAAGAGTAATATGAAAATGCTGGCAATAAGGCCCCGGCTATACCTAAAAATACAAAGTACAACATCAAATGACATCAAGCCCAGAATAGAGTACGGCTCACCAAAACCTGCTGAGTAGGGAGTAACTGCTAACGAGGACCAAAGTTGCCCACTGATGAACCACCTGCATCCATTGAAGATGCAGCACCCCCGGCAAAAGGGACGTTAGTACATATAGAATAGTACTAGTATGTAAAGCTAAATGTCCTCTTTCAAAATAGAATGCCCATTAAAGAAATTGAAAAAAATCATAGAAACAACAAGTCACAATCAACCATATCCAAATGTCAAATTAAAACATAACAATTTTCCAAATACGAAATTAATATATATTTTTGGTTAGGAGATCATTAGCACCGATATACCACCGTGTTTTTAGCACGGAGTCCGATCACGCCCGATCGGCCAGGACATCTCCCCACGAACAATGTGGTTTGACATGTGATGCGACAAAAAAAATGTTACCAAGAGTAGTACTACCATGTGCGCAACATGGCATCCGATCTCCACCCGATCAGCTAGGTCGCCTTCCCACATATGCTGTGTGGGTTGACGTTTCCAATTCACAACTATTATCAGTTTCATCCCAATTATGGGGAATAATATCAACCCATCAATCACATCTCAAATAAAGGGAATAATCACAATCCACTCCTACACCGGCACGTGTAGTTTTAGGTGTGGGTTGTTACAACCCACCCTTCCTCGATTTGCTAATGATACTCCGAAAAATATTATTTTTGTTTTTTCACACAAAGGTAACATAGATACAAATGTATTTACCTCATCATCTTTCACATTATATAAATCTTTACTAGTATTTTCAACAAATCACAACAACAATATTTCCTTGGCTCTTTTGGCCATTCACAAGATTCTTTATTGATGGCACGGTGGCCGTATTTCATATTCCACAATTTCATATCTTTCCTTCCATGGATAATCATCATAAATATCAACATAAATAATATTTCGAAAATCATAATTTTAAGTTCGTTAGAAATGAAGGCTTTAAACACAATAGATTTCTTTCCAAGAAATGGAGTTAAATGATTGGCCATCGAAGAGCAAGTTAAAATCATAAACAAGTAGCACACCAACTATTCTTGAAATATTTTTTTCCAAAAAGGGCAATACACAATTTTCACTCACGAATATGTAAGAAAGCAAAACACATTAAACATACTCACAAAGCATAGCATTAGTTAAAATAGCCACATTGGGGTATGACTTGAAGACATACGCTTTTAGGAAAATCTAATTTTGAAGTAATTTTGGAATAGTTGAATCAAGGCTCGTTTCATAATCGTTTTCACATCATCTTATTTCTTTGGCACCACTAGCCACAAGTATAACTTTCATTCTTTACACGATGGCCACACTTTATATCTTCAACTCACTTCTTTCACTTTTGAGAATCTTTATAGATTATCAACAACAAGGCATTTCCAATCAAGACTTTAGGTACACATATGAGCAATTAAGAGTCTTAAGCATATCGATTTTTCTCACACAATTTGGCATACTAGCTTTTATTTGGAACACGACTCAAAGCCATAACAATTTAATACACAACCCATACTTTGAGCATATATATTTTGACATAAGTATCATTCGGAATAGTCAAGTTTATAAGGAATAACTCGGAATATAGGAATTAGGAACCTGAGCCAACCATAGTTGAAACTTACGGGAACATCATAGAATTCATTTCTAAAAGAGTAGTTTAGCCAACATACCTTGATGGAGCTCTTTAGTGCTACTAAAACCACCAACTACTCTTAAAACTTCAATCTACATCAACATAATTCAAATGGACCAATATTAGTAAAACTTTCCAGGTTTTTGGTGGTTTTGGCATTTTATCAAACACCTAGAGTGCGTAGCATTCAACTACATCTAGTAATGTAATTTCTTCATCCAAAAATCCCTCCTTCCCACAAACAAGATATAATACAATATCCTTTGATTACTAACTGACGTCTTTAGCACCATTATAATCATCAATGAACTCACATCCACCAAATTTCACTAATTAACTCATTACAAAATTTCTAAAACACCCAATAATCTAGTTTAAGTATTTATGGCTTCCAATCACCATCTCATAAATGCTAGTACTTACTCCTTGCTTATATATTCACTAACAATCCATGCATGTAGACCAAATCTACATCAACATAATTTAATTAGACCAAACCTTAAAAGTCAACTTTTAGGGTGTTCTTGAGATTTTGAAGAAATCCTATGGAATCTAATACAAAACCTTGTTGTAACTAGTGATTGAGAAGTGGAATCATCATAAAAACACACTTAAAAACTCACCTTATGTGTGTATTGGAAGCCTAGACCGGATGGGTGATGGAGAGAAAAGCCCTAGTCTTGAAATCGTTTTATTTTTCTCTCTCCCCGCTCATGTATTAATAGGCCCAGGTACAGTATTTTTCCACTGGTACTATCCCTGTGCTATAAGGCTTTAGCTCACCGGTTTGCTAAAATTTTCAGCTTCCCTCATGTGCTATATCTGCGCTATGGGGAGATAGCTCGCTATATTTTCTTAAGTCTTATTGCTTTGAAATTAACATCCAAGTTTTTCCCATTATTACAACACTAAAAGATTAATAAAAGTAATTATCCCATAGTATCCAAATAACTTTATTAACTCTAGTAATTCTCATGTGGTTCGGGTCTAAATTAAATTGTATTCCTAAGCTCGAAATCGCTCGAATTAGCAATAGAAATTCAAGGGGCCTTACACATTAGCCTACCGCGGCACCACAAACCTCGAGTTATTGGTAAACATTTATGGGGACTTACATTCTCCCCCTCTTAGGATCATTCGTCCTTGAATGAGGAGTAGAGCCCACCCAAAACACCCAACATAATTCATCTCCTCCTTTCACACATCGCAATCCCCCAGATTTGACTAACTCCCAAATTTTCCAAAAATTTCGGCAGAGTCTCCTATGTAATTAGGCATATCCACCTGCCAGAGAATCACCAAAACCACCCTAACAACATATCCATAACTCAACAAAGCATCACAGTATATATCAACAACACTGATCTCAATATTAAGGGCATTACATTAATAGAAGTGGTATCTAGACACGATTTGCACATATTTAAATCACAACACATAGCAAGTACCCTTTTGAACCACAACCATTTGGTTATACAGGCAAGTAAGAATACTTCCTTTACTTTGACGGAGGAAGATCTCAATTTCTGGACATATCTAACAGGGATGATAATTACTTACCTCCTATAAGCCAATTAACCCATTAAATTCACCTTCAATAGTTTCCACCGGAACGATAGGCAAAGGATTTCCAACAACCTTCTGAAACCTAGATACATGATGCATCGGGTGCATGGAGGACAACGATGGGAAAACATCATACTCATAGTTTGGCCTATTTCCTTCAATATTTCATAAGACCTAATGTGACTACACATACTTTACCTTCCTTAACAATTCACCCAATATATTCATAGAGAAAATCTTGAAAATAACCCGTTCACTTTGTTCAACTCTAAATCCTTATGCCGAACACCCAAACTAAACCTTTGGCGACCTCCAATAATTACTCTATGATGTGCTAGCTTGAATATTACCATAAAACTTCCTATCCAATATATTTGATCATGGGATGATGCTTCTTCTTTGACATGTTTGAACCTTTAACCCCCATAGGTTACCATAAATAGGAACAACAAGGTCCGAGATTGGACTGGAATTATTCAAAATCCATCAATGTGCTGAGCAGGGCATTTCAGGAGGTTATATCCTAAGAGACATGAAGGTTACTACAAATAGCACTGCCATGGTTATTCATTGTGATGACTTCATTGATTCGACAAATGAGGCATAGAGTTGCCTAGTAGGCATTGATAATGTAGGGACCATGTTCATGATTCTGAAATTTAAAAGAAATGAGTCATTTTAGACATGTGACATATGGGAGGAATGATCGGGAGGATAAATACATTAGCGTCAGTTATTCTTGGAAGACTATGAGTCATGAAAATGACAACAACAATTATTTCATTCCATATATACCTTGTTCGACAATAGTAGGCCTCAAAGAGAAATAGCCAAGTACGTGACACCGGTCGCCTCTTGGAATGTAGGAAAAATCAGTTTAACTCGAAATGAGAATATTCTAGCACCCTGAATGTGATATGGGTTTCAAAATACATGAAGTTGCATTATGCTCCTAACAGTAACTAGAATAAGGAATCTATGCCACAAGCCCATGAGGATGAAAAAAAGAAGTTGAACACTTGTGAGATTATTATCATTTTGACAGCTTAACCCTTCACAATAGCTGATCCTATATGAGAGGACTAGAGATACAACAAACTTGTCTTTCAAATCAATATGCTCATGATATGTGCTAGAACTTTAAACATCCACCTGAGGTTAGGAGGGAAAGGTCGTGATAAGGCTACTTAACTTTCAACCACACACGAGCGAAACCATGTAGATAGGACATTTTAACATTGGGGTGAAATCATGTATTGGTTAGAGAGAATGAACACTTTGCTATGAGCTAGACGTGTCTTTGCCATAATAACTCGCAAGCCACAATACTAGGCTACTTCATGGGCAACTACAATACTAGGAACAAAGTGAGCTACTTACTGCGGAATGATCTAAGTGGATATGAAAGTCATACTGAGATGGGCAAACAAAAGATCTTCCTTTGACGAATTTTTGAAAATCTCAAATTTCCCAGAAACGTTATGCAGACAAGTGACCCCTTTCAATTGACAGGTACACATATGATATGTGTTGAGATATGCTCTCATGTTACTAGACAGTGAAAAGGATTCATGATAATATTCACAAAGGAGTAAAGTGATTGTTCAAACCATAGGAGCCACATACACCGGAGAGAAAAAGAGTGGCTCAAGAAGGATCTCAACACTAGGCCGCTATACATTGGATTTGATACCAGATAGGTAAAATTTATGACGGTGCATGCAAAAGCATAAGTGAGCAGATGTTATCCATTTGAATCAAAAGGTTCTGTAAGAAATTCATTAGGTATAGTCCCTTGTTGAGAATTTAGGGAAGCAGTGGAAAGTATTAACCTAGGTTATAACTCATTCCAAGGAAATCATTATAGAACTCAATTCCCCAAGAGGTTGTAAATAAGAGAATTTGTGATAGGGTGGCTTCATGAATAATGCGTATTGTTTAGAAAGTAAGTACATGTAATGTTTTGTGATTCAATTTCTTGTTAAGACCATGTCTATGTAGGCTCTTCAATATAGATGTACATATACATCAAGGAAAATCTTCTGGCGCTCAGAATGATATACTAAGGAGTGACTTACTTGGTAACTTTAGATTGACGGGGCAGTGACTTAACTGATGCCCCTCGACTCCACATCCGTAACATACATTTGTACCATAGTGACATACCCCTGAATGGCATCTCCCACACTTCTCACAATGAGGATGAGCAAGCTAACTCGCCCCACTGACCTGTTATTTGCCCTTTTTTGAATAAGTCATAAGAATCCCTCTTATCTTTCCTCCAGGACTTCATGGCAGGAGTAACAATATCTGTACCGGTTTGCTTCGTGGGCCTTTGGAATTTCCCAGGCCTACTACCCCTAACACACTCCTGAGCATACTCACAACACGACGCAAAATGTTTCCGCCCGCATATCGGGCAGACCGGTATAGGTGTACCCAACCAAGGGCATTTGTTCTTCTTGTGCCCTCTATTTCCACGACCATAACATATTTCAAGAGTCATCCAACACGTCCCAAGTGGCGCTTCTTACAAACATAACATTCCGGCTTATTGGAACAAACAAACCTCTTTCGTTTCTTAGGTTCTCTCACCACATGATCCGGTGGCGTGGTGACATTAATAGGAACAAGGACATTTTTCCTTAGCAACTCGTTCTTTCATTCCATCCTCGCTGCCCCTAACCCGTGGGTTACTCATATGAAAAATGAGATATGACGAGGAAATTAGCTTCCTATCTTGAGCTCTATCGTACGATTTGGAGTACCAAAGAAGGGTGACATTCCTAAATTCCCATGTAGACTCCTAATTATAGATGTGGTTGATAAGACACCGATAAGAAGGACTTTACTAGAAACGGCTTTAAGACATCCTAGGAAACTTTAAAACCTTAGGCTCTGATACCATGTTTGTCACGCCCCGAACTCGGGGAACGCGACCGACGCTCAACCGAGTGAACCCGGCTGAGCAAACCTGTTAGATTTCATTCTACCCAAATTCATCCATGAATAAAGAGGAGATGCACTCCATTAATCAAACACTCAAAAGATTTCATTAAAAACTCCCACTTCATTTCCATTAGTAGCTTCATTCATAATGTCCAAAATATTACAAGTTTATAGATATAATGAAAAACATGTTTGCCAAATACCAACATTTCTAGTTCAATTCCCCATATAAAACCCCACCCACAACCTGTCTACGAGCCTCTAAGTAGAACAGAAGAGTAATACGGAAATGCCGGCACTAAGGCCCCGAGTATACCTAAAAATACAAAGTACAACATCAAATGACATCAGGCTCGGAATAGAGTAGGGCTCACCAAAACCTGCTGAATAGGGACTAACTACTAACGAGGACAAAAGTTGCCCGCTGATGAACCACCTGCATCCATTGAAGATGCAGCGCCTCCGGCAAAAAGGAACGTTAGTACATATGGAATAGTACTAGTATATAAAGCTAAATGTCCTCTTTCAAAATAGAATGCCCATATAAGAAAGGGAAAAGAAACATAGAAACAACAAGTCACAATCATCCATATCCAAATGTCCAGTTAAAACATAACAATATTTTCAAAATACGAAATTAATATATATTTTTGGTTGGGAGATCATTAGCACCGATATGCCACTGTATTTTTAGCATGGAGTCCGATCAGGCATGATCAGCTAGGCCATATCTCAACGAACAATGTGGTTTGATATGTGATGCGAAAAAACAATGTTACCAAGAGTAGTACCACCATGTGCGCAACATGGCGTCTGATCTCCATCCGATCAGCTAGGCCACCTTCCCACATATGCCGTGTGGGTTGACTTTTCCAATTCACAACTATTATTAGTTTCATCCCAATTAAGGAGAATAATATCAACCCATCAATCACATCCCAAATAAGGGGAATAATCACAATTAACTCCTACACTGGCACGTGTAGTGCTAGGTGTGGGTTGTTACAACCCACCCTTCCTCGGTTTACTAATGATACTCCCAAAAATATTATTTTTTTGCACACAAAGGTAACATAGATACAAATGTATTTACCACTTCATCTTTCATATTGTATATATCTTCACTAGTATTTTCAACCAATCACAACAACAATATTTCCTTGGCTCTTTTGGCCATTCAAAAGATTCTTTATTGATGGTACGGTGGCCGTATTTCATATTCCACACTTTCATATCTTTCCTTTCCAACTTTAAGTTATGGATCACCTTAATAAATATCAACATATATAACATTTCGGAAATCACAACTTTAAGTTCGTTAGAAATGAAGGCTTTAAACACAATAGATTTCTTTCCAAGAAATGGAGTAAAATGATTGGCAATTGAAGAGCAAGTTAAAATCATAAACATGTAGCACACTATTTATTCTTGAAATACTTTTCCCCAAAAAGGGAAATATACATTTTCCACTCACGAATATGTAAGAACGCAAAACATATTGAAAATACTCACAAAGAATAGCATTAGTTAAAACAGCCACATTGGGGCATGACTTGAGGACATAAGCTTTTAGGAAAATCTACTTTGAAAGTAATTTTGGAACAGTTGAATCAAGGCTCATTTCATAATCTTTCTCACATCATCTCATTTCTTTGGCACCACTAGCCACAAGTATAACTTTCATTCTTTGTACGGTGCCACACTTTATTTCTTGAACTCACTTCTTTCAATTTCGAGCATCTTTATAGATTATCAACAACAAGTAATTTCCAATCAAGACTTTAGGTACACATATGAGCAATTAGGAGTCTTACACATATCGATTTTTCTCACATAATTTGGCATACTAGCTTTCATTTGGAACACGACTCAAAGCCATAACATTTTAATACACAACCCATACTTTGAACATATATATTTTGACATAAGGCTCATTCAGAATAGTCATGTTTATAAGGAATAACTCGGAACGTAGGAATTAGGAACTTGAGCCAACCATACTTGAAACTTACGGGAACATCATGAAGTTCATTTCTAATAGAGTAGTTTGGCCAACATACCTTGATGGAGCTCTTTAGTACTACTAAAACCACCCACTACTCGTATAACTTCAATCTACATCAAAATAATTCAATTAGACCAATATTAGTAAAAATTTCCAGGTTTTTGGTCGTTTTGGCATTTTATAAAACACCTAGAGTGTATAGCATTCAACTACCTCTAGTAATGGTGTTTCTTCATCCAACAATCCCTCCTTCCCACCAACAAGATATAATACAATATCCTTTGATTACTAACAGCCTTCTTTAGCACCATTATAATCATCAATGAACTCACATCCACCAAATTTCACTAATTAACTCATTACAAAATCTGTACAACGCCCAATAATCTAGTTTAAGTATTTATGGCTTCCAATCACCATCTCATAAGTGCTAGTACTTATTTCTTGCTCATATATTTACTAACAATCCACGCATGTAAGTTTAAGGGCGAAAGATTACCTCTTGTAGACCAAATCTTGAAAGTCAACTTTTGGGGTGTTCTTCAGATTTTTGAAGAAATCCTATGGAATCCAATACAAAACCTTGTTGTAACTAGTGATTGAGAAGTGGAATCATCATAAAAATACACTTAAAAACTCACCTTAATTGTGTATTAGAAGCCTAGACTGGATGGGTGATGGAGAGAAAAGCCCTAGTCTTGAAATCCTTTTATTTTTCTCTCACACCCAGGTATTAATAGGTCTACATACAATATTTTTTCACTGGTGCTATAGCTGTGCTATAAGGCTTTAGCTCACTGGTTTGCTAAAATAGTATACATTATTTTTCCACTGGTGCTATCCCTGTGCTATAATGCTTTAGCTCACTGGTTTGCTAAAATTTTAAGCTTCCCTCGTGTGCTATAGCTGCGCTATGGGGAGATAGCTCACTTTATTTTCTTTAGTCTTATTGCTTTAAAATTAACATCCAAGTGTTCCCCATTATTACAAAACTCAAAGATTAATAAAATAATTATCCCCTAGTATCCAAATAACTTTATTCGCTACAGTAATTCTCATATGGTTCGGGTCTAAATTAAATTGTATTCATAAGCTCAAAATCGCTATAATTAGCAATAGAAATTCAAGGGGCCTTACACATTAGCCTACCTCGACACCATACACCTCGAGTTCTTGGTAAACTTTTACGGGGCCTTACACTCACAAGCTAAGCATATTACATAGATATAAGTAGACAGAATAATGTAATCCCAAAAATGAGTCATGATGTGAAATAAGGATAGAAGTGCGATTTTTAAATAGTTACAACGTTTTATATTTATAAATAATATAGAATATGAAGGGTGACGTAGCAAGGCTAAGGAATCAGGATTGGTTACTGTAACGAGTTACTCACGAACTTATATGTTTCTAAATACGAGTTTATCTATTGATGACTGAATGATATCTACGCGAGTGATATGAAATGAATATATATAAGAAATGATTCGTACGGACGGTCTATGAACGTGTAGGTGTACAATGAAGCCCTATAGATGGTCTATGAAAACATAAGTGCATAATGAAGGTTGGTTATGGATGGTAACAGTTGCACGCCTAACCAGACCTCGATATTGTAAGCCATACGGACGGTCTACTATGTTACGTGTATGATCCACCAATTATTCATGTTTATGAGAGAGCCTTACGGACGATCTCTTATGAAATGCATAAGTGCCACTTTTATGATCCTATTTTGCTTTAGAGATATTCGATCTGTCTAAGCTAAGTATAATGATATAAAATATGTTAAGGCTAGACCTTCTCTTCATTTTGGCATGATCCCGCAACTAAACGCATTTGATAACGAGACATAAAGAGAAGTTCATATTCCTGAAATTATGTACATTATCCTAGTCTCATAAGTTATAGTATTCTCCCTATTGGGACTTTATATTCAGTTAAATGTTGTCTTTTTCAGTCAAGAGAGTAGAGGGTCTATATATATACAGGATTATAGTATTTATACCACCACCGAGATATAATCGGCGGGCAAGTCCCTATTAGGCAACCTATAAACAGATGGTAAGTTATATACCAAGCCTACTATAGCCAAGAGCCTATGAGCAAGCCTATAATGGCCAAATAGTGATGTCTTTTGGGCTGACCAATGCCCTAGTAGCTTTCATGCACTTGTTGAACAACGTATTTCAGCCTTATCTGGATTCTTTCATCATAGTTTTTATTGATGATATATTGGTGTATTCTCACAGCTGGGAGAATCATAAGCAACATTTGAGAATCGTGCCCCAAACATTGAGGGAGAAGAAGCTATATGCTAATTTGTCCAAGTTCGAGTTTTGGTTAGACTCGATGGCATTCATAGGTCATGTGATATCTAGTGAGGGGATTAAGGTGGATCTGAAGAAGATTGAGGCAGTTCAGAGTTGGCCCAAACCGTCTACTACTAAAAGGGTCTGAATTGTACTTATGGAGAGGTTTTCATCTTTAGCAGCCTCATTAACTAGATTGACGCAGAAAGGGTGCCCTATTCAGGTGGTCGGATGAGTGTGAGGATAGCTTTCAGAAGCTCAAGACAGCATTGACTACAACTCCAGTTCTAGTTTTTCTTCCAGGACCGGGTTCTTACACATTCTATGGTGATGCTTCACAAATTGGCATTGGGTGTGTGCTGATGCAAAAGGGGAGAGTGATTGCTTATGCTCTACGTCAGTTGAAGACCCATGAGATGAACTACTCAGTGCACGATTTGGAGGTAGGAGCCATTGTTCAAGCAACTCAAGATTTGGCGGCATTATCTTTATGGTGTATCCTTCAAAGAGTTCACGGATGACCGGAGTGTCCAACACTTATTCTAGTAAAAGGATCTAAATTGATGAAATAGAGGTGGTTAGAGCTACTAAAGGACTATGGTGGTCGATGCTTTCAGAAGGAAGGTTGAGAGCGTGGGGAGTCTTGCTTTTATTCTTGCTGGGGAGAGACCGTTAGCTTTGGATTTTCTGGCTTTGGCCAACAAATTCTTGAGGTTGGATATTTTAGAGCCTAGCAGGGTTTTTGCTTGAGCTGTATCGCGGTCATCTTTGTTTGAGTGCATCATGGTGCATCGGTATGATAATCCCCACTTATTTGTTCTAAGGGACACGGTGCAACACGGTGATTCTAAGGAGGTTACTATTGATGGTAATGGGTTATTAAGGATTCAGGGCCAGATTTGTGTGCCTAATGTGGATGAATTGCGGGAGCTCATTCTTGAGAGGGGCCATAGTTTGCGATATTTCATTCATCCGGGTGCCGTGAAGATGTACCGTAATTTGAGGAAGCACTATTGGTGGCGAAGGATGAAGAAGGATAATGTTGAGTATGTTGCTTGGTGTTTGAAATGTTACTAGGTGAAGTACGCGTATCAGAGATCGAGTGGTTTCCTTTAGAGGCTAGATATTTCGAAGAGGAAGTGGGAGAATATAACCATGGATTTTGAGAAGAACTACCAAGTGCACGATTTGGAGGTGGCAGCCATTGTTCACGCGCTCAAGATTTGGCGGCATTATCTTTATGGTGTATCTTGCGAGGAGTTCACGGATCACCAGAGTCTCCAAAACTTACTCTAGAAAAAGGATCTAAATTTAGGAAACAAAGGACAATGATATCACCATTCTTTATCATCTGATACAGGCCAACGTGGTGGTCTATGCTTTTAGAAGGAAGGATGAGAGCATGGGGAGTCTTGCTTTTATTCCAACTGGGGAGAGACCATTAGATTTGGTTTTTCGGGCTTTGGCCAACAAGTTCTTGAGGTTGGATATTTTGCAGTTGGACTCCCACGGACCTTGAGGAGATTTGATGCAGTGTGGGTCATTGGGGACAGAGTGACCATGTTTGCACACTTCATTCTACTCATGACTACCTACTCTTCAGAGTAGCTGACTCAAATTTATCTTCGTGAGATTGTTTGTCTTCATGGCGTGCCTGTGTTTAGTATCTCGGATTGAGGCACACAGTTTACATCACCTTTTTAGAGAGTAGTGCAATGTGAGTTAGGCGCACAAGTCGAGTTGAGTATATCATTTCATCGCCAGACGGATAGGCAGTCTGAATGCACTATTTAGATATTGGAGGACGTGTTACGAGCCCGTGTCATTGATTTTGGGGGTCATTGGGACCCGTTTTTGCCGTTAGAAGAGTTCTCCTACAACAATAGCTATCAGTCGAGTATCTATATGGCTTTATATGAGTCCTTATAAGCGAGGTGATGTCGTTCTCCAGTTGGTTGGTTTGAGCCTAGGGAGGTTAGGTTGTTGGGTAGTGATATGGTTCGTGATGCTATGGAGAAGGTAAAGTTGATTCAATAGCGGCATCGTACATCGCAGTCAAGGCTAAAGAATTATGCTGATAGGAAGGCTCGTGATGTGGTATATATGGTAGTTGAGAAGGTTCGACTAAGAGGTTTACCCATGAAGGGTGTGATGAGGTTCGGGAAGAAGGGAAAGTTGAGCCCTCGGTATATTGGTCCTTTTAAGGTGCTAGAGAGAGTTGGAAAGGTGGCATACAGACTTGCCATGCCACCTAGTTTATCAGGAGTTCACCCACTATTTCATGTTTCCATGCTCTAGAAGTATTATGGGGATCCCTCACATGTATTAGACTTCATTACGGTGTAGATGGACCAGGAATTGACTTATTATGTGGAACCGGTGGCCATCTTGGACCATCAGGTTCGAAAGTTGAGGTCAATGAATATTTCATCGGTGAAGGTTCATTGGAGAGGTCAGTCGGTCAAGGAGGCTACACGGGAGACGAGAAGGAGCTGGGGAGTAAATATCCTCACCTTTTTGAGATCCCAAGTATGATTCTAGACTTGTTCGAGGACGAATGTGTATTTAAGAAGGGGAGAACGCAATGACTCGGCCAGTAGTTTTGAGTATTTTATTCTCGTTTCCTCTATTTGATGATTTACATATGTGTATTTGTTGTTATATGATTTGGGTGTAGTTGGTTTGGCTACAGGGAAGTTTTAGATTAAATTGAGACACTTAGTCTCAAGGTTTGAAGCTTATGTTGTGAAGCTTGACCGAATTTTGACTTTTTTGTATTTGACCTCAGATAAGAGTTTTAATAGTTATGTTGGTTCTGGATGGTGGTTGTGGACTTATGCATATGTCTAGATTTGGATTTGGAGGTGCCTAGGTTGAATTGAATCTAATTAGCGAAAGTTGAAAATTTAAAGGTTTAGAAGGTTCATAGGTTTGACTGAGAATTGGTTTTAATGATATTGATTAGATTGTTCTTCTGGGAGTTGGAATAGGTTCGTCGTGTCATTTGGAATATGCATGCAAAATTTGAGGTTATTCCGAGTTGTTTAGGCATGTTCGGCGTAAGTTCCGAATTTTTAAATTTTGATTAGTTCCTTTGGCTTGAATTGGGGTACGATTCGTGGTTTTGATATTGTTTTGTATGATTTGAGGCCTCGGGTAGGTCCATATTATTTTTTGGGATTGGTTGGTGTGATTGGTCGGGGTCCCGGGGCTCTCAGGTGCGTTTCAAATAGATTACGGGCCATTTCACCATGTTTCGGTAGAGGTAAGCATTGTATTTGTGACCTTGTCTTCACATTCGTGTAGGGTATCTAGAGGCAGCTTGTGGTTTACTTTTCGCGATTGCGAAGTAGGTCCCGCGATCGTGAAGAGTATCGTTGGTCAATACTTAAGTACTCTATTTCGATGGTTTTAGTAATTTTAACATATTTTGAGATTTGGAGCTCGGATTTGGGTGATTTTTAGAGGATTTACACGATTTGGATTAGGGTAAGTCTTTTTGACTCAGATTTGGTTATTATTTCTGATTCCATCTTTGGTTTTAGCTTTTGAATGATCAGTCTAAGTGAAGAAATTGGGGATTTTGGTCAAATATTTTTTATATGAAATTTGAGGATTTGAACCTCAATGTGGAATTGAATTAAACTTATATGGTTGGACATATATTTGAATTAGTGTTCGGAAGTTGTGACTTTTATCGGGCTCCGGGAGGCGGGCCCGAGTTGACTTTTGACTTTTATTCAAGATCGAAGCTTTATTATTTGGGGTTGTTTCCTATGGAATTATTTGGTGTTGTTATGTTTTCTTACTAGTCGAATCGTTCAGAGGTCAATCTCATGGGAAGGTCTTTTTAGAGAATTGATTCGCGTGCTTTGAGGTATGTAAAATGTCTAAACTTGATTTGAGGGTAATTCTCTCCATTTGCTATGGTATTTGAGATATGTTGGGGGAGACGCTCGTGCTAGGTGATGGGCGAATATGTGTGCACCGAGGTTATTCATGGATCGGGCAAACATTAGGTTATTATATGCCTTGTTTGCTATCATGCCTCGTTATATCCATATTTTCTCTACTTGTATGATTATATTTGAGATATAATTCATGTTAGAAATCATGCCTAGGCTATGTGCTTATTTCTTTGAGACATGATAGGGCTATTCTTGTTGTTATGAGCCGTTTGCCATAATTGTAGACATACTCTCAATCACGATGCTATATCTGTGTATGATATTACTGACTCAGTACATTCTTATTATGATTCCTCACTTGATGTTGATGCTTCATATATGTAACATTGTTGAACTGAGTATTGTGATATGTGGTCAATTGAGACTTAAGCGGTTGATGATTGATCTTGGGCCATATAGCCGATTTGGTATTGATTTTGAGGTGACGTGTACTCAAGCCCCATATTGGGCTAAGTGGTACTGACTAGGGGCGATGCATGCACCAGGCTTCATGATTGGGCTATGTGATGTTGATTGTTGGCTTAAGGATCCACCCCTCCGGAGTCTGATATTCATAGTGAGAGCAAGCACAAGGTCATATGTATGTGCTTGAGTGACTGGCTTATTTCAAGCACACATATAGTGCTGAGTGATGATGTTGTGTGTGAGGGTTTAGGGGCAATTGTGCCAGGCACCTTACATGTGCTGAGATATGATATACTTGATGAATTTATCGTGGTGTTTGTTGATTCTAGCATGTTTACTCGTCATGTAGGTACCATGTTGTGATTCTTCCTTTATGTTTGATGGTACTAGATGAGCATAATTGGTATTTCAGACAGGAAATCATTACTATGTTAAAAACCCATGCTTAGAAATCTGTGAAAGAATTCATGCCTTTATAGCTATTCCTGAAAAGCATGCCAATTTTCTTGTTGTTTATGCAAAGGTAGAAATTAATATTGCTTAAGTCACATCTCATTACCATTATTATTCTATATTGTTATTATAGGTTATTGGCATTGCATGTTGGAAATTATCAAGCTCGTCGCTGCTCTCAACCCGAGGATAGGCTTGTTACTTATTGAGTACATGGGGTCAGTTGTACTCATACTACACTAAAGTGCAAATCTAGGTACTTTTGAGAGATGTGATTGCTAGCTGGAGGCACCCGTACCAGATCATTGGAGATTTCGAGGTAGCTGCCGATTTTATTCGCATACCTTGGAGTTCCCTTCTACTTTGTTTATGTTATCACTGTTCTATCATTCAGACAGTTCTGTATTTCAGGATTTGAATTTGTATTTAAATCCTATAGTGCTCATGTGCTCATTTGTCACGCCTCAAACCCGGGGAGGCGTGGCTCGCATCTGGGCCGTACTCTTCCTAGCGAATCACTCTGTAACTCATGATCGTTTTGACCAAAACTAGAACATACATAGGTCGAGTTGGCTAAACGCATTCATTTTTTTTTGTAATTATCATGGGCCAACATGGCCACAACTCAAAATATGTAACTGTAAGTGGGCAAATGCTGCATCAGTGATCTATCGTACTCACAATATGAATACACACGGGCCATCAAGGCCTCTGACATACTTTACATAATGAACATGTGTATACAAAGCGTCTAAGAGTATTTGACATCGAAATGTATTTGGGACAGGGCCCCTGCCTACCCATAAGTCTGTAGCAAAACTCTAACACGATAACTTATAGACTCGGCTGCACTCCGAATGAAGTGGAGTCTTACCGATCATTCGCTAAATGGTGACCTCGTCTACTATGAGGGCCCGTCAAACTGATTACTTACACCTGCAGGCATGAATGCAGCATCCACAATAAAATGATGTCAGTACGAATAATGTACCGAGTATGTAAGGCAGAACTGAAATATAACTATAATTCAACATCAATGAGAGAGATATATGAATCAAACTGAACCTCTGAAGTGCCACTAAAGGCCATGATATGCATACTAATTATACTTATATATATAATGCCTCTCTTAGGACTATTATCCATATCATAACACGACTTACCAACTAATAAGTGGTAACTGACCCATCGGCCATAGCTCAGTGGTAAATATATAACTACCCAACTGGTGGTAACTTCCCAACCGACCGTAGTACGGTGGTAAATGTATGACTGCCCGACCGACCGTAGCACAGTGGTAAATACGTAACTGTCCAACGGGTGGTAATTGCCCGACCGACCATAGCATGGTGGTAAATGTATGACTGCCCGACCGGCTATATCACGGTGGTAAATGCATAACTACCCCACTGGCCGTAGTTCGATGGTAAATAAAGATGCATGACTGCCCAACTGGCCGTAGCTCGGTGGTAAATAAAGATGCATGTAACACTACATTATGAACATTAACTTCATTATCATATGCCTCAATAGGGACTTAGAACATACTTAGACATGCTTTGAGTTACATTTTATAGGAATGAATAACGTAGGTATCCTTATCTACTAAGAGTAGAATCATTTATGGAATAATATTACGTTTATGTTTCGTTGTTTGAATCATGCCAAAAGAAGGATGGATTAGCCTTAACATACCTTAATTGCTCGTATGAGCTCGTAGAAGATCGTAGACAATGGATCAAACCTAGATCACCTTCTTTAAAGCTTCCCGACGCCTTACTTCATTAGAAAGAAGTCTCCAATTTGCCATTATCCGGAGGAAACCGATGTGGGTATATCATCTATGTCGTTTTCTGCCTTTGCTTCAATCATAGCACTTAGTACCCATTTTGTTGAGAAGGAATATGAGTTATCTCCTTAAAAATGGAGGAGGGACGTTGTTGTTTAGACAATTAAATCATGGGCTACTACACACAAAAGTGAAAGTCACGTTGCTGCCTCCATTTGCCTCCATCCAAGACCTTTGTGTCACTTTAAAGATAAATTCCCTCCCACTCCTCAAAAATGGAATACGTCGTTCCTCAAATATTTATGTCTTGCTGATGAACACTAGTTCTTTTAAGAAATATGAATAACTAAATTTAGTTAGATAATGAATTTGGACTCCACATAATAGAGTGTGGCCCCCTAACATGGATACACCTAATAAAAAACTTAACTCCAAAGATGCCACCTCATAACTTATAATGCTTAGTCATTCTAGCTACTACACGTGGATTGATGCCCACAACAATAATTATCCACTAATTAATCTATTAATCTTCCACTAAAATTTAATATTTAACCAATTAGTCACATAATTAATTTTTAGGTCTCATTTCACTTAAATACTAATATACTTCATATACCTTACTATAATATACTTTACTATCATGATCATGTAGTATATTGTATAGCACTAATCGATAAATACGGGGTATTATAGCTTAGACAGTATTTTATTCAAAAATATCAAATTTCGACGAAACTTATTTTTTTCAACTCGTTTACCCTCTGACCTTCACGACTTTACTTATCACTTGTTATAAATAGCATAAATACTTATAACTTCAAAAATAATCTTGTCCTTGAACTTATGCCAATTAACTTACTAAAAATCCAATGTACGAAGTACCAGATGTATCATCATTGACATCAGATCATGGGATGGTTGTAGTTGTGATATTGCTGATATTTCGAATATTTTATGATTATCCCGCTGTTGAGATTATTAAGTTCTATTATTGAGATTATTGTTACTATTTAATTATTGGCTTGCCTAGCAACTTGTGTTAGGCAGTGTCATGGCTTTGGTAAAAATTTGGGTCGTGACATATTTCTTCTATAAATGTTACTAATACTGATAAAGTGCAATAGAATTATGGAAGCATGCAAGTCTAAACTATTTTCAACTAGTCATGAAGCTTAGTATGTTCATGTTATAGAAAGAATCATGCTACCATATATTTTAGAAAGAAAAAAATAAGAGTAAAGACATATGGATCTTGTTTCAGTTTTTGCAAGTTTACATGAAATCAGATTCTAATGATAAAAAAATGAAGAAGGAAAATTCAAACAATAGAAAACTCAAATAGTAGCGTGTTGAAGTATAAAGATGCGTAGTACCATGAGAAAGTGAAGTATTTTCAGCAACACTAGATATCATTGATGTTTGTGATACTCGTTCATGGTCACTGTTGACGTCAGAGACCTGATAAATATTAACACATTAGATAACAATCTTTTATAGGATTAAACTTCACTAAGAATGTATATAACATTTAAAATCGAGTTACCTGTACACTTGAGATGCCATTGATATTTTGAGGCATAGATCCATTAGAAACATATTTGCGCATGAATTATTTCATTTGGAGTAATTTTGATTGCATCTTCTCCTGATTGTATTTAACAGATTTATTTCTTCATTGTGATTATCCTTTAACTCAGTTATCTCCTATGTTAACCTTTGAAGAGACTCATTAGATGAATTCTCTATAACAATATTTACTAAAGAAGATCTACCCCATAGAACAGAAGGAGTTGGACCAAGTCCTAAACCACGAACATACCCACTTTTATCATTTCTGAACACTTGGGAATACACATCGCCTTCCCAAGAAACACTGCGAGGAGGTTGGTCAGTAGTGCTCTTCTTATTGATCATCCTTTCATTTATCATTTCTTGACCATAGAATGCATAAATCCGATTTGGAATTCATTTATTCGCTTTTACATTTTTTACTAACTATTTCAAAATTTCTACATCGAAAGAAAAAAGAAATCTTATGATTGCCTTGGTAGAATTATCATCCAGCGGTCTACCATCCTTACACTTTTATGAGTTTAAATAAAAGAATTGTGGTCGTGTAGGCTTTATCCCATTTACGACCTAATACAATAAAATTGATGTTAGATTGTTTTAATATATTATACTTAGTAATTTTTCTAGGTTTACCTATTCATCCATCAAGGTAGCAATATATTTGGATCCTCCTATGTGAGGCATTTTTTGATTGGCCATATTATTTCTATTTTCTTGGGCACGCCTCTGTCAATGAAATATTAAAATGATGTCTTGTAAGTTTTAAATAGAAATTGTTAATACCTTAGCTTTATCCGAATAATAATAAAAGACAAGACCACTGCATTGATCCCTCGGTATGCAACTTAGATTTATTTTTCAGCAAAGCGTATTTAATCCTATATTTTTGCATATACTCACCTTTTAAATCGTACTTATAATCTTTCCATTTCATTTTTAGTGACTTTAGGACATAAGCTTCTCTCCATTTTGCGATCGAGAACTTCTTCTAAAAAAATAAAGCCAATATTTAGAAGAAATTATCATGCATAGGTGATTGAACTTGTTCATATAATAATAATAATAATAATAATAATAATAATAAGTACTCCATATTCTCACAAAATCCATATTTTGTGATGAAGTAAATTAGATTCATTAAAGGGCATCAAGAAGATACAAGGAGTACAAAAGAGACAAGATAATTAGCTTCAGTATAAAAGCCTATGCTACTATCGGGGTGCTAATAAAATTCATAAAAATATCATAACGGTTAACATGGGTGAGATAGTTCCAACTAAACAGATTCACCAAATACCCAACCTTGAAGGAGTAGAGTGGAGTTGAATTTCCATCTAAGCACCAACGATTTCTATCTTTCCAAATGTACCAAAAAATTACTTGTGGCACCATTTTTTAGATTTTTTTGATGGAACTCTCTAAAAGTACCAACTTTCAAAAGCTAGCTTTATTGACTGCAAATTTTTGGTAAAAACTAATCTTGATTTTAGTAGCCAACTGCATTGTCTACATGTTGACTAATTTCCTATAGATGAATTGCATCTCCGTTATTTTCTTTTAAAAATTACAATTATTTTCTATGTATGATCTGTTAATTTACACATGGGGATCAAATTCTTGATTCCAATAGTGCAAACTTTGGACCTTCTCAACCTTCCACTGTAGCTCCTAGAAAATAGAAAAGAGGAAAACGAAAGCTAGGTAAATCTGAATCAAAAGAAATTAATAAACTTTAAAGATTAAACGATAATATTCATGCGATGAAAATGTGTGCATGAAACAAGCTAAGATCATTATTTTTTTCTTTTTCAAAGAAAAGCGTTACCGCTCTAATTTCTTGTCAGATTTTCTTGTTATCTGAACAATACTTACAAGAACTACTAACTTGTTTATTTTCCAAGTTGCTCTCATAATTATTCAAAAAGAAGTAAGAATCATATTTCTTTTGTTGGGTTTTAAATAGATATGCATTTGAAACACTTCAATTACAGGCCTCGTTTAGAAACAACTATAACGACCCGGCCGGTCGTTTTGAGTGTATTAGCCACGATTCCCTATTTACTATTTTTTCCGTATCTGTTTTTGCTTAAGTCACTTGCCGAGAGGTTTTATTTTTGATTTCGGAGTGTTTTAGGACACAGTCCCTAAAACGGAAGCTTAAGTCTCAGAATTTTGACCGTAGTCGGAATTGTATGAAGACGACTTTGGAATGGAGTTTCGTCAGTTTCGTTAGCTCCGTTGGGTAATTTTGGACTTAGGAGCGTATCTGGACTGTGAATTTGAAGTCTGTAGCTAATGTAGGCTTGAAATGGCGAAAGTCAAATTTTTGGGAAGTTTGATCGGGGGTTGACTTTTTGATATCGGGGTCGGATTCCGATTCCGAAAGTTGGAGTAGGTCCGTAATGGTAAATATGTATTATGTGCAAAATGTGAGGTCAATTGGACGTGGTTTGGTAGGTTTCGGCGTCATTTATGGAATTCGAGAGTTTAGTCTTGAATCCGGGTGTAATTGGTGTTTGATGTTGTTTTGAGTGATTCGAAGGTTCGACTAAGTTCACGTGGGGTTATATGACTTGTTGGTATATTTGGTTGAGGTCCCGAGGGCCTCGGGTGTATTTCGGATGCTTAACGGGTTGAGATTTGGACTTATGCAATTTGCTGAAGCCTTCTGATATCTGGTAGTTTTGCACCTGCAGTGGGGAGGCCGCAGGTGCATACTCGCATGTGCAGAGTAAGGGGCGCAGAAG
Source organism: Nicotiana tomentosiformis (assembly GCF_000390325.3). NCBI lineage: Eukaryota > Viridiplantae > Streptophyta > Magnoliopsida > Solanales > Solanaceae > Nicotiana > Nicotiana tomentosiformis. The sequence continues at coordinate 74,726,161 of NC_090818.1, read as the reverse complement.
TGGGAGTTGAGGAGATGGCCAGGGGTCGCAGGTGCGAGGGTGTTTCCGTATCTGCGAGCCCGCAAATGCGCCTGAAGCTCCGCAGATGCGGAAAGTGAGATGGAGGAGAGGATCGCAGAAGCAAATTTTTGTCCGCAGGTGCGCACACGCAGGTGCGACCACTTGCACGCAGAACCCAGCCCTTTTAGTCATTTACGCACCCACAGGTGCGCACACGCAGGTGCGAAAGAACTGGGCAGAAGCATTTGGAGATTGATTCGAGGGGCAAAGTCATTACGGAGTTGGATTTTGCGCGTTTGTGGTAAGTAATAGTCTTAAATCTGGTTTTGAGGGTATGAAACCCCGCGGATTGGTATGATGTGAATGTTTGGAGGTGACGCACATGATAGGTGACGGGCGGGTGAGCGTGCACCGTGAGGGATTGTGACTTGGTCTTTCTTGTGAGACTGTAAAGTCGAATAGCCATTGTTATTATTTATTTTTCCTTGTCTTTAAGCAATTGACTGCATTTCATGTTAGAAACTATGCTTAGGCCATATGATATCAATGTTGGGACCCACAACGGTCGTATATTTGTTGAATTGACTGCTAATTGCTATCTTGTACTCAGTTACAGTCTTACTTGTGTGTTATATCTCTTTTCCCTCTCATTTCTTGTTCATACTTGTTGTATTCTCTGTTTGGGCTAATTATTATGATATTCTGTGAGCCCGAGGGGCTGGAGAGGTTAGTGACTGAGATAGGGACTGAGTGCCGAGCAGTGAACTATGTGATGTTATATGGATCGGGTTGCATGCCGCAACGAGCTTTATGACTATTTATGGAATGTGGATCGGGTTGCACGCCGCAGCAAGCCTTATGGCTACTTATATGATTGGGTCAGGCTGCACGCCGCAACGATATAGCTCTTGGGTTGAAAGGAGCCTCTCCGGATTCTGCACACCCCTAGTGAGTGCAGGTACCTATTGAGAGCCGAGAGTTTGAGCTGTTGAGATGAGCTGAGTGACTGCTGCCCTGAGAGGCTGTGCTTGATTATATTGTTCATGTCATGCCTGATGATGAGTAGCGTCGATTGGAGAGGTTTGGGAGACTCCAGCCTCCATCTTTCAGTGGTACCGAGGGAGATGATGCTCATGGTTTCATGGACAGGTGTTAGAGGATACTCCGTGCAACAGGTATTCTAGAGGCCGGTGGGGTCTCGTTCACTACTTTTCAGTTCTTTGGGGATGCCTTCAGTTGGTGGGAGGCTTACGAGAGGCGTAGGCTAGTTGGCACAGCACCCCTTACATGGCAGCAGTTCTCCGGTCTATTCCTGGAGAAGTTCGTGCCACAGTCCTGCAGAGAGGAGATGCGCAGGCAGTTCGCGCAGCTTCGTTAAGGTGATCTGTCTGTGATGAGTATGAGATGCGATTCTCGAGGTTGGCCCGTCATGCTATCTGGTTGGTTCCCACAGATAGGGAGAGGATCATGAGATTTATAGATGGCCTCACATTTCAGCTGTGATTGCTTATGACCAGAGAGAGAGTGTTTGGTGCTAGTTTTTATGAGGTTGTCGACATTGCGCATTAGATTGAGATGGTTCGCAGTCAGGAGAGGGTTGAGAGGGAGGCCAAGAGGCCTCGTGGACAGGGTGGATTTAGCGGTGTTCCTTCTAAGGGGCAGTTCAACCATGGTAGGGGTCGTCCTTTCAGACATGCTCAGACGGCTCGCCCAGTTCACCGTGGTGCATCATCTGGCCATGGTTCACATAGTTATCACCAGGGCCATTCATCTCTCAGTGACCTCCAAGGTCAAAGTTCGTCCCGTGCTCCATCGGGTCAGGGCTCGTCTATGCCAGGTCCTTCTACCAGTCATCCTAGTGCTCGGGGCTCCCTTCAGTCCCTAGTACTAACACCGGGGAGTTGGTATGAGTGTGGAGAGTTTGGCCACATCGGGAGACATTATCCCCGCCTTACGGGAGGTCCAGCTCAATAGAGGAGCCAGTCTACCACATCAGCACCAGTTTCTTCACCACACGCTCAGCCAGCTCGGGGTGGAGCCCAGTCCGGTAGGGGTCGCCCGAGGTGGGGAGGCTGATCAGGGGGCGACTAGGCCCGTTTCTATGCTCTTCCTGCCAGACCAGATTCCATTGCTTCGGATGCTGTGATTACAGGTATTGTCTCAGTTTGCCATATAGATGCCTCTGTATTATTTGACCCTGGTTCCACTTATTCATATGTGTCCTCGTATTTCGCTCATTATCTAGTTATGCCCCGTGAGTCTCTAGTTTTATCTGTTCATGTATCCACTCCAGTGGGCGAAGCTATCATTGTGGATAGTGTATATCGGTCATATGTGGTGGCTATTGGGAGTCTGGAGACCAGAGTAGATCTCTTATTGCTTAGTATGGTCGATTTTGACATGATTTTGTGTATGGATTAGTTGTCTCCATGTCATGCGGGCCTAGATTGTCACGCTAAGACCGTGACATTGGTGATGCCGGGGTTGCAGAGGGTTAAGTGGAGCGTCTCCATAGACTATGTTCCTAGTAGAGTGATTTCGTACTTGAAAGCTCAGCGGATGGTTGAGAATGGTTGTCTATCTTATCTGGCCTTTGTGAGGGATGTTAGTGCAGAGGCCCCTGCTATTGATTCTGTTCCGGTGGTGCGAGATTTCCCAGATGTGTTCCCTGCAGACCTGTCGGGCATGCCATCCGATAGGGATATTGATTTCGATATTGATTTGGTGCCGGTGCTGGGCACTCAGCCCATTTCTATTCCACCGTACCGTATGGCACTGGCTAAGTTGAATAAGTTGAAGGAGCAGCTTCAGAAACTCCTTGATAAGGGGTTTATTTGGCCTAACATGTAACCTTGGGGTGCACCAGTTCTATTTGTAAAGAAGAAGGATGGTACTATGAGAATGTGCATTGATTACAGACAGTTGAACAAGGTCACAATCAAGAACAAGTATCCGTTGCCGCGTATTGACGATTTGTTTGACCAGCTTCAGGGAGCGACAGTGTTCTCCAAGATTGATTTGAGGTCAGGGTATCACCAGATGAAGATTCGAAACTCAGATATTCTTAAGACAGCTTTCAGGACCCGATACGGCCATTATGAGTTCCTTGTGATGTCTTTTGGGCTGACCAACGCCCCAGCAGCGTTCATGCATCTGATGAACAATGTGTTTCAGCCTTATCTTGACTCGTTAGTTATTATATTCATTGATGACATCCTGATGTTCTCTCGTAGCCAGGAGGAGCATGGTCAGCATCTAAGGATTGTGTTACAGCGATTGAGGGAGGAGAAACTTTATGCAAAGTTCTTCAAGTGTGAGTTTTGGCTTAGTTCAGTGGCATTCTTGGGGCACGTGGTGTCCAGTGAGGGTATTCAGGTGGATCCGAAGAAGATAGAGGCGGTGCAGAGTTGGCCCTGACCGTCCTTAGCCACGGAGATTCAGAGCTTTCTTGGGTTGGTGGGCTATTACCATAGTTTTGTGGAGGGTTTATCATCTATTCCATTTCCCTTGACCAAATTGACCTAAAAGGGTGCTCCTTTCAGGTGGTCGGAGGAGTGCGAGGAGAGCTTTCAGAAGCACAAGACTGCTTTGACCACGGCTCCAGTTCTAGTTCTGCCATCAGCTTCTAGTTCATATACAGTGTATTGTGATGCCTCGCGGATCGGTATTGGGTGTGTTCTGATGCAGGAGGGTAGAGTGATTGCTTATGCTTCGCGCCAGTTGAAGACCCATGAGAAGAACTATCCTGTCCATGATCTTGAGTTAGCAGCTATTGTTCACGCCTTGAAGATTTGGCGCTACTATTTGTACGGGGTCCATTATGAGATTTACACTGGTCATCGGAGTTTGCAGCATCTGTTTAAACAGACAGATCTTAACTTGCGTCAACGGAGGTGGTTGGAGCTTCTTAAGGACTATGATATCACTATTTTGTACCATCCCGGGAAGGCCAATATGGTTGCCGATGCCTTGAGTCACCAGGCAGAGAGTTTGGGGAGCTTAGTATATCTTCCAGCAACAGAGAGACCGTTGGCATTGGATGTTCAGGCCTTAGCCAGCCAGTTTGTTAGATTGGATATTTCTGAGCCGAGTCGAGTGTTGTCTTATGTGGTCTCTCGGTCTTCTCTTTATGATCGTATCAGGGAGCGTCAATATGATGACCCCCATCTGCTCGTCCTTAAGGACACGGTCCAACACAGTGATGCTAGGGAGGTCACTATTGGGGATGATGGTGCATTGAGGATGCATGGCAGGCTATGTGTGCCCAATGTAGATGGTTTGCGTGAGTTGATTCTCTAGAAGGCTCATAGTTTGCGGTATTCTATTCATCCGTGTGCCACAAAGGTGTATCAGCACTTGAGACAACATAACTGGTGGATGAGAATGAAGAAGGACATAGTGGAGTATGTAGCTCGGTGCCTAAATTACCAGCAGGTGAAGTATGAGCATCAGCGACCAGGTGGGTTACTTCAGAAGTTAGTGATTCCAGAGTGGAAATGGGAGCGGATCACTATGGATTTCGTTGTTGGGCTTCCACGGACTCAGCGAAAGTTTGATGCAGTTTGGGTGATTGTGGACCGGCTGACCAAGTCAGCTCATTTCATTCCTGTGATGACTACCTATTCTTCCGAGCAGGTGGCTCGAGTGTATATCTGCGAGATCGTCAGGCTTCATGGCGTACCGGTATCTATCATTTCTGACAGGGGTACGTAGTTTACATCATGGTTCTGGAGGGCCGTACAGCATGAGTTGGGTACTCGAGTGGAGTTGAGCACAACATTTCACCCTCAGATGGACGGACAGTCCGAGCGCACTATTCAGATATTAGAGGATATGCTCCGTGCGTGTGTGATGGAGTTTGGGGGTTCATGGGATCAATTCTTGCCACTAGCAGAGTTTGCTTACAACAATAGTTATCATTCGAGCATCCAGATGGCACCGTATGAGGCTCTATATGGTAGGCGGTGTAGGTCTCCAATGGGTTGATTCGAACAGGGCGAGGCTAGATTATTGGGTACAGACTTGGTTCAGGATGCTCTGGAGAAGGTTAGGGTGATTCAGGATAGACTATGCACAGCCCAATCCAGACAGAACAATTATGCAGATCGGAAGGTTCGCGATATTGCATTCATGGTTGGAGAGCGGGTCTTGCTCCGGGTGTCACCCATGAAAGGTGTTATGAGGTTCGGAAAGAAGGGAAAGATGAGCCCGAGGTTTATCGGTCCATTTGAGGTATTACTACGTGTTGGGGAGGTTTCTTATGAGCTTGCCTTGTCTCCCAGTCTAGTAGGAGTTCATCCAGTATTCCATGTTTCTATGCTCCGGAAGTATCACGTCGATCCGTCTGACGTGTTGGATTTCAGCTCAGTCTAGTTGGACAAGGATTTATCTTATGTTGAGGAGCCGGTAGCGATCTTAGATAGGCAGGTTTGAAAGCTGAGGTCGAAGATTATTGCTTCTATAAAGGTTCAGTGGAGGGGTCAGCCGGTCGAGGAGGCGACTTGGGAGACCGAGAGGGATATGCGCAACCATTATCCTCATCTTTTCACCACTTCAGGTACGTCTCTATGCTCGTTCAAGGATGAACAATTATTTTAAGAGGGGGAGGATATAACGACCCAGCCGGTAGTTTTGAGTGTATTAGCCCCGATCCCCTATTTATTATTTTCCCTATATCTGTTTCTACTTAAGTGACTTGCTGGAAGGTCTTGTTTTTGGTTTCAGAGTGTTTTGGGATACTTAGTCCCTAAAACGGAAGCTTAAGTCTCAAAATTATGATCGTAGTCGGAATTGTGTGAAGACGACTCCGGAATGGAGTTCTGTCGGTTCCGTTAGCTCCGTTGGGTGATTTTAAACTTAGGAGCTTGTCCGGACTGTGAATTTGAAGTTTGTATCTAATTTAGGCTTGAAATGGCAAAAGCCGAATTTTTGGAAAGTTTAACTGAGGGGTTGACTTTTTGATATTGGGGTCGGATTCCAATTCCGGAAGTTAGAGTAGGTCCGTAATGTTAAATATGACTTGTGTGCAAAATTTGAGGTCAATCAGTCATGGTTTGGTAGGTTTCAACATCGTTTGTGAAATTTGGGAATTTAGAAGTTCTTTAGGCTTGAATCCGGGTGTAATTTGTATTTTGATGTTGTTTTGAGCGATTCCAAGGTTTGACTAAGTTTGCATGGGGTTATATGACTTATTGGTATGTTTGGTTGAGGTCCCGGGGACCTCGGGTGTGTTTCAGATGCTTAACGGGTTGAGATTTGGACTTACGCAATTTGCTGAAGCCTTCTGATATCTAGTAGTTTCGCACCTGTGGTGGGGAGGCCGCAGGTGCGTACTCGCACGTGTGTAGGAAGGGGCGCATAATCGGGAGTTGAGGAGATGGCCAGGGGTCGCAGGTGCGAGGCTGTTTCCGCATCTGATAGCCCACAGATGCGCCTGAAGCTCCGTAGATGCGGAAAGTGAGATGGAGGAGAGGATCGCAGAAGCGGACTTTTGTCCGCAAGTGCGACCACTTGCACGCAGATGCAGACCCATCCTTTTTAGTCATTTCCACACCTGCGATGGAATTTTTGCAGGTGCGGCATTGCAGATGTGACAGAAGGTCCACAAGTGCGGAAGAACTGGGCAGAAAATGAAACTTCGAGGGTTTGATTCCTATTTCGATTTTGGGACTTTGAGAGCTCGGTGTGAGGCAATTTTTCGAGGTTTCTTCAAGAAGATTGTTGGGGTAAGTGATTCTACCTCGGATTGGACTATATTTCATGAATCTATTGCTATTTTCATCATCTAATTAGGCATTTGAGTTGTAAATTTGGGGGAAAATGGTAGAAACTTCATAGGCTAAAATTTTGAGTTTTGGAAGGTGATTTGAGGTTGGGTTCGAGTAATTATTGTATGGTTGGACTCGTGAGTGGATGGGTGTTCATATTTTGTGACTTTTGTCAGATTTCGAGATGTGGGTCCGGAGGCCGGTTTGAGCCTATTTCGGATTTTGGCTTATAATTCCATTTTTTTTTTTTGGGATTGATTCTTTTGGCTTATATTAATTATATCATACTGCTGGTGGCTAGATTCAGAGCGTTAGGAGATTGATTCGAGGGGAAAAGGCATTGCGGAGTACGATTTTGCGCGTTTGAGGTAAGTAACAGTCTTAAATCTGGTTTTAAGGGTATGAAACCCCGAGGATTGGTATGATGTGAGTGCTTGGAGGTGACGTACATGCTAGATGACGGGCGGGTAAGCGTTCACCATGAGGGATTGTGACTTGGTCCGTCCTATGAGACTGTAAAGTGGAATAGCCATTATTATTACTTGTTTTTCCTTTTCTTTGAGCAATTGACCGCCTTTCATGTTAGAAACCATGCTTAGGCCATATGATATCACTGTTGGGACCCGCAACGGTAGTATACTTGTTGAATTGACTGCTAATTACTGTCTTGTACTCAGTCACAGTCTTACTTGTGTGTTATATCTTTGTTCCCTCTCATTTCTTGTTGATACTTGTTGTATTCTCTGTTTGGGCAGATTATTATGATATTCTGTGATCTCTAGGGGCTGGAAAGGTTAGTGACTAAGATAGGGCCTGAGTGTCGAGTTGTGAACTATGTGAGGGTATATGGATCGGGTTGCATGCTGCAACGAGCCTTATGGCACTGTGAATCGGGTTGCTTGCCGCAACGAGCCTTATGGCTACTTATATGATTGGGTCGGGATGCATGCCGCAGCGATATAGCGCTTGGGCTGAAAGGAGCTCCTCCGGAGTCTGCACACCCCCAGTGAGTGCAGGTACCTATTGAGAGTGTGTATTGAGAGCCGAGAGTATGAGATGAGTGACTGCTGCCCTAAGAGGTTGTGCTTGATTTTATCTATTAATGCACATATGTCGTTATCTGTTGTTGTTGTGAAATTTCTGGAAGGTTCATATCTGTCTTACTTGAGCTCGAACTGATTTGACTTATACGACCAGATTTGAAAGCATGTTCACTCTTTACTGAAAACTTTTGAAATGATATGTATTTTAATAGCTCGTCACTGCTTCTCGGTTCCTTATTTAATTCTGTTACTTGCTGAGTTGGTTGTACTCATGCAACACCCTGCACTTCATGTGCAGATCCAGGTATGTACGGTTCTGACGGTCGCTGAGTTCGTGCGTGAGCTGATTATCGGAGACTTACGATGTAGCTGTCGGCGTCCGCAGTCCTTGTTTATCCTTTCTTATTATATTTTCTCTCTTGTATTGGCATTTGGCACAGGCTGTAGTAGACTCTGTTTCTAGATTGGTTGTTAGATGCTCATGACTTGGTGATACCCCGATGTCGGGCTATTATTCCGCACTTGTATTTTGGGTTTTTACCCCGTTATTGTGTAAACCTCCGGTTAATTTAATTTCTTTAGCTCCTTTCTATCATATATCGAAAGCCTATTGAGAATGTCGGCTTGCCTAGTTCCACGATAGGCTCCATCACAACGGGTTAGGTATTTGGGTCGTGACAACAACCATGTAAAGCAGGTCAAGTTAATGTTCATACTAAGCCGAACAACTAAAATAATTTAATTGATAGGAACAAGACAATGAAATATATGAAAACAGCCAATTCTTATACTTGCAAGCGAAAACCTGATGTGGATTTCAAAAGGAGGACTCTATAGACCAGCACTACCTCTCCACAACCACAACAGTTTTACTTTTCCCTCTCGGATACATAAAAATAAAGCATATTTGTGTGGAAGACATAGTAAATACAAGCAAGCAATACTTTAGTTTTGTTGCTAGTCACACTATATAACCAGTTCGATATCACAATAGAAATTACAGAAAATTACTGTTTCTAACTACACTATATAAAACAATTAGATTAACCAAAGTTTTCCCACAATTAAGATTTGAAAGTAATCCCCGAGAAAAGTGTTACCTAATTCTTATCATTATGTTGAACCTCAGTGACACCAGCAGAACTATTATCATGTGCTTGGTCTTTAGAGTAGTTCCGACTATTCATCAACTGCTCAATATAAGTGTAACGACCCAACCGGTCATTTTGAGCTGCAACATTGCATTCAGTGGTTTGAGACTTCGAGTAGCTTCATATTATGTATTATGACATACGTGTATGGTTGGTTTCGATTTTCGGGTGGTTCAAGATTGATTTGGAAGAATGATTCTCGTTTTAGAAGCTTTAAATTGGAAGAGTTGACCAAAATTTGAATTTTGGTTAAATGTACTCAAAATTGGGTTTTAATTATTCCAATAACTTTGTATGATGATTTTGGATATGTCCACAAAGTATGGTTAAATTCCGATGAGTTTTGGATAAGTTTGGGTTATATGGTGATTGTTTTCGGTTTCGACGTCAATTTGCACATAAAGGTTACCATATTGAGCAAACGGCGTTTGATTTATGTTTTGACTAAACCATTATATCTGTATCATAATTTTGGAACCATAGCAACTGAAATCATCAAGTGTCGACATCGTATGAAGAATTTATGCTCATTTTACTAAAAATTGGATTGCCAGATTTTTTAAATTACTTACAAAATTGCCACTGAGTTCGTATTTAAAAATTTGCACTATTTTCAAATATTAAAACCAACATATCTCCTTCGTTATAAGGTCAGATGGAGTGATTCAAAAGCCTAACTTGAGTGAAAGTTCACGGGGAATCCATTGGAGGCATCAGAAACGAGTTTCAGGATTGTTTGGCATAAGAAACAAGGCAGAACAGTTGGGCATTTTTGGCTATTAATGTTGTTGGAGTTTTTTTCATGTTGATATTTTAGGATTGGGAGAATTCAAGGATGTTCTTCAAGTTTCTTCCATGGGTAAGTTCTAAACCATAACCTAAGTATTTCTCTTGGATTCATTCCCATGGTTTAAGCTTTAATCCATATTTTTTTTTATTGAAACCCCATTTAATTCTTTAAATCAAGACTTAGGGTTGTGTCCTAAATTTTAAAAATTGAAAATGAGTTAGTGGCGTTTATTTTCCAATTCCCTTTGGGGTCTTATAATCCTATATTAGGATAAAAACATACTCGAATTTGACGAGTTTTGGAGGAGTATTTTGGGAGATATGGGACCCAACTAGTGTGGGTTGGACTCTTGGGTTATGAATACCCAAGAGAGATATTTTGGCAAATTGGTTGAGCTATCGGACTCTGATTGAGTCAGTTTTTATTCGTGTGAGCTTGTATTGGTTCGAGCTTCGCTCGGGTAAGCTTGTATTAGGAATCCAAGGCGGGCCCGATGTTGACTTTTGTTAACTTTTTGAGAAAATATAAAGATCATAGCTTTATTTATTGTAAATAATTTCTCTTGTATTGTTTGATGTTATTAAGTCATTTTTGGTAAGATTTCAGCTGTGTGGAGGCAAATTTTAGGGGAAAAGCTATTTCGGAGGGTTGAGTTGGCCTAGTTGAGATAAGTATCTTGCTTAACTTTGTGTGGGGAAAACTACCCCTTAGGATTTGGTTTGATTGTACTATTTGTATTATGTGAAAGTCGTTTACGCAAGGTGACGAGTTGGCACACGGGCTATATGCGGTATTTGACCGGTTTAGTTTATTTAGACGCTTTTCATGTTGTCATAACATGTTGTATCTCTCACTGATAATCTACTCTTACATTCTATATTTGACGTTTTAGCACTTGTTCTACCTCTTACTTGTTATTTTGCTCTTATATGCTTTAGTTGAAGTTATTACCTTTTTTATTGTCTTATTAACTATTAATTGTCGAATCATTTTAATTGAAGTTGTTATTTCATGGAATATCATCTTGTTGAGTTATTGGTGTTGAAGTTGTAATAGCCATTATCACATTGAGGCGAAGTTGTTAATTGGTGAGATACCTTTCCTTGTTGAGCATTCCCATTCATTTTGTTATGGTTGAAATTCTTGTACACATTGTGGTTGAGCCATGGGATATTTGCTGTGAAAATATTGGTGTTATTGACTTTGTGACAAGTTGTGGCATATGAGCATTTGTGTTGTGATATTTATACGCATGTGGTGGTATAAGTCTAGGGGTTGATACGCATGCGGTGAGACAAGGTGGGCTTGATATGCATGTTGCTTGTAGGGGAACTACTTGAAGCCACGTGGTGAGATAAGGTGGGCTAAAATGCGTGTAGCTATTTTGGAAAAAATAATTTTCAAAACTAAATGTAAGGCTCACGCGGTGATATAAGGAAAGATTGTGATTGAAATTGTGAAATGTGAATACGATGTAGTACCTCGGTTGTGATTTTTATTGTACATTCCATGTTGGAACACTTTGTTGATTTGAATGGTCATTGTTCTTCCTTCAATCATTCATCCGCATTATGATTGTGTTTGGTTATTCATTGTTATCTTTGTGTTGGAACGATTGTGGTTTCTTGTGTGAGTCATGCATTTTACGTGATTTATTGTGTTGCTTTAAAATGCCAATCTGCTCCTCCGTTATAACTTGGTGAATTGATTGTCAATGTGAATTTAATTGCGTGAAGTCACTATATCATATTCTGTTGAGTTGTTGGTAACATAATGGTTTAAATAAAATAATTATTAACATGCTTTATTCTATATGCCTCTTAAGATAGAACTCGTTATCTCACTAGGTGCCTTATTATTCTAAATGGTTATCGTACTTACACTATAATTGGGTTCTCACATTATACTCATCACACTGTTAGATATTTACCTTACTTAAAATTGTTATCATGTTTTTCCTTAACAAATTCTATATTTAATTCGTTAGTTTAACTTACGTTTTGTTGTGTTTAAAAATGACACTTTTACTCAATTTTATTGATTTCTAAACTAAACTCATCTTATACTCTGTTTCGTACAAATTGTATATTATTTTACTTTACTTGATTTCTAAAATAAACTCATTATTTCATTTGACACCTTATTTTATTCAAGATTGTTATTATATTTTATGGTGTTTAAATATATCTTTCATTCATCTAAATTAATATTTATCACGGTTGCAAAGTACATGGTAGCACACGGGCTTTGTCGTGCGAAGGTGATCATTATTGTAGGCACGGGATGCCATATGTGTAAGATTTGGAAATTGTGGTCCATGACTTGTGGTTTATGTGTTGTAAGTCCAAGCGTTGGGAGCGATTTGATTATTTGAGTTGTCATCCGTTTTTTTCTTATTTGATTTCATTTACTTCTCATCAGTGTTCTGATTATGTTGTTTCTTTATTACTCGTTTACTACTTGTTGCCATTTATGTTTCTTTTACTTTGTTGTTGGTTGTAAATCAATAATTTTTCTACCAATGGTCTTACATTTGATGTTCTTTCCTTTGTTAGCTTATGTATATCTTGAACATGTTTCTATGTCTAGTAGGTGTCTTGACATGGCCTCGTCACTACTCTACCGAGGTTAGGGTTGATACTTACTGGGTACTGTTGTAATGTACTCATGCGATGCTTCTGCACATTTTTGTACAGATCTAGGTATTCTGATTGTGTTGTTGAGAGTTGCGTATGCGCAGTGGGAGACTTCAAGTTATACCTGCATGACGTTCGCAGGCCTCAAAGTCACCATCTTACTTCATTATGTTACTATTAAATTATAATTCAAAATAGTATTGTGCTTAGAAATTCTAGTGTGTTTTAGTAGTGCTTATGACTCCATACTACCGATTTTTTAAATATATATGTCACGACCCAAAATCCATTGAGGTCGTGATGGCGCCGGACACCACTGTCAGGCAAGCCAACAATAATTACTCAATTTGGTTCTCATCTTAATATTTTAGAAATCATATTTTTCTACAATTAAACAGTAAGAGATGGAATCTACGGTGTAAATAATAATATTTTTAACCATTTCAATACAGAACAATCCATAATCACCTCAAAACCCGGTGACACTCACTAGTGGTCCAATAATATCTGGTACAGTAAATAGACAAATAAATATGAGGCAGAGTAAGTAAAAGAGGTAAACAAGTAATAAGTCACATGGCACAAATCCCTCCTCTTTACGAGAAACTCAAGCTCTCCATTAGAAATTCCCTCCTTAATCGGAGCATATATATACATATATAGTAGATCTCATCAGATAGATCGTCATAACTCAAATCGGGAAAACTCATAGATACACTGACATTTTGCCAAATATTACGCATGAATCCATGAGGATATGATTTAGGAAATTCCAAGGCGTACGACCCGACCCAACATAAATATTTAAATAGTGTACTGCGGAGGGTCGAACGGCCCGAACCATAGGTACATCTATTAAACTACCGAGGCGAACGGCCAACTCCCATGAGAGTGTGGTACATAAATCCTGCCGAGGCGAATAGCCCGATCCCATAAGAGTAAAATACAAATTCCTGCCAAGGAGAATGACCTGATCCCACAAGAATAAGAAGTTTTGACAGGTCCTTGACCCCACTCACGAATAAACGTGTGAGTTGTAATTTCTTTATCGAAAACCTTTCAATGAAGTATATATATATATATCACGGAAACATACCGTAAGAGGAGTAATGTTATTCGGTGATTAATCACGAACTCGTGGAGTCTCTAGAATAGAAAGTCTGGTCTCGGGTAGTAATCTAAAACAGAGGGATTTAATAGGTGAGAGACTTCTCAAATGGTAAAACTATAGCATGATGTGAACCTAAGTCTACCCGGTCAATAACATGAATGTAGATATGTACGGGCTCTCATCACCTCGCACGTACGTATCCCCCCACAACAAGAAGCACACATCAATATACAACACGTAGGAGTAATTTCCCCCTCACAGAGTTAGACAGGAGACTTACCTCACTCCGAAATTTCATAACCAGCTCCAAAGCCTCTCTAACACCTCAAACTGATGCCCGTCGCTCCAAACTAGTCAAACTATGTGCAAACCAATAAGAATATACTCTAATACTCATAACAAATCAATTTAGACAAATTCCCAACTCCGCTCGAAAAGTCGATAAAATCACCCTCGGGCCCACGTGTGCGGATTCTGAAAATTTTCGAAGATAAACATTACCCATAACATCATGAACTCAAATATATGATTTATTCTCAATTCCATGCCCAAATTCGTGGTCAAAATCCAAAAATATAAATTTCTAGGTTTTCCTTCAAAATCCCAAATTTTTACAAATTTTCATGCCTAAATCCATGTATAAACCTTGTATGTAACTCCCAACTAGTAGAAATCACTTACCTCATGCTTGATGATGAAATCCTCTCTTCCAAAGCTCCAAATATCGTCCAAGCCGTATGAAAAATGGGTGAAATGAACCCAAACCGCACTTTAAAAACATTCTGCCCGGCCCAGGTGTCACGACCCAAACTGATGGGCTGCGACGGGCACCCGATACCTTACTCAACCAAGTACCAACGTTACATATCATTCTTATCGTACTGTCATTTGCAAATGGGCCAAGCACGCCGTCATGGGTTAACCAGAATAAACAAAAGGGAATACTCAATATCGGACGACATCAAATGGGTATATGTGTACATAACATCATCAAGCCTCTGAGGGCATCCCATCATATCATCTCGGCCACAATGGGCAAATCATCAACGTATACCAGCTGATCAGGTGGTGGTGCGTATATAATGCCGTAACCTTTTTCCATATCCCATATACATATATATACGTTTATATACCACCATCTGGTCATGGGTGAATGTACATGTATAAATTCATGAAATGCATAAGAAATACGTTAATAAGATTTCTCGGAATGTCATAAAAATAATATGCCTATCGGATATATTTTATCAAATACGTATTTTTCTGAGACCCATGAACAGAAGATATAATAATAATTCATATGGGGAATCAAGAATATATACACCCCTAATATTTATGAATAGTCATTTATGGAAATTGTGCATTTGCTCATTTCGTTCGTGTCGTATAGGTCATGCCAAAACGAAAGAAGGGATAGCCTTAACATACCTGAGCCGATTCTCTTGACAATCCCTTTAACATAAGTCTTGTACGAAAATACGTGACGGCGGATTGAAGTAGGGAAAAATCTGTATGATTTTCTTTAGAAAGATTGTACCGTGCTCTTTTAGAATTGCAAATCCCGTTGCTATTATGTAGTATAACTTCATACTAATTCCTTTGTTAAAGATCCAATTCTTGGAGATTTCGGTGAATTTGATCAAACTCTTGAATGGCTTTCCTTGGTAGAACAGTAACGTTTCCATTCCTATCTTTATGAATTGTTGAAGATGCTTATAAAATCTCACGTTACTTTGAATTGGTGAAGATCTTTCGTTGCTTATGTTGATATATGCAGATGCATATTAGAAGGTCTCATGTAGTTTATGTTGGTTATTCATGACTTCTTAAGGTTGAGATGTTTTATGACTTCTTAAGGTTATTTATGACTTCATAAGGTGGAGAATCTCATGTGGCTTAACCACATACCTTGAATCCTTAATCTTTGCCACATAATCCATAAGATTTAAGAGTCATAAAGCTTGGTTGGCTTGTTGCCACAGGGGTTCTTCAATTATCCAAGAATTTTAATTAATCTCCCACTAAAAATTATTAATTACCCAATTATCTGCATAATTAAGAACTATCTCGACTTACTTAAAATACCTCTCACTTTTAATACACTTTATACACCTTACTATCATAGCCATGTGGTACCTTGTGTGGTACTAGTCCATAAATATCGAGTATTTTAGCTCGGGTCATATTTTATCCAAAATGTCAAACTTCGACGAAATTCATTTTTTTCGATTTGCTTACCCTCTCCCCTTCACAAATTTACTCGTCACTTGTTTGAAATAGCATAATGCTTATAATCTCAAAATAATCCCATTCCCGAATTTACGTCGATTAACTTATGACGAAACATTAACGCACAAAAATGCGGGATGTAATATCTCATTCCCGAGCTTTCATCAATTTACTTATGGCGTATTTTTACGCACGAAAACATGGGGTGTAACATCATTCCCCCTTTGGAACATTCATCCTCGAATGTTGACTGATGCACTTATCATTCTCATAACCCATAGCTCTTGCGAATACTTTAAAACTCTTCTTGCCATTTAGGAAACTGTTCATTGAATAAATCCAAAGATCAGGGCATTCCCCCCTTTAGTCCTCTTTCTCACACCATGGTCTGTGATCGGAATTCTTCCTATCTCGTAACTCTTGCTACCTTCTGTCATGCAGCCTGTACGACTTTTTCCTTGTATGTGCACCTATGTGACTCTTCTCTCCTTTTTCCTCCACTTTTTAGACAATCTCTAGGCCTCACTTTGTAAGCATATACAGAGCTTGATACGATGTCTCTTTGGGCATCTATAGGTATACTGAAGTTCTTTGCTCGATACATTGTTGAACTTATGAATATTGCAATCTCTTATTTCATAGACACGATTATCCATTCGTATGCCTTTACTGCATCTAGGTAGGTCATACTATACCATAACTCTTACTTCGATTTATCGTTACTGAGGTCTGCTATCGAACTCCAGGTTACTTTCGTTGCTTATCCCATATATATAAATCTAAGTCGTTTAATGCTTCCTCATTACTGTTCATCTTAAGAATGACGGCCTAATCTCATCTCATACTTTTTGACTTTTGTCCATCCATTTTTGACTCACCTCAATATTGATCTACAATATACCACTAATGACTTGAAACTTCTTACGTAATACCTTGCCACTAAGTCTTACGTTGCATCGAGGAATATTTGAAGTGATTTTTCTGATCTACTTAGCGGCGATACTGTACTTCAATAACCGTATTTTGTAGCATCCCAATGTGATTCACTTATGTGGGTTTTTTAATCCCGTGCAATTCATGAAATCCTCTTCAAATCATTACTCAATCAAAGGCCCAAACGTCATCCTTTATCTAACACAATTACACCCTCACTGTACTATCAGGGCAGTATTCCATCTCTTCTAAATGCCATTAGTCTTAGACTCCTTTGAGTTCATTCAGGCTATATTGAACTTTGTATAACTGAGGAATTATCCATTCTCGTCACCTTCTCACTCGCCCTTTCTTATCCTTACTCTTGTCTTCTTAAAACCTTGCCGCTTTACCATACTTTAGCTTGCGACCTACAAATATCTATTTATATATTTCACCACCTTCCTTCAACTTGCTTGCACCATATAATTTCTTATGTTATTCTGGAACATCAAGCGAGACATCTCATCGTCTCTAACTCTTCTTTACTTTCTTGACTAGGCCTCTCGATACCTAGAAATCATAGGCTGGAAGATATGCCACTGACGATGCCGCTACCATTCCTGGATACTGAATCGTAACGATTATAGCTTTCTATCTGCAGTATGGATTATCTGCAACCTTCTGCATTTGAGTATCTCGTACGTTGTTCATCTTTACTTTACTTACCTTACAACTTCGCATCATATCTTCTATCTGTTTCATGAACTCCCTTCCACATAAGTATAATTTACATCCACAACTTGAAGCTCTATTATAACACTTGCACTTCTGGTGCATACACAATCCGGTGGGAGCTTCATACTGACTTTTTATGAGGTTGGTACTCTTCTAACTGGCTTTCTTGTAGAGCCATTATAGAATATGGTTGTTGTACTATCTCTCTTGCACCTCTGATATTATGAGTGATTCTGCTATGTTCTCAATCATGATTTCTATAATTTTTTGTGTCCAATAAACAGACTTCTGATTTACTTCGTTGATGTAACTCTTTAGTTTCCTTTCCTTCTCATCAGCCTTTATGTAGGCTTAAGTTATCTTCTGATCTGTGGCTCTTGGTATTAGTTATTACTTTAGCCCTTCATGGACGCTATGGAATATCCATGATACAATCTTATAACAATTCAATCCTTTGTCTATGACCTGGGCTCAATTTTTTTTAAAACTTATACCGAAATCTTCTACGGCTATATGATTGTCAACATATATGCTGCATGGATAATACTCCAAACTCTTAAGTGCGTTCATAACATAACTAACTCTGTATCACTGATCGAATAATTCCTTCTGTTCCTTCTCAGCTTCCTTTAAATGTAAGCTATTACTTTTCTTGGTCTTTCTGCCTCCTTGTTGCATGCTTACTTAGCTTATCTTAGTTCCCTCGCATGCCGGAATTTTTGTGCCACTCACATGGTCTCGAAGATTACATTTGGTTTCATTTTCCGCTCATTAGCTATGATAGGTGCCACTTTCTTATAGAGTACATACAATTTTGTTGTAAGACTGTTGTTATAAGACCATTTCCTTTTTAGGTCACTGTGCTTAGGTTGAAGCTTTCTTCCTTACTTCCTCAGCTAGTCTTTCATTGTAGTACTTAGTGAAGACCCTTTGACTCTTGTGAAGCTGCGAGCTTATTACATCGTATTCTCGATAGAATTTTTGATGTCTTTCCTCACCTATAATTATCCATAGTTACTTATTACCATTCCCTTGTACTTGTAGGGTTGCTTCTGAACTGATATTTTGACTGTCTTCCCAGTGGCATTCTCTTTTATTACCGTAACACTCATATGGTACCTTTAACTACCCCAACTCCTATCTAAATATTTCTCAAGGTCAATATGCTATATCTGCGAGACTGAATTCCCCATGTTGGGGTTCACTCTATTTATCTTACGCGATCTATTGATTTATCTGTATCCTCTGTTTTAGCCATAACTAGGATCTTCCTGAATCAACTACTAAGTAATCGTTGGCCCATTCTCATATCAATATTATGTGTAATCTTTCTTGGGTTATTTCTTTGTCTTAACTTACGTCTCGCACTGGCTCCTTATCTATCAATAACATCTCGGGCAAGAACCCTTGTTTCCCCTCCTTGACGTCATGTTTGCATAATGTTCTGGAATCGGAGCAAATCTGTAGGATTTGAATAAGTGCAATCTCATCCCTTTCTCATTTTTATCGCATTCTTTCTTTACCATTCCATAGTTACTAGAGCCAATAAATTCTGATTAAATGCCACATCACTCCATATTCCCCCCTTTAAGAGAGTACTAAGATTTAGTGCTACGGTAATCTACATATAGATGTTTTACCTCTTCATCTTTGGCGTCCTTTCACATCATCGATGACCCTTACTCGGCTTGCGGTAATCCTTCTATACCAAGGATAACGAAATTCCTTACTCGCAACGGTGACACTTAGTGCAACTATCACATACAATCCCTTAAGCTTTGCTCACATTGCTTGCTTTAGGGAAGCGTCTTCCTGAATGACCATTCTCTGAATTTCTCATGAATCTTCTTCTGTTGTCCATTCTATTATCGCGAGAATGCAATCTGAAATTTTCATGATCTCGACCATTATCAAATCATTCAGTCCCAAATTCATGTTTAGTTTATCTTGTTCACCATCCCATACTGATTTCTATTACTCTGGGGTCTAACATTTCCTTCTGGTAGTCGCGTTGGAGTCACAAACTTATTTCTTGGAATGAGGATATGACTTTATGGCCTATACTCTTTTGTTATCTCAAGGCCTGCCACCTCTCGTCTTTTCCTTCACTTGACTATAGGCTCTGTAATACTATCATCTTTTTGACCTACCGTTGTCATCCATGTATGACATCTTACTCATAATGCTTCATTAACTCTCTTCTTATTTCCCGCTAACATTTATGTCTATCACTTTATTCTGAAAACTCGAACAAGAAATCCTTTTGCTTTTAGCTTCCCTTTGCTATACATCCAGTGGCTCTTCGGGTTGCTTAACGTTCTCGCTCTACTAGGGATGCGAGCCACACTAAGGTATTATTTATCCCTTCCAGGCTTTCAGTGCCTACCTTCTGAATTTTTTTGATCATGCTAGTATTCACATCTACTTGTTGAAACTTGTATCTATCTTCTGAATCTCTCATTGCCTTTCACCATAGGGGTGGATAGATATTCCTACCTTAAGGCTCCTTATCAAAAGGCTTAGACGTCTTAGTACACACATCATCTACTAAAGACCTTACATTTACTCATCATAAGCATCATGCAAAATCGAGTCCATCTGACTCAACTCTTTCACAGCCACATGCAATATCTTATCAACCGTCTTTCTAGATGTAGGCATCGTCGTATTATGAATAAGATAGAGTTTAGAAAATTGAGTTCTTACAACTGAGCTCTACCACACGATCTAGAGTAAGAAGAAAGAGTGACAGTCCTAAATTCCCTGTAGACTCCTGCTTATAAGTGTGGTGCACAACATACCCATAAACAAGACTCTACTAGACACGACTTGTAGACTTCCTAGGACAGAACTGCTCTGATACCACTTTTGTCAAGACCCAAACTGATGGGCCGCGACGGGCACCCGGTACCTTACTCAACCGAGTACCAACGTTACATATCATTCTTATCGTACTGTCATTTGCAAATGGGCCAAATGGTCCGTCATGGGTTAACCAGAATAAACATAAGGGAATACTCAATATCGGACGACCCAATCTAATATAAAAACTTATACATGCGAGAAAGGGCCTATAAGACCAAAATTACACTAAACATACACCGACAAGGCCGTACAATATTTCACGTGCACGACATAAAGGTCGGGATAGAGCCCCGCCATACCAATCAACACATGTCCTAATCATACTGACCAACAATAACTCCGGAGGAAATGGAGCGCACCAACATCTTCCGCTGAGCTGATAGCCTACTTGGAGGACTCTCGACATGTCTATCAATACCTGCGGGCATGAAACACAGCATCCCCAGGCAAAAGGGACGTCAGTACAAATAATGTACTGAGTATGTAAGAAATGAAAATCAGTAAATAATAGACATGAGAGAAACATGGAGTAAAAGACTCGACATGTACGTCTGCATAGCTGTGTGAATCATTTCATTTTTTATGATGTCATGCATATGCGTATAAATGTCATACCATGCATAGGTATATGTGTTCATAACATCATCAAGCCTCTGAGGGAATCCCATCATATCATCTCGGCCCCTGTGGGCAAATCATCAACGTATACCAACTGATCAGGTGGTGGTGCGTATATAACGCCGTAACCTTGTCCCATATCCCATATACATATATATACGTGTATATAACGCCATCTGGTCATGGGTCAATGTACATGTATAAACGCATGAAATGCATAAGAAATAAGTTAATAAGATGTTTCGGAATGTCATAAAAATAATATGCCTGTCGGATAAATTTTATCAAATACGTATTAAATGGTCATTAATGGAAATTGTGCATTTGCTCATTTCGTTCGTGTCGTATAGGTCATGCCAAAAAGAAAGAAGGGATAGCCTTAACATACCTGAGCCGATTCTCTTGACAATCCCTTTAACATATGTCTTGTGCGAAAATACGGGACGGCGGATTGAAGTAGGGAAAAATCCGTATGATATTTTTGAGAAAGATTGTACCGTGATCTCTTAGAATTGCAAATCCCATTGTTATTACGTAGTATAACTTCATATTAATTCCTTTGTTGAAGATCCGATTCTTGGAGATTTTGGTCAATTTGATGAAACTCTTGAATGGCTTTCCTTGCTAGAACAGTAATGTTTCCATTCCTATCTTTATGAATTGTTAAAGATGCTTATAAAATCTCACGTTACTTTGAGTTGGTGAAGATCTTTCGTTGCTTATGTTGATATATGCAGATGCATATTAGAAGGTCTCATGTAGTTTATGTTGGTTATTCATGACTTCTTAAGGTTGAGATGTTTTATGACTTCTTAAGGTGGAGAATCTCACGTGGCTTAACCACATACCTTGAATCCTTAATCTTTGCCACATAATCCCTAAGATTTAAGAGTCATAAAGCTTGGGTGGCTTGTTGCCACGTGGGGTTCTTCAATTATCCAAGAATTTTAATTAATCTCCCACAAAAAATCATTAATTACCCAATTATCTGCATAATTAAGAACTATCTCGACTTACTTAAAATATCACTCACTTTTAATACACTTTCTACACCTTACTATCATGGCCATGTGGTACCTTGTATGGTACTAGTCAATAAATACCGGATATTTTAGCTCAGGTCGTATTTTATCCAAAATGTCAAACTTCGACGAAATTTATTTTCTTTGATTTGCTTACCCTCTCACCTTCACGAATTTACTCGACACTTGTTTGAAATAGCATAATGCTTATAATCTCAAAATAATCCCATTCCCGAATTTACGTCGATTAACTTACGATGAAACTTTAACGTACGAAAATACGGGATGTAATATCTCATTCCCGAGCTTTCATCAATTTATTTATGGCGTACTTTTACGTACGAAAACATGGGGTGTAACACCAGGTCTGCACTTCTTCGCGTCTGCGATCGCAGCCTCACGTTTGCCAAGGCTACCGACTCTACTGCTTCGCGTTCACGGTTGGAGCTCCGCCTTCGTGAAGGCCAAACTACTCCAGGCTCCCCGCTCTCTATTTCTTCTTTGCTTTCGCGACCCCTGTGTCGCGTTCGCGAAGGCTTGCTCAGCTCCTGCCTCGCGTTCATGTCCACTGCCTCGCGTTCGCGAAGGCCAAAACCCAGTAGCCTCAAAATTCCTCTTCGCGAACTCGAGACTCCCTTCGTATTCACGAAGAAGGAAACCAGATACCAGCAACAGCAGTCCAAAGTAGCTCGAATTGATCCGAAACCACTCCGAAACACACCCGAGGCCCTAGGGACCCCGTCCAACCACACCAACCAGTCCCATAACATAACACAAACTTGCTTGAGGCCTCAAATCACATCAAATAACATCAAAGTCATGAATCACACCCCAATTCGAACTTAATCAACTTTAGAACTTCAAACTTCTACATTTGATGCCGAAACCTATCAAATCACATCTGATTGATATCAAATTTTTCACACAAGTTACATTCGACATTACAGACCTATTCCAACTTCCGAAATCGGAGTCCGACATCGACCCCGGTCAAACTTCTCAAAAACCTTCAAATTTCTAACTTCCTCCAAATGACTCCAAAATGACCTACAGACCCCCGAATCCACTTTCGGACACGTTCCCAATACCATAATCACCATACGGAGTTATTCCTAGACTCGGAATACCAAACAGACATCGATAACATTGAAATACACTTCAACCCAAATTTATGAAATTCTTCCAAAATGCCAACTTCTACAATAGGCGCCGAAACGCTCTCGGGTCATCCAAAATCCAATTCGGACATACGCCCAAGTCCAATATCATCATATGAACCTGTTGGAACCTTCAAATCCCAGTTCTGAGGTCGTTTACTAAAAAATCATACTTTAGTCAATTACTCCAACTTAAGGCTTCCGAAATTAGAATTCTCTTTCCAAATCAACTCTGAACTTCCCAAAATTCAATTCCGACCACGCGTATAAGTCATAATACCCGAAGTGAAGTTGTTCATGGCCTCAAACCACCGAACGACACATTAGAGATCCAAATGACCGGTCGGGTCGTTACATTCTCTCCCACTTAAACATACGCTCGTCCTCGAACGTACTAAGAACTGCTCTGGAGTTGATCCTAGGATATGATCCTTTGTGCTTATTTTGTGTGTTATGTTTCCCCTTTTGTGGTGGATTTATAGCATTGTGCTTCGTTGTGGTATCTGTTGAGTTGGCGGGATGTCTTCTTCATTCCTATTCTCTTTCCATCATTGGGTATATTTGAGTTATTGTTCGTTGGTGCACAGATTGCATGGTATGTGGCTCTAGGTAGGATTTGTGTGACAGGTCGGTCGAGTAGCTTGTACTGGATTAGGTGAGGTTATTGGGCCTGAAATGAGTGCCATCAGATTTGATTAAGGTATGTTTGCAAAAATTATATAGTCGACCTAGATTTTTGCTATGGTTCTTATCGGGCAAGAGAGCTCCATGACTTGTTAATCTGATGGGTGGTTATGAGTTTTTGTTTGTTTCATTCATCATTGGTAGTGTACGAAGGTTCAAAACAAGGTTTAAGTAGATATGAGGTTTATTACCGGTGTCGGGTTAGTTATCGAGCAGCAATAGCGGTCGAGAAGTTATTGCTATGAATATTAGAGTTATGTGAAATATCAAGTGATTATATCTTGAGATATGGTTATGGATTGATACAGCTTCTTCAGAGTTATACGGTACATAGATGCAAGAATCGGGTCATATAATGAGTTTCGGATGTTGGGGATTTGGGTTTTAAGGCTTTTGGACTAAGGTTGAAGTAAGGATCCTCTGTTAGGTAGTGTTGTCGGGTTTATATGGATTGGGGTGATGTGGTCTTACCCATGGTTATGTGTATGGTGAGGTTATATGGTGATTAATGGCTTTGAAATGACTCTTGGCATGTTCGAGGATGAACGTATGTTTAAGTGGGGGAGAATGTAACGACCCGACCGGTCGTTTTGAGCTTTAGCGTTCCATTTGGTGGTTAGAGACTTTCAGTGGCTTCATATTATGTATTATGACTGACGTGTATGGTTGGTTTCAGTTTTCGAGTGGTTCGGGATTTATTTGGAAGAATGATTCTCGTTTTAGAAGCTTTAAGTTGGAAGAGTTGACCAATATTTGACTTTAGGATAAACGGACTCGGAATTGGGTTTTAATTATTACAATAAGTTTGTATGATGAATTTGGATATCTTCACTAAGTTTGGTTAAATTCCGATGAGCTTTGGATAAGTTTGGGTTGTATGGTGATTGTTTTCGGTTTCGACGTCGATTTGAGCATAAAGGTTACCATATTGAGCAAGCGTCCTTTCATTCTTGTTTCGACTAAACCATTATATCCGTATCGTAATTTTGAAACCATAGCAACTGAAAGTATCAAGTTTCGACATCGTACAAGAATATTTATGGTCATTTTACTAAGAATCGGGTTGCTAGATTTTTCAGATTAATTACGAAACTACCACAGAATTCGTATTTAAAAATCTGCACTATTTCCAAATATTGAAACCAACATATCTCCTTCATTATAAAGTCAAATTGAGTGATTCAAAAGCCTAACTTGACTGAAATTTTACGAGGAATCCATTAGAGGCATGAAAAGCAAGTTTCATGATCATTTGGCACAAGAAACAAGGCAGAACAGCTGGGCATTTTTGGCTATTAATGTTGTTGGAGTTTTTCTCAACTAGAAAGTTTAGGATTTGGAAAATTCAAGGATGTTATTCAAGTTTCCTCCATGGGTTAAGTTCTAAACCATAACCTAAGTATTTTCCTTTGATTCATTCCCGTGGTTTAAGCTATAATCCGTGATTTTAATTAAAAACTCATTTAATTCTTTAAATCAAGACCTAGGGTTGTGTCCTAAATTTTGATAATTGAAAATGAGTTAGAGGCGTTTATTTCACGACCCAAAATCCGACATGTCGTGATGGCGCCTATCATGGTACTAGGCAAGCCGACGTCTTACACAAACAAACATTTTTAAATCCCAAATATACGGAAATAGGTTTAAATAAGTAAGAATTTCGTAAAAACTGAATATAAACATCATAACGCAGTTCAAACTTCTCCCAAAAGATCAGGGTGTTACGGAGTACATGAGCATCTACATAACAACACGGTCTAACCAATGGAACACTATCTAGGAAAGTAGAACAGTATAAACAAGACTAAAAGGTAAAGGAGGAGAGTCAAGATTTGCGGACGCCAATGCAGCTGCCTCGATGATCTCTGAACTGATGAAACGCCAGGAATCTGCAACCGTCATATCCAAAAACACCTGGATCTGCACACAAAGTGCACGGTGTAGCGTGAGTACAACCAACTCAATAAGTAACAAGTCTAACTTGTGGTCTGAAAGCAGTGACTAGCTCAAACAATACAGTAAATATATAGAGTTTAACAATACAAAAAAGTAGGCATGCTTCTAAGTTCAACAATTAAGTTTAGCACAGATAAAATATGCTAAGTGTGACTGATAAGAAGAGTATGACGTATTTATAGTTACATGCCAATGTGAATACCTTATGTGATGCAACATAGTGAAATCCCAAGTACTCACACTCTCAGAGCACTCAATTTGTCCATCTCAATTCTCGCTCGTCACGCTCAGTCACTCAGCACTGTACGATACTTGTTGCGGCGTGCAGCCCGATCCACATATAGCCATAAGGTCTGTTGTGGCGCGTAACCCGATCCACATAGATATAACTATAAGGCTTGTTGCAGTGTGCAATCCGATCCACATATATATAGCCATAAGGTTTGTTGCGGTGTACAACCCGATCTACATATATATAGCTATAAGGCTTGTTGTGGCGTGCTACCCAATCCACACACACACACACACACACACACACACACACATATATATATATATATATATATATATATATATATGTGTGTGTGTGTGTGTGTGTGTGGGTAGCACGTATATAACTCACAGCACGACACTCAGGTCACAATTCAGTCACCGATCTCTCCAGTCTGTCGGGCTCAAAACACTCATGCTAAGCAGCCCTAATCCATGATACAAGATGTGACAATATACGATAACAGAGACTGAGATATGACATGTAATAATGAATCCGACTGAGTACACAACTGCAATTAAATAGATAACTAAACAGCAAAGAACGACCACTATGGGTCCTAATAGTACCAGCCTATAGCCTAAACATGATTTCTAGCATGAATCACAACTCAAGTGCTCTAACACATAGAGTACGGAAATAAATATTTAGATAAAATAGCTACGCAGTTCCAGGGAATCGACTAAATCACAATTTCTACGGTGCACGCCCACACGCCCCTCACCTAGCATGTGCATCACCTCAACATCAATCACATAGCACGTAATTCAAGGTTTTATACCCTCAGAACCAAGCTTAGAAGTGTTACTTACCTCAAATTGTGCAAACTCTACTCCAACAAGCCCTTGCCTCGCGAAATGGCCTTTGAATACCTCGAATCTAGCCACAATTAGTTCGATACAATCAACATGAGCTAAAGGAATCAATTCCATAAGAAAATATTAATTTCTTAATCAAAAGTCAAAAAGTCAACTCAAAAGTTAGCCTCGGACCCACGTCTGGGAATCCCATAGAAGTTACAAAATCTGGAAGCCTATTCAACCACGAGTCCAACCATACCAAATTTACCAAAACCTGATACCAAATCGGCACTTAAATCCCCGAATTAGGCTCTCCAAATCCCTAGCCTCTAACTTCCAAAATTACACCTCAAAAACACACAAACTAGGTAGGAAATTCAATGGGGAAGCATAACTATTGAATAAATTTAACCACAAGTGACTTACCTCAAGAATCCCTTCGAAATCCCTCTAAAACATTGCCTAAGCCCGAGCTTCAAATGTCCAAAGTGATGAAAATCACGGAATCCTAGGCCCCTCGCACCTGCATCACACCTCAGGCCAGGCCAGCTCCACACCGGCGCTACATCAGCCGCATCTGCGGCATCGCATCTATGACCAATACCCTCACAAGTGCGATCACACCAGAAGGCTCCCAACTTCAGCAATGCTCTAAGGCCCACTTTTAATCTGTTAACTACCTGGAATCCACCCAAGGCCCTCGGGACCTCAACCAAATATACCAACAGGACCTAAAACACGATACGAACTTAGTCGAGTTTTCAAATCAAATCAAACAACGTTAAAATCATGAATCGCACATCGATTCAAGCCTAATAAACTTTTAAACTTCTAACTTTCACATTCGACGCTGAAACATATCAAATCACGTCCGCTTGACCTCAAATTTTGCACACAAGTCACACATGACACCACGGTCCTACTCCAACTGCGGGAACCCCAATCCGAGCCCGGTAACCACAAAGTCCACTCTCGGTCAAACTTTTAAATTTCCAACTTTTGCCATTTCAAGCCTAATTCAACTACGAACCTCCAAATCACTATCCGGACATGCTCCTAAGTCCAAAATCACCCAACGGAGCTAACTGAACCATCAAAGCTCCAATTCAGAGCCATTTACACATAAGTAAACATCCGGTCAAACTTTTCAACTTAAGATTCCAACCTTGAGACTAAGTGTCTCAACTCATTCTGAAACCTCTCCGACCCAAACCAGCTACTCCGGCAAGTCACATAGAAACTATTAAGCATAAAACGAGTAGTAAATGGGAGAACGGGGCTACAACTCTCAAAATAACCGGCCAGGTCGTTAAGGTTTATTTACCGATTCCTTTTGGGGTCCTGTTCTGCTATATTAGGAGAACAACATACTCGAATTTGGCGAGTTTTGGAGGAGTATTTCGGGAGATGTAGGACTCAACTAGTGTGGGTTGGACTTTTGGGTTATGAACACCCAAGAGCAATGTTTTGGAAAATTGGTTGAGCTATAGTATTCCGATAGAGTCGGTTTTCATTCGTACGAGCTTGTATTGGTTCGGGCTTAGCTCGGGTAAGCTTAGATTCAGAATCCAAGGCGAGATCGCTGTTTTTGACTTTTTGAGAAAAATATAAAGATCATAGCTTTATTTATTGTAATTGATTTCTCTTGCATTGTTTGATGTTATTAAGTCATTTTTGATTAGATTTGAGCCGTGTGGAGGCGAATTATAAAGGAAAAGCTATTTCGGAGGGTTGAGTTGGCCTAGTTAAGGTAAGTATCTTTCCTAACTTTGTGTGAGGGAAACTACCCCTTAGGATTTGGGTTGATTGTACTATTTATGTTATGTGAAAGTCGTGTACGCAAGGTGACGAGTGGGTACACGGGCTATATGTGGTATTTGACCAGTTAAGTTTATCTAGACTCTTTTCATGCCTTTAATTGAATTCTCATAACATGTTATATCTCTGATTATTAATCTACTCTTACATTCTCTATTTGACGTTGTTTGCACTTGTTCTACCTCTTAGTTGTTATTTTGCTCTTATATGTTTTTGTTGAAGTTATTTCCTTTCTAATTATCTTGTTCCTCTTAATTGTCGAATCATTTTTAATTGAAGTTGTTATTTCATGGAATATCATCTTGTTGAGTTATTAGTGTTGAAGTTGTAGTAGCCGTTTTCACATTGAGGCGAAGTTGTTAATTGTTGAGATACCTTTTCTCGTTGAGCATTCCCATTCATTTTATTATTGTTAAAATTCTTGTACACATTGTGGTTGAGCCATGGGCTATTTGTTATGGAAATATTGGTGTTGTTAACTTTGTGACAAATTGTGGCATATGGGCACTTGTGGTGCGAGCTGTGATTGTCTTGTAATATTGATACATATGTGGTGGTATAAGACTAGGGATTGATATGCATGCGGTGAAAAAAGATGGGCTTGATATGTGTGCTACTAGTAGGGGAACTACTTGAAGCCACGCGGTGAGATATGGTGAGCTAAAACGCGTGTAGCTATTTTGGAAAAAATGATTTTCAAAACTAAATGTAAGTCTCATGTGGTTATATAAGGAAAGATTATGATTGAAATTGTGAAATATGAATACGAGGCGGTACCTCAGTTTTGATTTTCCTTGTACATTCCATGTTGGAACAACTTGTTGATTTGAATGGTCATTGTTCTTCCTTCAATCATTCATCCGCATTTTGATTATGTTTGGTAATTCATTGTTATCTTGGTGTTGTAACAATTGTGGTTTCTTCTGTGAGTCATGCATTCTACGTCATTTGTTGTGTAGTTTTAACATGCCATTTTGTGCCTCCACTATAACTTGGTGAATTGATTGTCAATGTGAATTTAATTGCGTGGAGTTACTATATAATATTCTGTTAAGTTGTTGGTAACATAATGGTTTAAATAAAAGAATTATTAACATACTTTATCCTTTGTGCCTCTTAAGATAGAACTCGTTATCTCTCTCGCTGCCTTATTATTCTAAATGATTATCGCACTTTCACTGTAATTGGGTTCTCAAATTATACTCATCACACTGTTAGATATTTACCTTACTTAAAATTGTTTTCATGTTTTTTCTTAACAAATTCTATATTTAATTCGTTAATTTAACTTATGTTTTGTTATGTTTAAAAATGATACTTTTACTCTGTTTCGTACAAATTGTATATTATTTTACTTTACTTGATTTCTAAAATAAACTCATTATTTCATTTGACACCTTACTTTATTCAATATTGTATTGTATTATGTTTTATGGTGTTTAAATATATCTTTCGTTCATCAAAATTAATATTTATCATGGTTGCAAAGTACATGGTAGCACGCGGGCTTTGTCGTGCGAAGGTGATTGTTATTGTGGGCACGAGGTACCATATGTATAAGATTTGGAAATTGTGGTCCATGACTTGTGGTTTATGAGGTGTGGTGCCTCGGGGTAATTCTAGTTGTAAGTCCAAGCATTGGGAGCGATTTGGTTATTTGGATTCATTTACATCTCATCGGTGTTCTGATTATGTTGTTTTTTTTATTACTCGTTTACTACATGCTGCCATTTATATTTCTATTACTTTGTTGTTGGTTGTAAATCAATATTTTTTCCGTCGTCGGTCTTATAGGTGATGTTCTTTCCAATTTTAGCTTATGTATATCTTGAACACGTTTCTATGTCTAATAGGTGTCATGATCTGGCCTCGTCACTACTCTACCGAGGTTAGGCTTCATACTTACTGGGTACCGTTGTGGTGTACTCATGCTACGCTTCTGCACATTTTTGTGCAGATCCAGGTATTCTGCTTGTGTTATTGAGAGTTGCGTATGCGCGGCGGAAGACTTAAAGGTATACATGCATGACGTTTGCAGGCCTCAGAGTCATCTTACTTCATTATGTTACTGTTAAATTGTAATTCAAAACAATATTGTGTTCAGAAATTCTAGTGTATTTTAGTAGTGCTTATGACTACGTACCACCGGTTTGAAAAATGTATAACTATTGGCCGCTTGCGGCTATGTATGTCATTTAATAGTTTATGATAAATGATTAAATAGTTCAATTCTGTTATTAAATCAGCACGTGTTAGGCTTACCTAGTCTTAGAGACTAGGTGCCATCACGACATCCTAAGGTGAAAAATTGGGTTCATGATAATAAGGCTGGGTTGTAGAGTGATTTTGACCATCCATAAACTACTCAATATAAGGTCGCACATCTTCATCCTCATCTTGTTAAATTTCCAGTCGGTTACGACTCATGCACACAAACAAAGCCTTGCAACAAAGATTGTTCTAAAGATAAGAGTTATTGATGCACTAGGAAAAACCATTATCTAGTGATAATAACACCTTAGCATATCACATTTTGGATACAATAACCAAAATATAAGCAAAATAAAGCATAACGAATTCACTCAAACATCCAATATTAAAATTTCCGAAGTAAAATAATAACAAACCCTTAGAAGTTTTTAACTAACACTTGCAAGAAATATATTCTATAAGTTCCACCTATCTTATTCAGAATCACATTCATATTCTATGTCATTTCCTCCCTCAACATTAGATTCACCGTCATTTAGAGAAGCTTGAGAATATATATTTGTATCAATTACTATCCCACTGACACCATTTCTTACCCAATCATTATACTCATCTTCTGAAACACGAGTATTTGCTAAGAGAGCTAAGTCAGTGGAATCACTCTACATTGATGACTCCAACTGCACACTATTTTCCTCCACCATATTAAATATTTCTCGAGATTTAATGAACCTAGGGACAAATCATTCTTGATCTTGAGGATCTTGCACATATATTACTTGTTGAGCTTGTTTTCCAAAAAGAAATGGCTCATGACGTTCTCGATCGCAAAAATCTGTCAGGTGTGAGAAATTCACAAATGTGATATCCAAGTCATCTTTCTTAACTCCTCCGCTTTTGGTTATATCAACCTAATCACACTTTGTCACGATCAAAATTCCACCATAGGGGTCGTGATGGAACCTAGTCTCTTAAACGATATAAGCCGATCACTTAACAATATTTAAATCAACAAAGCATGATATAATAAAGTAGAATTTAATATGAAAGTAGAAATAGAGTTAACATCAGCCAAAATGGCAATACTCAAACATCTCGCTAGAACTAGGTAGTATAGAATCATGAGCTCTAACTGAATACATTAGATTTCTCAAAATACAATAATGTTCATATATGAAAATAACAATGTAAATTTAGAAATGGGACTCTAAGGGACTGCGACGGTCATGTAGCTCTACCTTGAATCTCACGGTCAAAGTAATCCCTCACTGCCCAGGTCCGCTGCCTCGAACACTTGGATCTGCCCAAAAATGTGTATATGTGTAGTATGAGTACTCCACAATCGGTATCCAGTAAGTATCAAGACTAACCTCGGTGAAGTAGTGTCAAGCTTCAAGTAATATGATACTTACTAGTCAAATAACCTACGCAATATATCAAAGACTGGCAACAGAATGTATAACAGAAAACAATATCAATAATCTTGGAACACATGATAACGACTCAATGCAAGTAAATGTTCAAATTGACAAGTCATCAAATAGAAACACAAACATATCAAAGACCTCGTGCCACAATATAAATCACACTCGCAAGGTAAAGACCTTGTGCCACAATATCCGCACTTATCCCTCCACCCTGAAAATATAACAATATCCAATAGTATTGTTGCGCCCTGACACAATAACAATATCCATTTGTATCGCTCTGCCATAACACAATAAAAATATCCATTTGTATCGCTCTGCCCTGACAAAAAAACACCATCCCTCGATATCGCTCCACCCTGACACAATATCAATAACAATCTCATGGCCGAAACCTTGTGCCAACACCCAAAATAGTAATGTCGAATTTCATCAAAATATAAGCTCACAATTTATCAACAAGGTACAAAAGGACATGACAATAGTAAAAAATGTGAATGGGTGTTCAACATATAAAGCATCACTAATGCTAAATCAATTAAAAAGATCATGTCCATCTAGTTGCAAAATGATTAAACATGATTCATATAGAGCACATTTCCAAATTAAGGCATATTAATAGCCTAAGGCCTAATCCGGTCTTAACACACATGTAGCACCCATGCACATTCTCTTCACCTCATATACACATCCTAAGCGGTACTCCCCTACACAAGGTTAGGTAAGATACTTACCTCAAACAAGCCAAATTAATATTCTAAAAAGTTCTTGCCTATCGAATTGGAATCCGAAAGGGTTATATCTAGCAAAAAATAACTCAATAACATCAAACACAACTTTGGAAATCGATTCCAAGTAATAAAGCTCCGATCTTTATCGAATATAAAAAAGTCAACCAAATAGTCAACCCGAGCCCGCCGTTCGGAACCATAAAATGTCATAAATCCTGACTAACCATTCGAATGCGAGTCCAAATATATAAGTTTCATCCAAATCCTACTCCAAATCAGGGTTCAAATCTGTATTTTTTATTTTAGAAAAGTTTTGCCAAAAAACATATTTTTCTCACTTAGATTCAACAATCAAAATCCAAATTCAAGGATGGAATCATGAATAATAATCAAATCCGAGTCAAGAACACTTACCCCAATCTAAGTAATAAAAATTGCCTAAATCCGAGCTCCCAATCTCAAAATATGATAAAATGAGCTCAACGTAAAGGTCTGCCCAATGATACCCTTTATGAACATGGCACAAGCCAGACGTTCGCGAGAAGAAAGTTACACTGCCCAAAAAATACTCTTCACGAACGCGGTCCCCACCCTCCGAACGCGATTCACAAGAATCCAAGAGCCATGCGAACGTTGTAAGCCTCTTGCGAATGCGAAGGCTTAGCTCTAGCCTGCCCCCAACCTTACATCCTTCTACGCAAATGTGATGCCACTGTCATGATCGAGAAGACCAAATGCTCCAATTCACCGCAAATTCGATGTCCTCTTCGCGAACGCAAAGAACAAAAATGACACTACCTCAAAATGGCCTTCGCGATTGCGAGATATGCTACATGATCGCGAAGCACACCAGACATCAACAAGTTCAGCAGTTCCAAACATCACTAAAATGATCCGAAATCCATTCAAAACACTCCCGAAGCCCCTCGAACTCCGTCCAACCACACGAACTAGTCCTGAAACATAACACGAACCTACCAAAGGTCTCAAATCACACAAAATAACATCAAATCTACAAATCACACTTCAATTGAAGCATAATGAACTAATTAACTTCTATTTTTCAAAACTCGTGTCGAACCACGTCTAATCAACTCGGAATAACCCCAAATTTGGCACAAAATTCCAAACAACATAATGAATCTATTTCAATTTCTAGAACAACAATCCGAACATGATAACATTAAAGTCAACTCCCAGTCAAACCTATGAACTTCAAAACCTTACAATTTCCAACATCCACTAAAAAGATCCAAATTAACCTAGGAACCTCCAAATCCAAATACGGACATACGCCTAAGTCCAAAATCACCATACAAACCTACTGGAACCAGCAAAACACCATTATGGGTTCATTACATAAAAGTCAAACCCTTATCAACTCTTATAACTTAATCTTCTGACCTTGGTACTATGTGTTCCAAGTCAATCCGAAACCTCCCCGAAACAAAACCAACCATCCCCACAAGTCACATAACAACAAATATACATACAGGAACATAAAATGGGAAAATGAGGCTCAAATACATAAAATGACCGGTCTGGGTCCCAAAGCAAGTCTGTAGGCCACCTCTCCGACTCTCTCTTACACCTTTAAAGGTCCAATATACTGAGGGCTCAACTTTTCCTTCTTCTCGAACCTCATCACACCCTTCGTGGGCGAAACTCTAAGAAGAAC
This sequence comes from Nicotiana tomentosiformis, assembly GCF_000390325.3. NCBI lineage: Eukaryota > Viridiplantae > Streptophyta > Magnoliopsida > Solanales > Solanaceae > Nicotiana > Nicotiana tomentosiformis. Next base: position 74,691,546 of record NC_090818.1, on the reverse strand, counting down.
CCTCTCACCCACCAAGAATGCCACATTACAAGCCTTCTTATTAGCATAACTCTTTTTTCTGCACTACGTTGCACAGAGCCGCTCTTGAATCAATTTCACCTTCTCCAAAGCATACAAAGCCATCTAGATACTTGACTGGTAGTTATTGTTTTAGGAGATTTCTCTAATGGTAGAAATTGATCCCCACTTGGCCTTGAAATCAATGACACAGGCTCTCAACATGTCCTCCAAGATCTTAATGGTACACTCAGACTACATGTCTATCTGGGGTTGAAATGTAGTACCCAATTCGACCTGTGTGCCCAGCTCACGCTGCACTGATCTCTAAAAATATGATGTAAACTTAGTTCCACGATACGAGAAAATAGACACAGGCAGACTATGTAGGCGAATAATCTCTCCAAGATAAATCCGCCAATTGCTCTAAAGTGTAGGAAGTTATGATTGGAATGAAGTGCGCAGACTTGGTTAGTCTGTCCACAATGACCCTCCCAACATCAAATCTCCTCAAGGTCCATGGCAACCCAACCACAAAATCCATAGTGATATGCTCCCACTTCCACTCTAGTATATCTAGCCTCTGAAGAAAACCACCTAGTCTTTGAGGCTCATACTTAACCTGCTGACAGTTCAAATGTCATGAAACATACTTAACAATGTCCTTTTTCATCCTCTGCCACCAATTATGCTACCTCAATCACGATACATCTTCGCAGCACCTAGGTGAATAGAATACCGTGTACTTTGAGCCTTCTTAAGGATAAACTCTCTTAACACATCAACAATAGGAACAAAAATCCAGCCCTGAAGTCGCAACACACCATCATCACCAATAGTCATCTCCCTAGCACCACCTCGTCGTGGTACGTAAGGACAAGCAAGCGGGGATCATCATATTGACGAGCCTTAATCCGCTAAAAAGAGATGAATGGGATATAACACAAGAAAGGACTCAGCTAGTATATGAAATATCCAATCCCACGAACCTGTTGGCCAAAGCCTGAACATCTATAGACAAAGGTCTCTCGCCAGCTGGAATAAAAGCAAGACTCCCCATACTTTCCACCTTCCTACTCAAGGCATCGGCTACCACATTAGCCTATCCCAGATGATAAATAATGTGATATCATAGTCATTCAATAGCTCCAACCACCTTTGTTGCCTCAAGTTCATATCCTTTTGCTTGAATAGACGTTGGAGACTCCGGTGATCCGTATACACCTCACTAGACACTCCATAGAAGTAGTACCTCCAAATCTTGAGCGCGTGTACAATAGCTACTAACTCAAAATTATGCACTACGTAGTTCATATTATGGGTTTTCAACTGACGTGAAGCATAGGCAATCATCCTACCATCCTCCATCAACACACACCCAATGCCAGCTCACGAAGTATCACAATAGATCGTATTTGAACCCAATGCCGAAGGCAAAAGCAAAATTGGAGCTTTAGTCAAGGCAATCTTGAGCTTATAAAAGTTCTCCTCGTACTCGTTAGACCACATGAATGGGGCACCCATGTAATACAACCTGGTCAATGGAGCTTCAATAGATGAGAACCCTCCATGAAGCAACGATAATACCTAGACAAACATAGAAAACTCCGGATCCCCACAACAGTAGAAGGTCTGGTTCAACTCTAAACTGCCTCATCCTTCTTCGGATCCACCTTAATCCCCTCTCTGGACACCACGTGACCCATGAATGCCACCAAGTCTAACCAGAACTCGCATATAGAGAACTTAGCATATAGCTTCTTCTCCCTTAAAGTTTGGAGCACGATTCTCAATTGCTGGTCATGCTCCTCCCGGTTGCGGGAATACCAATATATCATTAATGAGAACAATCATGAAGGAATCTAGATAAGGCTCAAACACATTGTTCATCAAGTGCATGAAAGCCACTACGGCATTGGTCTGCTCAAAAGACATCACCATAAACTCATAATGCCCATAACGAGTCCTTAATACAATCTTAGAAATATCTGAAGCCCTGATCTGTAACTAATGGTACCCCGATCTCAAGTCTATCTTGGAGAATACCCTAAAACCCTGAAGCTGATCAAATAAATTATCAATTCACGGTAATGGATACTTGTTCTTGATAGTAACCTTATTCAATTGCCTATAGTCAATCCAAATTCTCATGGAATCATCTTTCTTCTTTAGAAATATAACCGGAGCACCTCAAGGTTACACACTAGGCCTGATGAGACCTTTATCTAGAAATTACTGCAACTGTTCTGTTACACCCCATATTTTTGTACGTGAGAGTACGTCGTAAGTCAATTGATATAAGCTCAGAAATGAAATCATCTTTGAAAGTACATAAAGTAAGTTAATCATGTTAACTTGGAGGTTACAAATATTTAAGATCATGAACTGCAAGTACCAAGAGGGTTGAAAGTCTGAGAAGTTAAATGAATTGAAGAAAATAAGTTTCGTCAAAAGTCGATAAGTTGGGAATGTTAAAACATGTACTTTTGGGGTAAGATTAGGGTGCTCAAAATTATAAGGAGGCTATATTATGAGTTATTTTAGTCTTATGATAGTCGTGTATTATGTTTTGAAGTCAAGCGAGTTGTGAAACACATGTTGGCATCATCACAAGTTACATTCATAAATATTCTGAAAAATTAGGTCAAATGTAGCTGAGCATTTCTCCCAATGTACTTGGAAATACGGGATGATCTACCTACCAAATTGAAGATCTACGAGTCTATTTTCCAAAAGATTAAACCGTTCATTGATACAATATTGGAGTAGAGAGATATTCATATTTTCGCGAGCCTGCATAGTCTGGTAGGTGACAAGTAGGTGCATCACCTACTTGCCAAAAGGAGAGGCCTCAATTAAAAGCTCCTAAAGTCGGACAAGAGGGGATTTTTAAGGACTTATTAACTCATTTCTTTCACTCATTTCTCAGACCAACAAAATCAGATTGAACCCCTACAACTCCTCCCCAAAAATCCCAGACAAACCCTAGGTAATTTCGGGTGATATAATGTGATTCTAGTGGCGAAAATCCCAGACAGCTTGCTAGTTTCTCTTTCTCCTTCTTGTAGCTGTGTTGGGGGACTAATTCGTGGGTTATACTCAGTCCAAGGTAAATTTATGCTTATCCTTCCATTATCTATGCTTGTACGAACTGTAACTCGATCGTAAAGATTAATCCTAGCGAGTTTCGAAAGAGTGGTATGTTGTTTGTTGTTGCATCACTGTTGGCTGGTTGTTAGCTTATTTTTAAGTTGAATTCATGGTTGGTTTATATGATAAGAGGCTTAATTATGTACCGTTGTTTGTGTTTCTCAATTTGAAAGAAAAGACAAGTCGAAACGTGTTTCAGTAAATTAAAAAATCAGTTTTGAGTTGCTGAACTTGCAGGACTGTTTTGTGGGCTATTTCATGCTGTTGTTGGGTTGTCTCTTTTGCTACTATTTTTATAGAGTTTGGGAGGAGAAAGGGTGTGGAGAAACACCATAGAATGGCAGAGTTCTTGGCTAGTCGTTCGTCGTTACATTTTTGGGTTGTTCGGCACTAATAGGGTTGCCGTTTTGTGTACGAACTGATTGGGGTGTGGGGGCTGTTTTGTGGTATTTTGTCATGGATATAAGGTTGGAAATTATGTATACATTTTGTTATTATTTTGTTCTTGTTGTTGTTGGTGTTATGTCGAATTGGGAGGAAGAAAAGATAATAGGGGAGATGCTGCCCGTTTTATTATAAAATTAGCTTGTCGTTCATTGTGCGATAGTTGTACCTTCCATTACTTGATGATAGTATTATTATCATTGTTGTAGAGTAAGGCTCAATGAGACAAGTTTAACGTGGTTATTGGATAGAATGTGATAAGGTATGTTAAGGCTACACCTTTCCTTAATTTTGGCATGATTAAGTAACTACATGCGTTTGATAACGAGACATAAAGAGAAGTTCCTACTCCTGAATTTATGTACACTATCCTAGTCTCATAAGTTATCATATTCACCCTTATCGAGACTTTATATTCAGTTAAATATTGACTTCTTCCAGTCAAAAGAGTAGAGGGTCTCTCTCTCTCTCTCTCTCTATATATATATATATATATATATATATATATATATATATATATATATATACACATACAGTATTACAATATTTTCACCACCATCGAGTTATAATCGGTGGGCAAGCCCCTATTGGGCAATATTACAATATTTTCACCACCATCGAGCAATATTTGGTAGGCATGCCCCTATTGGGCAACCTCTGATCAGATGGTAAGTTATATACCGAGTCTACTGTGGCCGAGCGCCTATGAGCAAGCCCAGAATGGCCAAGATACAGAGTCTAGTATGGCCAAGCACCTATTAGCGAGCCTACTACGACAGAGCAGTTATATGTACCGAGCCTTATAGGGCCGGACAACCATTTTACTTACTATATTGAGATAGTTGAGTCTGTATCAACAGGTAAGCATATATTCAGATCATCTTTGAATCCCAATCACTTTTAGTTATTATATTATCAGTTCAGTTTCATCTTTCAGTTATTCTGTTGCCCTACATACTCGGTACATTATTTCGTACTAACATACCTTTTGCTGGGGACGCTGTATTTCATGCATGTAGGTCCTGATAGACAGTAGAATAGACCTTCCCAGTAGATAGAGTGTAAGGCCACGTAAAATTTTGCCTAAAACCCACAGTTTTATGGAAATACAGGGCATTTCTGCGGTACGTTATGCGGTCATAGAACTGATATGCGGACCGCATATCTCCCGCAGACCGAGGTAGAAATTTGGGCAAAAATTTTGGACCATTATGCGGCCGCATAACCCCTCACAGATCTAGCACAAAATAATTTCGGAGAGAAGTTCTGCGGAACATAGACCGGTCGTAGAGTGAGGCAGGGGTGCCCAGTTCCGGAGGGCCATTATGCAGACCGCAGAAGCATTATGCAGTCGCATATGCGACCGCAGATCTATGTCGGGGCTACATTTGTCTAATTTTTTTTACCTGACCCTATTTTGATTAAAAGCCCTTGGGGCTCATTTTGAAGGCAGAAATAAGATATTTTAGAGAGAAGTGAGAGTGTTCTAGAGAGAGAGGAGGAAACCCTAGGGTAATTGTTCATCAATCCTTGCACAAGACTTGGAAAATTCACAAGGAAAACTCAAAAGGTCTTCATCCAAGAGGTAAGGTTCTAACCCTAGTCTTTAATTTCAAGTTTAGGTAGAAGATGGGTAATTGAGAGTGTGATTCATGGGTATGAGAGTTGTTATTTATGCATGCATGTAGCTATGAAGATGGGTAATTGAGAGTGTGATTCATGGGGAAGTAATTGAACTAGTATGAGTAAACTCTTGGTATTGAATTAGTTGTGGAGTGAAGGAAATCTTGTGGAAGGACCTTGTAATCAAATTCGCACACCTAGTGTTTGATAAAATGCTCAAATGAGCTGAAACCATGAATATCTTCCTAATTTGTGTTGAATTTTTCTATGTTTCTAAATAGATCGAGGTTGTAAGGATTTGTAGAACTGTGTAGTGAAATAGGGAAAGCTCAAAGCGAGGTATGAAGGCTAAACTCTTCTTCTAGTATCAGAATTCCCGAATTCTTGTATTATTCTATCATGTGTAGTCGAACTTGAAACGCTATTAATGTGGGGCATTCAAACTAGGAAAATTGATTCCAGATTGACATAACGTGTTAGAACCCTCATGTGTTAATAATTCTCTATTTTTGACTTAATTTTGTTATACCCCTTTTTGGGAAGAAGATCTTGTATGAAATCAATGTGATTAAACACTTATTTCTCATATGATGAGATCTTGCGAACTTACACTTGTTAAGGCCAAAGGTGCCAAATGATTGATTTAAAAGGGAACTCTCTTGTACAAACTAATATCATTTTGGAAATCCGAAGTGTGGCATTATGAATACACCTCCACCCGCATACATCGGGGTGAGGCGGTAGGGCAGTTTTGTGTAGAGTTTATGGCATGGTGAATGCACCTCCACTAGCATACATTGGAGTGAGGCGGCAGGGCCACTTTGTGTAGAGTTTCTGGTATTGTGATTGCACCTTCACCCGCATACGTTGGGGTGAGGCGACAGCGTCACTTTTTGTAAAGGTAGTTGTAGAGGATCCCTGACTTATGAATTTATAAACGTTATTGACAGCTCTTAATAAATATATGGCTTTAACGGCTAACTAAGTCTTCTATTGTTACCATGATTCATCATATTCATGTTGTATTTCCAAGTTCTTGCATAGGTGTTTGGTTTTCGTACTAGTACTATTTGATATGTACTAATGTCCTTTTTGCCGGGGGCGCTGCATCTTTAATGGATGCAGTTGGTTCCATAGTAGGTGGTATTGATTAGTGATAGCAGCACACCCCCTCCTCGGCTGACTTGGTGAGCCCCACTTTATTACGGGGTCCTGTATCTCTTGTTCCATGCGCATAGTGTTTTGAGGTATAGCCGGGGCCTTGTTGCCGGCACTGTCGTAGTACTCTTTTGTTTCTGTTAGAGGCTCCGTAGACGTAGTGTGGGTTGTATCCTATTTTGGAAAGGTTGAACTAAACCTGTTGTAATTGTATCATCTGTCCCACTTTAACTATAAATGTATAGTGTACTGTTTTGGGACTTGTTAATGACGTAATGGAAGTGAACTGGTGTTATTCACATGACCTATTAATGTTTAATTAATGATATAAATGTATGTTCTCTTTATTCATGGGCAAGTTGGGTAGAATGTATTGTACAAGCTTGCTCGGTCGGGGTATCTTGGTTAAGCATCGGTCGCGCTCCCCGAGGTTGGGGCGTGACAAAGAGTCAAACATCATCTTGGTTGGTAAGCTCCACTTCCTCGTAGTTACCGGGTCTAAACCTTGGAGTCCATTTTATATATACAAGTTTGATGGGTAGGTCGAGGCCCTATCCCGACCATGATATAGTTCAGCTATCTCTAGAGGCTTTTAGATGAGTCTTGTATAGTTTGTACTTCGGTAGATGTTCATGGCAGCCTCGTCAGCCTGCACAGTTATATATATATATATATATATATATATATATATATATATATATATATATATATATATATATATATATATGAGATTTTGGGTATGTTTACCCCTAAGATGAGCGAGACGATATTATCATATGATTCAGAATATGGTTTATCAGCCTAAGTTGAGGATTACCCCTCCAGAGCTCACAATTATAGAGTGGTACGCTTAGGCCGAGTATGGCACCGGGTGCCGGTCATGCCTCTGCAGGTTTAGGGCATGATATGTTCTATCAAATCCTTCAACTTTTCTAGATCCATGTAATATTGTGGAATAGATATGGATTGAGGGCCCAGTGCCAAATCAATAACAAAATCAATGTCCCTATCCTGTGGCATGCTCGGTAGGTTTGCATGAAAGACAACTAAAAAATCCCTCACCACGAGGATTGAAAACATTGTAGGAGCATGACCACTCACATATCTAATAAAGGCTAAGTAAGCCAAGCACCCCATCTCAACCATTTGTTGGGTCTTTAGAAAAGAAACCACCCTACTGGGAATATGACCTAAGGAACCCCTCTACTCTAACCTCGACAATCTCGGCATAGCTAAATTCATGGTCCTATCATGACAATCAAGAATAGCATGGTACAGTGATAACCAATCCATATCCAAAATCAAATCAAAATCCACCTTATTAAGCAACAAAAGATCAACCGTAGACTCATAGCCCCCAATGGTGACCAAACAAGAATGATATACACTATCCACTATAATAGAATATCCAACAGGTGTAGACACATAAATAAGATTATTCAGAGAATCACGAGACATATCCATATATGAAGCAAAATAGGATGACACATATGAGTAGGTAGAACCCGGATCAAATAAAAATGATGCATCTTTATCACAGACCAAAACGACACCTGAAATAACTGCATCTGATGCAACTGCCTTAATCCTATCAGGGAAAGCATAGCAACGGGCCTGGCCTCCCCCTCTAGGCTGGCATCTACCCACATGTCCTCCACTTCTAGCTAGTTGTACGGGTGGAGTAGAAACTAGTGCGGGAACCATAGCCTGAGTACCCTGCTAAGGTCCACCTATCCGAAGTCTGGGACAATATCTCACCATGTGGCTAGTATCTCTCCAGTATTGGGTAATAGAGAGTCATGACCTTTAACTGAATACATCAGGTTGTTAGGATATGAAAATAATAGTACAAATATAGGGAGGGACTCCAAGGGACTGCGACTGTCATGCAACTCTACCTGCGATCAATGTAAACCCTCACTGCCTAGGTCCGCTACCTCCAACACCTAGATCTGCACAAAAATGTGTAGTAGAATAGTATGACTACTCCACAATCGGTACCTCATATGTATCAAGACTAACCTCGGTAAAGTAATGACGAGGTTCAAGTCATATTATACTCACTAGTCAAATAACCTATGAAATATATCAAAGGGTGGCAACATAATGTATAATAGAAAACAATATCAACAATCCCTCCGGAACACATGATAATGACTCAATGCAAGTACGTGTTCAAATTGGCAACAAGTCAAAAAATAGAAACACAAACATATCAAAGACCTCGTGCCACAACATAAATCACACTCGCACGGCAAAGACCTCGTGTCACAATAATCACCCTTATCGCTCCGCCCTCACAATATAACAATATCAACCGTATCGCTCGGCCCTAACACAATAACAATATCCAACCTTATCGCTCTGCTCTGATATAATAACTGTCACGGACCAAATCTCACATGTCGTGATGGCTCATATTGCGATACTAGGCAAGTCGACAACTCACAATTTAACAGGAATCTTTAATTTAAAACATGCTGAAGTAGACTTAAGTAAATATAATCTCATAATATCTGGAAGGAAACATCGCAACTCAAAACAGAATTTCCCGAAAATCTGGGTGTCACTGAGTACACGAGCATCTATACAATAATATGGTCTGAAACACTGTCTAGGAGGGTAGAACAATATAAATAAAACTAGGAGAAAAAAGGAGGAGAGTCAATGTCTACGGACGCCAAAGCAGCTACCTCGATAATCTCCGAACTGGTAAAAACTCCAAAATTAGCAACCACCGTGCTCGGAAATACATGGATCTGCATACGAAGTGCAGAGTGTAGTATTAGTACAACCAACCCAATAAATATCGTAAATAAATAAGGCAAGGTAAGAGAAGCTAAAATGATTGATGATATAAGATATTCCGGTGTAGGTTTCTCTTTTAAACCAGCACATAACAATATTTAAAACTAACTCATCAAGTTTCGTGACAAGAATATATATTGGTGCATGTGTACAGTTTCTCAAATACCCTGCTCAGACAATATCATGGCATGTAGAGGAGGAGAACAATTAAATCAAATAAATGATCAAGGAAATGCAAATTTCGCACAACACTGGCCGGATTCTCTTAACTTTCCATATCGATTCCAAAGCACTGATCAGTATTCTCAATAACCGTGTGTACACCACCAAGAGAGAAACATGAGAGGGTGACCCTAGGGGGCTGGATCCATATCCACATATTGCACGGACAACTCACGTGCTGAACAGACAACTCACGTGCTAATAATAGAACCTGCATGGACAACTCATGTGCGACACAGACAACTCACGTGACAATAATATCAGTATATGGATCTGCACGGACAAATCACGTGCTGCATGTACAACTCACGTGCAAATAATATAATCCTCTCGGCATAGTCACAGGCCTCCAGTCCAAACATATAATACAATAGCAGTTAAACAAGTATACATGTATGTGATAAATGAAATAAGATTCTCATGCTCCTGAACTGGTATAAATAACATGCTAGTGTGTAGGCATGTGCAAAGTGTGCTATCGTAAATCAAATCGGCAATTTCATCGCTGAAAAGCATTTTATCAAGTTCGTTCAGGGATTAAACCTCTATGTAGCCTCAGCATGGCTCAAATAGATCACACAATCGTTACAACATGAGAGATATCATAGCTTAAAGCTTAACAGTCAATTATAGGCTTATAAGAGCCCAAGTATAACCCAAACATGATTATATGACCCCGGTGCCCGCACATGGGTTAATACCCACGCATGTGTGCACCCAACAACACGTAGCTATCACAACAATTCAGGCAACTAGTGCCTTAACCGAGTTTAAATAAGATATTTACCTCAAGCAAATTGAATCATTCCGCTAGCAAGCCCTTGCCTAATGAATCGGCTTTCGAACGCCTCGAATCTAGCCACAAACAACTCGATACATTGAACACAAGCTATAAGAATCAATTACATATGAAAATGCTAAGTTCTTAATCAAAAGACTAAAAAAGTCAACCCTGGGCTCACGTCTCAGAATCCAAAAAAAGTTACCAAATCCGAACACCTATTCAACCATGAGTCCAACCATACCAAATTTACCAAAATCCGACACCAAATCATCACTCAAATCCCCAAATACTTTGCTCTCCAATCCCTAGCCCAAAACTCCTAAAATTCCACCTTAAAAACACACAAAGTAGGTGGGAAATACAATGGGTAATAAATATTATTGAATAAAAATGATCAAGAGTGGCTTACCTCAAGATATCACTTGAAACCCCTCTCAACAATTGCCTTAATCCGAGCTTGCAAAGTCAAAAAATGAGAAAAACCTCAAACCCTTCGAACGTAAGTTCTGCCTAGGCCTTTTGCACCTGCATCCATTTCTTCGCTTCTGCGGTCGAATTTCCGCATCTGCGGGGCTCACTTAAACTCCGCCCCACCGCTTCTGCGGTCCAAAGTCCGCATCTGCGGATGCGCTTCTGTGCAACAATGCCTGCGTCTGCGGACATCCAATCCCAGCTCACCCTTCGCTTTTGTGGAACCAAACACGCATCTGCAAGCTCGCATATGTGGCTTACTCCTCTCACCTGCGACCCATCAGCAGCCTAGCTAAACACGTATTTGCGACCCCTTGGCCGCTTATGTGGCATCGCACCTGCGGAAAATCCCTCGTAGGTGCGATTTCACCAGAGCTGAAGCACAAACATTTTCCAAAGTCCAATTATCAAATACACCAACAGGTTCTAAAACACGATACAAACTTAGTCGAGGCCTCAAATCACATCAAACAACATCAAATATACGAATCGCATCCCAATTTGAGCCTAATGAACTTATGAACTTCGAACTTCTACATTCTATGCCGAAATCTATCAAATCAACTCCGATTGACCTCAAATTCTGCATACATGTCATAAGTGACACAATAGACCTATTCCAACTTGCTAAACCAAAGTTTGAGCCCGGTAACCACAAAGTCAACTCTCGGTCAAACTTCTCAACTATCGAAACATCCAACATTTAAACTTTCGCCATTTCAAGCCAAAATCACCTACGGGCCTCCAAATCACTATCCAGACACACTCCAGTCCAAAATCATCCTACAGAGCTATCTTAACCATCAAAACTCCATTATGAAGCCATTTACACATAAGTCAACATCCGGTCAACTCTGCTTCCAACCTTGGGACTAAGTGTCCCAATTCATTCTGAAACATCCCTGGAACCAAACTAACTACCCCGACAAGTCATATAACAACACTTGAGCATAGAACGAGCAGCAAATGGAGGAACAGGGCTATAAAATTCAAAACGACTAGCCAGGTCATTACAATAATAATATCCATATGTTTCGCTTTGCACTAACTATATCCGTCTGTATCATTCCACTATGTCACAATAACAATCACAATCGCACGGCAGAAACCTCGCGCCAACATACAAACAATTCGCCCAACATGTATATATCCCTGAACCGGAGGGCAACACCAACACAGGTGATATAGTCAATTCTGTCTTGAGCTTCTGGAAGCTCCCCTCGCAGTCATCGAACAATCATAATGGAGCACCCTTCTAGGTCAATCTAGTCAAACGTGCTGCAATAGACGAGAATCCCTCCATAAACCCTAAGAAACTCCTGATCTCGGTTGCTGTGGTAGGACGAGGGCAACTCTGAACTGCCTCGATCTTCCTAGGATCTACATTAATACCCTCACCTGGTAAAACATGTCCCAAGAACACCACAAAATCTAACTAGAACTCACACTTGCAGAATATAGCATATAGCTTTTGTTCCCGCAAGTTCTGAAGCACAACTCTCAAATGCTACTCATGCTCCTCCATACTACGCGAGTAGATCAATATGTCATCAACGAAGACAATGAAAAATGAGGCAAGATATGGCCCAAACTCGATTCATCAAATCAATAAACGACGTAAGGGTGTTGGTCAAGCTAAAGAACATCACTAAAAACTCATAGAGCCCATATCTAGTCCAGAAAGCTGTCTTCTGAACATCTGAAGCACGAATCTTCAGCTGATGATACTCGGACCTCAAGTCAAACTTAGAGAACACCCTAGCACCCTGTAACTAATCAAACAAATCATCAATGCATGGAAGCAGGTACTTATTCTTAATGGTAACATTGTTTAACTAAAGGTAATCAATGCACATACACATACTCCCATCCTTCTTATTTACAAACAACACCGGTGCACCCCAAGGCGACACACTCAGTCTTATGAACCCCTTCACTAGAAACTCCTCAAGTTGTTCCTTCAACTCCTTTGGAACCATGCGGTATGGTCGAATAGATATTGGTTGGGTGCCTGATGCCAAATCAATAACTAATATCGATATCACGATAAGGTAGCATGCCTGGTAGATCAGAAGGAAATACATCGGAGAACTCCTGCACCACAGACAATGAATCATTCGTAGGAGTCTCCACAATAGTATCCCGAACATAAGCCAGATAGGCCAAACAACCTTTCTCGACCATATGTCGAGCCTTAAGAAAGAGACAAACTGGCTAGATGTACTGATAGATGAACCCCTCCACTCCAATCTAGGCAACTTTGGCATTACCAAGGTAACAGTCTTAGCATGGCAATCTAAAATATCATAATACGGAGACAACCAGTCCATGCCTAGAATGACCTCAGAGTCGGTCATATCAAGCAATAGAAGATCCGCTCTGGTCTCATAACAATAGAAGGTCATAACACAGGACCAGTAAACCCGATCCACAACAACAAAATCACCAACTGTCGTGGACACATATACGTGAGCACCCAAGGACATATGAATATGTAGACCCTGGATGAAATAGTACCGAAGCATCCTTACCGCAGACAGAAATAATACATGTGATCACGCTGGCTTCCACCTCTAGATCGGCCTCTGCTTACCTACCCTCCACCTCTAGCTGGCCGAACGGGCGGTGCAGCAGATGGTATGGTGATCATGGGCTGATGGCCCTGTTGCACTACCTTGCCCCAAAGCCCCGGGAAAAACCTCCTCATATGACCAAGCTCCCCGCACTCGTAGAAACCTCTCAGTGTAAAAGATGACTGACCCTGGTGACCTGAATACCCACTAGGAAAACCCTGAATAGCCAGTGGACGGTAGGTGCTCTTTTGAATGGCACTGAAGTAGGGCCGTGCAGGAATACCCTGAGAAGGCAATGGTGCTGAATACATGGGCCTGCTAGACTGGCCCTCACAAACTAACCTTTGCCCCCAAACAAAGCACTATTGAATCCTCCTAAATATAGAGGTGGCTTGTCCCTCGGTGCATGCTCTCGGCCCTGCTGATAGATACCCTCGATCCTTTGAGCTATCTCCAAAACCTACTCGTAAGAAGTCTCCATCTCAACCTCTTTAGCCATAGTAACCTGGATTCCATAATGCAAGCCCGCGATAAACCTACAAACTCTCTGCATCTGTAGGGAGTATCATAAGTGTGTGGTGAGACAACTTAGAGAACCTCGCCTCATAACCAGACACCGACATCTTACCATGCGAAGCCGCTCGAACTGACCCCATAACCCTTCCCTCCGTGAGGGTGGAATATATCTCTCCAAAAAGAGACTTGTGAACTGGTCCCAAGTAAAGGGAGGTTAGCCTGCTAGCCTGCTAAAGAGATACGACTTCCACAATATACGGGCCTTGCCCTTCAGCTGAAATGTGGTTAATTCCACCCCGTTGGACTACTAATACTCCATGTTATGAAGATCAATGAAGTCATATGGCTCCTCATGTCGCTCAGTGCCAAAGACAAGAGGATGTACCCTGGTACACCTATCCAACCGCTTCTGTTGCTTAACGATCGCGGCTGGTCTAGGCTATGGTATAGCCGTTGCAACTGGCTGAGCCCCGCCCGTAGGTAGTACACCTAGGGTCTGATATATTGTAGCAGCGTGCCCTGGAGCCTGAGCGGTAGGGGTTTCTGCTCCCCTTCCCACCTGAGATGTGGTTGGGTCTGCTGGAAATAAACCAGCAAGCGTCATAGAATCCTTGAACCGCAACATACGGCCCATGACCTCCTGAAATCCCAGCACAATCATGAAATCTACCGAGGTCGGATCAGCTACAGGTGCCTCATCCTGCTCCTCAATGACAGGATCCTCTACTAGATCCACTAGTAGTAAAACGAGAGTAACTATAGGATGCCCTCGTCCTCTAACAGGAGTCAGAGCCCTCCCTCGGCCTCTAGCAACAGGAGGAGCAGCTCCTCAACTGCCAGGTACATCTACCGCGCGCATTCTCACCATCTGTGAGAGAATAAGAGAAAGATATTTAGCACAACATCAACTGCACGATGGGAGATGAAGAAAGAGAAGTTTCCTAACACCCTATAGCCTCTTAGAGATAAATACGGACGTCTCCGTACCGATCTGCAAGACTCTATTAGTTATGCACATGATTTGTGAGACCTATGTGAACCTAGTGCTCTATTACCAATCTATCATGACCCAATTCCCACTATTGGCCGTGATAGCACCCAACATCGCCGTTAGGCAAGCCAACTGTGAACTGTTTGTTTAATTGTTCATTTTATTATTTTTAAAGTCATGAATTTTATTTAATAAAGAAACCATGAGTAATTAGCTATGGGGATATAAAGCATAAATAAATCGTAAGAGTTGAATAGTGATATTAATAGACGAAAATCATAAGTATCTACTAGAAATTTCCAAAACCCGATGTCACAAGTGCACGAGCAATCTACTAGAATATACAAACCCCCCTACAACTACTATCCGAATTAAAATAGACAGATAGTAGTTGTTTAATCTCGTAGAAACAAGAGGAGGCTCAGTACCTGCATAATATGTGGAAAAGTGTAGCGTGTGTACTTAAAACAACGCGTACCTAGTAAGTATCTAGTCTAACCTCGAAGAAGTAGTGACGAGGGGTCGACATTGACACTTACTAGCGGTGAATATATAAAAAGTATGAGAATTATAAATAGGCATAGAATACAACAGTAACAATGGAATAAGAAATAATAATAGAATATCATTTAAAACCTCCAATTATCACATGTCAATTTTTTACACATAAGAGCCGCCAAGTAATCATCAAACCTCAAGTCATGAAGAAAATATCAAGTATAACCGGACTCCTAGCAATATCACGCACGATTTACACTGAGGTTGTATGACCCGATCCAGAATACTCGTGTACACTACTGAGGGTCGACCGGCGCGAACCACAGATGCATCTAAATATACTGCCGAGGCGTTTGACACGATCCACAGGAATAGAGGAACTCTACAAACTACAGTCAATGACTACAACACAGGAATAGTACTCAAAGAAGGCAAAATTTCTGCTAACAATTAAGTATTCTGACAAAACTCAAGACAATGAAGCTCGATCTCATAAAATCCCATATCCAATTTCAATTATAAATTCAAGTAATTAAACTAACAAGCTGGGTTCAAATAATACAAGTATTGCATGGCAAAGCTCTAATTCTACCCGGCCATAGGCATGATTTTAGCTACGTACTTCATGTGTACGTAATACCCACAATTATTAACAAATAAAAATTTAAACACCTATGGGAATAATTCCCTCTTACAAGGTTAGGCAAGAGACTTATCTCCTTTCCATGTTCACTGCTCGGCTCTTCAAACACACTAATTACCGTAAATCGGTGTCGAGCAATTCGAAACTAGCCAAAAGTCATACAAACTAATCAATATATGCTCAAAAGTTCATAATGTAATTATTAGAGTAATTACCCTACCCAATTTGGAATATTTCTAAAAGTCACCCCGAGCCCAACTGCCAGGATTTCGAAACATTTCGTACATAAATGTTACCCATAAACTTACGAACTCAAATATATAATTTCTACTCAATTTCATAATCATTTTTGTGTTCTAATCTCATTTTTAGCAAAACCTGGGTTTTTAACATAATCCTAAAATTTTCACATTTTTTATGTTAAAATCTACCCATAATTTATATATTAAACTCACATTGAGAAGGAATTACTTACCTTAAACTGTTAGATGAAAAACCCCTTTCCAAGAGCTCCAAAATCAGCCAAGAGAAGTGGAAAATGAAATAGAATGGCCTAAGTCTCGATTTTTATTAAGTTTCTGCCCAGTGATCCCTTCTTTGCGATCGCGAAAATGCCATAGTGGTCACGACAGCATAACTGCCAAGGCCCGTGAAAAGCTTCTTCGTGATCGCGAGAAGCTCCTCGCGAATGCAAAGACAAGCCCCGCCCAACATCGTGAACACGAACCATCCTTCACGAACGCGAAGGGCATTTGACTTTCCCAGGCCCAGGCCTTCTACGCGAACGCGACCAGGGGATCACGAATACGGAGGCCAATGTTCCAAAGCTTCGCGATCGCGACCGTGTTATCGTGAACGCTTATAACGAAAGTCCCCTACCCCATTTAATTCATCACGAACGCGAGGATTTCTCCGCATTCACGAAGAAGAAAACCAGCAGCAGAATTTCTTCAATTTTTTTACTTAACTCCAGGTGGTCTGAAACATACCCGAGCCTACCAGGAACCCATCCAAATGCACCAACAATTCCATAAACATAATACAGACCTGCTCGAAACCTCAAAACACAAAAAACAACATCAAAACTAAGAATCGCACTCTAAAACAAAATTAATCAACTTATGAACTTCAAACTTCTTCAACTAGCTTTGAATGCGACAAATCATACTTAGACAACTCGGAATGAAATATTTTTCGTACAAGTCATAAATCACCATAGGGATCTATTCCCGGCTTGAAATCCCAAACGGACATCAATAACACCAAAGTCTACTTCAAACCAAATTTAAAGAACTTGAAAACCTTCAAGGCACCAACTTTCAACATTAAGCGGTGAAACGCTCCCAGATTACCCGAAATTTGATCCAAACGCACGCCCTAGTCAAAAATCATCATTCGAACTTATTGGAACCAGCAAATCCTAGTTTCGAGGTTGTTTACTCAAAATATTCACTCAAGTCAAACTTGGCCATCTTAGGCCACTATAAAAGAACTAAGTGTTCTAATTTCAACCCTAACTCTTGCACAACCAACCACCTATCCCTGTAAGTCATAAAACATTAAAAGCAAATATGAGGAGTCTTTATAAGGAGAACGGGGATCTAAAAATTAAAACAACTGGTTGGGTCATTACATTTAGCCTTTATGGCCAAGTGAATAACCAAGTGTATCATAAAAGTAAAGAATCCTGGGAGGAAGCGTTTCTCCATAGTAGACAATGTTTCTAGAATGTTTTCTTCAAGTAACTTTGACTCTACAAGTTTGATCTCATTCCTACGTAGAACCTGAGCGAATGTGCATTGTTGAATTAAAATAGAACTAACTCTTTTATCTACTGATCTCCGCAAGGGAAAAGGAAGAAATGTTTTGCATTATAACATCACCATCATGAGTTTTTAGCCTAGACATCTTTCCTTTGCGAATGCAACGTGAGATATTAGACATATATCCATCTGGAAACTTGGTATTTTGTAGTAAATCATAAAATAACTC